>NC_090449.1:1073668562-1074948562 GCF_031143425.1 Pleurodeles waltl | reverse complement strand
TGAGAAAGAGCCAGTCAGTGCTGAAATATCAGACCCAGGTACAGGTGCTGCTACAGGTGAGGTGTCTGAGATCCGGGAGCTTGCGGTGTACTGTATGAGAAAGAGCCAGTCAGTGCTGAAATATCAGACCCAGGTACCGGTGCTGCTACAGGTGAGGTGTCTGTGATCCAGGGGGTGCTTTGTACTGTGTGCGAAAGAGCCAGTCAGTGCTGAAATATCAGACCCAGGTACAGGTGCTGCTACAGGTGTGGTGTCTCAGATCCAGGGGTTCGGTGTATTGTGTGAGAAAGATACAGCCAGTGCTGAAATATCAGACCCAGGTGCCGGTGCTGCTACATGTGAGGTGTCTGAGATCGGGGTGCGGTGTACTGTGTGAGAAAGAGCCAGTCAGTGCTGAAATATCAGACCCAGGTACAGGTGCTGTGACCACTGAGGTGTCTGAGATCGGGGGTGCTTTGTACTGTGTGCGAAAGAGCCAGTCAGTGCTGAAATATCAGACCCAGGTACAGGTGCTGCTACAGGTGTGGTGTCTCAGATCCAGGGGTGCAGTGTACGGTATGAGAAAGAACAAGTCAGTGCTGAAATATCAGACCCAGGTACCGGTGCTGCTACAGGTGAGGTGTCTGAGATCGGGGTGCGGTGTACTGTGTGAGAAAGAGCCAGTCAGTGCTGAAATATCAGACCCAGGTACAGGTGCTGTGACCACTGAGGTGTCTGAGATCGGGGGTGTGGAGTACTGTGTGAGAAAGAGCCAGTCAGTGCTGAAATATCAGACCCAGGTACCGGTGCTGCTACAGGTGAGGTGTCTGAGATCCAGGGGTGCGGTGTACTGTGTGAGAAAGAGCCAGTCAGTGCTGAAATATCAGACCAAGGTAAAGGTGCTGTGACAGGTGAGGTGTCTGAGATCGGGGGACCGAAGTACTGTGTGAGAAAGAGCCAGTCAGTGCTGAAATATCAGACCCAGGTACAGGTTCTGCTACAGGTGTGGTGTCTGGGATCCAGGGGTGCGGTGTATTGTGTGAGAAAGATACAGTCAGTGCTGAAATATCAGACCCAGGTGCCGGTGCTGCTACATGTGAGTTGTCTGAGATCAGGGGTGCAGTGTACGGTGTGAGAAAGAGCCAGTCAGTGCTGAAATATCAGACCCAGGTACAGGTGCTGCTACAGGTGAGGTGTCTGAGATCCGGGGGTGCAGTGTACTGTGTGAGAAAGAGCCAGTCAGTGCTGAAATATCAGACCCAGAAACAGGTGCTGCTACAGGTGAGGTGTCTGAGATCCGGGGGTGCGGTGTACTGTGTGAGAAAGAGCCAGTCAGTGCTGAAATATCAGACCCATGTACAGGTGGTGCTACAGGTGAGGTGTCTGAGATCCGGGGGTGCGGTGTACTGAGAGAGAAAGAGCCAGTCAGTGCTGAAAAATCAGACCCTGGTACCGGTGCTGCTACAGGTGAGGTGTCTGAGATCCAGGGGGTGCGGAGTACTTTGTGAGAAAGAGCCAGTCAATGCTGAAATATCATTCCCAGGTACAGATGATGCTACAGGTGAGGTGGCTGAGATCCGGGGTGAGGAGTACTGAGTGAGAAAGAGCCAGTAAGTGCTGAAATATCAGACCCAGGTACAGGTGCTGCTACAGGTGAGGTGTCTGAGATCGGGGTGTGGTGTACTGTGTGAGAAAGAGCCAGTCAGTGCTGATATATCAGACCCAGTTACACATGATGCTGCAGGTGAGGTGTCTGAGATCGGGGTGCGGTGTACTGTGTGAGAAAGAGGCAGTCAGTGCTGAAATATCAGACCCAGTTACCGGTGCTGCTACAGGTGAGGTGTCAGAGATCCTTGGGTGTGGTGTACTATGTGAGAAAGAGCCAGTCAGTGCTTAAATATCAGACCCAAGTACTGGTCCTGCTACAGGTGAGGTGTCTGAGATCCAGGGGGTGCGGTGTACTGTGTGAGAAAGAGCCAGTCAGTGCTGAAATATCAGACCCAGGTAGATGTGATGCTACAGGTGAGGTGTCTGAGATCAGGGGGAGCGGTGTACTGTGTGAGAAGGAGCCAGTCAGTGCAGAAATAGCAGACCCAGGTACAGGTGATGTTACAGGTGAGGTGTATGAGATCCGGGGTTTCGGTGTACTGAGTGAGAAAGAGCCAGTCAGTGCTGAAATATCAGACCCAGGTACCGGTGCTGCTACAGGTGAGGTGTCTGAAATCCAGGGACGCGGTGTACTGTGTGAGAAAGAGCCAGTTAGTGCTGAAATATCAGACCCAGGTACAGGTGCTGCTACAGGTGAGGTGTCTGAGATCCAGGGGTGCGGTGTACTGTGCAAGAAAGAGGCAGTCAGTGCTGAAATATCAGACCAGGTACAGGTGCTGCCACAGGTGAGGTGTCTGAGATCCAGGGTGCAGTGTACTGTGTGAGAAAGAGCGAGTCAGTGCTGAAATATCAGACCCAGGTACAGGTGCTGCCACAGGTGAGGTGTCTGAGATCCAGGGGTGCGGTGTACTGTGTGAGAAAGAGCCAGTCAGTGCTGAAATATCAGAACCAGGTACCGGTGATGCTACAGGTGAGGTGTCTTAGATTAGGGGTGCTGAGTACTGTGTGAGAAAGAGGCAGTCGGTGCTGAAATATCAGACTCAGGTACAGGTGCTGCTACAGGTGAGGTGTCTGAGATCCGGGGGTGCGGTGTACTGTGTGAGAAAGAGCCAGTCAGTGCTGAAATATCAGACCCAGGTACAGGTGCTGCTACAGGTGAGGTGTCTGAGATCGTGCTGCAGTGAACTGTGTGAGAAAGAGCCAGTCGGTGCTGAAATATCAGACCCAGGTACAGGTGCTGTGACAGGTGAGGTGTCTGAGATCGGGGGAGCGAAGTACTGTGTGAGAAAGAGCCAGTCAGTGCTGAAATATCAGACCCAGGTACAGGTGCTGCTACAGGTGAGGTGTCTGAGATCCGGGAGTTTGCGGTGTACTGTGTGAGAAAGAGCCAGTCAGTGCTGAAATATCAGACCCAGGTACCGGTGCTGCTACAGGTGAGGTGTCTGTGATCCAGGGGGTGCTGTGTACTGTGTGAGAAAGAGCCAGTCAGTGCTGAAATATCAGACCCAGGTACAGGAGCTGCTACAGGTGTGGTGTCTCAGATCCAGGGGTGCGGTGTATTGTGTGAAAAAGATACAGCCAGTGCTGAAATATCAGACCCAGGTGCCGGTGCTGCTACATGTGAGGTGTCTGAGATCCAGGGATGCGGTGTACTGTGTGAGAAAGAGCCAGTCAGTACTGAAATATCAGACCCAGGTACCGGTGATGCTACAGGTGAGGTTTCTGAGATCAGGGGGTGCAGTGTACTGTGTGAGAAAGAGCTAGTCAGTGCTGAAATATCAGACCCAGGTACAGGTGCTGCCACAGGTGAGGTGTCTGAGATCCAGGGTGCGGTGTACTGTGTGAGAAAGAGCCAGTCAGTGCTGAAATATCAGACCCAGGTACGGGTGCTGCTACAGGTGAGGTGTCTGAGATCCAGGGGTGCGGAGTGCTGTCTGTGAAAGAGCCAATCACTGGTGAAATATCAGACCCAGGTACAGGTGCTGCCACAGGTGAGGTGTCTGAGATCCAGGGTGCAGTGTACTGTGTGAGAAAGAGCCAGTCAGTGCTGAAATATCAGACCCAGGTAGATGTGATGCTACAGGTGAGGTGTCTGAGATCAGGGGGAGCGGTGTACTGTGTGAGAAGGAGCCAGTCAGTGCAGAAATAGCAGACCCAGGTACAGGTGATGTTACAGGTGAGGTGTATGAGATCCGGGGTTTCGGTGTACTGAGTGAGAAAGAGCCAGTCAGTGCTGAAATATCAGACCCAGGTACCGGTGCTGCTACAGGTGAGGTGTCTGAAATCCAGGGACGCGGTGTACTGTGTGAGAAAGAGCCAGTTAGTGCTGAAATATCAGACCCAGGTACAGGTGCTGCTACAGGTGAGGTGTCTGAGATCCAGGGGTGCGGTGTACTGTGCAAGAAAGAGGCAGTCAGTGCTGAAATATCAGACCAGGTACAGGTGCTGCCACAGGTGAGGTGTCTGAGATCCAGGGTGCAGTGTACTGTGTGAGAAAGAGCGAGTCAGTGCTGAAATATCAGACCCAGGTACAGGTGCTGCCACAGGTGAGGTGTCTGAGATCCAGGGGTGCGGTGTACTGTGTGAGAAAGAGCCAGTCAGTGCTGAAATATCAGAACCAGGTACCGGTGATGCTACAGGTGAGGTGTCTTAGATTAGGGGTGCTGAGTACTGTGTGAGAAAGAGGCAGTCGGTGCTGAAATATCAGACTCAGGAACAGGTGCTGCTACAGGTGAGGTGTCTGAGATCCGGGGGTGCGGTGTACTGTGTGAGAAAGAGCCAGTCAGTGCTGAACTATCAGACCCAGGTACAGGTGCTGCTACAGGTGAGGTGTCTGAGATCGTGCTGCAGTGTACTGTGTGAGAAAGAGCCAGTCGGTGCTGAAATATCAGACCCAGGTACAGGTGCTGTGACAGGTGAGGTGTCTGAGATCGGGGGAGCGAAGTACTGTGTGAGAAAGAGCCAGTCAGTGCTGAAATATCAGACCCAGGTACAGGTGCTGCTACAGGTGAGGTGTCTGAGATCCCGGAGTTTGCGGTGTACTGTGTGAGAAAGAGCCAGTCAGTGCTGAAATATCAGACCCAGGTACCGGTGCTGCTACAGGTGAGGTGTCTGTGATCCAGGGGGTGCTGTGTACTGTGTGAGAAAGAGCCAGTCAGTGCTGAAATATCAGACCCAGGTACAGGTGCTGCTACAGGTGTGGTGTCTCAGATCCAGGGGTGCGGTGTATTGTGTGAAAAAGATACAGCCAGTGCTGAAATATCAGACCCAGGTGCCGGTGCTGCTACATGTGAGGTGTCTGAGATCCAGGGATGCGGTGTACTGTGTGAGAAAGAGCCAGTCAGAACTGAAATATCAGACCCAGGTACCGGTGATGCTACAGGTGAGGTTTCTGAGATCAGGGGGTGCGGTGTACTGTGTGAGAAAGAGCTAGTCAGTGCTGAAATATCAGACCCAGGTACAGGTGCTGCCACAGGTGAGGTGTCTGAGATCCAGGGTGCGGTGTACTGTGTGAGAAAGAGCCAGTCAGTGCTGAAATATCAGACCCAGGTACGGGTGCTGCTACAGGTGAGGTGTCTGAGATCCAGGGGTGCGGAGTGCTGTCTGTGAAAGAGCCAATCACTGGTGAAATATCAGACCCAGGTACAGGTGCTGCCACAGGTGAGGTGTCTGAGATCCAGGGTGCAGTGTACTGTGTGAGAAAGAGCCAGTCAGTGCTGAAATATCAGACTCAGGTACCGGTGCTGCTAGAGGTGAGGTGTCTGAGATACAGGGGTGCGGAGTACTGTGTATGAAAGAGCCAATCACTGCTGAAATATCAGACCCAGGTAATGGTGCTTCTACAGGTGAGGTGTCTGAGATCGGTGGGGTGCGGTGTACTGTGTGAGAAAGAGCCAGTCGGTGCTGAAATATCAGACCCAGGTACAGGTGCTGTGACAGGTGAGGTGTCTGAAATCGGGGTGCGGAGTACTGTGTGAGAAAGAGCCAGTCAGTGCTGAAATATCAGACCCAGATACAGGTGCTGTGACCCGTGAGGTGTCTGAGATCGGGGGTGCGGAGTACTGTGTGGGAAAGAGCCAGTCAGTGCTGAAATATCAGACCCAGGTACCGGTGCTGCTACAGGTGAGGTGTCTGTGATCCAGGGGGTGCTGTGTACTGTGTGAGAAAGAGCCAGTCAGTGCTGAAATATCAGACCCAGGTACAGGTGCTGCTACAGGTGTGGTGTCTCAGATCCAGGGGTGCGGTGTATTGTGTGAAAAAGATACAGCCAGTGCTGAAATATCAGACCCAGGTGCCGGTCCTGCTACATGTGAGGTGTCTGAGATCCAGGGGTGCGGTGTACTGTGTGAGAAAGAGCCAGTCAGTACTGAAATATCAGAGCCAGGTACCGGTGATGCTACAGGTGAGGTTTCTGAGATCAGGGGGTGCGGTGTACTGTGTGAGAAAGAGCTAGTCAGTGCTGAAATATCAGACCCAGGTACAGGTGCTGCCACAGGTGAGGTGTCTGAGATCCAGGGTGCGGTGTACTGTGTGAGAAAGAGCCAGTCAGTGCTGAAATATCAGACCCAGGTACGGGTGCTGCTACAGGTGAGGTGTCTGAGATCCAGGGGTGCGGAGTGCTGTCTGTGAAAGAGCCAATCACTGGTGAAATATCAGACCCAGGTACAGGTGCTGCCACAGGTGAGGTGTCTGAGATCCAGGGTGCAGTGTACTGTGTGAGAAAGAGCCAGTCAGTGCAGAAATATCAGACTCAGGTACCGGTGCTGCTAGAGGTGAGGTGTCTGAGATACAGGGGTGCGGAGTACTGTGTATGAAAGAGCCAATCACTGCTGAAATATCAGACCCAGGTAACGGTGCTTCTACAGGTGAGGTGTCTGAGATCGGTGGGGTGCGGTGTACTGTGTGAGAAAGAGCCAGTCGGTGCTGAAATATCAGACCCAGGTACAGGTGCTGTGACAGGTGAGGTGTCTGAAATCGGGGTGCGGAGTACTCTGTGAGAAAGAGCCAGTCAGTGCTGAAATATCAGACCCAGGTACCGGTGCTGCTACAGGTGAGGTGTCTGAGATCGGGGTGCGGTGTACTGTGTGAGAAAGAGCCAGTCAATGCTGAAATATCAGACCCAGATACAGGTGCTGTGACCCGTGAGGTGTCTGAGATCGGGGGTGCGGAGTTCTGTGTGGGAAAGAGCCAGTCAGTGCTGAAATATCAGACCCAGGTAGCGGTGCTGCTACAGGTGAGGTGTCTGAGATCCAGGGGTGCGGTGTACTGTGTGAGAAAGAGCCAGTCAGTGCTGAAATATCAGACCCAGGTAAAGGTGCTGTGACAGGTGAGGTGTCTGAGATCGGGGGAGCGAAGTACTGTGTGAGAAAGAGCCAGTCAGTGCTGAAATATCAGACCCAGGTACAGGTGCTGCTACAGGTGAGGTGTCTGAGATCCGGGAGTTTGCGAAGTACTGTGTGAGAAAGAGCCAGTCAGTGCTGAAATATCAGACCCAGGTACCGGTGCTGCTACAGGTGAGGTGTCTGTGATCCAGGGGGTGCTGTGTACTGTGTGAGAAAGAGCCAGTCAGTGCTGAAATATCAGACCCAGGTACAGGTGCTGCTACAGGTGTGGTGTCTCAGATCCAGGGGTGCGGTGTATTGTGTGAGAAAGATACAGCCAGTGCTGAAATATCAGACCCATGTGCCGGTGCTGCTACATGTGAGGTGTCTGAGATCAGGGGTGCAGTGTACGGTGTGAGAAAGAGCCAGTCAGTGCTGAAATATCAGACCCAGGTACAGGTGCTTCCACAGGTGAGGTGTCTGAGATCCAGGGGTGCGGTGTACTGTGTGAGAAAGAGCCAGTCAGTACTGAAATATCAGACCGAGGTACCGGTGATGCTAAAGGTGAGGTGTCTGAGATCAGGGGGTGCGGTGTACTGTGTGAGAAAGAGCTATTCAGTGCTGAAATATCAGACCCAGGTACAGATGCTGCCACAGGTGAGGTGTCTGAGATCCAGGGTGCGGTGTACTGTGCGAGAAAGAGCCAGTCAGTGCTGAAATATCAAACCCAGGTACGGGTGCTGCCTCAGGTGAGGTGTCTGAGATCCAGGGGTGCGGAGTGCTGTCTGAGAAAGAGCCAATCACTGGTGAAATATCAGACCCAGGTACAGGTGCTGTCACAGGTGAGGTGTCTGAGATCTGATGTGCAGTGTACTGTGTGAGAAAGAGCCAGTCAGTGCTGAAATATCAGACTCAGGTACCGGTGCTGCTAGAGGTGAGGTGTCTGAGATACAGGGGTGCGGAGTGCTGTGTATGAAAGAGCCAATCACTGCTGAAATATCAAACCCAGGTACCGGTGCTTCTACAGGTGAGGTGTCTGTGATCGGTGGGGTGCGGTGTACTGTGTGAGAAAGAGCCAGTCAGTGCTGAAATATCAGACCCAGGTAGAGGTGCTGCTACAGGTGAGGTGTCTGAGATGCGGGGGTGTGGAATACTGTGTGAGAATGAACCAGTCAGTGCTGAAATATCAGACCCAGGTACCGGTGATGCTACAGGTGAGGTGTCTGAGATCAGGGGTGCTGAGTACTGTGTGAGAAAGAGCCAGTCAGTGTTGAAATATCAGACCCAGGTACAGGTGATGCTACAGATGAGGTGTCTGAGATCCAGGGGGTGCGGTGTACTGTGTGAGAAAGAGCCAGTCAGTGCTGAAATATCAGACCCAGGTACCGGCACTGCTATAGGTGAGGTGTCTGAGATCGTGCTGCGGTGTACTGTGTGAGAAAGAGCCAGTCGGTGCTGAAATATCAGACCCAGGTACAGTTGCTGTGACATGTGAGGTGTCTGAGATCGGGGTGCGGAGTACTGTGTGAGAAAGAGCCAGTCAGTGCTGAAATATCAGACCCAGGTACCGGTGCTGCTACAGGTGAGGTGTCTGAGATCGGGGTGCGGTGTACTGTGTGAGAAAGAGCCAGTCAGTGCTGAAATATCAGACCCAGGTACAGGTGCTGTGACCACTGAGGTGTCTGAGATCGTGGGTGCGGAGTACTGTGTGAGAAAGAGCCAGTCAGTGCTAAAATATCAGACCCAGGTACCGGTGCTGCTACAGGTGAGGTGTCTGAGATCCAGGGGGTGCGGTGTACTGTGTGAGAAAGAGCCAGTCAGTGCTGAAATATCAGACCCAGGTACCGGCGCTGCTATAGGTGAGGTGTCTGAGATCGTGCTGCGGTGTACTGTGTGAGAAAGAGCCAGTCGGTGCTGAAATATCAGACCCCGGTACCGGTGATGCTACAGGTGAGGTGTCTGAGATCAGGGGTGCTGAGTACTGTGTGAGAAAGAGCCAGTCAGTGTTGAAATATCAGACCCAGGTACAGGTGATGCTACAGGTGAGGTGTCTGAGATCCAGGGGGTGCGGTGTACTGTGTGAGAAAGAGCCAGTCAGTGCTGAAATATCAGACCCAGGTACCGGCGCTGCTATAGGTGAGGTGTCTGATATCGTGCTGCGGTGAACTGTGTGAGAAAGAGCCAGTCGGTGCTGAAATATCAGACCCAGGTACAGGTGCTGTGACATGTGAGGTGTCTGAGATCGGGGTGCGGAGTACTGTGTGAGAAAGAGCCAGTCAGTGCTGAAATATCAGACCCAGGTACCGGTGCTGCTACAGGTGAGGTGTCTGAGATCGGGGTGCGGTGTACTGTGTGAGAAAGAGCCAGTCAGTGCTGAAATATCAGACCCAGGTACAGGTGCTGTGACCACTGAGGTGTCTGAGATCGTGGGTGCAGAGTACTGTGTGAGAAAGAGCCAGTCAGTGCTAAAATATCAGACCCAGGTACCGGTGCTGCTACAGGTGAGGTGTCTGAGATCCAGGGGTGCGGTGTACTGTGTGAGAAAGAGCCAGTCAGTGCTGAAATATCAGACCCAGGTAAAGGTGCTGTGACAGGTGAGGTGTCTGAGATCGGGGGAGCGAAGTACTGTGTGAGAAAGAGCCAGTCAGTGCTGAAATATCAGACCCAGGTACCGGTGCTGCTACAGGTGAGGTGTCTGAGATCCAGGGGTGCGGTGTATTGTGTGAGAAAGATACAGTCAGTGCTGAAATATCAGACCCAGGTGCCGGTGCTGCTACATGTGAGGTGTCTGAGATCAGGGGTGCAGTGTGCGGTGTGAGAAAGAGCCAGTCAGTGCTGAAATATCAGACCCAGGTACAGGTGCTTCCACAGGTGAGGTGTCTGAGATCCAGGGGGTGCTGTGTACTGTGTGAGAAAGAGCCAGTCAGTGCTGAAATATCAGACCCAGGTACAGGTGCTGCTACAGGTGTGGTGTCTGAGATCCAGGGGTGCGGTGTATTGTGTGAGAAAGATACAGTCAGTGCTGAAATATCAGACCCAGGTGCCGGTGCTGCTACATGTGAGGTGTCTGAGATCAGGGGTGCAGTGTGCGGTGTGAGAAAGAGCCAGTCAGTGCTGAAATATCAGACCCAGGTACAGGTGCTTCCACAGGTGAGGTGTCTGAGATCCAGGGGTGCGGTGTACTGTGTGAGAAAGAGCCAGTCAGTGCTGAAATATCAGACCCAGGTACCGGTGATGCTACAGGTGAGGTGTCTGATATCAGGGGTGCTGAGTACTGTGTGAGAAAGAGGCAGTCAGTGCTGAAATATCAGACTCAGGTACAGGTGCTGCTACAGGTGAGGTGTCTGATATCCGGGGGTGCAGTGTACTGTGTGAGAAAGAGCCAGTCAGTGCTGAAATATCAGACCCAGGTACAGGTGCTGCTACAGGTGAGGTGTCTGAGATCCGGGGGTGCGGTGTACTGTGTGAGAAAGAGCCAATCAGTGCTGAAATATCAGACCCATGTACAGGTGCTGCTACAGGTGAGGTGTCTGAGATCCGGGGGTGCGGTGTACTGAGTGAGAAAGAGCCAGTCAGTGCTGAAAAATCAGACCCTGGTACCGGTGCTGCTACAGGTGAGGTGTCTGAGATCCAGGGGGTGCGGAGTACTGTGTGAGAAAGAGCCAGTCAATGCTGAAATATCATTCCCAGGTACAGATGATGCTACAGGTGAGGTGGCTGAGATCCGGGGTGAGGAGTACTGAGTGAGAAAGAGCCAGTAAGTGCTGAAATATCAGACCCAGGTACAGGTGCTGCTACAGGTGAGGTGTCTGAGATCGGGGTGCGGTGTACTTTGTGAGAAAGAGCCAGTCAGTGCTGAAATATCACACCCAGTTACAGGTGATGCTACAGGTGAGGTGTCTGAGATCGGGGTGCGGTGTACTGTGTGAGAAAGAGGCAGTCAGTGATGAAATATCAGACCCAGGTACCGGTGCTGCTACAGGTGAGGTGTCAGAGATCCTTGGGTGTGGTGTACTGTGTGAGAAAGAGCCAGTCAGTGCTTAAATATCAGACCCAAGTACTGGTCCTGCTACAGGTGTGGTGTCTGAGATCCAGTGGGTGCGGTGTACTGTGTGAGAAAGAGCCAGTCAGTGCTGAAATATCAGACCCAGGTACAGGTGATGTTACAGGTGAGGTGTATGAGATCCGGGGGTGCGGTGTACTGAGTGAGAAAGAGCCAGTCAGTGCTGAAATATCAGACCCAGGTACCGGTGCTGCTACAGGTGAGGTGTCTGAGATCCAGGGGCGCGGTGTACTGTGTGAGAAAGAGCCAGTTAGTGCTGAAATATCAGACCCAGGTACAGGTTCTGCTACAGGTGAGGTGTCTGAGATCCAGGGGTGCGGTGTACTGTGCAAGAAAGAGGCAGTCAGTGCTGAAATATCAGACCAGGTATCAGTGCTGCTACAGATGAGGTGTCTGAGATTCGGGGGTGCAGTGTACTGTGTGAGAAAGAGCCAGTCAGTGCTGAAATATCAGACCCAGGTACCGGTGCTGTACAGGTGAGATGTCTGAGATCCAGCGGTGCGGTGTACGGAGTGAGAAAGAGGCAGTAAGTGCTGAAATATCAGACCCAGGTACCGGTGCTGCTACAGTTGAGGTGTCTGATATCCGGGGGTGTGGAGTACTGTGTGAGAAAGAGCCAGTCAGGGCTGAAATATCAGACCCAGGTGCAGGTGCTGCTACAGGGGAGGTGACTGAGATCCGGGGTGCGGTGTACTGTGTCAGAAAGAGCCAGTCAGGGCTGAAATATCAGACCCAGGTACCGGTGCTGCTACAGGTGAGGTGTCTGAGATCCAGGGGATGCGGTGTACTGTTTGAGAAAGAGCCAGTCAGTGCTGAAATATCTGACCCAGGTACCGGTGCTGCTACAGGTGAGGTGTCTGAGATCAGGATGCAGTGTACTGAGTGAGAAAGAGCCAGTCAGTGCTGAAATATCAGACCCAGGTACCGGTGCTTCTACAGGTGAGATGTCTGAGATCGGGGGGGGTGCGTTGTACTGTGTGAGAAAGAGCCAGTCAGTGCTGAAATATCAGACCCAGGTACCGGTGCTACTACAGGTGAGGGGTCGGAGATCCGGGGGTGCAGTGTACTTTGTGAGAAAGAGCCAATCAGTGCTGAAGTATCAGACCCAGGTACCGGTGCTGCTACAGGTGAGGTGTCTGAGATCAGGGGGTGTGGACTACTGGGTGAGAAAGAGCCAGTCAGTGCTATATGACTCTCTCTCGTTCTCTTCCTACCCCTGTTCCTCCTCCATCACTGTCCTTCCACTCTGTCATCTCTCCCATCCCTCCTTCCTGCACTCATGCAGAAACCCTCCTTAAAGCGCGTTGGGTGCTTTATTCTCCTTCCCTACCTAAGGCGCTGGAGCTCAGATTATTATAATTTTCTGTCCACTTCTGATTTCGACCCTTGGGCTCCAGGGATTGGCAAAGTGGTGGGATGGGTGGCAGGAACAAGAATGTAACACAGATGGGGAGCTGGCAGGGGTGAGCAGGGTGGCACACACTGGTATCTGGCAGAGGCTGGGATGGTGTAAAGGACAGTGACAGGGACTGGGAGTGTGACGGATTGGAATGGTGGAAGGAAAGGAGGGGGTCGAAGGGGCTGGGAGTGTGACGGATTGGAATGGCGGCAGGGATGGAGGGGGTGGTAGGGGCTGGGAGTGTGACGGATTGGAATGGCGGCAGGGATGGAGGGGTGGAATGGGCTGGGAGTGTGACGGATTGGAATGGCGGCAGGGATGGAGGGGGTGGAAGGGGCTGGGAGTGTGACGGATTGGAATGGCGGCAGGGATGGAGAAGGTGGAAGGGGCTGGGAGTGTGACGGAATGCAATGGTGGCAGGAAAGCAGGGGGTGGGAGAGTGACAGGGAGGGTCTAAGGAGCAGTAAACAGGAAAGGGATATTGACAGGGATGGGGAATGTGTAAAGTATAGGAAGGGTGCAGGGATTGGGAAGTTGCCAGGGCCTGCAAGTGTGACTGGGGGATGGAGATCAAAAGCAACTGAGATAGTGGTATAGAGGGATCGAGAGGGGGATGAGTTGGGTTGTTGACCGGGAATCGGAGTGACATGTAGAGAGTTTCAGGAATTGGTAATGTGACAGGAATTGGAGTAATGCAGCGTCAGTCTGTCCTTAAGGGTGGATGGGCAGTGCTTCCCACCTTTTTCCCAATGTGAAGACCAACCTGACAGACAATCTTCTTGTTCAGGTCAAGCACCCAGGTGCTATACATGGGATAAATGTGCCGGTGCCTGACTGCCTGAGCTGAACTTTGGCACGCTGAAGATGTCACACTTATTCACAGCCCAGCAAAGCACTTGGTGGTCCTGCCCCTCATGCTGGGAGAGTCTTTCATAGCTTTAGACCTGGGCTCTTCAGTTTTGCACCCTGAAGAGTCCAGAGCTGAGTGTCAATCAGTGACACCTCATCACAGAGTATGGTGGGGTCAGCAGCCTCACTGAACCCATCCACTCTGTGAAGGGTAAAGGACTGCCACCTCCGCTCATTGGCTGACTTCTAGCATGGCTGACTTCTAGCAACGTCAGCCAATGAGACCTCCTCTCATTGGCTGACTTCTAGCAAGGTCAGCCAATGAGAGGTGGCTGCAATCTCAGTCATCAGGAACCACTGATGCTTCCCCTTGAGTCACCACTGCAACCTGGTAAGTGTTATTTGTTTTAATGTTTGGTTCATGCGTGCATGTGTGTATGCTTGAATGTATGTGTATTTGTGAGTGTGTGCTGTGAATGGGTATGTGTTTTCGTGTTTGAGTTTGAATGCATGAGTGTCAGTTAGTGCGCATGCGTGCATGTGTGTACTGTCCGTCCCCTCCCTTCTGGAATTTCCAGCTGCCACTGGAGTGGTGACAGCCATCAGAGTGGGTGAGAGTGACTGGGGGAGTGATAGAGACAGAGTGGCATGGAATGGAAGTTTGACAGGGGCAGAGAGTGTGACGAGTTGGGATGTTGACACAGATGGGGTTGATAGATACAAGGAGGGTGTCAGGATTTGGGATTATGACAGGGATTGGAATGGTGGTAGGGGCTGGTAATGTGACAGAGTAGGAGGTCGTCCTGTACCGTCAACCTCTGTGCCCCATGCCAGACTCCCCGTTTGCTGAATGTCAACTCATCTCTAGGAAGAAGAAATCCAGTGCTCATTTTGGGGAGAGGCAGTGGGTTCAGGAACAGTCATGGCCCCCACAGATGCCATATAACCCTTACCCTGTCACTAGGTTGCCTGTCCACATCTCTGTCACTAGTTCATTTACAACCCACCCACCCCTACACTGCTGCTCACACCTCATACACTACCCATTCACCCATGGTTCTGCACCCTTTCGCATTCATAATCCACCCACCCCCATGTCTCTACCCCACCTTAGCCACCCCACCTCCCCCATCTCTGTCACTATCCGCCTAAACACCACACACCCTATCCAATTGTACACCACCCACCTGACAGCCATCCCTGCTACACTCCACATACACAGAGCTTCCAACTTACACTGCATCACCTTGGGTCACATGATATCAGATATCCTCCCACAGTCACCCAGTGAAGGCTCAATGTCATATGGTGGGCACTAGGTGAGCTGGAGATTCCCACTCTGAGGGGTTTCCAGATTGTTTGTGGAGGCTCTGCAGAAGTTCAGCACAATTCCTGTGTTTCTGGAGCGGGTGGGAGAAAATAACTTGCCAGTGACCGGAACAAGGCCCTGTCCCTCTTTCATGGCCATGCCGCCTCTAAAATCCATCCAGGATGACGCAGGCATTTACAATTCCTAAGCTCCACAACTACTCAAATGATTTATTGTCCTCAGCACCATCCACCCCTGTGCCAGTTTAGCCACCATTCACCTGCCCATCTGTTGCTACTGACCTGTTAGAACACCCCTTTCCTCATCTGTCACCACCAGCATGACAACTATATACCTGACTCAATTCAGTCCACATCCCACCTGTTCCATCTCAGTCATTACCACCTTATCTCACCCACACCTGTTCCTCACCTGTCACTACTCACCTAACTGTTGCACCTGCCCCCATCTCAGTCACAGGGCATGTGCCCCCGGCGCTCTGAATAAGTCCTCACCACCCACCTAACCCCACCACAACAAGAGAAGGACACATTAGGAGTCTTATGGGGAGACCTTGTAAAGGTTTCTGCTCCTCAGACCCGTCGTCTGATTAGCCTGACAAGAGACCCACCTTCCGCCTACAGTGGGGCCCCCAACTGCTCCCCCACTACAAGTAGAGAGGTTGACAACCAGCAAACCACATCACTTATTTCGACAGTCAATTGATTTTGGAGCCCAAAGACTGTTCCACCACCAGCAGCATATGGGCTGCATCCTTTGTCACACTGGATTCCAGGGATGAGGTGCCACAACATTGTTGTCAGAACACCATCTGGCATAAATACTGTGCCCTAAGTGTGGTGCATGCAAATATTGCCTCATAGACGTTAAAAATACAATTAGGAAAAAGTCTACTGTCAAGGGGACAATATTTTTGTGAATTAAATTCCAATGTTTTTGTCAGATGATATTCCTCTGTGTAATATTCTGGCATACAACCCCCAGGCTCCTTGTTACCTTTACCGCCTGGCTCGCAAGTCTACTAGGGTTCAGAGCACCAGTGTGTTTGCACCCTGGAGGCAAGCAATCTTCTATCAGCTTTACCCTCCATCATCAAAGTGTCTTTGTCTGTGGTGCTTCTTTGTGCCTTTGTCTGTGGTGTTTCTGTGGTAGACTGTAGGTACCTGCACCACACTCCACCAGGGGAAGGCAAGTGAGTCAACAAGCATCATTGTCCAGAGTTTACAGCTCAGGACAACCTACCATGAACTGTGCTTTGATGGGGCCAATTACTGATTGATGTCAGCATGAGTTATACAACCTAACCAGACATCATCAGGCAAAGGGACATTCTGGAAGGATGTATGTCGGAATATTATATACAGAAATATCATCCAACATAAACATTGTATCTTAAATATTACTTTAAAATAATGTCCCTTTGGGTGAACATTTTCTTTTTTTTTTGTAAATCTTTTAATTTAACACTGCATAGCATACATACATGTAAACAAATGGAAATTTGACATGATAGTTAGTGAATGGGTGTGACAGAGTGCAAAGTTTTTTCAGGACCTTTTGCCCACGTAACCCTTCTAGTTCGCTTCTACCTTCCCTCTTCCCACCAAGAGTAAGAAACGCAATCTCTACCTCCCTTATGGCCATTTCCCTTTTCCTTGAGCCCTCCTCCTCCTCACATGCCCTGGTTTGCATTCCATTGTCCCCATATCTTGTCCCATTTTGCTGGATCCCCCCTGCTTTTGTAGACCACTCTCTCGGACACACAGCACCAGTCCATGTCCGCCACCCAGTCCGCCCCCCTCAGTCAGTTTGGAGCACCCCATACCCTGGAAACATTCCTCTTAGCAACTCCTGCCACCAACCTCACCCATACCATTTGGGGTTTTTTCTGCCCCATTTCTCCTGGGATTGACAAGAGTAACAACCTAGGGTCCATCGGGATCGGGCCTCCCACCACTCGGGACATCTCGTCCATCACTTCTGTCCAAAACAACTGTATCTGAGGGCAGGACTATAGGATGTGATAGAATGCCCCCAGCATCTCACATCCTCTCAAACAAAGATCTGATTGGGTGCTGCCCATCTGCTGCAGTCTCACCCTGGAAAGATAGGACATGTGCAGTATCCAAAGCTGCACCAATCTAAAGCCAGTCCGAATTGCAGTTTCTCTAGCGCTTTTCAACATATCTGCCCATTCATCCTCATCCATGGGATATACGTCCTCCTCCCATGCCACCAGCATTGTTCATGTGGATTGGGGGAGTTGTCAGATAGTTTCTTATAAATTATGGAAACTTCCTGTTTCGGCAGCAGCTCAGCAAGGATCCTGTCTTCAAGTAGCGTAGTGTCTTGGATTTGTTCCCCAGTGTGTATGTGGCTACGAAGCGTGTGACGCAGTCGCAAGTATTTATATCTTTCCACCTCCTGCAAGGCAAATTCCGTCTGCAGGTCCTCAGAAGATATCATAGTATTGTTCCTCCAATGGTCTCCCAGGTGTTCTATCCCATCCCAGGCCCATCTAGAGAATCCCTGTAGCGCACTCAGTTCCTTCAGGAAGTCGCCATTCCTTAGTGGGTTACGAGCTGACACCACCACCTCCTCCCCAAGGCAGTGATTTGCCTCCCTCCAGCCTGCACCACAGTCAGGGTGTGAGTCGGTAAGTCCTGGGCCCTCCGTCAGCAATATAGGACCCTCTCATAGCCCAGGGCACCCATCGCTGCCCTATCAACCCTGTAAGCTGGCTCCTCAGGTCCTGTGAAGGTCCATTCATCAATCACCACCAGCTGGGATGCCCAGTAGTACATCTGGGCATCGGGAATAGCCAGTCCTCCATCATAGACCCCCCTCTGAAGCTTCCTCAGCACTATACGAGGGCATCCCCTCCCCACAACAGCGATCTAAGGGCCTGATCGATTTTTCGAAAGACCCCCTTGGGGATCGCCACCAGGGGGTTCTGAAACACGTATAGCAGTCGGGCAGTGTCATCATCTTGTACAAGGCTGCCCTACCCATTAGTGTCGTTGGTAGTTGTTGCCAATGATCTACATCCCTCTCCAGCCTGTCCACCTGTGGGGTCAGGTTCGCTCAGAGGAATTCTTGCTGATCTCTGGTAATGTATATCCCCAAATATTTTAAACCATCCACAGGAATGTCTTCTCGGTGGGGCATCGGCGCTTTCTCCCCCGCCAGGGGGTACAGTAGGGATTTGCCCCAGTTAATGGTATACCCGGAGTAATCTCTGAAGGTGTGGAAGATTTGTAGTAGCCTGTCAATGGAGCGAGCCGGATCCGTGATGTATAGTAATATGTAATCTGCGTATAGAGAGATACACTACTCCCACCCCTCCCCACCCGGTATTCCCTGGACCAAAGGGTCCTGCCGGATCCAGGCTGCCAGCGGCTCCAGGGCCAGTGCAAACAGCATAGGGAAAAGTGGGCATCTCTGCTGTGTACCCCTCTGCAGCTTAAAAGTGCAGGAGTTCACACCATTTACTCTCGCCAGTCGTTTCTAGTAAAGCAGCCTAACCCAGGCACAGAACCACGGACCCAGTACCAGTCTACGAAGAGTCTGCGAACATATAACCCCACTCTAAACTGTTGAATACTTTCCGGGCACCTAGGGCCAACAATGCTGCCTGGGTGCCCCCCAGCGACCGTGTCATGTGGAGCACCCCATACAGTTGAAGGATGTTGAGCTGGGTGCTTCTCCGGGGCATAAACCCTGATTGATTGGGATGTACAACGGAGGTGATCACCAATTGCAGCCGGGTGGCCAGCACCTTGGCCAGTACCCTCGCCTCCATGTTCAATAGAGATATGGGCCTATATGACGCACATTGAGTTGCTGGCTTTCCCTCCTTAGGAATGACCACTATAGTTGCTGTCCTTTGATCTTCTGGCAGTTGCTGCGCATTTAGCACTGCGTGGTAAATTTTTGTTAGATGTGAGGCTACCCTGCTTTTCAACCCATCGTAGAGCTCCAATGGGAGCCTGTTCAGGCCTACTACCTTTCTCACCTGTAGGCCACCAAATACCCTTCATATCTCCTCAGCCGTCAGCTCTCCCTCCAGTGACTCCCTTTCTACCTCAGTGAGAGACACCAGAGCCACGCCCTTGAGGAGGTCTTCACAGTCATCATCTGTCATACGAGTCTTTGTGGAGTATAGCTTCTCGAAAGTAGTAGGCGAAAAACCCAGCTATTTCTGGGCTCGATCTTTTGGGCCCACCCAATTCGTCCATTATCTTATTTACCTCTCTTTGTTTTTGGTCTCTGTGGTCTGGCCACGCTGGCAGTTTACTTGACTTATCCCCAATATCATATAACCTTCTTTGTGTCTCCTGGGCATATTTCCTAGCCTTGTCCTCCGTCAGCTCACGTAATTCAGTTTTCTTCGCTATTAAACGCCGGAAGAGTTCTTCTGATCTATTGCCTGGCGGCTGGGCCTCTAATGCTCCTACTTACCTCTCTAAGGTTTCGATTTGAATCTTGTTCTCCTTTTTCTTTCCCCTATGAACGCCTGGGCCTGTCCACGAAGGACCGCCTTAAATGCCTCCCATAATATGCATCTGGAGGACACTGACCCCACATTCAAGAGGTCCGTCCCCTCCCCTAACTGTTCCCCAATTACCTGGTTCCTCAAGTACAATGGATCTATTTTGGGCATGGTGGCATAGTCACGCTTCTGTCCCTTTAGAGTTATCATCACTGGCGGGTGGTATAAATTCCTTGTGTTCCATGCCCGGTTTCCCCAAAGTGACCTATGTATCGGCTATGTGTGTAGATGTGGTCTATCCTGGAAAAACTGCCATGTGGGGCAGAGTAGTACATGTATGCCCTCTCCTGTGGGTGCAGCGCCTTCCAGATGTCCACAAGACCCATCGCCTCTACAAACGATTTCAGTGGTCCCCCCACAAGGGGAGGGAGATCTAGTCTGTCTGTCTGCCTCTGTGTCTGTCACCGCATTCATATCTTCCCCTATGATGAGGATCCCAGCTGGCAGCTCCAGCATCTGAGTTCCAATGGCCGGCAACGTAACCCCGTGCATGCGCGGCAGGATTTACACTAAGCATATATTTAACATGAGCCCCTTCCATTGTCTCATGATCGTGGTAAATCTGCCCATGGGATCTGCCCAGGAGCGTACTGGTGTGAAGGGAAGTGTTTTCCTAAGCAGGATGCCCACCCCCCTGGCATCTGAGGAGTATACCATGTGTACCACCAAGATGTATCCTAATCTGTTTAGTGCCTTACAATTATTCCCTCTAAGGTTGTCTCTTGCACCAGGACTACGTCTGGAGCCGTGCGTCTGAGGTGTTGTAAAACTAATGTCCTCTTAATTTTACCCCCCAGCCCATTAACATTCCAGGTCATGATGCTCAGTCCATTATACGAATCACTAGCCATCGTATGCAGTTGGGCTGGACGTTATATCTCACTCTCCCCAGTCATCGGCTCTCTGCCACTGCGGTTGGGTGTCCTCTGTGGGCCCTGTCTCCCCAATCTTAACTTTTGTATGCACACTCTGAACACTTAAACTTGCATGCTGCCTCTGTTGAACTTCCCTCCCCCCAACAACAGCCCTCCCTCCCTGCTGCCCTGCCCACAAGACCCCCAACACCCCGCTTCACAACTTGGCTGAGTGCCTGTCACCCTAAACCCTTCAAACCAATTTGTGGGTGCAGTCTGCAAACCATTGCAGATGGCCAGCCATAAGTCCCTGGCTCCTATCTGACCCTGCTCATTGATTGCTGTATAACCAGACTGATGACAGGGTTCAACACTTAGACCCTCATTATGACCCTGGCGGTCTGCGGTAATTTGGGGAAAGGTACTGCCAACGGGCTGGCGGTACCTTTTCCCAAATTATGACATTGGCGGTTTGGCTCAAGCCAAACCGCCAATGTACCACTCTGTCTGCCAGGGTGGTAATGGCCGCTGGGCTGGAGATTTCAGTCTCCAGCCAAGCAGCCATCACAATCCCACCCTCGGGATTATGACCCCGCCTACCGCCATGGTTTTCGTGACAAGCCTACCGCCACGGAATTCCTTCCCTGGCACTGAGAGGGGTCTCCCCTGCCCCCCTCCCCCTCCCCAGAGTTCTCCCCCACCCTCCCCTACCTCTTCTGCCCCCTGCACGTTTACACACCCACACGTGCACACATACACACTCATACACACACGCATACTCACATCTACCCATGCAGGCACACATACAAACCCACACACCGCAACACACACCAACATACATTGTCGCACCCACGCATACAACAAACACGTGCACTCATATTCAGTCATTCACACACTCATTCAATGTGACCTACACGCGCATGCATGCATACAAAAACAGACACCCTCCCCACACACACACACACACACAAAACACCCCCACACAACACCTCCACACACACACACACCATCCCCTCTCCTGCTGCAGAACCCGACTTACCTGCTTGCAGGGGGTCCTCCGGCAAGAGACGGTATGCGGCGCTGCTGCCATGACCATCAAAGGAATACCGCCAGCCTTCTGGCGGTATTCCGTCTACGGTCATAGTGTGGTTGGCAGCTGGTAGCCACGGCTACGGTATGTTGGTGGCTGTTGCCGCGGCAGTAGGAGGCATTTACCGCCAATTTTGTATTGAGGGCCTTAGTTTCACCCAAGGTCCCAGGCCGTTGTCCCGACACCGACCTCAGGCGCAATCCATCTCTCCTCCTGCTGCTTACCTCAAGTCCAGAACCCCATGGTCTGATGCACCCTCCGGGCTAGGCGTAGATAGGTCCCGCAGTCCTCTCCGTGCATTCGGACTGCCCTGGGGTTCCGCTGTGGACTGGACTTGCATCTCGGAGTCCCTCTCTCTCGATCTCTCTCGCCACTTACGGGCCCCAGGGCTGCACCCTTTCGTCTTGCGCCAGACCTCCAGCCAGTCCCATGTTTCCTCTGACCGGAGACTGTAAGAACCAGGACTTGCCATCTTGCACTATCTTTAGTTTGGCCGGGAAGATCATCATATACTTGATGTCCTTGGCCCAAAGGGCCCGTTCGACCTCCTCAAATTAGCATCTCTGCTTCTGGACCTGAAGGGTAAAGTCCAGAAAGAAACAGATCAATGCATTTTCCATTTCAGATCACCTCTTACTCTGGCTGTCTGGAGAATTGTGTTTCCGTCTCTGAAGTTGAACACTCTAGCGATTATTGTTCGGGGGCACTGTGGGTCCTATAACACCTATCTATGTCCTACCACTAGGTACTGCATGTGCCTATTGTTTCTGATGTATGGTGTGCCCTCTTACAACTACATCATGTCTGTAGGCACAGGATATCTATATTTTATAGTATAATGTGGGTCCTCTTACAGCAGTCCGTGTCATAACTGTACATAAAATATGCATTTTTATGTTGTGATATATGGCTGGTCTTGTTATAACTGTCTGCTCTATGTCTGTAAGTAGAAGAGATCTCTGTGTTGTGGAATAACATGAGTCATCCTCTTACATCAGTCTATGCCATAGCTGTACGTAAAACATATATCTTTATTTTGTGATAGAATAAAGTGGGTCTTCTTACCACTGTCTATGTCATTTCTGCAAGTAAAGTGTATCTAGATTATGTAGTGAATGGTGGTCTTCTTACAACACAGAGTGCCTCTAAGTACAGAATACCTGTATTTTGTGGTGTTTTATAGGTGCCCTCACACCATTCTATACCATAGCTATAAGTGCAGGTTATATCTGTACTTTTAGTGTTTGGTGGTCCTCTAACCTGGCCTGTCTTCATGGGGTACAGTGGCCTTGAAGGGCCAGCTGACAGCCATATATATCAGGCCTGAAAGGGCGGTATGCCTCCATAGAACTGGTGGTTCTTAATGCAGCTGTCAGGGCTGTTTGCACAGCAGGATTTATCAGTATTCTATAGTTTAAAAAAGGAAGAGTTTTTCAACAGAGTGCCTCACTGGTGTAACCTTAGTTCTTCCACCGCACACCCGCCATTTCCGCAGAAGATGCTGACACAGGTGCTGAATAATTCAAGCAAGACGAGCTGGCAGATTCACTGTAGCAGCTCTGAATGGGTCTCATGAATGACTTGTTAATAGTTAATGGGAGAGGAGGATTCCCTGCTCCTCTGACGGCAGCAGTCTCACCTTCACAGACGTCAGCTCACCAGGTCAGACCTTCAGCCTTTGCACCACATGCTCCTGCCTGGGAGTGGGTTATGGAACATGTATGTCAGGTTCAGATCCATGCAGAGGGTGCAGTCCCCACCGTGCTGAAGGTTGGCTGCACAATCTGCAGAGTTGGAAAACTAGTATTCTGTCTAGTCATTGTGGAAGTAACGAAGGGAGTGTGTAGGATTCTCTGATTATTGCGGTGGTAAGGAAGGGATTGTGTAGTATTCTTTTTGATGATTGTGTTGGTAAGAAAGGAAATGTGTAGTGTCCTGTTGGATAATTGTTGTGATAAGGAAGGAGGGTGTATAGTATTCTGACTCCCCATTGCGTCAGTAAGAAAAGGAAATGTGTATAATCCTGACTGATGATTGTGGTGGTAAGCAATGGAGTGACAGATCATTGTGGTGGCATGGAACGACTCTTGGATCATTGTGGAGGTAAGGAAGGGAGTGTGCAGTATTCTCTCTGATTGTTGTGTAAGGAAGGGAATGTGCAGTATTCTGTCTGATCATTGTGGTAAGGAAGGGAATGTACAGTTTTCTCTCTGATTGCTGTGGTGGTAAGGAAGGGAATGTGCAGTATTCTCTCTGATTGCTGTGGTGGTAAGGAAGGGAATGTGCAGTATTCTGTCTGATCATTGTGGTGGTAAGGAAGGGAGTGTGCAGTATTCTCACTGATTGTTGGGGTGGTGAGGAAGGGAATGTGCAGTTTTCTGTCTTCTCATTATGGTGGTAAGGTAGGGAATGTGCAGTAGTCTCTCTGATTGCGGTGATGGTAAGGAAGGGAATGTGCAGTATTCTCTCTGATTGCTGTGGTGGTAAGGAAGGGAATGTGCAGTATTCTGTCTGATCATTGTGGTGGAAAGGAAAGGAACGTGCCTTTTTCTGTTGGATCATTGTGGCAGTGTGGAAAGGGGTATTTAGTATTCTGTCACACTATTGTGTCAGTAAGGAAAGCAATGTATAGGATCCTGGTTGATGATTGTGGTGGTAAGGAAGGGAATGTGCAGTATTCTCTCTGATTGCTGTGGTGCTAAGGAAGGGAATGTACAGTATTCTGTCTGATCATTGTGGGGGTAAGGAAGGGAGTGTGCAGTATTCTCTCTGATTTTTGTGGTGGTAAGGAAGAGAATGTGCAGTATTCTGTGTTATCATTGTGGTGGTAAGGAAGGGAGTGTGCAGTATTCTCTCTGATTGCTGTGGTGGTACGGAAGGGAATGTGCAGTATTCTGTCTGATTATTGTGATGGTAAGGAAGGGAGTGTGCAGTATTCTCTCTGATTGTTGTGGTGGTAAGGAAGGGAATGTGCAGTTTTCTGTCTGATCATTTTGGTGGTAAGGTAGGGAATGTGCAGTATTCTCTCTGATTGCTGTGGTGGTAAGGATGGGAATGTGCAGTATTCTCTCATTGTGGTGGTAAGGAAAGAAAAATGCAGTTTTCTGTTGGATCATTGTGGTAGTGTGTAAAGGGGTATATAGTATTCTGTCACACCATTGTGTCAGTAAGGAAAACAATGTATAGGATCCTGGTTGATGATTGTGGTGGTAAGGAAGGGAATGTGCAGTATTCTGTCTGACCATTTTAGAGGTAAGGAAGGGAGTGTGCAGTATTCTCTCTGACTGCTGTGGTGGTACAGAAGGGAATGTGCAATATTCTGTCTGATCATTGTGGTGGTAAGGAAGGGAACATGCAGTTTTCTGTTGGATCATTGTGGTAGTGCGGAAAGGGGTATATAGTATTCTGTCACACCATTGTGTCAGTAAGGAAAGCAATGTATAGGATCCTGGTTGATGATTGTGGTGTAAGGAAGGGAATGTGTAGTATTCTGCCCAACATTGTAGTGGCAAGGATGTATAATATTGAGTCTCACCATTGTGTCGGTAAGGAGGGCAAATGTGTAGTATCCTGGCTGATTATTGTGGTGGTAAGGGAGGGGGTTGTCTAGTATTCAGCCTCACCACTGTGCCAATAATGAAGGGGAAGTGTAGAATTCTGTCTAATCATTGTGTTGTTATGGACTTTGGATGTGTAGTATTCTTTCTCATCACTCTGTTGCTAAGGAGGAAAGATGTGTAATATGTTCGAGGGTCATTGGGTTAGTAATGATAGAGGCTATATGGTATTTGATATGGTAAGGCAAGGGGATACAGAATATTTTGTATGGTCATAGAGTTGATCGGGAGAGGGATCATATAGTAATTCATATGGTGTCAATATTAGTAAGGAAAGGGGATGTGCATGGATGTCATTTAGAGGTCACCAGGGGTCAAACAGGACAGCCTTAGAAAGAGATTGATACATTCTCAAAAATTATAGTTGTTTCTGAGATTATATTGATCAAGGATCCCTTTAGAACATGGGCGTACCGGAGACCCCGACAGCTCCTACGGTGCAGGCATCACTACATTGGGGCCCCATTTAATCCAAGGTCCATGAATATCTGTGAGATATGGGAGACTCAGGGGCCCCTCATCACATTCCGCAGGGCATTATTTTGCATGATGCCACTGCCTGAGCACTCTTGATTCCATGTATGAAGTTTCAACTCAATCTACAGGCAAGAACACATCTTGGTCTTGCCATTTACTCAATGCGATTGTTCTGAACAAAGCCGTTTCAGCCTTTTATTATGAATCACATTCAGAGTTGCCACTTGGCCTTTTTGTTACCAGCCTTGCATGTACTTTTAAGTCTGGCAAGGTAACAACATTGGGAAAAGTAGCTAAATCTTGTATTTTTCAGCCTGAAACCTAAAGCTACAACAGCAAACTTATAAAGAATTCAGTTAAAAGGTATTTGAAAGCTGTCTATATTATTCCAAAAACAGGGATAATTGCCTTGTTTCAAAAGAATCCTGACAATTTTAATGGAATTATTTTTTCACCTCCCACTCCTGGCTGTTCCAGAACAAAGAGGCTTGATGGCCAGAATTATTTTCTACAAAATCACATCTGATTAATATTTTGCACTTTCCTGTTTGATTGCAGCTACCTGACTGATCAACATTTTCATTCTAGAATGTTGATTAGAGTTGCACGGAAACTAGAGAAGAAAATCACAACACACCTTTGCCGTCACAATTTTAAACGCAATATAAATAAACATTAACATTAAAAAACAAAGAAAAACAATAAAGAATACAAACCAATTGAGAACAAAATTGCAATCACAGTTAAGATTATTCTAGCTTTCCAGCTAATATAACAACCAAAAGAAGTGAAGAAATTTGCATTTGATAAAAGGAATAGATGAAATTAATTTCAAAACATAATCATGAAATTTAACCCCTTCGCTGCCAGGCCTTTTCCCCCTCAGGTGCCAGGCCTTTTTGTTTATATTTGGGGCAGTTCGTGCTAAGGCCCTCATAACATTTTGTCCACATAAGCTACCCACGCCAAATTTGTGTCCTTTTTTTCCAACATCCTAGGGATTCTAGGGGTACCCAGACTTTGTGGGTTCCCCTGAAGGAGACCAAGAAAATAGCCAAAATACAGCGAAAATGTAGTTTTAAAAAAAAATGGGAAAAAAGGGCAGCAGAAGAAGGCTTGTGGTTTTTTCCCTGAAAATGGCATCAGCAAAGGGTTTGCGCTGGTAAAATCACCATATTCCCAGCTTTCAGGAAAAGGAAGACTTGAATTAGAAAACCCAATTTTTCAACACAATTTTAACATTTTACTGGGAGATACCCCATTTTTACTATTTTTTGTGCTTTCAGCCTCCATCCAGTTAGTGACAGAAATGGGTAAGAAACCAATGCTGGATCCCAGAAAGCTAAACATTTCTAAAAAGTAGACAACATTCTGAATTCAACAAGGCATCATTTGTGTAGATCCTACAATTGTTTCCTACAGAAAATAACAGCTGAAATAAAAGAATATTGAAATTGAGGTGAAAAAACCAGCCATTTTTTTTCCACGTTTTACTCTGTAACTTCTTCCTGCGATGTCAGATGTTTGAAACCAAAATACTGTTACATCTGCTTGACTCTTCTGGTTACGGGGATATATAGGACTTGTAGGTTCATCAAGAACCCTAGGTACCCAGAGCCAATAAATGAGCTGCACCTTGCAATAGGTTTTCATTCTATACCGGGTATACAGCAATTAATTTGCTGAAATATAAAAAAGGAAAAATAGGTATCAAGAAAACCTTTGTATTTCCAAAATGGCCGCAAGATAAGGTGTTGAGAAGCAGTGGTTATTTGTACATCTCTGAAATCCTGGGTGCCCATACTAGCAAGTGAATTACAGGGCATTTCCCAAATAGACTTCTTTTTTACACACTGTCTTACATTTGGAAGGAAAAAATGTAGAGAAAGACAAGGGGCAATAACACTTGTTTTGCTATTCTGTGTTCCCCCAAGTCTCCCGATACCAATGGTACCTCACTTGCATGGGTAGGCCTAATTCTCGCAACAGGAAACACAAAATGGACACATCACATTTTTACACTGAAATCTGACATGTTCTTTGCAAAGTGCCTAGCTGTAGATTTTGGCCTCTAGCTCAGCCAGCACCTAGGGAAACCTAGCAAACCTGGGCAGTTTTGAAAACTAAACACCTAGGGGAATCCAAGATGGGGTGACTTGTGGGGCTCTGACCAGGTTCTGTTACCCAGAATCCTTTGCAAACCTTAACATTTGGCCAAAAAACCCTTTTTCCTCTCATTTCGGTGACAGAAAGTTCTGGAATCTGAGAAGAGCCACAAATTTCCTTCCACCCAGTGTTCTTGCCAAGTCTCCCAATAAAAATGGTACCTCACTTGTGGGGGTAGGCCTAGCGCCCGTGACAGGAAATGCCCCAAAACACAACGTGGACACATCACATTTTCACAAAGAAAACAGAGCTGTTTTTTGCAAAGTACCTAGCTGTGGATTTTGGCCTCTAGCTCAGCCGGTTCATAGGGAAACCTAGCAAACCTGCACAGGTTTGAAAATTAGACACCTAGGGAATCCAAGATGGGGTGACTAGTGGGGCTCTGACCAGGTTCTGTTACCCAGAATCCTTTGCAAACCTCAAAATTTGCCCCAAAAAACCCTTTTTCCTCTCATTTTGGTGACAGAAAGTTCTGGAATCAGAGAGGAGCCACAAATTTCCTTCCATCCAGTGTTCCCCCAAGTCTCCCGATAAAAATGGTACCTCACTTTTGTGGGTAGGCCTACTGCCCACGAAAGGAAATGCACCGAAAAAACTATCTGGACACATCAAAATTATCAAATACAAAACTACCTCTTTTTGCGGGGGGCACCCGCGTTTTTGGTCCTGGGCTCAGCAGCCATCTAGGGAAACCTACCAAACCCAGACATTTCTGAAAACTAGACACCCGAGGGAGTCCAGGGAGGTGTGACTTGCGTGGATCCCCCAATGTTTTCTTACCCAGAATCCTCAGCAAACCTCAAATTTAGCTAAAAAAATCACATTTCTCCCACATTTCTGTGTGGGATCACGGCACCGGGACAAATTTCATACCACCCAACATTCTCCTCAGTCTCCCAGTAAAAATGATACCTCATTTGTGTAGGTGGGCCAAGCGCTTGTGACAGGGAAGAGCCAATAACATGTCGAAATTGAGGGGAAACCAAAGCGGGTCCAAAAGTGCAGTTTGAAAAAAAACATTTTTAGTGCAGCAGAATTTTTATCGGTATAGATGAGACAATGCTGGGTGGTAGGAATTTTGTGGATTCCTGCAGATTCCGGAATGTTCCATCACAAAAATGTTGGAAAAATGTGTGATTTCCACATGGCAGCGTCCCAATGTCCATAAAGTGCAGCCCCCACCATTCCAAGTGGGACGATTTTGAGAGTTAGCCAAGCTCTCATGGCCCAGATTTATAAGCAAAACCCAAAATAATCCAATGTCCTCTTGCTTGCCGTGGCATAAGATGTTTTAGTGTGCGGGGGAGAGCTGAAAGACTGTTACCCCCTTCAGTTGGGGTGGGGGCATAACCAGGCCCATACTTGTTGGTAGCCACCACCCCACTATTTTTTATTTCTTTATATTCCCTGGCATCTAGTAGACTTTCTCCCCCCCCCCCGGGGTGTGGATCAGGGGACAGAACAACTTTGGCCCCATTTATTTGGGGGTGGGGGTATGGCAGGGGACAGATGGGTCTTCCAAAAATAGGCCAATCTGCCCCCAAGGGGGGCAGATATGGCCAACAGTAGTGTGCCCCCATGGGGAGCGACCCTTACCCAAGGGGCTGCCCCCCTAAAGAAAACACACACATACACACACACCAATCCCTGATGCCTAAGTGGTTTCTACCCCTCTTGGGGGCAGATTAGCCTCATAGAAATACACCGATCTGCCCCCAAGGGGAGCAGAAATGGGCTAAAATAAATTTGCCTCCCCAGGGAAGTGACACTTGCCTAAGGGATCGCTCCCCTTGCATCAAATTGGCGCAAAAAAAAAAAAGCCCTGGTGCCAAGTGGTTTCTGCCCACAAAATCGGCCGATCTGCCCCCAAGGGGGGAAGAAATGGTCTAAATACAATTTGCCCCCTGTGATCGGGTGAACACGATCACGCCACACAGAGAAGCAGCTTGCGACGTGTCAGAGAGCCCCGACACGTCAGTTCCGCGTTTAACCGTTCCCATAGGAACGGCCGCGGCGTCCTGGGGGCGTTTCCCTGTTTCCAGGGAAACGCACAACACCTTCCGGGCCGTGGGAGGAGAAGAGGAGGAGCGGAACACGGAGAAGAGTGAGGGCGGAAAGGAGCAGACGGCACAGAGACCGGGAGAGCGGGAAACGGAGACGAGTGACGGCGGCAAGGAGCAGACCGCGCAGAGATCGGGAGACGGATACGGCAACAGCGGAGTGGAGAAGGAGAATTTTCCCCACGCAGCGCCAGAGACGAGGAGCCCACAAGCCAGCCACGACCCCAGAGGGTCGTGGCTTTCAAAGGTACGGTTCCTATTCGGAGGAACAGACAAGAAAGGGGAAAAACCACAGGGGAAGGGAGCTGGGAGGAGCGAGAGGGAGGAGGAGGGAAGACAAAGGAAGGGAAGGCTCCCTACCTAACGAGGGAGCCTGACTATCCCCTCAAGCATGGGAGCACTGTTTGTTTAAAACAGAAGATACACAACCACGTTTGTTTTGCATGGTGCACGGGTGTCTCAACACTCTTTCTCTATACCCCACTTGCCCTTCCCCTCTTCCTGCTTGAACGATAAACCCCGGAAATAGCCCAATTACTTACCGTAGGGTTTTTTCTGTTTTCTTGCCGGTATTCTTCCGGGAGCCACTCGTGTGTCCAGAGAATGCTGATCTGAGGAAGGAAAGGAAGAAGAACGACAAGATTAAGGAAGAGAAGCATTCTAAACAATAGACTTTACAGATACTTACCACTTGTGAATACCAATAGAAAGGAAAATAAGAGATAAGAAAAGACACGAGCACAATAAAACTCTATTTACTTACCACATTACGCCGTTTCCAGTCTGGTTTATACCGTATAGCCTGTCACACACCCCCAGGGGAGCGACCCTTGCCTAAGGGGTCACTCCCCACCCCTAAGAAAGAAAAAAAAAAAAAAATGATCCCATTTCTTTGGGGTGGGGGTGTGGCCATACACCCACCCTCTTATTTTGCAGGGAAAAAAAATCCCTGGTCTCTGGTGGGCTTTCTGCCCCCCTTGTGGGCAGATGGGCCTTCCAAAAATAGGCCCATCTGCCCCCAAGAGGGGCTGATATGGCCAACAGTAATGTGCCCCAGGGGGAGCGACCCTTACCCAAGGGGCTGACCCCCTAAAGAAAACACACACATACACACACACCAATCCTTGGCGCCTAGAGGTTTTCTGCCCTCCCTGGGGGCAGATCGGCCTAATAACAATAGGCCAATCTTGTTTTTTTTTATTTTTTGTTTTTTAGAGGTGGGTAGCGACCCCTTAGGCAAGGGTCGCTCCCCTAGGGCGCACATACTATTTATGCCATTTATGCCATTTATGCCCCCCTTGGGGGCTGATCGGCATATTTTCATGAGGCTAATCTGTCCCCAAGGGGGGTAGAAACCACTAGACACCAGGAAGTGGTTTTTTTTAAGGTGAATTCACGCAAGGGGAGCGACCCCTTAGGCAAGGGTCGCTCCCTTGGGGGGGGGGGGCATTTATTTAAGGCCATTTCTCCCCCCCAGGGGGGCCTGTTAACCTGTCTTTCTACTTTAACATTGGCTTGAGGATGATACAAGCTACAGCTTTTGTGTTTAATTCCAGTGTCATTAAAACAAATATTAATTTGCTTAGATGTGAACTGCACCCCATTGTCAGATATCAATTGTAATTGGTACCCCTCTCTTGAAAATATATATTGGTAAGAAATATGGTTCTCACACAAACTTGATTTTAATAGGTTATCTATCATTACAATAGCAAACCATTTGTTAACGGTAAGAGTTGAAAAGGATCCAGTAAATCAATAGACAATGTTTCCCAAATCCTTTCAGGAGTTTCTATTTCACCCAGGGTGGGTGCATACCACTTGAGGCCTTAAGCATTTTGTGTACAAATCATACACTTTTTGCACCAGTCCTCAGCATCTCAGTCCATTCCTGGCCACCATGAGGTTTCCCTCAGACTTTTTTTATTAAGAGTCATCCCCAAATGACCATGATGGCTGAAATCAAGCAGAGTATTGCTGACCAAGTTCGGCAGAACTGGTTTATCCCCTCTAAAAAACAAGCCATCTTCCACACTCAACTCAGTTTGAACTTCATTTTACAATTATAGTCCTATAGGAAGATTTCCTTCTCTGGGCCACTGTTGTATTGCGTACTTGTGACTTAATTTAATATAGGGTCCTTCACAAGAACTTTCTTAAAGCACACTTCACTCACACTTTTACCATTGCCGTTGTTTTAAAATACACTGGGCACCAAACAATTAACATTTTGTGGCTCTGCCTCACTATTTTCTTCCATCTCTTCACAAAATGCAGAAAACTTGAAAGAAAATCTGCTTCTCTGTTTCTCCCACCAGGGATAAACCCAACATAAAGTTAAAATTATGCTCAAACAATTTCACACTTACTCTGATCAGTCTGGCTGTGACTGTGGTGAAATGCACATTTGTCCCATTTAGAATAGGAACTAATGGTTTTTGGTCTGTGCATATTAGAATTTCATACCAAACATATGTCTTTAACCTCTCAACAGCCCAGGTACAGGTGGGCATTTCACATTCAAAGACTGAGCATGCACTTTCGTGACTAGTCAAAGTGTGTGATGCAAACACTACAACTCGCTCCGAATCACCTATCCCTTGACACAGAATTACCCCAAGCCCACACCACTAGCATCAACTGTGATACAAAATGCGTTACCAGGGGAAAATGGGCTTAACAGGGGAGCCATACTTAATTCTGTGTTTAACTTGTTGAATACTGAGGCCTGCTCCTCCTTCTACACAAACCTTATATTCTTCTCAAGTAGTAGGTGTAGAGGTTCAGTTTTCTTTGCAAAATGTTCAATGAACTTAGCATTTACTCACACATCCCAAAAAATGTTTTTACTGGTTCACGATTGGTGGGAACAGGTACCTCCTAACGTGTTTTAAGAAAACCAGGGCATGGGCCAACATCCTCAACTGACACTACATGCCCTAGATACGATACTCCACTTCTTGTGCTTCAAATACACAGTTTTCTTTCCTAAGTTTTAACTCTTTACATTTTAGGACATTGAAAACTGTGTCCAATCTCAGCTTATCATACTCCACATTTTCCCCAAACACTCAAATGTCATCCTGAAATACTAAAACCCCAGGAAGACCATTCAAAAGAGTACTAATGACATGCTGGAATACAAATGCCACTGATGTTGGGCCAAATGGTATTCTGCAGTATTAAAATACTCCATATAGGGGGACAAAGGCTGTGAGATGCCTGGGCTCTTTTGTCACAGCTACTTGATGGTCAGCTGAACACATATCTAAAATAGAAAAAATAATAGCCCTAGCCAATGTGACCATCATTTCTTCAGTTTATTGTAATGGGTGGGCCTCAACCCAAAAAGATTTGTTAATACTTCTAAGATCTATACACATTCGTAATTTGTTATTCTTTTTACGTGTAACCACAGTTGGTGACAAATATAATGAAGATTTAGTGGGCTCAATAACCCTTTCCAAGCACAGTTGCTGAATCAAAATTTCCAACCCTTTCCTGACAGCCATTGGTACACCTCTTAATTTATGTTTGATCAGAATGATACCATCTTTTAGTTAAATGACGTTAAAAATCCTGAAGTTCCCCTAGTTTATCTTCAAAAACCATGACATTTTTCTCCAAAATACTTTGCAAATTAGAAGACACATCTCTAACAATATTTATATCATCAGCTTCCAACACTTGCTTCACACATCCATGTTTTAGAGTTATGCCCAAACAGCCCGATGATGTCACCCCAGAATGTGATACATGTAGTTTCCCTGTAACAGATTGTCCCTTAAATAGAACTATTGTTTCAAAATATCCCTTGCGATTAATTTAGTACCATTGTAACTTGGATGAGTTATATCAGGGATGACAAAGCTTTCTGCAATGTTTTTAGATTAAATGTGTTCCTTGAAATTATAGTTATCATGGATCCAGAATCCGTCAGCCAGGATAGCCACACATCCTCTATGTGAAAATCCTCAATAGGATCACAGGACTTAGGAAAAACATCCTCATGGGTCTGTACATATAGGAATAGATTATGCATACTACTGGTCACTCCATCTTCATCTACATTGCCACCAGAAATCATGCTGACACTAGAGGCTGACTTGTTGTTCTTCTGACAGAATCTTGTAAAATGTCCTGTGACACCACATTTGGCACATTGTTTACTAATGCCTAAACACTGTTTAAACAAAGCCATGAGAAATTTAGATCTGCAGCAAAAGCACAAACCATTGGAGAATTTGTTTTCTGCTTTGTGTTCAGTTTGTTGATCTGATTCTCTTTTACAACACCAACTGCCCCTCATTTTTCTTATTCAGTGCCTTGACTGATGCTCTTGACTCTTGTATGGTATTGGCTATGTCTACTGCTTCCTCAAAATATGGATTTTGCAAGTAAGTAATCTTTCTTGTATCTTCTTGTTGAAACATCTTGTAACTAATTGATCTCTGTTGAGTTGATCAGTAAATGAATGAAATTCACATTTAGATGCCAAAACACGTAGAGAAGCTAATACATATCTATAGTTTCTGTAGTCAACTGTACTCTTGCAAAATAAATATGCCTTCTCACTGCTAAATTTGGAGATTTTGGAAAATGTTTCTCTAGTCTTTTAATAGCCTCCTTGTACCCATCAAATTGTTCATCCTCATCCTCTAGAATGAATCTGGGTAAATGTTCAAAGACTACTTGTTCTTCCATTCCCAAGGAATATTCCAATAGCCATCTCTTCCTGTCAATTTTAATCCATCAATTGCACCTAAAAGAGCATTGAATGACCTAACCCACTCCCTCCAGGGAATGACAGGTTCACATAGCAATTGCAGGAATGGTGGCGGGGGATTATTTGCTTGCCTGGTAAAAAAAGAATCCAATAGCAGATAAACTATTAGAGACTTAATGAGATCCCTTATTTGCCTGTTTTAATAATCCAAAAATAATAATAGCAATACCAGCAACAGAATATGAAAGTGTATAGGCCGTAGTGAGAAACTGCTAAACTATTAAGTAAAAATGAGCCTGAAATAGTGAGAATAACTGTAGAAGGTCAGGGAAGGTATTATGACGACAAAATGGCCGTCACGACTTCTTCCACTAATGTACATGCATGTCGTATCATTTCCAGTTTTTCAAGGATCAAACATTGAGTTTCAGGTTTTCACCACTGGCACCAAAATCATAGCTGTCTCTTCTCACCTCACCCATGGACCCACCTCAAAATGCCTATATCCGTACGGCTGCAGCTGCTGAAAGTCATTGTCCCAACTCAGCATGGCTCTTGAAAAGTGCTTGGCATGACACTCCACATGTGGGCACCAAATTGGTTGCTGCCAGTGTTGCGATGCAAAAGATGAATGACGACAGGACAGAAATAAGGTGAGTTGGAAGGTTTATTAAAATAAAGTGAAGTGGGCACCTACACAGCCGAGGATATCTACAGTCGTCTCCTTCACCTGTTCTGCGGCTAACCATCGATCAACATTCTCATTCACAAATGTTGATCAGAGCCGTGCAGAGGCTAGAGAAGGAAATTTCAACATTCATACTGACTGGAAAGTTAGAGGATTTTATAAAGTGAACTGTCTGACGATCTTGCTTGGGTATAAGGAGTGTGGAATAAAAGGATATTTCGTTTTTTGTTCTAACACACACCAATATTTGAATTATCGCTTGCCCTCTATATAGTTTTATCAGTAAAACTACATATTAATGCAAATTTTGTTAATTTTTCAGTGGAAAATGACAAGGTGCTTACAAATCAGGCTTTAGTGATATATTTGTGACAGTGTGCTCTTAAAATAAAACATCGGCTTAACCCTTCCCACTCTCCTGCTGAATGGGTGTGGCTCATTTGTGACACTTGTTCTTTGTGTGATGCTTGGACTTTTGCACACTCCTTGTGACGTCTGTGACATACCATTGATGGCAGAACCCCCACTCTGAGAAGTGTTCCAGTACCTTTTGAATAAATCTCTAGTCAGTTTGCACTGGTAGATCTCACATTTATTTTACCTATTTATTTTACAATTTTATATAGCGCTTATTCACTGTGTAATATATTGGCACTTTACATTATAACAAACAAATAACATTGGTGTACTGTGGAAAGCGAATAACTCAAGAAGGCATTGAAACACTACCTACAAAAACAACTTATGGGACACTTTGTAAAGGCCCTACGAGGCTTGATCCATTGGGCATCAGTGAAGGACACTGGGTTAAGTACAACAAACATGTGGGCGATTGGCTTGCTGAACATACACAATACGTGATGTCTCTGAAAGAGGCTGCGGTGAGTAGGGTGCAAAGGAGAGGACAGAAAGGCAGTCTGTCTCAGTAGTGATGCACTTCAGTAAGAGATGGGAGCTAAGTATTGTGCATTAGATAGAGCCTGAACAGATGTGTTTTAGGTGTTATTGAAATGATAATAGGATGGGTTTGCTTCTGAGATCCGCAGATAGTAAGTTCCTCAGACGAGCACTTGAAAAAGACTGCAGTCGGGCGTATGCTGTTTTGAGGCTTGGGCTTTCCAGGAGAACGTTTGTTGTTACTTCTGAGGTCTCTGGTTTGAAGATTTTGGATTGGTATGGTGGTGAGTTCAGATAAAATGTATTGTAGGCTTGGCATCCTAGTTTGAAATTTATTCTTGCTTCGGTGGGAAGCCATTGAAGATCAATGGGGATCAGAGTGACGTGGTCATACTTTGAAGAGAAAGGAAAAAAATCTAGTGGTGGAGTGGGGTACTGCCTTGAGTGTTAGTCACAATCTTTTGAGTTTACCAAAAGTATATGTTTAATACAGAGCTTGCAGCCAGACTCTCTATCCATTGGCCTGTTATTGTGCCATTTAAGGTTGGGTGAAATATTCCATATCGCTGGTGGGTTCAGCAGGATTTTAGGGACTCAGCATTACTCTTGTAACATGGAGTTATGTCCAAATTCCGCCAATCACCATATGGTGGAATTCTTTTCTAATGCACCGCTCCAGAGTGGTAAGCTGGTGAGTGAAATTTGATGTCCCCTAGAGTGATTTCTAGGAGGACATGCAGTGAGAGTTTTCTAACCTGGGCAGTTGTGACCCTTTGCAGTCAGAAGATTGCTGCTCAAGTAGAAAATCTACTCGAGCAGCAGCTAAATATACTCAAACAGCTCTGCCCTTTGGCACACTGTGTGGTGCAATCCTCACAGATTTTTTAGTGCAGAACGCATTCCTAGCACTAAATCACAGTGCAATCAGTGTGATGTGCCTATTTCCACCCATTGGAGGAACTCCATGAAATCGCGGTGAGTTTTTATTTAGCTCCACGGAATTCCACAAAGTCCAATTCCAGGACTTCCACTCACCCCTAGTACCATTCATATTTTCCATCTGCTCACTACAGCATGCAGCATGGGGCAGTGGGTTGTGTCACCCATTGTCTAACTTCACTGTAAAATGGCATTCTCCCCTTTCACAAGGACCACATCCACATATAAAATTGCTCTATATAATGTGAGGGACAACTATGGAAATGTGTGCTTTTTTGAGAACAAGAAAATATGTTTGCTTTTAGCCAATTTATTTTTAGATTGATGAGGGCCTGCCAGCATCCTCAACAATAAAGTTTTGCAAAAATCATGAAAAAGCAACAAAGGCATTGACAAGGCCAAAAATCTAGTAGCCAACCCCAGATCTATTGCCTTTGCTAATGCTCGTAGATATTTGCATATGTGAGCAATCATAGTTAGGTGGAAATACAGAATGATTCCTAATGTGGTTACCGCAGATGAGGAAGATGAAAGGAACTGAGCAACATCCAGTTATTTTAACAATTATATGTTGGGAGATAATAGGATAAAAGCACTTTTTTGAGGATTGAATGAGTGGACATTTTCAGCCATTGAGGACTGAATATTTAAAAGTTCACATTGATGGGTGAAGGAGTCTCCAAGGGAAGAGGTTTTTAGATAAATCTGCCTGTCTTTAACATACTGGTGAGTTGGTTCTCCACTTCCGCTGGATGCTTCTGATAGAAGCTTGATAGTGTTCTGCAACCCAGCTGAAGATGATGGTGGGATCATACTGTCAGCTTCTATCATGTAGGATTGGTTAGATACAAAGTAGGAAATCCAGCTTAGAAGTGACCCCTGGATTCTGAATCTTGTTTGTTCAAGTAAGGAGGGGAGATGGTTCAGCTACAGTTACGCAGGTTGCTGCGATACCTAAAAGAACAGAAGGCGGGAGATGCAAACCATCCAGACCCGATAAGCATCAGCCAGACCCTTTGAGGCAGTTTCTATGCCACTCCATCTCAGAAACCAGATTGATGAGCGGCGAGTAGGTTTTATGTAACTGGTCAGTGGGATGAGGACGCATTTTTTGAATGTTCTGCCCAGCCACCGTAGATGAGATGTTGGATAGTAACTGACAAGAAGCTCTGAGTTGTCATTGGGTATCTTCAGTGGAGGTGTGATTTGACCACATTTTTGGGACTCTGTAAAAAGCCCTCATTGTGTTGACAATTTTGCACCAAGCACGAGCCAGCAGGAGGAAGTTGGCTTTGATGATGCTAGCTGGCAGGATGTCTCTGCCACAAGTGGTTGGGTGAAGGTTTAGAACAATCGGAGAGTTCCTCACTGAGGACAAGTTGCCATGGGTCCATCGTTTACACTGAAAACATTATATTTTGGGGCGAGGAGTTATACGTGTTTCTGACGTTAAGGATCTCGCTGGGGACCTCTGGCATTCACTCTTTGAGTTTAAGAAACTGATTTGATGGTCTGGAAGTGTATAAGACAAAGAACTGGACAGTGCTCTGACCAAATTTGCTGTGGTTTTTCCTTTGCATTTCAGTTAATGGACTTCGGTAAGAGAGATATGTTACATATTTTCTTGTATCTCTGGAGACTTGCCTGTCTGCTCTTTTACATTTGGCAGCTTTTCAATAAATCTGCCCCCAAGAGACATAAAAAACAACCTCTCTGGTGAAATGGTGCAGAGCAGGTCATAGTTATCTTACCGACTAATAAAGCATTTCCTGAGACAAAGCAGGTCTAACAACTACACCCAGCCACCCACCAGTAAACCTGCCAGACAAACACCTTTCACCAATTATTAAATACTTCTCTACCTTTTACCCGCTAGCATTCAATGTTCCTTCCTAACATCACCTTACCAATTCTCCCCCTCCCTTTCACCTGCACCTTGTGTATTGCTCCTGTGTCCTTTTCCTAGACTCAAGGGCCCTCCGCGACCAGTGACATCTCCCCGGTTACACCTTCGTGTTACCCCACATCTGCAGCCAGGATGGATCCAGTTTTATCCTCAAAGCTCCTCAGCCAGCAATCTGGACATCTATTCTCTCAGTCCCATCACTCAAAACTGTCCAGGATACTGACCAGGATGCTGACCCTCCTCCAGGTCACATTTCATGTCTTTTGATCTCAGGTTGCCCTCCTATGGGGCTAGGTCATCTGTCCCAGGTGCCCAGGACAAGCCTCCTTCTAAGGGGTTAAAAGCTGAGTCATCACGTACCGTCCTTACCCCACCTCTGAACCCCAATCCACCCAGGATGCAGGCCCATCTGCCCGAGGGGCTCAGTTTTGGCTTCTTTCACTCCCATTTGACAGAAGATCGGCCACAAGTCCACCAGCGCTTTCCCTGGTGTGGGACTTGGCACCCACCGGCTGTACTGTGGGGGGGTGGAACTAAGGAAGAGGGAACACCTATGAACAGACTGAACACAAAACCCCTTCCGGCTGCACCTTCTTACAGCACCTTGATTTTTTCCTCCCAGTGAACTAGTCAAAGGAGTCCACCCGCATGCAGAAAAAGCTGGAAAAAATCAATCCCCACTCCTGTTCCCCCACTCCCGTGTGCAGATGAAAAAGAAGCTGAGACCCACCCCTATGCATCATTTACTCAATCAACCTCTGCCCCCTGGACACATCTACCCAGCCACACCACTGTCCGGGCACTCACATCACATACTATGGTGGTCATTCTGACCTCGGCGGAAAAAGGTGCCTACCGCCGGTCAGAAATCCTCCATAATTCCGCCGCGGTCGCGGTAACCCGCCACGGTCATTCTGACCCGCAGCAGCCAAACCTCCGAAAATCCGACAGCCACAACAGACTGCCAGACCAGCGGTCGGCGGAAAAGTGGAGGTGACCAAACCTCCACCGTCACGCCAAAAGAAATACGCCCATGCCATTACGACCCACGAATCCACGCGGCGGTCTTTCAAACGCGGTTTTCCATTGGCGGTACACACCGCCGCGGTCAGAATACACACAAACGAACAAAACTCAGCCACATTGGCCGATTTGAATTCCACACACCTGATACACATACACACACCACTCCCACACACACAATACAATATAAAACACACACCCACATCACCCACAAACCCCTACAACCAAAAATTCAGAAAGAAGCACTGAGAGACACATCAGCGATCACAGAATACCATCACACAGAGGCACACTACACCATCACCCACACAATATCCACACACAAAACAACACACACCACCACACTCAACACACTTAACTACACATACTCCACCCCACACATCATACACACCACTCCATGGCACCCCAAAGACACCCCCGCTTCTCAGACGAAGAACTCAGGGTCATGGTGGAGGAAATCGTTCGGGTAGAGCCCCAGCTCTTCGGCACACAGGTCCAATACACCAGCATTGCCCGGAGGACGGAGCTATGGCAGAGGATTGTCGACAGGGTCAACGCTGTGGGACAGCACCCCAGAAATCGGGAAGACATCAGGAAGCGATGGAACGACCTACGGGGGAAGGTGCGTTCCATGGTATCCAGGCACAACATCGCCGTGCAGAAGACTGGCGGAGGACCCCCACCTCAACCCCCACAATTTACAACATGGGAGGAGGAGTCGGCGGAGGAATGGATACTGGTAAGTTGAAGCTTCACTACTGCTGCCCCCCCACCTGCATGCCAAATCATACCCCAACCCTCACCCCCATCCTCGAACCCCACCCTCACCCCCACCCCCATCCTCACCCCCACCCTCACCCCCACCACCATCCTCACCCCCACCACCATCCTCACCCCCACCACCATCCTCACCCCCAGCACACCTATTCCCTGCCAATGTCTCACCATCACAACCCACACATCCCAAAACCTAGGCCTGCATGCGTCCACTAAGCATGAACACCCATCACCAAAGCATGCCCAATGCATATACACATCCCCCCCACAAGCCACCCTCACCAAAGCCCCCACACACGAATGCCAGCACTTGGGGACACGGGAACCCACAGATACACCCATATGCCACACATTGAAACTATAACCATACCTCTATACCCCTGCAGGACCCGACCGTCAACACACCGCCACGGAGGGCCCAGAATTCTCCACACCCCCCACCCAAGAGGCCGTCAGCGATGACAGCAGCTCTGTCGACCTGGACACTGATGACCAGCCCGGACCATCGGGGACCTCTGGACAGTCGGTTCCCATCACACAGGCACAGGCCACTACAGACCCAAACCCCTCTGGGAACACCAGCACAGCTCCCACCCAGCGGGCCCATGCCTCTGTCTCCAGGGCGCGTCAATCTGCGGTGTGTCTACCACTACAGGGCACCCAGGATAACCCACCACCCCAACAACAACAGGGACCTGGGGGCAGTGGTAGTGGGCACACCGGCCAGGGGGCAGAGGCCCAGGGAAACAGGGCAACTCGGAGGGCAGCTGTGCGACAGGGGGGGGACGGGCCCAGGGAACCCACTCTCCACGAGGCCCTCACCACCATCATGGGAGCATACAACCGCTCCCAGGAGACGATGGCGACGGTACTGGCCCGGTTCCAGGAGATCCAGGTACTGCAGGAGGAACACTATCGGGGGTACAGGGAGGACATCAGAGCCCTCACCTCCACCCTGGTTACCATGGTAGGGCTGCTGCAGGACCTCATCAACACCAGGACGGACACTCAACAACAACAAAGGGCCCCTGCCACTAGCCTGGACCAAGAACAGCCAACCACCTCCGCCGGCGCTAGTGGACAGGAGGCCCCCGCACAACAGCAGCCCACCAGACCCCCACCTCCTGCAGGAGAAGAACCACCCCGCAAGAGGGCCCTGAGATCTCGCAAGAAGACAGAGTAGGATGTCAAGACCCCCGCCAGCAAAGGACACCACCTGATGTCATCCCACTGTCCCACATTGTCACCCTGTCCATCCTTGAACTGCCCATGCTCCATCTCTCCACAGGCCTCTGGACAATGCACCTGTGTGACTGTTACTCTGGACTCTGCCATGGACATTCCTTCACCATAGCCCCCACCCACTTGAAACCACCCATCCCATTTTGTGCACTGAAATAAACACCTATTTTGCACAAAACTATCTGGAGTCTGGCTGTGATTTCAAAATATTGTAATTGACATGACAGTGCAAATATGTCCTTGTACATAGTGAAGTCAACAAACAGCTGCCACAAAGCTGTAGTCCATGGGGAAACGAAGCACAGGACTCGTAGTGGGGACCCCAGATCTGAAATAGGGAGGGAAAAGCCACAACTCAGTCATCATACACTGGGGCAAATAGACAGGCAGCAGAGATGCAGGAGAGTAGTTCACATTTACTAAATTATGTTTGAATTGTTACCTGTGTCCTATTGGAAGTACTGTTCAATGATTCTGTCCCTGTTGTCTGTTTCAGCCCCGTCGTCTTCCTCCTCGTCACTCTCCACAGGTTCCACAGCTGCCACAACACCACCGTCTCGACCATCCTCCTGCAGGAAAGGCACCTGGCGGTGCAAAGCCAGGTTGTGAAGCATGCAGCAGGCCACGATGATGTGACACACCTTCTTAGGTGAGTACATTAGGGATCCACCTGTCATATGCAGGCACCTAAACCTGGCCTTTAGGAGGCCAAAGGTGCGTTCGATCACCCTCCTAGTACGCCCATGGGCCTCATTGTACCGTTCCTCTGCCCTGGTCCGGGGATTCCTTACTGGGGTCAGTAGCCACGACAGGTTGGGGTACCCAGAGTCCCCCAATAGCCATACACGGTGTATCTCTAGCTGTTCCATCACGTAAGGGATGCTGCTATTCCTCAGGATGTAGGCGTCATGCACTGACCCTGGGAATTTGGCATTTACATGCGAGATGTACTGGTCAGCCAAACACACCACCTGGATGTTCATGGAATGGTAACTTTTTCTGTTCCTGTACACCTGCTCCCTGTCTCTTGGGGGAACCAAAGCCACATGGGTCCCATCAATGGCACCAATGACGTTGGGAATATGTCCAAGGGCGTAGAAATCACCCTTCACTGTAGCCAATTCGCCCACCTCAGGGAAAATGATGTAGCTCCTCACGTATTTCATCAGGGCAGACAACACTCTGGATAACACCTTCGAAAACATGGGCTGAGACATCCCAGAAGCAATTCCCACTGTTGTCTGAAATGACCCACTTACCAAGAAATGGAGTACTGACAGGACCTGCACCAGAGGGGGAATCCCTGTGGGTTGGCTGATGGGGGACATCAGGTCGGGCTCCAGCTGGGCACACAGTTCATGTATAGTGGTCAAGCCGGTAGGTCAGGATAATGTGGCGTTCTTCCATTGTCGACAGGTCCACCAGCGGTGGGTACACGCGAGGATTCATCCGTCTCCTCGCCAAACCCAGCGGACGGTGCCTAGGAAGGACAACATGGAGCACACAGTCAAGCAACCCACAGGTACGTACTCACAGCTTGCACAGTAAACGATTCTCTATGAAGTGAATGGCGTGTCTGAGTGGCTATGCAAGGCCTAGGCCTGTGTGACGCAGTTGAAATTGAGCCATGTGGACCCTCGAAATGGCGGCTGCCTGATCTGTGAAGTGTGACAATGGGATGTGAGGTCAATGCGCTGGCGTGGCACATCGCGGCGGTCGGCGGTTGAAGACCGCGGCGCGAAGCCGCATTGGTTAACATTGAAGCCTATGGGTTTCAGGAGCCAATGGCGAAGGGCGCCGGCGGTGGCGGTACGCACCGCCGCGGTACGCACCGCCGAGGACGTGACCGCCATTTTCTATCTACTTATCCACTTGCGACTTGAACTTTCACAGGAGAGGACCTATACTGCAAGTGTTGCTGTGACCTCGGTCTGGAAGGGACAATGGCTGCTGCGACTGGGGAAAGGGCCCCTGCCTTCACTGGAGAGGAGTTGGAGAAACTTGTGGATGGGGTCCTCCCCCAGTATGCGCTACTCTACGGTCCTCCAGACCAACAAGTGAGTTTAATTCAATATGGATTTGGGGCCACTGGCTGGCTTGGGGGCCTGGCGGGGATGGGGGGCATGTTGGGGCTGGCGGGGGGCCTGGCGGGGATGGGGGGCATGTTGGGGCTGGCGGGGGGCCTGGCGGGGGGCCTGGCGGGGATGGGGAGCATGTTGGGCCTGGCGGGGGCCTGGCGGGGATGGGGGGCATGTTGGGCCTGGCGGGGGGCCTGCGGGGGGCCTGGTGGGGATGGGGGGCATGTTGGGCCTGGCGGGGGGCCTGGAGGGGGGCCTGGCGGGGATGGGGGGCATGTTGGGCCTGGCGGGGGGCCTGGAGGGGGGCCTGGCGGGGATGGGGGGCATGTTGGGCCTGGCGGGGGGCCTGGCGGGGATGGGGGGCGTTGGGCCACTGGCAACGAAAATGCAGACAAACTTGAACGTGGTATTTCTCCCTCCCTGTACGTGTCACATAGGTCCGCGCCCATGAGAAGATCGGGATTTGGCGTGCCATCGCCAAGGAAGTCCGGACCCTGGGGGTCCACCATCGACGGGGCACCCACTGCCGCAAGAGGTGGGAGGACATCCGCCGCGGGACCAAGAAGACCGCCGAGTCTCTGCTGGGGATGGCCTCCCAACGTATGCGGGGTGCCTGCCGTCAACTGACCCCCCTGATGTTCCGGATCCTGGCGGTGGCCTACCCTGATTTGGATGGGCGCGTGAGGGCAGCACAGCAGACACAAGGGGGTGAGTACAAGCATTATCTACTCTGTTGTCGCGCAGTGGAGGTGTCTGGGTGGGGGAGGAGGGCTGGGGGTCCCCCTAGGCCAGGGCGATATCTGTAGGCTGGGCACCCCCGTAATCCCCTGTGTCCCCAGCCACCACCCTCAGTAGTGTGTCAGTACAGCCATCCCTGGGCCGTGTCATCCATGGGTGCAGTTGTCAACTCTAGGCGTGTAGGGCATGTTCCACGGAATGCGTAGCGGACCCCAAGTGCGCAACTTAGTGCAGGGGGCATCTGTGTCTGTCATGTCCGCTAACTGTACCGGTGATCCATGTACTCAAAATCTCTTTATTTCTCTCTCCCCCCCCTTTTTGTTTGTCTTTCTGTGCTTGTGTGCATCAGCATCATCAGGCGGAGGAGAAGTGGCATCGGGGCAGGAGGGAGCTGCATCTCACATGGCCCAGGAGGGCCATGCCACAGAGTCTGACTGGACCAGTGAGACGGAGGGCGAGGGGAGCTCCACAACGGGGACGACTGGACCCTGCAGCGACACGGACACGTCCTCGGAAGGGAGCTCCCTTGCGGGGGTGGCACCATCCGTGCCCCCCGCCATTACAGGTACAGCCGCCACCCAGCGCACTATCTCCGCCCTCCCAGCAGCCCCTCAGCGTTCGCCCCGTGCCCGCTCTGCCAGGAAGCCGGGCATCTCCTTCGCCCCAGGCACCTCAGGCCCTGCCCCTGTTACCCCCGCTGCCCTCAGTGAGGTGGTCATTGACCTCCTCCGAACGCTCATTGTTGGGCAGACTACCCTTTTGAATGCCATCCAGGGGGTGGAGAGGGAGGTTCATCGCAGCAATGCGTACCTGGAGGGCATTCATTCGGGTCAGGCTGCCCATCAGCGATCATTCCAGGCTCTGGCCTCAGCACTGACGGCAGCCATTGTCCCTGTCTCCTGCCTCCCTCTACTAACTCCCTCCTCCCAGTCTCCTGTTCCACTGCCTGTCCCACCCACACCATCAGACCAGCCTGCACACACCTCAACACCCAAGAGCAGCTCATCCAAACATAAGCACCACAGATCACGCAGACATTCACACAAGCAACATTCCGATGCAGACATGCCAACAGTCACTACCACCTCTGTGACCCCCACCTCCTCGTCTCCCTCCTCCCTCCCTGTGACGTCTACACTCACACCTTCATTCACCTCACCATCAGCCATTATTTCCATCACCAGCATACCCTCCACTACAGTCCGCACACGTGCAGTCACCACCGCCACTGCCATTTACACGTCCCCTGTGTCCTCTCCCACTGTGTCTGTCACCCCTTCTTCCACACCACACAAACGCAGCCACCCACCCACCCAACAGCCATCCACCTCACGACAGCCTCCCGCTCCTGCACCTGCACCCAAAGACAGCAAACTTGTCTCGCCTACAACCACATCCTCTCCCTCCACTCCCATACCCACTGTACCTACCACTATCCATTGTCCCAAGAAAATCTATCTCTCTACTGCTACCTTCTTTCCTGACCCTGAGCCCCCCCCTCCTTCTCGTCGGGGTAAAAAGAGCACCTCAGCCACCACTAGCCCTGCAGCCCCCTTGACAAGGGTGCAGGGGTATTGGAGCCCACCAGCCCGCAGGTCTGGATCTTCGCCCAGCAGCAAGGGGACAGCCAGCCCACCCCCTGGGAAGAGGAGCAGAAGGCGGAAGGGCCGCCGCCGGAGCCCGGATTCGATATCCCCCCAGGACACTAGCCAGCCACCGTCAACAGCCACAGCTCCAAAGGGAGGAAAGGGCCACAGACTCCCGACTAAGGAGGGCAAGGGCAGCAAGGCGGAGAAGTCAGGCAGCAGGCCTGCTGCCCATGGAGGACCCGTCACAGCTGCCCAGGAGGAGCCCGCAACCCCCATAGCCGCTGCCCCGGGAGGAACCGGCACAGCTGCCCCGGGAGAGCCCACCACCCCCATAGCCGCTGCCCAGGGAGGACCCAGCCCAGCTGGCCAGGAGGGCCCCACCACCCACAGCCCAGGTGGGCATTGAAGGAGCACCATCCCCACTGCCCAGGAGGGCACCACCAGGCAATGAGCAGTTGGCCATAGAATGTCCGCCGTCTCCAGCACCGCTCCGCTGGGGACCGCCGTCTCAAGAACCGCTGAACTGGGCCCTTCAAGGCAAGAACCGCTGAACTGGGCCCCGCCGTCTCCAGCACCGCTCCGCTGGGGACCGCCGTCTCAAGAACCGCTGAACTGAGCCCTTCAAGGCAAGAACCGCTGAACTGGGCCCCGCCGTCTCCAGCACCGCTCCGCTGGGGACCGCCGTCTCAAGAACCGCTGAACTGGGCCCTTCAAGGCAAGAACCGCTGAACTGGGCCCCGCCGTCTCCAGCACCGCTCCGCTGGGGACCGCCGTCTCAAGAACCGCTGAACTGGGCCCTTCAAGGCAAGAACCGCTGAACTGGGCCCTTCAAGGCAAGAACCGCTGAACTGGGCCCTTCAAGGCAAGAACCGCTGAACTGGGCCCCGCCGTCTCCAGCACCGCTCCGCTGGGGACCGCCGTCTCAAGAACCGCTGAACTGGGCCCTTCAAGGCAAGAACCGCTGAACTGGGCCCTTCAAGGCAAGAACCGCTGAACTGGGCCCCGCCGTCTCCAGCACCGCTCCGCTGGGGACCGCCGTCTCAAGAACCGCTGAACTGGGCCCTTCAAGGCAAGAACCGCTGAACTGGGCCCCGCCGTCTCCAGCACCGCTCCGCTGGGGACCGCCGTCTCAAGAACCGCTGAACTGGGCCCTTCAAGGCAAGAACCGCTGAACTGGGCCCCGCCGTCTCCAGCACCGCTCCGCTGGGGACCGCCGTCTCAAGAACCGCTGAACTGGGCCCTTCAAGGCAAGAACCGCTGAACTGGGCCCTTCAAGGCAAGAACCGCTGAACTGGGCCCTTCAAGGCAAGAACCGCTGAACTGGGCCCCGCCGTCTCCAGCACCGCTCCGCTGGGGACCGCCGTCTCAAGAACCGCTGAACTGGGCCCTTCAAGGCAAGAACCGCTGAACTGGGCCCTTCAAGGCAAGAACCGCTGAACTGGGCCCTTCAAGGCAAGAACCGCTGAACTGGGCCCCGCCGTCTCCAGCACCGCTCCGCTGGGGACCGCCGTCTCAAGAACCGCTGAACTGGGCCCTTCAAGGCAAGAACCGCTGAACTGGGCCCCGCCGTCTCCAGCACCGCTCCGCTGGGGACCGCCGTCTCAAGAACCGCTGAACTGGGCCCTTCAAGGCAAGAACCGCTGAACTGGGCCCCGCCGTCTCCAGCACCGCTCCGCTGGGGACCGCCGTCTCAAGAACCGCTGAACTGGGCCCTTCAAGGCAAGAACCGCTGAACTGGGCCCTTCAAGGCAAGAACCGCTGAACTGGGCCCTTCAAGGCAAGAACCGCTGAACTGGGCCCCGCCGTCTCCAGCACCGCTCCGCTGGGGACCGCCGTCTCAAGAACCGCTGAACTGGGCCCTTCAAGGCAAGAACCGCTGAACTGGGCCCTTCAAGGCAAGAACCGCTGAACTGGGCCCGCCGTCTCCAGCACCGCTCCGCTGGGGACCGCCGTCTCAAGAACCGCTGAACTGGGCCCTTCAAGGCAAGAACCGCTGAACTGGGCCCTTCAAGGCAAGAACCGCTGAACTGGGCCCTTCAAGGCAAGAACCGCTGAACTGGGCCCTTCCAGGCAGGAACCGCTGGCCCTTTGGCAGACGTGGCAGGGCAGGATCTGTCTCGGGCAGGGCTGCAGGATGTCCTCTGGCCAACATGCCTCCTCCAGTGGCAGTGGAGTCTGTTATGGACTGTTTGGACTGTGGCTTTGCACTCCCCAGGATGGCCCAGTGGGCAGGCCACCCACTGTATGGACTGTTTGGACTGTGGCTTTGCTCTCCCCAGGATGGCCCAGTGGGCAGGCCACCCACTGTATGGACTGTTTGGACTGTGGCTTTGCTCTCCCCAGGATGGCCCAGTGGGCAGGCCACCCACTGTATGGACTGTTTGGACTGTGGCTTTGCTCTCCCCAGGATGGCCCAGTGGGCAGGCCACCCACTGCATGGACTGTTTGGACTGTGGCTTTGCTCTCCCCAGGATGGCCCAGTGGGCAGGCCACCCACTGTATGGACTGTATGGACTGTGGCTTTGCACTCCCCAGGATGGCCCAGTGGGCAGGCCACCCACTGTATGGACTGTTTGGACTGTGGCTTTGCTCTCCCCAGGATGGCCCAGTGGCCAGGCCACCCACTGTATGGACTGTATGGACTGTGGCTTTGCTCTCCCCAGGATGGGCCAGTGGTCATGGAGTCCCCTCGTGGATCTGACGTCGTGTACTCAAGTGGCTGAGGTGCCCCCCCTTCCCTTCCCCCTGAGGTGCCTGTCCTTTTTTCTTTCTGATGCCCCTGCAGTGTTCTCTCCGTGGAGTTCTTGTCGTGGGACTGGGCCTTGCCCCTTTGCTCAGGACCTCTGTGGTCCACGGACAGTGGTTGGACTACATTTAGTAGCTGTATATATTTTGTACATAGTTTATTTATTTATTGGGATTACTGCTGTCCATTTTTCAATATATCTGCCCGTTTAAGATCTCTTCTTTTGGTCTTTGCATTATTTCGGAGGGGGGGTTTGTGGGTTGTGACAGTGATCTGTGGGAATGCATTGATGTGTGTGTTGTAGTGGGTGTGGGTGGGTGGGTGTGTGCCGGTAATCTTTTCCCTCCCCTGTGTCGTAGGTGCAGTACTCACCGATGTCTTCCGCGCCGCCGGGCGTGCTCCTGGTACAGGATCAGGTATAGGAGTGCGGGGATGACCTGCAACTCGGGTTCCATACTGCCGGAATCTCGCGTGGAGTATGTGGAGGTGAGCGTTTTCCCGTTCGTAGTCTGTTTCCGCCGTGTTTTTATCGCGGTGCTCCCGCCCCGGAAAAGGTGGCGGATTGGTGGGTCGTGATAGGGTGGGCGGTACATTGTCTGCCGCCTGGCTGTTGGCGGGGACCGCTGCGCTGTTTGTTTGTTCCGCCGTGGCGGGCGGAGTGTTAATGCGGCGGGCTGTGTTGGCGCTTCCCGCCAGGGTCAGAATTGAATATTTTGGACCGCCGGCCTGTTGGCGGGTTGGCCGCCGCTTTATCACCGACCGCCAGGGTCAGAATGAGGGCCTATATTCTCTCCCTGTGTGCACTTAAGAGGTGGTGCATTCATAGACCTGTAGCCACCCAAAGGTTGCCGCCCGAGCAGGAGAGGGCTTCTCCATAGGGGGAGGAGATACAGTGTATCTCTGTAGGGAAAGATGATACAATATATCTCTATATGCAAGGTAAGATGCAATGTATCTCTGTAGGAAGAGAAGATACAATGCATCCCTGCAGCGAGTGAAGATACAATGGCCCTCATTACAACCCTGGCGGTCGGTGGAGAAATGGCGGTAATACCACCAACAGGCCGGCGGGAAAAAAAATGGCATTACAAGCATGGCGGTGACCGGCATGCTAAACCGCCAATTCTCCACTCCGACCGCCAGGGTGGTAACGACCGCTGTGCTGGAGACTTCGGTCTCCAGACCAGCGGCTGTCACAACACTGCCGGTGGTATCACAACCCCACATACCGCCATGGATTTCGTGGGGTTCTGTACCGCCACAAAATCCATGGCGGTAGGCACTATTAGTGCCAGGTAATTCCTTCCCTGGCACTGATAGGGGTCTCCCCCACCCCCCTCCCCCACCCTTTGAGTCCTCCCCCCACACCCCGACCCCCCTACCACCTTCCAAAGGTGGCAGGACCCCCCCTCCCTGCCACCCCCAACATCGACACTCCCCTACATGCACACAGTAGTGCGGGTACACATACCCGCACACATACTAACAAACATTCCAACAGACACACACAGTCATACACGCACACATACATACAGACATACACGCACACATACTCACAGACGTACAGACAGACATGCACAAATTTTCCAAGACACAATACCCCCGCATGCATACACGCACTCACACACCCCCTCTACACACTCACACTGACACCCCTATGCACGCACACAACACCCCACAACCCCCCCTCCCCTAACGGACGATCACCTTGCCTGGTCCAGTGATCCTCCGGGAGGGAACGGGATCCATGGGGGCTGCTCCGCCGCCAGCACCCCGTCACCAGAACACCGCCACACCGAATCATGGGAGGTGATTCAGTGGGCGGTGTTCTGATGACGTGGCGGTGGAGGTGGAGCAGCCTCCACTTCCCTGCCAACCGCCAGTATGGCTGCTGGTGGCTCTCCGTCTGAAAAAGGATGGACAGCTGTCAGCAGTCATAATACGCTGCGCGGAAAACCGCCTGCACTGGCGGTCTTCAGCCCGGTGGTACCTCAGCAGTCTTCCAAAAAGACCACTGAGGTTCAAATGAGGGCCAATGTGTCTCTAAATGTAAAGTAAGATGCAATGTATCTCTGTAGGGATAAAATCAAATGTGTTTCTGTAGGGACAGAAGATACAATGTGTTTCTGTAGGGAGAGAAGACATAATACATTACTTAGAATGAGGTCTCTAAATCAGACTCCGTGGGGACACAAGGTCTGGGCCTGCATCAAGGCGGCATGTAGCATAGATGGCGTTGATGGCATCTGGCAGGAATCCCTCTGATAATCTTTTCTGTCTGAGATGTATTCATACAGATCTTGTAGGACCCATGACACAGGTATTTCCCCCACACAACAGATAAGAAGGCATGCTTGGGTCATCAATTATATAATCAATTCCCTCCAAAAGTACATTATGTTACTGCCACATGAAAGTGGAAAAGGGACATGATGTGAATACCTATGTATATCACTTGTCTTTGACACTGATAGCCTTCACAGAGTGGCACTGATAATGTGAAATCAAAACATTTTCCTAACTATAAACATAGCAGCTATCTTGGAACAAATATTTAAATAAATGCACTAAAACAGAGAGATTAAGTAGGTTAAAAGTCACTAGGTGATGGGGGCCCAGGTCTACAAACCAGAGGCTAAGCGAACTCTTGATTCCCAATAAAACTAAATAGGAACTACTACACCCTCCCCGTTGCTGGAACAAGTATGACGCCATAGTAATGACGCCTGAGAAGTTGCGTGAGCCCAAGTTAAAATGCTCACAACTAAAACAAACTAAGATCTCATTAAAATACTATTAAAATCTATTTTAAAATGATTAAAAAATAGCTAAAACATACAGAGAGGCAAAATGTCAATCATGACAAGCACAGCAGGCCAAACTGTATTCAGTCAAAAGGTAATTTTTGGCATGACTTTGACGTTTTAGAAGAAAGCCAATGGTCAAATTCATCTAACAATAGTAATGAGCTTGGAGAATGTCTTCGAAGTCATTGAAAGGAAGGGCATCCAGGAATAAAGATCGATGACAAAATTGGCAGACGGATCCATGGAGGAGTAGTGCGCAGAAGCCTTGAGCGCAGGATCACCCGTGAGGACAGCACCATCCAAAGTGCCTGAAGGAGCCAGATAGTTCACCAAGGGAGGCTCGTAAGTGGCCTCGCGAATCAGCTTCAGTCTCATGGGGCACACCTATGAATGAACCCTCATTGGGAACATCAGCAGTTCGTGGTTCACAGGAGCCGCAGAACAACAAGGCACACTGAAGGGAGATGTTCAAAGAGGCACCAGACTTGTCGGAATGACAGCAACCAACCATGCTCCACTTCTTCCAGCAACGGAGCACCAAAGAACAGCACCATGCGATCACGGCACAGCTGGGCTGGTGGTAGTAGCTCCATCACTACGCTTAGCTGGGAAGTACAACCACTGTGTATGAGGAACGGCAGCAGCAATATCCCACCGATCAATGCCAAAGTCACAAGAAAGCAGCCAAACACACTTGAAAAGAGTGAATGGATGGCTAAAGGAATGACTCCGAAGACAGTCTGAAAGATGGACATGAATCCAGACCCAGCAGCCTTAAAGAAGTACACAATCTCCGTAGTGCTTGAAGCTTTAAATAGTTTGGATACCAGCTCTTTAAAGTGCTTGGGGAAGTTGGTATTTAATAGGAATTGTATCTCAGCTAATGATCCTTCTATCTGAGCATATGTCTCTCTAGCCGATGTCAATACAACTTGCTTTTGAAACAGTAGCGCCTTTAGTCGGCTTAACTTGTCATAATTTACATTAGTAGTATCAATGTGAGGCCACATTTCTGCTACTCTTACCTCTTTTGTGGGGGGAATAGAACATGTCTGCAACAAGTTACAATCTTAGAGACTGAAATTGCGTAGGCAATTGCTGGTCTCATACCGCAAAAGCTCTGTTCATTCAGGACCACATAACTTCCATTTGAAAGTATATGAAATGCTGGACGAATCAAAGGGGCAGGAGCACTCTTCAGAAAACAGGCCAGATTTGCGACCCCCGCATTGCAAAGGCCACGAAGGGACAACTGTTTGCAAATCATTGAATGACTAACAGTAGTCTCATATTCAAATTCGCCATTCAGAAATTTATATTCAAAGGGAAACTCCCACTCTTCTTCAATATAGCTATCTCCTAGCCACTCGTATCTGCCCATGGCAAGATGTTTCAACCATTTTGTGAAACGAAAAGTAGGAATGGGTAGATATATATTGCCATGTACGAGCCATATGGTTGATAGACTTTCTACAACTGTGAAAGGCAACTTTTCTAAATTTTCTATATGAAGCATGGTGCAACTCACTTACCTTTTAGCCATTGTCTGTTGCTCCCTGGACAAATTAAAAGCAGCAAACTAGTCACTACCGTTCATGGAACGTGGATGTTTTTCAGAACCTGTAATATCCAACCTAACTGCATGATGGAGTTGACTTTGTCCATGGTGTAAAAGGGACATGTCATTTTGATTGATGTCAATTACAGATGACACTATATTACTCAGGGTATATTCTGTTGGATAGAGTATTAATGCCATTATCGACAACAGCTAAAGCCTTTTCCAAATTTTCTTTATCTCTCTGCCTTAAACGCGCAGCTGCTTCCATTTGAGAATGTTTTCAGATCTCCTTGTATACGGTATACAGGAATTGTTTAGAGTGTGGCTTTCTTGGACCTTACAATAAATCTTGTAAGTCTATTTCCTCAGATAGAATATTAAGATGTTCTTTAACTACTGCAAAGGTGTTAGTCTGTAACCATTGTTGACACCGTTTACCCACACTGTATGTGGTAACTATACCTGAGTGCTGACCCGAAGCAAAGCAAGGGTCCGGCCAGCTAATCTTGAAACCCCCTGGGGATTTTACAAAACGTGACAGACACCCATTCGTGTCTATTGAGCACAATAACCACCCGCTGGGACTTGAAAGTGAAAGATTATAGGTACCAGCCTGAACCTTTGCATCTGATTATTCCTCGGTGACATTTAGGAAGCATTGCTGTTGGACCTGGCCCGTTTTGCAGGGTCATCCCCAAACGATTTCCCTTCTTCCTCCTATTTTTCCTGACCTGTTTTTTTTGGCTTTAGAACTCTGACCACTTTACCACTGCTAACCAGTGCCAAAGTGCATATGCTCTCTGTGTAAATTATACTGTTGATTGGTTTATCCATAACTGGCATATTTGATTTACTGGTAAGTCCCTAGTAAAGTGCATTAGAGGTGCCCAGGGCCTGTAAATCAAATGCTACTAGTGGGCCTGCAGCACTGGTTGTGCCACCCACATAAGTAGCCCTGTAATCATGTCTCAGACCTGCCACTGCAGTGTCTGTGTGTGCAGTTTTTAAACTGTAAATTCGACTTGGCAAGTATTGCCAGACCTAACCATTCCCTTTTCCTACATATAAGACACCCCTAAGGTAGGCCTTAGGTAGCTCCCTGGGCAAGATGCAGCGTATGGTTAAGGTAGGACATATACTAATGTTTTTTTTTATATGTGCTGACAGTGAAATGCTGCCAAATTCGGTTTTCACTGTTGCAAGGCCTATCTCTCTCATAGGTTAACGTGGGGGCTGCCTTTAAACATGATTAAAGTTCAGATTCCCTTTGGGAGCAGATAGACATGTGGAGTTTGGGACCTCTAAACTCACAATTTAAAAATACATCTTTTAGTAAAGTTGGTTTTAAGATTGTGTGTTTGAAAATGCCTCTTTTAGAAAGTGGGCATTTTTTTGCTTGAACCATTCTGTAACTCTGCCTGTTTGTGGATTCCCTGTCTGTGTCAGTTTGACAGTTGGGCTGGTTGTACCTCACACTAGACAGTGACACAAAGGGAGCTGGGGTGTAGTCTGCATTTCCTGATGAACCATCTGTGCTAGGAGGGAGGAGAGGAGTGGTCACTCACACCTGAAAGGGCTGTGTCTGCCCTCACACAATGCAGTCTCCAACCCCCTGGTGTGTGTCTGAGGCCTTGCCTGGGCAAAGCAGGATTTCACAAACAAGTGAAACTTTCCTTTGAAGTAAGCCTACTTCAAAGGCCAAAATGGATATAAAAAGAGCACCCAAAATCACAGACTTTAGACACTCTACCTCACAGACACTTCTGGACAAGAAACCTGCTGGTGAAGAATCCCTTAACCAGACCTGCCAAAAGGAACTGTCTGGCTGCCCAAAGGACTCACTGGGACTGATTTTCTGAGAAGGACTGCTGCCTTGCTGTTGCCCTGCTGCCTTGCTGCTCTCTGGCTGTGCCAGAAGTGCTCTCCAAGGGCTTGGATAGAACTTGCCTCCTGTTCCCTGAAGTCTCAGGACCAAAAAGACTTCACTCTTGCAACTGGACTCCCTGTGCAGCAAAAATTCAATGACAGACTGCTAAAAACGACACACAGCCTGCACCGAAGTGAAAAATTCACCGCACGTCGAACCAGAACGACACAGCCTGACTTCGCATTGAGAAGATCGACGCCGCGTCAGCGTAGCGGCCGGAACTTTGATGCACGGCCCACTGGATTGATGCACAGCTGACCCGGAACGGTGCAGCCTGACTACCAGAGAGAAATCGATGTAGCGCCTGTCGTGCAGGAGAAATTTCCATGCAACGCCCACTGGATCGACGCATCTCTTGTGACTTCGATTCGCAAGCCCAGGATTCCACACACCATCCCCAGGGCACCAGAAAACCCGACAACCCGAAGAGGAACCAAGTCAGCATGCCAGAAATCGACGCAAAATCTTCCCCTGCATGGAAAATAATGACGCACGTCGGTGTGCGAAGGGGCGAAACCAATGCACACCTACCAGTTTTTCACGCATTGCCTCCTCTGCAGTCCCTTGCGGAGGTTTTGTACGCAAACCAGGTACTTTGTGCTTGCAAGAGACCTTTATTGTTTTTAAGAGACATTTATTAGTTTTTCAAAGACTTCAGACACTTTAGATCACTTTTACAGTGATATCTCAACATTTACTTATTGCATTGTAATCGTTTTGACCTACATTTTATCAGATAAAAATTCTAAACACTGTGTGGTGTATTATTGTGGTGCTATACTGTGTTATTGCATGATTTATTGCACAAATACTTTACACATTGCCTTCTAAGTAAAGCCTGACCTCTCAGTGCCAAGCTACCAGAGGGTGGGCACAGGATAATTTGGATTGTGTGTGAGTTACCCTGACTAGAGTGAGGGTCCTTGCTTGGACAGGGGGTAACCTGACTGCCAACCAAAGACCTCATTACTAACAATTGCCAATTGGTAAATATGGCTGGAGTGGGGATACCTGGCGCATTCATTTTCTTCATTTTTGCTAATCCTCGGCAGGGTGTCTGCTGAACTGTATCATTTAAAAGTATGATTTAAACAGGAATAAGGAATGCTCTAAACAAAGCTTCCCTACCCTGAACTTGCCAATCTTGTATTCCCCATACACTTTTTACATCAATGGTGTTCTTCCTGTATGTGTATCCTTCAACTGCAAGTCGGGAAACAAAGGAATCTGAATAAACCATTTTAGTGTTTGTTAGCAAAATTTTCCTTATTTTGGAAGTTGATAACTTTAAGTAATATAACTCTGCTTTTTTATTACCATGCCCAGAAAAATAAGCAAATGTGTCTAAATAATTATTTGAGCTCCCCACAGGTGGAGTTGAACAGTGTTCCCACTGTGTGTATTTAAATACTGATCAGTGTCTTGTTGCTTGGTGCAGGTAGTAATGTCCCCAATTATTATAACACAACATTTCCCTATAATTCTTTGTGTTAGTGTACACCTCATCACTTTCAAATACAGTGTAGTCTTGCAACTCAGCAAGCACTGAATTAACTGTTTGAACATACCAGTCATCAGAAACAACACCAGGTGTAAATACATGTCATTTAAATTTTAAACACATATGAAATTTGAATGACCGCAGTAGGCCTGTATATATCAAATGGAACTTTGTCCCAAACAATCCCATCTGGAATTGGTACTGCTGAAATGTTCACAAGGGACAAATCCCTTCGGACCTTGTGTCAGAAAAGATAGGGAGCTAGAACTTCATCCACTGGCTCAACAGAGGAGCATTCAGGAAGGTAATGTCCATTTATAAGGAGAAAGACGACAGTCCTGAAACAAATCCATAACTGTGAGAAAGTAGCCTCTTTCTAGCCTTGTTACCCCCACTTTTGGCCTGTTTGTGAGTGTATGTCAGGGTGTTTTCACTGTCTCACTGGGATCCTGCTAGCCAGGGCCCAGTGCTCATAGTGAAAACCCTATGTTGTCAGTATGTTTGTTATGTGTCACTGGGACCCTGCTAGTCAGGACCCCAGTGCACATAAGTTTGTGACCTATAGGTATGTGTTCCCTGTGTGATGCCTAACTGTCTCACTGAGGCTCTGCTAACCAGAACCTCAGTGGTTATGCTCTCTCTGCTTTCCAAATTGTCACTAACAGGCTAGTGACCAATTTCACCAATTCACATTGGCATACTGGAACACTCTTATAATTCCCTAGTATATGGTACTGAGGTTCCCAGGGTATTGGGGTTCCAGGAGATCCCTATGGGCTGCAGCATTTCTTTTGCCACCCATAGAGAGCTCTGACAATTCTTACACAGGCCTGCCACTGCAGCCTGCGTGAAATAACGTCCACGTTATTTCACAGCCATTTACCACTGCACTTAAGTAACTCATAAGTCACCTATATGTCTAACCTTCACCTGGTGAAGGTTGGGTGCAAAGTTACTTAGTGTGTGGGCACCCTGGCACTAGCCAAGGTGTCTCCACATTGTTCAGGGCAAATTCCCCGGACTTTGTGAGTGCGGGGACACCATTTCACGCATGCACTATACATAGGTCACTACCTCTGTATAGCGTCACAATGGTAACTCCGAACATGGCAATGTAACATGTCTAAGATCATGGAATTGTCACCCCAATACCATTCTGGCATTGGGGAGACAATTCTATGATCCCCCGAGTCTCTAGCACAGACCTGGGTACTGCCAAACTGCCTTTCCCGGGGTTTCATTGCAGCTGCTGCTGCTGCCAACCCCTCAGACAGGTTTCTGCCCTCCTGGGGTCCAGCCAGGCCTGGCCCAGGAAGGCAGAACAAAGGAATTCCTCAGAGAGAGGGTGTTACACCCTCTCCCTTTGGAAAAAGGTGTCAGGGCTGGGGAGGAGTAGCCTCCCCCAGCCTCTGGAAATGCTTTGATGGGCACAGATGGTGCCCATCTCTGCATAAGCCAGTCTACACCGGTTCAGGGATCCCCCAGCCCTGCTCTGGCGCGAAACTGGACAAAGGAAAGGGGAGTGACCACTCCCCTGACCTGCACCTCCCAGGGGAGGTACCCAGAGCTCCTCCAGCGTGCCCCTGACCTCTGCCATCTTGGATTCAGAGGTGTGCTGTCACACTGGACTGCTCTGAGTGGCCAGGGCCAGCAGGTGACGTAAGAGACTCCTTCTGATAGGCTCTTACCTTTCTTACTAGCCTATCCTCCTTCCTAGGTAGCCAAACCTTCTTTTCTGGCTATTTAGGGTCTCTGCTTTGGGGAATTCTTCAGATACCGAATGCAAGAGCTCACCAGAGTTCCTCTGCATCTCCCTCTTCACCTTCTGCCAAAGGATCGACCGCTGACTGCTCAGGACGCCTCCAAAACCGAAACAAAGTAGCAAAGACCACTATTGCAATCTTGTATCGCTTCATCCTGTCGGCTTTCTCACCTGTTTCCTGGTGGTGCATGCTCTGGGGGTAGCCTGCCTCCTTCTTGCACCAGGAGCTCTGAAGAAATCTCCTGTGGGTCGACGGAATCTTCCCCCTGCAACCGCAGGCAACAAAAGACTGCATCACCGGTTCTCTGGGTCCCCTCTCAGCACGACGAGCGTGGTCCCTGGAACTCAGCAACTCTGTCCAAGGGACTCCCACAAACCAGTGACTCTTTAGTCCAAGTTTGGTGGAGGTAAGTCCTTGCCTCCCCACGCTAGACTGCATTGCTGGGTACCGTGTGATTTACAGCTGCTCCGGCTCCTGTGAACTCTTCCAGGATTTCCTTCGTGCACAGCTGAGCCTGGATCCCCGACACTCTAACCTCCAGTGCACAACCTTCTGAGTTGTCCTCCGGCGTCGTGGGACTCCCTTTTCTGACTTCGGGTGGACTCCGGTTCACTCCTCTTCCAAGTGCCTGTTCTGGTACTTCTGCGGGTTCTGCCTGCTTCTGTGAGGGCTCTCTCACTTGCTGGATGCCCCCTCTGTCTCCTCATCCAAGTGGCAACATCCTGGTCCCTCCTGGGCCACAGCAGCATCCAAAAACCCTAACCGCGACCCTTGCAGCTAGCAAGGCTTGTTTGCAGTCTTTCTGCGTGGGAACACCTCTGCAAACTTCTTCACGACGTGGGACATCCATCCTTCAAAGGGGAAGTTCTTAGTCCTCTTCATTCTTGCAGAACACAAAGCTTCTTCCATCCAGTGGCAGCTTCCTTGCACCCTCAGCTGGCATTTCCTGGGCATCTGCCCACTCTCGATACTGTCATTACTCTTGGACTTGGTCCCCTTGTCTTACAGGTACTCAGGTCCGGAAATCCACTGTTGTTGCATTGCTAGTGTTGGTTTTCCTTGCAGAATCCCCCTATCACGACTTCTGTGCTCTCTGGGGGTAGTAGGTGCACTTTACATCTACCTTACAGGGTCTTGGGGTGGGCTATTTTTCTAACCCTCACTGTTTTCCTATGGTCCCAGTGACCCTCCACAAGCTCACATAGGTTTGTGGTCCATTCGTGGTTCGCATTCCACTTTTGGAGTATATGGTTTGTGTTGCCCCTATACCTATGTGCTCCTATTGCAATCTATTGTAACTTTACAATGCTTGTATTACTTCCTTTTGCTATTACTGCATATTTTTGGTATTGTGTACATATATCTTGTGTATATTTGGCATCCTCATACTGAGGGTACTCACTGAGATACTTAGTAAATCTGTGTATTGTGTTTTCTTATGATATTGTGCATATGACACCAGTGGTATAGTAGGAGCTTTGCATGTCTCCTAGTTCAGCCTAAGCTGCTCTGCTATAGCTACCTTCTATCAGCCTAAGTTGCTAGAAACACATCTTCTACACTAATAAGGGATAACTGGACCTGGTACAGAGTGTAAGTACCCCTTGGTACCCACTACAAGCCAGGCCAGCCTCCTACAATAACAGAAAGGCAAACAATGTCAGAAATATCCACAGATAATTCCATGGATAAGCCAAATTGTTATTTTTAAGCCACATGTACAGCTTACGTGTCTTTGAAACAGTTTCAGTTGCAGGTGCGGATGAAGTTGAAGAAAAGTCATCAATATCGATGAAATAACCAGAAGCAGTCTCTACAAACACAGGAGCTGGTTCATTACTGGTGAATGGATCCACTTCACGTTGAGGTTCATAGTAGATGATGTCACCTGTGTGTGTTGAGTTGGAGTAGAAGACAGTCACATCTTGGACAGTTGTTGTCGGTGAAGTGGAAACAAGAATCAGCAAAAGCTCATTTTCCGCTCTCCCCATGCTCAAGGAGGCATTCGTAGCATTGTTGGACATGCTGGTGTTTTGTTGTTTCTTCTTTGAAGAGGTATGTTTGTTGGGTAGTGAGAGGAGACTGGGAACTGCGCAAGGGACCTCGGGGTCTACTGAGCAGGATCAGCCACATGCTGTAATTTGATGCTGTCAAAATCTGTTTACTTTTGAACCAGGCAGCAGTAGTAGGATGACAGTTCTGGTACCTTGTATTCCCAGGACTTGGACCAGTGCTCTGCAGGATGAGCCAAATTACTTTTTCACAGCAATCTTCTCACAAACCAGATCACCAACTGTAGGATTCAAGCCTGTAGACGTTGTTGGCAAATCCTTTATTCCTAAGGTTGCAGCACTGGTGGATGAATTATCATCACAAACTTGCTGAAGCTCCTGTAAGACAGTGAGACATTCATTTATGTCAAAAGTTGTATCTACTGCCACCAAACCAGGGCCATCTAGATCTGGGACATACATAAATATCCCAAAGAGAAGCTCACAGGGAGTGCATCCTCCCAAGGACAGTCGTGGCTGAGAATTCAGTGTTCTCTGGACCCCATATCGGTGATGATGCCAACTGAGGCCTGAACCTACTACTCTAGCTGTTAAGGACTGCTTTAGATCTTGATTCTTCTTCTCCACAACCAAATTACCCTTGGGATGGTAGGGTGAGGAGTAATGGAGTTCAAAACCCATCATCCTCATAGTGTCCTTGAACGCATTAGAGGCAAGGGCAGGGCCATGCTGCAACCGCATATGTACCAATAAAGATCAGCAAGTTGTTTATAATAGTTCGAGCGTCAGCCGACCTCTGAGGCCATACCCACAGGAATCTAGAACAAGAATCTACAGTGACTAAGATGTATTTGTATGCACCATCACGTTGTAGGGGACTACAATGGTCCAGGTACACACGTTGTAGTGGCCTTTTGAACACAAAGAGAGATGTCTGTGCAGGGTGTTTGATGTTTGAGCCCTTTATTTACTGACAAATGTCACAGCAAATAACATATTGCTTAGTCTGGTTGTATGGACCCAGCCAACAGACACGTTTCAGTAAGAGTGTTATTGTGGCCAGAACACCAGCATGTGCAGAGAAGACACCCTCATGTGCTGCTTTGATGAGATCTACTCCCTGGTCTTGGTTGGGAATCACTCGACCTCCAACCCAAGGAAATGTTTCAAATACTACATTCTGTGCACTGATGTGGTATGATTATTTTGTAGGGTATGCTTTTGGGAGAGGCTTCCCTTCAGCCGAAGCTTTCATGGCAGCCAGAATTTCGTTATCCAATCTTGTCTGAGAACAAGTCACTGCAGCAACAGAAGCCGTAGCTACTGTGGATTTGGCCGCTTCGTCAGCCGAAGTGTTGCCTATAACGTGTACTCCTACATGTTGGTGGCCAAATGTAAGGAGTATGGCCCTCATTACAACATTGGCGGTAATGCCACTTACCGCCATGCAGAAGACCGCCAACACACCGCCGTGGAATTCTGCCACAGCTATTACGACCCACAGCTCAGAAACTGCCAAAATCTAGACACCCACACAAGTCCGCCACACCAAAGGTCAGTGATAAACTGGCGATAACAAAACTGACACCGTCACGCCAACAGGAATACGCCCACACTATCACGACCCATGAATCCACCTGGCGGTCTTTCAACCGCAGTATTCCATTGGCGGTACACACCGCCGCGCTCAAAATACACACACATTTACAAAACACTACCACATTGGACAAATCAAAATACACACACCTGATACACATACACACACCACTCCCACACACCCAATACAATATAAAACACACACCAACATTTACCCACAAACCCTTACTACCCAAAACTTTGAAGAAGGACAGAGAGACAGCAAAGCAAAGACAACACCAGCATACTGAGGCACACAACACCATCACACATAAACATCCACGCACAAAACACCACATACCCCTAAACATCACCCCACAAATCACAACACACACCACCCAACACATCACCCACACCACCCCATGGCACCGCAAAGACACCCCAGGTTTTCTGAGGAGGAGCTCAGGGTCATGGTGGAGGAAATCATCCGGGTAAAGCCACAGCTATTCGGATCACAGGTGCAGCACACCACCATAGCTAGGAAGATGGAGCTATGGCGCAGAAGCGTGGACAGGGTCAACGCAGTGTTACAGCACCCAAGAACACAGGATGACATCAGGAAGAGGTGGAACGACCTACGGGGGAAGGTGCGTTCCGTGGATTCAAGACACCACATTGCGGTTCAGAGGACTGGCGGCGGACCCCCACCTCCTCCCCCACAACTAATAACATAGGAGGAGCAGGTCTTGGCTATACTGCATCCTGAGGGCCTCGCAGGAGTAGCTGGAGGAATGGACTCTGGTAAGTTAAATCTTTAACCCCTTCGCTGCCAGGCCTTTTCCCCCTCAGGTGCCAAGCCTTTTTTTGGCTATTTGGGGCAGTTTGCGCTTAGGCCCTCATAACCTTTTGTCCACATAAGCTACCTACGCCAAATTTGCGTCCTTTTTTTCCAACATCCTAGGGATTCTAGAGGTACCCAGACTTTGTGGGTTCCCCTGAAGGAGATCAAGAAATTAGACAAAACACAGTGAAAATTTTGTTTTTTTCAAAAAAATTGAAAAAAAGGGCTGCAGAAGAAGGCTTGTGGTTTTTCCCCTGAAAATGGCATCAACAAAGGGTTTGCGGTGCTAAAATCACCATCTTCCCAGCTTTCAGGAACAAGCAGACTTGAATCAGAAAACCACATTTTTCAACACAATTTTAGCATTTTACTGGGACATACCCCATTTTTACTTTTTTTTGCGCTTTCAGCCTCCTTCCAGTTAGTGACAGAAATGGTTGTGAAACCAATGCTGGATCCCAGAAAGCTAAACATTTCTGAAAAGTAGACAAAATTCCTAATTCAGCAAGGGGTCATTTGTGTAGATCCTACAAGGGTTTCCTACAGAAAACAATAACTGAAAAAGAAAAATATTGAAATTGAGGTGAAAAAAACATCACTTTTTCTCTACGTTTTACTCTGTAACTTTTTCCTGCAATGTCAGATTTTCAAAAGCAATATACCGTTACGTCTGCTGGAGTCCTCTGGTTGCGGGGATATATAGGGCTTGTAGGTTCATTAAGAACCCTAGGCCCCAAGAGCCAATAAATGATCTGCACCCTGCAGTGCGTTTTCATTCTATACCGGGTATACAGCAATTCATCATCAAAGAAACTTTATTCGATTGTTTTTAGCAATCATAAAAGTCATTATACATAAAAAAACAATTTTCAGAAGAGAAAGGAGGGAGGATGCAGAGAATAAAATGTGTATAAATATGAATATAAATACAAACAGGTAAAAAATTAAAAAAAGAAATAAAAATTAATAAACAATTTGATTAAAACAAGTAAAATAATCTCAAATATAGTGCTTGGAAGTCTCACCCATTTGCCTCAAGACATTGTCTGGCCTTAATCACTGAACACAGGAACAAGGCTACTCCATTGCAAACCATGATAGACGGAAGGGATAAAAGATACAAGAAAGCTGGATGACATTGTTTAAAATGCATTAAATTTAAAAGTGGTATCACAAACATTTTCCTAGAGGTTGAATAATATTTGCAAAAGAGAAGTGTGTGCATTGTATTTTGGTCGGAGACATTATCGCAGGGACATTTTTCCAGTTGTAAAGACCAGTCATTAATCAGGGGAAAACTAACGAGACGATGAAAAGACTCTAGTCTCAAGCGCGTAAGGACAAACCGATGCCTTGGGTTCGTGACTTTGGATAAGTATGGTTCCATGCCATTCGTTTGCTGTATCATATGGTTTCTCCTGACACTATATTTATTTGCCTCCGCATCCCATCTCAATTCGGCCAGGTGGGTGAGGCAAGTGTTGTTCAGGTCTTTCCTGGAAATTGTTTTCAATTCATCTGGGGTAAAAAACAGCTCAGGGTGGCCTAGTTTAATAAGAAAGTGCTTTATGTAATTTAGCCATGGAATTTTGGACGAGTAGGTAAGTGCTAGGGCATCTACTATGATAGCCCTGTTCAACCTCGCTGGATCTGAGGTCCATACTTTATGCCAGAGTAGAATAGGTTGGACACGAATGAGATCTGTAAGGTATGTTACTCCCATTTCTGAATGGCATACTACTGATGATGTTGATTGCGGGACACTTAGGACTGTTTTCAGGAGAGCATTTTCGGTCAGCTGAAAGGTAGTGCAGTCTCGATATCCCCAAAGTCAGCCCCGTACAGTGCTACTGAAACACATTTCACATTGTAAAGAGTCATCATGTCTTTGGGAATTGCTCTACCCACCCTTTTAGAAAAGTTTTTTATCGCCATAACGGTTTTCGTGAATAACAATTTTCTCGCTTTTATGGCTTGTACCCATGTACCTTTGTCATCGAACACAATGCCTAAGTACGAAAATGTCCCTGTGTCGACTAGTTTTGCACCTTTTAAGTCTATATGGCAATTCTTTATGCGGCTTCTGGGATATGCCATAGAGAAAGTTTTAGTGTGATTAATTTTGAGGCCCAAGACGTCCATGCAATTATCAAAGGTTGTTACTGGTCTTTGCAAAGCGACTGGGGTGCGGGCCAACAGAACGTCGTCATCCGCATACAAGAGGGCAGGGATCTTCCGAAAGCCTACTTGTGGAAGATCACCACAGGCATCGGAAAGAGTCCCCTATAGACTGTTAATATACAAAGCGAACAATAAGGGAGCTAACACGCAACCTTGAAGCACCCCTCGTTCAATGGGGAAAGATGAAGTGCATTCCCCTTGATGCCCATAGCGGACCTTGGCGTTTGCACCAGCGTACAGTTCCCTGATAAAGTGGACTATGGTAGTATAAACCCCCATGTCCAGCAAAATAGGCCACAATTTTGAATGCACCACACAATCGAATGCAGAGGTTAAATCGACAAATGCAAGGTATAGTGCTCCGGGCCTTGCCCTTGTATATTTACCAAATATGATCTCTAGGTTAAGAGCCTGTTCCGTTGTCCCTATGCCAGCCCTAAACCCGTATTGTAGATCAGAGAGGATGTGATTTTCCTCTATCCAATCTTGTAATCTATTTAAAATGATACGTCCCGCAATCTTTGCAAGTGTGTCAAGTAGTGAAATAGGACGATAACATGCGGGATTATGGCGATCTCCCTTTTTATAGATTGGAATAATTATAGACTCAGCCCAGGTCGAGATGAAAGTAGTTGAACAGCAAGCGCATAGCACCTGCGTCAATAGTGGACCCCAAAGAGAGATATTAGATTTATAGATGTCAACTGGGACTCCATCTGGGCCTGGGGCTTTTCCGCTTTTACTTGCATTAATGGCGTCAGTGACCTCGTTTAGAATAAATGGTGAGATGAGGTCATGGGAGTCTAGTTTAGGGAGATTTGTTTCTAGTGCCAAATTTTCTGAGGAATATATGGCAGAAAAGAAGGCAACCCACTCTTCTTCCGTGATGGCAATTTAAATTTTTGGTATTTCCTCATCACATAGAAGCGGGGAGTTCACAATTTTCCAGAATTTTACATTATCATTCCGGAGGCTTGCATCATAGAGGGATTGCCATGCCTCATTTTTTAAGTTCTGTTTTCTTTTCTTTATGGCATTTTTATACTCCTTCCTCTTTAAACTTAGTTGACGTTTATCTGGGTTTTGTAAATGTAAGTGACATTTTAGGTTCTTGCGAGCTTGTGTACATTCAGCATGAAACCAGCCTTTATCCTCTTTCAATTTCGATTTGCTAAAAGTTGCCTTAAGAAACTGTTTTATACCAGCCGTAATTACCATGAAGGCCTCGATACAGTCTTGTGGACTCGTGTTGTCTGCAAGGCAAATATTAATTTTGTTAGCATAATTGGTCACTAGTCATTTCATAAAACCCATAGGTTCAATGTCTGACCACCAGATGGTGTAACCATTTTTTACTCCCAGTTCAATATTTTCTACTATCTCTTCCATGTCCCTGTGTATAAGAGCGTGTTGGGGAAATGTGAGGCCTATGGTTTGAGGGTTATGGTCGCTGAATATGGTGTCTTGAATATCGTAATCAAGTATATAAGGGAGGAGGTTATTAGATAGTAAAATGAAATCAATTGTCGTGTTTGCTTGCCTACCGTTAAAATTGGGTTTCAATTGTGGCCTACCCTGAGTCAGGCAGTTGCATAGGATGAGGTAAAGGCTAAATAGAACTTCATTCAACGAGTTGCCTGAATTGTTGTGTATGAAGTGTAATGAATCGCCATCACCATCAGGGGCGTGAGGGCAGTAGCCCTTAGTTGAGCTGGGACACAGGAATTAATTTGCTAAAATATAATGAGTGAAAAATAGCTATCAAGAAAACCTTTGTATTTCCTAAATGGGCACAAGATAAGGTGTTGAGAAGCAGTGGTTATTGCACATCTCTGAATTCCGGGGTGTCCATACTAGCATGTGAATTACAGGGCATTTCTCAAATAGATGTCTTTTTTACACACTCTCTTATATTTGGAAGGAAAAAATGTAGAGAAAGACATGGGGCAATAACACTTGTTTTGCAAATCTATGTTCCCCCAAGTCTCTCGATAAAAATGATACCTCACTTGTGTGGGTAGGCCTAGTGCCCGCGACAGGAAACGCCCCAAAACGCAACGTGGACACATCACATTTTCTGAAAGAAAACAGAGGTGTATTTTGCAAAGTGCCTACCTGTAGATTTTGGCCTCTAGCTCAGCCGGCACCTATGGAAACCTACCAAACCTATGCATTTTTGAAAACTAGAGACCTAGGGGAATCCAAGATGGGGTGACTAGTGGGGCTCTGACCAGGTTCTGTTACCCAGAATCCTTTGCAAACCTCAAAATTTGGCTAAAAAAACACATGTTCCTCACATTTCTGTGACAGAAAGTTCTGGAATCTGAGAGGAGGCACAAATTTCCTTCCACCCAGCGTTCCCCCAAGTCTCCCGATAAAAATGATACCTCACTTGTGTGGGTAGGCCTGGCGCCCGCGACAGGATATGCCCCAAAACACAACGTGGACAAATCCAATTTTTTGAAAGAAAACAGGTGTTTTTTGCAAAGTGCCTACCTACCTGTAGATTTTGGCCTCTAGCTCAGCCGGCACCTAGGGAAACATACCAAACCTGTGCATTCCTGAAAACTAGAGACGTAGGGGAATTCAAGATGGGGTGACTTGTGGGTCTCTGACCAGGTTCTGTTACCCAGAATCCTTTGCAAACCTCAAAATTTGGCTAAAAAAACACATTTTCCTCAGATTTCGGTGACAGAAAGTTCTGGAATCTGAGAGGAGGGACAAATTTCCTTCCACCCAGAGTTTCCCCAAGTCTCCCGATAACAATTATACCTCACTTGTGTGGGTAGGCTAGCGCCCGCGACAGGAAACGCCCCAAAACGCAACGAGGACACATCATATTTTTTTAAAGAAAACTGAGGTGTATTTTGCAAAGTGCCTACCTGTAGATTTTGGCCTCTAGCTCAGCCGGCACCTATGGAAAGCTACCAAACCTGTGCATTTTTAAAAATAAGAGACGTAGGGGAATCCAAGATAGGGTGACTTGTGGGGCTCTGACCAGGTTCTGTTACCCAGAATCCTTTGCAAACCTCAAAATTTGGCTAAAAAAACAGATGTTCCTCACATTTCTGTGACAGAAAGTTCGGGAATCTGAGAGGAGGCACAAATTTCCTTCCACCCAGCGTGCCCCCAAGTCTCCCTATAAAAATGATACCTCACTTGTGTGGGTAGGCCTAACGCCCGCGACAGGATATGCCCCTAAACACAACGTGGACACATCACATTTTTTCATAGAAAACAGTGCCTACCTGTTGATTTTGGCCTCTAGCTCAGCCGGCACCTAGGGAAACCTACCAAACCTGTGCATTTTTGAAAACTAGAGACCTAGGGGAATCCAAGATGGGGTGACTTGTGGGGCTCTGACCAGGTTCTGTTACCCAGAATCCTTTGCAAACCTCAAAATGTGGCTAAAAAACACATTTTCCTCACATTATGGTGACAGAAAGTTTTGGAATCTGAGAGGAGCCACAAATTTCCTTCCACCCAGCGTTCCCCCAAGTCTCCCGATAAAAATGGTACCTCACTTATGTGGGTAGGCCTAGCGCCCGCAACAGGAAATGGCCCAAAACACAACGTGGACACATCACATTTTTTCATAGAAAACAGTGCCTACCTGTTGATTTTGTCCTCTAGCTCAGCCAGTACCCAGGGAAACCTACCAAACCTGTGCATTTTTTAAAACTAGAGACCTAGGGGAATCCAAGATGGGGTGATTTGTGGGGCTCTGACCAGGTTCTGTTACCCAGAATCCTTTGCAAACCTCAAAATGTGGCTAAAGAAACACGTTTTCCTCACATTTCGGTGACAGAAAGTTCTGGAATCTGAGAGGAGCCACAAATTTCCTTCCACCCAGCGTTCCCCCAAGTCTCCCGATAAAAATGATACCTCACTTGTGTGGGTAGGCCTAGCTCCCGCGACAGGATATGCCCTAAAACACAACGTGGACACATCCCATTTTTTGAAAGAAAACAGAGGTGTTTTTTGCAAAGTGCCTACCTACCTGTAGATTTTGGCCTCTAGCTCAGCCGGCACCTAGGGAAACCTACCAAACCTGTGCATTCCTGAAAACTAGAGACGTAGGGGAATCCAAGAAGGGGTGACTTGTGGGGCTCTGACCAGGTTCTGTTACCCAGAATCCTTTGCAAACCTCAAAATTTGGCTAAAAAAACACATTTTCCTCACATTTCGGTGACAGAAAGTTCTGGAATCTGGGAGGAGGGACAAATTTCCTTCCCCCCAGCGTGCCCCCAAGACTCCCGATAAAAATGATACCTCACTTGTGTGGGTAGGCCTAGCACCCGCGACAGGAAACGCCCCAAAACGCAACGTGGACACATCACATTTTTGGAAAGAAAACAGAGGTGTATTTTGCAAAGTGCCTACCTGTAGATTTTGGCCTCTAGCTCAGCCGGCACCTATGGAAACCTACAAAACCTGTGCATTTTTGAAAACTAGAGACCTAGGGGAATCCAAGATGGGGTGACTTGTGGGGCTCTGACCAGGTTCTGTTACCCAGAATCCTTTGCAAACCTCAAAATTTGGCTAAAAAAACACATGTTCCTCACATTTCTGTGACAGAAAGTTCTGGAATCTGAGAGGAGGCACAAATTTCCTTCCACCCAGCGTTCCCCCAAGTCTCCCTATAAAAATGATACCTCACTTGTGTGGGTAGGCCTAGCGCCCGCGACAGGATATGCCCCAAAACACAACGTGGACACATCCCGTTTTTTGACAGAAAACAGAGCGTTTTTTTGCAAAGTGCCTACCTGTAGATTTTGGCCTCTAGCACAGCTGGCACCTAGGGAAACCTACCAAACCTGTGCATTTTTTAAAACTAGAGACCTAGGGGAATCCAAGATGGGGTGACTTGTGGGGCTTTCACCAGGTTCTGTTACCCAGAATCCTTTGCAAACCTCAAAATTTGGCTAAAAAACACATTTTCCTCTCATTATGGTGACAGAAAGTTTTGGAATCTGAGAGGAGCCACAAATTTCCTTCCACCCAGCGTTCCCCCAAGTCTCCCGATAAAAATGGTACCTCACTTATGTGGGTAGGCCTAGCGCCCGCAACAGGAAATGGCCCAAAACACAACATGGACACATCACATTTTTTCATAGAAAACAGTGCCTACCTGTTGATTTTGTCCTCTAGCTCAGCCGGCACCCAGGGAAACCTACCAAACCTGTGCATTTCTGAAAACTAGAGACCTAGGGGAATCCAAGATGGGGAGACTTGTGGGGCTCTGACCAGGTTCTGTTACCCAGAATCCTTTGCAAACCTCAAAATGTGGCTAAAGAAACACGTTTTCCTCACATTTCGGTGACAGAAAGTTCTGGAATCTGAGAGGAGCCACAAATTTCCTTCTACCTAGCGTTCCCCCAAGTCTCCCGGTAAAAATGATACCTCACTTGTGTGGGTGGGCCAGGTGCCTGCAACAGAATAAGGCCCAAAACTTGTAGAGATAGAGGGGATAGCACAGCGAGTTTATAAGCACATATTCTTTTATACATCTTTAGACTGACTCTGCTTTGGGGACCCACATAAGTGAGGTGTCATTTTACTTGGGAGACTGATGGCAACACTGGGGAGTCGGAATTTTGTGCTGGAGCGGTGATCGTACAAACAAAAGTTAGGAAAATATGCTTTTTTAAGCAAATTTTGCGGTTTGCAGAGGCATGTAGGTAAGAAAATGTTGGGGGATCCACGCAAGCCACATCTCCCTGCACTCCTTGGGGTGTCTAGTTTTAAAAAATGTCTGGGTTTGGTAGGTTTCCCTAGATGAAGGCCGCACCCAGGACCAAAAACACAGGTGGCCCCTCCCCCCCAAACACAGGTAGTTTTGTAATATATCATTTTGATGTGTTCACATACGTCTGTGATGTGCCAAACACTAAAATTGTGAAAAGAAACGCACTTAGGTTATGTGAAAAAGACCCCTCACCCACCAACCAAGTTGGTGGCATGCTTCATCATCGGGGTCCCACCTGAGACACCTAGCGTGTCTCAAGTGTGCTGCGACGCCTGATTACAGCGGAGCAGGTTTTGTCATTTGTACCACACATACTGGTTGGATTTAGCACGAGGGTGAGTGATAGTTCAGTAGATCACATTTTATTAACAAGAGATTTCACAAAAGTGAAATGCACTGGTAATAACTGAAAGGCCAAAAAACTGAACCAATGACTCACAGCTCGTGAGCTGTAAAGCCACAACAAGGCACCAACTGCTTTACAGTCCATTCACACACCTTTCATACATGAAATGCACAAGACCATTCACGCCGCCAGCCACGGGCCCAGCACATTACAAGACTCGCATCCACAGACAGCGCCAGTCAAGGGCCCATCACTTTCATACGCCCACATGCCTGATACAGCAATCACACCAGCTGATGAGTGTGTGGACTGGCGTTTGGCTGGCACTGCCAGCCAAGCGCCACCCCACCCACATCACCAGCCAAGCCCCACGCACACCACCAGCCAAGCCCCACCCCGCGCACACCGCCAGCCAAGCGCCACCCCACCCACCCACACTGCCAGCCAAACGCCACCTCACACACACCGCCAGCCAAGCGCCACCCCACACACACCGCCAGCCAAGCGCCACCCCACGCACACCACCAGCCAAGCGCCACCCCACGCACACCATCAGCCAAGCGCCACCCCACGCACACCGCCAGCCAAGCGCCACCTCACGCACACCGCCAGCCAAGTGCCACCCCACGCACACCATCAGCCAAGCGCCACCCCACACATACCATCCCTTTTTTTTTTAAACAACAAAGAAACCACTAATCATAAATAAGTACAAAACGACAAACACAAAAGCTCTAACTGAATACATGACTAATGCCAACATGAAACTGAACATATAAAAATATAAAACAGCAGTTTACGCTCACGGAATTTCCCAATAATTCTTCTGTGTGTGGTAGCTCCTGAAACAGCCACCCACACACAGCCCAGGCTTTGAAGGACAATCAGGGCAGTACATCCTAGTCTCCTTCCTGATACCTCTTCGAGCACAGACTCTACATCTCTTAGCAGGAAAGTTTTTTTTGGCCGTGGGAGGAATGTGCTCAGCAAAGTGACGATCTTTCAATCTAGCCACATCCTCCACCACTGCTTCTCTAGGAACTCTTGCCTGTTCCAGCACAACAAGGCTAGCTATGATAGACTCCTGAAATTTCACAAATGTCATCCTTGACTCTGGAGAACTATCCTTGAACACAACAAAAGCATTAAAAGTTGCCAAGTGGAACAAGTGAACCACTAATTTCTTATACCACACATAAGACTTACGAGCAGCAGTGTAAGGTTCTAACCTCTGATCTACTCTATTAACACCACCCATGTGCTTATTATAGTCTAAGATGCACACAGGTTTGCGCACTTCGGCAACCTGACCCCAAACAGCCACAGGTGAAGTACTCTCATCATGGATGGTGCTTAGCATGTATACATCCCTCTTGTCTACAAATTTCAGAGCTAGCAGCTCATCATTCCGCAAGGCACTGCACTGTCCCTTCTCAAGTTTTTTACAGACAAGCTCTCTTGGATAGCCTTTCCGATTTGAGCGGATTATGCCACAAGCAACAGTGTCCACTCTGAACAACTCCTTGAACAACTGAACTCCAGTGTAGAAGTTATCTACATATAAATGGTGACCTTTGTTAAACAGTCGTCTACCAAGTTCCCACACAATTTTCTCACTAACTCCAAAAGTGGGTGGACAACCGGGGGGCCAATATTGGAATCCCTACCAGTGTAGACCCGGAAATTATAAACATATCCTGTACTACTTTCAGACAGCATATACAATTTAATTCCATACCGTGCCCTCTTGCTAGGAATGTACTGCCTAAAAACCAAACGACCCTTGAACAGGACCAAAGACTCATCTAAAGATATTTCTTTCCCTGGAACATAGATCTCTGAAAACCGATCTACTAAATGATCAAGGACAGGTCTAATCTTAAAAAGACGGTCAGAATCAGGATGATCTCGTGGCAAGGCTAAAGCATTATCTACAAAATGCAACATCCAAAGAAGAAGCTCATACCGGTTACGACTCATGACTGCAGGAAATATAGCAGTTGCCATCAAGGGACTAGTAGACCAATATGAAGACAGCGATGGCTTCCTTATCAGCCCCATCAAAAAAGTTAAACCCAAGAACTTTTTCAACTATTCCAGATTTGTGGGAATCCACCGGCTAGCTCTAGAGTGTGGCCTAAGTCTGGCAGCGTTGTCCCTCAAAAACTGCTCTGCATACAAATTTGTCTGCTCAACAATCTCTTCCAAAAATATATTGTCCATAAACAACTCAAAAAAGTTGACGGGCAAAAAGTTTTCCGTATTAACTCGACACCCTGCAAAACCAGTAAACGCAGGCAACTGTGGCTGCTCCATGTTTGGTGCAACCCACGTGTCAGGTCGTCCAATGGGAAGCCTTTCAGCCGCTGGCTCCTGCACCATCGGCACATCAGTGTCCTCCTCTAAAATAGGCCCTTCATCAGCACTGAGAGTGGCTTCATCATCAGATGATTCATCTCTGACAGAAAATTCACTTCCAGAATCTTGCACTTCCTCCTCTGCCTCAGATGCAGAGTCAGTCTCATATTCATGGTCAGAAGATGACTCAAAAAGCACACTAACAACCTGCTGAGCGGTCATCCTACGGCTAGCCATGATCCTTCCTACTAAAATTAACTGGACAAATACACCACCAACAACCAGCACTGTGTAAGATAAGTAACAAAGTATAGCTTAATCAATAAGAGTTATAAACTCAAAAACTATACTGCTCACTTGCCTGAAAAAGCAAAGACTTCCCAGCAACTACTCTGCACAGCCACAGCAATCACCAATGATATCCCACTAAAAAGAGAAGAAAAAAAAACAAATTAGACATAAGACAACACAATAATCATTGTGCATAAATCTAAGTACAATTTCACACACAATCCTGCATTCAGTACACCACCTAAGAAACATGTCATTCATGCATGGTAACAATACTCACTTGGAGTAAACTTATTTACTTACCTAAAACATGCAACTACGCAAACCGCAGGACAACTACTGCCAAAACTGCAACAAGCCACAGCAAAGTCAGCAAAAGCTTTGAACTAGAACAAAAAGGAGAAAAACTGTTATTATCATAAAAGCAAATACTTGACCAGTTGACAAACACTCCGTCACCAACCATTTTTTAATTTTCTAGTGTTCTCTGCTTGGGGGAAGATGGGCCTAAAAAAAAATAGGCCAATCTACCCCCGGGGGGGGAGGCAGAAATCACCCAGATTACATTGCACCCTTTGGGGGGGGGCGACCCTTGCCCAAGGGGCCACACCCCCACACAAAGCACACACACACACATATAGTATCCCTGGCGCTATGGGGATTCTGCAAAAAAGAAATAGGCCTATCTGCCCCCAAGGGGGGGCAGAACTACCCAATAATACATACGGGCCGCTAGGGGCGACCCTTGCCCAAGGGGCCGCCCCCCAACACAAACAACAACAATAAAATCCCTGGTGTCTAGTGGCTTTCGGCCTAAAAATAAGGCCAATCTGCCCCCAAGGGGGGCAGAAATGGCGATAAATACCTTGGCCCCCCCAAGGGGAGCGACCCTTGCCCAAGGGGCCACACCCTCACACAAAGCACACATACACACATATAGTATCCCTGGCACTATGGGGATTCTGCCCCCCTTGGGGCAGAAAGGCCTAAAAAAAAATAGGCCTATCTGCCCCCAAGGGGGACAGAACTACCCAATAATACATACGGGCCCCTCGGGCGACCCTTACCCAAGGGGCCGCCCCCCAACACAAATAAAAAAAAACAATAAAATCCCTGGTGTCTAGTGGCTTTCTGCCCCCCTTGGGGGCAGATTGGCCTAAAAATAGGGCCAATCTGCCCCCAAGGTGGGCAGAAACGACGAAAGATATGTTTGCCCCCGGAGGGGAGCGACCCTTGCCCAAGGGGCCACCCCCCAGCACAAGGCACACATTCACACATAATATTTCTGGCGCTATTGGGATTCTAAGGCCTAAAAAAAATAGGCCTATCTGCCCCCCAGGGGGGCAGAACTGCCCAAAAATACATGTGGGCCCCTGGGGGCCACCCTTGCCCAAGGGGCCGCCCCCCAACACAAAAAAAAAAACAACAATAAAATCCCTGGTGTCTAGTGGCTTTCTGCCAGGCCTAAAAATAGGGCCAATCTGCCCCCAAGGTGGGCAGAAACGATGAAAAATATATTTGCCCCCAAAGGGGAGCGACCCTTGCCCAAGGGGTCGCTCCCCCACACTAACACCACACACACACACATAGAAAAATCCCTGGTGTCTAGTGGGCATTCCTGCTGCCCGATCTGATTGCGATCGGACAGCAGGAATGCTCAAAGAGACATCAAGGGAAAGGAAAACCCTTTCCTTTCCCTCGATGCCTCTTTCAGAGGCATCCCCCCCGCACGAAGGTGAAAAACTCACCTTCTCCTTTAGACGCGCTGGAAGTAAATGGCTTCCACCGCGTCTTTCCCCTGTCATGAAATCAGCGCGCGATCGCGCGCTGACGTCATGGGGGGGATGGGGGGGATGAAAAGGGAAGTGATTCCCCTTTCAGCCCTGGCCTGGTGGGGTGGGGGCGGCCCTCGGGGGAAGCGCTAGCGCTTCCCCCGACGGCCAGTCCCAGGACGTAATGGTTACGTCTATGGCGCCACACGGGCGCTGCCATGGACGTAACCATTACGTCCATGGTGGGGAAGGGGTTAACTACTTCATCCCCCACCCTACCTGCATGTTATCACATACCCCCACCCTCGCCCTCACCCCCATCACTCCAACTCCTCACATATGTCCCACTATCACAAACCACACATCCCAACACCAAGCCCAGCATGCAACAACAAAGCATGGACACCCATCACCAATGCATGTCCACTACACATACCCACACAGACCCCTAAACAATTATCACACAAGGTCCTACACAGGAATGGAAGCACTGGGGTACAGGGTTACCCCACCATGGCACACACAGATGCAATAATCATGCCGTTACACCCCTGCAGGACCCCTACCCAACGTCACCAGATGGCAGGATCCAGACATGTCCACTCCACCCACAGAAGAGGCCCAGAGTGATGACAGCAGCTCTGTCCAACTGGATCTAGATGACCAGCCCGGCTCATCTGGGACCTCGGGACAGTTGGTTCCCCTTACACAGTCAAAGGCCACCACAGACCCTCCCCCCTCAGGAAACACCAGCACAGGGAACGCAGGCTAACCCACCACCCCAAGAACAGCAGGAACCTGGGGGCAGTGGTAGTGGGCACACGGTTCAGGGGACAGAGGCCCAGGAAAACCAGGGAACTGGGAGGGCTGCTGTGCGACAGGGGGAGGACGGGCCCAGGGAACCCACTCTCCACGAGGCCCTCTCCAACATCATGGGAGCCTACCATCATTCCCAGGAGACGATGGCAACGGTACTGGCCAAGTTTCAGGAGACCCAGCGGCTGCAGGAGGAACAGTATTTGGGATTCAGGGAGGAACTCAAATCCATCAATACCACCATGGGCACCATTGTAGGGGTGCTGAAGGACCTCATGAATACCAGGAGGGACACTGTGGCACAACAAGGGGCCCCTGACACTAGCCTGGACGATGAACTGCCCACCACCTATGCCGGCGCTAGTGGACAGGAGGCACCGCCACAGGACCACGACACCAGCTCCCCACCCTCTGCAGATGGAGAACCACCCCGCAAGCAGTCCCTGAGATCCAGGACAAAGACAGAGAACAATGCCAAGACCCCCGCCAAGAAATGAGACCACCCTGATTGTCATCCTCTGTCCCACTTTGTCACCCTGTCCATCCTTAAACTGCCCTAGCTCCACTTCCTATGCCCCTTTGGACAATGAACCTGTGAGACAAATAGACTAGACTCTGCCATGGACATTCCTCCACCATCACCCCTCACTGTTTCACTACCCCCTCCACTAATTTGCACTTAAATAAGCACCCTTGAATAACAAAACAATCTGGAGTCAGTCTGTGCTTTCACAAATGTGTATGTCACACAGCTCTAGTCCATGAGGTGACACAGCAGAGGACACACAGTGGGACCCACATCTGTGAAATCGAAAGGGAAAGTGAACAATTTTATCAGATGTACGAGGCAGTGAGATCTTCTTACCTGTGTCTCACTGGAAGTATTGATGGATCACGGTGTTTCTGTTGTCTATGTCCTCTTCTTCTGCCTCCTCTTCTTCACTGTCCACAGGCTCCACAGCTGCCACAACACCTCCTTCTGGACCATCCTCCTGCAGAAAAGGCACCTGTCGTCGCAAAGCCAAGTTGTGCAGCATACAGCAGGCCACAATGATCTGGCACACCTTCTTTGGGGAGTAGTATAGGGAACCACCTGTCATATGGAGGCACCTGAACCTGGCCTTCAGGAGGCCGAAGGTCCTCTCTATTACCCTCCTAGTTCGCCCATGTCCCTCATTGTAGTGTTCCTCTGCCCTTGTCCTGGGATTCCTCACTGGGGTCAGTAGCCATGACAGGTTGGGGTAGCCAGAGTCACCTGCAAACGTCGAGGGACAACTGTTAGACACACACTAACCCTTAGGGACAACCCCAGACCCAGACAACTATTCACACTGTATAGGGTCCTCGTCCTCACCTAATAGCCACACACGGTGCCTCTGGAGTTGCCCCATCACATAAGGGATGCTGCTATTCCTCAGAATGTAAGCGTCATGCACCGAGCCAGGAAACTTGGCGTTCACATGGGACATGTACTGGTCGGCCAAACACACCATCTGCACATTCATTGAATGGTAACTCTTCCGGTTTCTGTACACCTGTTCACTCCTGCGGGGGGTACCAAGGCCACATGTGTCCCATCAATGGCACCTATGATGTTGGGGATATGTCCCAGGGCATAGAAGTCACCTGTCACTGTAGGCAAATCCTCCACCTGAGGGAAAACGATGTAGCTACGCATGTGTTTCAGCAGGGCAGACAACACTCTGGAAAACACGGTAGAGAACATTGGCCTGGACATCCCTGATGCAATGGCCACTGTTGTTTGAAAGGACCCTCTTGCCAGGAAATGGAGTACTGACAGGACCTGCACTAGAGGGGGTATTCCTGTGGGATGGCGGATAGCTGACATCAGGTCTGGCTCCAACTGGGCGCACAGTTCATGGATTGTGGCACCGTCCAGTCTGTAGGTGACCATTACATGTCGCTCTTCCATTGTCGACAGGTCCACCAGCGGTCAGTACACCGGAGGAGGCCGCCATCTCCTCACCTGCCCCAGCGGACATGCACTATGGATGAGAACAGCGATCAGAGGGTCAGCTAACACTGAGGTACGAAATAAACAACTTTATTGCACACATTTGTCAATCCGCTATGTGCCTATCTTAGTGTGTATGCAAGGCCTAGATATGTGTGACGCATTTAAAATTAATGCCATGTGGCCGCCTTAAATGGCGGCTGCTTGACCTGTAATGCGGGACAAGGAGATATGAGGTAACTGCGCTGGAGTTGTACAGCGTCACAGCAGGTGGTCGAAGACTGTGGCGCAATCCTGCATTGGTTAACATTGGACCCTATGGGTCCCAGGAGCCAATGACGATGTACGCCGGTGGTGACGGTACGCATCGCCGTGGACGTGACCGCCATTTTCTCTCTGTTCACTCACTTGATACCTGATCTCCGACAGGAGAGGACCTACACTGCAAGTGCTGCTGTGACCTCAGTCTGGAAGCGACAATGGCTCAAGTGTCTGGGGAAAGGGCATCTACTTTCACATCGGAGGAGTTGGACAAAATAATGGATGGGGTCCTCCCCAGTACACGCTTCTCTACGGTCCTCCAGACAAACAGGTGAGTACACTGTGAGCATGCTGTATGGGCAATGCCTGTTTGGAGTGGTGTGGATGGGAGATGGGGGGAATGAGGCGTGCATGAAATAACGGTGAGTGGATGTGCGTCAGGGCAAGGGTGGGAATGTGGGCCAATGACTGTGACGGTCCGGACGGTTAAAGTTTTTCCTTTTCCCCTGTACTATTCCTGTAGTTCAGTGCCCACCAGAAGAAGGATATTTGGCGTGCCATCGCCAAGGACGTCCGGGCCCTGGGCGTCCACCACAGACGGAGCACCCACTGCCAGAAAAGATGGGAGGACATTCGCCGCTGGAGCAAGAGGATGGCAGAGGTCCAGCTGGGGATGGCCTCCCAACTTGGGAGGGGTGCCTGACCCCCCTGATGTTCCTGATCCTGGCGGTGGCGTATCCGGAGTTGGATGGGTGCTTGAGGGCATCACAGCAGCCGCAAGGGGTTGAGTACCGTCACATCCATCTGATCCAGCGCGCATTGGTGGGGGAGGTGGGCTGTGGGTTCCCCTAGGCCAGGGTGAGCTTTGTAGGCAAGGTCCCTTCGTGAGGCAGGCTATGTGGCACCCTACCAGTGTTAAGAGCCATCTACCCCTAGTCAGGCTCCTGTGACTTCCATGTGTGCAGCAATCAGGCATAGGCCTTGTACCCCATGTCCCTGGGATTAATTAGGGAACTCTAAGTGCATGGCGTAGTGCAGAGGGCTGCTGTGTCTGTAGTGTCCGCCAATGGTAGCGGTATTGCATGTACTGAACATGTCTTTCTACTTTCTTCCCCCCTTTTTGTGGTCTCCCTGTTCTTGTGTGCATTATCATCATCAGGCGGAGGAGCTGTGCCACCGGAGCAGGGGGGAGCTGCATCCCACATGGCCCTGGAGGGCGAGACTACGGACTCAGAATTCACAAGTGGGACGGAGGGCGAGGGGAGCTGAGACCAGCGACACCGACTCCTCCTCTGATGGGTGCTCCCTTGCGGGGCGGGCCCCTCTGTGCCCACCACATCCACAGATACATCTGCCACCCCCCCCTACCAGCACCGCCCTCCCAGCAGCCCCTCAGCGTGTGCCCCGTGGCCGCTCACCAAGGAGGGTGGGCATCTCATTTGCCCCAGGCACCTCAGCTCCTGCCCTAGTCAGCCCTGCTGCCCTCAGTGAGGAGGCTATTGACCTCCTCAGATCCCTCACTGTTGGGCAGTCTACCATTCTGAATGCCATCCAGGGTGTAGAGAGGCATTTGCAAAAAACAAATGCATACCTGGAGGGCATTCATTCTGGTCAGGCAGCCCAACTGCGAGCTTTTCAGATTCGGGCCTCAGCGCTGATGGCAGCCATTATCCCTGTGTACAGCCTCCCCCCTCCAACTTCCTCCACCCAGACCCAATCCTGAGTACCTCAGCATATCCCAAGCACACCCTCAGACCAGCATGCACACATGTCAACACACAAGGGAAGCTCAGGCAAACATAAGCACCACACATCCCACAAGCACTCACACAAGCATCATACCCATGCAGACATATCAACAGCCACTGCCTCCACTGTGTCCCCCTCCTCCATGTCTCCCTCCCTGTCACGTCTCCACTCACACCTGCATGCACTACATCTTCAGCCACTACGTCCATCACCAGCAAGCCCATCACCACACACCGCTCACGTGCACTCACCACCCCCACTACCATTCACACATCCCCTGTGTCCTCTCCCAGTGTGTCTGTGAGCCCTCCTCCCAAACTACACAAATGCAGTGAGACACCCACCCAACAGCCATCCACCTCACGACAGCCTCCAGCCCGTGCACCTTCACCCAAAGTCAGGAAACGAACACCTCCTACAACCACTACCTCTTCCTCCACTCCCAAACCCCCTCCATCTACCCGTCCCAGTGTGTCTAAAAAACTTTTCCTGTCAATCCTTGACCTCTTCCCTTCACCTCCACCACCCCTTCCGTCCCCTAGGGCCCGCCTTTCCTGGTCCCAACCGAGCACCTCAGCCACCACATCACCGGGCACAGTGGTGCCAGCACTAACCGGCTTCTGGAGTGCGCCAAGCAGCAGGGCTGCCAGTGTCCCAAGGAGCGAGCGCAAGGACATTCCCCCACCTCCTAAACAGAAGAAGTTGCCCACAGCCAGGAGGGAAAAGGCCAAAACACCTGCCACCAAGGGCTCAGCCAGGACAACAGTTGGGAGTGGCAAGACAGCGGCGCCACCATCCAAGGTGAGAAAGGGGCAGAGAAAGAAAGGGAAGTCGCCGCCAACCTGTACGGCGGACAAGACCACCACCGACACCGCCACATGCCCCGCCGCCACGGGCACGGCCGCCAGAAGCACGCTCAGTGAGCCCCCCACCAGCACCACTGCCCAATGAGCTCCACACGCACTGCCGCTACTGAGGCCGCCGCCAGCACCGCCAGCAGCCACGCCACATCCTGTGCCAGTGGCACCACCGCAGACATGGCTGCCATCCCCAGTGGTCAGTCGTACGAGGCTGGCGGTCAGTTCCATGGGCCTCTACAGCTTCCATGTTGCCCCACCGTCAGTGGAGTGTCAGATCCACTACCTCAGTCCTTGGCAGGATGAAGCACTCTGAACACAATGCCCCCTCCAGAACCAGTGGGGAATGACATCCACTACCTCAGTCCTTGGCAGGATGAAGCACTCTGATCACAAAGCCCCCTCCAGAACCAGTGGAGAAAGGCATCCACTACCTCTGTCCTTGGCAGGATGAAGCACTCTGGGCACAAAGCCCCCTCCAGAACCAGTGGAGAAAGGCATCCACTTGAGAGACTGTGGCTTTGCACTCCCCAGCATAAGGCAGTGGGCAACCCTCCCACTGGAGAGACTTGAGAGACTGTGGCATTGCACTCCCAGGATACATCAATGGGCATGGAGCCCCCTCGTGGAGCTGGCGTTGTGCACTCATCTGACTGAGGTGCCCCCCCTTTCCTTCCCCCTGAGGTGCCTGTTTTATTTCGATCTGATGCCCCTGCAGTGTTCTTTCTGTTTGGATCAGTTATTGAGTGTGGGCCTCACCCACGCATTTTGGGCCCAGTGGTCCACGGACTATGTAGGTGTGGTACATGGACTTGAATTCTTGGTGTACATATTTGTTAATAGTGTATATATATTTTTGATTAATGGATTTTTCCTGATTACAATCGTTCACCTCATTTCTGTTTGTCCTTGCATTCTTCCAGGGGGGTTTGGGGGTGTAAATGTAATTTTTCAGCATGTATTGGTGTGTGTGTTGTTGTGTTTTGAGGGTGGGGGTGTTGGGTTTTGCGTGTGTGTGTCACTCTCTTTTCCCTCCCCCCTCCCCTGTGTCGTAGGTGCAGTACTCACCGTGGTCGTCACCGCCGTCGGTCGTGCTCCTGGTAGGGGAGCAGGAAGACAATTGCAGGTAGAATATGGCGTTCCGGCTCCATGGTGTTCTGGTTCCCCGTGGGGTGTGAAGAGGTGAGAGTTTTCCCTTCCAAGTCCATTTTCCACTGTGTTTTTGTTCGCGTTGAATCCGCCCCGGAAAAAGTGGCGGATTGGCTTCTCATAATGGTGTGGGCGGTACATTGTCTTCCGCCTGTCGGTTCGCGGTCACCGCCGCGCTGTTTGTTTGTACCGCCGTGACGGTTGGAGTGTTAAAGTGGCTGTCTATGTTGGCGGTTTCCGCCGCGGTCATAATTCAATGTTTTTTACCGCCGGCCTGTTGGTGGTCTTACCGCCGCTATAACACCGACCGCCAGGGTTGTAATCAGGGCCTATATCTGCAACAGGTAGCTTATCCTTAAGATCAGCTACCCTCCCCCACAGAGTTCTGTGTTTTATGGCGTTCCCCTTTGAGTCTCTGAACCTGTTCAACTGCCAGTGATTAAGATAATCATTGTAAGACTGAACACAGTAGTACGAATCACAGACGATCAATGTGCGTTGTCCTGGATACGTATGTTCTAGCGATAGGATAAGGGCTTTAAGTTCAGCCAGCTGAGCTGTGCAGTCCCCTACGGTCTGCGTGTAGGTATTGTGAGGGTGGAATATACCATCCGTCACCACTCCGCTCAGGGCTGCACAAGCGGCTGAGTGTGGATCCACCACAAGATGAGGGAAGATACAATGTATTGTAGGAAGAAGATATAGGGGGTGATTCTGACTTCGGCGGGCGGCGGAGGCCGCCCGCCGAAGTTCCCCCGTCAAAATACCGCTCCGCGGTCCAAAGACCGCTGACGGTATTTTGAGGTTTGCCCTGGGCTGGCGGGCGGCCGCCAAAAGGCCGCCCGCCAGCCCAGGGCAAACCAACCTTCCCACGAGGACGCCGGCTCCGAATGGAGCCGGCGTAGTGGGAAGGTGCGACGGGTGCAGTGGCACCCGTCGCGTATTTCAGTGTCTGCACAGCAGACACTGAAATACTTTGCAGGGCCCTCTTACGGGGGCCCCTGCCGTGCCCATGCCATTGGCATGGGCATGGCAGGGGCCCCCAGGGGCCCCGCGGCACCCCCTACCGCCATCCTGTTCCTGGCGGGCGAACCGCGAGGAACAGGATGGCGGTAGGGGGTGTCAGAATCCCCCATGGCGGCGCAGCAAGCTGCGCCGCCATGGGGGATTCTAAGGGCAGCGGTAAACCGGCGGGAGACCGCCGGTTTGCCTCTTCTGACCGCGGCCGAACCGCCGCGGTCAGAATGCCCTGCGGGGCACCGCCGGCCTGTCGGCGGTGCTCCCGCCGACCCTGGCCCCGGCGGTCTTAGACCGCCGGGGTCAGAATGACCCCCATAATGTGTCTCTGTAGGGAAAGGAGATGCAACAGATCTCTGTAGGGAGAAGATACATTGTATCTCTGTAGGGAGAGAAGAAACAATGTATCTCTGTAGGGAGTGAAGATATGATGTATCTCTGTAGGGAGTGAAGATATAATGCATATCTGTAGGGAGAGAAGATACAATGTATCTAATTAGAGAGAGAAGGGACAATGCATATCTGTAGGGAGACAGTATATAATATATCTAGGTAGGGAAATAAGCTGCAATATATCTCTATAGGTCAGAGAAAATACAATGTATATCTGTAGGTGGGGAAGATACAATGTATATCTGTAGGGGGTGAATATTTAATATTTCTCTGCAGAGAGAGAAGCTATAACATATCTATGTAGGGAGACAATGTACAATATATGTGGGTAGGGAAAGAAGTTGCAATATATATCTATAGGTAAGAGAGAATACAATGTATATCTGTAGGGGGAGAATATACTATAAATCTCTGTAGGGGGAAAGATACAATATATTTAAGTAGGGAAAAAGTTACAATGTATGTCCACTGAGAAGATACAACATATATCTGTAGGGAGACAATATACACTATATCTAGGTAGATAAAGGTACAATATATCTCTATAGGTAAAGTAAGGTACAATGTATTTCTGTAGAGAGACAAGAAACAATGTATCTCTGTCGGAAGAGAAGACACAATGTATCTCTCTAGTGAAGGAAGATGTGGGGAAGAGAAGATAAAATGTAACTCTGTAGACAAAGAAAATGCAATGTATATTTGTAGGGAGTGAGGGTACAATGTATATCTGAAGGGAGTGAGGATCCAGTGTATCTCTCTGAGAAGTGAAGATACAATGTATCTCTGTAGGGAGAAGATACAATGTATGTCTGTAGGGAAAGAATATACAGTGTATCTCTGTAGTGAGTGAAGATATAATGTATTTTTGTAGGGAGAGAAGATATAATGTATCTCTATATGTAATAGAAGATGCAATGTATATCTGCAGGGAATGATGATACAATATACCTCTGTAAGAAGACAATATACAATGTATCTATGCAGGGAGAGAAAATGCAATGTAAATCTGTAGAGAGAGAAGATATAATGTATCTGTAGGGAGAGAAGATGCAATGTATATCTGTAGGGACAGAAGAAAAAATTTATCTATGCAGGAAGAGAAGATGCAATGTATTTCTATGAGTAATAGGAAATACAATAGGCAATAGAAAATATACTGTATTCATGTAGGGAGAGAAGATACATTGTATCTCTGCAGGGAGAGCAGATTCACTGTACTTCTGTAGGGAGAAGATACAGTGTATCTCTATATATAACAGAAGATACAATGTATATCTGCAGAGGATGGTGATACAATATACCTCTGTAAGAAGACAATATGCAATGTATCTCTATAAATGATAGAAGATAGAATGTATTTATGTAGGGAGAGAAGATACGTTGTATCTCTGTAGGGAGAGATGATACAATGTATCTCTGTAGTGAGAGAAGATACAGTGTATCTCTGTAGGGAGAGATGATATAATGTATATCTGTAGTGAGAGAAGATACAGTGTATCTCTGTAGTGAGAGATGTTACAATGCAAGATGATACAACGTATCTATACAGGGAGAGATGATACAATGTACCTATGCAGGGAGAGATGATACAATGTATCTCTGTAGTGAGAAAAGATACAGTGTATCTCTGTAGGGAGAGATGATACAATGCAAGATGATACAATGTATCTATGCAGGGAGAGATGATGCAATGTATCTCTGTAGTGAGAGATGGCACAATGTATCTCTGTAGTGAGAAAAGATACAGTGTATCTCTGTAGGGAGAGATGATACAATGCAAGATGATACTATGTATATATGCAGGGAGAGATGATACAATGTATCTCTACAGGGAAAAAAAGATACAGTATATTTCTATAGGCAATAGAAGATACAGTGTATACCAGTATGGACTGAAGATACAATATGGCTCTGTAGGGAGCCTAGATACAATGTATCTCTGCAGGGAGAGAATGTGCAAGGTATCTGTCTGAAGCTGCAGAGTTTAACTGAGACACCAGTATTCCCACATGACTGAGGTGCCTGAGGCCAGAAATGAGAGCCTTGTCCTCAGAGGTATGTCTGTGTGTCTGTGTGTGTCTGTGCGTCTGTGTGTCTATATATACCACAGGCACCAGAGCTCGAAGCAACAGGAAGGAGATGCCCCTCAACCCTGGAAGCCACAGGTATGGAGGAGGGTCCTTCCGCCGCAGACCTCACTCCCGGTTCTATCCCTACAGTGGGCCGGGGAGCACACAGGGCGTGGAGTAAACCCCAGGCTGGGTAATGGCATTACCGCCCCCGGCCCCTGCAGGGTTACCAGAATTGCATCCTTGAATGGGGAATAACCTGAGTCGAGAGGGTGCGCTGCGGTTGTTCACGTGTTGGTGCAGAGATGGCACTAGGGTGTTTCTAGTGCTGAGAAGCACTGGTTCACTGTGAGGCAATGCGGCCCTCGTTACCCGTGGGTGGTAACACCCACTGGGACCGGTAACCCGGCCTCCGACCCTATGGGCCACTACCAGGACTGTGGGAAACTACCCTGTTTATCTGGGGGGAGGGGTTCATCTGCTGAAAGGCGGCAACATCTCTCAGACATACGAGAGCACGGCAGACCTGAAGTGATGATGGGCAGTGGATGGTGAATGCTTGGATGGACAGAAGATGATTAAACCACAATTGGGCAGGCGAGAATGAATCCACAATGGCAGAGCAGAAGGTAATGTCATGCAGGGCACAGCATGATGAATCCATGACCGAAGAGGGGGCATGAATTAATAGTAAGTGATGGGTGGTTCATTCAGGAATGAAGAGGAAACATGGACTCTTAATAGGACGATGAATCCACAGCCAGACAGCAGATGATGAATCTACGATAGGGTAGTGGAGGGTGAGTCTACCAGTGGACAGCAGACTATGAAGTCATGAGAAGGCGATGGTGATTTATCCATGACTGAACCGTAGAGCATGAGGTTATGATAGGACGGGGGCGATGAATCCACAGTCAGGCAACGGATGATGAATCTAGGGTAGGGCAGTGGTGATACCACCAGTGGACAGCAGACTATGCAGTCATCAAAGGACAGTGGATGGCTAATCCAAGACTGGACAGAAGAGCATGAGGTCATGCAGGGACAGGGGACGATGAATCCACAGTCAGACAGCGGATGATGAATCTACGATAGAGCAGTGGATGGTGATTCTACCAGTGGACACCAGACTATGAAGTCCTGAGAAGGCAGTGGGTGTTACATAATCCATGACAGGACAGCTGAGCATGCATTCGTAGTAGGCGAGGGGATGTGGTATTCAGGAGTGAACGGGAATATATTGTGTCATGATGGGACAGGGGACGATGAATCCACAATTGGCTAGGGGAGGATTATAAATCTAGGGTAGTGCAGTGGAACTCTGTGAAGTGGTGAGAGGACAGAGGATGACTAATGGAGAACAGAGCGTGACGTCATGACGCCATGACAGACGGGTGGATGATGAGTCCTCACGCTGTCAGCAGCAGGACACAGGCCGCTCGCAGGCACCAGCTCATCCAGGATGCAGATACAGAATGCGTCCTTTCTAATGTCCTTTTTCAGAATAAAAACGGAAGTTAATAAATAATGCAGAGGCCAGGATGCATTAATGGGAGCGGGGGGGGGCGTAAGGGGCGCGAGCCGGCCCCCGCCTTTACTGACTGCAGAGGATCACATCTGAGCATGAAATATTAATCCTGCATCCCACAGGAGGCTGGGAGAGGGGATCCGAGGACTGGGGGGACGAGGGAGACGAGATCTGACGGAGAGAGACGTAGGGAGAGGCGCCGTAGGGAGAACAGAGCCGGGGCCGGAAGGGAGGAGAGATCCCATGTGTGGGGTGGGGTGTTATGGAAAGGGGGCTTAGGGAGTGGAGGCGCGGGTAAGAGACAAAGGGAGTGAGTGCAGCTGTAGGGAGATGTAGGGAGATGGGCCGTAGGGAGCGCAGACCCGGCACAGGGGGACAGAGGGAGTGCAGCTGTAGGGAGACGCAGGGAGATGGGCCGTAGGGAGGCCAGACCCGGCGCAGGGGGACAGAGGGAGTGCAGCTGTAGGGAGACGCAGGGAGATGGGCCGTAGGGAGCGCAGACCCGGCACAGGGGGACAGAGGGAGTGCAGTTGTAGGGAGACGCAGGGAGATGGGCCGTAGGGAGCGCAGACCCGGCACAGGGGGACAGAGGGAGTGCAGTTGTAGGGAGACGCAGGGAGATGGGCCGTAGGGAGCCCAGACCCGGCGCAGGGGGACAGAGGGAGTGCAGCTGTAGGGACCAGATCTGATGAAGAGAGACATAGGGAGGTGGGCCGTAGGGAGCCCAGCGCAGGAGGACAGAGGGAGTGCAGCTGTAGGGAGACGCAGGGAGATGGGCCGTAGGGAGCCCAGACCCGGCGCAGGGGGACAGAGGGAGTGCAGCTGTAGGGAGACGCAGGGAGAGGGGCCGTAGGGAGAACAGAGCCGGGGCAGGAAGGGAAAAGAGATCCCATGTGTGGGGTGGGGTGTTATGGAAAGGGGGCTTAGGGAGTGGAGGCGCGGGTAAGAGACAAAGGGAGTGCAGCTGTAGGGACGAGATCCGATGAAGAGAGACATAGGGAGGTGGGCCGTAGGGAGCGCAGACCCGGCGCAGGGGGACAGACCGTCTCCCTACCTACACTCCGCAGCTGTAGGGAGACGCAGGGAGGTGGGCCGTAGGGAGCGCAGAGGACAGAGGGAGTGCAGCTGTAGGGACGAGATCCGATGAAGAGAGACATAGGGAGGTGGGCCGTAGGGAGCCCAGACCCAGCGCAGGAGGACAGAGGGAGTGCAGCTGTAGGAAGACGCAGGGAGATGGGCCGTAGGGAGCCCAGACCCGGCGCAGGAGGACAGAGAGAGTGCAGCTGTAGGGAGACGCAGGGAGAGGGGCCGTAGGGAGAACAGAGCCGGGGCAGGAAGGGAGAAGAGATCCCATGTGTGGGGTGGGGTGTTATGGAAAGGGGGCTTAGGGAGTGGAGGCGCGGGTAAGAGACAAAGGGAGTGCAGCTGTAGGGACGAGATCCGATGAAGAGAGACATAGGGAGGTGGGCCGTAGGGAGCGCAGACCCGGCGCAGGGGGACAGACCGTCTCCCTACCTACACTCCGCAGCTGTAGGGAGACGCAGGGAGGTGGGCCGTAGGGAGCGCAGAGGACAGAGGGAGTGCAGCTGTAGGGACGAGATCCGATGAAGAGAGACATAGGGAGGTGGGCCGTAGGGAGCCCAGACCCAGCGCAGGAGGACAGAGGGAGTGCAGCTGTAGGAAGACGCAGGGAGATGGGCCGTAGGGAGCCCAGACCCGGCGCAGGAGGACAGAGGGAGTGCAGCTGTAGGGAGACGCAGGGAGATGGGCCGTAGGGAGCGCAGACCCGGCGCAGGGGGACCAAGGGAGTGCAGCTGTAGGGGGACGCAGGGAGTTGGGCCGTAGGGAGCGCAGACCTGCGCAGACCCGGCGTAGGGGGACAGAGGGAGTGCAGCTGTAGGGAGATGTAGGGAGATGGGCCCTAGGGAGCGCAGACCCGTCGCAGGGGTACAGAGGGAGTGCAGCTGCAGGGAGACGCACACTAGGGAGATGGGCCGTAGGGAGCGCAGACCCGGCGCAGGGGTACAGAGGGAGTGCAGCTGTAGGGAGACGCAGGGAGTTGGGCCGTAGGGAGCGCAGACCTGGCGCAGACCCGGCGCAGGGGGACATAGGGAGTGCAGCTGTACGGAGACGCACACTAGGGAGATGGGCCGTAGGGAGCGCAGACCTGGTGCAGGGGGACAGAGGGAGTGCAGCTGTAGGGAGATGGGCCGTAGGGAGCGCAGACCCGGTGCAGGGGAATTGAGGGAGTGCAGCTGTAGGGGGACGCAGGGAGATGGGCCGTAGGGAGCGCAGACCCGGCCCAGGGGGACCGAGGGAGTGCAGCTGTAGGGAGACGTAGGGAGATGGGCCGTAGTGAGCGCAGACTCGGCGCAGAGGACAGAGGGAGTTCAGCTGTAGGGAGATGCAGGGAGATGGGCCGTAGGGAGCCCAGACCCGGCGCAGGGGGACCGAGGGAGTGCAGCTGCAGGGAGACGCAGGGAGATGGACCGTAGGGACCCCAGACCCGGCGCAGGGGGACAGAGGGAGTGCAGCTGCAGGGAGTCGCAGGGAGATGGGCCGTAGGGAGCGCAGACTCGGTGCAGGGGGATTGAGGGAGTGCAGCTGTAGGGGGACGCAGGGAGTTGGGCCGTAGGGAGCGCAGACCTGGCGCAGGGGGACCGAGGGAGTGCAGCTGTAGGGAGACGCAGGGAGGTGGACCGTAGGGAGCCCAGACCCGGCACAGGGGGACAGGGGTAGTGCAGCTTTAGGGAGATGCAGGGAGGTGGGCCGTAGGGAGCCCAGACCCGGCGCAGGGGGACAGAGGGAGTGCAGCTGTAGGGAGACGCAGGGAGATGGACCGTAGGGAGCGCAGAGGACCTAGGGGGTGCAGCTGTAGGGAGATGGGCCCTAGGGAGCGCAGACCCGGCACATGGGGATTGAGGGAGTGCAGCTGCAGGGAGACGTAGGGACATGGACCGTAAGGGGCGCATATCTGGCACAGGGGGACAGAGGGAGTGCAGCTGTAAGGAGATGGGCCCTAGGGAGTGCAGACCCGATGCAGGGGGACAGAGGGAGTGCAGCTGTAGGGAGACGCAGGGAGATGGACCGTAAGGGGCGCAGATCCGGTGCAGGGAGATGGGCCGTAGGGAGCGCAGACCCGGCGTAGGGGGACAGAGGGAGTGCAGCTGTAGGGAGAGCAGGGAGATGGACCGTAGGGAGCGCAGAGGACAGAGGGAGTGCAGCTGTAGGGAGACGCAGGGAGATGGACCGTAGGGACGCCAGACTCGGCGCAGGGGGACAGAGGGACAGAGGGAGTGCAGCTGCAGGGAGACGCAGGGAGATGGAGAGTAGGGAGCGCAGACCTGGCACAGGGGGACAGAGGGAGTGCAGCTGTAGGGAGACGTAGGGAGATGGACCGTAGGGACCCAGACCCGGCGCAGGGGGACAGAGGGAGTGCAGCTGTAGGGAGACGCAGGGAGATGGGCCGTAGGGACCCAGACCCGGCGCAGGGGGACCGAGGGAGTACAGCTGTAGGGAGACGTAGGGAGATGGACCGTAGGGAGCTCAGACCCGGCGCAGGAGGACAGAGGGAGTGCAGCTGTAGGGGGACGCAGGGAGATGGGCCGTAGGGACCCAGACCCGGCGCAGGGGGACCGAGGGAGTGCAGCTGCAGGGAGACGCAGGGAGATGGACCGTAGGGACCCCAGACCCGGCGCAGGGGGACAGAGGGAGTGCAGCTGCAGGGAGACGCAGGGAGATGGACCGTAGGGAGCGCAGACCCGGCACATGGGGACAGAGGGAGTGCAGCTGTAGGGAGATGGGACCTAGTGAGCGCAGACCCGGCGCAGGGGGACCGAGGGAGTGCAGCTGTAGGGAGACGTAGAGAGATGGACCGTAAGGGGCGCACATCCGGCGCAGGGGACAGAGTGGGCTGTAAGGCGAGGAGTCGGGGGGCTGTGGGAGAACGGATCACAAGGAGCAGGACACAGAGAGGGAGAGGATGGGGCCAGAAGGATATGAGGAGAGGGGGTGGGGAAGGGACGAGGGGGTCCAGGGCGAGTTACGGAGAGAGATGAACTGGATGGGGAGGATATTGAGAGGGTCTGTTAGGAAGAGGTGGGTAAGCCAGCAGATTTAAGAGCTCCTAGCGTCACTGAGCATCACTTTTTGTGACACTAACCACTGCTCCATATTTACAAGGAGGTGTAATGCCACTTTTTGTGGCTTTACTCCTCCTTGTAAATATAGGCCCTGCAGACACAATTTTCTGCATCAGAGGGGTGTGCAATGGATGTTGCTGTGGGCGTTCCATCGCAACACCCATTGCTGTTGACGCTGCCCCAGATTTACGAGAAATCGTAAATCCGAGGCAACACCAACAACTACCACCACCCCAGGGGTGGAGTTAGCATGACAAAAAGAGGAGGAATGCTTTTATTCTTCCTCGTTTTTTGCTTTTTCTATGTGTGCTTCATTCAAAATGCCATGGAGGAGTGTTTATGTGCAGGAAGGTGTTCCTTCCTGCACATAAACAATCATTCACAAATGACCTTTGGTGCTTCTATGTGTGCTGCATTCTGCAGCGCACATAGAAGTGCCAAATCGCCATAAACTATTGTTTATGTGCAGGAAGGGACACCTTCCTGCACATAAGCAATCACTCCCCTCAACGCAGACGCCCTTGCACTCTGGTGCAAGGATGCCGGCGTTGCTGCAGGAAGCTTAATTCAGTTCCAGTGCAGGGGGAAACACAGGGGTGCGCCACTTTGGCATAAATCAGGGTCTTAGTATGTCATTCAAACAACAAACCATGTAACATATGGGAAAGCCTCTTCGACATTCAAAAATGTGTATTTATTTAAAGTGTAGAAGCTTTCCCAGTAATAGGACAGTTTGTACTTATCTAAAGAGGAGAGTTTTGTACATCTAGCAGTCTGAGCTCATATTTAAAAGCAGGTTCGTACACAATAAGGAAGAAAAAAGTGTTTTGTTGAAGTAAGATATTTGCTGAAGATGACACAATTCTAGCGAGAAAGCTGCGATATATACAGGTTTTCTGGTTTCACTTTGTACAAATCAGCCAGGAAACGGGCTTCTATTTGACTTACCTTATATTAAGAATTAGAGCTTAGTTTAGATTTTGGCAGTAAGAGGTCCGCCGCCATTTTTTCAACAGCAAACCCGTCCTCCGGGTGGGCGTTCTGCCCGCCGAATTTAGATGTTGTCAGTCCCATAGACAATAATCTGCCCGTGTCCTGCTGACTCCACCAAGGGTTCCCATTGGCCACAACAGCGCCACCGGAAACAGTGGCTGGTGGCGGGACTCCAGGCACTCTTACGGCCATGCAGATTTGCATGTGCCTTACCGCCAAGCCAACTGTGACGGTCTCACTTCCACTTCTGCATTGGCAGATTGGGGGACACTGGGGTGAAAACTCACCTTTTCTCCTTATCCCACTTCTGTTTGCCACTGGACACAACTGGACATGACCTTCTATCACGGCTGCTCCTGGACCACGGAGAAAATAGAACCCCCCGTCGCCAGACTCAAAGGTAGGGAACCCGCATTAGTCGTGTATGTTGGCACTGCAGTCACATACATGTCGCAGTCATTTTTTAAAATTACTGTGACATGCATATGTTGGAAACACAAATGTGTCAGGCATGGATGGGGGCACACTGGTACACAACACATATCGCACACATATACATATGTCATTATGGTGCTGGTATTCATTGCCAAATGAATGCTGGGACCACAATGACATCTGAACTGCACTTGTCAGCTATGTCAATTTATGCACATTGCAAGGGGACATGTGCGTGTAATGTTATGCTAACAGTTCTGTATATAAGTCAGTACGTGTGTGTGTGTGATTAGATTGGCTGGTGGAAGGAGGTGTAGCGTGTGATCCGGTTGTGTCAGATTGTGTGCTACCTGCATGTGGGTCTGCAGTTGTTGTGTATATGTAGTTGTGTGTTGTGTTGCTGTGTGTGACACTCAGACAAGTGTGGTTGTTGTGTGGTGGTCATTGTTGTGATGTGTGTAGTTGTGATATTGTGTGAGTGTGTGTGTAGATGAGTGTGTAGATGTGTTGGTTAGCATGGTTGTGTCGTGTGTGGGTGTAGTGTTGATAGTATTTGTATGTTGCATCATGGATTCATGGCAATGTGTGTTTTCAGCATTTACACGTCATGTTGGAATGTCCATGGATAACAGTTTGCATGTGGTGTGTTGTATAGTGTGTACTACAGGGGGACATATATGGCTAAGTTACAGTGTGTGTGTGTGTGAGACCTACCTCTAATCCATAGCCACTGCCATTGTCCAATGTCCATTGGATCCCGCGACGTCACCCCTCCATCAGCAATCCAATGCCAGTACGTCGCCAGTACAGCTATAACGTCTAAATATGGGCACTGGGTACCTGCCAGTCTGACGGCTGGGAAGCGCACTCTGCCACGGTGGTCGGCGGCTCAGCCGCATCACATCTAAATACAGCGGATGGACCAGCGTGTGCTTGATGGAGTAGTAGGGCCCGCCGCCGCGGATTGGTGGGCCTAATTTAGAGTTTGACAGAGGGTTTTACTTCATTACAAACGTGACAGATATCCCGTCTATCGCATTACAGCTCCGTTGTAGCCTATGGAACCTGTAATAGGGCAGACAGGATATCCCTCATGTTTGTGATGGAGTAACACCTCTGCCAAACTCTAAATCAGGCCCTTTGTTCTTAACCTTTTAGTTAACTTTTTGCAGTTTATAAATACAGTTCAAACTCAACCCAAAATACGAGCGCTTTACATGAGCACCAGTAACATTACACGAGGTCACATGCATAGTTGACATGCAAGGGGGAAATTAAGTGATGTGCCCAGAATCACAGGATGTTGAGCCAGCGCCAAGACTGGAACCTTGTTCCCCAGCCATCAGCTCTGACAGTAGCGTCGCATACTGGGTACAGGGAAGAAGGCAGGCAGAAGCCACATGAAAGATGGCTTGTGATGGGCGTGAGGTTCCAGCAGGACCTTAAGCTCAACCAGAGCCAGGCTTCAGGCTCGAGCCGGGCTTGAGGTTTTCAGTGGCTAGTGCCCTAAGGGCTGGTCTGGCAGATGGCTGTGTGTGTCAGCTTTAAGACCAGGTGGGCCGTTTTTTTTATGGTTGATTTTCCTGATATAATCACTTTTTAGCAAACTGATTCACTAATGAGAGCCACTTTTCTTATGGTGCCCAGACCAAGTTTGTTCCCAGTCTGACCCTTTCTGTCCAAGAAATAAACTCAAGGTGTCCCTCCTCTTCTGAAGGCCCTTTTCATCTTTAATCTACACCTTTCTCATCTCACCTTCCAAGCCTTTCTTGGGTATTGCTCACTAGAGAGTGTGTGAATGCTGCTCCTCAAGACGCCTTTGGATAGTAGGCCACCACTCATGGACCTTAAACACTCAGGCCATCATCACAAATCTGGCGGTCATAGGACTGCCAGACTCGCGGTGGCGGTCGGACCACCACCAATGCGGCGGTCCGGACTCCACATTATGACCGTGGCGAACGAGCCAGGGTCAGACCACTGGTACCAACACTTTTTCACCAGCCGGCAACCTGGCAGTGCCAGTGGTCTTAACCCGCCAGAGCAATGGTGCAAGCAGCGCTTCCCGGGAATTATGAGTCCCCTCTCCACTGGATTTTCCATGGCGGCACAGGAGATGGGGTGCCGGGGGCCTCATGGGGGCCCCTGCACTGCCCATGCACTTGGAATGGGCAGTACAGGGGCCCCCATGGACAGCCTCATCGCACTTTTCACTGTCTGCTTAGCAGACAGTGAAAAGCGTTGCGGGTCCTGCTGCCCCCGACGCACCGCAACATTGCCGCCGGCTCGATTACAAGCCGGCATCAATGTTGTGGGCCGTTGTAGGCTGTTTCCCACTGGCCTAGCAGGTGAAAACTCTGTTTTCGCCTGTTGACCCAGCGGGAAACTTGTAAGAGGGGCGGAGGGAAGGAGGCTGCACTGGTTGTCTCCTGAATGTGGGAGTTTGGGGGGCGGCATTTTCTGCCTGCCGAAGTCGTAATGAGGGCCTCAGGCTCAAGCACAATCAGTTTGTAAAGATAGCACTTGTTTTATTGTTCAAACAGGTAAAGAGATGTGAATATAAAGAAAGCAAAGTGCACATGTTAAGAAAGGGACAGATAGGCCCTTAGCTCCAGGTGGCCTTTGATGACATCCTCGTGGAGTGGCCCAATCCAAAAAGGGAGCACCCTGTCTTACATTTCAGCTCGAATAGCCCCAAAGCATCATGATAAATGCAGTCATTAGAATTAATTTGAATAATATTTCAAAAAGTCTTTCACCATAAATGGGTGCAGCAAGTGCTGTAACCACCAACTCGTAATCAGGCCCTAAGTTGTCTCCTAACAATCCTAAGCTGTAACTTGCATGCCACTGCTGGTACACAGCACAGGCTGTATGATATTGCCATGTCCCCTTGAAGCCTAGCTCTACCCAATTCCCAGCCTAACCAGTAGTGGGCTCAAAGCTAGCCCAGTACAGTGCCCAGCCCAGCCCAGAAATGTAATCTAGGCCATGATCCATAACTGGCACCATACAGGCTGTCTAGCTCAGCTCCATTTAAACCCAGGCCCTAGCTCTACCTGCATCTCTTCAAAAAGCCCATATCACACCAAAGTCATCTCCATCCCAAGACCCAGCATAGCCTACCTCCCCCACAGAGCAATCTTCCCTGCATAGAGCCCAGGCTGGAGCCCTGTCTAGTACTAATTCTTTACTTTTCACCCTGTTCCTCTGTTCTTCTGAAATCTCTGACAGAGCATAACATTGATGTGGTGACTGCCCTGCACAGACCACCTGAATACCTAAAACATTTAAATGTATTTAGTGAGATGAAATTGGACAATTAGGTCAAACAGACCTGTCCTATTGATTTGAGGGCCGATGCAACAATATCTCATGGAAGGATTTATCCCTTAACTATAACAAAGTGGACATACTAAAGATGCACACTCGGATAGACTTTGAAGATAATTCACAATCATTTTTCAATCTGCAGCAGGGGAACATCTTTTCTTTGTCAGGAAAAGAAATGTCGTGTTATGGCCTTGTTTGGATTATTAAGATTTGAATTCCATAATTATTAAAAGGCACCACCCTTTTCCACTGATTCAGACCTTGCATGTTGATCCGTGTGGAGTACTGTTGGTATACAAAGCTTGATTTTAAGTTGCCTATAACCTCGTAAGAAATTAACTAGAGACAATTGGAAGAACGCTTTGTCTACTCAAGTTGGCCACTACAAATGTCTAGTTACACCTGTGGTGCTTTGTGATGTGCCTTCCACCTTCCAAAGGATCATTAATGAACTGTTTCAAGTTCGGTTTGTTGCTTTCTATATTGGTGAGATTTTAGCCTATCTGAAGATATTTCCAAAACACATAATACATGTGTGGCAAGTTTTACAATTACGGTGTATGAATCATTCATATGCAAAATCAGTAACATGCTTTAGTTAGAAGGCGGTAGATGGCCTGAGAATCCATCTTAGTCAAGGCAGAGTGGCAATGGACCATCAAAAGATTCAAGCAATTCGGCATTGGTCAGTTCTAAAGCATTTAAAGATGATGGTTTTTCATTTTTTTATTGAAGATACATCAAAATCATTTCTCATTGGTGCCACTGACAAACTTACACACCAAAGAGAAGGAAAAGGGCTTTCAGACCTAAAAAAAAAATTAACGGAAGCACTTATTTTAGCTCACCAGAAAAAAAAAACAATAAGCCTTTCTTTGTCTAGATTGATGTTTCAGAAATACGTTTGGTGCCATGAAAATGCAGCAAAAATAATTTGTCTAGGCTCAATAGCTGGTGTTTGGACAAAATATCAGAAAAAAATATTGTGCTACAAAAATTTTATGTTAAGAATATAGGGGGCATCAAAAAAATCATGCACAGGAATATCAATAGTAAAAAAACAAAGTTTTTACTGTTGTTTTTAATATTGTTGTAAAAACATCAATGTAGACATTTTTTTATATGTAATATTGTTTGTAAGTGTTAATTAGTATGTAATATATTGTAGTTTGATTGTATTTTATATATGTCTTTTTAGCAAGATTTGAATGTTGAAATATGTATTTTTAATTATGTTAATGTAAATAACTAATTATAGAATATTTATTTTAGTAGCTGGATATTGAGTTTTTAGGGGTAAGGATGGGGAGTTTTTTTTATAAATATATATGGTTCAGATTTGGATAGCAAGTTGATGTTTTTAAATATATGAAAATTAATCGTTTAGAATTTAAAAATGTATTTTATTATAACAATATTTTAAATATTGCTTTATTTGATGTTAATTAAGGCATATATCATTATAAATAATTTTTATAATAAACATAATTATTGTGAAATATTACAAATATTTAAAACAATTTAAATAAAACAGTATATTTTGAATTATTTTTAGAGTACAATTTAAAATATTACATTATTTTTAGGATATTTTTTTAATCGTTCAAACGATTGTTAAAACATGAATTTAAATTGAAGTCAAAGTTTTGAAATATTTTAAAATATAACATTAAAAAAAATGTTTTACATTTATGATTATTAATTTTGCATTAGGGATTCTATTTAATTGCATTCATTAAAGTTTATGAATGGTAGTAACTATTTTCAACACCATATTAATTTGTAATAGTAAATACAATAGGGGTGTTATCATTTAAAGTATAAATATGTATATAATGGTTTGCAGTTTAGATCAGTGTGTTTTAGATAACATTTTTGTTATTTTATATCCAAAAATATGTGAGACTGTGAGTACTAATTGTGTATGTAATATTTTTAATTTGCAATACGGTATGTCAAATGCTTTATCTTGAAGTGGATATTGTAAATTTGAACTATTTAGTAAAAAATGTCTACCCCCCCAAAGTGGTTTAGATTGGAGTGGAACTAGTAAATGTCGCCCCTTTAGTGTCTAACTCCTTCCCCGAATTGTTTATATTGAGCTGGGCATAGTAAATGTCACCCTTATAGTGCCCAATATCGTCTCCCAAAATTGATTTAGATTGGAGTGGGAATCATAAATGCCCCCCCTTTGGTGTTCAGCACCTTCCCCTAAATTAGTTTAGTTTGGAGGGAGAATAGTAAATACCACCCCCTCCTCACACAGCCTGTCGACTGCTTGGCGGATGACTATTTATGGAGTCTCAACCTTCAATTCTTATAGTCCTTTTCCAGATACCAAATGTGGTCTGAGTCTGACGTTTTATGTTGGGGTTCTGCCACTTTGGAGGTGCACTTTTCCTTTCCTTCCCTTCCTGTCAATGCAATTTATATTTTCCTGGCGGCAGGTAGATGGACCTGTCCTACCAACTGCATCTATCACTGCTCAGCCTCCACAATAGGCTACACACTTTGTACGGGGGCCCATCCCACAACACCTTCCTAAACCCACTAGGGTGGTCCTCCTAACTTGCGTGCATCACTTTGCGTGATAAGATGAAACAAGAAGATAACGCAGCACACTCTGCTGTGGACAGGCAGTGGTTCAGGAGTTTGGGGAATGGGACAAGATAGATATTACACATCTGAGGATGTATGTTATGGAGACGCAATGAAATCCTCTGTCGAAGTGCAGGAAGGCCCTTGTGCCAATGATTCAATAAGATGTGATAATCCATGCTGTTAGGCCTAACGACACGGCTTGTGATGTAATATGCACTCCTGTGCCAGGGCAAAGAAAGGCCCGTCAATCCAAACTCTGTCCCACTCGCTGGGCGACAGAGCTTTGATCGATACTGCATGTCTATACTTTTAACCAGTGCTAGGAGTGCAACCCAGTGCTTCATTTGTAAATGAATGAGTGCCAGCTTCCAAAGCTCTGTCATCAGAAGCCCACGGCTGTAGCAATTACATGACTGCACGCTGAATACGAAGGCTGCCCAGTTTTAATTCCACCTCATGCCCCTTTAATCCACTACCATAAAGTGCCTGCCCCTTTATCTTACTCTCAGAGATTCCTGCTTTCTCCCTTTGTGATGTTTTTTCTGCCTTTTTCCTAGTCCATCTTTTTTCTGTGCGTGGATTTACCTTCATCTTGTGCTCCGTAAATGTCTAATGCAGGAAAATAAGTGCTGGTACCCATAAATAGGTCCTTTTGGCCTCCACCAGCAACCACCGGCTCAGTTTATGCATTGAATCCAACAGGTGTCCCTACTGTTGCCCGTCTAAAACAGGGTACCTTCTGGAGAAGAATGGGTTCCTCTGGCACCTTCAGAGTGCCTTTAACATGTACAGAATGTATTCAGCAGAATCTTCCATTTTGTTCAGCTGTGTGGACTGTGTCAGCATGCCTTCTTCTCACGGTCTCTTGAGCATAGACCCTTTACCCGGCTGGAAGGCCGACTTTTGGCATGAGTGAGCTGGGCCCAGGGTGCTAATCTTCAGGGTGCATTCAATTGTCTGCTTTAAAGCCCTAAAGACAGCAGAATCCCTCTCACTTGTGCCCAATGGTTCAGATTAAACTGCTTGGAATAATTGTTTTCTTGCAGTAGGTGTGGTTTCACTCCCTCATGAACCCCATCTCACTCTCACTACCCACCAACAACCCCATCCACCCATCAACAATATGCTGTCAGAGTGATGTAGCTAAGTAAGAGATCAATGAATCAGGCTAGGTCAGAGAGGTGCACAGATGCTCCAGTTCAGAGACTGGTCACTGCTCAGACAGGGACTGAGCTGTGAACTTAAAATGGGCCCCTCTTTGTGATCTCTCACATATTCATGGCATTTACCTGTGACTGGTAGCTTGAATTGCATTTCCTGATCTTCTCTTTAAGTACACAAGCCAACTGTGCTCATCCCTCAGCTTCCAGCCTTTTCCGACACATGCCAGTGCATACGTCATCATATCATCTTTCTGACTAGAATGCTAACTTTCGCTGCTACCTGTGGAGTCTAGTCAGTGGTGTGTCTTCCAGGGAAGAGAAAGGATGTTCTTTACTTGAATGAAAAACCTGCCTCATACCATCTAAGGGCTGGATTTCGAGTCTGGCAGTTCTAGGACCGCCAGACTCGGATTGGTGGTTGGACCGCCACACTACAAGGTAGGCGTGCAGACCCGCCAACCTCCCACCGTCCCTGCCAGTATACTAGATCCGGACGTGATGACGGCGGTGCGGGTTGCAATCAGCCAGAGCAGTGCATAATTCAGCGCCGCCCTGCTGATTACAACCTTGTTCTCCGCAGCCTTTTCATGGCGGTTCTACCGCCATGAAAAGGCTGGCAGAGAATAAGTGCAGGAGCCACAAGAGGGCCCCTGCACTGCTCATACCTACTGCATGGGCAGTGCGGGGGACCCCCTGCCCAGTACCCTTGAAATGCTTATTTTCTGCTGTGCACATTTCAAGGGTGCTGGTTGCCCCCCTGCGTGCAGCAGCATTTCTGCGCCGGTTCCATCATGAGCCGGCAGCAATGCTGGCGCACCTTTCCCACCTTGGTTTCTGATGGTCAGCCCAGGGGGAAAGTTGTACAGGGGCCGACGGGGAGGTGGCCAGGACTACGGCGACCTCCTTGTTAGGAGTTGGCGGGGATGTTCCATCCACCAAACTCATAATCAGCCCCTAAATCTTTGCTGTACTAGTTTCTTACGGGCAGTGTTCATTTCTATTAAGTTGAGTTCTGACTGTAATACTTGTGAGAGAAACTGATTACACATTTGCATTAACACTTATTCATTTGCTTCTGGGGAATTTCTCTGGCAAGACTATGGCAAGTTCTCAAATGTTCTTCTACAAACTGCAGGGAAGTCCACTTTAACCTGGAAGCACTGCTTCAGAATTAAGCTTTAACAGAATGTTGATTATGCTGGAGTAATTGCAGTAATTTCAGTACTTCCCCATTACTCTTTGATGAGAAATAAATGATAATTACAAGATTACTCATCATGTAATTAACAGTCGTTTGGGGAAAAAAAGTCCTTCTGCAAGAAAATATTTAGCGAGGAAGAACCACTGCTCATGCTCTCTAATCATGTTCTTCTGCATTTAGTGCTGTTTCTTAGTGCAAATTGCACCCTCACACCCATGTTGGACATCAAGGGGTATTTTGTGCTGAGAAAATAGTGCTAAATGCCGGGAGTAAGTGGTGGGAAAATCCTACCCCTAAAGCTGATTTAGCGAGAGAGAGCTCCTGGTCACAATTTGTGATCTGTTGTATTTGCTACTATTTCTTAGTGCAAAATGCACCCTCGCGTTCATTTTGGATGTGAGGGGGCATTTATTTATGCAGTAAGAAATGGTGCTAAATGCAGAATTACTCTTCTTATGTAATTCCTGGTAATTTCTCTACACAGAATGATGCGAGTTACACTCACCCCTATTCAGAACATTTGAATATTGTTTAGTAGCCATTGATGGCAAACAGTTTCCTGTTGTTAGGAAGCTATCTTTATTATTTGGTTTACTTGGAAATGCTGGGCAAGACATTTTTGACAATCTACCACAGGTTGAAGTGCCAGCGAGGGACTGTGTTCAATGGGATGTTTTATAAAAGTAGTTTCTAGACTTGAGAAACAATTTATGGAGGAACCTACTGTGTAAACTCTATGGCCAAGAGTCTATTTACAAGTACATAGCTGCTTTAAGGGTATTTACAGAAAACTGTGAATTTGGTAAAAATACTGATATTTATATTTGTGGCCATTTGTATTTAACTGTGAATCAAAAAGAATTCAATGACTTTTAGCAAGTCGCAATTCCAATTTTTCTGAGGTAATTGAGAGATCCACTATTTCAACAAAGTCTTTAGCAAGTGATGATACTTTTACTAGCTCACCTGTGTGTGCCATACAAGGAAAAGATAAATATGTTTAATCCAATAGTAAGATAAATTTCACTTGTCACAAATGTGGTTATAGGAAGCACCTACATAACAATCTCTTTTGACCAGCTGCCGGGAAAAATGTAACAGAGGCCACAGAACAGGGTATTTTCAGTCTCTTTGCATTTACAAAAACACTGCTGTTAACATCAACTCTATCAATAGAGTAAAAGACAATTTGAGTAAAGTTGTTCTCACCATTGAGGATATTGATTCCAACATTCACAATATTCACACAGGTTTTAAAGCACCACTTGGGTGAGTTAGCATTGGTAATGTCCGTGTTAATATCATGGCTGATTTTGGATCACCTATAACCCTATTATGCCACGCTACTTTTAAGGAAAGGTGGGTTGATATGTAACCACCCAAAACTGATGTTAATCCCAAGGCTTTTGGAAATGTTGACATAGAGGTTTCAGTGTTTTTCAAGAATGATTTAGATTTTCAATGACGTGTCATTCATACTGAGATATATGTGACTGTTAATGACAGATGTTGTGGGATGGGATGATCTGGGAAAGCGTGTACTGGTTTTGAGTCCAGGTACTGATTGTCTCATTTATTAACAGATATGGCTATTTGTAATGTAGATTCATTACAATCAGGGAATGATGAAACACTAGGCTGAGTTTGACAATGCAGTGGGTGTGGCTTGAGTTTTTGAGCACCAAACCAATTTGAAAGATGGAGCTGTTCCTGTACAACGCAAAGCTAGAGCAGTTCCTTTTAGTGACGCAAGCGACTTAAAAACATTTCAATATGTTATGTATGCAAGGTATTTTTGGATCTACAGACAGTTCAGAATGTGGCCAGAGTTTTGAACAAGACAGGTAATGTACGCCTTTATGACAATTTGCGATTACTCATCCAAAACATCATCGTTGATTGTCAACCACTGCCCAGTGGTCAAGAGATGCTATCGGCTATTTATGGGGCAAGTTCTTTTCCATCATTGACTTAGGCTTTGAAGAGTGCAAACTCTTCGTAATGACAATTTATTTTTTTGGCAAAGTCTTGAGGACCACAATGTTATTCTTTCCAGGGTTTTGCAAGTACTAAAGGAAAGACCCACGACTCTCATTAAAGACAAATGCAAGCTTCTCTAGGAGGAGATTGAGTACTTGAACAAACAGTAGCAAACAATGGGATTGAGCCTAAACATAATCTTTTAGATGCTGTTAATAAGATCATTTTTATGTTTGGAAAAATATTTTGCCAAATGTGTATATGAATATCCTGTTCATGGTGAACCTTTACCCAATTTAGTAAGTGTTAGAAATGGGGTCTTTGGTTGGCAGTCATGTTACCCCCTGTCCAAGTAAGGACCCTCACTCTAGTCAGGGTAAAAGAGAATCACCCTCAGCTAACCCCTGCTTACTGTTTTGGTAGCTTGGTACGAGCAGTAGGCTTAACCTCAGAGTGCTAGGAGTAAAGTATTTGTACCAACACACACAGTAATTCAATGAGACCACTATAAAATGACACAACACAGGTTTAGAAAAATAGACAATATTTATCTCAACAAAACAAGACCAAGGCAACAAAGATCCACCATACACGAGTCAAGTTATCAATTAAAAATCAAAAGGAGTCTTCATGTGGTTTTAAACACAACTCTAAAGCTGTTAGCCTGGAAATGTACCTGGGTGCATCAAACATAACCCCTCACAGGCAAGTGTGCGTCAAAAAGGGCTAGCGATGCATTGATATCACCCACAAGCGAAACCGTGCATCATTTCTCCTTCGGTCGGGTCGGCGTGTGTCATTTCTTCTCTCCGCAGGAGAGTGATGCGTCGATCCAAACAGTACTCTCAGGTCCGGGCAGGCTTTGCGTCGTTTTCACACGTCCAGCCATGTTTGCGTCAGAAATCCTGCTGCACGATGATTTGAAAACCACACAGCGCGGGTTGCGATCTCACCAGCCTCCGTCAGCGATGCTGTGCGTCATTTCTCCAGATGCGTGCATTGATCTTCCAGCCACACTGCAGGCGAGCGTTGATTTTTCAGCAGCGTCTCGAAGTTGCGTCGATCTTTTCCCTGCACGGCGGTCTGTGTGTGGATTTCTTACTCTTGTTCTGCCAGCTTCTCCTTTCAGGGTCTTCAGAACTGGATGGCACCACTTCGCAGGGTAGGAGTCTCAGCAGAGGCTCCAGGTGCTGACAGAGAGAAGTATTTGTTGTCCCTGAGGCTTCAACAATAGGATGCAAACTCTAGTTCAAGCCCTCGGAAAGTTCTTCACAAGCAGGAAGGCACACACAGTACAATCTTTGTCCTCTTACACAGGCAGAAGCAGCAACTGCAGGATAGCTCCACAAAGCACAGTCACAGACAGGGCACCTCTTCTTCCTCAGCTCTTCAGCTCTTCTCCAGACAGAGATTCCTCTTGGTTTCCAGAAGTGTTCTAAAGTCTGTGGTTTTGGGTGCCCTTCTCATATCCAATTTGCCCTTTGAAGTAGGCTTACTTCAAAGGAAAGTCTTGCTTGTTTGTGAGATTCTGCATTGCCCAGGCCAGGCGTCAGACACTCACCAGGGGGTTGGAGACTGCATTGTGTGAGGGCAGGCACAGCCTTTTTAGGTGTGAGTGACCACTCCTCCCCTCCCTCCTAGCACAGATAGCTCATCAGGAAATGAAGACTACACCCCTGTTCCCTTTGTGTCACTTTCTAGTGTGCGGTGCAACCAGCCCAACTGTCAAACTGACCCAGACAGTGAATCTACAAACAAGCAGAGTCACAGAATGGTTTAAGCAAGAAAGTGCTCACTTTCTGAAAGTGGATTTTCAAACACACAATCTTAAAATCAACTTTCCTAGAAGATGTATTTTTAAATTGTGAGCTCAGAGACCCCAAACTCCACATGTCTATCAGCTCCCAAAGGGAATCTACGCTTTAATCATTTTTAAAGGCAGCCCCCATGTTAACCAATGAGAGGGATAGGCCTTGCAACAATGAAAAACGAATTTAGCAGTATTTCACTGTTAGGACATATAAAACAAATTAGTATATACCCTACCTTAAACATACAATGCACCCTGCCCATGGGGCTACCTGGGGCCTAACTTAGGGGTCCCTTACATGTAAGAAAAGGGAAGGTCTAGGCCTGGCAAGTGGGTACACTTGCCAAGTCAAATTTGAAGTTTAAAACTGCACTCACAGACACTGCAGCAGCAGGTCTCAGCCATGTTTACAGGGCTACTAATGTGGGTGGTACAATCAGTGCTGCGGGCCCACTAGTAGCATGGGCACCTCTAGTGCACTGTACTAGGGACTTACCAGTAAATCAAATGTGCCAATCATGGATATACCAATTATATACACATTTTGTATAGGAGAACTTGCACTTTAGCACTGGTTAGCAGTGGTAAAGTGCCCAGAATATATCAACAATACCCCTGCTCTCAAGCAGTTTGATTCTTTAAGTAAATGTATTGTTCATGCGGATGTGAGTGCTTTTGGTTTAGGAGCTGTACTCAGTCAAATCAACAATTGTTCATTTATTTCTGGGGCATTATTCAGAGCAGAGTTACATTATAGCACAGTAGAAAGAGGGGCTTTAACATGTCAATGGACTGTGGAAATATTTAAGACACTTCTTTGGGCCAAACAGTTTCAACTTGTTATGGGTCATAAACCATTAAGCTCCATGATGAACGGTAACGGTTGTGTTAGGGCATTATCTAGATTACTGAGGTTTACATCAAGGTTACAGGAGTTTAACTTTCAAATAAAACAAATTGTGGGTGGTGAAAATATCACTTCAGGTTGTTTACCTCGTATGCCCCGTATAGAGTGTGATGATAGCTAGGTTGTGGTTGATCAGGCATGTCTTGTGACAGCTGGAGATGCACTTGACATGTTTAAGGTGCTATTTCAGAACAAGAGTGGCTTCAAGCATGCGATTCTCATGAAACATTAAAAAAGGTATAAAGAACTTTGGTCAATGGTTGGCGTCCTGACAGGTGTTTGGAGGTGGATCTGCAGAGTGCTGCTCAAGTTTGCGCCAGATTGAATTTAGAAGATGGTGTACTGTTGAGGCATGGGTTGTTCTGCCCTTAGCATTTAGAGAAATGCTAAATAAAACTGCTCATGAACATACAACAGCGCCCACCAAAACGTTACTCTAGAAATATTGCAACTGGCCAGCCATGGATTCTATGGTTGATAATCACATTGATTTGTGCAAGGATTGTCTTACTTCTGACAAGCATTGGACGGTCTCTAATAAGCCTTCCACCAAAGATTTCAGAGTTTCCTTGGGAAAAAGTTTCTGTTGATTTTGCAAGCCCCTATAATCTTCTAGAACGTGACAAGAGATTTTTGGTAATATGTGTAAAAAAGTTTTCCAATTGGACTCAATTTTCATTCTTGAGCAACCCTACTGCAGATGGAGTATTGACATTTTAAGAAGGTGATTTTCCATTGAAAGGATTGTTAAGGTTTTAATGTATGATACACAGTTTGAATCGCAAAAAATGAAGTCCTTTTTGAAGTTTTGTGTAATTATGCTTTATACTGTCCTTCTGCCAATAGCCAGATGGAGATTGTCAATAGGTTTATTGAAGAAGCAGTAAATCTTTGCTAGCTAATGGCAAAGATATTGTGATTATTTTCACTGAGAATGCTATGTGCAACTATCATGATACTCCACAATCTGCCACAGAGCGTTTACCTTTTTCTTTATTGAGAGGAAGAGAAGGGAACACATTGCTAACACCTATGTTTGCAGATTTTACCGAAAGTGAGGCAGAAATTAACAATGTTGATGGTCTGGGTAGAGGTAGATTCTAAATAGTCAGAGTGTCAACAAGAAATATCATGATTTGGTGAATAGATCAAAAGCTTAGCAGATAATGGTGGATGATTGGGTTCTCATTTGTAAACCCACTAACATTGTCAAAAGTGAGACTTAGTGCACTAGTCCCATTCAGGTGAAAAAAGCTAGTGCAGTGTTGGTAAAGAATAAAGGGTGGTGGGATAAAAGCTTTGTAGGGGTTCTCAGACCAGGAAAAGAGAAAGAAATTGGTGTGGATCTATCTGTGTGGGAAGAGTTCACTGGTGAGATGGGAAATGTTTGTAATCCATCTGTAACTAATGATGAAGTGTCAAGTCAGGATGCAATTGATGGTAGTAATGTCCAGGTTTCTTCTCAAGGAGTGAATGATTACAATGTCAATGAAGAAGATAGTGATGTAAGGCATCAAATCAATCTGCCTGCTACATTTAATGATTTTGTACTGCATCAAATTCTATGTTTTTTCCTTTCCGTTGTACAATTTTTGCTCTTTTTTTGTACAAATTTTTTATAACAAAACATAAGGGACATGTGGTACCTTCTGAGTGTTGTTTAATATGTGCAGAATGTACTCACTAGAATCTTCTACTTTTGTTCAGCTGTGGGGACTGTGTTAGCACTCATTCTTCTGAGGGCGTGCTGTGCATAGCTCTTGTACACGGCTGGAATCCCTTGTGGGCCCTTACCTTCGGTTCTGAATTAAATTCTTCTTACAACCACTTAAAGCGTTTCCCCCTTTCTACTCAACTTCTACACTTCAGTTCTTCACAGCGGGGTGGGGAGTTGATGGACAACTCATAGACTAAATAAGAAGTTGAGTTCCAGATAAGACTCAATGGAGAAATGATCATGAACTTCAGTTCATTGGACATGTCCAGCAAACCGCCTTCACTTCCAACTCAACCTTCCAACTCCGCCGTCAAGCAACTTTTCACTTTTCAAACCAAACCACCCCAAAGAAATGTAAGTTCTACACAGAAATAGTCAAGAACAGTGAGGTATGTACCTTTACTCAGCAATACTGCTCCTATTGTTGTTCATGTATACCTTTTGTATATGGCATATTTGGATTCTTTGACACATTTAAAACACTGAGCAACCAGGGTTTCCTGCCAAGAGTAGCTCAGTACAGAACACATTTCATCTAGGACAGAGCAACACCCTAGTTTACTGAAATCTAAATCAAAGTTGTGACATGTTCTTCAAGAAAACAAGAAACCATAAAACCAGCTTGAAGATCACCATTCAGGCACTATTACTGCACATCAAATAAGTTGTAGAATTAACTGGTAGAATAGAAATATTTGCAATATTAACAAAACCCTTTATGAGTAAAATGTTCTGTGTGTCTGGGTGCCGCTATTTCACTATGTCCTGTAAGGAATGCTGGTACCCATTGGGGATTGCCTAAAGAATGCACATGATGTCAGACCCAATATGAACTTTAATGAGGTTTTACCTGTATTTTTTTTTTACAAAGGCTGGCTTCGAAGTTTGTTTTCTCATAATACTGCAAGCAGATACCCACTCACCAGTTGCTGAAAGCCTCTCATTTCAGCTTCAATCCCACATTACGCAGATAAGGAAGGAACTAGGACAGCAGGGTTACTGGAGAATATCAAACTCCTCCCTGAGGAGCAAAGGGTTGGGGAGAAAAGTTAAAATCCATGAAAGGAATGAAGGATCAGTAGAGGATAAACCAGAGAAAGTAGTGGTGTAAAGCAGAAGGGCGTCCCCTTTACTGGGAGTGCCTTGCAGTGATTCATTGTTTACACAGGCGAAGAAGACAGGGGAGAGTTCATGGTGAGTCATCATCTGTCCTGGTCAGAAGAGCAATCTATAATAACCTCTCTTTTAACATTTTTTAGATTAAAGTTGATTCATTTTAAGGTTGCCTTTCCCAAACCATGTTTCTGGAAAAAGGATTTACCACCCTGCCCCTGTGATTCCAAATCAAAGCAGAGTACCTCACATTTCTTTCTCTTTTGTTCTCTATATGCTGCGCCTAGAAAGGCTTTTATTTTACCTATTTTATGTCATCTTAGACCTATCCATTATAAGGAAGCTCTCTTATATTTCCAGAGATTGCCAGATATCCAAACTTGTCACCACATAATAAATTTTGTTATAGCTTGTCTAAGTATTAGGAAAAGGTCTACACCATTTTAATTTTTATATGTTTGTGAGAAATTTCTATTTTGAGATAATATCTGCAAATTTTGTGTTTTAGCGATTTTTAATTAGGTTTTAGTATACTTATTTTTTACATGTTAAAGGGCTTTTAGATCGGATGTTTACATGGTGTTTTTAGGAATTGTTTTTACGGTTTTTGTGTTTTGCATTATTCACAGTTTCGAATATGTGTTTTTGTATGTACTTTTATGGCATTTGCCGAATAAAGCTCTTTGACTGACTGACAATCCTTAAATTATATTACAGAGCAGACAGAATGCTCAGTCACACACTTGAATGTAGACAAAGCAACTGAGATGATGGGAGGAGAGCAAGAATGGAAAATATGACATGGAAGCGGCATTTTATCCACCGTGGGTACACCTGGAAGATTCATACCTGATAGGAATGCTGTTCAAAGCGGACATCTATACAGATAAGACCTTGCCCATGAGTGGCTCCATGGTAAACCCTTTAGCATGTTTCTGGAAGAGGCAGCAAAGAGAGAACTGAGGACTGAGGATAGGCTGCACTACCTCAATGACTTCCTCTTAGTGACTGCCACCTTGTGCCTTGAGGGGGAGAATGTGAGACCCTGAGGAGGGAGTTTAAAGACACTCTGGCAAACATCAGAGTTTTCTAGTGCAGGAAAAGGCAGAATTATGTGTGGATAAAAGCCAGATGTGAGTTGAAAACACCACAGGAGTTATCAGGGCACACACGTTTTGCATCTAATGTGGCAATGCGGATTGTAGGACAAGGCAATACAACAGGATTATAATTTCAAAAAGGAGACAGGACAACCTGGATATTTGCCATTCTCCTCTGGATGGATACAAATGTGTGTGTCCATGTGGCTGTCGAGGGACACTGATTTTAGGAGGTGGATATGTCCTCTGACAGAGCAGGATCATCGGGGCTATTTTGAGAAGGCAAGTGAAGGAAGCCCTGTAGGAAGGCGTGCTTGCTGTAGCCATAAAAAGATGCCCAGACCATAGGTACTGGTTGAGCCTGCAGACAGCTGTGAGACATAAGTGAGAGGACCAGTGGTGGCTTTTAAAAGAGAGGAAAAACATGATTGGAAAAGGACCTACTCCACCCACTCTCATGCGAAAGTTAGTGGGAGTGGTGTTTTATGGCAAGTTATTTACAGGGTCTGAGCTAGCTGTGGGGAGGTGTTTAGCAGAATCCTAGAACCACGCACCAGAGAGAGGGGAACAAGGGCAGACACAAGAAGACCCAGTGTGGAACAGGCGCTGGGAGACATGTTGCCCTCGGCTTCAGCAGGGAGCTGCTCAATGTTTAAACTGTGTTTATTCTTTTAGTTTTTAGCATTACATTTTTGGGGGGCATTTATAATTCCAGAAGTAGTGGGATCCTCAGGGATACCTGGTCGTGCAGAAAGGATGTTGATATTCAGAATAGGAGGGTACAGTCCACAGTCATAAAACAACACAAGGGATCAGAAAGTAAAGGGGACAAGGGATCAGGATATGAGACCATCAGAATAATGGCAATGAGAGAGTTAACAGAGTGTATGTGGAAAGGGGTGGAGAGCTGTGCAGGTGGTGGAATGGCAGGGAACTGGAGGGGAAGGAGGTATTGAACTGATGTAGGGGTGCCTTAAGGTGGGTGGATCGCCATAAAAAATAAGACACTCACTCTGCATGGGGTGGTGTTGGAAAGGGAGAGAGTATGCATTCAAAGAGAGGTGGCTTGGCATAAATGAAGTGAGGCACTTGCTCTTTCTGCATAGGGTGGCTTCTGGAAAAAGAAAGTGTGCATGCAAAGGGAGGTGAATGTGAACCTGGCGAGATAAAAATACAATATTTTAAAGGTTATAGCAGGACACAGGGGAAGGGTTAGTCATGATAATGTGTTTGTGTTGATGATTTAGATGCAATAGTGAGGGGAATGGGAAATTGAAATTGTAGATCTGATGCCAAACTCTTTTGTTAGGTCCTCAGAGCGAGCACTCTGGGAAGATGAAGTGCTGCCAGACGAGTGATGTTTCTTCGAGGAGCTGGAAGCTCAGTGGCCGGGCCAAGGGGGCATGTTGTGGCCTCAGCTACCGCTCACCTTGAGTAAACTGAAGAGATGGAGACCAGTGCCAGAACGGATCTTAGTATACCTGTGGGATCCAGACCAAACGCAGACCACAAACCAAACCTAGCCAAGTCAACAAAGACACGACCGGTACCAGGCAGGGTGGTGAGAGGTGCAAGGAAGACTGCAGCGATGATTACATAAGGAGGTGAACAGAAAAATATAGGATTCGCAAAAACAAGGTTATAGCTTGGGTAAACACGAGATCATTACATTTCAGCATTCATCCTAGTTCAGACAAAAGTGGGCAGAACTATCATACCTAGAAACAGAGTCGTACTAAATAAAGGCAATGGAGAAGGAGAAATGTTTCCTAACAGAGGAAACAATTGCCTTTGGGGACAGACATAGCACCTCTTGGGATACTCTTTTGGGGTCATGGAAAAAAGGACTATGAAAAAAGTCTGAAGACAAGTTATAAGTCAACATTACATTTCTAAGGTTAAGATAAGGTTAACAGGGGAGGTATGACAGCACCTGGCCAGCTGTGTGTAGATTCAGTCAGGGCTAATGGGCCTGGAGGGAAAAGGGCAGAAAAGTCAGAAAAGTGGTGAGCCAGAGATCAGTGGTTTTAGGCTTGGAAGGGGTTAGGTCATAAGTACATTGGGAGCTAGGAAAGGGGATGGAGGAAGGGGGATCTAGAGACAAATTGGGGAAGTTTGATTTGTAAAAGTGTGTAGGCAGTTTTAGAAGGTTATGTCAAGCAAGACACTTATGATGCTACTAGTTTTCCTACATGGGGTGAGGGAGCGGTGTTGTAAGTTTTTCTATGCCTCAATAAAGCAGAATGTTCACACTTGAGAGCACATCAGAGTTCTTCGTGTGGTTAACCAGGGTGCCCCGGGAGGGCAGAGGAAACATCTGTTTCCCGGATGGAGGGTGTCCTGTCTTGTTAGTATAAATAATGGAACCTTTCTGCATCCAGAAGGAGTCCATAGCGTGATGACGTAACTGTTAGAACAAGTGACAGTGAAGGCAAGTTTAGAATGTTGAGTTTGCAGTTAGAAGCTGATGATTAAAGATGTGTAAATACATAGCTCTGTGTGTCACGTATTCATTAGTTGGCCCCAAAGCTGGGGATGACGCTACAACTGGTAATGAAATAGGGGATAAGTAACCCGAAGATTGACAGTGCTCTCCCAGAGCATTTACTACGGTCCAAGCAAACTGCTCATGCATGACAAGGGTGCTTTTGTCAAAGTGTTGAATCGATGGTCAGCATATTTGGAGTCAAAGTGCTACTCTAGCCAGTGTAAAGCATTGGAAGGTAAAAAAGGCATTACTGAGAAGTCTATGTGTCAGTGGTCAAGAAACTATGAACACAGCCATACAGAAAGGTACAGCATTCCTACTCAATATAGAACTATACAGTAGGCAGAGCACTGCTTCTGAAGGCATATACAACCAGGTTTTCAAAGTGTAGCAACTAGTAACAGTAGAATATGTAATATCACTGTGATCAAAAGTGCTGCAAGGCAAATCAAATCAAATCAAATCATTAACATTTATAAAGCGCGCTACTCACCCGTGCGGGTCTCAAGGCGCTAGGGGGAAGGGGTTACTGCTGCTCGAAGAGCAAGGTCTTGAGGAGTCTCCGGAATATGGAGTGGTCCTGGGTGGTCCTGAGGATGGTGGAGAGGGTGTTCCAAGTCTTGGCCGCCAGGTAGGAGAAGGACCTCCCACCCGCTGTGGAGCGGAGGATGCGGGGGACGGTGGCGAGAGCGAGGCTGGTGGAGCGGAGAAGACGGGTGGGGGCGTAGAAGCTGAGGCGGTGGTTGAGGTATTCTGGTCCCTTGTTGTGGATGGCTTTGTGTGCATGGGTGAGAAGTCGGAAGGTGATCCTTTTGCTGACGGGAAGCCAGTGCAGGTGTCTCAGGTGGGCGGAGATGTGGCTGTTGCGGGGTATGTCAAGGATGAGGCGGGCGGAGGCGTTTTGAATTCGTTGCAGACGTTTCTGGAGTTTTGCGGTGGTCCCAGCATAAAGGGTGTTGCCGTAGTCCAGGCGGCTAGTGACGAGGGCGTGGGTCACGGTCTTTCTGGTGTCGGCGGGGATCCAGCGGAAGATCTTACGGAGCATGCGGAGGGTGAGGAAGCAGGAGGAGGACACAGCTTTGACTTGTTTGGTCATGGTGAGGAGAGGGTCCAAGATGAAGCCGAGGTTGCGAGCCTGGTCTGAGGGGGTAGGTGCGGTGCCAAGGGCCGTGGGCCACCAGGAGTCGTCCCAGGCGCTCGGGGTGTTGCCGAGGATGAGGACTTCCGTTTTGTCTGAGTTCAGTTTCAGACGGCTGAGTCTCATCCAATCTGCGACGTCCTTCATACCATCTTGCAGGTTGGTCTTTGCGCTGGTGGGGTCCTTGGTGAGGGAGAGTATAAGTTGAGTGTCGTCGGTGTAAGAGGTGATGATGATGCTGTGCTTGCATACGATGTCGGCGAGGGGGCTCATGTAGACATTGAAGAGTGTCAGGCTGAGCGAGGAGACTTGAGGGACGCCGCAGATGATCTCGGTGGGGTCTGAGCGAAAAGGTGGGAGGTAGACTCTTTGAGAGCGGTTGGAGAGAAAGGAGGCGATCCAGTCCAGGGCCTGGCCTTGGATCCCGGTGGAGTGGAGGCGGGTTATTAGGGTGCGGTGACAGACAGTGTCGAAGGCAGCCGAGAGGTCGAGGAGGATGAGGGCGACTGTTTCACCGTTGTCCATCAGGGTTCTGATGTCGTCTGTGACTGAGATGAGGGCGGTTTCAGTGCTGTGGTTGGCTCAGAATCCGGATTGTGAGGGGTCTAGAAGGTTGTTGTCTTCAAGGAAGTTGGTAAGCTGCTTGTTGACGGTCTTCTCTATGACTTTGGCAGGGAAGGGGAGGAGCGAGATGGGGCGGAAGTTCTTCAGGTCGCTTGGGTCAGCCGTAGGTTTCTTCAGTAGGGCGTTGACTTCAGCGTGTTTCCAGCTTTCGGGGAAGGTAGCAGATGAAAACGAGGAGTTGATGATGGTCTGGAGGTGCGGGGCGATGATGTCGTCGGCTTTATTAAAGATGAAGTGTGGGCAGGGGTGCGAGGGGGCACCGGAGTGGATTGAGTTCATGGTGGTTTTGGTTTCTTCTGTGTTGATGTGGGTCCAGGCGTTGAGGGTGATGGCTGGGGGTGTGGGTTCAGTGTTGGTCGGCTGGGTCTGGTGTCCGAAGCTGTCGTGTAGGTCGGTAATCTTACGATGGAAGAAGGCGGCGAGGGAGTTGCACAGGTCTTGTGAGGGCGTGATGGCGTTGGCGTTGGTGTTGGGGTTGGAGAACTCTTTTACGATGCTGAAGAGTTCTCTGCTGTTGTGGCTGTTATTGTCCAGTCTGTCTGTGAAGAAATTCCTTTTGGCTGCTCGGATCAGGTGGTGGTGTTCGCGGGTAGCGTTCTTGAGGGCGGTCATGTTGTCAGCTGTGTGGTCCTTACGCCAGGCTTTCTCGAGGGCGCGACAGGTTTTCTTTGATTTCTTAAGATCAACCAGGTGTTAAAAGAGTTAAAAGAGAGAGTGATAACACAACCCCTCAAGTGCATGAAAGGGTCATCCGCTTCCTGGAACTGATTAAAGAGAATCACCACTGCCAAGGGTGACTCCAGGACAAGTGTGTGCTTACAGAGCCATCCATACCTGCAGCAACAAGAGGTTCAGCAGAAAGCTGCTCTGCCGATGGAGCCCATAAAAGTGATCCTGAGGCCAGCACATCTCAGGGGTAGGGTAGGGGCATGAATGGAACAGATCCTTATTTCTGTCAAGGGGAGCCAGAGTGAGCTCCAGTTGCAGTGTCAGCCAATCCTGTGAACAGTTACAATGCTGCTGTCTTTCTGAAACCACCACCATATTTCGATTCCACCAAAAAGCAAAATATCGGTGATAGATGGACTGCTTGGATGTAGACATTTAATGATTTCATTGATGTGCTGGAAGAAACAGATAACAAAAAGATTATCAAATACCTCAAAAATCTTGCTGGTGATGGTGTAAAAGGAGTCATAAAGAAAATACTGCAAGCTGATAAAGTTACATGCTGTCAAATTAAAGAAGTCTTGAATTTTTAATTCAATCCAGTGCAAAATGTAGATTACAAAAGGTAAATTTTCAGTCAATAACAACAAAGAGTTGGTGAAACCATAGATGAATTTGTGGCAAGACTATATGCACTTATAAAACACTGCAGATTCAATTAATTTAATGACAAAGAAGCAATATGTCTCAGAATTATTGACGGATGCCTGTCTGATTTATTCAAACAGCAAAAGTTGAGAGAGACTTTTAGTCTGGAGCAAGGTCTCATGGCTGTCAGAACAGAAGAGTGTGCTGATCGACAAGCTGCTGACATGGAAGTCGGAGGTGCCCAAAGTGAGTGAGTCATGAATATGTAAAGTAAAAAAGAAACACAAGGCCGAAGGACTCAAGGTGGTTTCTCCACGGAAAAAGAAGTTGTGTTTCAGATGTGGTTTGTTGTTACCACACAAAAGTAAATGTCCCATCATCGGACAGCTATGCAAAGGCTGTGGTAAAGAGAACCATTTTGAAACAGTCTGCAAGGCGAAGGAAAAAGTAAGTGCGTCATGGCATACAAAATGGCCGACAGAATGCTCCAGAAGCAATGTCTGACGCCTGCCCACAAGGCCAAGCGTCCACACCAGTTGAGACAAATCAACACCAAACAAAGTCGATCATCATCTAAATCATCGCTGAAAAGTGCTTCAGCATCAGAATTAAGTGAAAGTGAAGAAGATGATTGCGCAATGCCAATGTTTACCTCAGAGAAATGCGCATATGTTAGACTGGCTGTATGTGAAGGAAACTACCAGTCAAAGACAAGTCAACATGAGAAAGCACCCAAGTTATTTAAACATTGTCCAAAGATTACATTGAAAATATATAGTTGTGCAATACTTTTTATCATCAACAGTGGTGCATCAATAATATTATGTCTGAGGAGAAATACATTGAACTGTCTCTATTAGCAGGACTGACTCAGTTGAAAACAAAAGTGTACACATGAGCTGCATCAACGCACACAAAAACAAAACTGCAAGCGCCAATTCACGTACTTCAGGGTACAGCATCAAGTACCTGTTCACTCAGTTTTAGCACGGCTGCTACATGGGACTGGGATAGGGAATTACAATATGAATGCTCATCACAAAATAGTAAGTCAGTTTCCTTCATTATTTCATGGATTAGGAAAACCTAATAGAATGAAAGTACAATTGCATATTAATGAAGATGTTCAACCTGTTGCTCAGAGACACAGAAGAATTGCATTTCATTTGTAAGAAGCTGTTGAAAAGGAACTCAAATCATTATTTAGGCATGATATAATTGAATGTTCTAGCGGTCCAATGGCATGGGTTTCTTCCAGAGTGGTAGTGCCCAAAAAGGACAGTGAGGAAGCTGTATGCATCTGCATGGATATGCGTCAAGTAAACAAGCCAACTGAAAGAGAACGACATCCAGGTCCACACATTGCTGATATGACAACATAATTGAAGGGTGTAAAAGCTTTTTTTTCACCTTGATTTAAACAAAGGATATCATAAATTGGAACTGAAGGAGAACTGCAGGTACATTACAAAGTTTTCTACACATATTGATCTGTTTCGATACAAAAGACTAAGGACCTGATTACAGGTTTGGTGGTCCGTGCACTGCCGTGGGGGGGGCGCCGTCTGGCCGCCATCGACTTGGCAGTCGGACCACAGTAGTATGATGTTGACGAGCCCATAGAGTGCACACCGCCATAGTGATGAAGCAGAACAAACAGGCCAGCGGAGCCAGTGTTTCTGCAAGACTCATTATGATGTTGCACATTTACCAAACGGAGAGCATAAAGGAAGCAACTCACCTGCAGGGAGTGTTACATGTCCTGGCACCACAGTCAAGCTCCAACAGAAACTCCAGTGGATCCAGAACGCAGCCGCACGGCTCGTCCTTAACCTCCCACGCCACAAACACATCTCCGCCCACGTCAGATTCCTTCACTGGCTACCCATCAGCAAAAGGATCTCCTTCAAAATCCTCATCCATGCCCACAAATCCCTCCACAAAACTGGACCAGTCGACCTCAACGAAAGAGTGAACATCCACACACCCACTCGTCTTCTCCGTTCGGCTGACCTCGCCCGCGCCCAGTCCCCTGCATCCGTCGCACCACCTCTGGAGGAAGATCCTTCTCCTACCTTGCCTCCAAGACCTAAAACTCCCTCCCCACCAACCTACGCAAGACCCAGTACCTCCTGACCTTCAGAAAACACCTCAAAACATAGCTTTTTGAACAGTAACTCAGCACCTCCCCCCTCCACAGCGCCTTGAGACCCTTTTGGGTGAGTAGCGCACTTAATAAATTTGTTGATTGATTGATTGATTGTGCCACCATGGAACCCATCATATACACACACCTACCTGTGTAATTAATCCTAACAACAGATCGTCACACTATCGGCCATATGATATGTGGGTCACGCAATGGGCACTAAGTACATGTGTCATTGTGTCCATAGTCAAAGTCATTCACAGCCACAAAATGACCCCTTTGTGCAGGTCACTTGCACTGCCACACTTCACAAAAACACATGTCTGCCCCTCTCAGGGACAGTAAAGTGTACACAACACTGTGTCACACAATAGCAACATCACGCATAATTCAAATGAGACCCTCATATTACACACATGCAATGGACTGTTGTCAGATTGAACATACATATGTATGGATCTGTCATGGAACACAAATACCTCTCCCATGAAACAGCCGTTAAATTGACCCCAACATCACCCACATTGCAACACAATGGAAAGTCAATGGGATTCACAATTGTTTGAGAGACAAATATACAAAGTTCACTATGCAAACAATAGGGATGGGGGAATCAGGAGCACTCATTGATGGACGCTGCCCTGGGACACATTTCACTTTGCACTTGCCCCTGAAACAACATTTGCACTGGAACTGGTCCTTTCTGTATATAAGAGACAATCAATAGTAGAGCTCAGTAACCTGCCTATCTGCATATTGTAAAAGTGCAAGTCAAGAAAGCAAAGACAGCAGCAACAGCATGGGCCGTACATCTAGATGAAGTAGCTGCAAGGTACATATATCAAAATGGACACATGCTCAGTTAAATGCAAAGGAAGCTAGCACAATTGAACACCCTCTATGTGTGGGCAAACAAAACTCTAGCTTCCACACATAAGACAAATGTACAATCCATATCAGGGGGACAAGTCTTACACCATACATGCTGACATTGGACAATACAAGATGAAATACTTGCAGTACCAAACATAACACAATGCAATGGCACTCCATTTGGATTAATACCCACATATCCATACAATCAACATCTACCTTTGGCGTGGGTGACACCAGCACTGTCCACAAAGTCAGACAATACAAACAGCAGCTAATGGATCAGAAATGAGGATAAAACACACATAACTGTAGGCAAACTACACAAACTACTTAAGAACAGCATAAAGGTAGAAAAGGAATTTCAGGACAAATGTGTACCCCAAAAAACAGCAACTTGGGTTTACTAACTCCAAATGAGTTAGAACAAAGGCTATTGGCCAGTCCAATAATATGTCCATGCACATTAAAGTGCCCACACTTTACTCCAATCACGGCCAAGGAACCTCCACAGAAAGGTGCATCAAGTGGGCAGGCAGGCACCTCAGGAATCATCGTTGGGTGGGGTGGGTCAGTTTTGGGATGGGTAGGTTTGGGTTTGGAAGGGGGGTCTTTTTCTTCAAAGGGGGCTTCTTCTTAGGGGGACGGGTATGGGTGCTTGCAAGGGGGACAGGTGTGACTGGGGAGGACTTCGATGTGGAAAGGATGGGTTGAGATGTGGGCGGGGGCCTCTTAGGGTTGGGGGGGGTGGAGGGAACAGGGGTAAGGGCAAGCTCAGAAAGGAAACTCTCCTTGGGAAAATAGGGAGGGTTTTGAGAAGGGGTTGGAGATTTAGAGGTTGAGGGAGTGGTTTTCTTGTGTGCCTTGGGTGTGTGGGTGTCTGTGGTATTCTTCTGTTTGGGTGGTGTATGTTGTGTATGTGAGTGTTAGTGTTTGTGTGTCTTGGCGGTTGGGATGTGGAGGTGCTGGGTGATGTAGGAGCGGTGGATGTGGTGTCTGTTGGGGGTCATGTCTGTGGGTATCCTGGATGTAGTGGATGTGTGTGTGTCTGCTGGGGTAGTGGCTGCAGGTATTCTGAATGTGGTGGATGTGTCTGTGTGTGGTGGGGTGGTGTCTGCAGGTATGGCTGATGTGGTGGATGTGTCTATGTGTGTTGGTGTGGTGTCTGCGGGTATGGTTGATGTGGTGGATGTATCTGTGGGTGTTGTGCTGGTGTCTGGGTGTATGTTGGGTGTGGTGGATGTGTCACTGGCTGTTTTGGTGGTGTGGGTGGATGTGGGCATGCTGGATGTGGTGTGTGGGCCTTTGGGGGGTGGCGGGGGTATCTGGTGAAGTGGTGGCTGATGTGGTGTTTATGGGTGTATGTTGAGTGCCTGCATGCCAATGTGTTTTGTGGTGTTTGTGTCAATGTGTGCTGCTTGTGTGTGTTGAGAGGGGTGCATGCAGATTTGTCTGTGTGCTTGGGACAGGTAGGGTAATAGAGGATCTGGATTGGGAAGAGAGAGGTGGAGGGGGTTGTGGGGGTGACTGGCTGCTGTCAGTGAGGAGAACCTGAAAAGATCTCTGTAGGCCAGACATGACACTATGAATGTCTTACATGAAAGCATTGGTCTGCTGAAGTTGGCTGGCCAACCCATGGATGGCATTCACAATGGCAGTGTTCCCCCAGAGTGATATTCCTTAGGAAGTCAATAGCTTCCTCACTGAGGGCAGCAGGGGCAAAAGGGGCTGGGGTTGAGGTGCCTGTGGCAAATGAGACCCCCCCATCCTCTTGGGTGAGCGGGCACGCCAACTGAGTGGGAAGCAACAGGGAGGGTGGTGATAGAACTGGGGGTGGTGAACAAAGATGATCGGTCCTCCACCACTAGGGAGTGGCCACTGGAAGAAGAATCTGATGATGATGACGTTAATCCTGTCTCCTCCATGGCTCTTCTGGCCACAGGGTCCCTCCATGTTGGTGGTGTCATGACTGGAGGTACCATGGCCTGATGTTTCCCCACTTGGTTGAGCCCTGTCTCCCTCGCTGTCTCCCTCGCTTGCCTGGGCTGATGCTGCAAATACAAAGAGGAAAAGGGTTGCCACATGTTCCTGATCACTCATGAACAACAGCTGTGATTAGCAAACATTACCATGATGTCAAGTAGGCCTCAACAACAAACTATATCAAAGTGCCTTCTACTTGTACCATACCATATACATGCATGTCTTATGAACTGTAAACAATTGCCCACAGGAAAATCAGGGTCTCTGACAACTACAATTGCATGGCTGAAGTTGCGCAATCACAGTAACAAGCAGGAGACCACATCACCTTCAATGCTTTGGCTCATGGAGCATAACTCAGTTACCCATTGTCATACAGTACTAGGGCAATGCCAAGTTCATTCCCACAGATCCCACAAGTCATGCAGACATCTATTTGTCACATACACAATAGCACAGCAATAAGAAATGATGCTCCTAAAACCTGCCACGTTGCTGACAGCAGTACAGTAGCCCGGAGAAGGTGACATGGAAATACTCATGTCACACTGGAAACATATCAACAATGCACACTTCACCATGTATAATTTATCCTAATGGAGTCATGGAAGTAGTACTATTGTTGCTCAGATACGCTACCCATTTGGCAATGAAATGTACACTGTAGACAAAATGTGCAAATTGTCAGGGAGATATATCTCTAAAATCCACAACACAATGAAGCAGCAGGCTCCAGGGAAATCACCACTAATGTCTGGCACCCCTTACAATGACATGCTCTGATTGCATCAGTAGACACAATTAGTCCTTTTATGTTGGAGAGGCCCACAGATTTGCAAGTGCTTGTAGAAGGTCCTCAACATGTTGCCCCAGTACAAGGACTGGTGTTCGACGAGTTTTAGAGCACCTGAAGGTTCCTGGGCGAAACCAACCATGCACTATCTAAACCTTTACTAGTGCTCAACATTCCCACTCTTGATTACTGCCAACAGCTCATCCGCTCCAGTAACATCTCTTATATTATACATCTTATTGTTATGCACAACTCGAAGAAAGGAAGGGAACGTTAACTGTGATGATGCCCCTAGCCTCTTGCATTTTTCCAAACGTCTCCCCAACTTCCACTGTTTATTTGTAGTAGACTTAGATAAATCCGACCAGATCTCAAATGGAAAGTCTTCTCCTCTTAATGTTTTTAAAATTAGTGCTTTGGACAAGATTTTTTCTTTCAGCCCATATGTTTGGAAGTTTATCAAGATTTTTCGGGGGTTAATATTGTCGGGCTTCCTCCTAAAAGGTTCTCTATGGATCCTTTGAATATTTCTCATGATCTCTTCTTCACTTACCGCCAACATAACTGCAGATTTGATAAGAGAAACCACAAATGACTTCAGGTTTCCTCCGTCCACTCCTTCAGTACGTTCAACATTCTCAGAATATTTCTCCTTGAGCTATTTTCCAACTGTTCTAAATTATTTTGAAGCTCCTGTTCATTCCCTTTCAATACTTAAATCTTCCTTGTGTAGCCTCAATTATTGTTTCATTGCTCAAACGGTTTCTTCAAGAACTTTAGTTCTTGTCAGGAGGTCAAATTTTTTTCCAATACCTCACAGGCCTCCCTTATCTCTCCCTGGTTTTTCTCGGAGATTGCAAAAACTTTTTTTATGTCTTCAGAGATAGCAAGAATCATCACAACGACTGGAGAGCCCAAAATAAAACTGGAGGTGGAAAAATTGTGGGCTCTACTGTGGTCTGAGCGTGGAATACTGGAAACTGTGAGTCAAATTTTTGCTGAGGAGCACACTCCTACCTTTTCCATTGCGATAGAGGGGTGTCCCTATCACCTATATTCAAACCCTCGATGCAACTTATATTAGATTGAGGTGGCTGGAGTATGCCTCTCTCTACTACCTCACTATCTCTATTGTTATCCCCAGCCCCTACCTCATCTACCATAACTTGTGAACTGAGGTCCCCCATTGCCTGTTTGTACTGATTGACCTCTGCCCGGCCGGGGAGGGTACTGTAATCCCAGGTTTAACCTTAAAATACGACCTCAAGGAAGGTGAAGACTTTATTTTTAAGTTTAAGTTTAAGTTTATTTGATGCACTTCTTCTCTGACTTGGGCGAGTTCACCATGGGATGGGTGAGGGGAAGGATGGAGAGGGGTCACTGGGTGGGGAGCATATCGAGTAAGTAGAAAAAAAGCCTTGTTCACCTCAGCTAGTTTTAACACTGCACCATAGTAATAGATAACATTGACGGCGCCCAGGGGTCCAGAGGTACAGCTATATACATTTTGTCATGGAATGTTAATGGCCTGAGAACTAGGGGAAGAAGAGATCGGGTTTTACAATATTTAAGGGACTCACCAGCATAAATATAAATTTTGCAAGAAAAGCATTTAACCAAAGCTGAGTGCATAAATTTATTTAAAACACAAAGGTGGATCCAACATTGTATTTGTACTGAGCACAATTTCTACACTGAAGGAGTGGCTATATTGTTTAGGCAACATGTCAACATAGTAATTTTAGACATGAAATCAGATGCAGCAGGACGTTGGGTTATAGCTAAGGCACAGGTTAGTGGTAGGAAGATTACATTAGTAGGGTTTTATAGTCTGAACAGTGATGATATAGAACCACTTAGAGGGATGTTTTCCCGGCTCTCCAATTTCCTTGATCCAATTGTAATGGCGGGGACTTCAATGTAGTTTTAGACAACAAGTTAGGTCAGATAAATGTAGATCTGTAGGAACACCGAAATCCCAGCGATATTTGAGGGGGATAATGAAGGAATTTGGATTGTGCGATTTATGGAGGCAGAGAGTTGGCGCAAAACAGGATTTTTCATACTTCAACAAAAAGTATAGGCATGCTTCCCGTATAGATTACTTTCTGGTAGATATGAGGCTGGGGGACTTTGTGGATAACCTAACATATCTGCCGGCCCATTTATCAGACCACGCAGCTGACCTGTTAGAAATTACTCTCATTCAGGAGACAAGAAGTAAGAGATGGACACTAGACTGTTCATTATTCCTAGACAACAAGGTTGTTTCTCAATTACGTAAAGAGACAGAGGATAATATGGGGTCTGTCCCAATATCTGTAGCTTGGGTTACTTTTAAAGCAATCATAAGAGGGAGAATTATGAGTGTAGCTAGATATAAAAATAAACAATTTAATAACAAAGTAAGCCACTTAGAACAGGAAGTGTTAAGGTATAAGCACCAGTTGGTAAGGAACATGGAAAAAGGTGAAACTGAGGGCTTGATTAACAACTTAAACAATCTGAGGAAGCAACTTGAGGATGTGTTACAAGTCTGAATTGCCAAAAAAGGTGCGAAGCAAGTAAATCGGCTCACTTTGAAAACGGCGAAAACACAGGGAAGCTGTTAGCTTGGAAGAGTAAATCGGACCAAGTATGGAATTATATTAAAGAAATTTAATTAGATGAGCCGAGGGGGAGAGCAATGAATAGTAAGGCCATAGACCTGGCTTTCAAAAAAGTTCTTTACCCTACTTAATACAGAAGAGTTAGAGGTGGGGAAGGAAGAGGCAGGTGGCTGGTTAGGGCAGGACACAACCCCGAGCATCACGCAGGAGGAGCAGTTACTCCTGAATAGACCAATCACCCCAGGAGATATAAGAAGTGTTTTAGATGGTAATAAGGGAGGGAAAGCCTCTGGTCCAGATGGTATTCCGGCTGAATTGTATAAGGTTTAGGGGGAGTCCATTATACCAGTCCTTTTGGAACTGTTTAGAGGGATCCTCGAGTGCGGAGCTCCTATACCAACTTCATGGAATGAAGCGACCATTGCATTCATTTTGAAACCGGATAAAAGTCAGGCAAAATGTGAATCGTAGAGACCTATATCATTGCCGAATAGTGACTACAAACTATTTGCTAAAATATTAGCGGACAGATTAATTGGTGTAGTGAATAGCCTGATACATCCTGATCAGAAAAGATTTTCTAAAGGAAGATTTCTACATGAATTGACCTATAATTTGATTGGGTCAATAGATTTGGCCACTATTTTTGAAGCCCCTCTGGCAGTTATTACTGTGGACGCAATGAAGACTTTTGGCCGAGTTAATTGGAGTTATTTAAAATCGATTCTGGGACGCTGTAATCTGGGGGAAACGTTTTGCAGGGCCATTGAACAGATCTGGCAAGAGTATTACAGAATGGGGTTCTTACTGAATTCTTCAGGATAACAAGAGGTACCAGGCAGGGTTGTCCCCTGTCTCCCATATTGTTTAATCTGTATATAGAACCGCTGGCCAGGAAATTTAGGCAGAACTCTAGAATATCCCCCTTCAGTTGTAAGGGTCAGGTGAAAAAGGTAGCTTTATATGCAGATGACCTCTTAGTATATTCTGATGATCTATCAACCGCTCTTCCCGCATTATTGGACATGGCAGAGAATTTTGATAGAGTATCAGGATATCAGGTAAATGCTGGGAAGACAGAGATAATGTCTTGGAACTTGAAGGAAAACCCATTCCAATGAAAAAAGGAAATTAGATATTTAGGGATAACGATCATACATGACATTGAGCAACTGGCAGAGAAGAACCAAAAAAAACTGCTGGGGGAATGCAATAAGGTAATTCAACGATGGGCACACCTCCCCCTGACAATATTGGGAAGGGTCAATTTGAATATGATGGTAATTTTACCCAAGTGCAATTTCTTGTTTACTACCATCTCACTTTCAATGCATAAAGGGTATTTGGATAAAACTCAGCAAGCCATAAATTCCTTCATATGGGGGTCTAGGGGCCCAAGGATGTTTGGAAAAAGCTGAGACGAAGAAGGGAGAAGGGAGGCTGGGCTTTGCCAGATTTAAGATACTACGCTTGGGCATTCCAATTTAAAAATTCAGGGATGTTGTTTACATCTCTGGACTCTACAGCAATTGGTGTTATGTTTAAGGCCATGGTTACGACGGCTGGGGGGCAACAAAGTACTTTTTACACAAATTTGGTGATCCAAAATTCTTCAAAAAGGTCAAACTGAAGATCTTACCAAGAGTTGGTATCAGCTATAATTAACAGCGAAAGCAAACTATTATAGTCAAAATGGCCCCATCTGGGAATCCCCAGGCACACCAGAATGCCGTAAGGATGTACTAGCCTTGCCAATTAGAAAGGCTGGTATAGAAGTCTGGGGGGACATGTTCAGCGAAGGAGTTTTGCTCCCGTGGGAAAAGCTAATAGAGAAAACTGGGAGGTCCCTGTCCAGGCTGAAGTTTCTTCAGATAAAAGGATGGTCACAAGGCATTAGGGGGAATTTGGGTTCAGCAAACGTCTTGGAAGATAGATTGCCTGTGTTTCTCCTTCTTCAAAGAAGACACCAGTCTGGTATTGGGAAATTTTGGAAGGTTTAGATGGAGACCTTAATTTACCAATAGACCTTTGGGCAGATCTTATGTCTTGGGAGATGGTCCAAAGATGGTGGGAAACATCATTGTGTACTTTGTTTGAAGTAGTAAAACCTGTCTGACTAAGGAAAAACCATCTTTTCTCCATACGTAGAGCTTACATCTCGTCTGATAAGCTTACCAAAGTAAAAAAGGAGAGATAGTAGAATGCCCCAAATGTGGCCTAGAGAGTGCAACAGATGTTCATATGTTTTTGGAGTGTCCAGGTATCGACTTCTTTTGGGAATAGTAGGGCGAGAAATTACAGTAACTCTCCCCTTGATTATATTTGAGCAATCACAAGAATTGGAATCGAGGTGTAGAGGGGGAAACAGAGGTAGGAGAAACTTGCACTTGCTTTTCTTTGCTATTCTATTTGCTTGAAGAGAAATTTGCAGGACATGGATGTTTGGGTCTACCTCAACACATTTGGATTGGTTTAATTCTCTCTTTCATATGTCAAAAATTGATTTGGCAGTGGGAGGCTTTAAGAAGAAAAAGGATAGACTTTGGGCCCCCTTGGTAGAGTGGAGAGGCAATCAAAGATATATGTCTAGATCTGAAATAAGATCTTGAAGTAAGATCTGGAAATAGAGAAGCCTAGAAGTCCAATGATTATACTCCTTTTTCCTGCTCTCCTGCCTGTTGGTGGAGTCTCCATTATGGGAAGGCTGTGTGAGAGATAAGTGGAGCCCCTGGCTTAGGCTATCTCCATTTATGAGAGGGTGCGAAAGGTTAAGTGATAGAGCCGGCTTGGAGGCTGAGGTGAATGAGGACAAAAAAAACATGTTGCAAAACATGTTGCCCATTGGGAAGCTACATCACTTTCTCCATTTTGGTCCCACAAACCCAGATGTCTGTGGATGAATGGTTGTACCCAACCACATGTGAATTAAACATAACTGCAAGTCACTCCATGATGCATGCCAACAGTCAGATAACAAACCTTACCCGTTACACATGTGCAGTGCACTTTTCTACATGATGCCACATCAATGGCAGGGAAATGCACAGTGCATGTGAAAACTCTAGTCCTACCTATCATGTCCCGCAGTGCTACTGCAGTGGTACACGCCAAATGACATGCTAAAATGGGTGAGGGTATGTGTGAGCCAACAATCAATGGTGACACTCCTGTCTGTGGCACCACATGAAATGGCAACCCTATTGTAAATGCCCTATTCTAAACACAGGTTTGTAGGAAAGCACCCTCTTTTTGGCATGTTACCCCCAATTTCTGCCTGATGTCAGTGTGTTTGACTATGTCACTGGGGTCCTCCTAACCAGGACCCCAGTGCTTATGCTCTCTCTCCTCTACATTTTGTCACTGCATACTGGTAACCCAGTATTTTATCCCAAATTGGCATACTGGTTACCGCTTATAAGTCCCTAGTATATGGTACCTAGGTACCCAGGGCACTAGGGTTCCAGGGGATCCCTATGGGCTGCAACATTTCTTTTGTGACCCATAGGGAGCCCATGCAAAGGCTTCTACAGGTCTGCCATTGCAGCCTGTGTGAAATGGTGCATGCACACTTTCTCTGCCATTTACACTGCATCAGGTCACTTATACGTCACCCATAAACCAGGCCTTCCAACCCTGAAGGCTGGGTGCAGAATACGTGTGTGTGAGGGCACCCCTGCACAAGCAGACGTGCACCCACATCGTCAAGGACCATTTTCCCAGACTTCGTGAGTGCAGGGAGGCCATTTTACGTGTGCACTGGACATAGGTTACTAAGTATGTACAGCTTCACAATGGTAACTCCGAATATGACCATGTTTGGTATCAAACATGTTGGAATCATAGCCCAAGGCTTTTGCAAGCTTTGGTTGTATGATTCAATGCAGTCTGTGGGGTCCTTAGAGGACCCCCAGTACTGCCATCACAGCCTTCTAAGGTTTTCCAGGCAGCCCCAACTGCTGCCACCTCACAGACAGGTTTCTGCTCTCCTGTTGCTTGAGCATCTCAAGCCCAGGAAGGTAGAACAGAGGGTTTCCTTTGGGAGAGGGATGTTACACCCTCTCCCCTTGGAAATAGGTGTTACAGGCATGGGAGGGGTAGCCTCCCAGAGCCTCTGGAAATGCATTAAAGGGCACAGATGATGCCCTCCTTGCATAATCCAGTCTACATCGGCTCAGGGTCCCCCAGTCCCGGCTCTGGAGTGAAACTGGACAAAAGAAAGGGGAGTGATCACTCCCCTGTCCATCACCACCCCAGGGGTGGTGCTCAGAGCTCCTCCAGAGTGTCCCTGGGTTTTGCCATCTTGGATTCCAAGTTAGCAGGACACTCTGGGAGCATCTGAGCGGTCAGTGCCAGCAGGTGACGTCAGAGCCCTCCCCTGGTAGGTGCTTACCTCTCAGCTGACCAATACCCCTTCCCGCACTATTGAGGGTCTCTCTCCTGGGTGTTTCCTCAGATTCGGCAAGACTCCAGCAGTGATCCTCTGTGTGAGAAAACAGGGCTGATTGCAGAGGCCCCCTAACTTTTTGCCGCCATTTTCCACTTTTTGCTGGTGTTTTCCTGACTCTGATGGTGCCCTGGGTACTGCTAACCAGTCCCAGGGCCAGTGCTCTGTGTAAAATCAATATGCAAATTAGGCTAATTATAATTGGCTAAGTCAACCTACCTATAAGTCCCCAGTATATGGTAAGGCATGTAGGTTTAGGGACCCCAGCATAGGTGGTGCACCCATAGGTGCACTGCTGAGGCGCCCAGTGTAATTTTAAAGGCAGGCCTGCCTTGCTGGCTACTTTTAAATTAAAGTTATATGCAAATTCGACTTTGGAATTAAAAGTAGTTCCAAAGTCTTAAACTACCTTATTTTTACATATACGTCACCCCTAAGGTGTGCCCTATGTGCCCCTATGGCTGGGTGCCATGTAACTATAAGCAGGGACCTTATAAAAGTAGTTTTATAAGCCCTGGTGAGGTAAAAACAGCCAAATTCGTTTTTCCCTCATTGTAGTGAATAGCCTTCATAGGCTAGAATGGGGAGACTTTATTTTAATTTTTAAAGTCCCCTTAAGTAATGGACACGAAGAGTTTGGTATCAAATTAATTGTTATAATAAATCCCACAACTTCCAGTTGTGGGATTTAATATAACTTGTTCAGGTAAAGAGTTTTAAACTTTACCTGAAAAGTTGCCAATTTCAGCCCTGCATTGTTTTTGCTGCTGTGCTCTGATTGGCCAGCCTCTGGCAGCCTGGCCAGGCTGCCTTGATGAGGTGTGAAGTGGCCTGGCTTCACACAAAGAGATGTGCCTGTGGGAGGGAGTCTCCCCTCAGCAGATGGTGAGGCAGGAAGGGGGAGGGCTGCCAAACTGGTCTTCAAAGGCAGAGAAGGACATTTGGAGCAACCCAGCAACACCCCCACATCCCGCAACCCCAGACAACCAGGTGCCCCCTTGATTAGATTAGGAAAGGGCAGGAGATGGGTGTGTTTATGATTTTTTGCCAAACCAGTGGGTGGGCTCAGCCAGATGTAACCTCCAAAAATCAGATTCAACCATAATGGATTTTTGAAGAATGTGGCCTCCTGGGATTGATTTTTGCCACACTTCCCAGGAAGTGGTCATAACAGGGAGAAGGACCCTGCACCTGATTGGATACTCAGGACCCCCCTGTTTGTCACCCAGGAGCAAGGATAAAACTGGCAGACCTGCACCCACACCTCAGTTCCCTACCAGATCCCCATCAGATTCCAACAAAGAAGAACCAAAGGAGAAGAAGGACTGCCCTGCTGGACCCCTGGCCTGCACCTGGAACCTGCACTCAGAAGGACTGCACCAGCTGCACACCTGGGCTTCACCACAAGAAGGACTTTGCCTGGCTTCAACTGGTTCAAGGAGGGACTCCCTGTTTGCTACAGGTGAAAAATTGCTAACCAAAGTCCTCTGCACCAACTCCTGAAGAAATCAATCAGCTGACCACTGCCCAGTGGCAAAAAGGAGTTTGTGCCAGGTGCATTCTGGGAGTAGTAGTCCGCCCCCCCCCCCACCCCCCCCCCCCTCAAGGATCATCTCAGAGCTTCTGGACCCTTAGGGGGAGCAGTGGACCTCAAAAGAACCTTAAAAGAACATATGGGAGAAGCCCCAGAAGTTGGGAGAAGTTTGGAGTACTTTTGAAAAAAAGCTCCATAGAGGGACCGGCCCGCCGCAGCAACTCTAGCCGGCTTGCCTCAACCGCGACCCGGCCTGATTTGCAGGTTCGTCCCGGTGAAGAAAATCTCCAAAAAAGAGACTAAGGCCCTCATTCTGACCTTGGCGGTCTTTTCGCAAGACCGCTGAGTTACCGCCGCGGTGAAGACCGCCGACCGCGGCGGTGTGCCGCTGTGCGCATTCTGACCGCTGGGAGCGTTCCGCCGGAAAACCGCCAGCAGCCACACTGGCGGTCGGCGGGAAAGTGGAGACTGGTCAACCTCCACCGCCACGCCAGCAGAACACCGCCCACAGAATTACGACCCACATTTCCGTGTGGCGGTCTTCTGTTGGCGGTCTTCTGTTGGCGGTCACGTCCCTATGGCTCCCGTCGCCTCCCGGAGGACCAACGCACAAGGTAAGGTGTTGTGTGATGTGGGCGTGCATGGGTGTGTGCGTGTGAGTGTGTAGAGGGGGTGTGTGAGTGCGTGTATGCGGGCGGGGGGTGCTGCTGTGTCTATGGGTAATGTGTGCTGTTCGGCAGGTGCGCATGTCGGCATGTATGTGTGCGGGTATGTGTCCCCGTTGTGTATGTGTGTGTAGGGGGTGTGTATATGTGCATGTTGGGGTGTGTGCATGTCGGGGTACATGTATGTGCATGTCGGGGTGGGGGTGGGGAGGGGGTTCGTACCACCTCTGGGGGGTGCCAGGGGGGTGGAGGGTGTGGGGGGAGGACTCGGGTGGGTAGTGGGGGGTGGGGGAGACCCCTATCAGTGCCTGGGAAGGAATTCCCTGGCCCCGATAGTGCTTACCGCCATGGTTCGCACGGCGGTTCCCGCCCGCAAGAAACCGCGGCGGTAGGCAGGGTCATAATACCCTTGGCGGTCTTGGGACGACCGCCGGGCCGGAGTGCGCAAACTCCAGCCCCGCGGTCATGACCGCCGTGGCGGTCGGAGTGGAGAAGTAGCGGTCGGTCGCGGCGGGGACCGCCGCGGTCAGAATGCCATTTTTAATACCGCCGGTCTGTTCGCGGTCCGACCGCCGTCTCTCCGCCGACCGCCAGGGTCAGAATGAGGGCCCAAGTCTGGAGGTTAACAGTTGACCGCGACCTCCCAGCCAGCGTATCCGAGGAGGGCTCCAGGGACATGGGATCAAGATCCAGGTGTGCCCCGGTCGAAGGATTTTCACCTCGAAAAAATGACTAAGTCCAAAGGTAAAAATCTCCACTGAGGATTCCCACGCCGCGTATCCGGAGAAGGGCTCCAGGAGGTCGGATTGGACTGGCAGGTTCGTCCCGCTGAAGAAAATCTTCAGAAAAACGACTAATTGTGAAGGTAAACCTTTGACATAGGCCTCCCGCAGCCTGTAGCCGAGCCGGGCTCCATTGGGGTCGGCCTTAAATTTTGACTTTGCCCCGGTCGAGGTGCAACGAGATGACCCGATTGGCGCTTTTTGTTTCTTGGCGCTAAAAAAACAATAATTCTTTAAAAAATCATATCTCCCGTTCCTCTTATCTGATTTTATTAGTTTTTGTGTCATTTTAAAGATAAAAATATAATCTATTTTTATAAATTGGTTTTGGATTTTTAAACTGTTTCCTGTGTTTTATTTAATTACTGTTTTGTGATATTTGAATGCTTTACACTCTGGCCCTCATTACGACCCTGGCGGTATAGAACCGCCAGGGCCGCGGCACGCGGGAGCACCGCCGACAGGCCGGCGGTGCCCCGCGGGGCATTCTGACCGCGGCGGCTTAGCCGCGGTCAGAGAAGGGAAACCGGCGGTCTCCCGCCGGTTTCCCGATGCCCCCAAGGAATCCTCCAAGCCGGCGCAGCTTGCTGCGCCGGCTTGGGGATTCCCCCTCCCCCTCCCGCCATCCAGTTCCTGGCGGTTCTCCCGCCGGGTACCGGATGGCGGGAGGGGGAGTCGCGGGGCCCCTGGGGGCCCCTGCAGTGCCCATGCCAACGGCATGGGCACTGCAGGGGCCCCCGTAAGAGGGCCCCAAAATGTATTTCACTGTCTGCCTTGCAGACAGTGAAATACGCGACGGGTGCAACAGCACCCGTCGCACCTTCCCACTCCGCCGGCTCGATTACGAGCCGGCATCCTCGTGGGAAGGGAGTTTTTCCCTGGGCTGGCGGGCGGTCTTTTGGAGACCGCCCACCAGCCCAGGGAAAAACTCATAATACCCTCCGCGGTCTTTTGACCGCGGAGCGGTATTATGGAGGGCTGAATTCTGGCGGGCGGCCTCTGCCGCCCGCCAGAATCAGAATGAGGGCCTCTGTCTCCTAAGCTGTACCACTTATCCATCTCTGCATCTTTTTTAACAGACCCTGGTATTTCTAAGAGGGGAAACAAATAAATACCACATTAACCCTTGACATTTCACCTGCCCAAATCCAGTGCTATGGGGGAGCTCTCTGGAGCGAGTCCACACTTTTGAATATTTGGGTAAAGGCTGAACAAGCACCTCATGTGGCAGCCCCACATATCTAGGTGTGGATTAAAATTGGACCAAATCTCTGGGGGGCTGTTGAAGGCACTCAGGGCCTCTCCATATCATCCAGTTTCTCTGGCCCTGCAGGTCTGGAACCACCAGGCGTTGGTATATGCCTTCTATGGAGTTGAACTTTGGTGGCACAAGGAGGTGCCCACCTTGATTGCCACTTAGAATTGCTTTGTGCAACAACTGGTTGGCCCGCCAATGAGTACATCATCACTTCCTTGTGGATGGATTTGTGGCTTGTCAGTATCTCAGATATAGCAAGGTTATGGCCCCTTCTGTTCTGGAGGAAGATTTGGTCAGTCCTGGAGTGGAGCCCTTACCAACAGGGACTGTCAGAGGTATTGTATCTGCCAGGGGTGGGCAACCTCCCATGGGCTAAGCATGTGAGGACCATAGTAATGATTGCTAGTCGTGAGTGATTCTGGACCACTCCTAAAGAGGCATGAACGATCCCTAAAGAGCAAGTCAAGAGGGCATATTGTTCATACCAAAGGGCTTACTGTATAGTCGACCCAATTTGGGCTCAAAGACGCAGGCCTTTCTTATGCACAAAGTTGATTTTGTACTGGAACACTTTATGGATGAAATAGAGCCTAGTATGTTGTACTGCAAGAAAGCTTTATCTCCAATTTAGAAATGGGACCCTTGCATCGTATACTGCCAGGTGGGGTCGTCTGGCTAACCAGACAAATGAACACTGCTTATTTTGCAGCTCATGGCAGGAAACCATTGAACATGTTTTATTTTTATGCCCTAGCTACCATTGCATTAGAATGAAATTGGTTGCTCCTTCTGTCGTAGATTTGGGATAAGAGAATTTAAAGAAGCCTTAAGAATTCTGCGATCCAGCACCAGTCAATTTGTAGTTTTGCAGTGTTGAAATTATTGATGGTGATGCAGAACATTAGGCAAAGAGCAGTTTGACAGAGACACTGTAATACACCTTAAAGGAAGCCACCTTGTTGATAATATTTGGTTTCAACTTCTTTTTGGCTCATGTTATTATGTAATTTTATTTTTTACTATGTTTTATTCTATTTTATCATTGTTAGAAATAGGGTCTTTGGTTTGGCAGTCAGGTTACGCCCTATCCAAACAAGGACCTGCACTCTAGTCGGGGCAAAGGAGACTCACCCTCAGTTAACTCCCCCTCACCTCCTTGGTAGCTTGGCACGGGCAGGCAGGCTTAACTTCAGAAGCAATGTGAAAAGTATTTGTACCAACACACACAGTAATCCAGTGAACCCACTACAAAATGACACAACACAGGTTTAGAAAAATTGGTAATATTCAAGTCAAGTTATGAATTAAAAAAGAAAAGGAGTCTTAAATCCTTTAGAAAACAGTGAGATCGCTGTTAGTGCAGAAAAGTACCTGGGTAGCGTGAAAATAAAGCTGCACGGGGGAGTGTGTGTCGGAAAAGGCCAGTGATGTGTCAATTTCTCACTCACAAGCAAGACTGTGCATCGTTCCTCCTCCAGTTGGGTCGGTGTGTGTTGTTTTTTTCTCTCCTGCAAGAGAGGGATGCTTCAATTCCGGATGGGCTCCTTGGGCCCGGGCAGGCTCTGCGTTGACTTTCTGCGCCAAGCGATGTTGCGTTGAAATCCTGTTGCACGGTGTCAAGAAACAGCGCTGTGTGGGGGCTTGAGTCATTAACAGCAGCCACTGCGGGTGTTGCGCGTCCTATGTCCAGCCGATTTGGGTCAATCTCCCAGCCACGATACAGGCGGAGTGTCGATTTTAGCAGCAAGGCCGGCGGCGCATCGTCAAGCAGCCGCGAGGCGGGTGGTGCGGTGAAAGTTTCCCTGCACAGCAGTCATTGCATGGATTTCTGTCTTTTTCCACAAGGTGCACCTTTCAAGGGCCTAGAGACAGATTAGGGCACCACCTGGCAGGCAGGACTCTCAGCAGAAAGCCCAAGCGCTGACAGAGAGAAGTCTTTGTTGTTCCTGAGACTTCAACAACAGGAGGCAAGCTCAGCTCAAGCCCTTGGAGATTCTTCACTTTTGGGAAGTCACACACAAGTCAGTCTTTGTCCTCTCTCAGGCAGAAGCAGCTACAGCAGTCCAACCCAACAAAGCACAGTCACAGGCAGAGGGGCAGTACTCCTCCTCCAGCTTCTCCAGCTCTTCTGCCGGGCAGAAGTTCCTCTTGGTTCCTGAAATAATCTGAATTTCAGGGGTTTTGGGTGCTCTTCTTATACTCCTTTCTGCCTTTGAAGTTGGCCTACAGAATGGTTTAAGCAAGAAAATGCCTACTTTGTAAAAGTGGCATTTTCAAACACACAATCTAAAAACCAACTTCACTAAAATATGTATTTTTAAATTGTGAGTTCAGAGACCTAAACTCCACATTTCTATCTGCTCCCAAAGGGAATCTGCGCTGTAATCACATTTAAAGGCAGTCCCCATGTTAACCTATGAGAGAGATTGGCCTTGCAGCAGTGAAAACCGAATTTGGCAGTATTTCACTGACAGGACATGTAAAACACATAAGTACATGTCCCACCTTTAACATACACTGCACCCTGCCCATGCGGTTACCTAGGGTCTACTTTAAGGATGCCTTACATGTATGAAAATGAAAGGTTTAGGCCTGGCAAGTGGGTACACTTGCCAAGTCTAATTGGCAGCTTAAACTGCGCACAGACACTGCAGTGGCAGGTCTGAGCCATGTTTACAGGGCTACTAATGTGGGTGTCACAACCAGTGCTGCAGGCCCACTAGTAGCATTTGATATACAGGCCCTGAGCACTTCTAGTGCACTTTACTAGGGACTTTCTAGTAAATCAAATATGCCAATCATGGATAAGCCAATGTACACATATAATTCATTCAGGGAACACTTACACGTTAGCACTGGCCAGCAGTGGTAAAGTGCCCAGCGCAAACAAAGCAGCAAAAAACAGAGTCCAGCACACAGAAGCAACCTGGGAAGTAGAGGCAAAAGGTTAGGGGAGATCATGGCAATGATGCCAAGTCTAACAATCATATTTTAGTATGTCATGGATTATTATTCTCTCTCATTCTGATTTTTGATCTATGTATGTTTTGGTTGCTTCTTATGACTTTTAAAGGCGAGAATTGCTGAATAAAGATCTGGGTAAGAAATAACACATTACTCATAATTAAGCAAATAGTGTAATCTCACAATTTTCGGTAATTTTGCTTCAAAAGGGTAATCAAAATTACCAAAATTACTCATATTACTTCAATATAACTAAAATTTCATCCTGGCTAACTTTCATCATTGCAGCCCTTAACTGGAGGATACATGTTCACCCAGGAGACATGCAGGTGACTTGCCCTGTACCCTAGATAGCATTTGCAAAGTCATTAGTTCTCACTGTGAAACCTATTGGCGTTTGTAGTGCTTTTTTCAATGCTGATGGCGGCCACAAATGGAGGTAATCAGCAGCAGCCTTCTGGAGTGGGATTTAGTGGCCACTCCAATTGTACGAGGTTCCATTGAATCCATCTCTCAAAACATTTTCCAATATTTAGCCACATTCTATTCAATTGCTGCAAGATATGTGCTGCTAGGCACATTCTGTGCATTCTGGATGCACAGAATATGCCTAGCTGCGCATATTTTTCACTAAACAGTATAAAGTGTAACCCAGTTGTTTTGCACATACTTCTTTCCTTATAATAAATTTCAAAACGCCTTCCCTGGGGCTTATAATGGCTTAGGGAGGGGGCAGCATGCCCCCCTCCTGTTAATTAAAGAGAGGAGCCCCGGCCGCCTTTTTATTTATATTGGAATCCCACAGGAGTCCTGTAAGATCACAGTAACAATTGTTGATTTTGTTTTGTTTTCAGTCCCTAGAAGGTCCCTCTGGGTTTCCTCCATTGGGCCTAGCAGCCAGGGCATCCCTATCCATCCACCTTATATTTTCTTTTATTTAAAACTTCAAAACAGAGGACTATGCTCTTGAGTCCTGTAATGGCTGCCATCCACATTTTTCTGATGTTGCTGGCACCCCATCAGAGCACTCACTCCCACAAGAGTCTGACGCCCATGGGAGTGAACTGCCCAAGAGAAGAAAAGCTACCAGGGCCAATCAAAATGCTCCATTTTTAAACTGGCGCTCCAGTGAGAGCCTCTGGTGGACCCGACCACCCAGATAGTCAAATATTTTTTACCCTTAATTTGTAAAAACAACTACTAAATGAATTTACACCAATTCACAAAAAGCACAATCTGTGTACTAATGTCCAGCTTTCTGCTATATTTGGTGTAATTCTGCTCAGCAGTTTTTGCTGTAGCCGTGCTTAATGAAGTCTAAGGAAAACGCATGGGGATTTTGAGTTTTGAGACACCCTTTTTTCCTTAGTCCTTACTGGCTTGATCACACCAAAACTTTCCATGCACAAACTAGTCAAAAAGTAGCACTTTTCCAGAAAGGTTTGTGGAGATTCATTAAATGATGCCAAAGTTATTAGCAACACAAAAAATACATTTCCTAGGGAAACACTGACCTAACTGTAAATATCCAGTGGCGACCACCACTGGGTAAAATATATACTTTGAAGAGTATAACAACAATAATTAAACAATTACTTAAAAGTAAAAATTAACAAACATAGATACCTAATTTAAATATTAAAATTAATGTAAAATACGTTTAGCTAGCACTGCACAGATACACACAAATCACCACTAGGTAGTTATAGTTAGGATCATGTTTCCATAGAAAAAGCGTTGTTTGACTTCCCTATTTCTTTGGTGCTTTTTGAAGTATCTTTAAAAAAAAGTTCAAAAAAAGGGTTGTGGTGATTCTTGTTGTGCACAAAACATTTCGGGGTGATCCCTCAAGTGGGGGCAGGGAAAAAGGGGGGTCAAAAAACATTGTGTTTCCCATGGTAATTCCCATACAACCTTTAGACAAGTCTACAGCCCAAACCACTGGAGAGAATTACACCAAATGTGCCAGAAACCTAGCTGTCGGTATGCAGATTATGCTTTCACTTATTTGGTGTAAATCTGTTCAGTAGTTTTGCAGAAATATAGGGAAATCCAAATTTGTATATATCTGGCAGCAAAGTATTCATGAAAAAAGACAAGCTGATACAGGGAAATGCACAGCTCTGAAGTCCTGACAACCATCTTCGGACTCGGCTTGAGCTCCTGTTTCCAAACGCCACCAGATATGGCCGAAGGCTGTGTACGTTAGTTGTTGGATTAACATATAGTAAATAAAATTACTATACATTAAAAATAGATTAGAAATCCACTTAAAAAAACGAAGGTTACAGGGACATTATAGTTAGGAAATCGAATTTTTAAAACAGAAATTCACTTTAAAAAAACAAAGGTTACTTGGATGTTCTAGTTAGGCTCACATTTTAAACATACAAAACCATAGAAATTCACCAGTTATAGTTAGAGTTACCTAAAGTAACTATGACTTCATATATAATAAACCACAACCTGATGAGAGTGCGCTTTTGTCCAGAGGACAACTTTGATTTGCACATAATTAACGGCCTGTCCAGCCGTGAAAGCAGCACCACTGCAGATATAAAGCAGGTCTGTGTGACTTTATTACATCGTCATACAAAGAGCAACAGGATGGAATAATTTCAGCAAAACTTGGTAACTGTGCTTTGAATTCTCCTATTAAGGTTTTTAAATGTGCTTTAATGTGTGTTTGGCTGCAGCAACCTACCAAGGCAGAAATGATTGCCTACTAAAGATGTAATATAAATGTGCAGAAATACCAATACGAGGATGCATTGTGTAACTCACTAGAGCATTTAATCAAGTAATCAGGTGCCTGCAAAAATTTGCTCAACCCAAGCATTTGGCCTGTGACCAAGGACGAGATGTCTGAAACGCGTAAGGCCTGGAAAATGTGTAAAGAATTATTTGAATGTTACTGGCTTTGCTGCTTTTCAAAATAAACTGCAACCTGTTGAGAGTGCGCTTTTGTCCGGAGGACAACTTTGTTTTGCAAAGCTATATATATATATATATATATATTATATATATATACATATTTTGTACCACTAGGTAGTTATAGTTAGGACCTACTTTCTATACAAAAAGGTGTTTTTTGCTTCCCGATATAGTTGGCAGCGCTTTGCAAATCTTCAAATAAATTCAACAGTCACATGAGCTGCTCTATGGAAAGTTTCGGGGTGATCCGTGAAGCGGGGGCTGAGATAAAGGGGGAGTGAGATTTAGAGCATTTCTAATGGTAATTCCCATAGGAAGAATTGAACAGCGATACTGCTAAAACCACTGGACGGAATTACACCAAATTTGGCAGAAAGGTAGCTTTTGGTCCAGAAAGAGCCCCTTTTTTGTGAATCCGTTCAGTACTTCTGGGGAAATTAAAGGAAATCCAAATTTGTATATATAGGGATGCAAAAGATTTGCAACCCTTTCTGATCTTGTGCTGAAATTTGATTGGCTGCCAACACTTTAACCAGGAAGTGTTTGCAGCCATCTTGGGGCTCGGCTTTAGCAGAGTCCCAGAAAATAGGATAAAAAAAGAAAAGGGGCCAGGGTAGGGAAACTGTGACCCCTTAGCTCTGGTGGTGGGGTCCTAGAGTTCTCCCCGTCCAGGGCTAAAAACATTTTTTTAAATTTACAGCAGAAGTCGCGGTGGATCTGCAGAAAGTGCTGGGTCACTTGTTTCATCTTCTTTAAGCCCTGAGGTGGGCCAGGTCCCAGGGTCATTTTTATCGCAATGTGGGGGGGGTGGTTCCTGGCCACCTCCCACTGCCCCGGGGATTGCCACCTCCCCGGCTTATAAGTAATATGTGGGGGATCCGCCCCAGAGACCACCACCTCCTCCTGGCTGTGTATAAATAGGTGAAAAACTCTGCTCCACTGGTGGAGTTTGCGGAATTCAGCAAGGCTATTTCCATATTGGAGGGGGGACACGCTACCCCCTTGGAGAAGCCACGGACCTCTCTCCAGCTTGTGAAGTTAAGTGCTACTGCCAAATGACAGCTTCAAGATGGTCCCAAACAAAGTTGCTACCAAGAAAGCGGCCAGTGATAAGGAGGAGCTTTTCACCACTGGTATGTCATCACAGACCTTTTTTGGGCAAAAACTTGTGCCTGCTGCACCAGCCTTTGGGGTGCAAGCTGGGAGCAGCACTCCTGCATCAGCGGCCCCATTCCAAACTAGGACCATGCCCATGTCTGGCACAGAGGCAGACTCTCTAATCACAGGAACGCTGACGAGCAGTGACGTTGAATTGGTCTAATCTTTTCCTCAAAGTAGTACCCAATCATGGCTGGAAAATCAGGCCAGTGGACGACAACAGCAGCAGCCAGCAATAACAGCTCCTCCTGAAGTAAGAGCACATCATGCTGAGGAAGCCAAAGAAGCCCCTCTTTCACAAGATCCAGTGTCTTCCACATCTCCGCCATCTTCTTCTTCAAGCCCCCTTCTGATGATCAAGACTCTACTTGGATGTCACCTCAGTCTGAGACACGCCAGGAGAGGCAAGGAATGAAAAGGAAGGTTCCTGAAAGTCTTAGAGTTATTAATGAAGACGAGGGGGATGACAAGTCTGACGACAATCCAGTCATCATGGACGTTAGCCTAGCCCCAGTGCAGTCAAACATGACCCCATCTTCTCAACCTGCTCCAAGGGATGTGACACAGATACTACCACCTTCACCTCCACCAGTTTCCATATTACAAGGCCCTGGCTGCGACCTACATCCACAGCCACCTCAGTAGAAGAAGGCACTGCAGAAAGGTAAACGTCATCAAAACAACATACACCTACAGCCATTTTTTCAGACATTGGCAGTGGCCCAAGTGTTAGAAAGTTGACCTCCCCAGTTTGGGACGTCTTTACAGTTAGTGAAAAGGATCCAAACATTGACTTATGCTCCATGCCAAGCTAGTGTTAGTCGGAGTAAGCTTGGTAAAAACTATTGAACTGGAGACCAAGCAATCCATTTGAGAAAACACCACGCAATCCGCTGGGAGGAGCATTTTTCCAGCCAAAAGCCTGCAAGTGGTGTTAGTTAAGGTGTTGAAAGCAGGGAATCTGATCTGATCATGGTGGAAGGTGAAGGTGAAGAAGAGGGTGACATTTTCATTACACAAATCAGCCCTGTCCCCAGCAGTGCAGTAATATTGTCTCCCACACCAGCAACATCACAAAGGCACAGGAAGACTCAGAATCAGGTCGAAACACCAAGGGAAGAAGATACAGTTGCTGCCCCCCAGAGACGCACACTGAGCCTACCACCACCTTCTGCTTTGAAGTCACCAGCGTTAGTGGCACAAGTAAAGAAAACAATCTAGGCTACTGTTACTGCCATGTTTAGGCAGGAGGTGCAGTATGAATGCCACCACCCAATGACACGTTTGTACAATGGGAAGCTGGCTAAAATGTTAGCATTGGACATCTTTTTTCTTTAGTGGAAGGATTTGGTTTTCTACAATTTGTGGTGGCCATCTGCCCGAAATGGAAGGTTCCCAGCCGGACCTATTTCATCAGAGCTATTCCAGCACTACATCACGATGTGCCAGAATTGGTTAGAGAAGATTTGCACCAGGGTGCTGTCCACACAATCCACTTGACGACAGACGTGGACCAGTTGCCAAGCCACTGATTACATGTGCATCACTGCATGCTGGATCTCTTTTGTGGGGGTTAGAGAAATGATATCTGCAGGTGTTGACACAGCTGAAAGTTTTAATGGTGCTCGGAAGTATGCAACAGTAGCTTTCTTCACCATGGAAAAATCCCATACAGCTGCAAACATCTTGCATGACTTTAACAACAAGGTCTTTGAATGGCTGCACCCCGGCGGGCTTCACATTGGATCTGTTGCCACGGACAATGGCAAAACTATAGTTAAGGCCATGTCAGGTGGTGGCTATTTCAGGGTCCTGTGTTTGGCTTACTGCATAAACATCATTGTACAGGACTTTCTCAAAAAAGAACCCCGAGTCGGGAACTTATTGTCCACATGCAGAATAATCTATACTCATCTCAGCCATTCTTTTAAAGGCTGCAAGCTATTGAGTATTATACGGCATGATAATAGAATGCCGGTTAAAACCCTCGTACAGGAGGTGCCAACACGTTGGAATTACTACTACTACATGCTGCAATGTCTGTTTGAGCAGTACAGACCGATCAATGAATATGCTATGCAAAGAGGGGATGCAACTGTGATAGGCATGATCATTGAGATGGACCAATGGGGCCTGGTCAAATGCCCGACAGAGATCCTCTTTCCTTTTGAAATTTTCACTCAGGACGTCAGCAAGGAGGACTGTAACATGGTCCAAGCTATTCCAATGGTGCATATGCTGCAGAAATAACTATAGGAGGTGTTTGAAAAGTACGCAGGTGTGGATGAAAAAACAGACGCGCTGGACTTGCCGGAGAGCTTAATCCTTCGTTTATCTGTCAACGCAAAGGCTGCCAAGAGACACGGGGCCTCATTACGAGTTTGGCGGTCCCATGGCCGCCATGTTGGCAGTCATATGGCCTATGGAATGTTCACCGCCAATAACGACAGCAACCGTAAGTACACACACTCACCTGTTACTGCTGTATTTTGTGAATTTTTGTACACTTACATAACATCCCATAGAGATGGGGGTACGATGTCTACACTCACAAGTAACTGTACATTGACATGGACACTCACATACAGCCATACAGACCCGCACATACACAGCACACACACTACAGTCACCACACACACACCACAAGTCAAAAACACACACCTACCCACAGAAACACAGCACAGGCCCAGTCTCACACAATACCATACAACACAACAACACCACAACAGCACAATCATAAACGCATTGGCAAGCACTCATAATAGACACTACCCAAGGACATATCACACATACAACACAACGTATAACCAACAGAGATCGAATACACACAATTACTCAATCATACAATTTACCAATCAACACACACATCAAAAATCACATAGCACATCGTACCTATCATAACATGCACAATACACGCACACTCACACAGTTAAAGAACACAACAATTAACACATGCCAACTCAAACACCACACAATACCATGACAACAGCATGTCTGCTACATACACATGCCCATCACACAACACACACCCAACTCCTGGGGGACAAAAGCACTCCACACACCCTCACATGCTGGTCACACAATACAGGAAGCACAAGCACCACACACATACAAATACTCACACACAACCAATGTCAGCCAGGGACCACTATAACCTAGGAAAGAAAATGTAGGACAAAAATGTAACCAGGAAAACAACAACTGGTTGGTCTTAATATGTTTCTAAAAAAAATAGATTAAAGTCAAAGGCCATAGGCCAGTCCATAGTCCACGGATTGTGCACCAAAGGCACATATTGGTGCCCCTAACTTGACTCCTGACTGCCATGTAACCTCCACAGGTAAGGGCATCAAGGGGGTAGGCAGGCACCTCAGGGATAATTGGGGGGCTGAGGGTGGGGTTTAGGCTTGGGAAGGGGCGGTGTTGGATTTGGCTTTGGAGGGGGTTTTAGGTTTAGGCTTGGGGAGGCTTGGGTCTTCTTGGGAAGGGTAGACTTCTTGATTGTGGACAACTTGCTATCATAATATTGGGAGTATAGATCTGTAGGTTGGAAGGAACAACCAGCAAAGTGTGAAAAGCTGTACAGTGGTACACACATGACACAGTCACATGTTCATCATCATATGCTTCTGTACAGAGGGGATAACATAGGAAAGTGATATGTCCCTATACACAATAGAAAGTGCACACCAGTTTACCAATGTTGAGGACTGTACGTCTATGTGTTTCTCGGAGATCATTGACCCTTTGCACTTACCACATTGTCAGAGCTTAGATTCTATCACTTCATACACTGACCTGGCAGACAGATGAAAATGTGTTGTCAGTACTTACCCCTTGTGGCTGCCCTCAAACGCCCATTCAACTCAGGATAGGCCACCGCAAATATGCGGGCCGTTAGGGTTTCAAGGGCTGACAGGAACCACTCATCCCCAGCTGGGCCTATGAAGTCTTCCGGGCCCAGCGTTTTAGGTAATCCAACCACTTCCTACAGTGGGTGTTTCGCCGGCTGTGGACACCTAGGGTCTGCACTTTCTTGACGATGACACACCAAATCACCCTTTTCTGATGGGTGTTGACCTCCAGGGATGACACAGACAAGAGGAGAAAGTCATGTCCACATGCACCATATCAAAACAAGAAGGGTGAAACAAATGTCAGTGCAAGTAGTCATACACACACTTTCTCCAACATCCCTTCTGTGTGGAATGGCAATCTGCAGTCACGCCATGTTTGAAGTTGAGTAGGGCATACAACATGCATATCCAGCACCAGGTGTCAGCTAGAAACACATGGCCTGACAACAAGCATGTCTTAAAACATGGTGTGAGTATTCAAGTATTTATAACACCACCTTCAATTATTAATTACAGTTTGTAGGTGGGGCAGGGTACAAACATTACACATTCCCTACTAAGTACCAGGGCTCAAAATCTATCTAAGCACATGTGCGCATGTCCATCTACCCACACATATTATCCCAAACCTTCATTCAACCACATTTACTGAACATCATCATACACTCAATATTTCAAACATTGATATTGCTTGGTACTTACCTGCTCCTCTGGTGCACCATCGAGCTGTTCATACAGGGGTAGGACCTCTTCCACAAGCTTGTCTAGCTCGTCAGCTGGGAAGGCAGGGGCCCTATCACCTGTAAGATGTGGCATGATTGCTCCCAGCAGCAGTCCACAGCAGCTTAGGTCATAGAGGTCTTGCTGACAGCAGTGTCAGTAGTCAAATGAGGGATGAAATATGAGATGGCGGTCACGTCCGTCACATACAGGAACGTCACCGCCAGCTGATGTTGCCATTGGCCCAAGTCCACCAAAGGCAGAAATGTTTTCCAATGGCAATGTTCACCACGGTTGTGTCCACCTACCGCCAAGACAACATCGGCCGGTGGAGTTAGATTACTTCCTGGTGTCCAATACAGTAGGTCAGGCAGCTGCCATTTTGAGGCTCATATATGTATGCTAACATTATGGAAGGTGCGTCATTGACTATGAATTGCATTTATGACACTGTGTTAACTGCTGGCATTATGAAAACATGTATAATGTGCATATATTATATAGAGGAAGTTAAATTGCTGTATACTGAGTTATGTACATGAAATGGCATTGTCAGCAGAGTAATGATAATCAGAAAAGAGTGTAGCATTACCAAATATGTTCAACATGTTAAGTTTGTTAATGTCACATTTACTTTCAGTGACATGTTTCTTCATTTAAAGAACATGCTAGAGGTTAGGGGATCTGAATGCAGTTATTAGATTAATGTTACCTAGGTATGTGCTGTGTACAACGTTTTCACTGTTTCATGTGACAAAATGTAGCTTCATATGTGAAGTTGGTATGATCATACGTATGATGTATAGATTGAGTCATACACATATATTTTGGTGTTGTCCCACATAGTTACCCTGGCAAGAGAAGAGCAAGACAACTTCCAGGGTAAAGTCCACTAGCAGACCTCACCATAGAGGAGTGACGTGATACAAATATACCGCCTGGATAGGCATCCAATCATGGATCTCTGGCATCAGCTGGAGCCTGATCTGATGCCTGCCATTTTTAAATCCCAATAGCATACCTCCCATTGTCCAAGTCATGTCAGTGCTGCACCTCCTGGCCTCTGGGTCCTTTAAAAATACAGTGGCCCTAACTACAGGGATGCCTCAGACCATGTCCAGTCTGGTTTTGAGGGCTGTACTCTCTACATCGTTGAAACACCTGGACAGCTACATCAGATTTCCACAATGTGAAGATTTGGCCTCTATAAAGGCTGATTTCTATGCTTTGGGACACATTCCACGTGTGGTTGGAGCCATAGATGGCAACCATGTAAGCTTGGTTCCCCCAAATGCCAATGAGCAGGTACATAGGACGAGGAAAATCTTCCAGTCCATCAACGTCCAAGTGGTCTATTTGACTGACCTCTACATATCACAAGTTTGTGCAAAGTATCCTAGGTCAGTCCATGATTCCTTCATCATGTGGAACAGCAATATGCCACTGCTATTGACACAACAATATACAGAGAGGGCCTGGTTGGTTGGTAAGTCATATATGTAATGTGTGTCTGGGTATGTGATTAGGCTTTATCTGATGATGCATTGAACCAATATGTTTGCTTCTCAGCATACTGAAACATGACATGTCCCTAACTTCACAAGTGTGTGGGTTTGTAGCATATGACACCTATGCTGAAACTCAGAAGTTAGCAGCAGTACTTCACTATGTGGTCATTGGCATTCTCCAAATCAATATGTGGGAAAGTACAATACAAGTGATTTGTGTAATGTATAGTATACTTTGTCAATGCAATATTTAGCCTGATCATGCAGTACATGTGTAATGGCCATTGCAAAGGTTTTACAGTAGAGAAAAACATTTTAGTACATGAGTTGTTAGACATGGCAGTTGTATATGGTTGATAAATCACAGTAATACATGATCTGTGGTTAAGTGGTATTTATTGGGGAGTACACAGCAAAAAGAGTGATTAGAAACCAAAATAACACAAAGTAACGAGTGAAGGGTTCAGTCATGGTGGATGAAATCATCAGAGTAACTGCTTCATTATTTGGAAACACAAGTCCAGTGTCCTTGTACCATGGGGAAATGCAGATAGGTTTCAGAACAGTCAACAGGGTGTATCTGTGGCACACAAAGGGAACCAATTAGTAGAGGTTCTCTTCCTGGCAGTGGTTTTGGTATTGGCATCTGCTCTTCCAGGATGCCTGGGTAGACGTCTGCGTTTGCGGGGAGCGGGAGTTGTCACCTACAGAGGCAGGGGTGTCTGAGGCATTCCCTTCCCCTGGCAGGGCCTACACTCCACTAGTTGCCACAGATATAGAAGGGCCTGCTATCTCATTGCTAGTGGAAGAGGCCTGATGTTGAGTACAAAACCTACTCAGGGGGGTGTTCATGCCTCTCAACACCCCAGCAATGGAAGCCAGGATGGCATTTTGGGCCTGCCACTGCTGCATAGCTTCCTGGTGGTTGTCCTTCTGCCCCCTCCTGGGGGCAGAAAACACTAGACACCAGGGATTTTTTATTTTTTTCACACTTGCTCATAAGGGGAGTGGCCCGTTGGGCAAGGGCTTCTCCCCAAGGGGGCTAATGATTTTTAGGCCAGAAAACCACTAGACACCAAGGATCATTTTTTTTTGTTTATTTTTATTTTTTTATGTTCGGGGAGCGACCCTTTAGGCAAGGGTCGCTCATGGGGGCCAAATTATGTTTAGGCCATTTCTGCCCCCCCGGGGGCAGATAGACCTAATATAATTAGGCAGATCTGCCCCCAGGGGGAGGCAGAAACCACTAGACACCAGGGATTATTTATTCTATTCATACTTGTGCATAAGGAGAGCGGCCCCTTGGGCAAGGGCCGCTCCCCAGGGGGCCAAATTATTTTTAGGCCATTTCTGCCGCCAGGGAGGCAGAAAACCACTAGACACCAAGGATGTATATTTTTTTTGTTTATTTTTATTTTGTTATGTATGGGGAGCGACGCCGTTGGCAAGGGTCTCTCCCGGGGGGCCACATTATTTTTAGACCATTTCTGCCCCCGCTGGGGGCATATCCGCCTAATATAATTAGGCCAATCTGCCCCAGCTGGGGGTCAGAAACCACAAGACACAAGGGCATTTCTTTTTTTTTTTATACTAACGCATAAGGGGAGCAGCCCCTTTGGCAAGGGCCACTCCCCAGGGGGGGGCAAAATATTTTTAGGCCTTTTCTGCCCCCCTGTAGGCAGATCGGCCTAAAATAATTAGGCGTATCTGCCCCCAGGGGGGCAGGCACCTCTAGACACCTGGGACATATATATTTTTTATTTACTTTATGTTTTTATGTATGGGGAGCGACCCTGGGGGGCAAATTGTATTTAGGCCCATCATGACTTGGGAATGTTGATAAGCTCCCAAGACTTGGGAGACAGTATCCTGGCCCGTTATGTCCCTTGGAGCCCTCATCTTCTGGCCTACAACATTCCTCCCACGCATCCTCCCCCCACATGCCTGTGCCTCTGGCACAGTGTGCCCACTCCCACTGGTAGCAGGTCCATCGTTGTCACAGGTGACAACAGGAGCCTCAGGTATCTGTACTGGGTGGCGCACAATGGGAGACACTGTCCTTGGGCTACAGATTTGGGGGTGAATGGTTGCCTGTGATGTGGATGCAACAAGGCTGGGAGGAGTGGCTGTGGGCAGGGTGAGACTCACAGTTGTTGACTGACCATGTGTCCCTGATGGGGCAGCTTCGTTCTCAGTGTCCAAACATTCAAGGGTGTTTTCCTCACTGGGGCCTTTATCCAGAGGGGTAGTGGCAGTCTCTGGTGTCCTCTCCATGGTGAGAATGGAAAGGTTACCTGTAGGAGAAGTGGAACACACAGTTGCTGTAAGTTCCCTGTAAGTTATGCAACAAGTGTTGTTTAACTTTGACCATTAGACATGCTCTGTGACAAGCACACAATGCCTTTACATGATCCCCTGATATGAAAATGACAGCTGCTTCCAAATCTGGGTTAGACCAATGTGGGACACAGAGATTTACAATTGCAAACACCATGATCCAAGCTCTCCAAGCTATTAGAATATGTTGGTAGTAAGATGACTGCTGCTGCCCTCATATCTTGTCTGAGTAAAGACATGACAATGTACATTTATCTCCTAGTAAGGTGTATGGCATTATTGATTAAACTAACAGCTGGGCAATGCACAATGGTGACACAGATGGCCAAGAGTAAGTGAGTTACCATTTGACCTGGACCTCTGTATGGGTGTACTGCAAGTATATCCGATTCCCATATAGTTTCCACCCCCCAGGTGAGTATATGATGTTGTTTGGAAGGTTATCTCAAAGGCCAGTTTAGTAGGTGTTGGAAAATGGGTTATTGGTAAGGGCAGGTAAGTACCTACACTTAGCAATAGGCCACTAACCTCCACTTAGGTCTCAGTAAATTAAACCTAGCTCAACCCTTGGTAGCTTGGCAATGAGCGAGAAGGCTTAACTTAGGAGACAAAGCGTAAAGCATTCAAATATCACAAAACAGTAATTAAATAAAACACAGGAAACAGTTTAAAAATCCAAAATCAATTTATACGAATAGGAAACATTTCTATCTTTAAAATGACACCAAAACGAATAAAATCAGATAAGGGGAACTGGAGATAGGAATTTTTAAAGAATTAATGCTTTCTAGCGCATAGAAACAAAAAGCGCCAATCTGGTCATCTGGTTGCACCTCGACCGGGGCAAAGTCAAAGTTTAAGGCCGACCGCAATGGAGCCCGGCTCAGCTACAACCCTCGGGAGGTCTTGGTCAAAAGTTTACCTTAGGACTTAGTCGTTTTTCTGGAGATTTGCTTCAGCGGACGTACCTGCCAGTCCAATCCGACCTCCTGGAACTCTTCCTCGGATATGCGTCCTAAGCTATTCAGTATTCGCCAGTTTCTCTCAAAATTTGATCTTATTTTGTTTGCTCTAGGACTATAAGTCATCACACAAGTTAACGGGGTGCCTTCTTTTTTTTGTTTAGGGGTTAGGAGCGACTCTCTAGGTGTGTACCAGGCTCTATTTAAAGCATTTTGAACTCGTTTTTTTTTATATCCCCTGTTCACCAGTTTATCCGTCAATTCGATTGCATTTTTGAAGTAATCTTCCTTATTGCGACAATTTCTTCTGATTCGCAAAAATTGGCTATAAGGTAAGTTTTTCTTTTAGTTTTCTAGGATGACCGCTTGAAAAATGAAGCAGAGCTAGGGGTTCCAACACCGAACCACATGCAGAAACAATGGGTCTTCCCGGGGGATTTTGCATACTTTTATGGATTTTAGGTAGAATATAAAAGTGGGGAGTCTTCCCATCATTTTGATAAAGGAACTCAAATTCCTTTTTGCATATCCATTGATTATTGATTGCATCTCTTGTGATAGACTTAATTTCTTGTGGTAGATCCTTAGAGAAATCTTCTTGGATAACACGGTAATGGTCTGTATTGTTTAACTGTCTCATCACTTCTTGCTCATATTGGTTTTTATTCCATATCACTATCCCCCCACCTTTATCTGCAGGTTTAATGATAATTTCTTGATTATTAGCCAAACTCTGAATCTCCTCTTTTTCTGCCTTAGCACAATTTGTTTTAAAAAATATATTTTTAGTGTTAAGATTGTCAATTTCCCTCAACACTACATCTTCAAAAACTAATATTTCCTTTGGCATGTCATTTTTTTTAGGACAGAAGGAAGATTTCGGTTGCAGACCACTATTGTTCTCATCTATCTCTATCGGGGAGTCCGCAAAAAAGCTTTCAATCTAAATTCACGTAAAAATCTCAGAACTTCAATCTTACTGTCTACCGGATTTTGAGTTTTGAGAGGTACAAAGGAAAGTCCTTTATTCATTATTTGAATTTCTGAGGAGGTCAGAGCATACGAAGACAAATGAAATATAGGCATAATTTCTTTGTTGGTGTTTAACGTCTGTATGTTTTGCATTGTGTACAGAAGATGCCTTGGTCTTGATATTTACCTCTCAGAGTACCACCTCCTCTTCCCTGGCGCCCACCTCTGCCGAAAAAAGGTTGAGCTTCTGAGTATTGTGGTTTGGGGGATTTGGGACTTCCCTGATTATTCAGCTCAGACTCAGAGGATGTATCTGAAAAAGTAATAAATCTTCTCCGTGATCTAGTTTGATATTGGAGGATTAAAGTGCTTGGATTATTATTCTTATAAAAATCTTCTTTCAAATATGGGTAAGTATTTATTGAACTAAATTTCTAAGGTCTCTTGCCACCTTCGTAGTTTTTTGATTTACTGTGTGGGTTTTGAACTCGCTGATCATCTTATTCACACTTTCTAGCAGTTTTTTGCATCCTTAACCCCGTGGGTGCCCGGGACGAGCTGGTCTCGCTCTCGGCACCGTTTGCCCGGTGCCGAGGATGAGACCAGCTCGTCCTGCTATGGGCCCCTCCTTTCCAAGCACCCCCCTCCCCTGGGCAGGGATGGAAGGGGAATCCCCTTACACCCCCGCTCCCTCCCTGACCCCCGCATTAGCGCGCTGATGTCATCAGACGCCTTCCCCTCCGCGCTGGAAGCTCAGCTTCCAGCACCGATCGGGGGAGAAATGCACAAGCATTTTTCCTCCGATCACGTGGAGGGGGCAGAGAGGAATGAAAGGAGAGAAAAGGCCTTTCCTCTCCTTTCATTCTCTCTGAGCATTTCTGCTGCCCGATCGCAATGCGATCGGGCCACAAAAATGCCCACTAGACAGCAGGGATTTTATTTTTTGGGGCATTTCCGTAAGGGGAGCGGCCCCTTGGGCAAGGGCCACACCCCAGGGGGGGGCAAATTATTTCTAGGCCATTTCTGCCCCCCCTTGGGGCAGATAGACGATCTGCCCCCAGGAGGGGCAGAAAACCACTAGACACCAGGGATAAAAAAACTCATTTTTTTTTTTTTTTTATGTTTGGGGAGCGACCCCTTAGGCAAGGGCCACACCCCAGGGGGGCAAATTATTTCTAGGCCATTTCTGCCCCCCTTGGCGCAGATAGCCGATCTGCCCCCAGGAGTGGCAGAAAACCACTAGACACCAGGGATAAGAAATCATTTTTTTTTTAAATGTTATGTTTGGGGAGCGACCCCTTAGGCAAGGGTCGCTCCCGGGGGGGGCAAATTATTATTAGGCCATTGATCGGCCTTGCAATCTGCCCCCAGGAGGGGGCAGAAAACACTAGACACCAGGGATTTTTTATTTTTTTCATACATAAGGGCAAGGGCCGCTTCACAAGGGGGCTAATGATTTTTAGGCCAGAAAACCACTAGACACCAAGGATAAAAAAAAAATTGTTTATTTTTATTTTTTTATGTTCGGGGAGCGACCCTTTAGGCAAGGGTCGCTCACGGGGGGCCAAATTATTTTTAGGCCATTTCTGCCCCCCCCAGGGGGCAGATCGGCTTAATTATATTAGGCCGATCTGCCCCCAGGGAGGCAGAAAACCACTAGACACCAGCAATATATATTTTTTTGTTTATTTTTATTTTTTTATGTATGGGGAGCAACGCCGTAGTTAAGGTTCGCTCCCGGGGGGCCAAATTATTTTTAAACTATTTCTGCCCCCGCTGGGGGCATATCCGCCTAATATAATTAGGCCGATCTGCCCCCATGGGGGGCAGAAACCACAAGACACCAGGGATTTTTTTTTCTTTTATACTAATGCATAAGGGGAGCAGCCCCTTTGGCAAGGGCCACTCCCCAGGGGAGGCAAAATATTTTTAGGCCTTTTCTGCCCCCCTGTAGGCAGATCGGCCTAAAATAATTAGGCTTATCTGCCCCCAGGGGGGCAGAAACCTCTAGACACCTGGGACATATATATTTTTTTTATTTACTTTATGTTTTTATGTATGGGGAGCGACCCCTTAGACAAGGGTTGCTCCCCTGGGGGGCAAAATTGTATTTAGGCCATTTCTGCCCCCCTTGGGGGTAGAACAGCCTATTTTTGTTAGGCCAAACTGCCCTCAAGGGGGGCAGAAACCTCTAGACACCAGGGATTGGTGTGTGTGTATGTGTGTGTTTTGTTTTGGGGGGGGGCAGCCCAAGGGGCAAGGATCGCTCCCCATGAGGGCACATTACTGTTGGCCATAACTGCCCCCCTTGGGGGCATATTGGCCTATTTTTGGAAGGTCCATCTGCCCCCAAAGGGGGCAGAAAGCCCACCAGAGACCAGGGAAGATTTTTTTCTTCAAAATAAGAGGTTAGGGGTATGCCATATCCCCACCCCATATAAATGGGGCGAACGTTGTTCTGCCCAACAGTGGGCAGATTGGGCAATTACCCCCAATCCAGACCCCGGGGGGACAGAAAGTCTACTAGATGACAGGGAATAAAAAACAAAAAAAAATAGGGGTGGGGTGGTGGTTCCCAACCAGTATGGGCCTGATTATGCCCCCACCCGAACTGAAGGGACTAACAGTCTTTCAGCTCTCCCCGCACACTAAAACATTTTATCCCATGGCAAACAAGAGGACATTTGATTATTTTTAGGTTTTGTTTTACATTTGGGCCATGAGAGCTTGGTAACTCTCAAAAACGTCCCACTTGAAATGGTGAGGGCTGCACTTTTTTTTTTATTTTGGGACGCTGCCATGTAGAAAAATCCACAAGACTAGACACATCTGAAAACTAAACATCTAGTTGATTCCAGCGTGGTGTGCTTCACATGCACCCCGCACCATTTCCTTACCCACAATGCCCTGCAAACCTGCAACTTTGCTGGAAAGCACACATTTTTCCCACATTTTTGTGATGGAACCTTCCGGAATCTGCAGGAATCCACAAAATTCCTACCACCCAGCATTGTCTCATCTATACCAATGAAATTTCTGCTGCACTTGTCAGCCTAAATTTTTTTTTTTTCAAACTGCCCTTTTGGACCCACTTTGGTTCCCCCTCAATTTCGACGTGTTTTTGGCTCTTCCCTGTCACAATCACTTGGCCCACCTACACAAGTGAGGTATCATTGTTACCGGGAGACTGAGGGGAACATTGGGTGGTAGGAAAATCCAGGTGCGGTGATACCACACAGAAATGTGGGAAAAATTAGATTTTTTAGCTAAATTTGAGGTTTGCTGAGGATTCTGGGTAAGAAAACATTGGGGGATCCACGCAAGTCACACCTCCCTGGACTCCCTCGGGTGTCTAGTTTTCAGAAATGTTTGGGTTTGGTAGGTTTCACTAGATGGCTGCTGAGCCCAGGACCAAAAACACAGGTGCCCTCGCAAAAACAAGTAGTTTTCTTTTTGATGTGTCCAGATAGTGTTTTGGGGCATTTCCTGTCGCGGGCGCTAGGCCTACCCACACAAGTGAGGTACCATTTTTATCTGGAGGCTTGGGGGAACGCTGGGTGGAAGGAAATTTGTGGCTCTTCTCAGATTCCAGAACTTTCTGTCACTGAAATGTGAGGAAAAAGTGGTTTTGTTAGCCAAATTTTGAGGTTTGCAAAGGATTCTGGGTAACAGAACCTGGTGAGAGCCCCACAAGTCACCCCATCATGAATTCCCCTAGGTCTCTAGTTTTCAAAAATGCACAGGTTTGGTAGGTTTCCTAGGTGCCGGCTGAGCTAGAGGCCAAAATCCACAGGTAGGCACTTTGCAAAAAACACCTCTGTTTTCTTTGAAAAAATGTGATGTGTCCACTTTGTGTTTTGGGGCATTTCCTGTCGCGGGCACTAGGCTTACCCACGCAAGTGAGGTACCATTTTTATTGGGAGACTTGGGGAAACGCTGGGTGGAAGGAAATTTGTGGCTCCTCTCAGGTTCCAGAACTTTCTGTCACCGAAATGTGTGGAATAGTGTTTTTGTAGCCAGATTTTGAGGTTTGCAAAGGATTCTGGGTAACAGAACCTGGTGAGAGCCCCACAAGTCCCCCTATCTTGGATTCCCCTAGGTCTCTAGTTTAAAAAAATGCACAGGTTTGGTAGGTTTCCCTAGATGCCGGCTGAGCTAGAGGCCAAAATCCACAGGGAGGCACTTTGCCAAAAACACCTCTGTTTTCTTTGAGAAAATGTGATGTGTCCACTTTGTGTTTTGGGGCATTTCCTGTTGGGGGCACTAGGCCTACCCACACAAGTGAGGTACCATTTTTATCGGGAGACTTGGGGGAATGCTGGGTGGAAGGAAATTTGTGGCTCCTCTCAGATCCCAGAACTTTCTGTCACCGAAATCTGAGGGAAAAGTGTTTTTTGCCCAAATTTTGAGGTTTGCAAAGGATTCTGGGTAGCAGAACCTGGTGAGAGCCCCACAAGTCACCCCGTCTTGGATTCCCCTAGGTCTCTAGTTTTCAAAAATGCACAGGTTTGGTAAGTTTCCCTAGGTGCTGGCTGAGCTAAAGGCCAAAATCCACAGGTAGGCACTTTTAAAAAAATACCTCTGTTTTCTTTGGGAAAATGTGATGTGTCCACGTTGTGTTTTGGGGCATTTCCTGTCACGGGCGCTAGGCCTACCCACACAAGTGAGGTACCATTTTTGTCGGGAGACTTGGGGGAACATAGAATAGCTAAACAATTGTTATTGCCCCTTGTCTTTCTCTACATTGTTTCCTTCCAAATATAAGACAGTGTGTAAAAAAGACGTCTATTTGAGAAATGCTCTGTAATTCACATGCTAGTATGGGCACCCCAGATGTGCAAATAACCTCTGCTCCTCAACACCTTTTCTTGTGCCCATTCTGGAAATACAAAGGTTTTCTTGATGCCTATTTTTCACTCTTTATATTTCAGCAAATTAATGTCTGTATACCCGGCATAGAATGAAAACCCACTGCAAGGTGCAGCTCATTTATTGGCTCTGGGTACCTAGGGTTCTTGATGAACCTACAAGCTCTATATAGCCCCACAACCAGAGGAGTCCAGCAGACATAACAGTATTTTGCTTTAAAAAATCTGACATTGCAGGAAAAAGTTACAGAGTAAAACGTAGAGAAAAATTGCAGTTTAATTCACCTCAATTTCAATATTTTTTTATTTCAGTTGTTATTTTCTGTAGGAAACCCTTGTAGGATCTACACAAATTACCCATTGCTAAATTCAGAATTTTGTCTATTTTTCCAAAATGTTTAGGTTTCTTGGATCCAGCATTGGTTTCACACCCATTTCTGTCACTGACTGGAATGAGGCTGAAAGCACAAAAAATCGTAAAAATGGGGTATGTCCCAGTAAAATGCCCAAATTGTACTGAAAAATTAGGTTTCCTCATTCAAGTCTGCCTGTTCCTGAAAGCTGGGAAGCTGGTGATTTTAGCACTGCAAACCCTTTGTTGATGCCAATATCAGGGAAAAAACCACAAGCCTTCTTCTGCAGCCCTTTTTTCCCATTTAAAAAAAAAGAAAAATGTCACTGTATTTTGGCTAATTTCTTGGTCTCCTTCAGGGGAACCCACAAAGTCTGGGTACCTCTAGAAACCCTATGATGTTGGACAAAAAAGACGCAAATCTGGCATGGGTAGCTTATGTGGACAAAAAGTTATAAGGGCCTAAGCGTGCCCTGCCCCAAATAGCCAAAAAAAGGCCTAGCACCTAGGGGGAAAAGGCCTGGCAGCGAAGGGGTTAATGGTATTATCATTCAAAATCTCTTGTTCCAGTGCCTCAATTTCTTTTAGCTCAGCCTCTCTCACTCTTAGTGCTGTCCCCACAGATAAAGCAAGCCAATCTCTAGAGCATTTTGTCCCCACTCCACTAAATTGGGATAAATATGTTTTGTCAAAGATAAATATGACCAGTATGTTTTTAACTTGTAGTCCTAGTGGTATTGTGTTATGTTTAAGGTGTTCCAATAAAACCTGTGCATGAAGTTGACTTTTGACCTTGTAAGTACATGTGGTCGCGTCTATTGTGGGATCTTAGTAGAAGAGTTAATATCCAGGCCATTTCGGTTGATTCAGCCTTAGTTTGAGGACATGGGTTGTAATTACACAACTTTGCCAATAGTTAATATGGCCACCGCAAATTTCTGTCCCGATTTAAAGATGGCAGCCCCCACATTCTGTTCTCACAGCGTCGGGAATGCGCTAGAAGGGCCGACTTGTCGGGCAATGCGCAGACTTTCCGCAAAGATAACAGTAAGTTTCCATAAACAACAAGACATGCTGCAGTCGTTTCTTTGCATTCATTTTGAGTCCCATACAGTCTTATATCTTATTTCCTTCATTTACAGATAGATTGAGACCGCAAGCTTGGATTTTTCTCAGACTTATAATGTAGGATGGCTAATACTTTGATCTCAGCATGAGGGGTAGTTGGGGTTCTACACATATATATATATATATATATCTTCACTTTTTCTTCCCTTTAGTAATCTTTAGCAGCGAGTTTATAATGGCACAAATGGGTAGAATACCTAATTTAGATATTTTTATGAATGTCTAAGTACACTAAATTACACTAATCATGTTGATCCCATATTGTACAAATTAAGTGAGTACACAGTGTGGATAAAGGAACTTTATAACATCACATATTGGTGTTATATAATTCGTCACGGTGAGGGGATTACTTGAACTATTTCCAAATAATTTGTTTTAAAAAGTTTAATTTAATTCTGTATACTATTTATAGGTCTTTCTCTCTCCATGAGTCCTGAAGAGGCCCACATGTAAAGGGGCCGAAACGCGTCGACCTTTTGACAAGGAGGTTGCAAACAATAATTAGCGTATGGACTATGACTAAAGCTCAGATCGCTCCCTTAATTAATATCGAAGGAAAGTAGAAATATAAGATGTGATAGCTGTCGCAACCATCTCTTTTATGTGGATGAAAGTCTTAATACATTTTGACAACCACTTTCTCTAAATATTTTTGGAGACTGATGAAGACAGTATTCGTATATATTTATATCTATATGTGTGTAAATAATTGTGATGTAAGTCTATTTGTACATTATACATATGATGGATGTCTGTCACTTTGGTTGTTTGTCCAAATAATGAAGAGAATAAGTTTGTTGCAATTAAAGCCAGTGACCAATTCAGAAGTTCATTGCGAGTAAATTCAACATTTGAATCTGTCCCTACTATTGTACCACTCGTGTTTATGGATTATATTTAGTCTACCCAGATATGGTAAGGTTATTAGGGTTGACCCCTTGTTTCTCTTTAAAATGACACTGGGCACCTCAGCAGTGCACCTATGGGTGCAGTACCTATGCTAGGGTCCCTAAAACTACATGCCCTACCATATACTAGGGACCTATAGGTAGGTTGACTTATCCAATAATAATCAGCTTAATTAGCATACTGATTTTTCACAGAGCACAGGCCCTGGGACTGGTTAGTAGTAGCCAGGGCGCCGTCAGGAAAACACCAGCAAAAAGGGACAAATGGGGGCAAAAAGTTAGGGGCCTCTGCAATCAGCCCTGTCCTCTCGCTGTAGGGAACACAGCTGTAGCTGTGTTTTGTTTGTAATAGTACTGGTAGTGGGCAATAGCATTGCTGTCATTGCCACAAACTATTAAATAGTGGAGCATTCAGGATGGATTACATTGATGGTTAGTTTCACATGCAAGGCTATTTACAATGTAATACAGTGTCCTGGTTTTCTTACAGGTGGAACAGTGCCTTCTGGGAGTTGTAGTGCTGGTAGTCTCTGTACTTCACATGCCATATACGAACACTGTGTCCCCAGGTGAGTTTAGTTGACATGTGGTATGCCAGAGAGGGACATTTGGACACAGGGGTAGTGGGTGGTTTTGTCATTGCGGTAGGGAAAGGTGATCTGTGAGCATGCAAGACAAAACGTTTTGGGGGCGTTATTGGTGTAGTGATTTACCAAACTCCACTCCCCCAGGTATTATTGACAGGCCCTCAGGATGCAGGAAGTCCAAGATCTTCACCTTCCATGATGTGAATGTAGTAGGAGGAGGTGGAGGTCCACCACCAGTCTTGATGACTGCCAGCTGGTGCCTTTCAGCCATGGAACGGACCTTCTCCCTGAGGTCGTTCCACCTGTTCTAGATGTCCTCCCTTGTGTGTGGGTAACTGCCTACAGAATTCACCCTGTCAACTATCCTTTAGCACAACTCCATTTTCCTGGCTATTGATGTTTGCTGGACCTGTGCTCCAAAAACATGTGGCTCTAGTCTGATGTTTTCATCCACCATGATCCTCAACTCATCATCAGTGAAACATGGGTGTTTTTGTATGGACATAGTAGCGGTGGATGAGACAGTAGTTAAAAATGGGAAAAAAATAAACAATTAGTGATGAGGTGTGGGTGCTGTGATTTTAGTGGGTAACAGTTGTTGTGTATTGTGTGGGATACTAAATTTAGTGTTGTGTATGTTGTGCAGGTGTGGGATGAGTGCTGAGTAAAATGTATAGTGGTGCCTATTGTGTGTTTTGGTACATATTACATTTTTTGGCTTGTGTGGCTGTTTATGGCATTCTTGTTGCAAAGGATCGTGGGTTGTGTAGGGGTGTTTTATATAGTGCAGTTTGTAGGTGTTTCGGTGCGCGGATGTGTGTCAGGTGTGGGGTTTTCAAACTATCCAATGTGGTGAGGTGTATTACTGTTTTGACCGCTGCAGTAAACACCACCAATGGTTGTCCACCATAGAAGAACCGCTATTGTGATTTGTAGATCGTAATTTTACCAGAAGTTTTTTGGCAGCCTGGCGGTGCTGGTGATGAGCCCACCTCTTTACCACCCTGCAGTGTCCTGGCGGTTTCAGAAATGTGGCTGTTTTTTGGCAAACTTAGCTCTGTGAATTTTAATTCAGCAGTCGGATCAGCACCAACATGGCGGTCCTTTGGAGACCGTCACCAAGGCAGTCTTGCCAAAAGATCGAAAAACTCATTATGAGGCCCATTGTGTCATCCAAACATTACATATGCTCCACAATTCTTGACCCATGGTACAAACAACTACTAACGGGGATGTTTCAACCTTCAATACGTGGATTGCTAAGCAAGCCAGAGTCCTAGAGAAAGAGTGGCAGGAAATCAATTCCAGCAACAACAACAGGAGCACGAACAGCAGCCCTAAAATCTGAATTTGATTGGTTTCTAAAGGCAGGGCTTAAGTCCACTGTCGAGGCAAATGCAAAAGAGGTCAAGCAAGGTGGAGCACCAATGACTAGTGGAGAAGTGTGGCTCAATGGTTAGAGCGGCAGACCCTGAAGCAGAGATCTGGCTCAAGACCAGGGTTCAAGTCCCGCTTCAGCAGGTCTTGGGCTCAATTCCCCTTGACCAGATAATTCTCGCCTCGGTGCCTAATCTAATTCATGGGTCCCACTCTGCAACTCTGGGCAATAGCTTGCTTAATCTCCACAACGGCCCCAACAGCGCTTGGATGCCTGGCTTCACCCTGGAGGTGCTCAGGAGTGGGTGCCTCACAGGGAAAAGCCAGGAGGGGTTCCATAGCGGTATGAGTACAGCGCCTTGAGACCCTAACGGGTGAGTAGTGCGCTATACAAGTGCTAATTTACATTTACATTTACTATTGAGAGGATGGCCCAAGCCTACCTGGATGACCCAACGGAGGTCTATCTGGATCAAAACCCATTGGTGTATTGGTATGGGAAGATGTGCCAATGGCCAGTGATCAGGAGGCTGGCAATAAAGTATCTGGCTTGCCCTGTAGCCAGTCAGTCTGCTGAGCATGAATTCAGTGCAGCTGGTGTGGTTGTCACAGTGAGAAGGACCAGCCTCTCACCCCAAGATGTTGAGAGATTGACCATGATCAAAATGAAACAGCACTTTCTACCACCAAATTACAGCATACCTGAAGTACAACAGGAGGTGGATGAGGGTGATTGGTCATGGTAGTGTGTTAGCTGACCAACGTCTGAGCGAACCACCTGAGTTTGAGGATGAACTCTACTTCCCTGACTATACCTGGGGCACCATTGAACTTTCTACTTTCTTCTGTTGATGAAATGCTCTAAGAAAAAAAAAGAATATAGCTCGCTGGAGAACCTTATCATTTTAATGTGCTTGTTTCTGACTAAATGACTAATGAACTGCAACTGTTTTAGGCCCATGTATAACCGGATTGGAGTCGGACCAGTTTGCATTGAAGAAGCCCCCAAACCTCCCAAAATCACTTTAAAGAGATTTGAGCGAAAATGTTGTTTTGGGAATCGTAGAGGACCAGCAATGTGTCACTATGCTTTATTGGAACAGGTAAGTAATACAATATGCCCCAACAGGTTATGTGAGGTATACTTGTTTTAATGTTGAGATGGTCGGTGTGACTAACGTCTAGTGGTGGTCGATAGTGAGAGTGGGTGTTTATTGTTGAACTATATTATTATGCTTGCTTGTGTTTGTGTTGTGCTTGATTAACAATGTTGATTGCATATTAATGAGTGATAATTGTTTTCGTGAAGATTATTTTTTTTCCTTCCCCTTTGACACTTAGCAAAATTTGTTTGCTAGCGTTTTCACACTGCTCTGTTTTCTGGTGCTTTGTTTTCTGGTTCACATTTGTCACAAAAGACCCAACCAGTCCATTTAGCTAAAAAAAAAATCTAGTCCAGAAAAAAAACGACTCAATGTTTCTCTTGTTGCTAAACACTGCTATGCGTTACAGTTCGCTCTATCTTAATTGGTTCGGGAGACAGTGACTCTTGGGAGTAGTTGATATGGAGTTGGACATGATAATTTTTAGTCAGAGTCTGGAGGATGATTGAAGGAATCAGAGGGTGAATTAACAACTTAAACAACTGCCAGAAGAAAGAAGTTATCAGCTTCATGTAAATCAACATGGATGATGATGAGTTTAAAAGGCGTACTCCAATCTGTGGACTGGTGGTGAGAGGTGCGTCGATTTCTTGATTTGAGAAATGCAACGCTGCTGCGTGTGTTTGCTGGGTGGCTCAAACTTGAAACTATGTTGTTGGGTGGGGGCCTGTTGTTGTAGGTAACTGAAGGAGACAGACAAGTGATGGATGATGTCATATTATGCACATGCTCTAGGCTAAATGTAATGATGATCATGACAAATGCGAGCTTGATCATCCTGATACATGCAGCCACTTGTATGTGATTGTTGGTTATGGTAAATGCTCTCACTTAATTGATCGCACATCAGTCATAAAATGAATTATCACAAAGGTGTTTGCTCTTGCTCTGCCACCTCTGAGTCTTCTTGGTACATTACTCCACGTGAAGCTTACCTTCCGTTCAATTCGTCTTGATTCTACACTATCATGATAATCATTTCTTTTTTAGCGAGGGAAGGCGGTGATGGTTAATGGATGCTGGAATGCATATTAACTGCCTCGCTTGAAAAAAACTGTGAGTTAAGAGAATATTCTGAAATACCATCCAACCCTTTGATAAAAACCCTTACAAGCAAGGAAAGTAGGTGAGAACGCCCTCATCTAAAAGAGCTCCCTTGTTTCTTCATTCCAAGCATTTATCTATTCATCATTGCAAATGTGTTCTTCTAGTACTCTTATTCTTCGCCCTTGACTTTTATACACACTGTTTAAGCTTTATATTCTCTCATCCAGTCCTTCGCCATTTAAAAACCTTCAAATTCCAAACATGGCTTGCCACTTACCCTTCACCAACATCCATTTACCCAATAACCATCCATGCATCACCCATTCACCCATCCAAGAGATCCAACCCACCGAGGAGTCTGTTCTCCTGTCCAGGCATAGAATCCTTTCACCCATACCCTTTCACCCACCTCAGTTGGCATCCTTTTACCAATATTCTCTTTCATCCATCCTTCACCCACACATGCATCCTATCATCCTCATCACCCACCTATATGATTATTATGCACCCTTTCATCCACACATCCTTTCACCCAGATTATACTTCACCCATCCTTTCTCCTTCCATCCTTCTTTAAATTTTCCAAAACACACCATAGTTCAAATTCATTTTAAGAATCTTGGTCTGCTGAGTTGCAGATAGAAGAGACCATTAATACTTACTTAACTCCCGAAGCAGGGTGTTGATGATTGAGTCAACAACAGTAGTACATCCTTGTAGTAACTATATTACTAATTGTCAATAAGCAAACAATAGCACTTGCCACCGCCCGCCACTGCTGCTGCCGAGACTTCCCCCTCATCCTATCCCGCAGCCATATCTGCGCTGGCGCGGCTGGCCCCGGCACTGGTGGTTGGTGCTGCTAGAAAACAAACATTTCACAATTTAGATGCCAGATACCCTATTGTTTTTTTTATAGCAAAATACAATTGCAATACATCACTATTTTTCAGTTACAGACTTCTCTTCTATCACAATATCAGGTGAGCATTTTGTTTTGAGGCTATTTTTGAAAAGGGTAGAACAAGCTATTGATGAATCTGAGACTTTCAAGAGAAATAAAAAGGTGCAAGAATTTGTCAATGAAGGCCACAGAGTATTGGTTGGCTAATGCAATGGGCCATCCCCCTCATGCTACATGGCCATCAACTGCTGGTATACTAATAATACATGCACAACATTGGAGGGTACAAACAATTACATGACCGTGTTCAAGAACACCTTTTTTTCCCTTTTTTAATGATTGAGCTGGAGCAAGAAAAAGGAATCCTTCTTACAGAACATGTGTAAAATCCCTTACAAAGGCATGCAATCTTCAGTACCTTGGTTCTCTGAGCCTTACCACCATTCCACAAAATAAGCTGACAGACAATGCAGAAGAAGGGAAGCTACAGACAGACTAGTACAGCCAGACAATTTGAAGCAAAGAAACTTGAAATATAGAAAATAAGTAAATAGGATAATGCAGAGATAAGAAGAATTTCAAAAACAGATAAACCAAAGTGGAGTTAGCAAAGAAATTAGGAGACAGGCACAGTAAAAAAGTAGAAAATAATTCTAACTGTGGAGCGAAAAAAGTTACAGAAATAAATATTAATATTAACAACAACAGGAGGGCTTAGTTACCATCTGCCTCTGCACTTGTGGAGGGGGCACCTTCAGCTGCCTCTCCCGCCTCACTATCACTCTTCCTGCCCCTGGATGCTGGATGATGTAAGAAAAAAATATAAAAGATTAGTGGTACTGTTAATAAATAGTCTCTCCAACTCTATTAATTGTTTTAAAAGAAAAGGCAAACACAGTAATATTTCTACATCAGAGGGTCAGAGCACCTGTATAATAATAATACTAGTGTCATGGACTATCCTATTCCAAGTTTCCTAACCCTATTCCAAATTTCCTAAACTACATTTTGGAATTACTAATAAATTGCAATGAATGATTCTACAGTTCTCTTCTCATTCTCAATCTCTGAATGCATAGATTGGATGCATGCATGCAAAACTACTACACATCACTGGAAAACTGCTTCAGAGAAGTGAGGGAACATGCTAACTCACTACTTCTAATATTAACTATGACTATCCTAGACAGGGCACAGGAGGTGTCTCTGCATTACTTCTTAATCAGCCCAAGCAAGCACCAAAAACAAGTACAATTGCGTAGCGCTGAGCACCTGTCTAGATGACAATCATATAATATTATATTTGTAACATAAAGTTAACTTACCAGCGTCTGAGCAGCATGCTTGCTATTTGGGAAGAAACTATTAGAACACAACTAATAGTTATTACTCACAGAGCCCCGCAACCTCTACACTTAGCAGGTAGAGCAGGTTCATTTCACAGTCTAGGATATCAGACCACGGGTGCGTTAGGTGTTGTTGGGTGTGCCAGACCCCAGAGATGCGGCGCATAGCCCGGTGCATCCTCTCCTAGCATTGCTGCCACTCCCGGAGGCCATACCCAGACCCGAGCCCGCTGCAAAGGTGGAGGGGAGGGGGCACTACACTTAAAACAAAAAGGCAGCCACCTCCACCTCAGAATAAATGGTGCACCCCTTCACGTCGCCGCCACTCAGATACTCATGAATCCTCTCACAGACCCACTCAAACCCTTGAGCAACCACTCACAGCCCCACTCAGATCCTCACGCACCCACTCACAGACCCTCTCAGACACTTATGCACACACTCACACATCCACTCAGGCTATCACACACCCACTCACAGACCCACTGACACCTTCATGCAGCCACTTACAGACCTGCCCATACACTGACACACCCACTAAGACACTGATGCAAACCCCATCCCCTGGAGCTCAACAGATTTGTAAGGTGGGAGGGTGGCATGTGGCCCCCCTGCCATTTTCGACCCCAGGGACTCCATCTCCCAGGGCCTGAAATTTGTTTTATGGGGAGGGGTTGCATGGCTCCCCTCCCCAAGCAGTGTCAGCCCCATGGGCTCTATCTCCCAGAGTCTAAGTGCCTTTAGGGGAGGGGGGCCCGTGGGCCCCCTTCCTAGGCTGTATTTGGTCACAGGGCCCCCTTCTCTCAGGGCTGCTAAACTGATTAAAAGGGGGGGTGTCCACATGGACTCCCTCCCTTTGCCATTAATGGCCCCAGGCACCCCTTCCTCTTTGGCTGGCTAACTAGCTCAGTTCGGAGGAGCCCACCCACAGGACTCAGCAGTTTTGCTGCCCTCACCAGCATTTTCAAAACTCCTGCCATGAAGTAGCAAACACTTAGGCCCATATTTATATTTTTTTACGCAAATCAGCGCTAGGGCAGATTTGCGTCAAAAAGTTTACTGCCGGCTAACGCCATTCCAAAGCACTAGCTGGGCGCATTATTTATGGAATGACGTTAGCCGGTGCTGCGGCTTGGTTAGCGTCAAAATAAATGACGGTAACCGGGCAGCGGAGGCGAAGGGAAGATTGTGGGGATGTGCGCCAAAGAATGGTGCAAGTCAGGTTAGAGTCAAAAATATTGGCTCTACCTGACTGGCGCCATTTTTTGACGCACAACTCCCATGGAAATGACTCCTGTCTTAGCAAAGACAGGAGTCATGACCCCCGGCCCAATGGCCATGCCTGGGGACTTCAGTCCCTTGAGCATGGTCATTGGGCACAGTGGCATGTAAGGGGGCCCAAGTTAGGCCCCCCATGCCACTTTAAAAAAAATATATATATACTTACCTACACTTACCTGCACTCACTATGGATGGGTCCCCCCATCCATGGGTGTACTCCAGGGGTGGGCGAGCGTAGCAGGGGGTGTCCCTGGGTGCAGGGAAGGGCACCTGTGGACTGCTTCATGATCTCCCACCATGGAAATGAGCCCACAGGTCCCTTAACGCCTGCCCTGACCCAGGCGTTAAACAACGACACAAATCATCTGGGTGCCATGTTTTAAGGCCCACCTTTTGACGCCGGAGGATAAATAAGGCGCACATGCCTTAGAGTCATTTTTTGAACGGGAACGCCCACCTTGCATGTTGTTAGTGCAAGGTGGGTGTTCGCGTACAAAAAGTGACTCAAATGCCATAACTTTGGCTCTAGATGGGTCTAGCGCCAAAGTATAAATGTGGAGTTAAGTTTGCACCGAATTTGCGTAAAAAAATTGACGCAAATCCCGCACAAACAGAGTATAAATATGGGCCTTAGAGCCTCATTACGAGTGTGGCGGTCCAAGGACTGCCACACTCAGATTGATGGTTGACTGCTGAAATTTTGGTGGTCCAACTGCCCAATTACAACCCTGGTAGGTGGACCATTGCGGCCACAGGCTCGGTCCAGTGGCCAAGCCCCTGCCGTGAATGACCAAAGGCCCTGCACAGTGTGGGATTGGCTGCCTTTAGGGAGGTAGGTTACAGGGCCAGGCCTTGTGGCCAACTGTCCACAGCATGGGGTTGGCTGCATGCAGGCAGGGGGTTGAATTAATGTATGGTAATTAAATATTAGTGTAATATTAAAAAATCACTGAAAAAACAAAGGTTAAAGTAATGTTATTGTTAGGTGTAATGTTCAGTAACAACGTAACGTTTTAAACTCCAAAAAACACTGAAATTCACCAGTGATAGTTCGAGTTATCTGATGTTACTATAACTCATGCCTTAGGAAACTATAACTCACGCCTGTGTATGAGTATGAATTAGACCCACTTGAACATGATTTATGACTATGTTGGATTAATATAAACTGTATGCATTCCAGGTATAATTGTTTTCTTATTGGATGTAATATGCATAATATAAGTGATATATATATGATTTATTAAGTGAATCACTGACAGCTATGAAATGATGGATCTGCATGCTTACATTTGCCAATATCAGGGGAGAAAAGGATTTTGAAACCAATTTTGGAATATTTTGTGCCCACACGGGCAGTCTGCTGTGTCCTCTAATTAATTGTTCACTAACTGTTCATTGGCTAAGCACCCATTCTGACCTTTAAAAAAAAGCCCCAGTCGGATGGAATCCTCGAGGCCGAAACTGGCTAGGTGAGGGGGGCCACTTGCACCCCTTCCTCTAAACAATAATGCCAGGCTTTGGGGATGGGGTGACCATGGCCAAAATGTGCCCAGGGAGGAGGGCTGCTTGCCCCATTCCCTTAAATTTAATGAGTGACTATAGGGATTAGAGTTCCCAGAACCTATCAAGGCTTGCAGAGGGGGGGTCATGCGGCCCCCTCCTCTTTAAAACAAAAAAGGGTCCCCAGCTCTATGGCCAAACCCAACTGTGCATGGCTGAATGTCATGCACAGCATGGGCCTACCTGTTTGGGGGATGTTGGATGCACGACCAGGTCAGAGGCCAGGCCTTGCAGCGAACTCCGATCACCATGTACAGCTGAAAGCATTATGCAGGTTAAGATTGATTTTGAATAAGGTAATAAAATACAGTTAAAAAATCCTAGATATTCCCTGAAGTTAAAGTCATGTTATAGTTAGGTGAATTTATCAGTGACAATATTAACATTATGAACTAAAACAACTGAGAAATTCACCAGTTATTGTTAGCTGGGCTAACTATAACTGCACACCCACCAAACACTACTTATGATGTCACATTTGACATCACACATGATATGCTCTATGACATCATTTGTGACATCACTGATAACATCTCAAATCACATAATTGATGATATCATTGATGACATCATCTGAGTATGTTAGTTTGTTTTATAGTTCAGTGGTGGGTAACTACTACTGCATCATAGGTGTGTAGAGGCATTGAATGCATTATATATCTTTGCATTGAAAAGCAACTCTGTGTGCATGTGACAGTCGACTTGTGTTCATTGTGTTCCACACAAGTATTTTGGTACTGCAGAAAACATTTCCTGCAAGGCACAAATTCTCTGCACTGCATACTAAGTATTGCAAGCACCCTTGAGCACCTTCAGGCCTTTGTTATTTTAAGTGAATAGTCGCTCTTTGGAAAGGTTTTGCTTAGAGTGTACACTGTGCTTAGTAGAAACATTTTAATACTATGTAGTATATTTCTCAATAGAGTTTCACCATCTGCGAACAGTGTGGTAGATAGTAAACTCTCTCCGTAGAGTAAATACTGTTAATGGTACCCACTTTTCTATTGATATCAACTTAATTTCTCAGTGTAGGTTCAGTGACTGTGAGGGGTTTGATGCAGGTAAAGAGTGCCCATAGCAGGGCATTAGTTATGTAACAGGACTTGAGTATCTGGAGAAACTTGGTTTTCCATGAACAGTTGTATACAGATTGAACACCATGTGCAGGACAGTTTACCATTTCATTTTTGGTTCATAGTCAACATGAACTCGGCTACCCATAAAGTGTATTGTATAGGGGCAATGTTGCAAAAAGGCAAGGTTGCTTTACCTATGGGGGTACGTATGATAGCAATAAAGACTCTTCAAATTATTCTGAGCTATTTTGCACTTACTTTTATAGCTCTAAAGGTATACCCACTAAATAAACCTAATGAAGAACTAACTCCCCATAGAGATGAAGGGGAAAAAAGTAAAATGTTAAATAAACATATTTAAAATTGTTAAACAATGCAAAACATATAAAACTGTTGTAAAAATGTTACAAGAATTGCAAAGGATACATTAAATAACAGTATAAAATGTATCCAATTATTTAATATATACTGACAAAGCATATGTTAATATGATGTTGAAAATATGTATATCAGCAATATAACAAATGTTAAAAAAATGTAAACACCGGAAAAAAGTGGAAAATGTACAACATATGATACTATTTAAATATGATTTACATTTTTATGCAATAATACAAATGTTTTAAATGTTTCATTTATTCAACTATATATAAATCTTTCTTTTTTAATTGAAATGTATATGTTAAAAAAATGTAAACAGATATATTAAATAGACTTTGAAAACATAAATAAAATTAGAAAACTGTGTTACATGTCTATTAAATTAAAATATGTAATTACTAGTATTATTTATTGAAAACATATACATATTCCTATTACATTTCTCATCAACAACAATACTAATTAAATAACACAAACTATTTCTACTACATACAAATACAATGTAAACAACGCATTTCACACTAATTTAAAAAAGTAAAAAAATCCCACTCCAACGTAAACCAGTTTTAAGATAGGGTTGGACACTAAATGGATGACATTTCTATTCCCACACCAATCTATATCAATTTGGGGAAGATGTTGGGCACTAACAGCGTGACATTTTCTATTCCCACTCCAATTTATACTAATTACGAGAAGGGGTTGGACACTAAAGGCATAGCATTTACTAGTGCCACTTCATTCTGTACCAAGTTAGGGCATGTGTTAGAACTGAAAGGTTGACATTTTCTATTCCCACTCCAATTTATACTAATTTGGGGAAGATGCTAGACACTAAAAGGGTGACATTCACTATTCCCACTCAAATGTAACCCAATTTGGGGAAGATGTTGGACACTGAAGGAAAGACATTTACTATTCCCACTCCAATCTATATAATTAGGGGAAGGATTTGGATATTAAAATGGTGCCATTTACAATCCCCACTCCCCTCCCTGATATTTTTAACAATGCCAGTAACTCTGGGTGTAGCTGTGCAGCAAGCAGCCTGTACAAAGTTGCTGCCTTTCAACTAGAGTTCATAAAAGCATAACTTTGTGGCACCATTCAAATCTACTTAAATAGTCTCTCAGGAGGTTTTCGGTGGGACTAAGAAAAAACATGCACAGCACTCAATGCAAAAATCATTTAACTGATTGCTAAATGTTGGGGGCTTCACTGCAGCAATGCCTATATGAAGAACATCAGGCCAGAGGTTTAGGATTCTTTAATGGCAATTCTGTGCATAAAGCATGGGGTCAGCAGTCCTAGCTGGTGACTTTCCTTCTTCAAGTCACTTTCTTGTATAATCCTGTAGGTTCTGGCCATACCCTGTCCTCTCTGTCCCATCTGTAGAGGTGGTGTCCACTCAAAGGGTCACTCATTTAGCCCCAGGGTTCTGATGCATTGTCCTCACAGTACATGAGCACAACAGTAAACATTTTCAGGAGTTTCCTAGTAACTGGAGGCCATTTTGAGACTTAATGAAACTGGACCACTATCAGCAGGGTCACTGGAATTATGCAATATTGGAGGACCGAACTTTGCATTTTGGATGCATAACTTGCCAGCCACTCAGAGACATCAAGAGCAACATGTCATTACTAATCCGCAGCCCTGTAAAAACAGGGAAGCTGGTTCACTTTCCCTCACTTTTATCAACACATTTCTGGGTTAATCGGGTGTGCCATAAATGATGTGGAAAATGCCTTTACATGTATCTGTGTGTACACACTGTGTACACGTTGACCATGGTTGCATAGGCTATAAATGGTCACTCCCATAACCCAGCAAAGGAAATGCCAATTGGCACAACTAGTGTTGAAAACTAAGGGCCGGAGTCACAGGCTCCCTTTCTAGTACATAGAATATTTCTACATTTGTACTATTCAGATTCTACAAAATGCATTTCAACAACCTGTGGCCAGGGACCTCTGCCTCTCCTATCTTTTCTGTGCTTAGGTTTCCGCCACATGTGCGCATATCACAGCATAGGTAGGTACACACTTTTGTAGCCAATGTGGAAAGGGCAAGTAAGAGTGCCTTAAAAATAGGGAGCACTTATTACAAAATGGAAGGGGTTTAGGGAAATAGAAGGAGGGCTTTGGCAGGGACATGTTATACAAAGAACACACAAAGAGGAGGATAATTACAATTCACGAAACACTCCATTTACTACAGCCCTATAAGTGTCATTACTAGGCCCTGGAGTAAAACTCCACCTCACTGGCAGAGTTTTCGGAAGTCGGGAACTTCATGCTATTTGGAGTAGCGCAAAGTTCCCAAAACCGCTGTGAAGCGGAGGTTTTTTTTCTGTTCGTGTACAAGATTGTTGTTTGAAGCGGTCGCTTGGGAGCACTATGAAATTCTCAGCCCACTAGCATGTGCGTGAAAGAGAATTTGTGAATGCTCGCGCGGCTTCTGGCTGTAACGGAACCCATAACAGTTCCGCTTGCAAGCACAAATACACCGTGAGTAGATTTTCTATTCAAGAAGCAGCTAAATCTAGTCTAAAAGTAGTTTTCAAGTCGATTTTCTTCTCCAATGGACCATTCAAGTTGTTTTTTCATGTAAAAAGCCTTTTTTTTACTTTTATTTCCAGCAGGAAGGAAGTACCCCAGAGACTCCAACTTTCTGTTGCTGTCCAGCTGTCCTCCCAGTGCTTTGTCCATCTCTTGGTCAATTTTCACTTGGATTTCGAGGTGGAAGCATCACTCTCTTTGTCTCCTGACTATATGCCTTTGGTTTAAAGGACTTTGTTTTGTGATATCACACAAGTAAGTTCAAAACTTATTGATTAAGGGTGTTGTTTGTTCCATAGGGCATGCACCAGTAATTCTTTGTACTTTTATTTGATTTTTAAATTTCATTGTGGTGGGTGGCCTGGAGTTTAAGTAGGGGCATAGTTATTTTTTTTTGCATTTCATTGATTTTCCATCTTTTGTAAAGGAAAACTATTGCACAGCTCAGTCAGTACCTTTTTTCCATGTTTGTTTCATTTGCAATATTCATTTATTTTACTATTTGACCTAGACTTCCAATGGGCCATCTAGTCAGTAGGCCTAGTACTAGTCATCAGTGCATCACCAAATGTTTATGGGGCATTTGTTTTAAAACTTCATTTAGGGCAGGGATGGCATTAGAGTAAATGAAAAATGTTGGCTATTGTTTGCATTTCAATTTATTTTCTGTAGAAGTGTATATGCTTCGTAATATTTGATGGCATAGGAGGACGCAGGTTGTTGTAACATTTTCAAAACTCAGTTAGTTTTTTGTGTTTTGAATTTCTGAATTAATGGTAATGTGTTCTTTTTCTGGCCAGTGCCTGTGTGTGGGTGTGTGTGTGTGTTTCTCTTCAGCCACCATTTGTCCTTATGCTCCATGCCATATGGCCAGGGGCCATTTTGTGGAGTATTTGTCCATAGGCCTGAGTGTGCTCTTTGTTCCCCATGCCTCCTTGCTTGCTGTTGTTGTTTGACCATGTGGCTGGCAGCCATTTTGTGCATCTAGCCCGTGTTATTTTGTCATAGACTTGCATGTGTTCCTTGTTCTCCATGCCTCTTTGCTCGCTGTTGTTATTTGACCATGTGGCTGGTGGCCATTTTGTGCAGCCAGCTAGTGTGATTTTCCCATAGGCTTACATGTGTTCTTTGCTCTCCATGCCTCCTTGATCTGTTGTTGGTGTTTGACCATGTAGCTGGTGGCCATTTTGTGCATCCAGCCATAGGCTTGCATGTTTTGTTTGCTGCTCATTCCATCTTGCTCAAATCAGGCCTTCTTTGTTGTGTTTCATCATATACTGTCATTGTGTCTTCCTAAAGTTGTGATATAATATAACCCACTAACTCTCTGTTTTCTTTCAATCTAGTTGACAGTGATGGATAACCCTTTGATTAGTTCTATATTTGGAGTTTGCATTGTTGGGAGTGGCACCTTGCTTGTGATGTCTTCCCTGTTAGCGCTCTAGCCTGCTACTACTACTACTGCCACCATTAAACAGCACCTTGGGAACATCCAGCAGTAAGAAGACAAAGTTCTCATTAATATTGCCCTATTATTATTTACAATTATAAAATCCACCCTTTCCACCCACAACAGGCCGAAACCTCTCCCCAAACAAATCACCCCATCCACAACCAAAGTCCAATGAAACTAAGTGCAAAGAAAGTCCAAATAAACTGCCCAAAGAGAAAAACCTAAACTCAATCCCAACTCCCTTTCTCACACTCTCCACCCACAAAAAATGTCCCTCCCACCAAAACAGATTATTAAAATAGGGCTAAAAGAGGTTGTTTTCCATGCAAATCTGGAGATCATTGAGGATTGAGGGGGTCCAGGTGACCAAGGTGTTGTAGGACGCGGTGCTGGAATATACGGTCCAAGCGTGAGGACTCGGGATAGGCTGCTGCTAGCTGGCAGCGGTGCTGGTTTTGTGTTGTTGTAGCTGATGGGAAGCTGGAGGCACTGGTGGCTGGTTAGAGAAGCTTAGATCTGCAGGCAGGTGCCCCTCCTCCTGAAGAGCCACTGGTATTCTGTGCACATGGATTCCAGCCTCTGCCGCTGCTATCTCATGGTATGTAGGAGTATGTACACCAGGAGTAGCTATAGCAAGAAAGAAAAAGGAAAATGACAGATTGTGAAAAAGTGCTCTGTGCAAACAATTGTTTAAAACACAGCGTGTCACAGTAGCAGTACATTGAGGGGTCATTGGAATGTGATGTGACTGATTACTAGTCACAGGGCCATTTTTTCCCCACACGTGCCTCACTGTAGTTGACGAATGTCGAAAGGGTAACATTTTAATTGACATGAATCTGTTATGGAAGCCATGAAATATAATTCACTTGTACATAAATGGGATGTTAGCTGAAAAGGGATTTTTGAAGTTTTTTGTGAGTGGCTAGGACAGAACCGTGGAAAGTATAAAGGACTGAAGTGGTAGGAGGTGACAGAGTGGACACTGGGAGGGAAGGGTAACACACCTAGTTTTAAGTTCGCAATGCATTGACAACTTTGTAAATGATGCATTACCTGAAGAAGATGCACATTGCACAGACAACACCATTATACTGCTGAATTGAACCACGCTGCAGTTACGTCATAGCAGCATGGGTGACTGAATGTCAAGGGCAGGGAGGCAATGAACGATGATGTGTTGGTGGACACATATCTGCCTTACTTAAAAACTACAGTGAGTTAAGGGAGTAGACAGAAAATTAAAATACCCCCTACTTTGAACCAAAACTTTGATTACCAAGCAACCAAGTGAAATAGGTGAACTTAGTTCTTGATCCAAGCAATTATCTGTTCATCTTTTCATTGTGCTGTTCAGCCTTTGATACCCACCATTTAGGCATTACATTCTCACTCATTCATTCCTTCACCATTCTAATCCATCCATTCAACCATCCTTTCACCCACTAATCCATTTACCCATGCATCATTCATTACCATAAACCCATTATTTAGCCCAGCCAAGCATCCTTTTACCCATCCACCTTTCAACCACTGAGGCATCTTTTCACTCATATACCATTTCATCCATCCTTTCACCCACCTATGCATTTCCTATCACCCACCTAAGCACCCTTTCACCCACCCACACATCCTTTCACTCATATAGCTTTTCTCCATCCTTTCTTTTAACCATCCATCCCTTGTTCCCTTTTCCACCAACCCATCATTTGTAGTGTTTGTTCATTATGAGCTTTTGTCTGCTGAGTTGCAGATAGAAGAGGCCATTAATAATGAAACCCCTGCTGTGGATGCTAAAGCAGGGGGTCTACAAGCAGTGCCCTTGCAGGGAATATACTAATAATTGTCAATAAGCAAGCAAAATGACTTTCCAACGCCCATCCCTGCTGTTGCTGCTTCTCCCCCGCCAACCGCTGCTGCGTCTGGCGCACTAGTGCTGTCACTGGCCCCTGCACTGGAGGTCAGTGCAGCACGAAAAAAAGTTGCATATTTTAGATGCCAGATATGCCTCACCTTTTTGTTTTGGAAGAACTAATTCAGCAAAATACAATGGCAATAGATCACTACAGTTCTATCTTCGATCATTCACTTTAGGAATTCTATTGGTTAACTATGTTAGAAAAGTCAGGTAGTCTAGTCAACCACAAACATTTCATAATGGAGAGGCTGAGCTAAGTCATTGAAGCACAATGAAGGGGTGGAATATTTGGTCAACGCAGGAGGACCTATGGTGATTTGGTGAGGTCTTGGTTGGCAAATGCAATGGGACGACCTCATACTACTTTCCGGCAATGCTGCACAATCATTGAAAGTGCTGGTATGGTATAATTCTACTTACAAATGAATAATAAATACACACAACATGGGGGGGGTGGCAACATGGCCATGGCCACTCACTCGTTTTACTGCTTGAGCATAAGCATGTGTGGAAAAGCTGACTTGGGTATTCCTTCTTCTCGGTAGAGTACTGGTCCTAAAATCTATCCTCTTAGTCTTACAGTACCAGTCCACAACATATGTAAGGAGAGAAGGGAAAGCTAAGCTTAGTAACAAAGCAGGATAAATAATACATACTAGTACAGTCAGGTACAGAAAACTGAAAAATAGCAAAATAGAAAAATACAGCGATAACAAATATTTAACAAAGCTTAGATAGAAATAAAATAAGTACAAAAAAGGTAGCCAGACACAGCTAAACAAAAATAAAAATTATTCTAAATGAGGAGAGGTGAAAGGAAAATAATAATATAATAGGAAGACTTACTATGGCCATCAGATCCACCAGCTACCTCCCTGGTGTTGGCACTGGCACCCTCTTCTTCCGTACACGCCTGAGACCTTCCCCTTTTCCACTCCTTGGATGCTGAGATAAGAAATAAAGAAGATAAAAAATAGACTAGTGGGACACTCCCAAAAAATATTTTGACAGGCAAAAGCAAACACAGTCACATTGAACTTTTCTGAAATCAGATTGGCTACACTACTAGTATCAACTCGAGTTGACCTATTAATTTCCTATACCTAAGCCCTACTCCAAATCTTATCAACCTAAACTACATTTGCACCTACGTACCACTAGTAACACATTCATATTGCATATTGCTTCTCTATCACCTTTGATGGGCAAACTCAGTATCCCTTTTATTCAATGCATAGATGAATACTACACATCAGTAGGAGATTGTGATTGTGACTGTACAAGCTACATAAAGAAAGGCACAGAGAAGAGAATGGTAACGCACTGTTCTTACTTACTACTACCACCATCTTACTCTTGGTGACAGGAGGAGTCTCAGTCTGCATGGCTTCTTAGATCATCAGCCCTAACTTGCACCAATGAGTACAATTAGGTACCGCTAACTGAGCACCTGGCTAGATCAAACTGGTTCACATAATATTGATCATAACATAAACTAAACTTACCTCTGACAGTCAGCACTTCTATTCAAAATATAAATTAGCATTGTTGAACACACACAACAAATAAATAACTATTTACTCACGAGCCTGACACCTTGACACCCAGCAGGTTGAGTAGGACTTGCTGCCGTCCAGAATGTCTACCCAATGGTGTGTCAACTGCTGCTGAGTGCACTGGACCACAGTGTGCCCATGCACACACCGGTGCACCCTCCCCCACAGCAGTCAATGCTCCTGAAGGACATAACTGCTTTCAGTCCTGCCACATGCTGTACGCATGGAGGAGAGGTGGCACTGCACAAAAAACACAAGTGCTGCCACCTCTGCTTCTGTAACAATGGGTCAGGGCTGCTCCCCTTGGCGGCACCGACGTCAGCAAGGTAAGTGGCTAGCAGCCACACCGGCACTGCCACTACCTTCTGCCGCGCTGCTCAGCCATGGCACTGAATGGAAAAAATGGGAAGAAATAAAAGGAAGCAAGGAAGAAAGAAAAAAAAAGTAAAGTGAAACGCACAAAAAAAAGGATTAAAAAAGTCACAAAAAACACACAAGAAAATGACAGAAATTTAAATATACAAACACACACACTGATGAAATAAAGTAAAATGAGAGGTGGATAATTTAAAAAAGTGTGGGATTGAAATGATTAAGTTGTGGATTTCAGTTAGGCCCAGAACCAGGCACAGAGAGACAGAGAAAACAAAATGGCCACGCACATGCGGGCTGCATGAAGCCATTAACGTGATGTTTTAAGCTCCGGAACGCTCATCAAGCTCCTGAATGTGAAAAACATAGCCCAAAGAGGAGCGTCAAGCAATTCAACCAGCTGTTGCAATTCAGCAGATCTCACAGAGTTTTTTTACCACTGTAGGAAAGTACCATCTTGCCTGGCATGTTACCCCCATATTTCACTGTATATATGTTGTTTTAGTTGTATGTGTCACTGGGACCCTGCCAGCCAGGGCCCCAGTGCTCATAAGTGTGCCCTATATGTGTTCCCTGCGTGATGACTAACTGTCTCACTGAGGCTCTGCTAACCAGAACCTCAGTGGTTATGCTCTGCCTTTGCTTCCCAAATTGTCACTAACAGGCTAGTGACCAATTTCACCAATTCACATTGGCATACTGGAACACCCTTATAATTCCCTAGTATATGGTACTGAGGTACCCAGGGTATTGGGGTTCCAGGAGATCCCTATGGGCTGCAGCATTTCTTTTGCCACCCATAGGGAGCTCTAACAATTCTTACACAGGCCTGCCACTGCAGCCTGAGTGAAATAACGTCCACGTTATTTCACAGCCATTTACCACTGCACTTAAGTAACTTATAAGTCACCTATATGTCTAACCTTTACCTGGTAAAGGTTGGGTGCTAAGTTACTTAGTGAGTGGGCACCCTGGCACTAGCCAAGGTGCCCCCACATTGTTCAGGGCAAATTCCCCGGACTTTGTGAGTGCGGGGACACCATTACACGCGTGCACTATACATAGGTCACTACTTATGTATAGCGTCACAATGGTAACTCCGAACATGGCCATGTAACATGTCTAAGATCATGGAATTGTCACCCCAATGCCATTCTGGCATTGGGGAAACAATTCCATGATCCCCCGAGTCTCTAGCACAGACCCGGGTACTGCCAAACTACCTTTCCTGGGGTTTCACTGCAGCTGCTGCTGCTGTCAACCCCTCAGACAGGTTTCTGCCCTCCTGGGGTCCAGCCAGGCTTGGCCCAGGAAGGCAGAACAAAGGACTTCCTCAGAGAGAGGGTGTTACACCCTCTCCCTTTGGAAAAAGGTGTCAGGGCTGGGGAGGAGTAGCCTCCCCCAGCCTCTGGAAATGCTTTGATGGGCACAGATGGTGCCCATCTCTGCATAAGCCAGTCTACACCGGTTCAGGGATCCCCCAGCCCTGCTCTGGCGCGAAACTGGACGAAGGAAAGGGGAGTGACCACTCCCCTGACCTGCACCTCCCCTGGGAGGTGCCCAGAGCTCCTTCAGTGTGCTCCAGACCTCTTCCATCTTGGAAACAGAGGTGCTGCTGGCACACTGGACTGCTCTGAGTGGCTATTGTCAGCAGGTGACGTCAGAGACTCCTTCTGATAGGCTCTTACCTGTGTTGCTAGCCTATCCTCTTTCCTAGGTAGCCAAACCTCCTTTTCTGGCTATTTAGGGTCTCTACTTTGGGGAATTCTTTAGATAACGAATGCAAGAGCTCATCAGAGTTCCTCTGCATCTCTCTCTTCACCTTCTGCCACGGAATCGACCGCTGACTGCTCAGGACTCCTGCAAATCCGCAACAAAGTAGCAAAGACGACTACTGAAACCTTGTATCGCTGATCCTGCCGCCTTCTCGACTGTTTTCCTGGTGGCGCATGCTGCGTGATTTGCAGCTGCTCCGGCTCCTGTGCACTCTTCCAGGATTTCCTTTGTGCACAGCCAAGCCTGGGTCCCTGACACTCTAACCTGCAGTGCACAACCTCCTGAGTTGTCCTCCGGCATCGTGGGATCTTCTTTTGTGTCTTCGGGTGAGCTCCGGTTCACTCCTCTTCGTAGTGCCTGTTCCGGCACTTCTGCGGGTGCTGCCTCCTTCTGAGAGGGCTCCTTGTCTTGCTGGGCGCCCCCTCTGTCTCCTCACGCAATTGGCAACATCCTGGTCCCTCCTGGGCCACAGCAGCATCCAAAAACCCTAAGCGCAAACCTCTTTCTGCGTTGGAACACCTCTGCAAGCTTCTTCACGACGTGGGACATCTATCCCCCAAAGGGGAAGTTCCTAGTCCTCTCTGCTCTTACAGAATCCACAGCTTCTACCATCCGGTGGCAGCTTCTTTGCACCCTCAGCTGGCATTTCCTGGGCATCTGCCCAATCTCGACTTTGTCGCGACACTTGGACTTGGTCCCCTTGTTCCACAGGTACTCTCGTCCGGAAATCCACCTCACGGCTTCTGTGCTCTTTGGGGAACTTAGGTGCACTTTACACCTACTTTTCAGGGTCTTGGGGTGGGCTATTTTTCTAACCCTCACTGTTTTCTTACAGTCCCAGCGACCCTCTACAAGCTCACATAGGTTTAGGGTCCATTCGTGGTTCGCATTCCACTTTTGGAGTATATGGTTTGTGTTGCCCCTATACCTATGTGCTCTCATTGTAATCTATTGTGACTGTACATTGCTTGCATTGCTTTCTATTGCTATTACTGCATATTTTTGGTATTGTGTACATATATCTTGTGTATATTTGCTATCCTCATACTGAGGGTACTCACTGAGATACTTTTGGCATATTGTCATAAAAATAAAGTACCTTTATTTTTAGTATATCTGTGTATTGTGTTTTCTTATGATATTGTGCATATGACACCAGTGGTATAGTAGGAGCTTTGCGTGTCTCCTAGTTCAGCCTAAGCTGCTTTGCCATAGCTACCTCTATCAGCCTAAGCTGCTAGAAACACCTCTTCTACACTAATAAGGGATAACTGGACCTGGTACAGAGTGTAAGTACCCCTTGGTACCCACTACAAGCCAGGCCAGCCTCCTACAACCACCCATAGTCAATGTAAGTCTAAATGTACAGCCTTGGAGTAAGACAAGCACCACACATAATCAACCACGAATACTGCAACATAATCTCATAGAAAACAATGGAGGCAAGGAAATAAAATAACACTCCATAGGAACTAATGTTAAGTGAATTAAATTAGTTCAAGATTTAAAGTTATATATTAGACCTGACAGCCTTGGGGTGGTCCTTCCTCCAACATTTTTCCTACCTCCTCCACTTTTCTGACCTCATTGTTGCTGTCTTAAGTACTCTGGGCACTTTACCACTGCTAACCACTGCTAAAGCGCTTGTGCTCTCTCCCCTAAACATGGTAACATTGGCTTATCCCCAATCAGCATATTTAATTTACTTACAAGTCACTGGTAAAGTGCACTACCTATGCCAGGGTCTATAAATGATATGGTACATGTGGGCCTTCAGCATTGATTGTGCAACTCACTTATGTAGCCCTTTAACCATGTCTCAGGCCTGTCATTGCACGGCCTGTTTGTGACGTTTTACACTGTCATGCCATTTAAGTCAAAATAACACTTTTGCCAGGCTCAAGCCTATCTTTCTTCTGCATATAAGTCACCACTCAGGCAGGCCCTGGAGAACCCAAAGGACTACATGTCCTGGTAGTGAAAAACTCCCAGAGTTGTTTTTCACTACAGCAAGGCATATCTCTCCCACAATACCTTATTACATCTTATAAGTGTAATTCACAATCTGGAAGAGATCAACTTTTCGATGTTGGTGTCTGTGGAAACACAATTTAAAATCACAATGTATGGTGAAGTCAGATTTTAAACTGCAATTCTGAAAAGGCCGTTTTTAGAAAGTTGGCGTTTTCTTACTTTAGCCACTTGGTGCCTGCTGCCTGTCTCTGATCACCTGTCTGGGATGGGTGAGATCTGGGCTCTGTGTATGCCCCCTAGACAGCCACAGAGAATGGGAGCTTAGGTATGGCTTTATGAGCCTTGATGGGCCTTGATGGGCCTTTATGGCAGGATGGGAGGCAGGAGCTAGCCACAACCTCACTTACCCCTGAATAGGCTATGTCCTGCCCCCACACAAAGAGCTGCAGAACTCCCTGTAGCGAGTCTGGAGACAGGGCAGGAAGGGCAGGACAATTGTGCACTTCAAAGGCCTGTCTTTGAAGTTTCCCCCATTTCAAAGGCCCAACTGGGTGTAAGTAAGGGACCTCTCTCACCACCAATTCAGTACACATCTGGACCTGTGAACACTCTGCCAGGATGAAGGACTGTTGTGCTGCTGAATGACTGCCACTCTGCTGGACTTCTGCTTTGCTGGACTCCTGCCTTGCTGTGCTGCCCTGTTGCCTGCTGTTCCCCTGCCTGGCAGAGGAGGACTGAACTTGCATCCCAGAGAACCCAGAGTGCCTCCAAGGGCTAGATGACACCACTCCTGATCTGAAGTCTCAGGGACATAAAAGACTTCCAACTACCTTGCTCCTGCACCTGCCAAGTGGTGCCACCCCAGTCCAGGACCCTTGGAAGTGGGCTTAAGGTGTTTGCTCCAGCGGAACCGACACATCATCTGCTGCAAGAGCAGAATGAACACATCACTGCTGTTGCATGGAACAGAACTGCCACATTGCCTTCGGAACCACCACCGCAACGCTTCTCCTGGCAAAAAGGTCCTTGCATCCCATTGACGGCAGCCTTGATGCATCGCAGCCTCTGCACTCATCAGAACTGGTGCATCCCCTCGACTGAAGAATGCATCCTTAACACCGGTCTTCAAATTTTAAACTCCAGCACCTGGGTCCTTGAATTCGACACAGTGGGAAGTCACACCCTAACTCCACCGCATCTCAGAACCGACACATCGGTGCTGTTGCATGGAGAAATTCAACGCATTCCCTCTACTGCAAGGTTCAGAACTGACACAATGCTCCACAACCAAGATTTTAGGTACTTTGATTCAGTAGGCCTAACTGGGTCCCTGTAGCTGTATCGCACTCGATTGTGATCACACTGAACTTTTGAGTTTGTCCCAGTACAGTGTGATAAAATATCCCCGGTTGGCGTTTCTTGCCTCAAAGCGCAATTGCATAGTTTAAGATTTAAAATTTCATAACTCCAGATCTACTTATTGCACATTTGTTGTTATGTTCTTGTTTCATTTATTATAATAAGCTCTATTTTTCTAACCTGTTGTGGAATTTATTTGAGTGGTGTTTTCACTGTTTTACTGTTTCAAGTGTTGCACAAATACTTTACATATTGCCTTTAAGTTAGACCTAAATTCTCTGCCAATCCACCAAAGGGTGATCACAGGTTAATTTAGGGTTTGCGTGACACTTGCCCCAAAAAACTAGGATTGTGGTTGCTGCTTCACCAAGGCTCATATCCCATTCAACCAACAAACCAATTTCTAACATTACATATATATATGTTTTAAGTAGTTACAAAATTATATATAATTACAATTCCTTCACTAAAATTGAATGTGCATAGTTATAAATGTTACATTAAGCTTTGTTAAAAGAATGGAAAATTCTAAAATTAATTTAATATAGAATATTTAACCTAGTTTACTCATTATTAATTAAAATAAACATGTTAGTGAGGGTGAGTATTTCTTTAGAGTTATTGTTAAAAATAATATATATAAATTAAATTATTTCCAGGTTATTATTAATAAATATTTTACATTAATTGGCATTTATTTTCCACAGGAAAATGAGATTCTATTGAAAAACCACAGAATGCTAATTTTTTAAAATATATTTTAATGCATTAGTGAGGCCGCCAGGTCTAGGAAGTGCTGTGATTTTTTATTAATATTTGTATTTTTGTGGCATGTACCTGCAATACAAAAATAATGATCACACCAGCTCGCCAGGGACAGGCATATTGGCTTTTTCAAAGATGGCCATTGTTGCAGAAACTGGTCTGTTTCTCGCTAATTATGTGTTACCTCTATCAAGGTGATAGCTTTCCTTCAATCTACATTTTTGTTCTTGCAGGCAGTCTTGTTCTCACTAGTTATGAATTGCCAGTCTCAAAGAATCAGCCTCTTTCATCGCAATTTCTTTCTTGCTGGCACAGGTCTGTTTCTCACTAGTTATGTACTGTCTCTCCCAAGGTCCTTGGGCGCCCCCTCACTTCTCTTTTTCCTTCCTGCAGACACAGGTTTGTTTCTCACTAGTTATGTACTGTCTCTCTCAAGGTCCCAGGCCACCCTTCTCTCGCTCTGCTTTTTTGTCTTGCTGACAAAAGCCCTCATAATGACTTTGGCAGTCCAAGACCGCCAAAGCTGCAGTGGAGGTCGGTCCACCGCACTACTGGTGGTCCGACCACCAAATTGCAACCCTGGCAGTTGCGCCAGCTGGGGACCGGCGCCACCACCAGAAACAAGGTTCCCGATGGTGTGGCAGCCATCTGAGTCATGGTCAGCCACGGCGGTGCTGAGTTCAGCACTGCCGTGCTGATCACAAGTCCAGTTTCTGCCAGCCTTTTCATGACAGGGACCCCACCATGAAAAGGCTGGTGGAAAGCCAGTGCTGGGGGCCACAGGGGGGCCTGCACTGGCCATGGCCCCATGGCCCAGCACCCTTGGAATGCATACTGTCTCCTATGGCAGACAGTGTGTCTTCTGAGGGTGCTGAGATCACCCTCTGTTCGACGGCATTGGCCTCGGCTCCCGGAGCAGCCAACGCCAAATTCGGCCTCACAGTTTCCACTGGGCTGACTGGTGGAAACCTCAGATTTCTGAAGTTTCCACCAGTCAGCCCAGTGGAAACCTTGTGATTGGCCTGGAAGGGAAACGTCCAGCTCTGTGGCGGTCTCCTCTCCACGGGGCTGGCAGGCCGACAGTCGGCCTGCCAACCTCGTGGTGAGGCTCAAGGTTCTGTTGCTCACTAATCACACCGTGGCTCTCTCAAGGTTATGGGGTACCCCCTCTCTCTGATTTTTCCTTCTTGCAGGCACGGGTCTATTTCTCACTAGTCATGTCCTATGTTGGCTCTCTCAAGGCCAAAGACAATCCCCTCTCTCTGCCTTACAGGTCTGTTTCTTTCTAGTCATGTGCTGTCTCTCACAAGGCCACAGGGCATCCACTCTCTTTTCCTTCTTGCTGACACAGGTCTGTTTCTCACTAATCCTCTGCTGTTGCTCTCAAGGCCCCAGGCAGCACCTCTATCTGCCTTCTGATTTTGCAGACACAGGTCTGTTTCCCATTGGTCATGGTTTATCTCTCTCACGGTCACAGGGGACTTTTGATTTTTTTCACCAGTTATGTGCTGTCTCTCTTAAGGTCACAAGCCATCTCTCTCTCTGCATTTTCCTTCTTGCCAACATACTTCTGTTTCTCACTAGTGATGTGCTGCCTCCCTCAAGGTACCAGGGCAACCTCTCTCTCTGACTTTTGATTTTGTAGACACAGGTCTGTTTCTCACTAGTTATTTTCTGTCTGTCTCAAGGCCCTAGGGCACCCCCCTCTCTCTGCCTTTTCTTTCTTGCAAACACAAGTCTGTTAGTCACTAGTCATGTTTTGTCTCTATCTCGAGGTCACAGGGCATCCCTCTCTCTGACTTTTCCACCTTGTTAACACAGGTCTGCCTCTCACTAGTTATATACTGTCTCTCCCAAGGTCCTTGGGCGTTCTCTCACTCCTCTTTTTCCTTCCTGCAGACAGAGGTCTGCCTCTCACTAGTTATATGCTGTCTCTCCCAAGGTCCTTGGGCGCCCCCTCACTTCTCTTTTTCCTTCCTGCAGACACAGGTTTGACTCTCACTAGTTATATGCTGTCTCTCCCAAGGTCCTTGGGCGACCCCTCACTCCTCTTTTTCCTTCTTGCAGACACAGGTCTGCCTCTCACTAGTTATATGCTGTCTCTCCCAAGGTCCTTGGGCGCCCCCTCACTTCTCTTTTTCCTTCCTGCAGACACAGGTTTGATTCTCACTAGTTATGTGCTGTCTCTCCCAAGGTCCTTGGGCGACCCCTCACTCCTCTTTTTCCTTCCTGCAGACACAGGTCTGATTCTCTCTAGTTATGTGCTGTCTCTCCCAAGGTCCGTGGGCGCCCCCCACTCCTCTTTTTCCTTCCTGCAGACACAGGTCTGATTCTCACTAGTTATATGCCGTCTCTCCCAGGGTCCCAGGGTACCCTCCTCTCTGCCTTTTCCTTCTTGCAGACACAGGACTGTTTTTCCTTAGTTATGTGCTTACTCTCTCAAGGTCACAGGGCACCTTCTCCCCATGCATTTTCCTTCTTGCAGACACAGGTCTGTTTCTCCTTAGTTATGTGTTATTTTTCTCAAGTCCCTGAGCAGCCCCTGTAACTGCCTTTTCTTTCTTGAAGACACAGATCTGTTTCTTACTAGTTATGTGCTTCCTCTCTCAAGATCCTATGGCACCCCCTCTCTCTACCTCTTGATTTTTGAAGACACAGGTCAGTTTCTCACTCGTTATATGCTGCCTCTCCCAAGGTCCCAGGGTACCCTCTTTTTCTGCCTTTTCCTTCTTGCACAACCACAGTTTGTTCATAGCAGGATCCCTGCCTGTTTCCGGCCTGACTGCTTCCTTGGACAGGCCTGTGCTATTAGCAGACTTGTAAATTATTCATGGAGGATAGTGAGAGGTTTCTCTCGCATCTATCTCCTCAGAACAAAATGCCCACGAAGAGCAAATCGGGAGAGGGGAGGAACATTTAAATAAAGCTCCCTTCCTTGTTACCAGTGTGATGTCCCCATGGCAGTGAATGAACTGAACCTTTGTCTCATGCCATGGGACTGGCGTGAGATCTGTGAAAGGAAGGTAAAAATAGTCCCCATTCTTTAGCATCAGAGTTGCCAGCCCAGGAAAAAATAAGGGCATGGTTTACCTCCCTGCCAGGGGAGGAGACAAGAGGTGCACACCATGGATGAGAGAGATGGGTGCACAACTTAGAGGAGAGAGAGGGGAGCACAACATATAGAAGTGATAGGCGAGCACAACATTGAGAACGGGGGGGCACGCCATGATATTGTAGAAGAGAGGGGACCAGACTGTTGGGAGAAAAGAGGGGTTGTCAACATGAGGGGGAGGAGAGTACACTGTTGACTCAGTCCTCTGCTGCATAGAAGAAGAGAGGTGCATTGCCATTACTTAGGAGTGGCCCATGGTAGATGCTGCCACACTTGTCTTGCCAGATAGTAAACCTTGCATTGTCCTCACTAGCCCCTGATCTCAGGGGTCAAGAAGGAAGTGGAAGGAACCAGAAGTAAGTGGATATCTCTGACTCTCTTTCCTTCTCGTAGTTTTCACTTCTTGGACTTTCACGAACTTTACACAAGCAAACAAGCGGCTACTGAGGCAAGACAGGTAGGACAGCACATCAATCGTAGGATCTCACAAGGTGTCAAAAGGTGCTTGATGCCACCTATGCTATTGCCGGAGTTCTGATTAATAACATTCATGGGGGACATTCTTGGCCTTCGCTCACCTCTAAAAGGGGAGAAAGAAGGCAGCTGTGCCCATCCTTTCGTTGGGGTCTAATCTCTGCAGTCATGTACAGATATGGACTGTACCCCCACACTCCTCACAGAGCACCACCTTCTGGTGTACATGGCATGGGGTTGGGCACAAGGTTGGGCACAGGGCCTGGCCTTTGCACATGTGCATGGTTGACAATATGATCTAACAGAATAATGGATGTCACTTTAAATAAGAGAGCCTGACTTCAAGGATCAGAACACCAAAATACAACAAGTGGAACTATTGGCTTTATCAGAGAGTCTGCACATCAACATATGTAAAGCAGAGCTGTTGCTTTTGTAAAAAGATCACAAATAACTGAAATCAAAAGCATGTTTCATAAATTCATACATTGAAATGTTGCCCAAAAATGATTGTCCTAAAACTGTTTTTTAAAACATGACTTTGAGTATTTTGTAAAACATTGTTCAGGCGACAAGGTGTTGCCATAGAACCCACCTCAAAGGGACCCTGCTCTCTAGCTTAAGAGCATAGAGCTCCAGCTTAGAATGCTTTAAAGAAATATGGTAAACTCACCTGGGGTCACGGATTTAATGACCGAGGAAGCTTACTATGTTGTTTTAATGTTGTTGGGGGGCTGCTACACTCGCTGCATCCTCCCACATAATAAAATAAATGGTTGGTGGTACCCATGACCCTTCTAGGGTCATTACCAGGAAACATGTAAATAGAAAGTCCTCAGAGGGCATTATTGGGGTGCTCATTCTCTGGAGCAGTGAATAATAAATGAGCAGCTCCTGCCTCTTATTTATTATTCATTTTATTGTTTTCCTAATTATAATATTGAGTGTCTGGTTGTTCTATGTAGACTCACACCTATTTTTTTAAACTTAGGAGCAACAGGGGGAACCTCAAAGCCCCTGCAGCCCCAAACAGCTCCCCAACAGCACCAATTGTGGGTGCTGGTGGGAGACAGCATTATGTTTTTTAACAATGGGTGCCCAGAGGCCCAGTGAGGCACCCCTAATATGAAAATCAAGGCTGTGGGGGTGTCCCAGGGCCCCTGCAGGCTCCCCAGCTACTTCCAATGAGAGCCGGGCTGTTTATTATTGAATTTTCTTTTATTGAAGTGGGATAACAATGCACAAAGGGGCACCCACAATGGCTCTTTCATTGGGGGCTACAGGGGGGGGGATAGGTTGGTGCCCCAAGGACTACATGCTTCCTGCCCTTTATTTTTCATACAGTCACAGAGGATGGGGTCCCTGGGGCCTCTTCATGGCTCTGGCGGGCGCCACATGCCCCTCCCTTTTATTTTACATGCAGCCCTGAGGGATGGGGTTTATGGGACCTCTCAGAGGTTCAGGGAATGGGCTGTGTGGCCCCCTCCCCCAAAAACCATAAATGTGCCACCCTCCTCAGGCCCAGGATCACCCTGAAATCCATTAAACCGATAAGAAAAATTGCCTTTTTTGGCCCCTATGTTTTTTACTTTTATGTAGGACAGGGGACTGGGTTCCCTGAGTCCTACATGGTTGCCACATCATTTTTCTTGATGTGGCAGCAGCCAATCAGATCATTTCAATAAATCTGTCAGCTCTGTGCCTCCTCAATGGTGTGAAATATACAAAATTTTCAAGCTTTAATTTCGCAAAAACTAATGAATGGACTTACACCAAATCACAAAAGGCAAATGTCTGACCCAAGATCTAGGTTTGTGCCAAATGTGGTAACATTTCATTCAGCTGTTTTGACTGTAGCTGTGTCTAATTTTCCTACGGAAAAATGAAAGGGGGGAAAACACGTTTTGGGATCTCCGTTTTCTTAGCCCTTGCTTGACAGATAACCCCAAACCTTTTCAGGAAGGAGAATTTCTTTTGGAAAGTTTTGTGAAGATTTATCAAACAGTGCCAAAGTTATAGCAAACCAAAACATGGTTTTACTATGGAAATGTGGTGCTACCTATAACTACCCAGTGGCAACCACTACTGAGTAATTTACATACACATATGTTTTATGTGGCAAAATGTGGATTATGTTGCTTATTGTAAATAAACTTAAATGACCATTGTGCACTGAACAGATGGTCAATCAAGGAGGACATAGACGCTTTTTGCTGTTACTGACTCAGTGCTGATGGTGACAAACACTAATTCATCATTCGGTTTAGCTGCAGACTTTGAAATGAACAATGGTATCAGTTTGCAGTGGAAGCCTCCATTTTGCAAAAAAGAGGAAAAATATGCCTCCCATTCCTACGCTTTATTTCATTCCTTTGCTGGGCTGTCAATGAAGATTCAAGAGACTGTACAACATTTGTACCTTGTGCATTGCTTTCATGTGAATAACAGACACACAGATAAATAGGCAGCACACTTGTAACAGGTAAGTTACACCAATGCATGTCAAGCGATGATGATTTTTGTGAAGGTCTTTACAGAAAAACTGAAATTGATATGTGATGGTTAGCTGATTATAGTAGATCAATACTTTCACTTGTCACTAGGATTGTTATTTTACTGGACTGTCCTTTCGTTCACTTAAGTCTATCATAAGTGGACTCTACTGTGACCACTCAGGCTACCCAGACTATACTAATGGGCTCATTGCAAGTTTGGCGGTTGGACAAGCGGACCGCCAAACTCACCGGGATGAGATGGCCGTCAACCTGGCTGCCTCATCAACTGTCGTATTCCAATGTTCCCACCGGGCTGACTAGCAGGAACATTGTACTATGATATTCCTGCTGGTTAGCCTGGCGGGAACGGTGCTACATATTAGTCTCGGCTCCCGGGGCCAATATTGTAGCACTAGAGCACCCTCAGAATGCGCACTGTAAAGCGGCCGTGTGCATTGTGAGAGTGCTGGGCAAGGGGCTCCCTGCACCGTGATTCCACCAGCCTTTTCATGGTGGGGTCCTGAACTCAGTACCGCTGTGGCTGACCACAAGTTGACCACTGTCGGCCCGTCAGAAACCATGCTCCTGGTGGGGACAAAGGTCCCCAGGCTGTCAGATTTCCAGGGTCGTAGTGTGGCAGTTGTACCACCTGGAGTGCAGCGGTCCAACCACCACCATGGAATTGGTGGTCCTAGGTCCGCCAATGTCATAATAAAGCCCTAAGATTCAACCTCTTCTTATTCTCTTGTTCAACAGGTTGATCTCTTTTTAGAATAAATAAATTCTGGAAGTACCATTGATGGCAGCCAGAAGAAGGATCAAGGCCTATAGACTCCTATCGTAAACAAGAGAATCAAAGAGGCCTACCCCTGTGTTCTGAGGAGAGGTGCATTTGTAAGGACAATGCAGACTAGTGGGTCAAGTGGCAAACTCTAGTTAAGTGCTTGTGGGCTGGCCATGTCACATGATGGCATGGTTACCTATTTTATTGCTTGGTTGATTGGATGAGTCCATGAAGTGAGTTGTCTGGGATCATTAGATAATGGTATGCCACTGTGCCAGCCTGTGCTCAACCCTGTCACTCATCATGTACATTACCTTGGCTTTCCAATAATGTCATAATCTTTTTTATTTCAATATTGTCATTATCTTTTTGTGTTCCACAGGCCTTCTCTTCCACAAAGGAACGTCCATGTCGTTCATGCTGTGTACCACTGCACTGCACCCAAGTCTGAAAATGGCTGAAGAATGCAGTTGGACCATGCATTTGCATACAGTTACATTTTTATTTTATTATAGGTATTTTTTTAACTATTTGGGTCTTTCTTATTTTTCATTTTTCCAGCCTAGATGAGGATTAACTAATTTGGGAGTCAGTGGGATGTTTAAATCTGATAACTGAACTGTCTTCTCCCTTCCCCAACAGATGAGACATGCTCATAGATTTACCGAATGTTGCATTTGTCTAGCTCTCATCTTTGCCTAATTCCTACTATCCATCCGTTCATGAAATCCCTGACCGTCTACCCCCAAACCGCATGATTTGTTGTTCCACCTCTTACAGATCTCACACTTGGTAGGGGGTGATATGGTTAAAGCTATGCCAACTGTAACAGGAGGAAGTCACCAGAATTTCCTAATTTGCACACACCACTCCACCTACCCAGGCATGGAAGGGCTATCATAGTTTACAGAATTAATGACAACAGCCCGTGGCCAAAGATGGATAGTGTTCACTTTTTCCACAATCTTTGTCCCACAGATTATATGAAAGCAACCTTCTCATGAGTCCTGAGGATTGAGCATTCATTACGCTTACTACAGTAATTAACTCAACACTATATTGTTTTATGATGGTCTCTCTTTTTGTTTTTATACTCATTTTGTTTTTCATTCTGTTTAGGTGCCTGTGTTGTGGAATGAGAATCGTTTGACTGATTTACCAGCTTCATTCAGAATAAGATAAACCTTGTTTTCATTTCATGTCTTGCATCTTCCTTGTTAGCAATGAGCCGCCATCAGCTTTAAGACCCTTTGGACAAAAGCCCTGCTTTAAAGTTCTACTGGGCCGATTAGGAGAGATGTCAGATGTCACTTTTTCTACTCAGTTAAGAAATGGATTTCTGAGAACAGGAAGGAGGGTTTGTTTTGGCTCTGGTTGTCAGACACCATTAGTGGCAATAGTGTCAACGGGTTGGACAAGGGCAATAATTATACATATAATAATAATAATATGATGGGAGGATGGGTGCTGCTCAGGTAACGTAAGATCAAGCCATTAGAAGGAGGGACGGTTGGGTAAGGCCAGGCTCAGTTTTCCAAACACTGATTCACAGGGGTGTAACCTACATAACCTGGCAAGGAAGCTCACATAGACAGAAACTAAAGAAAGGATGATGGGGTGGACACATTTGGGTTTCTGCTTTTTGATGGGCCAGGTGTGGGACTCATCCTCTGTCATTGGTGGAACTTCCAGTTTAATTAACAAAGATGCTACACTATCCAATAATTTCTAGTAATACATTTAAAAAATAAAACTACAGATGTTGAAGAAATAGTAGAAATCAATTAATTAACATAAAAATCTAAACTGTCACCCTGACTAGCTGCAACAGGCCCAACCCTACTCCATAAAACCTAAGACCCCTACTAATCAGGCAGAGCGCATTCTGAGGGTGCTAGGAGTGCCCCCTGTGCAACGGCATTGGACTCGGCTCCATGTGAAGCTAAGTCTAATGGCGCTGCATGTTTTCCACTGGGCTGACTGGCAGAAACCTTGATTTCTGCCAGTCAGCCCAGCGGAAAACTCATAATGGAGCCTATGGGGAGTCCGCCAGCACTGAGGTGGTCTCATCCGGAGTTTGGCAGTCAGGGTTTTCCCACCGTCAAACTCATAATCAGCCCCTTAATGTGTTAGTAAAAAGTGCCTGAGTAAAATAATTTATTATGAAATTGTTGACATTTGTGTTTTTAGTTGTCTTACTATTTAAAAACAATGTATACATAATTTTTTAGCAGTGGGATATTAGGTTTATGGATGATAAGGATAGGGAGAATTTCAAGAAGAGGATATTTTAATGCAAATCTAATGGTAATTATGTTAATAAAATGGAAATAAATATTGCAAACAATATGTATTTTGTTACATTAATAGTTTTTTATAAATGAGAATTTACAATGAATTAAAACACATATTAATGATAACAACATTGAATATTATTTTGTTCTAAATATTTACATAAAAAATAGTTTGAAATTAAAAACATAAAAATTAAATTTAAGAGAGAACATCAACTTTAATTCCAATTTAGAAAAAAAAATACACGTTATATTTTTGCGAAAAAATATCATAATTAAAATATTTTTAAAATTATGTTGAAAATTATAATATATTTCTAAAAATATGTTATTAATTTATATTTTGTGGTTCAAAGTTTAGAAATGGTAATAAATATAAAAAAACATATTTGTTATTAATTGTGATTAAAATATGTTATATCAATGTTTTAGTATGAATGTACAGCTTTGCAATTTTGGTGTCTTTTTAAGTAATTTTTTATCTGTTTTATATGTGTAAAATGATGTGTTTGTATGGAGTAATGATTGTGTGCATTAAAGTTATAGGGCCTCATTACGAGGTTCGCGGTCTTTAGACCGGCAGCCTCGTTGTGGTGGTCGGACCACTGCATTCTAGGTAGTCCAACAGCCACATTATGACCCTGGTGGTCGGACTGCCAAGGGACTGCCGTCCCCGCCAGGAACATGGTTCCCGGTGGCCTGATGGCGGTAAGAGAAGTGGTCAGCCACGGTGACACTGAGTTCAGCACCGGCATGCTCATCACGAGTCCCCTTTCCGCCAGCCTTTTCATGGCAGTTTAACCCCCATGAAAAGGCTGGCAGAAAGGAAGTGCTGAGGGCCACAGGAGGGGCCCTGCACAGCACACTGACATGGTCATGGGCAGTATAGGGGCTCCCCTGCCCAGCATCCTCGGACAGTGAGCATTCCGATGGTGCTGTTGTGCTACGGTGTTGGCCTTGCTTACCTCAAGGAAGCCTAGACAAATTCCGTAGCACTGTGTCCACCCAGCTGACAGGCGGAACATTGTAATACAATGTTCCCGCCTGTTAGCCCAGTGGAAACATTGTAATACGAATGGGGGTGAGGCCGCCGGGTTGACGGTGGTCTCATCCTCTTGAGTTTGGTCAGACGAGCTGACCGCCAAACTCGCGGGGATGAGGCGGCCATCAACGCAGCTGCCTCACCCTGCATTGTATTATGATGCTCGCACCGGGCTGACCGGCATAAACATCATAATACTCCCACTGGTCAGTCTGGCGGGAACACAGCTATAGTATTGATCTTGGTCTTGGCTCTCTTAAGGGACCCGAGGCCAACACGGTAGAACTACAGCACCCTCAGAATGCGGACTGTCTGCATTCCCATGGTGCTGGGCAGGGGAACCCCTGCACTGCCCACAACATGATTGTGGGCAGTGCAGGGGCCCCCCTCGGGCACCCTGCACTGTGTCTCCACCAGCCTTTTCATGTCGGGGTACCTGCCATGAAAAGTCTGGTGGAAACTGGACTCGTGATCAGCGCCGTGGTGCTGAACTCAGTGTGGCTATGGCTGACCACGATTTCGACTGCTGCCAGCTGCCAGGAACCATGTTCCTGGTGGAGATGGCAGTCCTGTGGTAGTCTGGTTGCCAGAGTCAGAATATGGCGGTCGGACCTCCTGGAGTGAGATCTAGGACTGCCAATGTCGTACTGAGGCCCTTTGTCCTTTCTACCTTGGCGTGGAGGGCACTGTGCTAATCCTATGCTTGAAAGCTTTGCTAGAAAAACAGATATTTGAGGTGAGGAAATTCAGTGTCGCTGGTGTCCTAGGGTGCTCTATATAGGAGCTTCTCTCTGCCCAAACTTGGGAACTACTCATAGTTCTCTGCTTCTTTTCTACATAATTTATGCAACACTCTAAGCCTGGAAGGGTATTGTTTTGACTTGTACTGTATGCTCCCCAGTAGTCTGGACAGTAGTCTGGACAAAGCTAAGCCTCTCTGAGGAGCTATAATGATAGCGAAACACATGTCAGTGGTTGCAATCATTCATTTGTGTTTGGCTTGAATGGTATTTTACCTATCCAAAGCTGAAATACCTTGCCTGGAGTGGTAAAAGGCATTTGTAATCTTACAGCTTGGTGAGGATTGCATTGTGCTAATACTACACTTAAAGACTTTTCTGTCGAAATGGCAAAAGCGTTTGTCCTTTTCTAGCTCAACATGGCACTGTGCTAACCTTATGCTTAAAAGCTTTGCTAGAAAAACAGACATTTGAGGTGAGCAGATTCAGAGTGTCGCTGGTGCTATAGGGCCTTCTATACAGGAGCAGCTGTCCACCTAAACTTGGGAGCATTTAGAGTTTGCTGCTTCCTTTTTTGCATTATTTATGCTGCACTCAAAGCCTACACTGACATCATATATACTTACAATTTCATTGTAAAGGCATACATGGCAAAGGCATATGCGTGGTAAAGAGTTGTGTGGTAAAGGAGATAATGTGTAGGAAAGGCATTGCATGGTAAAGATCATGTTGTAAAGGATGTAACCCTTTGCATTTGCACTAATGTGTTAACTTTTTTGCTTGCTTAACTCTGGGCTATTTATGAAAAATGATGCACGTGGAACTGCTGTTGCCTTGGCATAATAGGGAATTTACAAAAAAACTCCATGATTTTTCCTGAAAGCCAGCAGTTGTCGCACCTTCCCAGGAGACCTCCTGTGGAATATTACACAAGTGCCCCATGGGTGCAAAAAGCACTGTACCCACCTTGTGTGCCTCTGGGGCAACCTGGTATTACAGATGGGGCATCAAATGCTTGTGCTGTCCCCTTCTGCAATACAGATAGCATTGGCGCACATATGGCACCAGCCCTATCACAAGTGGGCCTTCCCTCCTTTGCATGAATGAGGGAATCACTTTGCCTCTGTGCCCACACCCTATTACTGATGTGGGCAGAGAGGCAAAATTGCTTTTAGAAGGCGCATTGAATCTGTGTCACAAAAGGGTAGCCCCCTATTAGTTTGCCTACTAAAGACAGCCCTCTGAAGGGATGAAAGGGGGTCCCATGGACCCCCCAGACATCCCTTGCAGGCGAGTGCAGTCACTCACTGTACCTGCCTGCAAGGGGATCTCTAATCCCTTTTAATTCCTTTTAAAACGAGGTGCACGCTTGAACAGAGGAACATGAAGCTGCTTTCAAACAGCTGCTCCGTATTTCTCTTGAATGGGGGGTGTAAGTTCACGGCTGCCCCGAGGGCAGCGCATTCTCCCTGCTAGGGTGCACTCTCCGTGTTCACACCCGGCTCACATGCTTTAAGGTGCGCTGTGGCGCAAACATGGAAAGTGCGACCTTTCTGCAATGGGGTCCTGGTGTCTCTTACATGCAGCACTGGTGCAGAAATGGGACACTGCACACGAAATGTGGTGTTATTATTACTTGGACAGACTCGCCTGTCAGTGTCAGTTGGAGACAGGAGGAGGAAGAAGCTGCCAGTAAATAACATATAGAATTACCGATGGGTAACTGTGAAGAACAGAGATGTTTTCACCGGGCTCTGTAGCGAGTGTTCCCCTCCGCAGTGCATCCAATAACTTATTCCAACTCCAGTTTCCCACAAAGGTTTATTCCTGGAGCCAAGGACCTGGGCACCAGTTCACAAGAGTGTCATCATCCATCTGCCTGCATTCTAGTCACGTATGACCAGGAGACATGATGACAAGTGTACTGGAATGCAGACATCGCATGTGCATGACTCCCGGAGGAAATACGATGCATGTAACAAGAGTACTTTCAATTAACAAAACACATGAAAAAATACATTTAAGACATAACAAAATGATAAAAAATGACATATAAGTTCAAAGAAATATAGGGCCCTATTACGAGTATGGTGGTCCAAAGACCTTCAAACTTGCGATGAAGTTTGGACCACCATGGCTGTGGTGGTCTGACTGACACACATTGCGACCCTGGCAGATGGACCACCAAAAGACCGCCCGCCGTCAGGGTGAAGGCAATCATCATTGTTATCAGTTGTGGCAGTGCTGCAGTCAGCACCGTCATGCTGATTACAACCATGTTTAACCGCCATGAAAAGGCCGGCGGAGAAAAAGTGCTGGGGGCCACAGGGAGGCCCCTGCACCGCCCACAACATTGTTGTGGGCAGTGCATGCCCCCCAGCACCCTTGGAATGTGCAGACAGTGCGTATTCTGAGGGTCCTGGGGGGAGGGGTCCCCTGTGCAACGGCATTGAACTCGACTCCATGTGGAGCCAAGTCCAATGTCGCTGTACATTTTTCAATGGGCTGACTGGTGAAAACCTTGGTTCCTACTGGTCAGGTCAGTGGAAAACTCGTAATGGGGCAAATGGGGAGCCCGCCAGCACGGTCTCATCATCGGAAGTTTGGCAGCCTGGTTTTTCCAAATGCCTAACTTGTAATCAGCCTCATAGTATTTATTACCATCTTTCTATATGTACTAAATGTAACATTAAAAACCATGACCCGTTGTATACACAACTCCTTTTCTCATATAATCCCTCACATTGGTAATACTCCTGCCATTTCTTGGTTTAATTCTTTGTCCATTCTTGTCTTCTCAAATGCCACACTTCCATGCACTTCATCACTACTCCCTTCTTCCTCAAACTCCATTGTCTCTCCTTCCTACATGGAGAATAAATGATACACTGCCTGGGGATCCAGACACATTTCCTTGTTGCTTAAATCAATGTCACAGAGAACTGAATGAACACTGACCTTGCGTTAATGTATGTTCTCAGATTTTCACCACTCATACTACAAAAATCGACTTCCAGAATCCACTCTCCTCGACACTTCTGTTTCTTCGCCATATCTCCAACAATTCCCACTGATGCTTCATCAACAAACCTGTACCACAGAACAGTGCTAGACTCCCATGGCTCAATATCACTGAATTTAGGAAACTTACACTCCTCCTTATTTACTCATCCAGACCCACTGACCACTTTAATTGCTACTTCGCTGGCAGTTTTACTCTTATGACAATACCCTTTGTAACCCAGCGCTGCGTCACTAATTTTATTCTGTACATCATCTATAGGCCATTATTTTACTCCTGATTGAATCAACCACTCCAGATTACACTTCGTTGGCTACTCCTACCTACCTCTCGTTCATAGTAGCCTAATCTGAACAAGCAATATAGTACTACAGCTCCCAATCCATGTTGTTCATCACAGATGGAAGGCACCTTTAAAAACATGGCTAAACCATTCAATCCTCCTATTACCACTGGGGTTATACAAAGACATTGTTCTATGTATCACTTCTGCTTTTTCTAGGTACTCTTAGCTCTGATAGCTGGAACTGAACACCATTATCATCCAGCAGCCATGCCCACAATCCTTCATTCATGAATATATCTCCCAATAAATTCAGTACAATACCCCTAGAAATGTTATGCCCACACATAAGACACCATCTTGAATACCTCACCCAACAAACTCAGTACCGTACCCCTAGAAACGTTATGCTATCACATAAGAGACAATCTTGAATACCTTGCGCAATAAATTCAGTACTCTACCCCTAGAAACGTTATGCCCACACATAACAGACCATCTTGAATACGTCACGCAATAAATTCAGTATTGTATCCCTAGAAATTTTATGCGCACACATAAGAGACCATCTTGAATGCCTCACGCAATAAATTCAGTACTCTACCCCTAGAAACTTTGGGCCAGATGTATTAAAGGGTTTTACCCATTCTGTGTCTATGGGAAAAGGCTTTAGTACATATCGCCCTTTATGCCCACACATGAGACCATCTTGAATACCTCATGCAACAAATTCAGTACTCTACCCCTAGAAACTTTATGCCCACACATAAGAGACCATCTTCAATACCTCACTTAAAAAATTCAGTATCTTACCCCTAGAAAGTCTATGCCCACACATGAGACCATCTTGAATACCTCATGCAACAAATTCAGTACTCTACCCCTAGAAACTTTATGCCCACACATAAGAGACCATCTTGAAAATGTATAAATCAAAGCAATAATACCGTTTTGACTGTTTTGTATTGGACCCATTACATTCTCAAGGATTCTCAAGGATTATTGGGACAATTAAATTTGTTCTTTGGTGATTTAATGGTTTTCAAAAATGTATACCCCGCCCCGCATTTCATTTCACTCTAGCCTTACTCTCTCTCTATAGCACTGTCAATACCAGGTCAAAAGTATTTTATTTTAATTGGTGTAAGCTAAACCAAAATGGCCCACGTGCCACTGTTTCACATCTTTGTCCCTCCGCAGCATGGGAGGTATAATTCTGCTCTCTCTCCTTATTCTCTTGCCTCCCTCTGTTTTTAACCTCCCAATTGGTCTCACTTCCTCTGCTAGCACCTCTTTCCTAGGCCATCCATTTACAATGTTCTCCAAGACATTTTGTAAAGTAGAGTCTTTTTCATACTCAAGCACCCATTCATCCTTCTTAACTAGAGGTGAGCCTTTGTCACGGGCAGTGGCTGCTTGATAGTCATGGCTGCTTAATATCCATCCCATTCACCTTCCACAAGCTTTCCCAACCGAACTGGCCTCCTGGATAGGAAATCTGCAACAACTGTGCTTTTCCTTGGTACAGAAACCACCTTCTACGCATAGTCCTGCAAACAGATAGACAGTCCTGCAATCACTGAAGGAGCATGTAACATGCTCTTATGTTTGCTGTCACACCCTACAGAGACATCGCCCAGACCCTTCTTGCTAGCATCTGTTGTGACACTGTTGTCTACTATTGAATGAAACCCTAGAAGGCAGGACCACTAACAATCATATTTTTACTTATGTTAAATTCCCTATGACCTTTTTCGTACCAATCAAGGGCCTGATTTAGATTTTAGCAGAAGGGTTTCTCCATCACAACGGTGAAGAACAGCCCGTCCGCTGCAATACAGATCCTATAGGCCAAAAATAAATCAGGCCCTGCCTCTTCTGCAAAATTGGACACATATTTAGCATAGAATTCAGTGAGCTCAAGAAAGAGCCGAATATCATCTTTACTCTATGTGGCCCGGGCCAGATGTAATCACTTTGACAAGACTGCGTTTAGGTTTACCTCCTTCTCTGCTGATTTAATGTCCTAGATACGTAACTCTCTTCTCAGTGAACATACCTTTTGTTAACTCTACTCTCGTCATGCTCTTTGTTATCTTTCCCCATGATCAAGATGTCGTCCTGGAAAAACTTGGGGGCCAGATTACGATCTTGCGGGTAGAATAATCCGTCACAAACGTGAAGCATATTCCTTTTGCCGTATTACAAGTTACATAGAATATAATGGAACTGTTATTTGGTGGACGGGATACCCGACACGTTTGTGACAGAGTAACCCCGTCCCCATGATCGTAATCATGCCCTCAGTTCCTACAACCTTACCAAACACCTGGAGCAGGAACCTTTGAAAACCAGTATCTGGTCCAAATGGCATCCGCAAATACTGAGAGCGAATATCTGGGCCAGGAAAGCGGTGGCTTTTTCCAACGCTCTGGGAGCGCAATCTGATGATAAGTCCCTCATTGAAAACCACTGTGCGTCTTTCACCATTGCTATCAGCGCCATCATTTTTAGTAACAGAAATCTATCCATGAAATGTTACTGTTCAAATAACTTAGGTCAATATACGATCTAAACTTCCCATTTGTTCGTTGTGCCACCATAAGTGGAAAAATCGAGTCTGACGCCGCAGTAGGTTGGATCACGTCAACTTTCACGTCTTTCCTATTCTTTAGACATCTCCTACCTCAAATATATGGATGTGTTCCTAACTTTATTTGTTTTTGGACATGCATCCTCCTTTAACACAATTCTGTGTTCACAACCTTCAAATGTCCCTACCCTTCCACATCTGGAGGTTTCTATCACATATATCTTCCAGTAGTCTCCTCTTCCTCCATTATAAAAACTGTCCACTGTTGAGAGCTCTAGTACAAAAGCAAGCTATTTCCATCAAACCACCCAAAACTCATGGTCCCTTTTTTGCCAGATAATTTCCCAATAGTTTTCCTGTTCAAAACTGATGGTCCCCTTTTTGCCACATAATTTCCAATCGTTTTCCTGGTCAATAGCCTATCCCTTTTATAGTTTCTCCTCTAAACTCCTGTGGGTTAAAAGCCTGTTCCACACATTAGAGGATGATTCTCCTTTCACCTGTAAGTACTTGACTTTTCCATTTCTTTTCCTTTTTACCTTTGTGAAATGCCCAACATCACAAGGACTACATACCTGATCGACAACTGGACAAGGTTTGACATATGCCAGATGTTTACTCCTGTTGTGTCTGTAACACCACAAACCCACACCAGTGAGTGCAAAATAATTGCTTTCTTTTGTTCAGTACTCCTGATGCTCCCTTCATCATTTTTAGGCATTTTAAAAAATACCTGGCATCCTGGATTCTCCTGCTGGTGCCAAGATGATATGTGGAGGTCAAGGGTAAACTTTTGTGCACTCATTTTGGGAACAGAGGCTGGTCCACAAAGGTAAAACGACGTTTCTATGTAAGTTTACTACTCCCAGACTATGAGTTTAATTTTACTAGTAGTAATTTTACTCCTGCGGATATTCCGCAGTTCGTGCTCAGAACTCGGCACTCAAAGGATAGGACAGGCCTCTCTCATGGGCAGAGACCACGCAGCTGTAAAATTGCTATTAGTAAAGTTAAACTCGTAGTTTCAGAATACCAAAAAATAGTAAACTTACAGAAAAGTGTAAACTTAGTTTAGTGAATCAGGCCCTTGGTGTGGATTAGTTTATCGTACCTCAAGTCCTCAAGGCTTGTTCTTTTCCCTGGATAACTCCAGAGGCAGCATGGATCCATGGACCCCCCTGCCCACAGCTTCCCGACTGGGATACCCAACACAGTGGGGATGGATGGTGTCAACCCAAGGGAAGAGGGTCTGGAACAGATAACAAACAAAAACAAAGGCAAAATCATACCTAAGACAGATTGCAGGTCTCCCTGTGCAAATACAAATACCTTCAATTACTTGTCAGTTCACGGCCTGCTTATCCCACTGAAAGGCCCTGCTTCGCTCCCACACTGTGATGTTATTGCATACACACCTCCCTGAGGGATTTCTGTTTGGTCCTCTAGGCACTTAATTCACTATTGCAGTCCTTGACTAGGCTTACTGAAGAGGGAAGGTGTATTAATAAATCACATTCTCTCAGGAATGTCCAGTTCATCGCACTTGCACTGGTGCAGATTAAACATCCTTTGACTCACATGACGTTCATTACACTTCCTTGAGTGCCCAAATCTGTAGACTTTAGAGTCTCCTCACAACACCATAGCGCCAAGATCCCCTAGCTCACTCTCTTGTGCTACATCACACTGAGGGCCTTCTTCTGCTTACCTCAGAACCTGGAGGCAGCAGCTCTCATAGCAGCAACAGGTGGCACCGAGATCTGATGTGTTGCAGATCCTGCACAGACCAGGAGCATGCGGTCTTCTCCAATGTCTGCACATGTGCAAACACATGTTCTAAGCGTTGTGAGTGGACTCTTGCACAGTCAGTACTAACTATGAGTTTTTTCTTATATATCTTACCAGCAAAGTTCACTCGTCTCACAGGTTGGAACACATTTCTTCTGTATCAATGGTGGTCTAATCTTTGATAGCGAACAACAAGCCGATGAAATTACACATGGCGAGCTACCAACTTGTGTCTAGACAAGAGGATTGTCGGACTGAGGTGAAAAATATCCCCACTACTCACTTCTTACTCAAAATCATGGGTCCTACTTTCAACCGCTACACGGGGTGAGAGGAGGGATGGGGGAACCACAGAGAAAAAGGCCTCTTCTCCACAGCCCAAAAGAAGGAGACCTGGCCTCCTGCTGAGATGGTGGGCGGAGCCAGAGGTGAAGGAGGTAGCTGGGTACTTCCGGCTCCGTCCAGGTGTGCAGGCACTGAGGACTGAGTGAGTGCAGGAGAGATGCCTCTTGGTTGACACAATGTTGACCAGTTAAAGAATGAACCTCCCCTGAGTACTCAAGTTCTCTTGAGATTTAGAAAATTGGCTGTAGAAACTTCCAAGTAAAGACACAAATACATCATAACAAAGAACTGATACCTAAGAATTCATCAGTATATAAAGCAATACTTACTACCTAATAGCATGTTATAGTAATATGATTAAAGAGATACATGTTAATTGCCACCCACACAAAAGGATAGAAATGACACCCTGCTGACCCCCAATACACCAAATTTACAGACGTACCTTTTTTTAGAATAATCTCAGAAAGAGCTCACAATGCATGACTTTAGATCTTATGGTCTGCATTGTGGGGAGTGAAATCCAGTGTCTAACTGAGCTGATTCAGTGTTTTCATGGTTAGAACAGTCACTCCCCTGCATCAGGACATAACATTCAATGCACCAGAAATCACATTTATAAGCTAAAAAGGTGCCAATATTGAGATGTGTTCAGGCTGTCTCCACCTCTTGTATAACTATGATTAAAGCAAAATAAAAACATGTTTGTGAAAATAACACCGACATTGCAAAGCTAAAACTGCTATAGAAATTCACAAAGGTTCACACTTCTTTTTAATTCTTTGTTGCAGCTAACATCTGACTTAACTACTCATTCCATGAGCGATAACCGAAAGCAAATGTATATTTGTATTCTAAAAAGTAATTGTTTTGAGAAAAACCTCCACACAAGAAAGACTCGAACCGACAACTATTTTTCAATAATTCTAATAGAAAGTGGACTAGAGAGGCTCAGTAAAGTCATAGCCACCTATGGGGCATCTCACTCAAAAAAGATGCTGCTTCGTGCAATTCTGCAGCAATTAGACATTAACTAGTCATTTCGTTTAATCCAAAATCTTTAGAATCCAAGAGAAACAGAACAGATATCAGAATGCAGAATTAAGAGCGCTTTTTGAGGAATTTTCCGCTCAAGGAACACTTTTGTGTGTTTGATCAGAAAGTTAATCCTCTGTGATTCTATACATCACTACAATACAATTCTATACATCACCACAATACAATTCTATACATCACTATAATACAATCCTTTCTAATATGTTGTCCAATGTAAAACACAATGGACATTAGATGCATTTTGCCTTGAAAAAACACTTGTCCTGCTCAACGAAGCCAGAATAAAAAGACTTGTCTCTTGGCTCAGATTTCCAAGAAGTTTTATCCTGTTGTTAAATTTTCATTTGTGTCCTAGTCATGGCTCCTTTGCGTGGATAATTGAAATAATGCCACTCATTATGTTTCCAATCTTTTTCTGTCAATTTATCTGTGTCAGGGACGTGAACAAGTGCATTTCTAGACCCTTTGCCAATATTTTAGATCTTTCGTCTATCCCTTCTTTGCAATGCTCTTACATCCCCATCCAAACACCTGCACTTACCTCTGACCTCCTGAAGGAAGAAGCAAACAGAGTCTTGTTGGCTTCTTCTGGCTTATAAATGTGCCCCTTTGGCAGTGTGTCTGAAATCACTGCCATAGAAATAGGACTAGACTCCCCCATCGCGTATAGCCTATTTCAATATTGCCCTATCCCCATGGTAGAATGACCAACCAACCAATACTGTCAGAGGCTTAACTCATTCACTGAAATATACATTACTATTCACACTTTACCAGTGGTTTGGAGTGTCCTCATCATTTTATTAACCCGCGCCTTTACACCATTATTTAACTATTGTCGGAATGAATCCCCTCATGGATTAACTAGAGACGTGCACCGTTCTGTACAATGAAAGCTGAAGTATTCACAAAGAGCTCTATGGAAACTCACAAGTTGTCACCAATGTCTACACTCGCTGAGCACACTCAGCATGTTACAAACTCAGCAAGAAGTATAGACTTCAGAAAATCTCTCAGAGTGAAGAATCTGCTAATCACAGGTTCCAGTCTCAGTTCTCATCAAATTTTTTCTAAATATGGTTGAAATTTAAGAATACGAAAACTTTGGATTGCTTTTCTTTTTTCTATTTTTGCCTTCTCATCTTTCAGGGAAATCCATTTATACATTGTAGGAGGCTGGCCTGGTTTGTAGTGGGTACCTAAGGTACTTACACCTGATACCAGGTCCTGTGATCCACCTTAGTGAAATGGAGTCAGTATCTTGAAGCCAGGCTCTCTGGGGGTAGTGTGGATGAGCAGCCAAGCCCCAAGTAGGAGTCATACAAAGCTCATGCAATACCACTGTAGTCACACAGTACTCACACACATGAAATAAAATTCTCAGTGTTATAAAAATAAAGGTACTTTATTTTGGTGACACAAATACCAAAAATACCATAGAGACTATACTACCTTAGGAGGTAAGTAATACACAAATTATATAGACTAGTATGCAGAAATGGCTGTAAAAACAGAAAACAGTGCAAATAGTGAAAAACACAACAGTTAGAAATGGGCCTGGGAGAACACAAACCATAAACTAAGAAACTGGAATGCAAAAGTTGGTTTCCCACCTAGGCAAGTGTAGTGAGTAGAGGGTCACTGGGAGTATTAGGAAACACCAAAGGTAAGTAATAGAACCCACCCCAGAGCCCAGGAAAGCAGGAGTAAATCACAGTAACTTTCCTAGAAACACACAAGAACACAAGAAAGAAGAAATTGCAAGAACCAGAAGAGACTGTAAGACACCAGTGATGGATTCCTGGACCTGAGGACCTGTGAAAGAAGGGAACCAAGTCCAAGAAGCACTGAAGAGTTCAGGGAGAACAGGAGCCCCTGCTAACCCGGATGAAGGTACAAAAGAAGAACCACCAGTGAAGAACAACAGTCAGTACTGCACCCAAGAAGACAGATGCTGGTTCCAGATTGGTACAGAAGATGTCCCACGTCGGATGGATGATTGCAGTCTGGTTTGCGTTGCTGGATTGAACCAAAAAAACTTAGCACATGCAGAGCTTGCGATTAGTGGAAAATGGCACTGCCTGGGACTTGGAGGGACCTGGTGGACTCTACCGAGGAGGGGGCATCAGAGGTGGCTCTCAACAACTCAGAGAGCCCTCAGAAGACCAGGCAGGGAGTCCCTCAGCACAGGGACAAATAAGGTGCAAAAGGAGGCCCATGCAGCACTACAACAAGGGGACTCACGCCGCCGGAGACCCACACAGGAAGCTGTGCATCACAGGAAGGAGTGCTGGGGGCAGGAGCTGCACGGTGCATGAAGAACTTTGTGGAAGGATGCCAATTAGCCTTGGCAACTGCAAAACATGAGTTGCACAGGGGTACTGTCTTGAGTGTGGAGGAAAGCTGTTACCTCCACCAAAGTTGGACAGTTGGACGTTAGGACCGTAGGGACCACTTCAGTTTACCACTCGTGATGCAGGATCCAAGCAGCTCGTCAGGAGAGGGGTCCCACTAAGCCGGTCATCATTGCAGAGAGGTGCCTGCTGAAGCAGGGGAGTGACTCCTTCACTCCAAGGGAGATTCCTTTGTTCATCTGGTGCAGGCTGAAGACAGGCTGTCCTCAGAGGATGCACAACAGGGAAACAGTTGCAGTTGCTGGCAGGAGCTGAAGATACAATGTTGCAGAAGTCGTCTTTGCTTCTTTGTTGCAGTTGCAGAGTTCCTGAAGAGTCCAGATGCAGTATCTTCTGTGAGAAGGTGAAGGAAAGGATGCAGAGGATTCCTGCTGGAGTGTTGCAATCCGAATCTGAAGAACCACCCAAGAAAGAGACCCTAAATAGCCCTGAAAGGGGGTTTGGTCAGCTAACAGGTAAGCACCTTCTCAGGGGAGGGCTCTGACATCACCTGTTGGCACTGGCCACTGCGATGCTCCCAGAGTTCCCTGCCAACTTGGAATCCAAGATGGCAAAACCCAGGGACCCTCTGGAGGAGCTCCGAGCACCAACCCTTGGGACGTGATGGACAGAGGAGTGGTCACTCCCATTTACTTGTCCCTGAACCGGTGTAGACTGGATTATGCAAGGAGGGCACCATCTGTGCCCTTGAAAGCATTTACAGAGGCTCTGGGAGGCTACCTCTCCAAAGCCTGTAACATCTTTTTCCAAGGGAGAGGGTGTAACACCCCTCTCCCAAAGGAAATCCTTTGTTCTGCCTTCGTGGGCTCGAGCAGCTCAAGCAACAGGAGGGCAGAAACCTGTCTTAGAGATGGCAGCAGCTGTGGCTGCCTGGAAAACCTCAGAAGGCTGGAATGGCAATACTGTGGATCCTCTAAGGAGCCCCCAGAGTACATGGAATCATACAACCAATGCTTGCAAAAGCACTGGGGTATGATTCCAACATGTTTGATGCCAAACATGGCCATATTCGGAGTTACCATTATGTAGCTGAACAGAGGTAGTGACCTATGTCTGGTACACGTGTAAAATGATGTCCCTGTACTCACAAAGTAAGGGAAAATGGTCCTGGAGGTCATGTGGGCACCTCTGCTAGTGCGGGGGTGCCCTCACACACAGGTACTTTGCAGTCTGCCTTCAGGGCTGGAAGGCCTGCCATAGGGGTGACTTATAAGTGACCTGGTGCAGTGTAAATGGCAGTGAAAGGGTGCGTGCACCGTTTCATGCAGGCTGCAATGGCAGTCCTGAAGAAGCCTTTGCATGGGCTCCCTATGGGTGGCAAAGCAAATTCTGCAGCCCATAGGGATCTCCTGGAATCCCAATGCCCTGGGTACCTAGGGGACATATGCTAGGGACTTATAAATGGGCACCAGTATGCCAATTGTGGGTGAAATCCTGGGTTACCAGTATGCAGTGACAACATTTAAAGGAGAGAGAGCATAATCACTGGGGTCCTGGTTAGCAGGATCCAAGTGAACACAGTCAAGCACACTGACATCAGGCAGAAAGTGGGGGTAACCATGCCAAAAAGAGGGTACTTTCCTACACACATTCACTATCCTTTTCCACAGATTGCTTTTTTTGCAAAAATGTTTATGCATTTAGAATAAGGCAATTTTTATCTATCAAAATTGTAAATGTATTAATCAACTTGGAGAAAGCGCTGATGTCTACTATACTCTCTGTAGTTTTTTGCTTCAGTTTAGCCCAGAACATGTTTTCTCTTTTAAAGAATCTTGCCTGTTTTACTGTGTGGATCACCATTATTTCTGGATGTCCCTTGTTGGGTATTCTTTTTATCAATGTTAGCAAACTTAAAATAGTATGTATAGCTTTGCCTCAGTCTGAGGGATTGGCCAAAAGGGGTTATTTTTACCCAGCAACTTGGCCACTCAGGCATGAAGCCACATATAGGAAATTGTTTTGTGGTCGCAAAGTACACAATTGGCCAAATCACAGGCTTTGCAACAGCAAAGCTCCAAGCTGCAGCACACAAAATGTTTTTTGTGAGTTGGAAATGTCCATACAGGTCTGGGAAGCTCATCCTCAAACTGAGCCTCTCCAGCTGTGTGAGCCATACCTGAGCTTCCTCTTCTGCTGGGGACAACTCCATAGCATGCCCAAGGTCTTTAAACAAGATTGGTGGCAGCTGTCCTCTTGGTCGGATGTGGTCATCTTTGGTAGTAGTCCTCTGGGCCATGTCGATCGATAGATCCATGCTCCCCTTGCTGGCAGCTGCTCGGACTGCTTAACTTAGAGAAGACATTTTGTAAAGCTCATTATAGTCTTCACCCCCTCTACGATGAAGTTGGGGCTGGTTTAAATCTTGTAAGTGAAGGTGGATACGCCTATATGGTGATGTAACTGAGCATCACTGAAGGATTCCCACTCCTATCTAGTGGATTTCTTGTCAAAATGCTTAGGGGGGGCGGCTAAGTGGCCTATGTGCCCATTGTTGCAGTGAGTTGGCCCTCTCAGAATGACTCTTTGCCCCATGCCTGCCCAAAGTGCCCCTTTGTGTTTCAGCTGACCAAAAGCGGGCCGTCTGGGGGACAACATTGTTTTCTGATGCATTTTGATGGCAAAGGTAATGATTGGGCTTGGTAGCCGTCTTGGTTCCTGTGAACCTTGTTGATTCCAGGGTGAGGCCCTTCTATAAAAAGGGACCCATTCTACATTCAACCCCTGGTCTATGAGGGACTTACCTACAGGCAGCATTTTGGAGGAGAGCAAGTGGGTCCCATTGTTACTGCAGTCCAGTTTTACACACAAGAGAACTTTAAAGGAGTCAGGAGAAGGGTTATATAAGTCACTGATAGATGTTTAATCTTTGGGGATGAAAGACAAGAGACTTAGGCCCATATTTATGAAAAATGGCACACAACTGTGCTAACGCTGTTGTGCGTCATTTTTTTAAAATATGTGCTAACGTTATTCCCTAACGCCATCCGTGCACCATATTTATATAATGACACACAAAGGCGCTAAGGAATGGCAAAAAAAGACGCTGGCAGGCGAGGGAAGGCATAAGGAGAAATGGCACTAGTCGGTCAAATATGATGTTAGGCTTATTAGTGGCAAAAAATCTGCTGCTAGTCAGCCTAGCTTTATTTTGTGGTGCGCTTCAGCCAAATAATGACTCCTGTGTAAGTATAGAGTGTCCTCTGGGCAAGCTCTCCATACCCAGTGCCAGGCAGGGGGCCCAATGTAAGGGGCCCCCAATGGCACACCGCACACATACACAATAAACTTACCTGCAACTTACCTGGGATGAGCTCTCTCCTGCTGTACTGTCCCTGTGGTGTGGGTGGTGGTGTTTCTGGAGGTTGGAGTGGGCATCTTTGTGCCCATTCCATTGTGTTTTCCCATGGAAATGGGCCTACCTGCACTTCAACGTCTGGTCTGACCAGATGTTAAATAATGACGCTAAATGGGCTTAGCACCATTATTTAAGCCTGCCTCCTAGTTGCGTGTCATTTCTGCGTCAGGAGTTAAATATGGCGCTCGGGGCTAGTGACATTTTTAGGAAGGGAACACCTACCTTGCGTCTCATTAACGCAAGGTGGGTTGGCGCTTCTTAAAAACTGTGCTAACTCCAACATTTTGACGCTAGATGGGTCTAGCATCAAAACATAAATATAGAGTTAAGTTAGCACCACTTTAGCATCAAAGTAAATGAGCTAAGGTGACGCTAACCTTCTATAAATATGGACCCCATTTCTGAAACCTTTGACGCTTGACATCTTTAGAGTGTCTGTAGGAAGCTGGCTCTCTATATAGTGCACTAAAATGAACTACACTGTGCAAAGAGTCCAGTGGATCCCCAAGGGTTTGCAGAGGCAGAAACAGATAGCTTTAAAGCCCTTTTTGTGGTAGTGTAGGCAACCAGTTACGCTTTGTGTGAAGCATTTGTTGTACTCACAGAGGGAATAAATGAGGCACACACTTAAATAATTAATCCAATACCAATTTAGAAAAATAACAGTTGCTTTTATATGTGCTTTGCATGAAAGAACTTCATTATAAGGTAAACAGTTTTTAAATCAAAAATGCTTTGCTGTTTCAAAAATCAAAAGTGCAATTTTCAGTCTTCACTGTTAGCCTATGGGAGGAAAACACGGTTGCAGTTTCTCAGGTAAGTGCACAACTTAAACCCCAGTCTTCCGGGTTGCAGGCTAGCACCGAGCAAGGTTCAGGTTGGAACCAAGAGTGCACCCACAGCTGCATGGCTGGGTGCCAAGGTTAAATGAAGTCGGAGTTGGTGCCCAATGTTAGTCAATAGACACTAGGAGTGATTGAAGACGTGCTGCTCCCAGGTAAGTACAGGTGGTTTCAGAGGTTGGTCTCTGGGGGTTGAGGCAAGCACTGGGGGGCCACAAGACATCACTAAACTTGCACCCTCAGTGGCACAAGGGCGGCAAGGTGTAGTGTGCAAAAACAGTGTTAGGCGCCCAATGCCATCCAATGAAGACAGGGGGTATCCGCTGCAGCACTGCTTACAGGTGAGTAGAGTGGGATCAGGGGTGGATCTCCTGGGGTTCAAGCAAGGACAAGGGGGGGCTACAAAGCAGCACCAAACGTACACCCTCAGAGGCACAGGGGCAGTCAGGTGCAGAATACCAACAGAGCATTGGGCTCCCAAGGTTAGTCAATTCAGGAGTTCACTTTTGGAAACGGGCTGCAGGCTCTGGCCAGAAGGCCGCGAGAGGTCTGTCCCCATCTGCCCAGGTAAGGTAAGATGCCAGGGGTCATAGGGACACCAGTGGTCTAGCTCCCAAAGGCCCAGGGGCTCTGGGTGAGGGGAGTCATTTTTCATCTGAAACAGCTCACCGGGCAGGTTGCGGTCAGGGGGAGCCCTTGGATTTAGGCTGAGAGGCGTTGCTGTGTAGTCCGGCAGGGGTCAGTTCATGATGAAATCTGGGTCAGAAGCACTGGGGAATCGTCACTGGACTTGTGGGCCACTTGGACTCAGGCGGTGGGCGTCAGATGCAGAGGTGGTTTCAAGCTGCGGTTTTGCAGTTCCTCAGGCAGACTTATTTATTCTTTGGAGATGTTTCTTTTGGACAGGTCTGTTGTCCACAGGAGTTCTCCCAAGGCTTTGGAGGTTGCTGGGCTGCAGGACATTTGTCTTTTCGGAGCAGGTGTCTTTGAAAGCTGCAGATAGGCCGATAGGGCTGGGGCGAAGTCAGTTGGTGTCTTCAGTCTTCTCTGCTGGGCGACTTCTGTTTTGTCTGGCTCTTCTTAGGTCAACAGGAATCTGTTTCTAGGTTTCAGGGGTGTCACCTAAATATTGAATTTGGGGGTGTTACAGGGACTACCAGGTGGTAGCCAATGGGCTACTCACCTTTGGGTGACTACACCCTTCCTACGACCAATTCCTTAGGGAAGCGACATAGCCATAACTCTATTGGCCTAATTTCTACCATGCAAGATGGAGGAATTTAAAAGGTAGTGTCCACTTCAGCTCAACCACCCCAGGGGTGGTACTGGCATGTAGTATGCGCACCTCCTAATGTATCTAATTTTACCACCAGTACTGCCACCAAAAGTGGGGTCAGGAACTGCGGTCAGCCTCCTCCACCATTTAGAGAGCCCTGGGTTGCATTTCGAAAGCAGCAAGGCCTTTGGAGGTCCCTGCCCTGGAATGTCCATGCTGCCTGCGAGAGGAGGTCACACCTCTGCCCAGAGCAGGCCTTTGTTCTGAGCCCTCGAGAGCCTTGGCTCTCACCTCAGGGGGCCAGGACACTGTGTAAAGTGGCTGCACTGGTTCTGACAAGTCAGTGCCCACTCTAGGAGATGGTAGGTTTCATGAGGGCACCTCTACGGTGCCTCTGAGTGCATGTATTAATAAATCCATCACTATATTTAGTGTGGGTTTATTAACATGACATGTTTGATGCCAAACACCCCTATTGTCAGTGAAGCCATCATGTATCTGGGGACTCATAATGACTAGTGTCCAACACATGTACTTAAATGGCTGCAGGGTTCACTTACTATGTCTGAGATTCGACAAAAACATAACAGGAGTATATCTGCTTATGCAGGTATGCCCTCACATGTAATATAATGCACCCTGCCTTTAGGGCTAGAAGGCCTGCCAGAAAGGTGACTTACATATCTGGTATGCAGTGTGCAAGGGACAGGGCACACAGGCTGTGTGCCATGTTGTGTTTTCATTTTAGTTCTGCACCAAGACACGCAGCCTGCGAAGGCAGCGCTGTGTGCGCTTAGGTGAGACGGTCCCTGAGGGTGGCACAATCTGTGCTGCAGTCCTCAGGGGCCTTCTTTTAGTACCCCAGGCCCTAGGTACCAGGGGTACCATTTCCTAGGGACTTACAGTCGCAACTAAAGGTTTGCCAATTCGGAAAAATGACTGTGCAGTTTTAGGAAAACATATCTGGCACTGGGGATCTGTTTAGCAGGGACCCAGTGCACTTTCAGTCGAAATTGCACCAGAAATCAGGCAAGGCGGGGGGGGGGGTGAACATGTCAAATAAATCACTTTCCTACAGCCTCTCAACAAGTCAATGAGTTTTTCAGGTATTTAGAGAATGAAGCTTGCAAGTTTTGAGAACCCTGGCTTTTTGAAAAAACTATTTGGGAACCTCTGAAATCAAGTCCGGTTTGAGGACCATGAACACTACTGTAATTGAAGAAAATTTGTGATCTGAAGATAAAATTCAAATCTCCACTGACTTTGAGTATGAAGCACTGAGAGTAAATTGAGACTCGATAACACTTGGGACCAGAGACCGCTCTTCTCTTGTTACAATATTTCAGCTGGATCAGAATAATCGGGGAAAGAGAATCAGAGGGACAGGTATGTAACTTTGTCAATATAGAATGTGAATGCTGTTGTTATGTGCTCATTAATAGCCTTATCTTCTGTAAACATCGATGGCGTGTCCAACCACAATATCCATTCCCATTCTAGAAGCATGGAGCTGTCCTCTCATTCGGGTAAAATCATTTCGGTTAATAAAGTCCAGCAGCTTTGTCAAAAAGAGTATTTTGGTGACAAACTTCATCTTTTAACACAATCAGTTCCATGGTGTCCTCTTCGTGAGCCCCTCCACTTGCTTTGCCTCAGTTTGCCATTGAAATTAGACTCTTAGCTGATGCATCAAGGAGAGGGTGGGGTGGTGTTACATGCTGCTCCTGAGTAAGTATCTGGGTTTTGCATTTCTGGACACACAACATATATATAGTTTTTAGTAACATTGTCAGATTTGTGGGAACCAGCACAGAGCATCTTTGATGCCAGTCCCAAACTTAAGCTTTGATACAACTTGGCAAGGTTTGATTGATCTTATTTCCAGGAATATGTACAAAAAGGGGAAGGGAGGGGGTAGGGTGGAGAGAGAAAGATCCAGACTGGGCTTTGATGGAGCTTGCACTGGATAATCCCAGGGCTACTGCAGCAAGGTAGAGCACAGCCTGGAGGCTCGGAAGATAACCCTACAAACCAAGCACTGCAAACACAACAGTCCATTGCTTAGGTTCTGGACACCACCCTCTCTGGCATAGAATACTAAACAAGACTCACTGACCTAGAGACTTAATCGCTTCTCCAGGACCAAGGCGATGATGAGCCTAAGAGTAACCAGGATGCAACCCTCAAGCAATGAAGAAACAGACCAAGTATCTGAGCTACATAAAGGTCACCAGAAAAGAGACAGGAAGGACAAGCAACAGTAACTCGAAGGGCAACCGAGGGAAAGCAAAACAAGCATGAGGTGCCAACTAATGCAACACGCGGGAACCTTGAAGCGCACGAAGTGTGCGAGGCTAGGAGTAACTGGCTGACTCTTCCTAAATAGACTTGGGATTTCCTGTGCTACCTCTCACCTGAGTCACAAAAGAGAGTACGGGGTTTTTTGGAAATATAAATGGATTGGAAGTGTGCTAATTGCGTCACCATGCCAGTCCTAAATCTCAACTAGAGATACAACGCGGGGTGGTTCACGGTCTGTGGAGGGAGATTTCCTTTACGGACTAGGTGGTCTCACACACTATATAGTGTCATGCTTCATCATATGACCACCTAGCCCCACCCAGGTAGGGCAATACCACCTGGGCGGACTCAACCTCGCTGTTAAAGGAACAGGAGGGAGTGCGTAAATTTAGTTAGATTTCTGGAAAGATAGGGATCTAGCTATGCTATGGGAATAAAAACACCTACTCAGATACCAGGGTGAGTTTTAATAGAAGGTTCTGTGTGGTGTGTTTAAAAGGAATGGGAGACCAGTGTGAGAACAATGACTCACAAGGTCACCTATCTAGCCGACATGTTTCTGCCCTTGTGATTGAGCTATGGAGGGTCTCTGGGCATTCATCAGGGCGTTGGATCCCTGTAGCGGATGCTAATAGCGCGCTGCAGTTTAATTCGCAATAGGAAAAAACGTGGGAAGGGAAGGAAGGGCCTACCTTAGCCAAGGGAATACCTGGGGAGAACCCTAACAATAAAGGCTACTAGCCTCTGGTATCCTGGAGAGGGAGCGTCCCCTTATAGTCAGACTTGCATCAAAGGTGGGCGCTCGCTGTGCGCCTACCTCTCACCTGACCTGTGTCCAGCAAGCTCCACCCTTCACCTGTGCCCCAGTCTCCTCAGGAACAGTCTCCAGCCCTTCCACCTTCCTGCCGCTCTTCTAATCTGATTTTTCACTCTCCTTGCTTGACCCTGATCAGACTGAGTTCTTCCTGATGTAACTTTACAAAAAAACAGAACTTGGCCCTTCTGGTATTCAAGGATGCCTTAGAACAAATCAACCATTCATCCACTACACTAAAAGTGCTTGCTAAAAGACATTCAACTTATTTATAATTTCAGGTACAGAAAGTGTCCTTAATGTTACCTAAATGGGAAAAATAAATGTTCAAAATGACATAGAAGATGTACATTTGATATCAGAATGTGTTCACTACATGAATATGCAAACTGTGATATGTTGGGTCCTGCTTAGAAAAGCAACATTGACACATTAATGCATTGTAAACTATCAAAAATGTAAACCACCCTCTGCACAACTCATCACCGAAAGCCCACTCCCTCCAGACACCCAAGCCCTCTTGGGTAGTCAAGACTCTACTAAGCACAGCATTCACCCTTTACACAACTGTTTACCCTCCAAATACCCAAGCCCTTAGTAAGTGGCCAAATCCCTCTATGCACAAGCTTCACCCTCCGCATAACTCTTCACAGACAGCTGCCTCCTTCCAGATCCCATTAGCTGGTTAAGCCCTTACTATGCACTGTCTTCACCCTCTGCACAATTCATCATGCAGAGTCCATTGCCTTCAGATAACCAAGTCCTCTTAGGTGGCCAAGGCCTTACGGTGCACAACCCTTCACGGAAAGCCCTCTCCCTTCAGACTTCCAAGCCCTCTTACATAGTCAAGTTCCTATTATAAACAGCTTTCACCCTGTTCATAACTCTTCATGGAGAGCTCACTCCCCCAAAGCACCCAAGCGCTATTAGGTGCCCAAGACCATACAATGCATAACTTTCACCCTGTACTTGACCCTTTGTGAGTAGTTTACCTCTTGTGTGCAATTGATGAGACACGGGTGGCCAAGTTTCTACTACACAAAGCCTTTGTCTTGTGCAGAAGTCTTCATGGAGAGCCCATTTCCTCCAGACACCCAAGCACCATTAATTGGACAAGCCCCTAGGATGCACAGCCTTCCCCTGTATCAGTTCCTTACCAAGAAGTGGCAGTAAACAGTTCTGCTCTCCCATCATTGGCACACTTTCTACATTCATGCACCAACCTATAGCAGAAGAGCACCCACGTTGTGGTCAGGATAGTCCCTTCTTGCATAAAAAGGATGCTTTAAGGCTATTTCCTCTTTCCCTCTTTATCTGTGTGCTGTAGAATGCAGCACACATGCAAAAAAGAAAAGACAAAGAGGACTAACATTATTTCTCCTCACTACACCAGCCTCAGGAATGCGTAGGATTCTAGCACAAATCTGTGTCTAAAGTCTATGCAGATATTGAGTTGCACAAACATCAATGGGTGGATGCAGAGGAACACCCATACACCATCCATCGAATACCTTCTTAAGGCAAAGTAACTCAAGGTACCTCAATGCACTGCCTTGCATCACTTTGTTTACAAACCAACACAATTCATGATTTGTGTTGGGTGATAAATACCAACCTGAAATTTGTGTTGGGTCCGTGTTAAAAAGGTAATGCAAACCAAGAGCTAAATCTTGGTAAATCTGGCAGAAATCTATTGTTATAAGTGTTTTCTTTTTACTTGCACCAATAGAAATCAACTCACCTTTTATTATTATGTATGGACTACCATAGCAGAACATAATGGATCACTAACACAAAGAGATACATGACAAACAACATTGATTTTTCAATATTTTTTAAACCAAAAAATGTGGTTCTAAAAAAAAACCTTTTTTATTTTAAAACTTTAAAATTGTTTTGTGTTTAAGCATTTCTTTAGGGAATTCAACTTAAAAAAAGAAAAAGGGTATCTGAACTTAAGATTAAACAAACAAAAATACTTCTTGGGACACTGGCTTTCTGAGACCAACTTGTCTCTGGCCAATAGATTCTGCTTTCCCACGATCACCACCTTGCTGCCACAAATAATCATGTGCTGGTGTGCACGGTTTACTTTGGGGTGCCCCAGGAGAATGTAAGAACCAACAATGTGCCCACGTCCAATGCAGAGTCCAGAGGTGGATGTTGATGTCTCCTCTGCATTACCTTGCCCCTCTGCTCTGGCAAGGGGTCTGGGGTGGCATGACCACATTTGCTTCCATCTGTCTGATGTTCTGTGGGAGTACTTCTTGGAAGTACTCTGTGAGAAGTTCTCTCACACATTTGGCATGTGACTTTTTTTTATGAATCCTTCCTCTACCCTTGAGGGTTTGAGAGTCAGAGCTAGACAAGTGACTTACATGTGGTCCTTGGAGTGTCTTCCTGCTCCTCTCTCCTCTCTCCTCCCCAGATGCCATTGTTGGAGAAAGTTCAATCCCAGAAAATTTGCAAACAAAAACAAAAAAAAACAGGTGTGTCCAGCACAAGAAGCAGATATACCCAAGTGCTAATCTCAAAAGGGATTTAAAGGGTGGAAACTATCTGGAAATGGAACAAGACAGTGATTTCAACTAATCAGATGCCTTTCTTGGGTTTCAGAGGCCCCAGGGTACCATATTTAGGTACCAGTGACCCCAACACCACAAAAGTGAGGGAATTTTACAAATAGCCCAAGAGATCCTCTTATCTGACACAATAGAAAAAGCTCTAGTTAAATGAAAATAACTATGTCATACTAAACACATTTTAAACATTTTTGAGGGTCCCACAGTTCTCCAACAGTAACCGGAACAGTAAGTAAAACCCAGAAAGAACTCGAAAAAGACCCTCTCATTGTTTGTAAGGCCCCCGAAAAGTGACAAAGATAAAATGAACAACACACATTAAGCAAGAACAAAATAGCATCCTACTGAAAACTCACTACAAAATCTAAAGACAAGATTTACATTATACCTAACTTTGTAAATAAGATTTTGCTTTACAAAAATCCTAGAAATTCAATAAATAAAACAAAGGCTAAAGTGAAATTGTGGCTCAGTATGGTAATAAGATATTTGCTCACATTACAAACACTTAGAAATTCATTAAAGGTAGGTTAAAGTGATGATATAATTAGATATAGAAAAAAACACCTTAACTTACGTTAAAGGGAACTATAGGAATTCACCGAAAAATTGAGATGTCTTCAGAGTTGTCATCAATGATGTCATAAAACAAGTCATGAGTGACGTAATAGGTGAGGTCATAAGGAGTGCATGGTGGGGTGTAAGTTAAATAAGCTTTTTTTAAAATTAGTTTCTAGGGCTTTTTAAAACAAGTTAAGGTGTTATTTTCTATACCTAATTATACATCACTTTAACCTATGTTTTTTCAATGAATTGCGAAGGTTCTTTTAACTTGAAGTAAGATCCTATATGTATAAAATGAATTAGAATATATGTTTTTTGATGGCTTATGTCTTATGTTTTATGTCTCTGGCAGCATTCTTTTCAATGGGAGTGTGTTGCAATACCTGTGAGTGGCCATGTGCAGTGCTGGACTTTTACAAGGCTTGGATGGAGTACTTCTGCTAGGCTTTGGTACCTTTTTGGCTGAAGTAACTTTAGAAGTCTAGTTTTTTTTTGTGGATGGGTGTTTACATTTGCATGTGCCGTCCTAAATCCCTCCTTCCCCCCTCTCATTTGCAAGAAAGAATTCCCACTTTTGCAGCCAATCTCCCCTGTGTGTCCCACATTTACCACTACATGTACACCTACACGTGCGCACAGAAACGACAGGTGTGGAGGAGGCCGAGGTTAGTGAACAGCACTCTGTACTACGTGACTCGTACCACTGCAGTACTACGTCACATTCTACAAAATGTAGTTTGTAAGTAGGGTCTCATGTGTGGAGATTGTGGCCTGAGGAACATTCAGCACACTTTGTGGCTGTGAGTGCCCTTGGCCTAAGAGTAGGCCTGGCTGGAGCTGGTGGTGTTTTACTTTGCAAATTCTGCAGAGTTACATGAAATCCCCGTGAGATTCCACGGAGTTTCACGAGTGGATGGAATTCAGGCACCTCGCGCTGCTTGCACTGATTTTGAGTGCTGGGAGTTTGTTCCGCGCTATAAAACCAGCACGAACTGTACCACACGGTGCGCCAGAGAGAGCTGCTTCTTTCTGCCGCTTGAGTAGATTTTCTACTTGAGCTGCATGTTTCTCAACGCGAACAGTCACAACCTGTCGCTTCTCCCGTGTTGAGAAATCTTGCCAGGAGGCGTTCTAATGCCCGGAAATCTCACTGGGGATGCAAATTCTCACTCTTGCTCACTGACTTAGTGTTGGCGAGCCACAGGCAAAAAAAGTTTTGCCAGAACTCCGTGCTCCAAACGGAATGTGGAGTGGGCAAAACTCAGCGAAGTCCACCAGTGGAGTGGAATTTTTCACCCACTCCTACCTAGGAGAAAATCAAGTTCACCATCCCCTCCAGAATCTTCAGTGCTGTATCAGTTTGTTACTCCAATCCAAGCAGGGATCTTTCAGTTCTGATTATGCCACCATTTTAACTGACGCACTCTGCCCTACTCTCCCTCCGGTGCAGCACTGTGCAGTCCCCCTCACGGAGCCCTCCACAGCCCTGTGCTGCACTCCCCTTCTGGAGCAGCACTGTGCAGCCGCTATACGTCCTCATGGAGCACAGCGCTGTGCACAACGGCAACACAAATACACATCACTGCAGCCCTGTTCTGCACCCCCCTTCCTATGCAGCATTGTGCAGCCCCCGCACGGAGCTCTGCACACCCCTGTGCACACACGGCATACCTATGCACTTCATCACAACCATATGCTGCACTCCCCTTCTGGCGCAGCACTGTGCAGACCCCTCACGGAGTCCTCCACAGCCCTGTGCTGCATTCCCCTTCTGGAGCAGCACTGTGCAGCCCCTATATTTCCTCACTGAGCACAGCGTTGTGCACAACAGCAACACATATGCACATCACTGCAGCCCTGTTCTGCACTTCCCTTCCTATGCAGCATTGTGCAGCCCCCCTCACAGGGCTCTGCACACCCCTGTGCACACAGGGCACACCTCTGCTCCTCACTGCAGCTCCGTACACACTGGGCACACCTATAGTCATCAATGTATCCATGTGCACACAGGGCACACCTCTGCTCCTTACTGCAGCCCTGTGCACACTGGGCACACCTATGGTCCCCGCTGCAGCCCTGTGCACACATGGTACACCTATGCTCCTCACTCTATCCATGTGCACACAGGCAACACCTATCATCTTCACTGCAGCCCTGTGCACACATAGTACACCTATGCTCTTCACTACAGCCCTGTACACACAGGCCACACCTCTCCTCCTCACTGCAGCCCTGTGCACACAGGGCACACCTATGCTCCTCGCTGCCCTGTGCGCACAGGGCACATCTATGCTCCTCACTGCATCCCTGTGCATACAGGGGACACCTGTGATCCTCACTGCGGCCCTGTACACACATGGTACAACCTATGCTCTTCACTACAGCCCTGTACACACAGGCCACACCTCTGCTCCTCACTGCAGCCCTGTGCACACTGGGCACACCTATGCTCCTCACTGCAGCCCAGTGCAGGGCACACCTATGCTCCTCGCTGCCCTGTGCGCACATGGCACACCTATGCTCCTCATTGCAGCCCTGTGCACACCTGTGCTCTTCACTGAAGTACTATGAATACAGGGCACATCTATGCTCTTCACTGCAGCCTGTGCACATATGGTAAACAGGCCACACCTCTGCTCCTCACTACAGCCCTGTGCACACAGGGCATACCTATGCTCCTTGCTGCCCTGTGCACACAGGATACACCTATGCTCTTCACTACAGCCCTGTGCACGCAGGGCACACCTATGCTCCTCGCTGCCCTGTGCGCACAGGGCACACCTATGCTCCTCACTGCAGCCCTGTGCACACAGTGCACACCTGTGCTCTTCACTGAAGTACTATGCATACAGGGCACATCTATTCTCCTCACTGCAGCCCTGTGCACACAGGGTACACATATGCTATTCACTACAGCCCTATGCACACAGGGTACACCTATGCTTCTCACTTCCCTGTGCACACATGGTACTCCTATGCTCCTCACTGCAGCCCTGTGCACACAGGGCACAACTATGCTCGTCCCTGCAGCCCTGTGTGCACAGGGCACACCTGTGTTCCTCACTGCAGCCCTGTACACACAGTCCACACCTCTGCTCCTCGCTGCCCTGTGCACACATGGTACATCTATGCTCCTCATTGCATCCCTGTGCATACAGGGGACACCTGTGATCCTCACTGCGGCCCTGTACACACATGGTACACCTATGCTCTTCACTGCAGCCCTGTACACACTGGGCCCACCTATGCTCCTCGCTGCCCTGTGCACACATGGTACACCTATGCTCCTCACTGCATCCATGTGCACACAGGGCACACCCATGATCTTCACTGCAGTCCTGTGCACACATGTTACACCTATGCTCTTCACTGCAGCCCTGTACACACAGGCCACACCTCTTCTCCTCACTGCAGCCCTGTGCACACAGGACACACCTATGCTCCTTGCTGCCCTGTGCACACATGGTACACCTATGCTCCTCACTGCATCCCTGTGCACAAAGGGCACACCTATGATCTTCACTGCAGCCCTGTGCACACATGGTACACCTATGCTCCTCACTTCCCTGAGCACACAAGGCACACCCTGCCCCTCGCTGCCCTGTGAACACATGGTACACCTATGCTCTTCACTGCAGCACTGTGCACACAGGGCACACCTGTGTTCCTCACTGCAGCCCTGTGCTCACCTGTGTTCCTCACATCAGCCCTGTGCACACAGGGCACACGTATGTGCCTCACTGAAGCGCTGTGCACAGAGCGCCCACTTATGCTCTTCAGTGCAACCCTGTGCACACAGGGCACACCTATGTTCTTCACTGCAGCCCTGAGCACGCAAGGCACACTTATGCTCCTCGCTGCAGCCCTGTGCTCCACTGTGCTGCACTTCCCTGCCGGTGCAGCACTGTGTAATCCCCCTGAGGGAGCCCTGTACACACAGGGCACATCTATGCTCCTCACTGCAGCCCTGTGCACACATGGCACACCTATGCTCCTTACGAAAGCCATGTGCACACAGGGCACACCCATGGTCCTTACTGCAGCTGTGTGCACACAGGGCACACCTATGCTCCTCACTGCAGCCCTGTGCAAACAGGGAACACCTATGCTCCTCACTGCAGCCCTGTGCACACAGCACACACCTATGTTCCTCACTGCAGCCCTGTGCTCACTGGGCACAGCTATGCTACTCATTGCAGCCCTGTGCAGGCCACAACTATGCTCCTCACTGGAGGTCAATGCACACATGGTACACCTATGCTCCTGACTGCAGCCCTGTGCACACAGGGTACACCTATGCTCCTCACTGCCCTGGGCACACGGGACACACCTATGCTCTTCACTGCATCCCTGTGCACACATTGTACACCTATGCTCCTCGTTTCAGCCCTGTGCACACTTGGCACACCTAGTCTCCTCACTGGCCTGTGCGCACAGGCACACCTATTCTCCTCACTGCAGCCCTGTGCACACAGGGCACACCTGTGTTCCTCACTGTGGCCCTGTGCACACAGGGCACACCTGTGGTCTTCACTGCAGCTTGTGCACGCATGGTACACCTATGCTCCTCACTGCAGCCCAGTGCAGGGCACACTTATGATCCCCGCTGCAGCCCTGTGCACACATGGCACACCTATTCTCCTCACTGCAGCCCTGTGCACACAGGGCACACCTCTTCCCCTCACTGCCCTGGTCGCACAGGGTACACCTATGCTACTCGCTGAAGCCCTGTGCACACATGGCACACCTCTTCTCCTCACTGCCCTGGTCGCACAGGGTACACATATGCTACTCGCTGCAGCCCTGTTCCAACAGGGCACACCTATTCTCACTGCAGCCCTGTGCTCACCTGTGTTCCTCACATCAGCCCTGTGCACACAGGGCACACGTATGTGCCTCACTGAAGCGCTGTGCACAGAGGGCCCACTTATGCTCTTCAGTGCAACCCTGTGCACACAGGGCACACCTATGTTCTTCACTGCAGCCCTGAGCACGCAAGGCACACTTATGCTCCTCGCTGCAGCCCTGTGCTCCACTGTGCTGCACTTCCCTGCCGGTGCAGCACTGTGTAATCCCCCTGAGGGAGCCCTGTACACACAGGGCACATCTATGCTCCTCACTGCAGCCCTGTGCACACATGGCACACCTATGCTCCTTACGAAAGCCATGTGCACACAGGGCACACCCATGGTCCTTACTGCAGCTGTGTGCACACAGGCCACACCTATGCTCCTCACTGCAGCCCTGTGCAAACAGGTAACACCTATGCTCCTCACTGCAGCCCTGTGCACACAGCACACACCTATGTTCCTCACTGCAGCCCTGTGCTCACTGGGCACAGCTATGCTACTCATTGCAGCCCTGTGCAGGCCACAACTATGCTCCTCACTGGAGGTCAATGCACACATGGTACACCTATGCTCCTGACTGCAGCCCTGTGCACACAGGGTACACCTATGCTCCTCACTGTCCTGGGCACACGGGACACACCTATGCTCTTCACTGCATCCCTGTGCACACATTGTACACCTATGCTCCTCGTTTCAGCCCTGTGCACACTTGGCACACCTAGTCTCCTCACTGGCCTGTGCGCACAGGCACACCTATTCTCCTCACTGCAGCCCTGTGCACACAGGGCACACCTGTGTTCCTCACTGTGGCCCTGTGCACACAGGGCACACCTGTGGTCTTCACTGCAGCTTGTGCACGCATGGTACACCTATGCTCCTCACTGCAGCCCAGTGCAGGGCACACTTATGATCCCCGCTGCAGCCCTGTGCACACATGGCACACCTATTCTCCTCACTGCAGCCCTGTGCACACAGGGCACACCTCTTCCCCTCACTGCCCTGGTCGCACAGGGTACACCTATGCTACTCGCTGAAGCCCTGTGCACACATGGCACACCTCTTCTCCTCACTGCCCTGGTCGCACAGGGTACACATATGCTACTCGCTGCAGCCCTGTTCCAACAGGGCACACCTATTCTCACTGCAGCCCTGTGCTCACCTGTGTTCCTCACATCAGCCCTGTGCACACAGGGCACACGTATGTGCCTCACTGAAGCGCTGTGCACAGAGGGCCCACTTATGCTCTTCAGTGCAACCCTGTGCACACAGGGCACACCTATGTTCTTCACTGCAGCCCTGAGCACGCAAGGCACACTTATGCTCCTCGCTGCAGCCCTGTGCTCCACTGTGCTGCACTTCCCTGCCGGTGCAGCACTGTGTAATCCCCCTGAGGGAGCCCTGTACACACAGGGCACATCTATGCTCCTCACTGCAGCCCTGTGCACACATGGCACACCTATGCTCCTTACGAAAGCCATGTGCACACAGGGCACACCCATGGTCCTTACTGCAGCTGTGTGCACACAGGCCACACCTATGCTCCTCACTGCAGCCCTGTGCAAACAGGTAACACCTATGCTCCTCACTGCAGCCCTGTGCACACAGCACACACCTATGTTCCTCACTGCAGCCCTGTGCTCACTGGGCACAGCTATGCTACTCATTGCAGCCCTGTGCAGGCCACAACTATGCTCCTCACTGGAGGTCAATGCACACATGGTACACCTATGCTCCTGACTGCAGCCCTGTGCACACAGGGTACACCTATGCTCCTCACTGTCCTGGGCACACGGGACACACCTATGCTCTTCACTGCATCCCTGTGCACACATTGTACACCTATGCTCCTCGTTTCAGCCCTGTGCACACTTGGCACACCTAGTCTCCTCACTGGCCTGTGCGCACAGGCACACCTATTCTCCTCACTGCAGCCCTGTGCACACAGGGCACACCTGTGTTCCTCACTGTGGCCCTGTGCACACAGGGCACACCTGTGGTCTTCACTGCAGCTTGTGCACGCATGGTACACCTATGCTCCTCACTGCAGCCCAGTGCACACAGGGCACACCTCTTCCCCTCACTGCCCTGGTCGCACAGGGTACACCTATGCTACTCGCTGCAGCCCTGTGCACACATGGCACACCTCTTCTCCTCACTGCCCTGGTCGCACAGGGTACACATATGCTACTCGCTGCAGCCCTGTTCCAACAGGGCACACCTATTCTCACTGCCCTGTGCACACAGGGCACACCTATGCTCCTCACTGCAGCCATGTGCACACATGGCACACCTATGCTCGTCACTGCGGCCCTGTGCACACATGGCACACCTATGCTCTCACTGCAGCTGTGTGCACACATGGTACACCTATGCTCCTCACTGCCCTGTGCACACAGGCCACACCTATGTTCCTCACTGCAGCTCTGTGCACACATGGCACACCTATGCTCGTCACTGCGGCCCTGTGCACACATGGCACACCTATGCTCTCACTGCAGCTTTGTGCACACATGGTACACCTATGCTCCTTACTGCCCTGTGCACACAGGGCACACCTATGCTCCTCACGGCGGCCCTGTGCAAACATGGCACACCTCTGCTCCTCACTGCAGCTCTGTCCTCACAGGGCACACCTATGCTCCTCATTGCAGCCCAGTGCAGGGCACACCTATGGTCCACGCTGCAACCCTGTGCACACATGGTACACCTATTCTCCTCAGTGCAGCCCTGTGCACACAGGGCACACCTATTCTCCTCAATGCCCTGTGCATACATGGCACACCCAGGCTCCTCACTGCCCTGTGCACACAGAGCACACCTATGCTCCTCACTGCAGCCCAGTGCAGGGCACACCTATGGTCCCTGCTGCAGCCCTGTGCACACATGGCACACTTATGCTCTTCACTGCAGCCCTGTGCACACAGGGCACACCTATGCTCTTCACTGCAGCACTGTGCAAACAGGGCATACCTATTCTCCTCACTGCCCTGTGCACACAGGGCACACCTATGCTCCTCACTGCAGCCCTGTGCTCATTGGGCACACCTATGCTCCTCACTGCAGCCCAGTGCAGGGCACACCTATCAAATCAAATCAAATCATTAGCATTTATAAAGCGCGCTACTCACCCGTGCGGGTCTCAAGGCGCTAGGGACAAAGGGGGTGGTTATCGCTGCTCGAACAGCCAGGTCTTTAGGAGTCTCCGGAAAGTGGAGTGGTCCTGGGTGGTCCTGAGGCTGGTGGGGAGGGAGTTCCAGGTCTTGGCCGCCAGGAAGGAGAAAGATCTCCCACCCGCCGTGGAGCGTCGGATGCGAGGGACGGCGGCGAGTGCGAGGCCAGAGGAGCGGAGGGGGCGGGTGGGGACGTAGAAGTTGAGGCGTCTGTTGAGGTATTCCGGTCCCTTGTCGTGGAGGGCTTTGTGTGCGTGGGTGAGAAGTCGGAAGGTGATCCTTTTGCTGACTGGGAGCCAATGCAGGTGTCTCAGGTGTGCGGAGATGTGGCTGTTGCGGGGTACGTCGAGGATGAGGCGGGCTGAGGCGTTTTGAATGCGTTGAAGGCGATTTTGGAGTTTGGCGGTGGTCCCAGCGTAGAGGGTGTTGCCGTAGTCCAGGCGGCTCGTGACGAGGGCGTGGGTCACGGTTTTTCTGGTGTCGGCGGGGATCCAGCGGAAGATCTTGCGGAGCATGCGGAGGGTGAGGAAGCAGGCGGAGGACACGGCGTTGACTTGCTTGGTCATGGTGAGAAGGGGGTCCAAGATGAAGCCGAGGTTGCGGGCGTGGTCTGCGGGGGTCGGTGCGGTGCCGAGGGCCGTGGGCCACCAGGAGTCGTCCCAGGCGGACGGGGTGTTGCCGAGGATGAGGACTTCAGTTTTTTCAGAGTTCAGCTTTAGGCGGCTGAGCCTCATCCAATCTGCGACGTCCTTCATACCCTCTTGTAGGTTGGTCTTGGCGCTGGCGGGGTCCTTGGTGAGGGAGAGTATAAGTTGGGTGTCGTCGGCGTAGGAGGTGATGATGATGTTGTGCTTGCGTACGATGTTAGCGAGGGGGCTCATGTAGACATTGAAGAGTGTCGGGCTGAGTGATGAGCCTTGAGGTACGCCGCAGATGATCTCAGTGGGTTCTGAGCAAAACGGAGGGAGGTAGACTCTTTGGGAGCGGTTTACGAGGAAGGAGGCGATCCAGTCCAGGGCCTGGTCTTGGATCCCGGTGGAGCGGAGGCGGGTGATTAGGGTGCGGTGACAGACGGTGTCAAAGGCAGCCGAGAGGTCGAGAAGAATGAGGGCGACTGTTTCACCGTTGTCCATCAGGGTTCTGATGTCGTCTGTGACTGAGATGAGGGCGGTTTCAGTGCTGTGGTTGGTTCGGAATCCGGTCTGTGAGAGGTTGTTGTCTTCCAGGAAGGTGGTCAGCTGTTTGTTGACGGTCTTCTCTATTACTTTGGCTGGGAAAGGCAGAAGGGAGATGGGGCGGAAGTTTTTCAGGTCCCCGCTGCAGCCCTGTGCACACACGACACACCTATTCTCCTCACTGCAGCCCTGTGCACACACTGCACACCTATTCTCCTCACTGCCCTGTGCATAAATGGCACACCCAGGCTCCTCACTGCCCTGTGCACACAGAGCACACCTATGCTCCTCACTGCAGCCCAGTGCAGGGCACACCTATGGTCCCCACTGCAGCCCTGTGCACACATGGCACACCTATGCTCTTCACTGCAGCCCTGTGCACACAGGGCACACCTATGCTCTTCACTGCAGCCCTGTGCACACAGGGCACACCTATGCTTCTCACTGCCCTGTGCACACATGGCACATCTGTGTTCCTCACTGTGGCCCTGTGCAAACAGGGCACACCTATTCTTCTCACTGCCTTGTGCACACAGGGCACACCTATGCTCTCACTGCAGCTCTGTGCACACAGGGCACACCTATTCTCCTCACTGCCCTGTGCACAAAGGGCACACCTATGCTCCTCACTGCAGCCCTGTGCTCACTGGGCACACCTATGCTCCTCACTGCAGCCCAGTGCAGGGCACACCTATGGTCCCCGCTGCAGCCTTGTGCACACATGGCACACCTATGCTCTTCACTGCAGCCCTGTGCACACAGGCCACACCTCTCCTCCTCACTGCAGCCCTGTGCACACAGGGCAAACCTATGCTCCTCACTGCAGCCCAGTGCAGGGCACACCTATGGTCCCCGCTGCAGCCCTGTGCACACATGGCACACCTATGCTCTTCACTGCAGCCCTGTGCACAGAGGGCACACCTATGCTCCTCACTGAAGCCCTGTGCAGAGAGGGCACACCTATGCTCCTCATTGCAGCCCTGTGCATATAAGGCACACCTATGCTCCTCATTGAAGCCCTGTGCATATATGGCACACCTATGCTCCTCATTGCAGTCCTGTGCACACAAGGAACACCTATGCTCCTCACAGCCATGTGCATACATGGTACACCTATGCTCCTCACTGCCCTGCACACAGGGCACACCTATGCTCCTCACTGCCCTGTGCACACAGAGCACACCTATGCTCCTCACTGCCCTGTGCACACAGACCAAACCTATGCTCCTCACTGCCCTGTGCATACATGGCGCACCTATGCTCCTCACTGCTCTGTGCACACAGAGCACACCTATGCTCCTCACTGCCCTGTGCACACAGGGCACACCTATGCTCAGCACTGAAACCCTGTGCACAGAGGGCACACCTATGCTCCTCACTGTTCTGAGCACAGTAGGCACACCTATGCTCCTCACTGCAGCTCTGTGCACAGAGGGCACACCTATGCTCCTCACTGCAGCCCTGTGCACACAGGGTACACCTATGCTCTCACTGCAGCTCTGTGCACATAGGGCACACCTATTCTCCTCACTGCCCTGTGCACACAGGGCACACCTATGCTCCTCACTGCAGTCCTGTGCACACATGGTACACCTATGCTCCTCACTGCCCTGTGCACACAGGGCACACCTATGCTCAGCACTGCAGCCCTGTGCACAGAGGGCACATCTATGCTCCTCACTGTCCTGGGCACAGAAGGCACACCTATGCTCCTCTCTGCAGCTCTGTGCACAGAGGGCAAACCTATGCTCCTCACTGAAGCCCTGTGCACACAGGGTACACCTATGCTCCTCACTGCCCTGTGCACACAGGGCACACCTATTCTCCTCACTGCCCTGTGCACACTGGGACACCTATGCTCCTCACTGCAGTCCTGTGTACACATGGTACACCTATGCTCCTCACTGCCCTGTGCACACAGGGCACACCTATGCTCAGCACTGCAGCCCTGTGCTCAGAGGGCACACCTATGCTCCTCACTGTCCTGGGCACAGAAGGCACACCTATGCTCCTCACTGCAGCTCTGTGCACAGAGGGCACACCTATGCTCTTCACTGCCCTGTGCACACAGAGCACACCTATGCTGCTCACTGCCCTGTGCATACATGGTACACCTATGCTCCTCACTGCCCTGTGCACACAGGGCACACCTATACTCAGTACTGCAGCCCTGTGCACAGAGGGCACACCTATGCTCTCACTGCAGCTCTGTGCACACAGGGCACACCCATTCTCCTCACTGCCCTGTGCACACAGGGCACACCTATGCTCCTCACTGCCCTGTGCACACAGGGCACACCTATGCTCCTCACTGCCCTGTGCACACATGGTATACCTGTGCTCCTCACTGCCCTGTGCACACACGGCACACCTATGTTCAGCACTGCAGCCCTGTGCACAGAGGGCACACCTGTGCTCCTCACTGTCCTGGGCACAGAAGGCACACCTATGCTCCTCACTGCAGCTCTGTGCACAGAGGGCACACCTATGCTCCTCACTGAAGCCCTGTGCTGCAGCTCCGCCCCTTCCGGTGCAATGCCTGCAGCCCTGCTCTCTCATCACATGCCAGCAGTGCATTCTCCTCTTACATTAAGAAGAACCGGCGCGCGGCAGGAAGTGCCCTCTCAGTGCATCTGCCGCCCTATTAGATTACCAGGAAATAGCTGTCTGGCGGGCGGCCAGGTATCCGACCAGAGGCCAGCAGAGACCAGAGGGAGAGCGGGGGAGATGGCCTGGGAGGCAGAGAAGGAGAGGAGAGAGGATGGAGGGAGGGAGGCAGAGGAGAGAGGGGGAGATGGTGTGGGAGGCAGAGGGGAGTGCAAAAGAGAGGGAGAGATGGAGAGCGAGGCAAAGGAGGAGAGGAGAGAGGATGGAGGGAGGCAGAGGAGAGGAGTGTGCAGTAGAGAGGGAGAGATGGTGTGGGAGGAAGAAGAGGAGAGGAGACAGGATGAAGGGAGGGAGAGGAGAGTGGAGGAGAGGAGAGAGGGAGAGATGGTGTGGGAGGAAGAAGAGGAGAGGAGACAGGATGAAGGGAGGGAGGGAGAGGAGAGTGGAGGAGAGGAGAGAGGGAGAGATGGTGTGGGAGGCAGAAGAGGAGAGGAGACAGGATGAAGGGAGGGAGGGAGAGGAGAGTGGAGGAGAGGAGAGAGGGAGAGATGGTGTGGGAGGCAGAAGAGGAGAGGAGACAGGATGAAGGGAGAGAGGATGGAGGGAGGCAGGGGAGAGTGCAGGAGAGATGTAGAGGGAGTGAGAGGCAGAAGAGAGGAGACAGGATGAAGGGAGGGAGACATAGGAGAGTGGAGGATAGAGGGAGAGATAGTGTGGGAGGCAGAGGAGGAGAGGAGAGAGGATGGAGGGAGGCAGAGGAGAATGCAGGAGAGAGGAAGATGGAGTGAGAGGCAGAGGAGGAGAGGAGAGAGTATGAAGGGAGGCAGAGGAGAGATGATGGAGGGAGGCAGAGGAGAGTGCAGGAGAGAGGAAAAGTTAGTGTGGCCGGTAGAGGAGGAGAGGAGAGGAGAGAGGGAGGTGAGAGGGAGATTAGAAGGGAGAGGATGGAGGATGGAGACAGTAGGGGAGAAGAGAAGGTGGAGGTAGAGAGGAAGAGGTGAGTGCAGGGGAGAGGGAGTGATGGTGTGGAAGGCAGAGGAGGAGAGAGGATTCAGGGAGGCAGAGTAGGAGGGGGGAGGGGAGAGGGAGAGGATGGAAGAAGGGAGCTAAAGGGGAGAGTGGAGGATGCAGGGAGGCAGAGGAGAGTGGAGGAGAGAGGAGGAGTGGATAGAAGGAGGCATGGGAGGGAGGATGGAGAGAGAATGCAGGCAGAGGAGGGGAGCGGAAGAGGATGGAGGAAGGCAGAGGAGAGAAGGACAGAGGGAGTGATGGTGTGGGAGGCAGAGGAGAGAGGATGGAGGGAGGCTGGGGAGAGTGCAGGAGAGAGGAAAGGTTAGTGTGACAGGTAGAGGAGGAGAGGAGAGGAGAGGAGAGGAGAGAGGGAGGTGAGAGGGGATGGGATGGAGGTAGAGTAGGAGAGAAGAAAAGATGAAGGTAGAGAGGAAAAGGAAAGTGCAGGAGAGAGGGAGTGATGGGGTGAGAGGCAGAGGAGGACAGAGGATTCAGGGAGGCAGAGGAGAGAGGGAGAGGATGGCGGGAGGTAGTCAGAGGGGAGAGTGGAGGATACAGGGAGGCAGAGGAGAGTGGAGGAGAGAGGAGGAGTGGATAGAAGGAGGCATGGGAGGGAGGATGGAGAGAGAATGGAGGCAAAGGAGAGAATGAGAGGATTAAGGGAGGCAGAGGACGAGAGAGGAAGAGGATGGAGGAAGGCAGAGGAAAGAAGGACAGAAGGAGAGATGGTGTGGATGCAGGGGAGAGAGGAGGAAAGAATCGAGGTATAGGCATTGGGTAAGGTGGGAGAGAGAGAGAGAGAGGCACCCTACCTCAAGATCACCAGAAACAGGGGGAGAAATGGGGTGGGAGGCAGAGGAAGCGAGGAGAGAAGGTGGAAGGAGGGGGAGAAGAGAGGAAGAGAGAGGAAGAGATGGTGTGGGAGGCAGAGGGGAGGATAGAGGATGGAAGGAGGCAGAGGAGTTGAGTGGGGGAGAGATGGAGAGGATAGAGAGCGGCAGAGAAGGGTTCAGGAGAGAGGAAGACATGGTGTGGGAGGTAGAGGAGGAGAGGAGAGATGATGGAGGGAGGCAGAGGAGGGGAGGAGAGAGGGGGAGGATGGAAAGAGGCAGAGAAGAGTGGAGGAGAGAATCAGGTTCAGGCATTGGGTAAGGTGGGAGGGAAAGAGAGGTGCCCCACCTGAGGATCACCAGAAACCAGAGGGAGAGAGGGAGGGTGGGGTGGGAGGCAGAGGAAGCGAGGAGAGAGGATGGAAGGGTGGGAGGAAAGGAGCTAGGAATAGATATTGGGTAAGGGGGAGAGAGAAGGCCTACCTGGAGATCACCAGAAATGAGAGGGGGAAAGAGAAAAGAGGAGAGGTGGTGAAGGGAGGCGAGGTGAGGGGAGAGGAGATGGGAGGAGAGAGGAGGAGAGGGAAGGAGAGGAGCGACAGATGCACTACCTGAAAGAGAGAGTAGGGTGGGTGAGGATAGAGAAGAGAAGGATGAGGAAGAGAGGATAGGGCAAGAAGAAATGACAGGGGGTGAGAAGAAGAGGAAGAGAGAAGAGGTGGAGCACACAGGAGAGGTGAAGTGGGGAGAAGAGAAGAAAGTGTATGGGAGGGTGGGAGAGGGCATGCATGGAAGATGGGTAAGAGAGAAGGTGAGAGTGTATAGGAGAGGTACAGGAGATCTAGGATGGTGGACTGCATGGGGGAGGGGAGAGGGTGGGAGTGCATGGTTAGGGATAGGAGAGGGTGGGTGTATATTTGAGAGGATTAAGGGAATAGGGTGGGAGGGCATAGGGGAAGAATAGGAGAGAGGGTGAGTGCATGGTGAAGGGGTAGGAGAGGAGCAGGAGTGCATGGGGAGCGGTAGAAGAGAGAGGGCATGTAAGGAAAAGCGCTAGGAGAAAGGAGTTGTGGTACACAGGAGAGGTGGGGAGAGAAGAGAGTGCATAAGAGGTGGGTAGAAGTGAGGAGGTGGGCATGCATGAAGATAGGTAAAAGAGGAGGTGAGGGTGTATATGAGAGGTACAGGAGAGCTAGGATGTTAGAGTGCATGGGGAGGGGGAGGAGAGAGGATTGGGAGTGCATGGGAGAGGGGTAGGAGAGGGTGGGAGTGCATAGGAGAGGGATAGGAGAGGATGGGAGTGCCTGGAGAGTGGTAGCTGATAGGGTGGGAGTGCATGGGAGAGCAGTAGGAGAGAGGAGGGGGAATGCATAGGAGATTGGTCGGAGAGAGAGCAGGGGGAGTGAATTGAAGATGGGTAAGAGGGGAGGTGGGAGTGTGCCAAGAGTGGTAGGAGAAAGTAGAGGAGGGCATGCATGAAGTTGGGTAAGAGCAGGTGAGAGTGTATAGGAGGGTACAGGAGATCTAGAATGGTGAACTGCATGGGGATGGAGTAGGAGAGGATGTGGGAGTGCCTGGAGAGTGGTAAGAGGGGAGGTGGGAGTGCTTGAGAACAAGGTGGGAGGGATGAAGGTTCATAAAAGGGCGGGTAGAGGAGGGAAGGTGGGTCTAGATGGGTGATCTGGTCCTTGACCTCTGGGTCATCTGTTTGGATGCCCAACATTGCCACTGAGGTTCCATGAGGGTGACCCCAAGTCACAGAGGTGGGGGGTGACGAAGGTGCTTCACACACTCACCTTCTCAATGGGAGGGGGCAAAACCACATAGATACTAATAAATCTGTGTTACTATAGTGTTTAATTAGTAAAATATATTGAAAGCGCCAAGAATTCCTTAGCAGTCCACAGCAGGTGATGCCAAATGTTGGGGTTTCTGAATACCACATCTAACTAGTCTTAACTTCACCTCATGCCTTTTTCTTCCACCCTCCTGCACTTCTCTTTATCTCAGTCCTGCTTTGACCTGTGACACTGTTTTCCTAATTTTCTTTTCCTCCTTATTGTTCCCATTTATGGCCTGCTCTCTCTTGCTCGGGTCAATTTATGATAATGAAAAAAGTTCTGGTCCACAAACCTGAGTGCAGGTGCCGACCACCTGCAGTCAATGACAAACATCAAACACTGCTACGCTCCCCTCCCCCTTAGACCTGAGCAGCAGCTCTGGAGGGCATGAAGCGGACAAGTGAGGAGATGCTGGCTCTGGGGGTCATCCCAAGGTTCAACACTCTACAGACTTGGTTCCCAACACAGAGGGGATCACAGAGTCCTGGGATTCCACAAGGATCAACATTTATTTAATGAGTTTAGACCTAAAATCAGCTCCTTAGTCTGCATGAAGTATGGTGGCCATTTAGAAGCCAAAGGACTTTTTCCACTGCACTGTACCTACTGTGGATGCTTTCTAGCCTCTGCCTGGAAGTCCTGGGTGTGTACAGTGAAGCTGTAAGTGTTACCAGGCTGCTCTAAATTATTTCCATCTCTAAGGTCAGGGAATCCATGCATGCAAGGTCAAATTGGCCTTTCCAAATGTCCAATAGATTAGGTGGCAAGGGCAAGTGACACTTCAAGGAAGCAGTTTGCAGTAGTTCTCAACCTCTTGCTTCAGGTAAAGTCTCTTGCCTCAGGTAAGGACAGTGCAAATATTCCTTTACAAATTTGCTGGCTTTCCCAAGCCCTTCCCAACTGGTGGCTCATTGTGCAGATTTTCACACTCACCATGCTCCAATCTCTCATCAGATCTTCGGCTTCTGAGTATTCACCTATGATGTGGTTGGGGAGCCATCCCCACTCCTTGGTAGTCAATGCTTAATACAGGTCATTCAGCATCAAGCAAAGTGAGATTCTCAGTGAGTATTAGAGCTTAGTTGAAGACTGTACACCAAGGAGGTTATAGACTTCCTTCACTCCTACTTCTTTTACACTGTTCCACCCTTCCATCAGAGGGTGAGGGGTGCAGCCCTTGGTAGACCCCTTGGTCAGTGTTTTGTCTTTCCAGGTTGTGCTGCTCTTGAAAGACACACAGTAAAGGTGCAGAGAGCCATTGGTGCCTGTTGCATCCAACTTGACTTTAACACCCACCAGCTTGAGCTCTAAACTTGGCCCCATGCTGGTAGGTGTGGAATTTTGCAGTTATGGATGACTTGAACGCAAGAAATACAATCTTGTGAATTGGGTAGTTTTTCTCATAGACAGACAGTTCTCTAGTGGTGACATCAATGAGTCAGGCATCTCTGTCTTCTCTTTCGTACAGGATGGCTCCTGTGCCTTCTTAACTAGCATTGATTTACAATTCATTGGATCACTATGGGCCTCCATAGTCCAACACATGGACAGTCATAACCTTGTGATGAGTTGGTTGAATGTGTCATGGCAGAAAATAGTCCATTGGAGACCAGAGGGGTCTCACACTTAGATGTGTGCTATCTGCTGCTTTTGGCTTCTTCAGGGCCTTTCCGGTTAGATGGTGCACCTTGATAAGTTCAATGAGGAGTTAACAATATGGGGAAAACCTGGAAAAGGGTGGTAGCAGTCACAGAATGCCAGAAACCTCACAAGTAGGTTGTGCAGCCCATGTCAGCTATGAAATGCCTCTCTTTGGATAAGGTGTACCAACTTTCTCAGAATTGACACTTCTCTAGTGAATGCGTGAGCCTTGGTTCTTTGGTCAGTCTAGAACCTTCAGGACTCTGATGTGTTTTCCAAAGGCCCAAAGTAACACAATAATGTCACTTATTAGGGAACGCAGTATTATCACTGGATAGTGAACACAGTGATGCCACTTGTCGGTGAACACAGTGATGTCACAGTGATGTCAATAGTAGTCCAAAACTTCTAGAAGATTGATGCATTCTCCAGTTTTTCATCTGGACTTTACTATAGCAACTTCTTAAATCGAGCGAAATAATCAGAGGCTGTCATTCAACACTCCAAGACATCACCAACAGAGGGCGGTGTGTGCTGCTCTGGCAATGTGAGTCTGTTGAAATAGGGTTAGTTCACACAAAATCTTACATCCCCTTTCATCTTGCAGCAAGCGACAACCAGGAGACATGTGAGTGTCTTGGTTCTCAAATATTCTAAGCTTTTTGGAATTTAGCCACAGGATCTAGCACAACTTCCGCACCAGAAAGCACCAGCATCCTGTAAATTATTTGGAGGCATCTCATGGTCAAGTGAATATGGTGCTCCTTGCCATGGCTCTCTTGGAACCCACACATTGTGAATATCTTCTTTATCAGACAGCGAGGAGATCAGTTCAGTTGGAGCCTTTTCAGCTCTTTTGGGTTGGACACTTAAGATTCAAGCCACCATGGAGATCAAATGGAACACAAGAACTTTGGTTCCTCTGCTTACACTAGTTTCATGGTTTATATTATTGGCCATAGTGTTCCACAGTTGTCTTTCTAAAAACATTAAATAGGATTGTTGCACCTGGATCCCTTTCTTGTGATCTTTCTTGGGTGCTTTCATGACATCTGTAATGAACAGCTGGGTTTGCTCCTGTTTCAGAGGAATTGCTCTCCCAGTCATCAGCTGCTGGCTCCTAGATGGCAGCTCCTTTTTAGGCACTGAAGACTATGGTGATTCCCAGCAATGCTTCTGGCACATGCTTAACCTGCCCTTCTTTTCTCAGATACACCCCCTGACATAGTGAGTGCATCACCATGGTGGTGGGATACTGAGATCCTGCCTTCTTCCAGCATGTTTTCCTCAGGGTTTGATCCCTGTGGCACAGTGAGCACAGAGCCCATGTCTAGACATACCTGTTGCACATAGGGCATCAACTGCAAAAACAACAAGGTGATGGATGGAATGCTTGAATTAATCTCAGCCACTGGCAATCACTCACCGCATTCCCAATCCATTGTTTTTCACCCATCATGCAACCCCAATTTGGACCCAGCTATGTGCAAACCAGTCTTCACCCTGCTCCAATGGGAACAGTCCAGCCCAAACTGCCAAGCTAGGTCCTCCCTGAACTAGAACACAGGCAACCTTTGCCCTGATAAGGGCACATCAGTCAGGTATAGCTTGATTCCAGTGGTGTGACATGGTGTGCAAAATAAAAGTGGACTGGGGAGGGGCAGAGTAATTACCAGTGGCTGAGATTAATTCAAACATTCTAGCCATCACTTTTTTGTATACTGTAGTTTGTCACCCTAAGTGGGATGGGTATGCCCCGACTTGGGTCCCGAGCACACTATGTCATGGAAACCAAGTTGTACCCAACTGATGAGCCCATAACTAGGGCGGCATCAGTCCTGGGTTGCTTGTATTTCAATTCAGGGAGTACCTAGCTTGGCAACTGCAGGCACTATCGGTAGTGATACAGTAGACTACTGATTAACCAAGATATTCTGGTCAGTATAAAAAATACTTTTAGCTTTAATTGACCTGATCTGTTGTCTCAACACTTTTCATTGTATCACACTGACCTGTTTATGGCACCACCTCCTCAACAGGTAGTCATTTAAGGGAGTGAATGTACAGGAGATTTAGTTCTGGGGAAAGTCTGTGATACTTGTATTAACAATTTGTTGTGGGCTGAAACATGTTGACCTCTTAGCAGGATGAAAAGTGTATCTCTGCTTACAATTCTTCATGCTGCCAACTATTGCCAAGTATAAATTCTATATGCCAACTATTAAATAGTTTTAATCATATCCCCTCTGGCCCATTTCCCTTGCCAAAAGGATTAGGACACCATAGAACAAGTTGGCCTCAGCCACCAAATAATATTGTATAAGAGGTACAAGAGCTTCATTACATGGGATTTAGCACATAGGTTTTAGAACATCTCCACACTTGCCAAGAGGGGCCCTATAATGAAGCAAGTCAATGACTGGTGGGTGAGGGCCCTTCATCCTTTAAATGGATTAACCCTGAGTAACAATTACAGATCTCTCCCGGAATGTAATAAGGGACCCTTAGAGGACCCATTACCCATTTTTCCAGGAAATAGTATTAGCTAGGATGGTGTACTTTAGGTGCCCTCCTACTCTCACCCTCAGTGATAAATACGGTTTGTGATTAGCTTTATTGAGCTTAATAAGCCCCTATTTCCAGGTTTTTAAAGATATAACAGAGATGAGCGGAGAGATGGATGGGATCAGAAATGGTTTGCAACCTTCTTCATCACTAGAGGATTTCATGGGAAGTAATCACCCATGAAGTAGGATTTAAACACACGCCTCGTACTTCTATCTCAAGTAGAACTGGGAAGTTGAACCAGGTTTTTACAATATGTAATCATTTGAGTTAAAATAGCACCAAAAGGCTTAAAGTGACAACTGTAGCTATCTGGTCGCACCGGATTGGGACAAAGTCCCAAATTCAGGCTGACCACAATGGAGTGAGGGCCGGCAGCAGGGATCCAGTTAGACAGGCAGAACAAACTACCTTAAATCCTGGGTTGCGGAGCGTGGTGAGGATTCGCATTGAAGATGTGTTGCACAGCTGAAGGGATGGGTCAATTTTAAAATGCCGTGAGGCTGCAGTGTGAGGTCCAGCATAGTTGTTCAGGTCTCCAGTTCTACAAAGTGGATTCTTGTTGCTATGGTTTTGTTTTATGTATTGAAAATTACTCTATTTTTCTAATGTGTTTAACATTTTTAAACATGTTTTAAATTGTTTCATATAAAAAAAATTAAATTGTTTTGTATACAATTTTTCAACATGATTTTTATATGTACTTTTCTGTATATATTACATAAATTAATACTGTTTATACTAATATTTAATTTATACTTTGGTTTTTTTAAATGTTCACAATTTTTTAACATGTTTTACATGTTCAATATTTTGATACATTTATTCAACATTTTTACATTATTTCTCATTAATTTCTATGGTGAGATGGGCTTTGCTTTAGATTAATTTTTTTTACACCACTATGTTCTATATTCTAGTCTATTTATGCTGCCTTAAGTCTATTTTCCGGGACCAAGGTTGAGGTAATGTTCTGCTTTTTATCAGAACAGGTAAGCCCTTTTTAAAGGTGTTTTAGGGCTTTGATGGTAGGGGGGATATAGGTTGGGTGTTTAGAGATAAGCTGTAGTGTTGTTTATGGGTCGTTTGTATGTTTAGTTGTATTAATAGTGGAGTTTTTCACTAGTGTGTAGTTTTGGATTTTCCTACACTATTTCAGTAATGAAGGCCCTCCTTATGACTTTGGCAGTCTTTTCACAAGACTGCCGAAGCAGTGGGAGCCAGAAGACCGCCAATGTTGGCGGTCCGAAGACCGCTACATTATGAGTTATGTCGGATTTCTGCCCATTTGCAGGTGGAAAGTTGACACCATCAGCCTGGCCGATGGCAGAAGAAAGGCATTGCAAAATTACAATGTGTAATACAGCACAGTGGTTTCCTGAACAGCGGTGCTGGCAGTGGAAACGACAAGGCCCATCCTCTCCTGCACGACCGCCTGGCTGAGACAGATAAGTGGACCGTCCGAAAGGGGGGAGGGGGTGCGGGGTGGGGTGTTGTGTGCATGTGTGTGCATGTATGTGTAGCACTATGGGTGTGCATGAGTGCCTATGTGTATGTATGTGTGCGTGGAGGGTGTGTGTGTCTGAATGGAAGCAGAGGGGATGGGGGTGTTGGGGTGCGAGTGCATGTGAGTTTGTATGCAGAGGGGTGTGGGTATCTAAGTGTGTGTATGTGTGCAAATGGGGGTGTCTGAGTGCATGTTTGTGAGCAAGCGAGTGGCAGTGTCTGGATGTATGCATGCAGTATGGTATGTGTGTCTGCATGTGTGTGAAAGGGGGTGTCGGCATGTATGAGGAGGGGAGGGGGCGTGTTGGGGTGCAATTGAGTAGGTGTGTGTATTGGGATGCATGTGAGTGGGGGTGCATGTGTGCAAGTCTGCGAGTGAGCGGGGGTGTCTGTGTGTACGCATGCAAGTGAGTGGGAGTGTCTGTGTGAATGTGTGCGGTCAGCTGGGGGTGTTTGTATGGAAGTGTGCGGATGTGGGTGTTTGCAAGGAATTGTGCGGATGGGCGGTGTTTGTATGGTGTGCAGATTGAGTGCATGTATGTTTGAGTAAATGTGGAGAGGGTGTCTGTTTCAGTGCATGTGTGTGAGTGAATGGGTGTATTTGAGTGCGTGTGTGGGTGCAAAGTGTGTGGGGATGTATGTAAGCAAATGCGTGGGTGAGTAGGGGTGCATGAATGTAAGTGTGTGGGCATGTAGGGGTGTGTCTGCTGGCAACAGGAATGGAGATTCCTGTCACCAGGTGCACGACCACCACAAAAATTCTGGCGTTCTGCCGAGTCATCATACCGATGATGGTATTACGGCTACCGCTGGGCCAATGGTGCTCACCCCAGGCCCGGTGGTCTGACCACCCTGGTGGCGTTTCCATGGTTTGGCTTCGGTCAAACTGCCAAAGTCGTAATATAGCAGTCTTTACCGCTGGCCAAGCGGCAGTGAGACCACCACCGCGAGTCTGGTGGTCCAAGGACAGCCAGGCTCGTAATAAGGGCCATAGTGTTCTGTTACATCATATTTTATGATGATTAAGTGAAATGTAAATTTATTTTTTGGAAATTAAAAATTTTTGGTGAGTGGGTTTTTGGTTTTACTGTGCAGGTTTTTGTCTACAAACATCTCCTGTGGCAATGGGATTTACTCAACATTGGAATTTACAATATTCTTAAGTAAAGCTCTTTTGGTTAAAATAAACCAATATTTTTAACTTTGATTTCCTTTTTTGGGGTTACAGGTTGCCCCATTCGTAGTTGTACTTATCTTTACTCTTGTTATGAAGCTTCTGTAAATTTGTAGAATGTAAGTTGGATTCTCCTTAGTGTGGATTGGAAGACATTGTGCCATTCTTCCCCTGCGTTGTTTGCTTTGGCTTCATGTGCCAGGGTACTGCCATAGACATGCCATCATGTTATTTGGAATTTGGGCGTCTGCCTCCGGAGCGATGGAGTGTGCCAACCCAAATGTCTTCGAAATAATCCATTAAGGGGCTAAGTTTGTCTTCATTGTGTTGACAGAAAAGGTTTTTTATGAATAAATTATAGTGGTTACATACCTCTGTGACAGAGACAATTGAAAGCTTATAGCATTTTCTATACTTAGTGCAAATTGTTGGAGGAGTCCCATATATTTTGTTTGAAATAGTAGTAGAAGCCTTGTATGGCTGTGCGGGGGTAAACATTTTAAATGGTTTGAATTATGGATAGTTCAAAGTCTGTAATTATTTTTTTGTGGGTAGTAGTTATTTGTTTTAGGTTGAATGTGGTTTAAGAGTTTGTAGTAAGTGCTACTTTGCTTAATTGGCAGTAGGACATATCCGAAAGGAATATTCGTGCATTGTTGGAAACTGGGCTGCTGGTGGACAAGGCTGTAAAACTTAGTCAAACAGCAACCACAAACCTAGTCAGGGTAAGTGGCCTGCAACCACTAAATTAAACTTTGCTTGCCCTCTGGTAGCTTGGCACAGAGCAGTCAGGCTTAATTTAGAGGCAATGTGTAAAGTTTTGCGCAACAACTCAAATAGTAAAGCAATGAAAAGACCACACAAAATGTATCCACACAAGTTTAGAAAAATAGAATAATATTTAATAAATAAATCAAGACTAAAACAACAAAAATATAAGTATAACTTGAGTTATGAACTTTTAAAGATTAAACTGTAAAATAGCACTTAGAAGCAGTACGTGCCAATCATTGATGTTTGGTTGCATCAGACCAGGACAAACTCAAAAGTTTCTCCCAACTGTGATGGAGAGCAGACCAGCTACAGTGTTCTAGTTAGGCCCACTGAACCAATACCCTAAATCTGGTTGTGGAGCATTGTTTTGATTATGAACCATGCAGTAGAGGTGATGCGTCAATTTTTTCCATGCAACAGTAGCAATGCATTGGTTCTAAAATGCGACAGAGTTACAGGGCAAGTTCCTGCTGCGTCAATATCTAAGATACAGGCACCGGGTCTTGCACTGTGAAGACCACTGTTGAGAATGCCTTATGCAGTAAAGGCATAGCATCAGTTCCGATAAGCACAAAGGCTGCTATGCGCAGTTTTCGTTGTGGTCGTCGAGGCTGCTGTCCATGGGTATGGAAGGCCTTACATTAGGAAAAGTGCTGCAGTTGTGGTTCTGAAGGCAATGTACCAGTTCTGTTTCACACAACAGTGGTGATGCAGCGATTCTGCTCCCGCTGCAGAAGATGCCTCAGTTCTGCTGGAGAAAACATCTTAGTCGCAATTCCAAGGGTCCAGGACTGGAGTGGCACCACTTTACATTACAGACTCACAAATGGTAGAGTCCAGGAGCAGGTTGATTGAACGTTTTTTATGCCCCTGAGACTTCAGTTCAGAATGCCAGTCATCTAGTCCTTTCAGTCATTATAGATTCAAGTAATGCAGGACCAGTCCTTCGCGCCTAGACAGTGGGACAGCAGATGGCAGGGGAGCACAGCCAGTCAGGAGTCCAGCAAAACATCATTCCAGCAGAGTGGCAGTCCTTCAGCAGAGCAGCAGTCCTTATTCCTGGTGAAGAATGTACTCAGTTGGTGGTGTCAGACATCTACTACTTATACCCACTTTTGCCTTTGAAGTGAGAGTAGGATCAAAGACAGGCTTTTAAAGCGCACATAGTTCCTTCTCTGGCTCTAGACTCACTACAGCGGGTTATGCAGCTCTTTGTGGACAGGACACAGCCTTTTCAAGTGTAAGCTAGACTGTGGACAGTTCTTCCCTCCCATCCCGCCAAGATGAGCCATCAAATCACACCTAAGCTCCCATTGTCTGTAGCTGTCTAGGGGGAATACGTAAAGCTCAGCTGTCACCCACCCCAGTGACCAGAGACAGGCTGCATGCACCAAATGGCTAAAGTAAGAAAATACCAACTTTCTAAAAGTGGCATTTTTAGAATTGCAATTTAAAATCTGACTTCGCCATAAGGTGTGAATTTAAATTGTGATTCCAGACTTGAAAAGTGTATCTCTTGCACACTGTGAACTACACTTATAAGATGTAAGAAGGCAATCTTGATGTTATCCTATGGGAAAGATAGGCCTAGCAGTAGTGAAAACGACTTTAGAAATGTTTCACTGCCAGGACATGTAAAACATAAAAGTATGTCTTGTCTTTTAAATACATTGCACCCTGTCACCTGGGTTGTCAAGCACCAATCTTAGGGCGACATATATGTATAAAAAGAGTAGATATGGACCTGGCAAAATGATTATTTTTCCAGACTGACATGGCAGTGTAAACTGCACACACAGGCTCTGCATTGGCAAGTCTGAGGCATTTTAAAGGGCTACTTAACTGGGTGGCACAATCAGTGCTGCAGGCCCACTGGAAACATTTAATTTACAGGCCCTGGGTACAAGTAGTACCACTTTACTAGGGACGTATATGTAAATTAAGTATGCCAAAAGGGGATAATCCAATACTACCATGTGTAGAGGAGAGAGCACAAGCACTTTAGCAATGGTTAGCAGTGGTATAGTACACATGCCCTAGAGCCAGCAAAAACAAGGTCAGACAAAATAGGAGGAGGAGGCACAAAGTTTGGGGAAGGCCTTTGCAGAAAGGACCAGGTCTAACAGCCAGGGTTCTGTATATCTGAGTGAATGGTTTGGGACACATTTTGAAGGTCCCATTCATCATCCAGATTTGAAAGTGGCTTAGTTTTAGTAAGTTATCTACTGAAAAAATATTAGGATTTATTTATCATTGTTTAGGTTGTCATATAAAAGGAAGAGTTCCTCATTGAGTGTTACTTTTAAATGTTGAAGTATTTATATATCTTGTAATGTTCTAGAGGCAGGAAGGTATAGGTGGTGGTTGGACTGTGATGGGTTCAGGGACTCTCTTTTAGGAATTTGGTTGTGGGATCCTGGGAGATAGTGCTTGCGTCTCTTACATCCTTTTGTTTTTTGCAATATTGACATCATCTTTTGAAGTATTATTATTATATATATGAATGCATTTATTTATGTATGTATGTGTATGTATATGTATGTATGTATGTACATGTATTTATTTATTTATATATATATATATGCATATATATATATATATATGTATATATATATATATATATATATATATATATATATATGTAATACACACACATATTTATATACCCACACATACACACATATATATGTGTATATATATATATATATATATGCATATATACACCGTGATCAAGACCGGGAAGTTCGAAGCGCGTTGGTGTTGGTTTGTTTGGGGTCTTGTTACGTAATAAAAGAAGTCTGATAAAATCCTGTGAGTGCTGTATATTTGACTTAATTGTCAAACTGGTGTGAAGATTATTGAAGGAAGTTGGTCCTTCCCTGATGCAGGCACCGACATGAGCTGGCGCACCTTTTTTGGACCTGTTGGAGCTGATATATATGTATATATATACACACACACAGTCATATATATATATATATAAACTTGTGGTGGTAGAGTGGATCAGAGATATTGAGAATCCACAACTGGTGGTCCATTGGCTTTGTCACCAATATGGCTTCCTCCTTAGAGGTGAGACGGAAAGAGAAGTCCAGCAAGCTTTTCTCTGCTCACGTGATTGATACTAAGGGAAGAATGGAAAACTGTTGAGGAAAGAGATTTCTAAGTGGTGGGAGATTGAGGGGCTGATTCCGACCCTGGCGGTCCTTCACCGCCAGGGCCGGGGACAGCGGGAGCACCGCCAACAGGCTGGCGGTGCTCCCTTGGGCATTCTGACCGCGGCGGTACAGCCGTGGTCAGAAACGGAAAACCGGCGGTGTACCGCCGGTTTTCCGCTGCCCATGGGAATCCTCCATGGCGGCGCAGCTTGCTGCGCCGCCATGGGGATTCCGACCCCCATACCGCCATCCTGTTCCTGGCGGTTTTGGCCGCCAGGAACAGGATGGCGGTACGGGGTGTTGTGGGGCCCCTGGGGGCCCCTGCAGTGCCCATGCCAATGGCATGGGCACTGCAGGGGCCCCCGTAACAGGGCCCCACTGGGAATTTCAGTGTCTGCATAGCAGACACTGAAATTCGCGACGGGTGCAACTGCACCCGTCGCACCCTTTCCACTCCGCCGGCTCCATTCAGAGCCGGCATCCTCGTGGAAAGGGGTTTCCCGCTGGGCGGGCGGGCGGCCTTCTGGCGGTCGCCCGCCCACCCAGCGGGAAACACAGAATAACCGCGGCGGTCTTCTGACCGCGCAGCGGTATTCTGGCGGCTCCTGCCGGCACCGCGGTTACCGCGGCCGGCGGGAGTCAGAATGACCCCCTGAATCTTTACAAAAATATATAGATGTGGAAAGAGTAATGAGAGGTCTGAGAATATATACTATACCTACATATGAAGATCCGGACCCTGATATGCTAGAGGAGTGGGTGGAAAATTCAAAAATCAGCTCGCTGAATATGATGAAGATTTTAATCAAATATGCGATTAAGGACAGGAAGAAGATTCTGGAAGAGGTTGAGAAAGTTTCAATAGAGATTATATCATTGACCTCAGAGGATGCAATAGAAGAATTTAAGAAGAACTTGGAGAAAAAAATAAGTAATTTTGAAGGAGATAGAGGGGGTTATTCTGACCCGGGCGGGCGGAGGAAGCCGCCAGCCTGGCGGGAACCGCCAAATGGCCGCTCCGCGGTCAGAAGACCGTGGAGGCCATTCTGACTTTCCCGCTGGGCTGGCGGACGCCCACCAAGGGAGCGCCCGCCGGCCCAGCGGGAAAGGCCCTGCAACATTGAAGCCGGCTCCGAATGGAGCCGGCGGTGTTGCAGGGGTGAGACGGGTGCAGTTGCACCCGTCGCGATTTTCACTGTCTGCAATGCAGACAGTGAAAATCTTGCTGGGGCCCTGTTAGGGGGCCCCTGCACTGCCCATGCCAGTGGCATGGGCAGTGCAGGGGCCCTCAGGGGCCCCACGACACCCGTTCCCGCCATCCTGTTTCTGGCGGTGAAAACCACCAGAAACAGGCTGGCGGGAAGGGGGTCGGAATCCCCAAGCAGCGCCGCCATGGAGGATTCTCCCAGCCGGGGGTAATCCGGCGGGAAACCGCCGGACCCGGGTTGGCGACCGCGGCTTTACAGCGGCGGTCGGAATGCCATAGGAAGCACCGCCAGCCTGTTGGCGGTGCTTCCGTGGCCCTCCACCCTGGCGGTCATAGACCGCCAGGGTTGGAATGAGGCCCATAATGTCTAAGAAACAACGCAAGTTCCTACGAGACTTTAAAGATTACCAATCGGGCAGGATCTTAACATTCCATCGTAAATATGATCACTTGTATGCGGAAAATGACAAAGAATTAATAGTTGAGAACAGCAATAGGGACTTCACGTCGGAGGTGGAAGAGAGTGATATTTCAGATGGGAACCAGTCCAATGTCTCTGATTCTCTTTTGGATAAAGGTCCTGTTGCAGATAAAAATGCTAGTAGGTCTAATTTTTTTAAACAATTCTGCCTCTTAAATCAGGGAAGGACAGACCAAAGAAAAGAAACATTCCCACAACGGGGCAGGAGTCGAGGCACATGAGGCAGAGGGAGAGGAACCGGGCAGCCAAGATACGGGCAAGGAGAACTCAGGCAAACAGGTGTAACAACCAGAGCTCGGAAAATGATGTGACAACAGTAGTAAACATATCAAAGCGAATATTAACTGAACAAGAAAGGAGCCTCTTGTCATTAGGCCGGTCGTTCTGCCCTAGAACGGATTTTGACTATGTACAGACAAGAATTGATCTTTTCCATCTTGTTAGAAAATTTAAATTAAAGAAATGGCATCACACAAAGGTCACCTCAGAGGTGTTGGGAAGTGACAAGTATAATGTCAGTAGATTAGCCATCTCTGATGTGGAGGTATTGCATACACTGTCAAGCTTACATGATAGTATTGAGGCTCGTGAGGACCCTGTATTGAACTTATTGGATTTGGGCATAGAATTGGACTGCCCATGTCCTACTAAGTTTAAACCGAAATCTGTATTTTTACCAGCTGTACAATGTGAAGCGATTGATGTTTTTGAAAAGGATGTTATCAAGCAATTGAATAAAGTGAGATATCAAATGAGAAAGAATGAACAACAAAATTTGACTAAGGTACAAAGTGAGGCCCTTCAAGGCTTGAAGGATGATAGCAGCATTGTCATCAGACAGTCAGACAAAGGGGGAAATGTTGTTCTGGATAAGGATGCCTATTTAGCGGAAGGACTGAGACAGGTGAATGATGAAACCTGCTATATACCAGTAAATCTGATCGATGTCAAGAAATCCAACACTCATTATTTTGAGATGTTGGTGGATTGGAGGGATAAAGGGCTGCTTAACTGGGAGGAATATTATTTCCTCAAATGTGACTCACCAGTAATTCCCATTCTATACCTATTACTGAAAATACACAAAAACACTGTGAATCCCCCGGGGAGACCAATTGTCTCTGCTATAGGGTCTCTCCTGGAGAACACGTCTAGGTATATTGACTACTTTTTGAGACCTTTTGTTGAAAGTCATCCATCTTATATTAAAGACACAACACAGTTTTTAAGGATTATTGATGGAATTGAATGGGAAGAGGACTATCTTCTTGTAACGATGGATGTTACTAGCCTGTACACTTGCATCCAACACGACTTGGGGTTAGTAGTAATTCGACATTTTTTAAGGGCTAGATCACTTTCATTTCTGATGCATACGGAAATGATTTGTGATATGATCAGTTTTTGCCTTAATAATAACTTCTTTCTCTTTGATGACAAACTGTACAAACAAACACAGGGCACGGCTATGGGAACTTGCTTCGCACCAAGTTATGCGAATCTTGTGATGGGCTGGTAGGAGGAGCAAATATCCACCAGCTCACCTGACTTTGATGAAAGAGTCATTCTATGGTGTCGTTTTATAGACGACATCTTTGTGATTTGGAAAGGTGATGAGACTTTGGCTAGAGATTTCGTAGCCTCTCTCAATAATAATGACTACAACTTACATTTAAGTGATCAGAGTAGTAAACAACAGATTGCATTTCTTGATGTGGAAGTTATACTTCAAGAACAGTCATTAAGGACCAAACTCCATAGAAAAGTGACGGCTGGTAACAGCATATTGAATCCGAATAGTGCCCATCCACCAAATCTTATTGCCAGTATTCCCTTTGGGAAATTTCTAAGAGCCCATAGGATTTGTAGTACTTGGGAGGACTATCAGAAAGAAGTGACAATATGCTCTCATGTTTTTTAGAGAGGGGGTATAGGAGCAAAGTGATTCTTCAAGCTAAAAATAAGGCAGATAACATAAAGAGAGAGAATTTGATATACCCTAGAGTGGATTCAGATGTAGGTGATCAAAAGATAAGATTTATTGCAACTTATTCTAATCAGTCACAGGTCCTGAGAAAGATTCTGAACAGGAGTTGGCATATACTATTACCCCTTCCAGTCATCTCAACTAATACTTATTTCCCTGACACACACCCATCACCTCTTACACACCTCATACATTCATCTCCAAAACATAGCAACACCCCATCTAACACTCAAATTCCACTTAACAGCACTAACTCACATACAAATCCCTCACCAAAAACAACTACACAAATATCCCCTCTCACTATTCCACAAAAACAATACAGACCACACACATCAGCACATCAAATCAACACAAACTTACATTACACTCATCATCATACCCACTCCCACCCCCAGGACTACACAAAGGATACAAATTCCATCCAATCTCCACCCCTGCCCCCTCACTCTTCACAAACACCTCCCACAAGCACCCCATCCCAGCAACCTTCACTCACTCGCCTCTCCTCCATTGCACAATTTAGAGCCTTACATCATGATCCACATGCTCCCCCACCACCCCTAACCCATACTCCATCCACACTAAATAAACGCAAACAAAATAAAATACATGCCACTCATAGCAACCTTGCATCCTCTTGTTTGTTACATAATAAAACTACCCTACAAAAAACACTACACTCCTCATGGCTCTCTCAACCACCAAGTCCACCACCCACACACACAGACCCAACAAAATGCCTCCTTAACCTGCTGGAAGAGGAACACTATGTTGAAAAGCAAGACTATTGTGAGCCTCAAACAGTTAACACAACGTGCAACACTCCTGCTTCAAGCTCACATTATACTACTTACCCTTCTACTAAACAAAACAACACTACCACTAACACACCTTATCTAAACTGCCAGCTCATAAATGCTCGATCACTCTCAAAAAACAAGCACCACATCTACGACCTGCTCACAGACACACAACCTGACTTACTATTCATTACGGAATCCTGGTCGGGAGATGACATGGCACCAGTGTTGCACGAAGCCCTTCCTCCGGGCTATCAAACCATCACACAAAACCGTATAGGCAAGAGAGGAGGTGGACTAGCTATTATATTCAAACAGGCAATAAACCTCAGTAAAACAGACAACATCTCCATACAAGGTTGTGAAGCCCTCCTTACCAGATGCCACCCTACTCCAACTTCCACCTGTAACTTTCTCCTCCTTTACAGACCTCCACCTAACAACTCCACTTTCCCAGATGCTTTTCTTGACACAGTCTCAAACCTTATTACACTATACTCCAATCTATGCATTCTTGGGGATCTAAACATTTGGTTTGACAAACCCAATATGCCCCATCCAAAAGCTATCACCGCTGGCCTACTCGCATTGAACCTACATCAGATTGTACACAATCCCACACACATCGCTGGTCACATCCTAGATGTCATTTTTGCTAATCCTGAACGCGTTACTATTCATAGCATCACACCAACCACCTGGTCAGACCACCATCTGATAACTTTCCGACAGACAACTCCACAAATCAACACACCCCACAACCACTTACATACATACACCTATCGACCATGGAGCAAACTCAATTTGGATCACTTAGAAACACAGTTAACAGCAAACACAGATCTAGATACAATCAATTGTGTACCAAAACTTTATGAGTGGCTACAGGAAGCTTTTGATGTCCTAATACCACTGAGAAAAAATAAACATGACAAAAGAAAACCAACACCTTGGAGAAACACAGAACTTAAAAAGATAAAGCAACAAATCAGAAAGTTGCAGCGGACCTGGCTCAAAACAAACAACAGTCAAAACAAACTGCAGCTACACAAACTTAACAGGATATACAAATCATCAATCAAAAAAGCTAAAAAAAGATACTACTCAGACAGAATTCAAAATGCTCAATCTACAACCAAGGAATTTTACAAAATTCTCAATGAATTTCGAAAACCGACATGCATGGAAGGAAGTCATCCCACCACTCAAGATTTCACAAACAAATTGGCAACTCACTACACAACCAAGGCAGACACATTGGACTCCTATTTAAAACAGAAGAAAACCATCAGCACCAACCCCTTTACTAAAATACCCTTTAAGAATAAACCATCCCAACCTCTACAGTCCTTCAAACAAATATCCCAGGATGAATTTATGGATTTGGTCAAAGCAAGCAGACCTTCTGGCTGCCCTTCTGACCCTTGCCCACCACAAATCTTCAAGAACATCCTGCTATCTACTTCTGCTGCCACACCTGTAAGAAGAATCATCAACAACTCTTTAACTTCAGGAACTTTTCCTACAGACCTGAAAAAGGCATACATACGACCATTATTAAAGAAAACAAATCTAGACCCGCAAGACCCCAACAACTACAGACCTATCACAAATGGACCTTTCCTGGGCAAATTGATAGAAAGAGCAGCATTCGCCCAGATGTCACAATTCATTGAAGACACTTCTATACTTTCAGACTTCCAAACTGGATTCCGCCCAGGAAGAAGCACTGAATCGGCACTCATGGCAATCTGGGACGATCTTAAAAACACAGTCGACCGAAATGGAGTTGCTGCACTACTTCTCTTGGACCTCTCAGCTGCCTTTGATACGGTTGACCATGACACCCTAACTCAAAGACTCCACGAAGCCGGCATACAAGGGATTGCTCTTGACTGGATTACTTCCTATCTCCAAAAAAGATCGAATATCATCCACTCGCCCCCCTTCTCGTCCAAACCCTACCTCACAAAAACAGGGGTACCCCAAGGGTCAATCATCTCACCTTTGCTTTTTAACATCTACATGATATCTTTACCAGAACTGATCAATGATTTCCATCTCACATGCTACAACTATGCAGATGACACACAAATACTACTTCAATTAGAAGACCCCCAAAACATTGAAAACTCACAAATCTTCAGTTGCCTCAGAGCCGTTGATCAGTGGATGACCTGGAGCCATCTCAAACTAAATACCTCCAAAACTGAAATACTCATATGTGGTGACTGGAAAAATTATGACCCACTGTGCGTCTGGCCTGACGATCTCGGACCACCTCCTCAATTATCCAAGGAAGTGAAAAACCTAGGAATCACCATGGATTCCAAACTAACTATGAATGCCCAAGTAGACAAATTAGCACGCACAAGCGTCATCACCTTAAAGACTTTACGACACATTTTCCCCCACCTCGGATTTCCACACAAGGTGCAAGCTACTATCTCACTTGTATTATCCAAATTGGATTATGCCAATAGCCTCTACCATGGATCATCTCTATCTGTTATGAAAAAACTACAACGTATCCAGAATTCCGCAGCCAGGCTACTACTACATATACAGCCGCAAGCCCACATCTCCCCTACCTTGAGAGCACTACACTGGTTACCCGTTGCCAGAAGATGCACTTTCAAGCTGCTTTGTATCACCCACAAAGCTATACATGGAACAGGACCGCTTTTTATCAGAAAGAAAATTACCAAATACATCCAACAAAGAACCCTCCGCTCAAGACTGGCACCCCGCCTTAGAACACCACCATACAAGAAAAAGACTGTAGGTGGTACATCCTTCTCCGTCCAAGCAGCCAAACTATGGAATTCATTACCCCCAACTATAAGAGCCACAGATAACTTTCTTGTTTTCAGGAAACTACTCAAGAGTTGGCTCTTTCCTTCATAACCCCCTTTTTCAAACAACTATGAACTGCATATGCCTATGTGGATAATTATTTTTTTTCAGATTATACATATATTTCTATTTATTTATAGTTTCTTTGGAAAATATGTATTTCTATTTATTTATAGTTTCTTTGGAAAATATGTATTGCTACTGTCATAACAATAAAATACACACACACTCTTTTAAACCTGTCTGACTAAGTATTTTTTACCCATGATTCTAATTATGTATTGTACGTGCATATGTGTGTGTATTCATGTGTGTGTGTATAAATATATATATATATGTGTATGTATGTGTATATGTTGTTTCTGTGCCTGGCATGTTTGTGGATCATTGCATGGCTCCTGGTTTTTGGGTTGTTATACTAGATATCTATGAATTTCTGCTCTCATTTTATCACACTTATCTACTCATCACTCTTATGTCATGTCTCTATCAAACTATCCTCCATTCTCACTCCGACTCATCCCAAATCCCTTCGACCACTTTCATCTCCTAAATACCTCTGCCTAAGCTCTTCCCTTCACCTCCACATCTAACTCACCAAACCTCACTCTACCTCTGTGACCTCCCACACAACCCTACTAAATTCTCCTGCATTCATCTCACCCTGCTACTATGCTCTCCCTAACCCTTCCACATCCTCTTTCCCCTCCGTCCCCCTTTTATTCATCCCAAGCCTTTGGATTGAGTAAATGAAGGATATACTCCCAATTAACACTTCTGGATTTCTTTCCTCCTCCACCCCTCCATTACTCCAGTCAATCTAACTAACAAACTCTCATATCCGCAACTCAAATTAACTCATAATAATACTAAAACTGTACTCCTTATTAAATTATACTAATCCATCACTAATTCTTGTTGGATACCGGAGTAGCGTGCTACTCATCGAAAGCGCTTCGACGCCTCGTCAGGGGTAGTAAGCGCTATATAAATACGATTACAATACAATACAATACAATACTACAGAATGATTCCACCTTAGGTAGCACTATCCCGGAGGCGCCTGCGATTACTTTTCGCAAGGGTAGATCATTGAGAGATGATCTTAGCCGTAATAGAATAACTAGGGATAGTGTCATAGCTACGTCCCTTGATCATTCTGTGGGTTTTTTCTGTTGCAGACATTGCAAGGCATGCAAATATAGTAAAAATTGCCTTAAAGTAGGTGATGAGAATGGGCATTGGACGTATCAAATTCGAGGACACTTTAACTGCAATACAGATTTCTGTGTCTATTGTTTGATGTGCCCGTGTGGAAAACTGTATGTGGGCAGCACAACACACAAGGCTAAAAAGAGGGTTCTTGAACACATCCGAGCAATTCGCAATTCTGATCGAACATACCCATTGGCAAGGCATTTCCATGACAAGCATAATGGGGATGAGAGGCTGTTGAGTTTTGCAGTCATTGATCAGATCAAACCCAGTATTAGGGGAGGTAATAGAGAGAAGAAGATGAGGATTTTGGAATCAAAATTTATTATTAGACTCAACACTCTGAGCCCTGGGGGTTCAAATTCAAGTGAGGAGATGAATGTGCATTTAGGTTAATTGAAGCTGCTGGACATGTGTATATATATATTTTTTTTTTGTCAGTCATTTTAATCACATTTAATTTATTTATTTTTGTGGGTTGTTTATAGAAAACATTTCTGTGATAGATGTGACATTGTGGGTGGTGTTTTGACGTGGTATGGAGTAAGAGGCACATATTTGTACACATGCATAGGAATTGTTGAATATCAACATAGGGCTGTCAAGGTATACTCGTATACTAAAGTGCACTTATGTGTTTAGAAATACAATGTTATCCAATATATATCACATTTTACAGTCTTGGATTATCCTTTGATATTTATAGCATTTAAAATATTTGAATATTTAATATTTAATATGAAGGTTAGTCAAATGATTATAATTATTCAAAGGTCAATGAGAGAAACTAATGTAGATATTTTAGGAATAGAATGTTATCCAGTGAACATTATGTTCTTTTAAAAATTGTTTAGGACCATTTTGGATATTAATAAATTTTAATATTTAATATCGCATATTTAATGAATGCAAAAAATTGTCTTGACCATTTGGGTTACTAATAATATTTAATATTTTATATTTTATATGTTATATGCAATATGTAGGCTATTTGGAGGATTATATAGTAATTTAATTAATGTACAAAGAGAGTAAATGATGTGGATAATTTTGTAATTGTAAGATCAATTTTGGTACAGCTTATGGGCTATTCTAGACATTCAAAGATGGTGCTGAGATTTGCACACTATGTGGTAGCTGGGTGATCTGATAGTCCTTCTTTTATTTTTTGTCCTTATGTGCATGTTGGGTGTGGTATATAGTTGGTTTGTGAGACACTCTCAATAGTTACGTGATCAAGGCTATGGCTGAAACGCGTTGTTCTGGGAGGAAGCATTGGTGAATAACATCTTTTGGACCTCCGCTTGGTGTCCGGGAACTTTCTGCATGTAACAGGAAGATTGTTGGTAAATATCTGTGGATGGCTAGGTCCACGCCTGGACCACTACTGAAATAGCAGCCTCGGATGTCTGGCAACGTTGGTGTTATATATATATATATATATATATATATATATATATATATATATATATATATATATATATATATAAAACAAAAAAGAATAGAGAACTCTGGTTAGTTCCCAAGTTTAGGTGGAGAGCAGCTCTAGTAAGGAGCACCCTGCAACACCAGCGACACTCTAGATTTGCGCACCTCAAATGTCTGCTTATCTAACAAAGTTTTTAAGCATTGGATCAGCACCAGTAGGTAGTTATGGTTCAGACCTAGTTTCCATAGAAAGAACATTTTTTGTTTTGCCAATAACTTTGGTACCATTTCACGACTCTTAATAAACTTTTCAAAATTAGTATGACAGCCAGTCCAGCTGCTGTCTTAAAAGTTTCAGGGTGATCCATCAAGTGGGGGCTGAGGAAAATGTGGATCCAAAAATGCTTGTTCCCCATTCAATTTCCCATAGGGATTTTGAACACAACTACAGCCCGAACCACTGGATGGAATTTCGCCAAATTTGCCAGAAAGGTAGGTCTTCGCCCAAAAAGAACCTTTTTTGTTATTGGGTGCAAATCTGTTCAGTAGTTTTAGAGAAATTAAAGAAATAACACAATTGCATATCTAGGGATGTGGTGTCTCTGCAGATCCCAGAGATTTTATGTTGAGATCTGATTGGCTGCCAACACTTCAACCAGGAAGTGTTAGCAGCCATTTTGGGACTTAGACTCAGGCGAGTCCCAAAAATAAAGTTACAAAAAAAGAAAGCAGGTAGGGTAGGAATACGCTGACCCCCTAGCCCTGGTGCTGGTGGCCCCTGCTATGATGAAAAGCCTGTTTTGTTTTTCACCCCCCGGATTAGCCAGGGGCATCTATAATTATTAAAATTTGGGAGAGGGTGCATGCTGCCCCTCCTTCCTAAAGGCACTTTCTGTCCTGTGGACTGCCACCCCTGGGGCTTTATTATACTAAAATAAAAGGAGGGGGGATACATGGCCACTCTCCAAAGGCCTTTGAAGGCCTTTGAATGCTATGGCGACCACCACCTGCCCAGGGCTAGGCTTATATATAATAGGGGGGGCATGCGGACCCTGTGCAAACACAAGGAGAGGGGCCTTGTGGCCCTGGAGCTTTCTTCCTGGAGCTACTAATTACCCTAGGGACTGCCATCCCCAGTCCCAGCTCCCTGTGTCCAGAGGAGCCCACCATCAGGAGATAGCAGTTTGCTTTCGCTTGGCGGGAGCTTTGACAACTCCCACCGAGTGAGAGCAAACTGTAAATCTGCTCCCAGCGGTCGGGAACAGGAAAATTGCCCCTGTTCTCTGGGAGCAAACTTCAAGTGGGCAGGAAAACAAATGAAAGGATTTTTCCTACATGCAGGGAGCAGCATTTGCAGGAGGAGGCTGGGAGCCGGCAGAGATCAGGGGGGCCTTGAGGCTCTCCCTGTGGTTCGTGGACTGATTTGTGGATTAATAAGCAAATGAAGATCCATTCTGGCACCAATGCTCATTTCACAGAAATTAGACTTCATCAGGAAGCACTTAAAAATACGAAGATAGCAAGGGCCTCAGTTGAAGCTCCACATCTGTAAAGGACAAATACTCCCAACCTTTTGAACTCATCTAAGGCAAAGCAATGATGTTTACTCTGCAGATTGGGATGGATGCCTGCAAATGTCCCCCGCCATAAGCAGTTTTCTCTTTGATAATTCCACTGCTAATGTTTTGTTGATATTTTTAATGATGCTATTAAAAGTTGTCATGAGTGCTGTAATATCAGGCGTAATTAGCCATGCATGGTTTAGGAGCAAGATATAGTTATCTTAGGGCGCGAGTTATAGTTTCTTGAGATAACTCTAAGTATAATTGCTGAATTTCTATGGTTTTGTGTGTGTGAATTCAGTACCTAACAGTTAATTCCCTGTAACCTTTTTTTTTTTTTAAGTGAATGTATTTGTTTTTAAAACATTTCTTTCCTAACTATAATGTCCCTGTAACCTTGTTTTTTTCGGTGATTTTCTATGTTTTTGGAACATAAAGTAATTTTGATCCAACCATGGATGCTGTGAGTGGCAGGGGCTGGCCGCTGGGTCTTGCCTGTGGCCAGGCCATGCAGCCAACCACCTATAACCACCCAATTCCATACCATACACTGCCAGGGTTGGCTGCAGGCCCTAGCTTGTGGCCAGGCCCTGCAGCCAACCCCCTATAACCACATAACTCAGTGCCATGCACAGCCTTCAGCTGTGAATGGCGGAAGTTGACAGTGGGGCCTGTCCTGCAGCCAGGCCTTGCAGCCAACCCCCCCAAAAAAACATCGAACCCAGCGCCATACATGGGCTTCAGCCATGTGGGACAGAAGTTGACTGCAGGGCTTGGCCTGTGGCCAGGCCGCGCAGCCAACCCCCTGCAACTACCCAATCCGGCCCCAGGCATGGCCCTCAGTTGTGCACAGCAGGGGTTTGGCCACAGGGCCTGGTCACAGGCCAGGCCTTGTGGCCAGTACCCTATAACCACCCAACCCCCGATAACCACCCAACCCTAGGCCACTTACAATGAGTAATGTTCTGAAAAATGGAGAAAAAAAATTATTTGACAAGTAAAAACAGTGAGATCACCTTTCTGTATGCTCATGAAATTTTTTAAGTTGAAAAATGGTCATGGCTGAGAAATGACAACTGACACACCTAGAATTGAATCTGCAACTATCTGTGAGAGTGTTTGAGACCTTAACCACTAAGCCACAGGTGATTATTAACTGTGCAGTGCCCAGACATCTCTATGACATTCAATCTAAAGATGGAGATGGAGAAAAATATGTAAATGTTCCATTACAAGGAATGTTTAACCTTTAAAACATGAGTAAATAAACAGGCACACTGCCATGAGATACCAGGATTTGAACCTTCAATATACTGAGCGACAGTCAAAGAGCTTTACCAGTATTCTAGAAGTGACTCTGTTCTGCTGTGCATCATAATGTAACTGTAACAATCCATCCAAACGTCTTGCTAATGTGACCCTTTGTAGTCTTTGTATGGAGAAACCATTGCAATAACAATGTCTCTCTCACTCCCATCCCATTAAGGGATGGAAGGGAGAGAGAGAGAGAGAGAGCAAGTGACAGGACCACGAGGAGAGACTCAAGGCCAAAGCAATCCATGCCAACTGCCACATCCTGCAGGAGCCAACATTGCTCCCGCAAACTGGGAGCTGCTCTAACTAGTAGATACCTGCTTGCAGGAACAATGTTTTAATCTCTTTCCCTGCATGTATATTTGAATGCAGGGAAAGAGATGAAAACTCTGCTTTCAGCAAGCTTGAGCTGTTTGACAGCTCCTGCTTACTGAAAGCAGAATTATGTTTGCTTTTGCTTAGCATGAGATGTCAGCTCCCTCCAAGCAAAAGCAAACACCTACCTCCTGAGGGTTGGCACTTTGGGAGGTAGAAGGATTTAGCCCTAGGGGTGGCAGTCCCCAGAGCCATATATGGCTCCAAAAAGAGGCTGCACGGCCCCTTCCATCATTTGCATTTAGCCCTGGGGAGGTGGTGGTCCTGGCTCCAGTAGTCCATGATGGACCCCCTACATTGTTATTTGAGCCCTGGGGAGGTGGTGGCCCCGGGGCTTGGGAGGGCTGCGTGGCGCCCCCATACATTATATTGATTGCCTTGGGGAGGTGGCAGTCCCTGGAGCTGTGGGGGAGCACACAGCCCCCCATACAGTATGTTTATTTCCCCAGGCAGGTAGTGGTCCCGGGCATCACGGCCCCTCATGCCTTAGGTTTATTGCCCTGGGTAGGTGGCGATCCCTGGGCAAGGGAGGCTATGTGGGCCCTCAGCATAAACTTACAACCATTTGCTCCGGAGAGGTGGCCGTCCCCCGGGCACGGGGTGGCTGCACGCCCCCCTGCATATTTTAATGCTCTTGCCCCAGGGAGGTGGTGGTCCGCGGGGCTTTGATTACCCCGGAGAGGGGGGCCCCTGAGCCCTCTCCTATATTTTATGAATACCCCCAGAACTTTTTTTTTGTTTGTTTTTTTGGATACTTGGCTGAAGCCGAGTTTCAAAATGGCTGCCAACACTTGAATCAGACCTCTGCACAAGATCGGTAGTATTCCCGAATTCATCGCAATGTTAGATAAACAAATTTGGATTTCCTTTATTTTCTCCTTAACCACTTCGCTGCCAGGCCTTTTCCCCCTCCTGTGCCAGGCCTTTTTTTGCCTATTTGGGGCAGTTCGCGCTTAGGCCCGCATAACTTTTTGTCCACATAAGCTAACCAAGCCAAATTTGCGTCCTTTTTTTCCAACATCATAGGGATTCTGGAGGTACCCAGACTTTGTGGGTTCCCCTGAAAGAGGCCAAGAAATTGGCCAAAATACAGGGAAAATTTGGTTTTTTTAAAAAAAATTGGAAAAAGTGGCTGCAGAAGAAGGCTTGTGGTTTTTCCCCTGAAAATGGCATCAACAAAGGGTTTGCGGTGCTAAACTCAGCAGCTTCCCAGCTTTCAGGAACAGGCAGACTTGAATCAGAAAACCCAATTTTTCAACACAATTTTGGCATCTTTCTGGGACATACCCCATTTTTGCAATTCTTTGTGCTTTCAGCCTCCTTCCAGTCAGTGACAGAAATGGGCATGAAACCAATGCTGGATCCCAGAAACCTAAACATTTCTGAAACCTAGACAAAATTCTGAATTCAGCAAGGGGTCATTTGTGTAGATCCTACAAGGGTTTCCTACAGAAAATAACAACTGAAAAAGAAAAATATTGAAATTTAGGTGAAAAAAACATAAATGTTTCTCTACGTTTTACTCTGTAACTTTTCCCTGCAATGTCAGATTATCGAAAGCAATATACCGTTACGTCTGCTGGACTCCTCTGGTTGCGGGGATATATAGGGCTTGTAGGTTCATCAAGAACCCGAGGAACCCAGAGCCAATAAATGAGCTGCACCCTGACGTGCGTTTTCATTCTATAACGGGTATACAGCCATTCATTTGCTGAAATATAAAGAGTAAAAAATTGCTATCAAGAAAACCTTTGTATTTCCAAAAAGGGCACAAGATAAGGTGTTGAGGAGCAGTGGTTATTTGCACATCTCTGAATTCCGGGGTGACCATACTAGCATGTGAATTACAGGGCTTTTCTTAAATAGATGTCTTTTTTACACACTCTCCTATATTTGGAAGGAAAAAATGTAGAGAAAGACAAGGGGCAATAACACTTGTTTTGCTAATCTATGTTCCCCCAAGTCTCCCGATAAAAATGATACCTCACTTGTGTGGGTAGGCCTAGCGCCCGCGACAGGAAACGCCCCAAAGCGCAACGTAGACACATCCAAATTTTTGGAAGACAACAGAGGTGTTTTTTGCGAAGTGCCTACCTGTAGATTTTGGCCTCTAGCTCAGCCGGCACCTAGGGAAACCTACCAAACCTCTGCATTTCTGAAAACTAGAGACCTAGGGGAATCCAAGGAGGGGTGACTTGCGGGGCTCGGACCAGGTTCTGTTACCCAGAATCCTTTGCAAACCTCAAAATTTGGCTAAAAAAAACACATGTTCCTCACATTTCTGTGGCAGAAAGATCTGGAATCTGAGAGGAGCCACAAATTTCCTTTCACCCAGCGTTCCCCCAAGTCTCCCGATAAAAATGATACCTCACTTGTGTGGGTAGGCCTAGCGCCCGCAACAGGAAACGCCCCAAAGCGCAACGTGGACACATCCAAATTTTTGGAAGACAACAGAGGTGATTTTTGCGAAGTGCCTACCTGTAGATTTTGGCCTCTAGCTCAGCCGGCACCTAGGGAAACCTACCAAACCTGTGCATTTCTGAAAACTAGAGACCTAGGGGAATCCAAGGAGGGGTGACTTGCGGGGCTCGGACCAGGTTCTGTTACCCAGAATCCTTTGCAAACCTCAAAATTTGGCTAAAAAAACACATGTTCCTCACATTTCTGTGGCAGAAAGTTCTGGAATCTGAGAGGAGCTACAAATTTCCTTCCACCCAGCGTTCCCCCAAGTCTCCCGATAAAAATGATACCTCACTTGCGTGGGTAGGCCTAGCGCCGGCGACAGGAAACACCCCAAAGCGCAACGTGGACACATCCTAAATTTTGGAAAAAAACAGAGGTGATTTTTGCGAAGTGCCTACCTGTAGATTTTGGCCTCTAGCTCAGCCGGCACCTAGGGAAACCTACCAAACCTGTGCATTTCTGAAAACTAGAGACCTAGGGGAATCCAAGGAGGGGTGACTTGCGGGGCTCGGACCAGGTTCTGTTACCCAGAATCCTTTGCAAACCTCAAAATTTGGCTAAAAAAACACATGTTCCTCACATTTCTGTGGCAGAAAGTTCTGGAATCTGAGAGGAGCTACAAATTTCCTTCCACCCAGCGTTCCCCCAAGTCTCCCGATAAAAATGATACCTCACTTGTGTGGGTAGGCCTAGCGCCCGCGACAGGAAATGGCCCAAAACACAACCTGGACACATCACATTTTTTCATAGAAAACAGGGCCTACCTGTGGATTTTGGCCTCTAGCTCAGCCGGCACCTGGGGAAACCTAGCAAACCAGCGCATTTTTGAAAACTAGAAACCCAGGGGAATCCAAGATGGGGTGAATTGTGGGGCTCTGACCAGGTTCTGTTACCCAGAATCCTTTGCAAACCTCAAATTTTGGCTAAAAAAACATGTTTTCCTCACATTTCAGTGACAGAAAGTTCTGGAATCTGAGAGGAGCCACAAATTTCCTTCCACCTAGCGTTCCCCCAAGTCTCCCGATAAAAATGATACCTCACTGGTGTGGGTAGGCCTAGCGCCCGTGACAGGAAACGCCCCAAAGCGCAACGTAGACACATCCAAATTTTTGGAAGACAACAGAGGTGTTTTTTGCGAAGTGCCTACCTGTAGATTTTGGCCTCTAGCTCAGCCGGCACCTAGGGAAACCTACCAAACCTCTGCATTTCTGAAAACTAGAGACCTAGGGGAATCCAAGGAGGGGTGACTTGCGGGGCTCGGACCAGGTTCTGTTACCCAGAATCCTTTGCAAACCTCAAAATTTGGCTAAAAAAAACACATGTTCCTCACATTTCTGTGGCAGAAAGATCTGGAATCTGAGAGGAGCCACAAATTTCCTTTCACCCAGCGTTCCCCCAAGTCTCCCGATAAAAATGATACCTCACTTGTGTGGGTAGGCCTAGCGCCCGCAACAGGAAACGCCCCAAAGCGCAACGTGGACACATCCAAATTTTTGGAAGACAACAGAGGTGATTTTTGCGAAGTGCCTACCTGTAGATTTTGGCCTCTAGCTCAGCCGGCACCTAGGGAAACCTACCAAACCTGTGCATTTCTGAAAACTAGAGACCTAGCGGAATCCAAGGAGGGGTGACTTGCGGGGCTCGGACCAGGTTCTGTTACCCAGAATCCTTTGCAAACCTCAAAATTTGGCTAAAAAAACACATGTTCCTCACATTTCTGTGGCAGAAAGTTCTGGAATCTGAGAGGAGCTACAAATTTCCTTCCACCCAGCGTTCCCCCAAGTCTCCCGATAAAAATGATACCTCACTTGCGTGGGTAGGCCTAGCGCCGGCGACAGGAAACACCCCAAAGCGCAACGTGGACACATCCTAAATTTTGGAAAAAAACAGAGGTGTTTTTTGCGAAGTGCCTACCTGTAGATTTTGGCCTCTACCTCAGCCGGCACCTAGGGAAACCTACCAAACCTGTGCATTTCTGAAAACTAGAGACCTAGGGGAATCCAAGGAGGGGTGACTTGCGGGGCTCGGACCAGGTTCTGTTACCCAGAATCCTTTGCAAACCTCAAAATTTGGCTAATAAAACACATGTTCCTCACATTTCGGTGACAGAAAGTTCTGGAATCTAAGAGGAGCCACAAATTTCCTTCCACCCAGCGTTCCCCCAAGTCTCCCGATAAAAATGATACCTCACTTGTGTGGGTAGGCCTAGCGCCCGCGACAGGAAATGGCCCAAAACACAACCTGGACACATCACATTTTTTCATAGAAAACAGGGCCTACCTGTGGATTTTGGCCTCTAGCTCAGCCGGCACCTGGGGAAACCTAGCAAACCAGCGCATTTTTGAAAACTAGAAACCCAGGGGAATCCAAGATGGGGTGAATTGTGGGGCTCTGACCAGGTTCTGTTACCCAGAATCCTTTGCAAACCTCAAATTTTGGCTAAAAAAACATGTTTTCCTCACATTTCAGTGACAGAAAGTTCTGGAATCTGAGAGGAGCCACAAATTTCCTTCCACCTAGCGTTCCCCCAAGTCTCCCGATAAAAATGATACCTCACTGGTGTGGGTAGGCCTAGCGCCCTTGGGGGCAGATTGACCTAAAATCGGCCGATCTGCCCCCAAAGCGGGCAGAAATGGCCTAAATACAATTTGCCCCTCCAGGGGAGCGACCCTTGCCTAAGGGGACGCTCCCCATCTGTAAAACACAACAACAAAAATCCCTGGTGCCTAGTGGTTTCTGCCCCCCGTGGGGGCAGATCGGCCTAATAAAAATAGGCTGATCTGCCCCCATGGCGGGCAGAAATGGCCTAAAATAATTTTGCCCCCCATGGGAACGACCCTTGCCTAAGGGGTCGCTCCCCTTACGTGAAAAACAAACAAACAAAAAAAACTCCCTGGTGTCTAGTGGTTTCTGCCCCCCTTGGGGGCAGATTGGCCTCATAAAAATAAGCCAATCTGCCCCCAAAGGGGGCAGAAATGGCCTAAATATAATTTCCCCCCTATGGGAGCGACCCTTGCCTAAGGGGTCGCATCCCACACCTAAAACACAAAAGAAAACAAATAAAAAAAAATAAAAAAAAAAGTATCCCTGGTGTCTAGAGGTTTCTGCCCCCCCTGGGGGCAGATCGGCCTATTATTAGGCCGATCTGCCCCCAGGGTGGGGCAGAAAAGGCCTTAAAAAAAATGACCCCCTGGGAGCGACCCTTGCCCAAGGGGTCGCTCCCTTCTGTCAATTTCATCTAAAAAAAAAAAAATCCCTGGTGTCTAGTGGGGTTTCAAAAGCCGGATTGCAAGCAATCCGGCTTTTGAAACCCTCGGAGAGACTTCAAAGGGAAGGAAATACATTTCCTTCCCTTTGAAGCCCCTCCGGGCCTCCCCCACGTGATCGAAAGAGAAATGCTGAGCATTTCTCTTTCGATCGCTGTGTGATTGTCAGCGCGCGCTCGCGCGCTGACGTCACAGGGGGGGTGGGGGGGGTCAGGGGTTGAAGGGGAAGGGATTCCCCGGTCAGCCCTGACCTAGGGGGGTGGGGGGGCGGCCCTCGGGAGGAGCGCTAGCGCTTCTCCCGAGGGCAGCATTGCGGACGTAATGGTTACGTCCATGGCGCCACACGGGCGCTGCCATGGACGTAACCATTACGTCCGTGGCAGGGAAGGGGTTAACTACTGAACGGATCTACACCAAATAACAAAAAGTGTGCTTTCTGGACCAGGAGCTAACTTCCTGCCAAATTTGGTATATATTTAGATTGTTTTATGCTGCAAATATTTTTTGTTATATTGTTATAATTTAGTTATACTTTTTTGGGGTGAATTTTAAATATTTTGGTGATGTTATATACTTTTTTTATTCAAACATGTGTATATACTGTTTAATGTTTGTTTTAAATAATTGTTTAATGTAAAAAGTGGCATTTTATAGTTATTAATGATAATGTAATTATTTTGGTGATATTATTGTAGTTGATATTGTTTGACATATATGTTTATTTAAAGATGACAATGGTTCTGTTTCTGATATTTGTGTTTTTGATATAAGTAAAAATCAATATTTTTAACAGCAATATTTGCACTGTAGATATTTGTGATTTCAATAGTTTTGAAAAGGAAGGAAATATTTTTATTAATTATACTTTTTCTGATATTATTGTGTTTCGATATTGTATGCATCAATAATATGCCAATAATCCCAATGTATCTAAATTATTGAGACCGTGGTCTGCCATGCTAATTTGTTACAATAGTCTTGTTATATTAGTCTTCTTCTTATTTAGCAAGTTTTGCAGCCATGTTACCTCTTTTGGTGTTCAACGTTTGTTAAATTTACCATACATGAGTAATAGTAATCATAATAGAAAGGTATTCTGGCTTGTGCTTGTAGTCACTGAACAGTACTACCAAGGGGAACTAACTTGGAGGACTAGCGCAAGGCCCAAATGACTAACACCTGCAGAATTGATGACTCGAGAAGACAACTTGCCCTGGGCCAACTAGGATTTGAAACCTAGCTGACCAGCACTGAAACCAATGAAGAGTCTACATATACAACACTACAGGATCCATGGCTGGTCAAGGACACCTAAGGGTACATGTCGGCTAGTGAGCCTGCGTGCACCTCAACCATTCCTCTGTCATCAGCCCTGTATCGGTAGTGATTACCTGCATCTGTGACCTGCTGGTGGCAAGAGTCAAGCCTGTAGATAACTACAATCCCCTTTGCCTTGTAGTCAGATTCTGTATCACACCATCCGGCACAGGGGAAACATCAGGGGTCATTACGTTTGAGCCTCAATCCACTGGTTCGGTTACATTAGTGGCCACTCTTCGCACTAAACCTGGAACCGTTGGAAGCATTGTTCTTTGACTTATGGTGCCAGAGATGTCTGATTTGGAACTAGAGTAGTGAAATATTGAGATTTGTCAGGCACTCAAAAGAATCAATAATCTCCTGGTAAATGTATATTTTAATTTATTATGAGTTATAATCACAGTTAAAGTCACTTCCACAGTATTCTTTTAAAGATAGCCAAATTTAAAAGTAAATAACAGTAAGATCTTATTGTAACATCTTATAAAATTTAAACACAAACATATATGTTTCCATATCTGGCTTCATGCTTGACTAATATGACGGACCGGGATTATGTGGTATGTCTGCAAATTACAAGATTCTTCATTTGAACCGTGGTGGGACGACTCAGTAATATAAATGATTAGAAACTCTTCAGTCATAAAGAAAACTTTTGTCTATTTGGACATTAATAACCCCTCTACCCCTCCATTTTTGGGACTGGCATTACATGACTTCTCCGTTCAACAATAATATCTTGGTCTTGAGTTCACACTAGGAGCCCTGAAGAAGCGGCATAGCGAGCCACGAAACGTGTTGGCTTAATGTCAGTTACATTAACTGAAGATTAACTGAGCTGGAGACAGCTATGGAAACGTATATATTTGTGTTTATATTTTAGAAGATGTTAGAAAAAGCTCTTGCTGTTATTTACTTTTTAATTTTGCCATCTTTGTACGGATACTGTAAAAGTGGTTAAAACTGTGATTATAACTCATAATAAGTGCTGGAAAACTAAGACAAAGAACAGACAAAGCATAGATACATTGTAGCTATCAATCAACTGATCAGTTTATTGATACACCTGGAATAGTTACATAATATTGACCTGTATCAGCCACTCAGTGATAGGAAACCATTTATGATATGTCATCACTTTCAGTGTCACTCCGTTGTAACGTCTAAGCAGCAGATTACAAACTTTGGTTGTAGCCTAGCTCATTAAAGTTCTAAGACCTTCTAGTTTTCCCTGTTGTACCTATTTTACATTTCCTTGTATGTCCTCTTTGTAAATCAAGGCATATTTATTTTTTGATTGGTCTAACTTTTGAAGTACTATGGGGCATATTTATCAGGGGCGGCTTATCCGCTAGGGCAGAGGAGCGTCAACCCCCCCTCCCGCCAGCAGCAGGAGCTGCAAAACATTTATAGAAACACCATAATACTCTCAGTTTATTATGTTGTTTCTATAAAGGTGGGTGGACCACTGGGGTGATGTGTACAGAGGGGGAGTGCAGAGCGCTCCCTCTGAGTGCACAAGTATGTTTGGCCGGTAGGCTCAGGCTGGCCAAACATACATGTGCACTGTGGTCTCTTCAGCCTGGCACTGGTTTGCCAGGCTGGAGACAGCAGGCACAGGCTCCCAGTCTGCATGGGAGCACCCTGGCTGTTGTTTCCAGCTAATCCTAACGCTGCTTTGAGCAGCGTCAGCGTTGGTCGCAGGGCAGGCTGGGAGCCTGTGCCTGCAGCCTGCAACGACGAATCAGAGCGGATGGAGCGGCACGGCACGGGAAAAAAGGTAAGTTTTATCCATTTATTTATTTATTTTTGGGACCCCCCCCCCACATCCTCCCTGTCACGCGCCACGCCACCCCACCCCTTTTCCCTCCCGGGAGCCGCAACTGATATTTATAAGCCCCTAGCTCTTCCTTGCGCAGTCCTAGTGTCGTTTTTCTTGGTGCTAAGGCGGCATCAAGGAGGCCTTTCCCCTGCGCCAGAGTTACAAAGTAGTGCAATGCACGCACTGTTCCATACATAATGTATGCAAGGGGGGCATTCCTCCATTAGGAGGCCCAGAAAAATGGCGCTGTGAAATTTACAAGATTTCACTGTGCCATTTTTCCTGTCATTTTTAAAGTGACACTCCCATTGTTTCCAATGGGCATTCCCATGCATTGCTGGACTAGCTCCAAAATATTTGGTCCTAGTCGACTAATGCGCCACAATAGCGTCAAAACGTTTGCCACTATTTTGCTAACATGCGCCATGGTGTGCCGTAAAGTAAATATGGTGCTACCATAGCGACCTTAAAGGGGTGCAAGAAAAGTGGCACCTCATAGCTGATGCACTACTTTCTTGTAAAATGCCCCCTTATTGTGTGTGGTTGCTACATGATGCTGTATCTGCGTTTACAAATCTGAGATAGGGTAAATGGGTGAACATAACAAAGGATGATTATGTTATTGATGCGGGCATTTATTAAGGCAGCCGTTGTGTTAGCTGACCACTGAAGTTGTGCCATTGCTTGTAACTGATAGAGACATTGTTAATGCAGACCCTGTGCCAAACAGAGAGGGTAGGGGCTGTACAAGATGTCCATGTCAAACTCAGTAGCTATGGTATGGATCTTAGAGAATGTGGGTTCCATCTCTTGCATATTTTACTAGGAATATATTAAATAATGGACATATTGCCATGGTGCCTGCTAACTCCAATTTGAAAGCTACTGAATGAAAGATTTTAGGTATCTTGAAAAGAGTTACAAACCTGAGCTGTAACTCGTGCATCCTTTCAGCTACAGATTATTCATTCACAACTAAGCAGAATGTCCTGAACGATGGCCTGATGCTGGTTGATTCCAGAAATTGTACCATTATGCCATGTTGAGTAGTTATGCTGCTGTTCATGGGAAAATAAAAGAACAGGAGTGCAGGAACAATGCAAACAACCATTACACAAATACCTGTTGCTCGTAGTAATTCTCTTCACTCTATTTTTGTATGTGAAATGCTCCTTTGTGTCAAACGTATAGCGCTTAGTGTTGCATTTGTTATTCATATAATTTCAGGTAACTCCAAATAATTTCCCCAAACTTTTGCTTAATTAAGTGAAAGCAAATTACATAAATTTCACCCTTGCTGCTTAGCATACAGCCGGTCTTCTCGTAGACATTAAAGAATCACTCAAACATGTTGTTCTTGTTCATGGCATTGGAGTAGGTTAGGATGTCGTTGAGGTACTTTGACAACTTGTACATCCAGAAGATCCTTTTTACAAAATGCTGAAATCCCATGGGGCATTACTCAGGCCAAACGTCATTCTAAGGTACATATACAAAACACACCTGGTTCTGAAGGCAGTTTTTCACTCATTGCCTTCATGGGCTTATAGGATATGATATGATAGGGGAAGGTCATACAAGGCTACACAGTAGACCTTTTCACCTGATCACTCAACTTAGGATTCAAGGGACACCTGGTCCTTACTGTTATTTTAACACTCACTAGTCAATACATGTCTGCAATTCTTCACTTAAAAATAGCAGAGAAGAGGTGGGTGATTTTCAGGGGTGAACAAACCCAATGGCGAGTAGCTTGTCTAAAGTGCTCTCAAGTGTTCATTCTCTTTTTTGGTAATAGCATAGATCTGACTGTAAGGTATCAGTGCTCCAGTTTGTAAATCTATTTGTAATCAAATGATCTATGTGGTAGTAAAATACTGAATCCATCAAGGAAGTCATGGTACTGGGGTTGCAGATTCTTCTTGTAGATCCCTGACTGATCCATACAACAAAAGATGTAATTGGATTGGTCACTTGTGGTAGTCAAACATCTTGACTTACAAAACAAGAATTTCAAGGTCATTTGGTGAGCAGACTATTCAGTGGCAGGGTTCTGAAGCTGTAACCAAGGTATTCCCAAGATAGCTAGGAACTGGGCTGCATCAATGAGGTCAAAATAGAGTCTTTCTTGATGTGAACCTAGCACAGTGAGGGTTACAGGGTTACAGTCTGAGTATACTGAGTGACAGCACCTGAAGAGCACTCGCTACCATCAATAGATTGCACTGGGTATGGTTTTCTTAGTTCCTCGGGCTAACTCTACCCACTTTGGGCATTTCCAAGATGTCTGACATATTCAGCCGCACTAAATGTGGGCTCTAAGGGCTCATGTTGAGTGTTGGGTGTGTACTATCGAAATCTTAATATCCTCCCACATTGAGCACTAAAATTATGTTTTAAGGATATCTTGTATCCCCAAAAAACCTCAGACAGATGTCTGGTAAAATGAAAGCTGAGCTTTCAGCAACCAGACAGTGGACACACACAGGATGGTTCGGCATTCTGGCCCTCATTCCGACATTGGCGGGCGGCGCCGGAAACCGCCATTTGGCCGCTCCGTGGTCAAAAGACCGCAGAGGCCATTCTGGCTTTCCCGCTGGGCCGGCGGGCGCCCGACAAAAGAGCGCCCGCCGGCCCAGCGGGAAAGGCCCTGCAACAATGAAGCCGGCTCCGAATGGAGCCGGTGGAGTTGCAGGGGTGCGACGGGTGCAGTTGCACCCGTCGCGATTTTCACTGTCTACAATGCAGACAGTGAAAATCTTTATGGGGCCCTGTTAGGGGGCCCCTGCACTGCCCATGCCAGTGGCATGGGCAGTGCAGGGGCCCCCTGGGGCCCCACGACACCCGTTCCCGCCATCCTGTTCCTGGCGGTAAAAACCGCCAGAAACAGGATGGCAGGAAGGGGGTCGGAATCTCCATGGCGGCGCTGCTTGCAGCGCCGCCATGGAGATTCAGCCCAAGCAGGGGAAATCTGGCGGGAAAGCGCCGGATTCCCTTTTCTGACCGTGGCTTTAACGCCGCGGTCAGAATGGGCATTGAAGCACCGCCAGCCTGTTGGCGGTGCTTCCGTGGGCCCCGGCCCTGGCGGTCTTGGACCGCCAGGGTCGGAATGACCCCCTCTGTTTCTCTCCTTTGAAGTGAGTCCTAAATGTTACATGTAGAACCCCAGCAGAGCTGTCAAACAAGGTGTGACATTCAAGCAGGATTTGACACTCTAATGTTGAAGAAGATGCTCACAACACCACCCCAATGGTAATTCTAAACCAGTTCTGGGCCAGCTCTCCCTCCCACCTGGCTGGCACCTTGAGAACTAGAAGGTCAAAATGGAGGCATGCCCAGGTGTGAGCTATATCTTCCTGTGACAGGGAAGGCCCATTTGAAGCGTACAAAGGGTCTGGGCACAGCCTCCAGTCCATCCTGTCAAAGGTACGAAAGCACCTCCCCGCACCAAAGGCCCATTGTCCTTGCCCTGTGAACAATTCACATCTCACCACTGGTGAACCATCAAGTTGCCCTTGCAGAAAGGCCATCAGAGCCTATAGGCAGGCAAAAAGTATTTTTTCTGAAGTACCTTTTCAGTAACAGTTAGGTAAAAAAATGACTTTACCATTAAATTGAATGTTGTTTAAGGAGTACTTGAAATATTTCTCTTGCTTTTGACAATCCAAAATTAGAATTATAATATAATCTAGCATTTCACTATGGAAGCAGCCAGCCTTGCTACAGTGAAAATTACTTTTATGTTGTTTCACTGTAAGGACATCTTGAATATTATATTTCTACATGTCCTACTTTTAAATACCAATCACCCTACCCCCTGGGCAAAAGGGTCTACCTTAGGGGTGTCTTATTAATGTTTAAAAGTTTAAAAGGAAGTTTAGGCCTATTAAAATAAAATCTTTATTTCGACAGGCTGTATTTGCAATTTGAAACTGCACAGCCAGGCTACAGTGGTAGGCATGGAGACATGCCTTACCCTATCACTGTAGTGGTTGCCACAACTGGTGCAGTCCACTAGTGATGTTTAATTTTCAGGCCTGGGTACACTTTGTCCTATATGGTAGGGATTTCTAGTTGAGGATAATGAGCCAATCAGGTTTATACCAATGTCATCCTACTTAAAGGGAAAGAACAAGTATTTACACTTGTTAGTAGGGATAAAGCGCAGAGTCCTATGGACAACAAAAAAAACGTCAAGGCAAAAATCTGGGTGCATACCACACAAAAGATGGTTATTTAAAAGTTGTCATTGCATAAATAAGGAGAGAAACCATTGAAGGACATGAAGTCATCCTGAAAGTTCGGCCCTTCTTTATCCTGGGCACAAATTTGGTATCGTGATTGTGCACCTGGGACTCGCAATAATGAGTGAGCAGTAATAGGCAGTTTTTCAATTAACAATGTGCTAATAGTCTATATTCTAAAGTGGTCTGCGGTTTTATTTGTGGGCAAAAACCCAAAGGTGCAATTTATGCCCAAGTTGTAATCATGAACCAGGTGCAAATGGAAAGATCTCCTTGACCTGAGGCACTGAGATGAAAAGAGGGCTTTAGTGTTAAAGGAGAACAGTAGTGGTCCCAGGGTGCAGCTGTAGGTCCATGCCTTCTGATAATAAGGTCAGCCAGGAGTGTACATAACACTGAGACATCAAGAAATCAAGAAGCATGTGGGTCAAAGCGAGGGTGCGGTGGTGAGATGCAGTGATAAAGCTGGGGATGTATGTGATGGCCCCAAGCTCCCCCTCACCTGCTACACAAGAGCAACCCACCACCCAACAGATGAGGGTTTGGGCAGGGCAATGTAATGTAATGTAATGTTAGGTGGATTTGTCGAGCGCTGCTTGTCACCTAGGTGGGTACCGAAGTGCTGGGATTCCTCCCACAAGTGGGAAAAATACATGAAGTTGGACCAGGTATTCCTAGATCCATCTGTTTTTCCAATCTGTGGAAAGTTACTCCTAATCCCTAAGCCTTAGTGTGGGGAAAACTCCCGGCTCACTGAGTCAATCCTGTCCTAATTGAGCCCAGTCCTTGGAGCTGTACATCACTACTGGTGAAAGGTAGACCACAGAAGCGTTAGGGTTTGGTTGAACTGCTGGGATCATGTGTGCACTATAATTCCACAAGGGGATCCCTGTGACAGACTTGGGAACTGGCAGGAGATAGGAATGATCACAGGTGAATGTGGTGTGAGAGCTCCTGCAGAAATCAAGTGCGCCCCGGTGCCAGAGCATGGGTGAAATGGATCAAAAGTATTTCTGCCTTTGGTAAGAAGGTTTTACTTTTTTAAGATCTATCACCTCTTGAAAGATAGCAGAGTAAAGGCTCCTATCTAGAGAAAATTAGAGAAGATTGTAGGAGGAATGAAAGAGGGGTCCCTGGCCCTCTGGTTAAGGCATCAAGCTGAAATAATCTAGATAGATTTATAGCTCATAAGAGTATCACAGTACATTTAAGGACACCCCCCTTTCCACATAGGGTCAAAGACAGCAACTATCATAAGGGAGAAACCAGTGAAGAGCCCCTAAAGGGTAATCTTGGAGAAGAAGTCAGAAGTTAAGTTTCCAGAACCTTGTGAAGAGTAAAATGAGCATCTGCGATTCAAAAGGCTACATGACAAAGTTTCAGAGAGGAGAATACTTATTTAGAGCAAGACTGTTAACTGTAAAAAGATTGGCCTCTGTGGGTAGTGTCTCAGATTTCATGGAATGTGACACAGAATGATTGCCAGTAGGTGAGATTATTGCAAACTTTTCCCCATCTGCTTTTTGCTTTTCACCACGAGATGGAATGACCAGGTGTAGTTCCTGTGTTCAGTGTACTATAGGACTTAAGTTGCACCTCCTGATGATGCCCAAAAATTACTAAACTGGTTAAGGGTGGCATTTGTTACCTTTCACAGTAGACGTGGCCTGGCATTTCAGGTGGGACTGTCCCCTTAAAGTAAGACTAAGCCTGATTTGTCTGAGGTTGATTTGGGTTTGTACTGAGACAGTCAGCAAAAAGCTGGAGACTGGAATGTGAACCAGAATAACTACCAGTTGCTGAGGGTATTAAGTCAAGCATTTCTCCAATCACCTTTTTGTTTTTCTAAGTAAATGCCCTATGGGCAAAGGCCACGCCCAGACACTTGCTGTGCTGCAGGACTCCAGCTCTGTCTCACTGATGATGCCCACCAAGGGAGTATCTGATCTGGAGTTACCTTTGTTCTTGTTCAGAGGGGACTAGAATGGGCAAGGCACAGTAGTGTGGGCTGGACTATTCCTATTGGAGGAGACTGAGGTCTGATTTGCATACAGTTAGTGGTGAATACAACACGATTGGCTGGAATGTGACTTGGAGTAAATTCCAAAGGTTGAACTGCAAGCACCCATCACTTGTACCCATCACTTTTTTACGGAGTGAGATGCCCTAAGTCTAAAAAGGATGGAAGATGCACTCGCCATGGTCTCCACACCTGTAATTCCACAGCGGTTTGTTTTCAAGGTGCAACCAAGAGGGGCTGGATGTGCGGGGGCAACAGCATTGGTGGGAGGAAGGAGAGCTCTGTTATGGTCCTAGGAGGCTGTTGTGCAGGAGATGCCGGTGGGCACAAAGAGGAGACAAGAGCTTTTGCAAACATCTAAAGCAGGCGCTTCCACTGAGTAGCTCCTGAGCTACGGGTAGCTCTCTAGTGCCCTGTGAGTAGGTCTCCATTGCCTTGTGAGTAGTTCTCCTGTGCCCTGTGAGTAGCTCTCTGGTGCCCTGTGAGTAGCTCTCCTCTGTGCAACCCAGGCTACTGCTGTAGAAGCTTTTGCTTGGTCAAATTATTATACTAATATGAAAATTAAAAAGCATATATTCAAAATGAAAATGTGTGTATTTTTAGTGTTTATAAGGTGTTGTTTGGAGAAAAGGGGTTGAATAGTCAAAGTATATTTAAAACTATTATTTGAGTCATGCAGATTTATTACTTTTTTATCAACTTGGTGCCAGGGGTGTTGCAGCTCTGCCCCTTATGTATTACCCATTTAGAGACATTCCAAGTTGGTGATGCTTGTTAGTTACTGCTGGCAGCTCTACACAATGCACTGATGTGAGCACTGATGACAATCTGGAATGGTGTGGTCAGCACTACATCACTAACCGCAGTAGCTCGGGATGATTTTGATTGGTCATAAGTAGCTCTTGTTACAGAAAAGGTTGGTGACTGTAGGAAAGTACCATCTTGCCTGGCATGTTACCACCATTTTTACTTGTGTGTCAGTTTGTTTTTGCCTGTCTCACTGGGATCCTGCTAGCCAGGACCCCAGTGCTCATAGTTTGTGGCCTGAATGTGTTACCTGTGTAGTGACTAACTGTATCACTGAGGCTCTGCTAACCAGAACCTCCGTGTGAATGATCTCTCTGCTTTTAAAATTGTCACTATCAGGCTAGTGACCACTTTCACCAATTCTAATTGGCACACTGGAACACCCTTATAATTACGTAGCATATGGTACATAGGTACCCAGGGTATTGGGGTTCCAGGAGATCCCTATGGGCTGCAGCATTTATTTTGCCACCCTTAGGGAGCTCTGACAATTCTTACACAGGCCTGCCACAGCAGATTGAGTGAAATAACGTCCACGTTATTTCACAGCCATTTTACACTGCACTAAAGTAACTTATAAGTCACCTATATGTCTAACCTTCTCTTAGTGAAGGTTAGGTGCAAAGTTACTAAGTGTGAGGGCACCCTGGCACTAGCCAAGCTGCCCCCACATTGTTCAGGGCAATTTCCCCGGACTTTGTGAGTGCGGGGACACCATTACACGCGTGCACTACATATAGGTCAATACTTATTTGTAGCTTCACAATGGTAACTCTGAATATGGCCATGTAACATGTCTAAGATCATGGAATTGGCCCCCCATGCCAAATCTGGTATTGGGGTGCCAATCCCATGCATCCCCAGGGCTCCACCATGGACCCCGGGCACTGCCAAACCAGCTCTCTGGGCTTTTCTCTGCAGCTACTGCTGCTGCCAACCCACAGGGCAGCCCAGTCCCAGGAAGGCAGAACAAAGATTTTCTCTGAGAGAGGGTGTTACACCTTCTCCCTTTGGAAATAGGTGTTAAGGGCTGGGGAGGAGTAGCCTCCCCCAGCCTCTGGAAATGCTTTGAAGGGCACAGATCGTGCCCTCCTTGCATAAACCGGTCTACACCAGTTCAGGGAACCCCCAGTCCCTGTGCTGGAGTGAAACAGGACAAAGGAAAGAGGAGTGAACATTCCCCTGTCCATCACCACCCCAGGGGTGGTGCCCAGAGCTCCTCCAGTGTGTCCCAGACCTCTGCCATCTTGAATGCAGAGGTGTGAGGGCACAGTGGAGGCCTCAGAGTGGCCAGTGCCAGCAGGTGATGTCAGAGACCCCTCTTGATAGGTGCTTACCTGACTAGGTGGCCAATCCTCCTCTGAGGGCTATTTAGGGTCTCTCCAGTGGGCTTTTTCTCAGATAACGATTTGTAAGATTCATCAGAGTTCCTCTGCATCTCCCTCTGCGACTTCTGCCAAAGATCGATCGCTGACTGCTCCATGATGCCTGCAAAACCGCAACAAAGTAGCAAGAAGACCACCAGCAACGTTGTAGAGCTTAACCCTGATGGCTTTCTCGACTGTTTCCTGGTGGTGTATGCTCTGGGGGCTGTCTGCCTTCACCCTGCGCTGGAAGCCACGAAGAAATCTCATGTGGGTTGATGGTATCTTCCCCCTGCTTCAGCAGGCACCAAACTTCAGCATCACCAGTACTCTGGGACCCCTCTCATCCTGACAAGTGTGGCCCCTGGAACACAGGTGTTAGACCCAAGTGACCCAGACTGTCCAGTGGTCCACCTGTCCAAATTTGGAGGAGGTAAGTCATTGCCTCCCCTCTCCAGACAGTAATCCTGTGTACTGTGTAAACTGCAGCTGCTAGGGCTTCAGTGCACTCCGTCCTGCATTGCTCAACTCGCTGAGTTGACCACCGGCTTTGTGGGACCATCCTTTGTAGTGTTGAGACAACCGCCGTGCTCAGTTTTCTGGAACCCACGTTCAAGTACTTTGGCGGGTGCATGCCTTCTTGTGCGTGGGCTTTCTGTATTGCTGAGGGCCTCCTCTGTCTCCTGTTCCAAGTGGCGACCTCCTGGTCCTTCTTTGGTTCGGGCAACACCCTTTTTCTTCAACCACAACCTTTGCAGCTAGCAAGTCTTGTTTGTGGTCTTTCTCCAAAGAAACAACTCTGCATCCTCCAGCACTCCGTGGGACATTTTCTGTGCAAAGGAGAAGTTCCTGGCACCTTCCGTTGTTGCAGAATCTTCAGCTTCTTCCACCCAGAGGCAGCCATTTTGCACCTTAATCCGGGGTTTAATGGGCTCCTGCCCCCTCCTGGACACTTTTGTGACTCTTGGACTTGGTCCCCTTCCTTTGCAGGTCCTCAGGTCCAGGAATCCGTCTTCAGTGATTTGCAGTCTGTTGTGGTCTTTGCAGAATCTTGTATCACAACTTTAGTACGTTTCTGGGGAAGTAGAGTCACTTTACTCCTACTTTTCAGGGTCTTGGGGTGGGGTATCTTGGATACCCTTAGTATTTTCTTACACTCCCAGAGACCCTGTACACAGTACACTAGGCCTGGGGTTCCTACGTGCTTCACATTCCACTTTCTTAGTATATGGTTTGTGTTGCCCCTAGGCCTATTGCATCCTACTGCATTCTACAGTGTTTGCACTACTTTTTTAACTGTTTACTTACCTGATTTTGGTTTGTGTGTATATTTTGTGTATTTTACTTACCCCCTAAGGGAGTATATCCTCTGAGATATTTTTGGCAAATACTCACTAAAATAAAGTACCTTTATTTTTATTAACTCTGAGTATTGTGATTCTTATGATATTGTGCTATAGGATATAAGTGGTATAGTAGGAACTTTGCATGTCTGCTAGTTCAGCCTAAGCTGCTCTGCTATAGCTACCTCTATCAGCCTAAGCTGCTAGAACATCTCTATTCTACTAATAAGGGATAACTGGACCTGGCACAAGGTGTAAGTACCATCAGGTACCCACTATGAGCCAGGCCAGCCTCCTACAGTGACCCCTAACCTCGAGGATCTCAGACAGAGACTGTTCCTTGGTGTAAATGAGCCCTGTGTGAGGGGTGGGGTGGACACAGAGATGGGGTGGGAGGGCGGTTGGACCCGCTCCCGTGGGTGGAGGTAGGAAGTTGACCATCGGTGTCTCTGGGGAGGATGAGATCTAAGCACTGACCTCTGTGCTGGGTGGAAGGTCAGGGACATTTTGAGGGAATGAGCATGGGCGATGGTTCAAAACTCTGAGGGGCAGAGTCTGAAAAAATTTGCTCAAAGGTTGGAATTTCCTCTCAGCAACAACTTGTCGGACTTAAGAGGCTGCATGTCCAGGTGATGAGCCAGGAGCAGTGGAAGGGAGATGCCTGCTGGGTGGGTGCTTGATGGCAGAGGACTTGGTTTGATGGACTCTCGCCATCAGTAACCCTAGCAGCTAGAAGTAATGTAATTTGTCACCTACTAACATGTTACTCTAAATTTATGGTGTAGCCCAGAGGTCTTCAAACTGTGCGGCGGACCCCTAGGGCGGCCTCGAGTGATCCAAGTGATTTTGGCTCTGGCCAAAGGAAGCATTGCACTGATGTCAGTGCTTGGTTTTAGTGAGGGACAGTCACCGCTCTGTCATTGGCCATCAATTACCTCTTCTGTCATTTATATTCTGGCTGGCAGAAGGTGTCAAGAGAGGAGGGATTTCAAGTATTCTTCAAACCCCTCACCCCCATTTCCAATAATAACACTGTGGATTATTTTACACCTTATTAAGGCCTACCTGACCAGAAACATAGGCTTGACAATCATGTAATTGATTGCAATTTTAAATCGGTAACAGGACCCAACTGCAATGTTTAAATAAGTCTAGACCTATTTAAACAGTTTCATAAAATAAATGTGAAAAATGTTGAGGGGGGGCTGATGATTTTTTTCCCACGGGGGGAGGGGGCATTTTGTATTTTGAAGACCCCTGGTGTAGCCTTTCGTTCTATTGTAAAGTGGTCTGACTCCCCTGGGTAATGTCCGCTCTATATAAAAACTCCTAAATAAATAAATACTGCACGTGCGTATTTTGGCTCTGAGGATAGGTTGTTCTAGGGGCGACGGTGAGGGGTCCCCTCTGGAGCGCAGATGAACCTCCACATTTTATGGGGTATGTTGAACTTTGCATCGCTGTTCCTAATGCACCAGTAGCGTGTGGTCCACAGGAAAGGGCGGACCCTTCCGACAGCCAGCCTCCGTGCGTGCCGTCCGACGAGGCTGTAGAAAGCGCCTTACACAATGGGCGTCAGTAGTGGCGCCTCGAAGCGCTCCTCGCTGGTTTCCACAGCCTGCTCCGCCAGACGCGGGCGCCCTTAGCTGTCCTGGGCAGGGGCCGTGGCACCGCCGCCCCCGGGAGGGGGACAGACGCCTTGTGGAGTCCGAGGGGTGTCAGGTCCGCACCCCGACTCACCTGGGGTGTGGTGTCACCGCCAGGACCATCCTATCCAATGTCGGGTCCAGTGCTCGGGTTACAGGTCACCTCTCGTGTGTCCAGTCCTGTCCGGGAGGGGGGGGGGGGGGGGGGGGTGCAGCATCAGCCACCCCGGCTCCTTTTAATTTAAACAAGGGCTGAGGTTGATTAAACTTTAAAGGAAGCCCTGGCAGTGACGAGGGGCGCCTATTTATAGCGCCGGGTAGGGTGTCTGCGCTGTAAATAGACACCTGAAGGGAGGGGCGCCTAATGACCTGCCCCCCCCCCACAGGAACCATACTGGAGCCTGGAAGGTGAACGAGCCACAGTGAAACCCGTGCCTTTTGTGCTTTTCTCTTGTCACATTTGGTGTGATTGACACAACTGGTCAAATGTCAGTTTGTGTCTTTGGTCAGGTTGCGGCTTTTTCTTTTCACATGGACATGGGTGTAGTCTTTCTCCGACTGCAAGGTGGTAGGAATGTGTAAGGTGAATGTGTACATGAACTACACACATTATCCAAAATATAGCAGTTAGGACAGCACACATGAAGCACATTTTGAGTAACTGTAGTGTGATGTATGTAAAGTTTTTAACACAATGAAAACAAATCAAGGCAGCTACATACTACACAGTAATTCACCAGCGACTACATACTACACACTAATTCACCAGCTACATACTACACACTCACTCACCATTGGCTACATACTACACATTAACTCACCAGGCTACATACTACACAATAATTCACCACAGCTACATACTACACATTAATTCACCATTGACTACATACTACACACTAATTCACCACTGCTACATGCTGCGCACTAATTCACCAGCGGCTTCATACTACACATTAATCCACCAATGACTACAAACTACACACTAAGTCGCCACCGCTACATACTGCAAACTAACTCACCAGCGGCTATATACTACACACTAACTCACCAGGCTACATACTACACACTAATTCACCAGCGCTACATACTACAAACTACTTCACCACCACTACATACTACACACTAATTCACCAGCGGCTACAAACTACACACTAATTCACCACTGCTACATACTACACATTAATTCACCAGCGGCCACACACTACACATAAATTCACCAGGCTACACACTAATTCACCAGTGACTACTTACTACACACTAATTCACCAGGCTACACACGACACACTAATTCACCACCACTACATACTACACACTAATTCCCCAGCGGTTACCTACTACACACTAATTCACCAGGCTACATACTGCACACTAATTTACCAGCAATGCATACTACACACTAATTCTCCAAAGGCTTCATACTACATACTAATTGACAAACAGCTACACACTAATTCACCACTTCTATATACTACACACTAATTTGCCATTGGCTACATACTTCACACTTATTCACCACTTCTACATACTACACAATAATTTACCAGTGGCTACATAGTACACTCTAATTCACCAGCTACATACTACACACTAATTTACCAGAAACAACATGCTGCACACTAATTCATCACTTAGGTGTGACCCTCTGACCTGCTTTTGGCCAGGAGTCCACTTTTGCTCCACCAGCCTGCCTCCGTGCCCCTGACCCCGCCGTTTGCCACCAGAAGGAAGTTCAAGGCCCTCCACCACCCACAGGCACTCACTTGCGCCTCATCCCTGGTGCCTAGTGGTAGGCGTATCTAGTGTACTCTGCACTTTGTATTTGTATTTGTATTTCGCTTAGTATTTCATTTTTAGTATATCGTTTTTCATTTCATGCACTGTTTCTGACTGTATTTGTGCCATTTTCCATTCCACTTCGTTTTGCCCTCTGCGTTTACTGGCCGTTTTTGCAGCTGGCTCTTGCCGGTTCTCCCGATCCCTGCCGCTGCATCCCCTGCAACCCTGCCCCTCTCACCCCCCATTGGTCTTTCCCTCCCGCTTCCAAGCTGCTCCTCCCTCCCACCTCCCCTTCTTAATGGTGGCCGCTGTGTGGCCACGCCGCTGGCGCGCTGGAGGCACACCAGAGGAAAGCCCGTCTGCGCCCGTCTGTGCCCGTCTGCACCTGGAACACGCCCAGCGCCCATCCCCCTGGTCCATGCTGCTCCGATCCCCCGAAGCAGCACTACTCTTCCACAGAACTCCATGCCTTCAACCCAGGCCAGCATCCCGCTTGCGCCCAAGCCAACCCCTAGCACACACATGGACCATTCACATGCCACTCATGCCATTTTTCCTGCACTCACACTAACACCAACAACACCAACACGCACCACAATAACACCAACCCCCGCAACCACCTTAACTCCATCCTCCTTAACACCCGCTCCATCCACAAACACGCCATTGAGCTTTGGGACCTGCCACCACATACTCCCCTGACATCGCCTTCCTAACGGAAACATAGATAAACCCCTCATCAGAACCCGACATAGCCATGGCCATCCTAAAAGGTTACAAAATCACCCGCAGAGACCGCATAAACAAACCAGGAGGCGGTATCACCATAATACACAAAAACACCATCAAAATCTCCCCCAACACCAATGATGCCCTAGACAACGCAGACCACCTACACTTTCTAATACACATCAACGCCAACACCACCCTCAGAGGAACCCTCATTTACAGACCACCAGGACCTTGCCCCCCCATTTTGCGATGCCATCGCAGATATCATCAGCTCCCACGCCCTCACCTCCACAGATTACATACTCCTTGGTGACCTCAACTTTCACCTGGAAAGCACCCATGACTGCAACTCCACAGCCCTGCTGGACAACCTCACGAGCCTCGGCCTCAAGCAACTGGTCACCTCACCCACTCACTCAGCAGGACACACGCTTGATGCCATTTTCACCTCCAGCAGCCACATCACCTTCACTCACACCACCGAATTCCACTGGACTGACCACCAATGCGTCCATTTCTCCTTCATGAAACCCCCTACCCACGACCAACAACACACTACATCCTACCGCAAGTGGAACAAGATCTCCAAAGAACACCTGATCGCCAACCTCACACAAGCTCCACCTCCCATCACCAACGACCCCAACACTGCCGCCCACAACCTCACACAATGGCTAACAACCTGCGCAGACTCCCTCGTCCCGTTGAAAAGAAACAACAACACCCGCACCGTCAAGACTGCACCCTGGTTCACCACAGAACTCCAAGCTTCCAAACGAGAATGCCATAAAATTGAGAGAGCCTGGCGCCAATAACCCTCAACAAGCAATTTCTCCGCCCTCAAAACAGCCATGTGCAAACACCACCAACTTATCTGGACCACCAAACGGTCCTTCTACAAAGAACGCATAGGCAACACACTCAAAGAACTCATCAAACCCAAATCCAGCACCACCAACCCTCCAAACTCCCAAAACCCCTGCAACTACCTCTCCAACTACTTTCACCTCAAAATCTCAGATATACACAACAAATACACAGCATCAGCACCCATCATCACCACCACTGACACAACCAACAACACAACGCCCTCCCACACCAACCAACTACACACCTGGACCCCCACCAACGATGAAGAAAGCAACAAAACCAGGAACTCCATCCACTCATGCTCCCCCACAGACCCCTGCCCCCACCACATTTTCAACAAGGCCAGCCAAATCATCGCTCCGCAGCTCCGCGCCATCATCAACAGTTCCTTCGACGCCGCAAATTTTCCAGACGTTTGGAAGCACGCCAAAGTCAACGCGCTCCTCAAAAAACCCAAGGCAGACCAGGAAGACCTCACGAACTACCGTCCATTCTCTCTGTTCCCCTTCCCCGCAAAGGTCACTGAGAAGATAGTCAACGCCCAACCTTCTCACTTCTTAGAAGAAAACAACATACTCAACGCCTCCCAGTTTGGATTCCGCAAGAACAACAACACTGAGACCGCCCTCATCGACTGTACAGACGACATCAGGACCAGAGTGGACAAGGGCGAGACCGTCGCCCTCATCCTCCTAGACCTCTCCGCAGCTTTCAACACTGTATGCCACCAGACCCTCCGTGCATGCCTTTTTGACGCTGGAATTCGACACAAGGCCCTGGACTGGCTCACCTCCTTCCTCGCCGAAAGAACTCAAAGGGTCCGCCTCACTCCCTTCCGATCTCCAGCCACCAAGATCATCTGCGGGGTCCCCCAAGGATCCTCCCTCAGCCCCACCCTCTTCAACATCTACATGGCTCCTCTCGCCACCATCCTCCACCCCCACGGAATCATCTCTTACGCAGATGACAACCAGCTCATTATCTCCCTCAGCAGGAACGCAGCCACCACCAAGATAAACCTGCACGCCAGACTCCTCGGCATCGCCAAATAGATGACAGCAAGCCACCTCAAAATTAACTCAAACAAAGCAGAAATCATCATCTTCGGCTCCAACAAGACCGCATGGGATGACTCCTGGTGGCCCACTCCAGTGAATTCAAAACGCAGCCGTACGTCTCATCCTCAACCTCTCTCGCCACAAACATATATCCACCCACCTCAGATCCCTACACTGGCTGCCCATCAGCAAAAGGATCATCTTCAAAGTCCTCGTCCACGCTCATTAAGCCCTCCACGAAACTGGACCGGCCTACCTCAAGGAATGAATAAACTTCCACACACCAACTCGAAAGCTCAGCTCCGTCGACCTTGCCCTCACCACAGTCCCCAGCATCCAACGCACCACCTCTGGTGGCAGATCCTTCTCCCACCTCGCCGCCAAGACCTGGCACTCCCTCCCCACCAACCTACGGAAGACCCAGGACCTCCTAACTTTCAGAAAGCACCTCAAGGCATGGCTTTTTGAGCAGTAACCAGCAACCCCCCTCCCAACATCGCCTTGAGACCCTAACTGGTGAGTAGTGCACTTAAGAATTTTTTTGATTGATTGATTGATTGATCACTTCTACATGCTACACACTCATTTACCAGTGGCTACATACTACATACTAATTCACCAGCTACATACCACACACTAATTTACCAGCGGCTACATATACACACTAAATCACCACTGCTACATACTACACACTAATTAACCAGTGGCTACATACTATACACTAATTCACCACTGCTACATACTACACACTAATTCACCAGTGGCTACATACTACACACTAATTCACCGGTAGCTACATACTGCACACTAATTCACCAGCAGCTACATATTACACACTAATTCACCAGTGGCTACATACTACACACTAATTCACCAGCTCCATACTACACACTAATTCACCACTGCTACATACTACACACTAATTCACCAGCGGCTACATACTGCATATTACCAGTGGCTACATACTACACACTAATTCATCAGTGGCTGCAGACTACACATTAATTCACCAGCTACATACTACACACTAATTCACCACTTTTACATACTACACATTAATTTACCAGCGGGTACATACTACACACTAAGTTACCAGTGGCTACACACTACACACTAATTCACCACTGCTACATAATACACAGTACCTCACGAGCGGCTACATACTACACACAAATTCACCACTTCTACATACTACACACTAATTTACCAGCGGCTACATACTACACACTAATTCACCTGTGGCTACATACTACACACTAATTCACCAGCAGCTACATACTACACACTAATTCACCAGTGGCTACATACTACACACTAATTCACCAGCTCCATACTACACACTAATTCACCACTGCTACATACTACACACTAATTCACCAGTGGCTACAGACTACACATTACTTCACCAGCTACATACTACACACTAATTCACCACTTTTACATGCTACACATTAATTTACCAGCGGGTACATACTACACACTAATTTACAAGTGGCTACATACTACACACTAATTCACCACTGCTACATAATACACAGTACCTCACGAGCGGCTACATACTGCACACAAATTCACCACTTCTACATACTACACACTAATTTACCAGAGGCTACATACTACACACTAATTCACCTGTGGCTACATAGTACACACTAATTCACCAGCTACATACTACACACTGTTTTAGCAGCAACTACATACTATACACTAATTTACCACTTCTACATATTACACACTTATTTACCAGTGGCTACATACTACATACTAATTAATCAGCTACATACTACACACTAATTTAACAGTGGCTACATACTACACACTAATTCACCACTGCGGCATACAACATGCACATTTATCAGCGGCTATATACTGCACATTAATTCACCAGCAGCTACATACTACACACTAATTCACCAGTGGCTATATACTACACACTAATTCACCAGCTACATACTACACACTAATTCACCACTGCTACATACTACACACTAATTCACCAGTGGCTACATACTGCATATTACCAGTGGCTGCATACTACACACTAATTCACCATTAGCTACAGACTACACATTAATTCACCAGTTACATACTACACACAAATTTACCAGTGGCTACATACTACACACTAATTCACCACTGCTACATATTACACACTAATTCAACAGCGGCTACATACTGCACACTAATTCACCAGCAGCTACATACTGCACACTAATTCACCAGCTGCTACATACTACACACTAATTCATCAGCTACATACTACACACTAATTCACCACTGCTACATACTTCACACTAATTTACCAGTGGCTACATACTACACACTAATTCACCGCTGCTACATAATACACACTGACTTACCAGTGGCTACATACTGCACACTAATTCACCACTTCTAGGTACTACACACTTATTTACCAGCAGCTACATACTACACACTAATTCACCAGCTACATACTACACACTAATTTACCAGCGGCTATATACTACACACTAATTCACCAGAGACTACACACTACACACTAATTCACCACTGCTACATGCTACACACTAATTCACCAGCTGCTACATACTACACACTAATTCACCAGTGGCTACATACTACACTCTAATTCACTGCAGCTACAGTGGCTACATACTACACACTAATTCACTGCGGCTACATACTACACACTAATTCATCAGTGGCCACATAGTACACACTGATACACCACTACTTCTTTCTACACACTTGTTCACCAGCTACATACTACAAAGTAATTAACAACTGCTATACTACACACTAATTCTCCTGTGGCTACATACTACACACTAATTCACCAATGGTAACATATTACATACTAATTCACCACCAGCTACATACTAATTCACCACAGTTACAGACTACATACTAATTTACCAACGGCTACATACTACAGACTAATTCACCAGTGGCTACATATTACACACCAATTCACCAGAAGCTACATCCAACACACTAATTCATCACCAGCAACATAGTACACACTAATTCAATGGCTACATACTAAACACTAATTCACCAGCAGCTACACACTACACACTAATTCACCACAACTACCTACTACACACTAATTCACCAGAGGGTACACACTACACACTAATTCACCGACAGCTGCATACTATATACTTATTCACCACTGATACATACTGCTCTACATACTACCCACTAATTCACCAGCATCTTCAAACTACTCACTAATTCACCAACAGCTACACACTACTCACTAATTCATCACTGACTACATACTACTAACTAATTAATCAGGAGCTACATACTACACACTAAGGGGGTCATTACAACCCTGGTGGATGGCGGAGAACTGGCGGTAACACCGCCAACAGGATGGCGGTTTTACCTTGGTGTATTATGACCATGGCGGTTACCACCATGGTCATCCGCCGGTTCTCCGTCCCGCCCGTCAGGGCGGAGACGACCGCCGGGCTGGAGACCTGGGTCTCCAGCCCGGCAGCCGGCAGTATACCGCCGGCGGTATTTGGACCCGGCTAACCGCCATGGATTCCCAGCGGTTTCAACCGCCATGAAATCCATGGCGGTAAGCACTATCAGTGCCAGGGAACTCCTTCCCTGGCACTGATAGGGGTCTCCCCTACGCCCCACCCCGACTCCCTCCCCTACACCCCCCACCACCCCTGCCGACCCCCAACATAACGTTACTCACACACACACCTGACACGCATGCAGGCACCACCAACACACACACGCACACACCACGACATACATGCCTACATCCACACACACAGTCAGACACGCACACCCACATTCAAACATACACGCACACATCCATACAGACATACCCACAGCCATACACGCACTCATTCCCATACACACAACACCCCCGCAAGCATACACGCACTCACACACCCCCTCTACATACACACACGCACACCCCCATGCACGCACACAACACACAACACCCCCACCCCCCTCCCCTAACGGACGATCGACTTACCTGGTCCGTCGATCCTTCGGGAGGGGACGGGAGCCATGGGGGCAGCTCTGCCGACACCACACCGCCAACAGAACACCGCCACGGCGAATCACAGGACGTGATTCGCTGGGCGGTGTTCTGTTGGCGTGGCGGTGGAGCAACCTCCACTTCCCCGCCGCCCGCAAGTATGGCTGTTGGTGGCTCTCCGTCGGAATAACAACGGAGAGCAGCCAACAGTCATAATACGCAGAGCGGCAAACCGCCTGCACAGGCGGTCTTCCGCACGGCGGTCCCTTGGCGGTCTTGCAAAAAGACCGCCGAGGTCGTAATGACCCCATAATTCACCAGTGGCTACATATTAAACACTAATTCACCAGTGGCTACATACTACACACTTATTCACCGTAGCTACACACTACACACTAATTCACCAGCGGCTCCATACGACCCACTAATTCACCAGCAGCTCCAGACTGCTCAATGATTCACCACCGCTACATACTGCACACTAATTCACCATCAACTTTATACTACATACTAATTCACAAACAGCTTCATAGTACACATGAATTGACAAACAGCTGCATACTACATACTAATTCACCACTTCTATATACTACACACTAATTTACCAGCCGGTACATACTTCACACTAATTTACCAGTGGCTACATCAATCAATCAATCAAAAAAATTGTAGAGTGCGCTACTCACCCGTGAGGGTCTCAAGGCGCTGGGGAGGGGGGGGGGAACATGGGGGGGGCAGGGAGGGTCACTGCTCGAACAACCATGTCTTGAGCTTCTTTCTGAAGACCAGGAGGTCTTTGGTTTTGTGAAGGTCGGTGTGGAGGGAGTTCCAGTTTTTGGGGGCGAGGTAGGAGAATGACCTGCCTCCTGTGGTGGTGCGTTGGATGCGGGGGACTGTGGCTAGGGCGAGGTCGGCTGATCAGAGGTTGTGTGTGGGAGTGTGGAAGTTAACTCTTGCGTTGAGGTAGGTTGGGCTGGTGTTGTGGAGGGATTTTTGTGCGTGGATGAGGATCTTGAATGTGATTCTCTTGTCTATGGGGAGCCAGTGAAGGGATTTGAGGTGTGGTGAGATTCGTTCGTGGCGGGGGAGGCCAAGGACGAGGCGTGCTGCTGTGTTCTGGATTCTCTGGAGTTTGCGTTTGAGTTTGAGTGTGGTGCTGGCGTAGAGGGCGTTACCGTAGTCCAGTCTGCTGCTGATGAGTGCGTGGGTGACTGTCTTTCTGGTTTCTGGGGGAATCCATTTGAAGGATTTGTTTAGAGTGCGGAGTGTGTGGAAGCAGGAGGAGGTTAGAGCATTGATTTGCTGTGTCATTGAGAGGGAGGGGTCAAGGATGATGCCGAGGTTGCGTGCGTGGTTTGCGGGGGTGGGTGCATGGCCACCAGGAGTCATCCCATGTGGTTTTGTTGGGGCCAAAGATGATGATCTCGGTTTTGTTTGAGTTGAGCTTGAGGTGGTTAGTGGTCATCCAGTTGGCGATGTCGAGGAGAGCGGCGTGTAGGTTGGTTTTGGCGGTGGAGGGGTTGCGGGTGAGGGAGAGGATGAGTTGGGTGCCATCTGCATAGGAGAGGATAGTGATTCCGTGTGCTCAGAGGATGTTGGCTAGGTGGATCATGTAGATGTTGAAGAGTGTGGGGATGAGGGAGGACCCTTGGGGTACTCCGCAGGTGATCTTGGTAGTGTTGGAGTGGAAGGGTGGAAGGCGGATTCTCTGGGTCCGGTCGGTGAGGAAGGAGGTGAGCCAGTCTAAGGCTTTGTGGCGAATTCCTATGTTGTGGAGGTGTGTGTGGAGTGTGTGGTGGCAGACGGTGTCAAAGGCTGAGGAGAGGTCTACGAGGATGAGTGCGACGGTCTCGCCTTTGTCGACTTTGGTCCTGATGTCATCAGTGCATTCGATGAGGGCGGTTTCCGTGCTGTGGTTTTTGCGGAACCCGGATTGTGAGGGGTCAAGAGTGTTGTTTGCTTCGAGGAAGTGGGATAGGCGGGCGTTGACTAATTTCTCTGCAACCTTGGCGCCAAAAGGGAGGAGGGAGATGGGGCGGTAGTTGGAGAGGATCTCTGGGTAGGCTTGTTTTTTTTTTAGGAGAGCAGTGACTTACGCGTGCTTCCAGGGGTCTGGGTAGGTGGTGGAGTCAAAAGAGGAGTTGATCAGGTTGTAGAGTATGGGGGCGATGGTTGGTCTAGCTTTGTTGTAGATGCGGTGTGGGCAGGGGTCGGAGGGGGAACCGAAGTGGATGGAGTTCATGGTTTTTTCGGTTTCTTCGTGTGTGGTGGGGGTCCACGTGGAGAGTGTGGTGGGGGGTCATGAGTGGGGGTTGGGTTGGGTGAGTGAGGGGTGTGTGTGGTATGAAGCTGTTGTGGATGTCCAGGATTTTGTGGAGGAAGTGGTTGGAAAGGGCATCACATAGGGGCTGTGTGTGTGTGTGGGGGGGCTATGTTGCTGGCTTTGGGTTTGGCAAGTTCATTGATGATGGTGAAGAGTTCTTTTCTGTTTTGAGAGTTGTTGTCAAGGCGTGTCTTGTAGTGATCTCTTTTGTTGGTACGTATGAGTTGGTGATGGGTGCGAATGGTGGTTTTGAGGGTGGAGAAGTTGTTTGTGGAAGGTTCTAGTCACATATTTTCTCAGCTTGGCAGCATTTGCGCTTGGAGTCTTGGAGTTCAGGGGTGAACCATGGTGTATTCTTGATGTTGCGGGTGGTGATGTGTTTTCTGAGGGGGGCTAGTATGTCTGCACAGGTAGAGATCCATTTGGAGAGGTTGTGTGCTCCGGTGTTGGGGTCGTTGGTGTGGGGGGGGTTTATGGGCCAGTTGGGAGTTTAGTCGTTCTGTGGGGATCTTGTCCCACATGCGGTAGGGGGTGGTGTGTTGATGGTAGTGTGTGGGGGGTTTGGTGAGGTTTGGGGTACACATTACACACTAATTCACCAGTGCTAAATATTACACACTAATTCACCAGTTGCTACATACTACACACTAATTTACCAGCTACATACTACACACAAATTCACCACTGCTACATACTACACACTAATTCACGAACAGCTACATACTACACATTACCAGTGGCTACATACTGCACACTAATTCACCAGCTACATCACCACTTTTACATACTACACACTAATTTAACAGTGGCTACATACTGCACACTAATTCTCCAGTGGCTACATACTATACACTAATTCTCCAGTGGCTACATAAGAAACACAAATTCATCGGTGGCTACATACTACACACTAATTCACCGGCTACATAATAAACACTAATTCACCGGCAGCTTCATACTACACACTAATTTACCAGCGGCTACATAATACACACTAACTCATCAACAGCTACATTCTACATACTAATCTACCAGCAGCTACATACTACGCACTAATTCACCGGCTGCATACTACACACTAATTCACCAGTGGCTACATACTACACACTACTTTGCCAGTGGCTACATACTACATACTAATTCACCACCACATCATACTACACAATAATTCACCAGCTGTTACATACTAGACATTAATTCACAACTGCTACATACTACACACTAATTTACCAGTGGCTACATGCTACACACAAATTCACCAACGGCTTCATACTACACACTAATTCACCAGTGGCTACATATTACACACTAATTTACCAACAACTACATACTACACACTAATTCACCAGCAGCTTCATACTAAACACTAATTCACCAGCGGCTACATACTACACACTAATTCACCAACAGCTACATACTACACTCTAATTCACCAGCGGCTACATTCTACACACTAATTCACCACCACTTCATACTACACACTAATTCACCAACAGCTACATACTACACACCAATTCACCTCTGCTACATACTGCACACTGATTCAGCAGTGGCTACATACTACACACTAGTTCACCAGCAGCTACATAATACACACTAATTTATCAGTGGCTACATTACACACTAATTCATTACTGCTACGCCCTACACACTAATTTAGCAGCGGCTAAATACTACACACTAATTCATCACTGCCACATATTACACACTAATTTTCCAGAGGCTACATACTACATCTTAGTTCACCACTGCCACATACTATACTCTAATTTACCAGTGGCTACATACTACACACTAATTCAACAGCAGCTGCATACTACACACTAATTCACCAGCTACATACTACACACTAATTCACCGACAGCAACATACTACACACTAATTCACCAGTGGTTACATACTACACACTGATTTACCAGCAGCTACATAGTACACACTACTTTAACACTGCTACATACTACACACTCATTTACCAGCAGCTACATTCTAGACACTAATTCACCACTGCTACATGTTACACACTAATTCATCACCAGCCATGTACTACACACTAATTCACCGGCCATATACTGCACACTAATTCACCATCAGGTATGTAATACACACTAATTCACCACCGCTACATTCTTCACACTAATTCACCATCAGCTACATACTACACACTAATTCACTACCGCTATAAACTACACACTAATTCACCAGCAGCTATATACTACCGACTAATTCATTACCAGCTACATACTACACACTAATTCACCGGCTACATACTACACTCTTATTCACCAGTAGTTAGATACTACAGTCTAATTCACCACTGCTACATACTACACACTAATACACACTAATTCACTAGCAGCTACGTCCCACACAATAATTCACCAGCAGTTACATTCTACACAATAATTCACCACCGCTATATTCAGCACAATAATTTACCACCACTATATTCTACACAATAATTTACCACCACTATATTCTACACAATAATTTACCACAGCTGCATTCTACACAATAATTTATCGCAGCTACATACAATATCCCTACCACTCCTGCTGAACTTGCAATACTTGTTCTTTGTGTGACACTTGGATTTTTCACATTTCCTATGATGTAAAATTTGTGGCACCCCCTATTCTGGAAATTGCTTGTGCACCCCTGGATACATGGTGGAGGTTGAGGGGGCCACCTGGGGCTCTAACATATGTAGACGGGTGTGGGGGAGCCTTGAGTGGACTGTGAGGTCACACACAGGCTTGCACCAGGTCCCCTAACATGCATAGCAGGTGGCTTTGAACAGGCTGTAGATCACAGAAGGGTCTGCCTGGTGACAGATTGGTCTCCTGTCACTATATGGTACACAGTCTGCACTTCTGGGCCTCTGTGGCCTCACCCTGGATTTGTAGTTGAAAGACCCTCTTTACAGGTGCCCTGGCGCCTCTCTGCAACCTTTGATGCAATTGATCAATGGGGTAACGAAACCTGAAGGCCCTCCCCTGCTAAGTACATGAAGGGGCCCCCTTCCAAACTCACTCAGGAGCTCCCAGGCCAGAGTACTGTGCTGAGAGGGCCCCATGGAGCTACACCCCCACCGCACCATGGGGGCTGCGGGGGCCTTTGTTATGCTACTGCAACACATCATGCCATCCTTTAATGTTACCTGCTCTAAGGGCATCAGGGCTCTTGGTATTTCAGCCCTTCATGATGAACAAGTGAAAATGAAGGTATTTGGTAAATTTAAACCATCTATATTTCCATATTTCTACTACAAAGTGCTCTAGCATCTTTTGGTCATATCCGTACTATTTAAATATACATTTTTTAAATAATGAATGAATGAATTAATCAATTAATTAATTAATTAATTGAGGGCTTTTCCCTCTGAGCTATTCAAAGCGTACCCCTGGATTCCCTCGGGTAAGGTGACTAGACACCACCGGTTTCCTTGAGTAGTCGTTGTTTTTTCATTCACTGTCCCGGTGTTCCAATAGTTTTATTGAAAACTAATAGATGCCCTGGCTTTGGTAGAGAGTCAGGTGAGCGTGCACATTAGATGTAAAGTAGAGTACAAACTCACATTTTAAGCTTACCTCTCCTGTTATGTCTCCCCAGGCACAGGTTTTTAAAGGACTCCCCTCCTGTGCTGCCGGGTCTCAGTCACACACCATAGCAGGATGCTAAGAGGGGCGAACGGCCATCTTAGGTGATCCTCAGCTGACGCCTAAGCTCCTTCCCCTTAGTGCCATCACTGCATGTGTGAAAGGAGAAAGGTTATTTAAAGATATAAAACGTATTTGCACTATTTTTGTTTGAAATAAAAGAGAAGTTGGTAGAACATTAATGCTAGGTCTTGTTTTCCTTGGGGTGGTGGGGAGGTCGCAAAGTTTCACTCCGCGAAATTCCGCTGAGTTACATAAAAGCTCTGCAAGACTCTGTGGAGTTACGCAAGCGTGCAGAAATAAGTACATAAGCCCTGATTTTTAGCACCAGAAGCTTGTTCCGTGCTGAGTAATCATTGTGAACGGGACCACGCGGTGGACCGGATGACGCTGCTGCTCTAGTGGATTTTACTGGTGCGCAACTAGATTTTCTACTCGAGCGGAAGCTTCCCCTATTCAAACGGTCATGACAGCCAGTGACGTCTGCATTGGGGAAATCGCACTGGGTGCCTTTCTAGCACCTGCAAATCAAACTAGGGAATGTCAATTCATGCTTGCGCTTGCCAACTTACTGGTGACGAGCCTCGCTCAAGAAAAAACTCAGCCAACGCAGAAGTAGGTGGGGGTTTGTCTGGAACTCTGCAAAATTCCACAAACTCCATCAGCAGAGCAAAGTTTATCGCCCACCCCTAGTTTTCTTTTTAGTTCCATGTGGTAGGCAAGGGAAATGATGTTGTAATGTACCCAGTGTATCTTTCCACTACCTTCCACTTTATGTTCGATGCACCTAGTTAAACTTATAAAGTCTTGATTTCATCATTTGTTTCTGGCACCTTCAGTCCTGTTTTAGCTGTGTTTTGGACAAAATATTGTTGGAAAAATATCGAGTTGTAGATATATTGAGTTTTAAATATTGTGACACAGAAATATCATGAATAAATATATAGTTAATAAAAAATATATATATTTTAAGTTGAGAAATATCATTTTTCAAATTTCTTTATGTTTAAATAATATTGTACTTGTCTATGTTTTATATAGTTTGCATAATTGTTGTTAATGTTTTTAAATATAGTTTGTAATTTTAAGTTAGTTATATTTTTCATTTAATTATGAAATTGTAATTTATAATATTGTAGCAGGTTGTGAGGTTTGTAGGGGTACAGTGTGGGAAGTTAAGTATAATGAATTTCTATATATTTTTCTATATATTTTAATTTACATTATTTATATGATTATTGAGTATGTAAACTGAGCAAATATTTTTTTTAAAGTTAGTTTAGTTGCAGCTGTTGGGTTTGTACAGGTATAGGGTAGAAAGTTAATTAAATAATAAATTATTTACAAATTATTAATTAATTGATTTCCAATTATTATAATTTTTCAATTTACATTTTAGGTGTGGTTTTGGGGTTTGTAGGGGTATGGTGTTGGACATTAATTGCTTGATAATTTATTAATTATAAATTATTTATTTATAATTAATTGTTAAATATTAATGTAAATTGTGTAATTTTTATAATTTTTAAATTTAGATATATATTTAATGTGTTACTATAGTGCGGGAACCTATTGAAATAATTATTAAATCCCATTTTGTCTTATATTAATTGTTTTAAAAATGGCTAATTATTTTAATTCTTTAATTATTTTTAAAGTACATATTTAATTTTATGACAATAATTTTATAATCTTATGAAATTAATCCTTGTATTAAAATAAGGTATGTGTTTGAAGTGAAGTACTTTCCCTATTGTTACACCAACTGGAGTGGGAATAGTAAGTTTTACCCATCCAATGCTTTCCTTACTGTATGGAATATTGTATGTATTATTCCTAGAAATTTTGGTATTGTTTATATCGTTCAAAATTGAACATTATATTATTCTGTTTTTGTGTATTTTAAATTATGTTTTTTAAGTAGTAATATTTGTAGTATATAATAGATTTTTAGTAAAAACATTTATTATATTATTTACTTTTTCTGTAGAATTACATTTCTATGTTTTAAAAAATGTTTCCAATTTATTTGTTACGTTTAATTTATCATATATATATATATATATATATATATATATATATATATATATATATATATATATATATATATATATATATATATTACCTAGTGGTCGCTACTAGTTCGTCATAGTTACAACCTAGTTTCTATTTTACTATATTTACTTGCCTATATCTTTAGTGCAGCTGGACGAATCTTCACAAAACTTTCCAAAAAATTTGCCAGTTCCATCAGCTGCTGCTTGGAAAGTTTCGGAGTGATCCATCTGGGGGAGTGAGAAAAAAGGGGGACCCAAAACACGTTTTCCTTATTCATTTTTCCATAGGGATTTTGAACAGCAATAGCGCAAAAACTACTGTACGGAATTACACCACATTTGGCAGGAAGGTAGGTCCTGCTCCAGAAAGAGTGCTTGTTTGTTTTGGTGTCATTCCATTCAGTAGTTTTTGAGAAATTAAGGTTAAAACTAATTTGTATATCTAGGAAAGCGAAGGATTTGCGACTTCTCCAGATCCTGTGCTGAGATCTGATTGACCAACAGCAAGAAGCTTTGGAAGTGTTGTCATCCGTCTTGGGACTTGGCTTCAACCGAGTCCCAAACAAACAAAGCAAAAAGGGCCAGGGTACGAACACCATGACCCCTTAGATCTGGGGGTGGGGTCTCAAAGGGACCCACAGGGCTAAAAAGCATTTTTTATTTTAAATTTTATGAGGGGAGACACAGAGGATCCACACATTCCTCTCATAAATTTGTTTTTAAAAACGAAGCACAGTCTCCTGCCCTACATTTGTTTAATGCCCACTGGGGCATCTTTTAAAAAAGCGGGGGCCTCCTGGACCCCTCTTGATGCCACATCCCCTGGGATAATTTTTCAGATGCAGGGGGCCACAGGGTCCACCACCTCCCCAGGGCTTTATTGTAATATATGCAGGGGGCCATCTGCCCCCTCCCCACTGCCCTGGGGATCACCACCCCACAGGGCAACACTGTAGTTGGAGCGGGGGGCCCTGAGGGCCCCGCATCCCAGGGACCACCACCCCTGGGGCAAATGTTTAAAAAAATAAAAGGGGTCCCTATGGGACCCCTGCACCCCAGGGCCCACCAGTTCTTGTTGGAGCCACAAATGGCCCTGGGGACCACCACCTCCTAGGGCCGGCTCCTGGTGGGACCCGGGGGTGCCCACCCCCAAGACTTAGCTGTTTGCTGTAGCTTGGCTGCAGAACTGCAGTCAAGCCACAGCAAACACTTCAGGTTTTGACAGCGGGGCTTTTAAAGCAGGTCTTGGTGTCAAAATCCAAAGTTTCATCTCTGTGCCCTAAACACATTCAGGGGACAGAGATGAAATGGTCAGCAAGCAAGGAGCTGCTGTCAAAGCTGCTCAGTGCTTACTGAAGCATTGACCTCAAGACTTCCTCCTCAGTGCCAGGTGGTCCATAAGGGCTTCTTAATTTTTTTTTTTTTTTTTAAAGTAGGCACCCCACGTAGCCCACAAAGTGCTGTTGATGTTTTAATTAAAAATAAAAAAATAATTTAAAAATAAATAAACCATATATGGGGACCGTGGAGGTGCTCTTAAGGGATTCCTTGTGGTCCCTAAAAGCCCATAAAGGGGTAAAAAAAATAAAAAACATAACTCAGTGTGAAGGTTGCAGACGTTCAAACTGAGCTAAGGGGGTTCGAGTTCAGCTGGACTCATTACCATTTTTTTTAACCTTCAGGAGCAAATATAACACTGGAAATCTCAGATGTTCTTTCTTCAAAAACAATACTCCTCGTAACTTAGCACCCCTTTTTCTTTCCACACTGTAAGTTTGTCCCAGAGGGAAACAAATCTAATATAAAAAATTACACCAATTTGACACGGTACAGTTCAAGGCTATTGAATCTTTCATCAGAAAAGGGTGGTAATAATGTGTTTCTGAGTAGAGAAACATACATTAGAGGGGCAAAGAGACAGTTGAGTGATAATACTTTTTAATTTTTAAGAAATGGTGGATAGGTCCACTTATGTAGACAGCATTGTTTCTCTTTGGGACAAACTTAGATCATTGATCACAAGTTAGGCATAGCTGCATGTGAGCATTTTTGGGAGTGAGACCCCTTAGATTCCTTGATCAAACTATTATGATTATAGAAATGGTGAGGCACTGTTTGGAAAACAATATTTTTCTCTTGATGGAGTCCTTTACAGACAGATCCGGAGAACCGTGATAGACCCTTGTTTCGCCCCCAGCTTTGCAAATCTTTTTCTGGGCTGGCGGGAGGAGCCCAGTATTCACCAACAGGATCCTTACAGAAGACATGGAACAGGTGGTCCTTTGGCTTAGGTATATTGATTTGCAGAAAATGAGGTGAGAGAGCCATGGGAAATGGATTGGAGTAAAAATAATAGCTCAGATGAGAACTGTTGGGGTCTCCCCTCCATGACTAAAATTGAGGGGTTCATTAGGACAATGAGGAATTCCGGAGCTATGGGCCCAGATGAGGTCCCGATGGCTTTAATTAAACTTGAACCTCTGCTTTGGGCAAAAATCCTTCATCCGTTTTTTTGTGCCTGCTACTTAAAAAGTAGAGTCCCAGATTCCTGGATAGGGAGTGTTATTGTCCCATTTTATAAAAAGGGTGATAAATCCTCACCCGTAAATTATCACCAAATCGCACTATTGGATGCAACTGGTAAGATATTTGAAAAAAGCATTTTAGTACATTTAACTTCCTGGGTCGGGGATAATGAGATACTTCCTCTGGAACAAGCAGGTTTTGGAAAGGAACATAGTACTTTGGATAACATTTTATTGTTGCATACGATAAATGAAAAATATGTTCAGTTAAGGTGGGGAACAGTATATGCAGCGTTTATTGATTTGTCTACGGCCTTCGATAGAGTGGACAGGAAAATACTGCGGAGAAAACTATATGAGCTGGGTGTCCCCCCAAACCTGCTGCACTTGATTATAGCTTTGCACTCCTCTACCTGGTGCAAAGTTTTGCTACGAGATGAACAGGGCTTGTCAGATATATTTCCTACAAAAAGTGGATTGAAGGAAGGCTGCTTGTTGGCACCATTGTTATTTTCTTTTCATATATTTATGATCTGCCCAGTTTTTGGCAAAATGTGGATAGTTTTTCACCGAAAATTGGAGGATATCCACTGTCTTGCCTCCTATAGGCAGATGATATAGTTGTGATTGACCTTATGCCAAAAAGTTTAAATCCGCGAAAGGCCGTGTTACACCTATATTCTACTCAGCATCATCTGCAGATTAATCAATTGAAATATGTTTCATTGGCAATAATGTCTCGAAGGCTTTATCTCAAGCACAAGGTTTAGTTGCATTTTTTACAGCAGTTGGCCGGCGTCACTTCCACCATTTATTAATGGTTTATCAAAAAAAGATCCGGGCCATTCTCCTGTATGCTCTTGAGGGCACAGCAATATCTAAATGGAATTTTGTTGCTAGGACGGAAGGGCAGATATTAAGACACCTTGCCTTCTGTAATAACTCGGCCTCAGTGGTAGCCATAAGGCTCGAATTTGGTATTAAGAATGTTTTTGTATTGGTTCTAGTGGCTGTGGTTAGGAGAGCTTATAGTTTAGCCCACAGTAAGGCAGCTGCCCTAAAAAATGTAGCTTTTATAGAAATCTTTAATAGATTGAAAGAAAAACCTACGTTTTTTAAAAACTATAATCTACCTTTACAATTTCTTGAGCAAAACCAAGATTTGATTCAATCCTCTTTGCCAACTACTTTTAAAACTCTTTTAAAAGAAACGTCCTGGTTGAAAAGTTTCTCCTCTGACTTACAGTTCTCTAGTAATAAAAGGAGACTGACCAGGTTAACTGAATCAGTACTTTTTAAGCAATCTCTGCCCCACCTCTCTTGGAATCTCCCCCATGGGATAAGGTGCTTGTACCTTTTGCTGAGACTAGATAGATTGCCCCTTAGAGACCTTACCTCTAAATGGGATGGATATGATAATAATTGTGATCTCTGTTAACAGGGTATGCAGATTTGTAAGCATGTACTATTTATTTGTCCGGCATTAGCCCTGGCCAGAAACAAATGGCTAAAACCTCTTCACCTGCATTTTAATATTCGCTCAGTAGGAGAAGCTTTAGAAGCTCTATTTAATCCTCCTAATGAATTTTTTGTTTTAGGATTTTTAAATGCTTTCAGTCTTTTCTAAATCTCTACTGAGTGTTTCGTATTGGTGATAAGTATGAAGATTGAAAATGTATTCTTCAGGGCAGATTGGAGAACTATGATAAGATTTCCTGGTGTTTCTCAATTCGCTTTTTACTGCTAAAGGTCGTTTGTCCTGGACTGTATTAAATGCTTTTCTATTATTTCAGTTTGGAAGTATACGTTACACAACTGTTTTATTGTAAAAAAAAATATGGTATGTGAGGGTTCTCTATGAGAAGTCTCCCTAGGGTTCCATGTCGCACTGTTTGAGGCACTTTATGTTTTTTTTCTCAGAATATTTAATGTTTATACTCTAGAGGCTAATTTGAATAACTTGAATAACTTGATATATTTTAGATTCGCTACTGTGATATATTATGTGAGCAATGTATTTGCATAATTTTGAGAACGTTTTTGATTTTCTGTGAAATTTTTAAATGAATGTTCTTAGGTTGTTTCATGTCTTTTGAGGAATTGGTTTAACATGTGGACCTCTTAGGAGTTCCAATTCATGAAATAAATAAACTGTAACCTGTAAGCTATTTTGATGACCTTTTCATCATTTGGAATGGCTCAGAGAACAGAAAGAGTGAATTTGTAGCTAGGTTGTACAGAAATCCTTGGAATTTGGGTGGTCATTACAACCCTGGCGGTCAGTGTTAAAGCGGCTGTAAGACCGCCAACAGGCCGGCGGTAAAATATTTGGAATCACGACCGTGGCGGAAACCGCCAACAAAGACAGCCACTTTAACATTCCGACCGCCACGGCGGTACAAACAAACAGCGCGGCGGGCACCGCCAACAGACAGGCTGGAGACAATGTACCACCCACACTATTATGACAGGCCAATCAGCCACCTTTTCCGGGGCGGATTCACCGCGGATAAAAACACGGCGGAAACAGGAATCCCGAAGGAAAAACGCTCACCTCTACACACTCCACGAGGAACGAGGACACATGGAATCAGAGCTTCACATTTTCCCAGCTTTCATCTTCTTGCTCCTCTACCAGGAGCACGAACGCCGGCGGCGAAGACCACGGTGAGTACTGCACCTACGGCACGGGGGAGGGAAAAAACAGGGACACGCACACGCAACACCCCCACCCTCACCCACTACAACACACACACTAATGCATATCAATACATCACAGTTACACCCCCAAACCCCCAGAAGAATGCAAAGACAATAGAAAATGAGTGTAACCATTGCAATATATTAAAAGCAAGTAGGCAGAAATAGATATATACACCATGTACATGATATATACCAAGCATAGTAGTCCAGGTAGTGTTCTAAGAAAGTCTGTGGAACACTGGGACCACACGGTATGGGCGAGGCCCACACAAGATCCCCGACCATGAAGGAGAGAACACTGCAGGGGCATCAGACAGCAACTAAACAGGCACCTCAGGGGGAGGGAAAGGGGGGCACCTCAACTGCTGGAGTGCACAACGACAAATCCAAGAGGGGGCCACATGCCCACTGTTCAATCATGGGGAGTGCAAAGCCACAGTCTCTCAAGTCTCTACAGTGGGTGGGCTGCCCACTGTTCAATCCTGGGGAGTGCAAAGCCACAGTCTCTCAAGTCTAACAAGTGGGTGGTTTGCCCACTGTTCAATCCTGGGGAGTGCAAAGCCACAGTCTCTCAAGTATCTACAGTGGGTGGTTTGCCCACTGTTCAATCCTGGGGAGTGCAAAGCCACAGTCTCTCAAGTCTCTACAGTGGGTGGGCTGCCCACTGTTCAATCCTGGGGAGTGCAAAGCCATAGTCTCTCAAGTCTCTACAGTGGGTGGTTTGCCCACTGTTCAATCCTGGGGAGTGCAAAGCCACAGTCTCTTAAGTCTCTACAGTGGGTGGTTTGCCCACTGTTCAATCCTGGGGAGTGCAAAACCACAGTCTCTCAAGTGGATGCCTTCTCCACTGGTTATGGAGGGGGCATGGTGCCCAGAGTGCTTCATCCTGCTAAGGACAGAGGGAGTGGATGTATCTCTCCACTGGTTCTGGAGGGGGCATGGTGCCCAGAGTGCTTCATCCTGCTAAGGACAGAGGGAGGAGTGGATGTATCTCTCCACTGGTTCTGGAGGGGGCATGGTGCCCAGAGTGCTTCATCCTGCTAAGGACAGAGGGATTGGATGTATATCTTGACTGGTTCTGGAGGGGGCATGGTGCCCAGAGTGCTTCATCCTGCTAAGGACAGAGGGAGTGGATGTATCTCTCCACTGGTTCTGGAGGGGGCATGGTGCCCAGAATGCATCATTCACCCCGTGACGGACTCAGTTGCGTCAGTGCCCTTGCCACTCATGGGCCAGTGGTGCTTGAGACGGCGGTGCCCTGTTCAGCGGTGTTTGAGATGGCGGTGCACTGTGCAGCGGTGCTTGAGACGGCGGTGCCCTGTGCAGCGGTGCTTGAGACGGCGGTGCCCTGTTCAGCGGTGCTAGAGACGGCGGTGCCCTGTGCAGCGGTGCTTGAGACGGCGGTGCCCTGTGCATCGGTGCTTGAGACGGCGGTGCCATGTTCAGCGGTGATTGAGACGGCGGTGCCCTGTTCAGCAGTGCTTGAGATGGTGGTGCCCTGTGCAGCGGTGCTTGAGACGGCGGTGCCCTGTGCAGCGGTGCTTGAGACGGCAGTGCTCTGTTCAGCGGTGCTTGAGATGACGGTGCCCTGTGCAGCGGTGCTTGAGACGGCGGTGCCCTGTGCAGCAGTGCTTGAGACGGCGGTGCCCTGTTCAGCGGTGCTTGAGATGGAGGTCTCCATTGCAGGGTCTCAGCTGCTGGCGGTCCTTCATGGCCCAACGGGGCTTTTGCTGGCGGTCCTTCATGGCCCAACAGGGATTTTGCTTGCGGTCCTTCATGGCCCAACGAGGCTTTTGCTAGCGGTCCTTCATGGCCCAACGGGGCTTTTGCTGGCGGTGGCCTCCTGGGCAGCAGGGCTGGTGCTGGCGGTGGCCTCCTGGGCAGCTGGGCTGGTGGTGGCGGTGACCTCCTGGGCAGCTGGGCTGGTGCTGGCCTCATGGGCAGCAGGGCTGGTGCTGGTGGTGGCCTCCTTTGCAGCAGGGCGGGTGTTAGCGGTGGCCTCCTGGGCAGCAGGGCTGGTGCTGGCGGTGGCCTCCTGGGCAGCTGGGCTGGTGCTGGCGCTGGTGGTGGCCTCCTGGGCAGCAGGGCTGGTGCTGGCAGTGGCCTCCTGGGCAGCAGGGCTGGTGCTGGCAGTGGCCTCCTGGGCAGCTGGGCTGGGGCTGGCGGTGGCCTCCTGGGCAGGGGGGATGATGGTGGTCTTCTCCGCTGTGCTGCTCTTCCCAGACTGGCCAGGTTTCTTGTGGCCCTTCCCCACCTTGGAAGGTGTCACAGCTGACTCCACACTCCCACCGGGACCCCTGGGAGCGGCTTTGGTGGCTGGAGTCTTCCCCCTCTCCCGCCGGGCACTGGCCAACTTCTGATGCTTCACAGGTAGGGGACTGTCTGTGCTGTGGCTCCGTGCCACACTGGCTGCCCTGGTGGCCGGTGCACTCCAGATTCCGGTGACTACAGGCACCACTGGTCCCGGAGATGTTGTGGCTGAGGTGCTAGTTCTGGGCCTATGAGATGGACGGGGTGGGGGAGGTGTGGGAAAGAGGTCAAGGGTGGACAGGAAAAGTTTTTGGGACACACTGGGACGGGTAGCTGGAAGGGGTTTGGGAGTGGAGGAAGAGGTGGTGGTTGTAGGAGGGGTACATTTGGTGACTTTGGGTGAAGGTGCATGCGCTGGAGGCTGTCGTGAGGAGGATGGCTGTTGGGTGGGTGTGTGCCTGCATTTGTGTATCTTGGGAGGGGGCGTCACAGACACACTGGGAGAGGACACAGGGGACGAGTGAATGGTAGTGGGGTGGTGACTGCACGTGAGCGGGGTGTGGTGGTGGGTGTGCTGGAGAGGGACGCAGTGGCTGTAGAGGTAGTGCATGCAGGTGTGAGTGTAGACGTCACTGGGAGAGAGGAGGGAGACGAGCAGGAGGGGGACACAGTGGAAGCAGTGGATGTTTGTGTGTCTGCATGTGTGTGATGCTTGCGTGAATGCCTGTGGGATGCGTGGTACTTATGTTTGCCTGAACTACCCTTGGGTGTTGACGTGTGTGCATGTTGGTCTGTAGGTGTGCTTGGGATGGGCTGAGGTAGAGGGGATTTGGTCTGGGTGGAGGAAGTTGGAGGGGGAGGCTAGAGACGGGGACAATGGCTGCCATCAGTGCTGAGGCCAGAGTCTGAAAAGCTCGGTGAAGGGCCGCCTGACCAGAATGAATGCCCTCCAGTAATGCATTAGTTTGTTACAACTGCCTCTCTACACCCTGGATGGCATTCAAAATGGTAGACTGCCCAACAGTGAGGGACCTGAGGCGGTCAATGGCCTCCTCACTGAGGGCAGCAGGGGTGACTGGGGCCGGGCCTGAGGTGCCTCGGGCGAAGGTGATGCCCACCCTCCTGGGTGAGCGGGCATGGGGCAAAGCCTGAAGGGCTGCTGGGAGGGCGGTGTTGGTAGGGGGAGTGGCGGCTGTACCTGTAGATGTGGGGGGCACAGATGTTGCCGCCACCACAAGGGAGCTCCCATCAGAGGTCGAGTCCGTGTCGCTGGTCTCATCTCCTGTCCCCGCCATGGAGCTCACCTCGCCCTCCGTCCCACTGGTGAATTCAGACTCCGTAGTGTCGCCCTCCAGGGCCATGTGGGATGCAGCTCCCTCCTGCTCCAGTGCCACTGCTCCTCCGCCTGATGATGCTAATGCACACAAGAACAGGGAGACCACAAAAAGGGGGGGAAGACAGAAGAAAGACATGTTGAGTGCATGCATTACCGCTACCGTTGGCAGACACAACAGACACAGAAGCCCCCTGCACTACGCCGCGCTCTTGGGCTCCACTGTTCAATTCCTGGGAAATGGCCTACAAGGCTATGGACGACATCGGCACACATAGATGACACAGGGGCATGACTAGGTGTACTTGACACTCTACAGAGGTGGTCTGGGGTGCCACATGGCCTGCCTTACGGAGGGGCCTTGCCTACGGAACTCGCCCTGGCCTAGGGAAACCCACAGCCCACCTCCCCCACCCAGACAACTCCACTGCATGCAAAGTCAGCAGAATGAGAGTGTACTCACCCCCTTGTGTCTGCTGTGATGCCCTCAAGCACCCATCTAACTCCGGGTACACCACTGCCAGGATCCGGAACATCAGGGGGGTCATGGTGCGACGAGCACCCATCCCATGTTGGGAGGCCATCCCCAGCTGAGCCTCCGCCGTCTTCTTGCTCCAGCGGCGAATGTCCTCCCATCTTTTACAGCAGTGGGAGCTCCGTCTGTGGTAGACACCCAGGGTCCGTACGTCCTTGCCGCTGGCACGCCAAATATCTTTTTTCTGGTGGGCGCTGACCTACATGAAATGTACAGGGGAAAAAGAGTAGTTATTAGCAACTGCACCATCAAAGTGATTGGCCCCCATCCCTACCCTTGCCATGATGCACATGCACTCACCGTCATTTCATGGACGCCTCAATCCCCCCCCATCTTTCATCCACCCCACTCCACATAGTCATAGCCCATACAGCATGCTCACAGTGTATTTACCTGTTTGTCTGGAGGACCGTAGAGTAGCGTGTACTGGGGGAGGGCCCCATCCATGAGCTTCTCCAACTCCTCCGATGTGAAGGCAGGGGCCCTTTCCCCAGACACTCGAGCCATTGTCTCTTCCAGACCGAGGTCACAGCGGCACTTGCAGTGTAGGTCCTCTCCTGTCGAAGATCAGGTATCGAGTGATTGAACAGATAGAAAATGGCGGTCATGTCCGCGGCGGTGCGTACCGTCACCGCCGGCGCACATCGTCATTGGCTCCTGGGACCCATAGGGTCCAATGTTAACCAATGCAGCATTGCACCGCGGTCTTCGACTGCCTACCGTGACAGTGTACAACGCCAGCGCAGTTACCTCACATCCCATTTTCCCACTTTAGAGGTCAGGCAGCCGCCATTTCAGGGGCCCACATGGCTTCATTTCCAACTGCGTCACACATACCTAGGCCTAGACTCAACACACATGCAGGTCACCTTTTGTGCATGATTGGTGTTCTGTGTAAACTGTGGGTACGTACCTCTGAGTTGTTTGACTCTGTGCTCACTGTTGTCCTTCATAGGCACCGTCCGCTGGGACATGTGAGGAGATGGCGGCATCCTCCGGTGTACCGACCGTTGGTGGACCTGTCGACAATGGAGGAGCGACATGTCATAATCACATACAGGCTTGACCGTGCCACAATCCAGGAACTGTGTACCCAGTTGGAGCAAGACCTGCTGTCAGCAATCCGCCATCCGATAGGAATCCCCCTTCAAGTGCAGGTGCTGTCAGTGCTCCATTTCCTAGCAAGTGGGTCATTTCAAACAACAGTGGCCATAGCATCAGGGATGTCCCAGTCTATGTTTTCCAATGTATTGTCCAGAGTGTTGTCTGCCCTGCTGAAACACATGCGGAGCTACATCGTGTTCCCTCAGGTGGAGGATTTGCCTACAGTGAAAGGTGATTTCTATGCCCTGGGACATATCCCCAACATTATAGGTGCCATTGATGGGACCCATGTGGCTTTGGTCCCCCCCCCAGAGGAGTGAACAGGTGTACAGAAACCGGAAGAGTTATCATTCTATGAATGTACAGATGATATGTTTGGCAGACCAGTACATCTCCCATGTGAATGCCAAGTTCCCTGACTCAGTGCATGACGCCTACATCCTGCGGAATAGCAGCATGCCTTATGTGATGGGTCAACTCCAGAGGCACCGAGTGTGGCTATTAGGTGAGCACCTGGAAGCAAGACAGTGGGAATGGTTGTCTGGGTCTGGGGTTACCATACAGGTTAGTGTGTGTCTAATACTTGTCCCTCGCCATTTGCAGGTGACTCTGGTTACCCCAACCTGTCATGGCTACTGACCCCAGTGAGGAATCCCAGGACAAGGGCAGAAGAACGCTACAATGAGGCCCATGGGTGAACTAGGAGGGTGATCGAGCGGACCTTCGGCCTCCTCAAGGCCAGGTTCCGGTGCCTCCATATGACAGGTGGATCCCTACTCTACGCACCAAAGAAGGTGTGCCAGATCATCGTGGCCTGCTGTATGCTTCATAACTTGGCATTGCGACGACAGGTGCCTTTTCTGCAGGAGGATGGTCCAGATGGTGGTGTTGTTGCAGCTGTGGAGCCTGTGAATAGTGAAGATGAGGAAGCAGAGGAAGAAGACATGAACAACAGGGACTCAGTGATCCAGCAATATTTCCAGTGAGACACAGGTAAGAGTACAGACCTGCCTACTACATGTACTTAAACACTACTACCTCTCTACTGTCTGTCGTTTTCACCCAGTGTATGGTCACTGAGTTATCACTTTCCCTTACGATTTCACAGATGTGGGTCCCTCTGTGTGACATCTGCTTAGATTCCTCATGGACTAGAGCTGTGTGACATAGGTATGTTGACATTACAATTGAAAGAGCATTTTGTCACTGTAATTGCTAATACACTATTTTGAAATAACATACAGACTGCAGATTGTTTTGTGTTTTAAGTGTATTTATTTAAGTGCTCAATATTGGAGGGGGTAGTGAAATGGTGAGGGGTGATGGCGGAGGAATGTCCATGGCAGAGTCCAGTCTATTAGTCTCACAGGTGCTTTGCCCAAATGGGCATAGGAAGTGGAAGTTGGGCAATTTAAGTATGGACAGGATGACAAAGTGAGACAGTAGGATGACAATCAGGGTGGTCTCATTTCTTGGCGGGGGTCTTGGCATCGTGCTCTGTCTTTGTCCTGGATCTCAGGGACCATTTGCAGGGTGGTTCTCCCTCTGCAGGGGGTGGGGTGCTGGTGTCGTGGTCCTGTGGCGGGGCGTCCTGTCCACTAGCGCCAGAGGAGGTGGTGGGAAGTTCATCGTCTATGCTGGTGTCAGGGGCCCCTTGTAGGGCCACAGTGTCCCTCCTGGTGTTCACGAGTTCCTTCAGCACCCCTACGATGGTGCCCAGGGTGGAGCTGATGGTTCTGAGTTCCTCCCTGAAGCCCATATACTGTTCCTCCTGCAGGCGCTGGGTCTCCTGAAACTTGGCCAGTACCGTTGCCATCGTCTCCTGGGAGTGGTGGTAGGCTCCCATGATGGAGGAGAGGGCCTCGTGGAGAGTGGGTTCCCTTGGCCTGTCCGCCCCCTGTTGCACAGCAGCCCTCCCAGTTCCCCTGTGTTCCTGGGCCTCTGTCCCCTGGACTGTGTGCCCACTACCACTGCCCCCAGGTCCCTGTTGTTGTTGGGGTGGTTGGTTAGCCTGGTTTCCCTGTAGTGGTGGACACACAGCTGATTGACGTGTCCTGGGGACGGAGGTATGGGCCCGCTGGGTGGGTGCTGTGTTGGTGTTTCCAGAGGGGGGAAGGTCTGTGATGGCCTGTGCCAGTGTGAGGGGAACCGACTGTCCAGAGGTCCCCGACGTGCCGGGCTGGTCATCTAGATCCAGTTGGACAGAGGTGCTGTCATCACTGTGGGCCTCTTCTGTTGGTGGTGTGGACATGTGTGGACCCTCCTGTCCGGTGACGTTGGGTAGGGGTCCTGCAGGGGTATAAAACGATGGTTATTACATCTGTATGTGTCATGGTGTGCAATGGGTGGGTGAGTGTGTACCCCAGTGCTTGCATTCCTGTGTGGGAGCTTGTGTGATGGTGGTTTAGGGGGTTGTATGGGTATGTGCAGTGGGCATGCTTTAGTGATGGGTGTCCATGCTCTGTTGTTGCATGCAGGGCTTGGTGTTGGGATGGGTGGTTTGTGATGTTGGGACATATGTGAGGAGTTGGGGTGCTGGGGTGAGGGTGGGGGTATGTGATAGCATGCAGGTAGGGTGGGGGATGTAATAGTTAAGATTTGACTTACCAGAGTCCATTCCTCCGCCTACTCCTGCGAGGCCCTCAGGATGCAGAATCGCCAAGACCTGCTCCTCCCATGTTGTTAGTTGTGGGTGAGGAGGTGGAGGTCCACCGCCAGTCTGCGGAACCGCCTGGTGCTGTCTTTGGACCACAGAACGCACCTTCCCCCGTAGGACGTTCCACCTCTTTCTGATGTCCTCCTGATTTCTTGGATGCTGTCCCACTGCGTTGATCCTGTCCACTATTCTGCGCCATAGCTCCATCTTGCTTGCAATGGAGGTGTGCTGCACCTGTGATCCGAATAGCTGTGGCTCTACCTGGACAATTTCCTCCACCATGACCCTGAGCTCCTCCTCCCAGGACCTGGGGTGTCTTTGCCATGCCATGGGGTGGTGTAGGTGATGTGTGGGGTGGATTGTGTGGTGACAAGTGTGCTGATATGTAGTGGTGTGTTGTGTGAGGTGCGTGGAAGTTGTGTGGGTGATGGTATTGTGTGCCTGTGGATGCTGTTGTTCTTGCTGGTGGTGTCTCTCTGGCCTTCTTTCAAGATTTTTTGTCATAGGGGTTTCTGGGTGATGTGGGTGTGTGTTTTATATTGTAATGGGTGTGTGGGAGTGGTGTGTGTATGTGTATCAGGTGTGTGTATTTTGAATTGTCCAATGTGGCTGTGTTTTGTAAAGGTGTGTGTATTTTGAGTTCGGCGGTGTGTACCGCCAATGAAATACTGCGGTTGAAAGACCACCGCATGGATTTGTGTGTCGTGATAGTGTGGGCGTATTCCTGTTGGCGTGACGGTGTTGGTTTTGTTTTCGTCAGTTTATCACTGACCTTTGGTGTGGCGGACTTGTGTGGGTGTTTGAATTTTGGCGGATTCCGAAATGTGGGTTATAATAGCTGTGGCGGTTTTCTGCGGCCGCAGCGGTGTGTTGGCGGTCTTCTGCACGGCGGTAAGCGGCTTTTACCGCCAATGTTGTAATGACCACCTTGGTGTTCACGCATACCTTGAGGAAAACTAGGTTTGAATATTTGAATGTTCTGGTCGCAGTGACAGTAGGCAAGATTCAGACCCGCCTCTTTAGGAAACCCAGTGCTGGGAATAGTGTCCTACATGCTGAGAGTGGCTACCCTGAATGTTTAAAATGGAGTATTCCTTACGGAGAACTACTCAGGGTCAAAAGGAACTGTAGCACGGAGGCAGCATTTAATGAGGAACAAAAAACCATGCTAGCTAGGTTCAAGGAACAGTGGTATCCCGTGTGGGTTGTCAACAAGGCCATTGAACGTGTCTCTCAGGTTAGTAGGATGCCGTGCTCTTTGAGAACAAGTTACCCACCCCAGAACCTACCACTCAGAGGATATCCTTACATAAAGTGGGAACTCCAAGAATATCAGGCAAACACTAGCCAAACATTGGGATGTTCTGAAGAGTGACCCCATTATTGGTAAAGAAGTGGGGGAAAGATCATTGATTACCTTTCAGAAGGCCAAATCCTTGAGAGACTCTTTGATACACAATCTCTTTGGCCGCACTCCAGCCGGTCCGACTGCCCAATTACCACCCTGGTGGGCGGATATGCCAGAGGACCGCCGTCCCCGCTGGGAACATGGTTTCCAACAGCATGGCGGCGGTAAGATTTGTACTCAACCAGATTGGAGCTGAACTCAGCGCTGCCTGGCTGACTACAACACCCCTCACTGCTAACCTTTCTATGGTGGTCTAACCGGTATGGAAAGGCTGGCGATGAGGGTGTGCTGGGGGCCAAAGGGGAGCCCTGCACTCCCCATGCACACGGAATGGGTTCTGCAGGGGCCGCCCTGCCCATCACCATTGGAATGCGCACTGTCTGTCTGTGCTGGTCGGCCTCCTCTGTGAAACGAGATAGCACTCAGATCTTACAAGGAAGCAGAGTGCTATCTCGTAGTGCTGTTCCTGTCAGTCTGATGGGCGGGAACACTATTTTGCAATGTGGCGCCCTCCCCGTGAGTTTGGCAGTCCCGCGGTGGGACCGCCAAACTCTTAATGAGGCCTTCAGTACATTTCACTCCAGGTGAGATCCTAGTTTATCTTTCAGACATAGATGGTGGGAATATGTCAAAAATATTAAATCAAAAATATCCTACGACAGAATGTAAAAGGTAAGAATATGTATTTTATGTGGAACACATAGTTTTGTTTTAAATATTGTTGAATATAATATTATTTTAATATAGTTGTACAAAATATCGAATTTAGGGCCAGATGTAGGTAAGTACAATTTTGCGACTTGCAATTTGCGAGTCATACCGACTCGCAAATTGCAACTCGCAAAAGTGCATGCAGAAAGGTGTCTCAGACACCTTCTGTGACTCGCTATGGGGTCGCAAAGACTCACCTCATGAATATCAATGAGGTGGGTCGCATTTTGCGACCCCATAGCGTGTCCATGCACTCACAGGGATGGTGGCCTGCTGGAGACAGCAGACCTCCATGTCTGGGACTGCTTTTTTTAATAAAGCAGTTTCTTTTTTTCTTTTTGCAGCCCGTTTTCCTTAAAGGAAAACGAGTTGCAAAAAGAAAAACTTCCAAAACCATTTGGTTTCGGTTTTTTCAGAGTAGGCAGTGGTCCATAGGACCACTGCCTGCTCTGAAAAAACATTTCTTTCATCATTCACAAAGGGGAAGGGGTCCCATGGGGACCCCTTCCCTTTTGCGAATGAGTTACCACCCACTTCAAGTGGGTGGTAACTGCGAGCTGGTTTGCGACCGCATTCGCGGTCACAAAGCAACTCAGCATGGCGATGCGGTCGCAAATAGGAAGGGAACACCCCGACCCTGGTACCGACTCGCAATTTGAGGATGTGCATCGCTTTAGGCCTTTTGCATCTCGCAAACTGCGTTTTTCGCAGTTTGCGACATGCAAAAGGCTTCCTACATCTGGCCCCAAGTTCATTTAATATACATTGGTTATTTTGATCATTATAAGTTAGTAATATTATAATAATATGTGTATTTTATTTTTTTTGTGTAGTTTGTAATTTTTAATGTGACATTTCTTTCTTTTAATTAGTAATTTTTAATTTAATACTGGGCTGTTGAGTTTGTAGGGGAATAGGGTGGGACATTCTTTAAAATATAAACTATTGTTTTAATATGTAAATTATTTTGTATGTATATTGACTATTAATTGGTAATTAATGTAAATTATTTAATTGATTAATTGGTATTTTCAATATTTGTTTATTTAACATTGGTTAGTGGATTGCTCAGTTTACATAATTATACAAAATAGATTTTATATGTAGTAACTGTTTTAATTTTGTTTCTATATAATATATGCTATAATTAATTAAGTACTATTAATGTTTCTTGTTTCTTTTTTTAGTTAATTCCAATTGTTTGTTGTTTTCTGATTAGTAGGGAGAGAAATGCATTTATTTTAAATACATTTGATTTTATATTTTTTATTTATAAGATGTCATTTGTATTTTTTTATTAAATTTAATTTTATTTATCATGAATTAATATATTTTTAATCTTAAATTGGTTTAAATATTTTTATCTCACATTTAAATGTTTTTTTTCCAAATAAATGCTTTTAAAAGACATTTAGGAGTTGGATTAGTAAATGTACCCCAGCATCAAGTCCAACACGTTTAACACTGTTGCTCAGATTTGAGTGAGAATAGTAAGACTAACACCTCCAAACTCCAACATGTCCCCTGCTTTTGCTTATGTAAGATTGAGAATAGTAATTCTGACCCCTCCAAAGTCCAACACTTTCCCTATTCTTGCTCAGCTTGGAGTGAGAACAGTAAACCTGACTCCTCTGACATCTAAACATTTTCCCACTTTTTCCTTACATTGGAGCACGGATAGTAAATTTCACCCATCCAAGGACCAATAGTTTCTCTATTTTTGTTTGTGTCGGGCTCAGCAGCATCCTAGTTTGGTGGGAGGCACCACCTGCCTTGACACCGCTGCTAAGCCTGTGGATGCCCTCTTCTGCACAGAGCATCGTGACCTGAGCACAACCTGCTACGTGACCACCGGACGGTGTGTGGTAGGTGCTGATGACCAGTGCCAGCAGTGTGGCTGCTTTGGTTGTGACTGGTGGGCGCAGCGGCATGTCAGTGTCAACAACGTGGTATGGGGAAAAGCAGTGGTCTGTGCTCTCCCTGCTCGGTGGTGCCCGGCACCTGCTCGATAATGGCCATAAGAAACCAACTGATTCTTCCCCCCATCCCTCATAAACTGTGGGTCTAGGACCAGCTTCACCTGGGGGGGCACTGGAGGGTCATGGTGAGATCACTCTCCTTCCCGCAAGGACAGAAATGAAACATGATTGCTGCTGCACTCTGAGGCCCCCCTACTTGCCTACCTGGAGTCCTAGCATTGACGGTTATCCCCCCGAAGGGCGTGTGCTGGTGGGTTGCCATCTTTTGGATCTCTAGGCCTCTGTGCCATGGTCTAATTTGGTGCTGTGCTTCGGGGCTCTGACTGTCTATACTCACAGAGTGATGTGGGGGCAAGCCTAAACTGTATGGTGTTCCTTCCACTGGCACCCAGACGAGCCTCACATGATAACATAAATTGACTGTTGGAGCTGGAAGATTGAAGAACCGTGTACCTCCAGCTGGGAGGGGGCACAACTGACTTGCACACAACAGTGAGATTGCCAGCTGTCCCTTACCCCTGGCTCACTGGCTCCCTGCACGCCTCCACAGACACTTTACATACCCCAAAGGGATTACCAGGTCCACGTTGGTCCCTTCCAGAAAGCAACCGGCGACCTTGAGGGTCTCAGATGGTTCTGTAGAAATAGTGACCAACCACCATGTTTCACATGAAACAAGACAGGGCCCCGGCTGCGACGCCTGGTGCACTGAACAGCAGCAGTAGACATGCGCCACCCTGCTGAAGGGTCCATTAAGACTACCCTGTCGTCCAGTCTTGCTGGTTTGATGAGATTTTGACAGCTCTGCTGAATGTTAAAACCACATTAGAGCCAAAGATTGATGCACTGAGGATTGATATGTGCCTACTGAAGCTGCAAGATCGGGTCACAAACACAGAATCAGCTGGCATCCATCAGACCAACGGTTTTGGAAACCACAGCACAAATTAAGACCCTGCAAGACAAAGTGGCCTACCTCAGAAAATGCACTCATGACCAGGAGGTCAGATCCCAGTTCAATAAAGTATGGATTGTGGGCCTTCCAGAAAGGGTTGAGGGCCCCAGCATGGAACTTTACCTGCAAGACTGATTGACAACAACAATTCTATAAGGCAAACATTCAATCTTCTTTTCTGTGGAACAAGCCCACAGGGTACAGGGAGGACTGCCCCCCTCCTGGGGCCCCACCATGTCCAGTGGATGCCAGTCTCTTCAATCACAGGGACAGAGATCATATCCTGCAGGAAACCTGAGCGAAGGGCCCATGGACCGTGGAGAATTCCCACATCAACATTTTCCCTTATTACACCATGGAAGTATAGTGCCTATAGACTGCCTTCCTACCTCTGAAATGATGTCTCCGTGAACATAACATCAATTACACCCTATTGTTCCTGGCCACTCTCAGGATCATGCAGGGAGACAGTACTATATTTGATGCAACATTTTGAGATGCACTCTCAGCTGGGCCCTATGAAAGAACAGTCGGCCAGGGAGAGGCCACAGGCAGTGGCAGAATTGGAACAGAGGGCGTCGATAATGTCCCCTGCTGGATTAGTGGCAAGTAGACTTGATGAAGGGGCAGCAGATATTCCACAAACACTGGTTGAGTCATTACTCGAGAGGGCCATGGTTTCCCCTCAGATGGCAGAAGATGTGATATAAATGATATAAATATGCACAATCGCCGGCTCCACAGCTTGTTTTGGGACCTAACCCTAAGGGTGGTATGCAATACAACAAGGGCAGAGAGCCCCATGTGGCTGTCATGTTTTGGGGGCCGCGTATCCCTAATGTACTGTCACTGATATCATGCTAATACCACTGCCCGCACGTTGACAGTGTCACTTCAATTGACTAGTTCACAATTTCATTTTCTTTCACAGCAATTCAGTACTGCTTCCTGGGTGCCCGTTGGTGTTCTAGCCTTGGAAAGGGTGTTCAAGGACTGTTGTTTGCTTAACTACCTGATTCAGTATTGTTTTTTTGTCATTTGTTCTCAAAATGGCATGCAATTTTATGATTGAAAGGGTTGTTTGGATTGGGGAGGAGATGAGGAGGGATGGGGTGATGCTAGGTATGCCTTGCCAGATGTTTCCAATTGTATGGCTTTGCCATGTGTTGGGTCAGGGAGAGAGTACCCGGTGCTGACCTGGAATGTAAGGGAGCTATCCAGTTACGTCAAGTGCTACCAAGGGCACCAATGCCTGTGCAGATGACAAATACATGTTACGCTATTACACAAGACACATCTAACTGCTCCGGACCTTGAAAACAGGCGCTGGCATGGCACACTGGTGGGGACCACCACTTCCTATATGGTAGAGATGCACTTATCTGCGTTGCCCCAGGAACACTGTTGATAGGTAGACCTAGAAGGGAGACATACTGTGCAAAAAGGGATTTAGATGGTCTCCCTGTGACTTTTATCTCCCTATATGCGCCCAACACAAACCAGGCACAGTTTTTGCAATCCCTCATTGGGGAAGGGGGATATTTTAACCTCATACCAGACATAGCCTGCGACTGCTTCTGCCCATGGGTACCAGGAGCACAATCAGTTGTACTCTCTAAACACTTCACACATTGCATCACTAACATGCAGGTCAAAGATGCAGGCACAGCCTACACTCTGCTCTAGTGATACTCCTTCTACTCAGGGTTGTATGAGCTACAGCAGGATTGACCTCATCTATTGCAACCCGGAGTTACTCATGTGGGTCACAATATCTGGGATGTACCACCTCGGACCATTGCCCACTGCAACTCCAGCTGATGTGGGGTCACAGGCACCCTGGTATACACACTTGGCACCTCCCAACAGACACCCTACATGACGAGGAATTTTGTGACACCTTAGTGTATATCACCTCATATGTCACGGATAATGAGGGCACGGCATACGACCCTGGCACAGAATGGGATGCCTTTCAAAGTGGTCCTGCAGGGTCACACAATTAAAATGGTGTTTCGATCTAGAAAGGTGCTGTGCATGGAACTATATACTCTGGAAACAGATATCTGGAGTTACGAGCGCTTGCTATCGGGCAACTGGACAGCAGCTGTCCCACTGGCATGTGCATGGTTGGCTCATAAGGCAACATTGGGATAGCTGCGCAGAGCACACTAAAAGGAATATTTATCAAAAAGCATGTGGCGGGTGATCATGCGGGCAGCCTGCTGACCTGTCTCCTTCGATCTGGTACACCCAGGGTGCCTATTACTGCTATTCGCTATAGGATAGATGTAATACCTAACACCCAGGTGAACATTATTACCACTTTCTGCTCTTATTATGCAAAGCTTTACTCAGCCCCGCATTGGGTAAATGGCACCTTGATCGGATCATTTCCGAACACTTTCCAACTACGTCACCTCAGACAATGCACCAGGCTGACTTTAAAGCAAACAAATGTCACAATGCAAGACAACAGGAGTGGATGGCTGGTCAGTGGATTTGTATGCTGCATTCCGGCCTAAACTTGTGCCACACTTATTGATGTTGTTTAACTCAGCTTTCTCAATGGGCCTGCTACCATCCTCACTACTTGAGGCAGTCTTGGTTGTCCTTCCCAAACCGGACCGGGATGCACTACTGCTGGGATCATATCGGCCCCTCTCCTTAGTGAAGACCCTGGGGAAGGTGGTGGCTGATCAACTGATAACCATAGAGCAACAGATAGTGCACCCAGACCAAAACGGGTTTATTCCTGGGTTGAACAACTTGTTGAATCTAGGTCGCTTACTGGGTGTGGTCAATGGGCCTCAATTCCTGGGTTGCCTCTTTAGATCTAGCAAAGGCGTTTGACACCCATGGATCGACATACCTATTGGCAGTCCTCGAGAAGATGGGGATAGTTCTGAAGTCCCTTCAATGGATTGCCTTACTCTAAAATTCCCCACTAGCACGAGTAAGGACTGGATGTGTCATATCTGACCTGCTTAACATTGAGTGAAGCACTCAGCAGGATTGCCCCTTATCTCCTATTAGTTTTGCACTAGTGATGGAACCCGCTAACGTGTGCACTCAGTGCACATGCCACGGATTGGGGGTTCCGAGCCGGTGGCAGTGGGCACATCATCTCACTGTACAAGGATGATGCTCTGGTATACCTGACAGATGATGCCACAATGCTCCCTCAACTTATGGAACTCTTGCAGCAATTTAGATAGCATCTGGATTGCTGTGAACTGGGACAAGTCCCAATTGTTTCTATTGACACCTCTATGTAAATCTCAATGGTCACTCCCCTGGACATACAATTCCATTAAGTATCTGGGCATTATGGTGTATCACTCCAGCAAAGACCCAAGAGACGGCAATGTGGGTGGAGCCCTTAGGAACGCAAGGTCATCCTTTCCATTTTGGACATCCCTACCACTTTCTCTGGCAGGTCGAATTGCCATCTCCAAGATGCTTATACTTTCCAGGTTATTATACTTCTTTTCTGCCCTAACAGGGCTGCTTCCGGACAGAATTTTAGCAGACTTTCATGCACTCCTCACTGCATTGATATGATGCAAAGGTAGACGAAGAGTGGCACTAGCCAAACATTACGCTCCACTAGAACAGGGTGGATTAGCCGCCACAAACTATGAGTATTATTATGCAGCTGCCCAACTCCAGTGGCCCATGAGGTGGCTTGTTGGTCAAACTATCTCGGAATTGGGAGACCGGTTGGATGGAATAAAAATGCCCCGGCAATGGCAGCTGGGATCGGAGACAGAGATGCAAAAGAACAGGGAAAATGCCCTAACGAAAATGGCCAAGTCCTGTTGGACCATTTACGTGTCCAAGGCATGTGTTAAACCCCCATATGCAACGAAGCTACCCCTATGGGCAATGCCGGTGTGCCGTGAGTTGCAGACGTGCCCAGGCTCAATGGCTTGGTCAAATGTGGGTCCAGCTGTCTGGGGCGATCTGTTCCCCAACAAGATTATTAGCACATTCCAGAGCTTGGTGGATGATTATGGGATACCGCAAAGCTTTTTTCCTGATTTCCAATTGTAGGAGGCTGGCCTGGTTTGTAGTCAGTACCTAAGGTACTTGCACCTTATACCAGGTCCAGTTGTCCCTTATTACTGAAATGCAGGCAATGTCTAGAAGCCAGGCTCTCTAGGGGTAGCTGTAGCTGAGCAGCCAAGGCTTATCTAGGAGACATGCAAAGCTCATGCAATACCACTGAAGTCACACAGTACTCACACACATGAAAGAAAATGCTAAGAAGGTACTTTATTTTAGTGACCCAAATGTTAAAAATACCATAGAGACTATACTCCTTTAGAAGGTAAGTAATACACAAATCATATACAGTAGTGTGCAAAATCAGGTGTAAAAACAGTTAGAAAACAGTGCAAATAGTGAAAATTACAATAATTAAAAATAAGCCTGGGGGAACACAAACTATATACTAAGAAATTGGAATGCGAATGTCGGTTTCCAGGCTAGGCTGGTGTAGTCTTTAGAGGGGCGCTGGGAATATTAGAAAACACCAAAGGTAAGTAATAGAACCCACTCTAGAGCCCAGGAAAGCAAGAGTAAATCACAATAACTTTCCTAGAACACACTAGAACATGAGAAAGCAGATAGTGCAAGAACCAGAAGAGACTGCAAGACACCAAGAGTGGATTCCTGGACCTGAAGACCTGTGGAAGAAGGGGACCAAAAGGGAGAATCAGAGGAGGTTCTCAGCAACTCAGAGAGTCCTCGGAAGACCAGGCGGAGCACACGAGTCCCACAGCATGGGGACAAAGAAGGGGCAAAATAAGTCCCATGCAGAATTACAACAACGGATCCCACGCCGCCGGAGAACCACTCAGGAAGCTGTGCATCGCAGGAAGGCGTGCTGGGGGCCAGAGCTGCATGGTGCACAAAGAACTTTGTGGAAGGATGCAAACAAGCCTTGGCAACTGCAAAACACAAGGTGCACGGGTGAACTGTCTTGCGTGGGGAGGCAAGCTCTTACCTCCACCAAACTTGGGCAGTAGGATGTCAGGCCGTCAGGACCACTTCAATCCACTAACTGTGTTGCTGGATCTATGCAACTCATCAGGAGAGGGGACCCACGCCGCCTGTTGTCAAAGCAGGTGAGTGAGTTCTTCACTCCAAGAGAGATTCCTTCATTTTTCTGGTGCAGGCTGAAGACAGGCTGTCCTCTGAGGATGTACGACTGGGAAACAGTTGAACTTGCTGGCAGGAGCTGAAGATACAATGTTAGAGATGTCACCTTTGCTTCGTTGTTGCAGTTTGTAGAGTCCCTGGAGGGTCCGGGTGCAGTTTCTTCGGTGAGAAGGTGAAGGTGAAAGGGTGCAGAGGATTCCTGTTGGAGTCTTGCAATCTGAATCTGAAGAACTACCCAAGAGAGAGACCCTAAATAGCCCTGAAAGGAGGATTGGTCAGCTACGCAGGTAAGAACCTATCCGGGGAGGGCTCTGACATCACCTGCTGGCACTGGCCACTCAGATGCTCAGAGTTCCCTGCTAACTTGGAATCCAAGATGGCAAAACCCAGGGAGCCTCTGGAGGAGCTCTGGGCACCACCCATGGGGTGGTGATTGACAGGGACTGAGGATCCCTGAACCAGTGTAGACTGGATTATGCAAGGAGGGCACCAAATGTGCCCTTCAAAGCATTTCCAGTGGCCTGGGGAAGGATGCTACCCCTCCCAAGTCTGTAACACCTATTTCCAAAGGGAGAGGGTGTAGCACCCCTCTCCCAAAGGAAATCCTTTGTTCTGCCTTCCTGGGCTTGAGCTGCTCAAGCAACAGGAGGGCAGAAACCTGTCTGAGAGGTGGCAGCAGCTGTGGCTGCCTAGAAAATCTCAGAAGGCTGGAATGGCAATACTGGTGGTCCTCTAGGGCAGTGGTTCCCAACCTTTTGACTTCTGTGGACCCCCATTTTATCAATACTGGAGCCCGGGGACCCCCACTGAATTATTATTGGAACCCGGGGACCCCCACTGTGTCATTGCTGATAGCTGTTACCAAATATTATTTAATTTTTTAAGCAGTCACGGACCCCCTGAGGAGGCTTCGCGGACCCCCAGGGGTCCCCGGCCCACAGGTTGGGAACCACTGCTCTAGGGAGCCCCCAGAGTGCGTGGAATCATACAACCAATGCTTGCAAAAGCCTTGGGGTATGATTCCAACATGTTTGATACCAAACGTGCCTATGTTTGAACTTACCATTATGTAGCTTGACATAAGTAGTGATCTATGTCCAGCACACGCATAAAATGGCGTCCCCACACTCACAAAGTCTGGGGAAAGGGGCCTGGAAGTCGTGGGGACACCTCTGCTAGTTCAGGGGTACCCTCATACACAGGTACTCTGCACCCTGTCCTCTGGGTTGGAGGGCCTTCTATAGGGGTGACTTATAAGTAACCTGGTGCAGTGTAAATGGAAGTGAAAGGGTGCTTGCACCTTTTCACACAGGTGGCAATGGCAGTCCTGTAGAAGCCTTTGCATGGGCTCCCTATGTGTGGCAAAAGATATACTGCAGCCGATATGAATCCCCTGGAATCCCAATGTCCTGGGTACCTAGGTACCATATACTAGGGACTTATAAGTGGGCACCAGTATGGCAATTTTAGTTGAAATACTGAATTAACAATATGCAACAACAACATTTAGAGGAGAGAGAGCATAATCACTGGGGTCCTGATTAGCAGGATCCCAGTGAACACAGTCAAGCACACTGACATAAAGCAGTGTAATGGGGGTAACCATGGCAAAAAGAGGGTACTTTCCTACACCGCTACCCTCACAAGAGTCTTACAAGTGATTTGGCATAAAAGGCATCATGAACCAGAGACTTCCGTAATATTCCAGGTTGTGTTGACTCACAGGAGCACCAACTCCGAGCTTACTGGCACACAGCCCTTACTATGTCACTGACGGACAAACAATGGCTGCAGTGTTTGGGAGTGCCAAACTCATCCCCATGAACTCCAGGCTCAAATACACACAATTCAGTTACTTGCATCACACGTACCTCACCCCAAAACGGCTGGCACATATGTACCCGGAAACTTGCCCCAACTGCCGCACTTCTGCAACTGGATTCCTGCGTATGGTATGGGACTACCCACACCTTGCCCCATACTGGGATGAGACAGTGGGATTTTTAGCAGATGTTCTGTGCACTCCCTTCAGAAGGAAGGCATGCACAGCTTGTTGGGCATTATTGCCTGTTCAGCAGCACGTAAACCTGTCAATAAGCTCAAAGACCTCAACTCAGTACTGGCAAAACGCAGGATAGCCATGTGCTGGAAATCTGCCAACCCCCCCTCAACTCGGCTGTGGTTCTCAGACATAGGATCCAGCATACTAGCAGAACAGCAAGCATTGTGAGATGCCAGACCAGGACACACTGTCCCGACCACACCCCCAGATTTGCAGACATACCTAGAGAAGGTAGACGTTAAATCTGATGAGAGGCCACCATACATGGTTCCTGACCCACCCCAACTCAGATCACACATGTCACACACCTGCTACATGTCCCCAGCACTAAAGGCATGCAATACAGCGCGTACTCCCAGTCGACACTATGACCAACTCTGGGTCGGTTGGGGCACTGGCCTTATTTGCACAGACAGCGTGAGGCACTCAAACTGGGTTCCTCCTGGTGATCGCTTATCTCCCCTACCCCCACACACAGAACCACACACGGAAATAGAGGGCTTCATGCTATGAGTTACACTATGGTTTCTCTTCCAGGTTATAATGTTCACAGAGTTGAGATGAGTATTTCAAACTGCACAAATGCTACTTTAGCACTGTAACTGTTACTCATATCATTGCATTGATTACAATTGCCCCTGATAAATGTACCTCGTGGACAGTGGCAACACAGGATACTGCAACAAGATGAATCTTCCATCACTGTCAAACTACAAGGCTTGCGTATGTTACATTTCTATTGATAAAAACCATAAGGAAATATAACAAAAAAGGCAGATTAGTAGATTTAGGAATGCAATCATGTGTAGTCTAGGCAGCTATAAATACACACACTAGGTACTTGTAGTAGATACTCTTGTAGCAATGTAAGGACCATGAAATGCTTAAACCACACAGCATTCAATTTTTATACCCTAAAACAAATCTGAACACTTAGTGCAGACACAATGTCCTAAAAGATTCATTTTTGTTACTACACACAATAAATGTGTCTCTGAGGCAGTCATTTGTAGCAATCCATGCAATCCATCAATAGCATCCTGTTTGCGCGCTGCAGACACCTCATCATAAAATTAAGAATTGTACAATGGAAGATCTGGCTCACCGCCTGCTCCATCAACATTCACTGCATCTGCACAGGAACAAAGTGTTTCCGAAGGCACACAGGGCTGGTAAAGACATTGTGCTGTGGTGTTGGGAGCATTCAAAAGCCATGGGTAGCAGGGAGATCCTTCTCTTGCATGTCAAACTCAGTAATTCCACTTCAAGACCAGAGGCTTAATTACTATTAATTTTCTTTTCTGTGTAACACTAGCAGCAAAGAAAAAAGTACAATACAAAAAAAGAAAGAAATACACCCAACTCAGTTATTTGGCAATGTTTAAGCTGACCCTGGCGATGTGGGCCCACATTCTTCTGCCTTTCACAGTGTCTCCACCTTCTCCTGTTTCGTCTATGCAGATTGGCCATTGACTTCAGCCTTTCTTGTGTGGTATTAAAAGATAGTTTTGTGTATATTGGTAACACATCATTCAACTCCTGTTTTTCTTCTGCTTTTATGATGACCACACCTTGTTGAAATAGTGTCTGTACTTTGTTCTGTATTGAGCAAATCTTTTGGATAACAGTGATGGGCACGCCATTAATTTTATTGATGATCTCTTTACTCTTTTACAAGTTCAAATATGCTCTTATTTACTTTCTCCAGCTATATTCATGGTAATGTTTGACTTAATGGTGTTATATATTTATCTGCATAATGCAATCTGTACATTCTCCACCTAATTTCTTGTAACTCCCATGTGGACCTCCTATTCAATGGAAACATTGGTACAGATCATTTAATATTTATCTTGGTGCTATTGATGCACAATATTTTAGAGCTGAAAGAAGAAAATACATTTTAGAACACTACCTAGTTAGAGGGTCAACACCTATTTCTGAAGGCGAAGAACTTGATGAGTTGTGGAAAGATGTACAGAGACTTGAGAAACATTTTGACACACAAAACTTATTGTAAGATGTTTTAAATCTATAGAATCTGATTTCACAGCTTTGAGAGCATCAGCAGCTCATGTGAATCTGAAATGTAACTGATCAACTAGTCAGAGACCAACTAGTGGTCAGATGTAACAACAAGACTATTCAGGAGGAGCTTCTTTCTTTCAACAAACATTCTCTTTCTAGAGCTGTTGATGCTTCATCAATGATTGAATCATCTCAGGCTGATGAAAATATTATAAGAAAGAATTCAGCAGAGTTGGTTTTCAATGTGAAAAATAAATGCCAGTCCAATAAATCTGCACTAGGTGAATCTAACTCTTAAAATAAGTTATTTTCAACAACAAATTTTGAGCATGCTTCCGTTGTAATTCTCCTCAGCATGCAGCACATTTCAGGTTATTTCCAGCTCTTAAAAATCATGCAACCTGTGCGGCGGTGCTGGTCAATTCGCTAAGATGCGTATAAAGGAGAAACTTCAAGTAAAATAAATTAATGAACAAAGTAAACTACATTGCAGTGTTAAAGACCTGGTATTGAACATTGTTTCATTTGGTTTTGAAATCTATGAGAATCTCATCTATTACAACCACAATCATGATTGTCACACATGAGACGTTTCAGATATTTTAAAAAATTAACTTCTTGAAGAGACTGACATTAAGGCTGAATCTTTCCAGTAATTTAAAATTGATCTCATTGGCTATTTCTTTAATCCTGTTTCTTTTCAAAGTAATTCCATCATAGGCAAAATTTATGTTACGTTTAAAGGAAAATATATTTTGGGGTTGGTTCAACATGCTTTGCTTAATATCATATTGTTGCCTAGTGAGACCAATAAAGTTATGTCTTTTGATAATTTGTCTCAAGAGAATTATTTAAAAATGAATTAGGACTATTAAAGGATTTTGAAATTCAACATCAAATTGAAGAAAGGAGCAACACAGATAAAGAACAAGTAGAAAAGTGTTCCACTTAGTTTAAGAAATGATTTATCAAAGCTTTGAATACTTTGCAGGAACAAGTTATTATTGAGCCTGTTGATAGTTTCACTTGCTTTTCAGCTATTAGGATGGTTAAAAAAGAGGAAAAAAGAGGAACAAAGAATTACACATTTGTATAGATCGTTGGTCATTGTACAAGAATATCTGAATTGATGATCATCCTCTTCCTAAGACCGAGGACTTTATGGTAAACTTAAATGCTGCTGAGACTTTCAGCAAATTGGATTTGAAATCAACTTACTATCAGATGTCACTTGTTCCTTCTTCACATCATTTAATAGCATTTGTTACACCTGATGGTGTTTTTCAATTTAAATGGATGCCTCTCTGCCTAACTTCTGCCGTCCCTGTTTTTCAGAGGGTTATTTACAAATATTTTGAGTAATATGGAAGGTGTGGTTATCTTTTAAGATGGCATATCAGTAGTTGGTAAAAACACCCAGAAGCACATTTGTAGGCTGAAGAAAGTTGTTAATAAAATAAAATTCACAGGATTTCATGTAAGACAAGAAAAGTGTAATTTTGGTTTAGACCAGTTAGACTTTCTGGGTCATACTGTCAGTGCACATGTGTTAAATCCTAAACCTGGATTAGGTAAAGCTATTGAAGAAGCACCGTAGCCTAACAGCAATTACTAATTTATGTAAACTATTGGCTTTTGTAAATCTTAGACAACGTTTATTTTAATGTAAACACTAGTGATTGCTGAATCAATCACTAGTGTTTTAAAAAAAAGCATTTTCTCACATCAAATCTGAGTTATTGTGAGCTCCACTTCTTCAACCTTATGCTCCTGTTTTTCCTGTAAGAGTTACTGTCAATGCCAGTGAAAAAGTGTTGGGCTGTGGTCTCCCAGAAATGCAAAAATATAGAAGTATCTTTGGCTTTTACATCTGTAGTTCTTAAAGAATAAGAATGTTCATGCTCAGTAATAGAAAAAGATGTTGGCTTGCACTTTGGTTACAAACATATACCACTTTTTTGGGATGTTCACTTTCATCTGAACACTGATCACAAACCATTGTTGTATAATTTGAACAAATCAAATGATCATTCTGAAAAAATCACTGCAAGATTAAACAGACTTTCCACAAAAGTGTTTCAGTACAATTTCACAGTATTACATGTGTGTGGAAACACACAAAAAAGTGCAGGTTTCGCTTCACAGTGTCTCATCAAAGATGCATTCAGAAACAAATTTTGAAGAGCATATTGCAGCTGTGATTGATTTCAATGACAGGACATGCATTTCCAAAGAGGACTGGTTGAAGGCTTTAACTGAAGATAGTGAGTTGCTTATAGTCCCTCAATACATCATTCAAGGTTGTCCAAAAGAGGGAAATCTGCCTGGTGATCTACATTTTTTCTATAATTTCACTAGAATTATCTTTCGTAGATGGAATTCCTTTTAGAGGTGAAACCTTGATTCCTCCTTCTTTTGTAAGGGTAAGACATAGATCATTATAAGTGTCTCACATTGGGTAATTGGGTATGATTTTGAACATAAAGAGTTTACATGAAACATTTAGGTGAAAAGGAATTGGATGTTGAACTATAGCAGAAGAGTAGTGAAATTACAAAGCTGATAATAACATGGTTGTAAGAAATAATCTGTGGTAGCAGTTGAGATACATGAGATTATCTAGAAACCATTAACATTTGATTTATGTTGTCCTTTCTCCTGTTTCAACAATATGGATGCTTTGGCACTAGTCAAGATATTGAGCACAACATATTGTACTATCAAAATATTGCTGGCTTAATATCTACCACCAAGCTATCAGGATGGTTAATAAACATATAAAAGCATAGATTTGCTGATCTTAATGCCACATGTACCTACTTTGTAAATGCATACGTCATTAATATGCACATATGTGGAGTTCAGTTTAGTGTTAAATAGTTATCTTCATAATATTTAGGCAGTCAATTTTCAGGCGATGATACTTTGGTAGCATGATATTTAAAACTTGATACTCCGGTAGTAGTCTTCCCTTTTTTAAAGATGCCCCTGACGTCTATGCCTTTGACTCTCTATGCAAAGCATAAACATAGGGAATTAAAACACACAATAAACTTTATAGAAAGTAGTTCATTTAGAGTGTCCAGATGGCAGAGGATATACACATTTCTGAATTCATTCTCATGTGGGGCTTTTATCCATTCATTCCTTTTTCTCACCAATATTTCAAATCTTGTACATCAGTGGCAATTGAAGCGAGTTTGACGTCCAGCATGTGTTTCACCTTTGGCGGTACACTGGGCTGGGGCCCTTTCAAGGCTGGAATGATGAATCACAACATGCTATCCAGAAAGCAATATTTTGTAAGTTGTGCACTATGGTAAAACGGGTGTTCCAGAAAACTCATGAAAGTTTTACTATTGATTATGTGAAAAAATGACACACGTGTGTATTGGTGAACAAACAGTTGGTTAAATCAATGTTAAAAACAAGATACAAATTGTAAAGCACAGATACAAAAGCATATTTGTCACTAGGAAGGAGAGGATGAGGGGACAGAGTGCATGATGCCTAGGGGTGCAGGGCACCTTCTACTGATCAAAGGTTCATGTTTATTTATTGGTCCATAAAACTCTAAATATACATTTGAATTCTATTAGCACTGAAGACCCCAGGTGCTTTGTTGCATGGTAAGAGGAGGCTTGAGTCTGTATGTGGCATTTACTTGATGACTAGTGGAGCAATAATGGCATAAGCTATTAATTATGATTCTGATTGAAGTGGAATTTGCCGAAGTTCCTGACACTGAGACAGTCATTCATTTTTTAAACAAAGTTTTTTCTTGTGAAGTTTGTTTTAAAATATTAGTCACTGAAAATGGTATTCAATTCGCATCTGAACTCATAGTAAAATTTCTCAAAAAGACAAATATTGAATAAGTGGACTAGAGTTTATCATCCTCATTGAAGTAATCTTTCAGAAAGAGCTAACAGACTAATTGGTGAAACTGCCAGATTAGCAGTAACTAATAGTCAATGTATTGAAACTATGATTCAGGACACAATATCTGCATATCATACTACACTACATACGACCACTGGTATTCCTTCTTTTCAGACTCTAACAAGCTGAATTCCACGTAAGCTAGTAGTAGCATGGTAAATTGTTCAGCTTGTAAGAAAAGGATTTATGTTGATGCATAAAATAGGTTACAGAATGGTTTAAGTATAATGTACTTAAAAGCGTACATTTCAGATGGTTTAAAAATTGAGATATAGTAAGACTTAAGATTCCCAGGTTTATAAAAAAAAGGCACATTTGAAATTCAGTGATCCTAAAAGGATTTTTGTTGTTTTTAATGGTGCAGTTTGTGTGGAAGTGAAAAACTGGTGGAATAAGTCATTGGTAGCACCTGTTACTTCTGAAGATTGTAATTGTTCAAGACCCTGAATTTGGGACAAGCCTAGGCAAAACATTTCCAATTTTACTCCACACATCAACAGTACAAGACAACGCATTACTACATCTAATTCACCCGATAGGCTCTGGCATACTTGTTTGGAAAATAATGTTAGGAATAGTATCTTTCAACAAACTTCTAAATCAAGCGATCGCAGAAGAATCCCACCATTCTGAATGAAACATTATGCCTGATATTTCGTATTGTTTTCATTTTCTTTACATTTCAGTGTTTTTACTGCAATACATTTTTATTTGTTTTGTTGGTAAAGATTATATTGTATATATTTACCTTGTTCTCAATTTTGTGAAAAGGAAGATATGTTATGGCCCGGGCAGCGTAATAACGAGTACCTCAGTTGTGGGATGTCCGCGCAACTCCTTGCCTGCACACGGGCCAGACCACTAAGGTTGGGATTGAGAGCGGCAGCAGTTGCATCACTCTTCCCAGCCTCAGTGTTCCTTTAATTAAAGGATATTTTCTTCACTTACCTGTCTCAATAAAGTTCATCCCAGCACATTTCCCTTTTCAAGTCTGGCTGTTGGCTTATGGCCAAGTGTCTAGAGTGTACCTATTAATAGACGGTTCATGCAGGGTACAGAGAAAACGTTTTTTACTACCAAAGCCTTCAAAGTATTAGGACAATTGTGGGTATGGCTCTTCTTGGCGTAGAGAGGAAAGTAGGCAGGAGTCCGTCATGACTAGGCAGGTGTGCCCAAGGTATGGTTCTGTCAGCAGTGATGGTCTTTATGCAGTCTTTGGAAGTAATCAAATGACACTTTACTGCAGTCTCTTTTAATAATGCTATTGCTATATTAACCATTCCCTTTCTGGATGAGGATCTGGATGAGGTGCATGGTTCACAGGAGCTCAGTTCCCCTTCTCGAGTGCTGAGGGATAATTCCTCCTAGGAAAGGAGCCATTGAGGCATCCCATGAATTTGAGGAGGAACGGTTTCCTTCATGTTCAAAAGATCTGGATCAACAATGCGTTTCTAAAAAGAAGCCAAGGGTGATCACTCTGGTAAGGTATCCTTCCTTGAGAAGACAAGAAGGAAAGATGCTTTAGGTCTACATCAGCGATGGGTCTTTCTCTCCCTTGCAGATAATTGACACAGATGACAATGATTTGTGGAAGCCTATAATTCAAGAGACACTGTGGGTCCTTTCAGGGATTTAAAAGGGTAATCTTGGATGTTCCAGCAATGTTTACTTTGACAGGATTTCACGACACATCCATTCTCCTGACCACACAGTCAGGAAAATGGGCCACATTTCCATCCATCACAAAGTGCCTGGCACATTGGAATACAGAATCGTAAAGACTAAGCCAATTTGGGTGAACTGTGATCAGAATCTCATGAGCTGAATACCCCTCTAACACCTTATGTCACCTCAGGAGTAGATCCTGCAATGGTCTACTTTTTATCCAAGAAAGGGAAGAACCCCAGGAAGTATTGATAAGGTCTTGCACCCATGTCTGGACAAGCAGCTAGATATTTTGTGTCAATTAACCCAGATTACAGAGGCAAAAGAAGACTCTGCAATGACTGGGGATTCTTGTAATTGTGTCTGTCCTCAATGGCAGGATCCAGTCGGCCATACGCATATTAGGCAAGGCTAATGCAGCCATTGCAGCATAGAGACAGAAAACTTTCTTCATGAGAATCAATCCAAAATGTGCAGATAAGGCAGGAAAAGAATTTGGTTCAGATGATGAACAATATCTTGGGGATCACCTTATGAAAGAAATATGTTCTAACCTGAAAACCTTCACGGCTTTGGAGAAGGCGCAAAAAAACATTAAAAGCAACTTTAAGCGACATGTTTTTGGGAAGGGCTGCTGAGGCAGAGCTCAGTCTTCTAGCCCTCAGAAACAGAGCTCTCACAGACATTTGTTCTATGCTTCAAGAGAAGGTCATACCCGGAACCACAACCAGAGTGAGGGACCCTTTTATCTGCAGAAAGGGGGGGCAATTTAGGGATAGATACCAGTGTGACAGAGGCCGTTCATGACTGGTTGAGAGGGGTGAAACCCTATTCAGGCAGCAACCACAATCCTTATCAGGTTAAAGTCGCAAGCAAACCCCAAATCATCAACCCTCTAGTAGCTTGGCACAGAGTAATGAAACTTAACTTAGAGGGAATGTGTAAAGTGTCTGTGCAAAACTCCTAAAAAATATTAAAGTGAAAACACGGCACAAGGAAAAAATCCCACACCAATTTAGAAAAATAGAGTAATTTTTAATAAAAAAAACAAGACCAAAAGGACAAAAGTCCAATAAGGAAAATTGGTGGTATGAAAGTTTGAAGATTTCAGTGAATATAGTGCTAAAAAGCACAAAGTGCCAAATGTTGTTATCTGGTCACGCCAGATCGGGACAAAGTCACAACTGCAGGTTGACCATTATGGAGCACACGCCAGCTACAGGGACCCACTTAGGTCTGCTGAGCACAGTACCTAATCCTGATTGTGAAGAGATACAGAGTCTCACGTTGAGGATGTGTCACACAGCAGAGGTGATGCAAGGTTTGGGGCAGCAGATGTATTGCACAGTTGTGGTTCCAGGGAGGTGTGACGTGCAATGAAATGTCCTTGCATGGAAATGGGTTGCAGCTGTATTGATTAGTTGTGCTGGGTGAAGCGATGTCCCCGAATGGAGATACATTGCACAACAGTATATCCAAAGGGGTGTGATAGGCAATGTAAAGTCCTTGCGTCTGTGAAGTCTGTGCAGCAGAGGCAAAGTGTCAATTCCAAGCGTGATACGTCTAACAGCAGAGGTGATGAGTCGGTTCCGCAGGAGATGAGCCACGCTGCGGAGGAGATGCGTTAGTTCTGCTGAATCCATAGATGGGCTGGCAGAGCACCTTCAGGCCCACTTCCAAGGGTACAGGACTGGGTAGCAACACTTTATGGCAGGGCTCACAGATGGATGAGTCCAGACGCTTGGTTCAAGGTTGTTGGAATGATGTTCTGTCCCTGAGGCTTCTGATCAGGAGGCAAACCAACAAGTTTGTGTTGCTACAGATTCTCTTACTGTCCTTGATGGAATCAAAATAGAGCAGTTTCTAACCTGTTTATTTGCATGAGTAGTGTGCTGTGTGATATTTAAGACAAGATTGACACCAGGTGAGCCGGCGGCTGGCTCGTTTCTGGTCCCCCCTCCCATCCCCAGTGGAAGTGATTATTTGACTGTGTGTTTAAAAGGTGTACTGCAGGTAGCCACACCTGTCTATCCAATGATGAACAGGCAGGCCACATGCTTGGCTACTTTTCAAAGCTAAGACTAGGTGTGTAGGTCATAGTAGGTCTGTCTACACAAGGGGCCTCCCTCCCAGGGGCAGTTGTAACCTAAGTAAGAGGCCTGAGCAAAAACCTGCAGGCTTCGAAGCTTAGCTGAAGCCCTCAAGAGTGCACTGATGGGCAGCAAGATTAATTGCACAACCCACCTTCAGACTATTCCTGCGCCCCAGCAATCCACTCTCCTCCTGCACCATGAAGTTCTCAGGTCTCCCAGCTCTGGACCCAGCAGAGTCTTGTTTCTCTCCTGCACTGATATCAATCTGCCCCTGCGGTTCTAGCCTGCTGCACCCCTTGCCAGCTCTCCCTCCAGGTTGTACTCCGGGTACATGGACATCCTATGATGTCTCCTGAACAGCTCTCCTCTGACAGTGGCCCCCTTTATGGTGCACTTCTCTCCCTCTTGAAGTTTACCTTCTTTCTCCTGCACAGACAAACGGGGGAAGCCCACACCATCAACCCTAAAACCTAAAAAGAGATCCTTACAAAAAAATGTCATGCTGGCCTAAGCTACTTCAGAAACCAGCTGAATGGGGACAAGAACAGGCCGAGAAACTCTTACAAATGCTAAAAGAATCTTACACTCCAGTGAACAAGTGTGCAAATGGAATTGACCCAGTCACCCTCAGCCAATGAGAGCCACAGAAACACATGTTTGGTACAGCCTGCAGACACAATTGAGTATCTATAAGGTGTGTCAATGTGGCAAAGGCATGATGCTTAATTCAGAAAGTAGGTGCTCAAACAAGAAGAGTGCAGTGAGAAGTGCCATGAGTGAATAAAGCACCCAAGTGGTATTTACAATATGTATACTCTAGGAGCTGATATTTATTACATCTTCAACAACAAGACTCAAAGTCAGAGTACATAGTGTAAAATATTTCACCAATATCAGCACTGAGCTGTTTGGTTGCTACCATACTGGTCCTGATGATGACCCTGTAAAAGTCCATCTTGGGGTTGAAACATCGACCCATTACTAGGCTTAGCACCATTATTTAAGGCCTCCATCACCCGTGCTGGATTTTTGCACAGGGGATAAATATGGCAAAAAGGCCATATCATCCTTTTCTGGACAGGAACGCCTACCTTGCATCTCATTGACGCAAGGTAGGTGTTCAAGCCCAGAAAACGATGTTAACTCCATAACTTTGGCGCTAAATGTGTCTAGCACCAAAGTAAAAGAATGGAGTTAGGTTTGCGCTGAATTAACATAAAAAAACATGACGCTTATTCCGCGCAAACCGACTATAAATATGGGCCCTAGTATATTGAAAGTTTTTCTTCATTTGTGCCGAATCGACACCCATGTCTACTAAATCTTAAATGACATTCCTACGTTCACAATTTTTGTCAATAATGTTTAACAATGTTTTATGCTCTATTTAGTTTTTCTGTTATTGATGATAGTCTCTAATGGTTACTCATGAGCACAAATAGTTACTCTGTATTTTACCCCTTATTTTGACTTATTCTCTCATTCTTTTCCTGCAGGTGATGTTTACCCACATATCCCTGTGCTTGTCTCATGATCCATTTTCTACATCCCTTCCTGCGCCCTGTTACCCCAGCAGATTGGACGTGCTGTCTTTCCATGTGGTCTACCGCCCTAACTCCACCACAGTTTATCTAGGTACGTCTCCCTTCCATTTTTTTTGTAATATGTTCATGTTGACTTGTTTCCTTCCCACCCTTTTCCTATCCTTTTTTCCCTACATTTCTTTTTTCTTCTACTCTCCTTTCTACCGCCTTTCAATTATCATTCTATTGTATCTTCTTCACAATGTTTTACTCTGTCCTTCTTGCATGGTTATTGTCCTTCACTTCGATTATTATGTCTGCCCTTATTTTCTTCAATGTTCCTATTTAATGGTTTTAAAACTTACCTCCTGGAATATCAGAGGTTTAAATTCCCCCATCAAACACCAGAAAGTATTATCACATTTGTCGAAGCTGGGTACCTCTATTGTATTTGTACAAGAATCTCACCTTACAGAGAGTGAAGTTTAAAAATTAGAAAGGAGATGGGTAGGGGAAGTCTTTTTTTCACCAGGAAATGAAAAAAACCTACGCAAGACCCAGGACCTCCTGACATTCAGAAAGCACCTCAAGACATGGATTTTTGAGCAGTAATCGGCATCCTCCTCTGCTCCCCCCCCCCACAGTGTCTTGAGACCCTACCGGGTGAGTAGCGTGCTTAATACATTTTTTGATTGATTGATTGATTGATAAATCAGTTGGGGGGGGACAGACTGCGCTCCTGGTGCCTACTCCCAGTAATCACCCGGTGTTCAGAGGATCCCACCTCCAGTCTGAAACTACTTTTACCTAACAGAGACGTCAGTGACTGAGGATCCTGACCCTCTCCATTTCCTCACCATGTAGTTGTCAAAAGGCGATCACTCACATAAAGCAACTGGGTTACCGGGTTGGGGCTTGAAGTGAGTGCAGTGACACCACTGCCATTGACTCCTGGGTATGCACCACGCTCTGAGTTCACCGACCACCTGCTAGACATTGCTGGCAGCCTTTAAGAATGAGACCTGGTGCCATGACGTAGTCACACTGGCCCATTGGAGATGCATGAGATTTGCGGCCTTGGGGGGCTTTGATACTGCCTGTCAAAGACTTTGCCACTGTCACTTGTGCACCTTTCCTGGGAGGCATCTACAGCATGAAACAATCTCAAACCTAACAGGACTGAGCCATATGTAAACAGGTGATGCCTGAACAATTCCGGGCAGCCACAGTGCCTAGTTGTGGAGATGGGCTGTACTATCACACACACGAGGAAAGATACCAGCTATCAGATGCGCTTCAATGATTTCCTGCTCGAGTGGGCTTGGATGAACTACTGTCCTGTTGTCCTAATTCAGCTGTCCTTGAAGCCTGGGTCTCTTCCTTTGTGTGATCTATGCTCTTGAGAGGGGTGGGAGGATCAGGGAGCCATAGCAACACAATAATCAATATGGTGGACCCAAGACCCAACAAACTGGTGATGACCCATCTTTCACCCCCCCATGTCAACAGACTGCATCCTAGACACACACTGCACCATTTGGAGGCCACCCTATGCACTCATTCTATTCAATTTGACAAAGTCCTACAAGCCATCTCAGACACTAAAACCTTTCTGAAAGCCTGTATAGATGCAGTGTCCCCAGATGTGAACTTATTGAGGGTGCAAGTTGTCAGAACGGGTTGATGAAATGGAGCTTGCTGTGGCTAGAATGAAACCCATGGTGAAAGAACTGCAGGAGCAAGCCTGATTGTTGTGACCTGAGACCCCCAGGAAGCTAGTGGGTACCATGCGTGATAGGGAGGGGCGCATTACAAATTCTCACACAGACAGCAATGAAATGTTCGGATGAGCATTTAAACTATACCCCTCAGTAGTGCCCTCAGCACAACTAAAGGATTACTTGCGAGCGACAGCGATTCCCCGCCTGTCCCCGCTACAGCTATTGAACCTGGAGCACCCCTCCAGATAGAGGAGTTTAATCTGACCATTCGCCACATGGCACAAAGCAAGACACCATGTACCAATGGGTTCCCTGTGGAATATTATACCACAAGGCACATCAACAGGGAGTTTTACCAACCTCTCTATGTGAGACACTCATAGTGGTGCTCCCAAAACCAGGAAGAGATCATACAAACCAGAGTCAATCTTGAACATTGATTATAAAATCTTAAGTAAGATTCTTGCAAACAGGTTGCTCCCGACACTTAAATCCCTTGTTCACTCAGACCAATGTGGATTTGTGCCCCTCTGCCATATAATGGATGTGATGAACGGGCTGACCCATCATTGGTGGTCTCCATGGATTTTTAGGCTGGGTGAGACTACTCTACATCACCACACAGGCTCAGGTCTGTGCTGGCCATCAGATCGTGCGTTCAGTCCCCAGAGGTGCTCTTTATTCCCAGTAATTTTTGCACTAGTTATTGAGCCACTTGCAGCCCTGCTGCATGTTAGGGGTCCTGACTGGGGAATCAGAGTTGGACCAGATTGGCACACGTTTCCCTATATGTGGATGATGTGCTCGTATATCTATGAGATCAGGCTGCCACTCCTCCGGCTCCCTGTGACCGACTAGACCACTTTGAACAGCTAGCTGGTCTCAAGGTCAACTGACGAAAATCCTGCATCTTCGCTCTGCACCAGATTGAATCAGAGTTTTGAGTAATCCCGGAAATGGGGCGTCTTCCCTCGTCCTTTGACACCTTTCGGTATCTTGGTGTTAATGTCTATCATACTGAGCGGGACCTGCTAGAAGGCAATTATGGTAAGGCCTTGACCTTGATTCGCCAATCCATGAACTTTTGGACTTGACTCCCTCTTTCACCTATGAGCAGAGCATCAGTGATTAAAATGATGTTCATTTTGAGGCTCCTGCATTTCTTCGTGGACTTGCCAGTCATACCATCTGAAGAGTCTGGAATCTGAACTGGTTTGGGGACCTGCTCAAAAGTGAGTTGTGATCAATGTGCTTCAGCGCTCTATGCTAGAATGGGGACTTGCAGTCCCAGACCTGGAGCTATACTTTGCAGCAGCCCAGCTGCAGGCTGGCCGGAGATAAGAAGATGGAGGGCGGCCTGGTTCAGCAGACGGCCTGGTTCAGGCAGACTTGGGAGACACGAATATACTAGAGCAGTTGTTCACATCTGTGGGCCGGCTAGAATATTGGGCCGGCTTACACTTGTGGCCAAACTAGTCTGGATCTGCTACATCCAACCTAGACGTGCAATGACCCCCTATGCGCCGCAGCTGCCCTTGTGTAGCATACCAACCATGAAGAATCTGCTGTCCACTCATGATCCTTCTCAATGGCGGGATGCCGGACTCACCCACATAGACAATCCCTATTTTGACGGGACCCTGATATCCTTCCAAGGATTACAGGAACTATGGCCAGGCTCCTGAAAAGACTGCAACGTATACAGAACGCCTCCGCACGCCTCATCCTCGACATCCCATGCCGCAACCACATCTCACCTCACCTGAGGGACCTACACTGGCTCCCCGTCAACAAGAGGATCACCTTCAAGCTCCTCACCCACACCCACAAAGCACTCCACAACACCGGCCCTGCTTACCTCAACGAGCAACTCACCTTCTACACTCCCAACCGTCAACTCCACTCCGCCAACCTCACCCTTGCCACTGTCCCTCGCATCCACTGAACTACAGCCGGCAGCAGACCTGGAACTCCCTTCCCTTCCACCTGCGACAGACCCAGGAGCTGCTGACCTTCAGGAAACGCCTTAAGACCTGGCTGTTCGAGCAGTAGCATCGCCCCCCCCCCCCCCAGCACCTTGAGACCATCACAGGTGAGTATTGAGCTCTACAAATGATTGATTGATTGATTGATTATGAGATCAGTGCAGGCCTTGTTCTAACAAACATTTCACGCAAAACAGTGATTGGGGTTGTGTGGACATCGGGACAGACTGAGCCACCAGTACACCTAGGTGTGCAATGCTTTCTAACACACAGGATGGGCTGGCAAGGGGTCTCAGTCGTACATGCGACATTGTAGGGGAAAGGCCATGAATTTGCAGTTCAGAGCAAATGCAAATGGGACGATTGCTTGAACGCAGAATTGACAACCAAGCAATGGACCATGGCCTTAGAACGAGTGAAGCGAATCTCATGAAAAGCCCGCCTAAAGTTCACCCAATTCAATTTTGTGAACCAAACATACCTTATACCACATCGCCTACACAAGATGTTCCCAGGGACATCCCCAGTGTGCCCCAGATGTGGACATGCAGATGCAACATTTCTTCATACAGTATGGGAATGCTCTCCGTTAATGCACACTTGGACCCAAGTGTTGGAACACATCGGCGATAATTGATGTTTAACTGCCACTAGACCCTCCCCTCGATCCTCGAACCAAGCGCACCAAGCACTACTTGAGGCTGGTTGACTTGGCATTTGTCCTTACTAAGAGACTAATCGACATGGCTTGGAAAGTCCCTCAACCGCCCACGCTTGAGGGATGGCTGCGGGTGACTCACAAATGGGCCTTGGTGGAAGCAGACGCCAAGACGCATGACTGTAAGGTACGGGGTGGTGCTTTAGCTACAATATTGGCTGTGTATGTACTTAAATTGTTTGATAAAATGAACCCATTTCCTCCCGATAACAATGCCACCCACAACGAGCTGGGCGACTGATTAGATTGATCCTCCAAGCAACTTGTATGTACTCATGCCTTCCACAGTGGGACACTTATATAGGACCCCTGTCCCCCATCACTGAAACCAGGGGGATTTGCCACCTCTCCCTTTCCCTTACTCTCCATGGTAGCTCACTGTTAGACTGTGATCTAGGCATTTATAATTGGTCTTGACTACTCACGTCCATTTAATGTGGTTGTCTGCCAATCACCACGCCAGCCAGAGTTTCAAAAGTTACTGTTTTGTTTGGTTATGCTTTGTGACACACATATCAGCTATATTTTTAACAAGACAGGGTGTAGTAATTAGCTATAGACAGTCATACTATTTTTGTTCACTCTTGTTCTTTCTTGCTACCAACTACATGCCATCGTAAAACTTGCATTCAAAACATGGTTAACGTCAAAAGGGATGTCGAATGTCAGTTTGCTCACCTCCTGCAAATGTGGACTGTTATATCTTGTTTAGTTTATGGTGAATGAAATAAATGTCAATAAAGAAATTAAAAAAATAATAAATCCCCGGAACCAGTTGGTTTCACATTCAAATTTCATACACACTTCTCCCAACTTCTTCTCCCTAAGCTACGAACCCTTATCCAATCCTTCACCCATTCTTCTACATCATCAGGCTCCTTTCTAGATGCACTTATTTGCCTTAACTCAAAGGAAGGAAAAGAATTGCAATACTGTAAAAACTACAGACCTATCTCTATAGTTAATGCAGATTATATTTGTTTTAAAAAACATTGGCCTCCCAATTAGGACCCTTCTTTCCTAATCTTATAGGAAAGGAGCAATCGGGTTTTTTCAAAGGAAGATATATTTCGGATAACATCCAATTGCTCTTTGATAGTCTCTCAAAATCCTCAAGTAATAATACACGCTTAGCAGCCATTTCTTTAGATGTCGAGTAAGCTTTTGATCATGTAAATTGAAAATTTCTGTTTCACGCCCTCGATCGGTTTCGCTCTGGCCCTAAAATAACTAACGTTTACTTCCCTATAACTCCCCCCTGAGCAGCCAGCTACGTAAATGGATTAACTTCTCTTTATTTTACATTAAACAGGGGAGTCCGGCAGGGTTGTCCTCTGTCCTTCTTTCTTTTTAATCTAGTTCTAGAGCCATTTGTAACTCGACTCAGACAGAACGCATATCTACATCGTTTTTAACACAACACTCAGCAAATAAAACTGGCCACACATGCTGATGCCATTTTACTATTTATGTCATCACATGAGTTTTCAATCCCTGCTTTCTCATTTGAGGTAAAATTATATGCCTTAGTATCTGGATATAAATTAAATAATGATAATGACAATTGTGAAATTTTACCTCTAAATAAATTCACTTTGAAGCATGATTTTTTATCTACTACTTTCAATTGAAAATCCCAGCAAATTAAATAACTTGGACTCCAGTTACACCTGTCTCTTCAAAAATCAATGTCTGTAAATATGGACAATTTTAATAGTCAACTAACTTTATTATCGTTGACATCCTTTATATGTCTCATGGTGGGGAAGTCTTGACACAATTAAAATGATTCCAGTACCTATTATTCTTAATACAATTTCTAATATTCCGTTACGTATTTCTCTTAACTTTTACACACACAAAAATATTCCATACTCTCTTCTTTTCTTTGGGGTACAAAATGTCCATATATGTCCATATCTAAGCTGAAACACCCCAAGACTGAAGGCGGAGTAAATTTCCCAGATTTCTCAAAATATCATAAGGCAATTTTATTGAAACTATAGTCATATTGGATTATCTCTTTGGAATATTGCCCACTATGGGTTGATTTGGAACACAACTTTTTATCACCTGTTTCCTTTAAAGAATACTTCACTTTTACACGCAAAACTCAAAAACTTTCCACACCAATTTTTAATAATATTTATAGGTTACTAGATATCATATACCCACTCAGACCTTTCTACCTTTCATCATTCCACCATTTGGCATAATAAATTTATTCAATTAGCTAATCAACCTGTATATTGAAAATCATGGAGGAAAAGGGGACTAATATGGGTCAATCAATTATTCAGTCAGGGATCCCCTATCTCTTTTTTTGCAACCTAAAACCTATTTCAACATAAATTCCAACTTCTGCAACCTAGCATTCTTACAGCATGCAACATATTTAAATCCAGTTTTAATTCTATATTGGTCCCCAATATTTTCTCAATATCTTTTTAACTACAAATCCCAGCGCTTCCACCATATATTCATATCTGCAGTGTATGTCAAATAATAGTCCTAAAACAGATGCTGAACTATCATGGAAACACAATTTAGATGTTACATGGCCCATTTTTATAGGGAACCAGATCTGGATCAAAATTAGGCAATCCTCCTGAGCAGCAAACACAACACAGACATTATTCTACATGTATAATAGATCACTCCTTACTCCAACATTCTTACATAAAATCAATCCAGATTTTACAAATGCTTGCTGAACATGTTCAACTCATCCTGCTGACCTAAAACATTTACTTTTTATGTGTTCTTTGGTTCACACATTTTGGTTACTAAATTTAGAAACAAATTAATTCAATCTTTAATTTAAATGTACCTTTCTTTATATCTAATGAGTTTTTGGGGAGTGCATTTGGGTGATTGGGATGATATTTTTTTTATGTTAAAATATTAGACTTATTATTGGCAGTGGCCTTCCAGCAAATTATGAGGCATTGGAAAAATTTGACTCAGTTATCTTTTAAAGCACGGTAGTGCACAGTATGTAATAATCATAGACTGGATACAGCATATGTGCACCCTTTATCGCTTGTTTTAAAAGGAACAGCCTGAATCCAGTTACATTCTTTCTTTAAAAATCTGTCAAAGCATCAGATGTTCCTTCGCCTGATGTACAAGAAGTTCTTTAACCTCCTTGACTTCCCATGTTTGATATTATTATATTTACATATTGTGTTTTATTATTGTTCACATTATTATCTTTTATTCATATTATTATCAGACCTTAATATACATAAACCATGCATACTCCCCTTCCCCTCCCTCTTTTCCCCATTCATTTTCAATTTCAACTTAATATTCAGTTTTTGTTTATTCTTTTATACTGTATAATTCAATCGTCGTATATTCCATAACTATATCTTATAAATATAATGGAGATTAAAAACAAATACAACTAAAAACTGAATTTCTCCTCCTCATTTCAATACCTGACTTCCAGCTGGATGAAAATGAATAGATGTCATCAGATATATGAACTTTCAACCTTCAACTGTGATTCCACAAAATCCCTAGGTGTGACATTAGTAAATCCAGCCTTGCGGCCCTCATCAAGAACCCTGCCAAAGAGGTTTTTTCAATTCCAACTTTTCAGTAATTGAATATCTTTCCTGTCACAAACTGACTTGAAAATTGCTGTGCAATGCCCAGATGTTTCCTGCTCTGACTATGGAAATAATCTCCTTACTGAACATCCAAAGAAAACGCTTTCACCTGTAAAGCATGGGTCGGGGAAAATGTCCACTCTGTCAGTGGAGTTTGCAGAGTTTTGTCCACTCTGCATTCGGCTTGGAGTGCGAAGTTCTGGCAAAACTCCACCAACTGCTGTGTGTCGGAGTTTTTCCTTGCACGTGAGTCACCAACATTAAGTTGATGAGCACGAGTGAGAATTTGCATTCCCTGGCCCAATTTTCGGAGTTTGGAGAGCTTTCCAGTGAGATTTATCAATACGGGTGGTTGCGGCAGGCCTCGACTGTTCACATTGAGAAAGCTGCTGCTCAAGTAGAAAGGCTACTTGAGCGGAACAAAAAAGTAGTGCCCCCGAGTGCACTACATGGTATTGCTGGTGCTGATTTTACAGTGCGGAATAAGGTCTCAGTGCTATAAATCAGCGCAAGCAGTGTTTCGTGTTTGAAATCTGCCCGCTCATGGAACTCTGCGTCATCTAGCAGAGTTTTTATGTAACTCTGTGGAATTCCGCAGAGTGAAACTCTGCAAGTTCCACCCAGGCCTGCTCTAAAGGCTGCTCTGCATCCTGTATCCAGGCTTGTTCCAAATCCTCTAAAGTTTGACTACCTCAGGGGGTCCTCTCATCTCCTACCAAGAATGACAACTGAGGCAAGATGCATTTGCAAAACTGCCTGTTCAATCTACCTGGTGCTACACCCTCATATCCTAAATACGCCTCGCAGAAACTGACCACCTAGTGGGGCTCCCGCGGAGTCAGAAGCAAAATAAATGTTCATCCTTTGACAAAAGGCTTCAAGAAAAGTTCATCCAATGCCCTATGTTCCTTACACTGCTCCCCTCCTTCAGCTTATCTAAACTCTCTTGGAAAACTCTTTCATTGAGAGTACCCCAGCCCTCGATACCCCTCATCATGTAACCGGATTTATCTTCACTCTTTCATGACTAAATCCCTCTAACCCAAGGAGATGCTTTAGAGACGCATCTTTGTTCATTGGATCTTGTATCCTTGTCTGCCCTTGAAGTCAGATTAACCCTGTACCCCACATGCCAGTGGTTTACCAACATGTGCTGCTGTATGTACTATAAACCCACCTCTAGACATCTGAGGCCTCTCGGGCCTCCTTTGTTGTTATGGAAAAGTTTCAGAAGCCCACAGCTCTCCTTTCTTCATAGGATCCCTCACTCCTACACATCTCCCGTCCTCTTCTCCTATGCACTTCTCCCCACTGTACACTACTCAGTCTCCTGCACAGCTCTCCCATCTTCACAGACTCCTTACTCCTGCATGCCCCTTCCTCTCCTGTACAGCTCTCCCCATTGCATAGTACTCTCTGCACAGCTCCCCGTCCTCACAGAAGGTGAGTAGCACAGGGATCCACCTGTTAGATGGAGGCACCGGAACCTGGCCTTCAGGAAGCCAAAGGTCCTTTCAATGATCCTTCTGGTTCGCCCATGTGCCTCAATATAACGTTCTTCTGCCCTTGTCCTGGCATTCCTCACAGGGTCAGCAGCCATGATAGGTTTGGGTAACCAGAGTCACCTGCAAATATTGAGGGACAACATTTAGCCACACACTATCCTTCATAGCCAAAACCATAGGCATACACCAACATATACTGGGTAGGAACCAGGGCTCACCTATTAGCCACACTCTGTAGTTAGGCCATCACATTTGGGATGCTGCTAGTCATCAGGACAAAGGCATCATGCACCGACCCAAGATACTTAGCATTGACGTGGGAAATGTACTGGTCCGCCAAGCACACCATCTGCACATTCATAGAGGGAAACTCTTACGATTCCTGAACACCTGTTCATTCTGGCGGGGGGGGCACAAATGCAATATGTGTTCCGTCAATCGTACCTATTATATTGGGGTTATGTCCCATTGCATAGAATCCGGCCTTCAAAGTGGCCAAATCCTCAATCTGGGGGAAAGCAATGTAGCTGCACATGTGTGTTAGCAGGGCAGACAACACTCTTGTTAGCACGTTTGAGAACATTGGCTGTGACATTCCTGCTGTCAAACCCACTGTCTCTTGGAAATAACCAGTTGCCAGGAAATTAAGCACTGATAGCACTTGCACAAGGGTGTTGATCCCACTGGGGTGGCGGATAGCAGATATCAGGTCAGGCTCCAATTGGGCACACCACTCTGTGATTGTGGCCCTGTCCAGTCTATAGGTGAGTATAATGTGCCTATCCTCCAGTGTAGCCAAGTCCACCAGGGGTCTGTACACGGGGGTATGTCCATATCCTATTCATCCAAAGTGGTAGGTATCTAAGGGACACAAGAGTGAGTAGGCTGTCACAAACTGAACAATGGAGCCACAACAGCAGTCCGCAATGTACAAACATGTTATGGGACAGTGTAATTAGTGAAGTAAGTGCCTATTTATCTTGTGACGCAGCATTAATCAGTAGGCCTGTTTACCCCCCTGAAATGGCAACCGCCTGTCCTGTGTGCAGGGACAGGTGGAAGTGAGGTAATACCGCTGACGTTGTGATGTGCCCCAGTGAGCCCTGCTGCCCTGAGTGAGGAGGCTATTGACCTCCTGAGATCTATTTCTGTAGGGCAAACAACCTTTGTGAATGCCATATAGGGGCTGGCAGCACAGATGCAGCAATCAAATGCATTCACAGTGGTTTGGCGGCCCAACAGAGATCGATTCAGGTTCTGGCCTCCTCTCTGATGGTAGCCAATGTCCCTGTTTCAACCATCCCTCCTCCAATTTCCACTTCCAAGTCCCATTCTCCTCCACCCCAACCCATACCAAGCACACAGAAAGATGAGTATGCACACAAGACAACACCCAAGAGTGTCACAGGCAAACACAAGGACCACACTTCATCCCACAGGCACTCACAGAGACACTATTCAGTTGCAGACACGACAACATCCACTATCTCTACTGTCTCCCCCTCCTCCTCCTCTGCCTCCCACCCAGTTGCGTCTGCACTCACACCTGAATGCACTACATCAATACCAGCATCATCACCACACCAAGCAAAACACACATCTCACTTGGCAGACACCTCCACTAAATCCATGCACGCGTCCCCTGTGTCCTCTCCCACCATGTCTATACCTCCCTCCTAAAGTACACAAATGCAAGCACTCAGACACCCAACAGCCATCCACCTCACAACAACATTCAGTCCATGCACCTGCACCCAAATCCAGCAGACAAACACCTCCAACAACCACTCCCTCATTCTCCACTCCCAACTTGACCTCTTCCCTATCCCTCCTCTTCCCCCCCGTCCTGCACATTTGGGCAGGGTAGCAAGGACCCAGCCAAGCACCTCAGACAAACAGTGCATGGACCCAGTGGTAGCACCACCTACTCGTGGTGGTAAGGATTCCAGGCCAACAATACTGAAGGAGAAGGAGCCTGCACCAGCTGCTAAGAAGGGGAAGGAGCCTACACCAGAGTGGGGAAGAGCCAGGAAGGGTAAGGAATCCCCAACCCATGAGCAGGAGGAGAGGAGGCAATCTATGCCAGCGGAAGCTGACAGCCAAACACCGCCACCACCAGCAGCTGTCACAGGGCCCCCACTGCCAGCCATGGTTGTGCAGCCATCAGAGAGTGCTGGGGCTGAGCAGGAGCCTCCCCAACCATCACCACAGTGCAGCCATCAGAGGGTGCAGGGGCTGAGCAGGAGCCTCCCACAACCACAACCACAGTGCAGCCATCACCGCCGGCAGACGCCATATAGTCTAGCCTCCAAGGGCTGCTGTGCGGCCTGCCCCAACCAGAACCATTGGGCAAGACACCCATTTGAGGGACTGTGGCCTTCCACTTCCCAGGACAAAGCACATGGCATGTTGCCTCCTCCAGAACTAGTGGGTATGACACCCACTCGAGAGACTGTTCCCTTGCACTCCCCAGGACAAAGCACAGGGGATGTTGCCCCCTCCAGAACCAGTGGGAAAGACACCCACTCTAGAGACTGTGGCCTTGCCCTTCCCAGGACAAAGCACAGGACATGTTGCCCCCTCTAGAACCAGTGAGAAAGACACCCACTCGAGAGACTGTGGCCTTGCACTCCCCAGGACAAAGAGCAATTTGCATGTTACCCCCTCCAGAACCATTGGGCTTGTTCCCACATCCGGCTGAGGTGCCCCACCTCCACCCCACCTGAAGTGCCTTCCTATTTGACCACTGATGCCCCTGCAGTGTTTTATCCGGATTGGTGCAGGATTCGAGTGGGGCCTTGGACTGTGCCCTGTGGCAATGTTGGCCCTTTGAACTATGAACTGGGCAGTGTACCTTTTTTATACAAGTGTACAGATCTGTTTCATGGCCAAATCAGATTGTTGACTGATTACAATTATTTTAGTAAATTCCTGTTGACTTTGCATTATTCTGCACATTGTTTTTGTAATGCATATAGTTGTGTGTATGACATGTGCATGTCGGTGTGTGTGGTGCGTGTGTGTGTGACTCTAGTTTTCCTCCCACCCTCCCTTGTGTGCTAGGTGGCTGTACTCACCGTCGTCATCTTCGCCGGTGTTGGTGTTCCAGGTGGAGCATAACGTAGAAGATCATCGGAAAGATTTGCAGTTCGGGTTCCATGGTGGCGTGGTTCTTCCCTGTGTCTCCAATGGTGAGTCCTTTCACTTCTGTGTTGTGTTTCCGCCAGGCTTTTGATAGCATTGGTACCGCCCTGGAAAAGGTGGTGGAATCGTGTGTCTTAATATAGTGGGCGGTACTTTGTCTTCCACCTGGCTGTAGGTGGCTACCACTGTGGTGACTGTTGTTTCCGCCTTGGCGGTCGGTGTGGTACATTGACTGTCTATCGGAGATATCACCGCCATTGTCATAATTTGGCAGTACTTAATGCCAGCCTGTTGGCGGTATTATCGTCACTTCATCACCGACCACCAGGGTCGTAATGAGGGCCAAAATTTATTATGGCAAGAAAAAGAAAGAACGTGTTTTGACCAAAACATGCCTTGTTCACCAACAAGACCTGTTTTGGTCGAAACGCGATCTTTCCTTTTCGTATTAAATTTAGGGTTTTTTTAAGCACCCAGAATGGAGTGACTAGTGACTGTGTGAAGTGGAGACTGTTTGATGATTAAAACTTTGTATCCTGTGTTCAAGAGGGACAGTGGTCTGTAAGAAGTGAGCTCTCAGGTGGTTCATTAGGTTTTTAACAATGATGTCACTATTGCTTCCCTGATTGTGGGAGGATGCCGACACACAATCAGTGAGGCGTTGTATAGTTTTTGAAGGCAGGGTACCAGTTTGGAAACATACATGAAGCAAAATTCATCTTGGAACCCATCCGATCTCAGCGTTTTATTTCTGGTGAGGTCTTTAATGGCTTCCCGTATCTCTCACAATGTTATGGGAACTTTTATGGTTTTCCTCTCATCTGGTTTCACCTTACGTAGTCGTGCTTGCCGAATAAAGGCCTCTATGGCTGTCTGGGCAGGGGACAGCAAGGTGGCATATAACCTTGTATGTAAATCAAAGAACATTCCATTGATGAACTGTTGTTTAATACCCAGTGTGTTGGGTCTTTTATGGATATTATGGGCAGGACCTCCAGGTGGATCAAGTGCACCAGACGTCAGCCTCTACATGTAGTTTCTGGGTGTATTCCTTATGGTCAATAAGAGGGAGACATTCTAGCAGCTCAGCATAATTAATGCGAGCCTCTTGCAGTGCTCTTGCACCATCAGTGTTACCATAAGCCTGTAGTTCCAAGAAGCCCAGCTTGTTCTTCAATTGTGTAATCTCCCTTATGACCTCCTGTCTCGCCCCCACTACTGTGCCGATGGATGACTCCCGAACTACACCTTTAAATGCTTCCCATTCCACCATCAGCGAGGATGTTGTGCCATTATTTTTGGTCATTGTGAGTGGGTCTCCCTAAATACTGCATCTTCTAGAAGGGTCGGTTGTAGGCACCAAGTGGGTATAGAAGTTGGCTCCGTGCCCCCTGAGACAGTAATTTAAAAAGTGTTAGGGTCTGAGAGTGGCATGTGTCATAGTTGGGAGGAGTGTAGTGTGGCACTAGAACCCATCCATAAGAGTGTGCAATGTATGAGGGTAGGAATAAAAGGTGTATTCCCATGATGAATCAATGCGACTATGCCATACATCCGACAAGGCCCAGCCTTCCATCCATTGCCTCAAAGCCTTGGATTAGCTCATCACCATTATGCTGGATAGGGGAGGGTGTAATCTATCTAATGTTGTGTCCAGCACTGTGTTGAAGTCCCCACCCAGTATCCAAGGGAATGTTGCCCACTCCACAAACAGCTTTGAAAGGTGTGCAAGGAAAATATCCTGCTCCATGTTGGGTGCATATATGTACCCCAGGATCAGTGTATCTCCATTGAGAATGACCTTCAGGAGGACGAAGCGACTCTGTGTGTCTATTTTAGCATTATGAAGTGCAAATGGGGTCCTGGCTCTTAGCTATATGGCTGCGTCCCTGGCAAAGGCCGAATAAGAAGTATGGAAGAGTTGACCTTTCCATTTTCTGCGGATCTTCTGGTCTTTGTGATTAGATAGAATGGCTCTCTTATAGAAACGCCATATGAGCATGACGTCTATGTAGCTCTGCCAATACCCTATGCCTCTTACATACAGACCCAGGGCCCTGCACATTCCAAGTGAATATTTTATATGTATGCAAGGTTGTGGCCATATGTAGCAGAATTACAGAATGTGTCCTCCCCTCAGTAGCTTTAATCATTTGTGAATGACTCTTTCGTACTCCCTTATGTATTGCTTTAGGAGACAATGAGAAGCATACAACCCCCAAATCTGAATACAAGGTCTAGCATTTTGGAACTACTAGACCAAACCATAAAACTAATATGAACAGGTTCATAATCTGGGAACAGGTGCCTTTGCATGTGGGGTGTATGTGGCTGTGTCCTGAAGCAGAAAACAAATGTGTGTGCATCGACATATCCCGTGATGGTGATTGAGAAGTCCACCAGACCCCGGCCCTGGATGTACTGTAAGAAAGCTAAGCAGCAGTACAATTATTATTGTTGTATGGTTTTAAGTACTGCATGTGCGGGAACCAGATTCAACCCGGTCCATCAATGTTTGAAATGGGTTGTCAGGTGGGGACCTAGTGTGCTCTCTCCATCACAAATATTTCAGAGAGCCCAGATGGGGTCTACCACCGTTCAGAACCAGTCATTGATAAATTGGGTGGAATTGCGGCCCTCCACGCCCTCTGGTGCTCCCATTATACAGACATTATTCCTTCGGGCCCTTACCACTGTGCCATCTTCTTGATCTTGCAGACACTCCATTTGTTGACGCAGGTTAGTAAGTTGAGCCGTATGTTCCATTTGACCTGGGGCTAGGGCCGAGACAGCCTGCTTATTTGTTTTGATCCTATTTGACAATTTATTCTGATTGTCTTTAAGTATACTAATGTCAGTCGTTATCTTCCCCTAGTGGCTTTCAATTAGGGGCCGTGACTCTCCTGTAGTATAAGGTCCAATTTGTCTGCTTGGACAGTCAGGACTGTAGGGGGAAGACCTCCTCAGGTGTTTGCTTAACAGAGCATACGGAAGGCGTAGATCTGGACCAATAGTGTGGAGGCAGTGCATCAGATTGATATTTAGTGCGACCCATGGTGGTATCTTTGGAAGGGATAACTCTAAGAGGCCAAGTGCAGTCGCACCATCTGTAAAGGCTGTAGTCAGAATGTCAGAAGTGGTGATGCACGGTTTACTGACATCCACTTCCTTTCTCCACGTTGTTATTAGGCACAGTGTGTTTGGTTTTGTGCCACTTTAGCCTTTCAGTATTTTCTTCCTGTCACCTGGGGCTCAATGTGTGCGCGCGGCAATGTAGACAGCACCTGAAGGAGCATGTGTGTGCTGTGGCCACATGCAGCATGCAATAGACAGGAGTGATTCTCTCTTATCCCTTCAGGAACCTGCAAGGTGTGAGTATGTAGTGATCAGCTTCTAATAGCATTGAGGGACACCCCCACCCGGGCCTGGACGTCCATGTGCTGCACCACCAGCGCTTGTGGAGTACTATAAAAAACTAAGGTTACTGCCACTGAGGGGAACGAGTAGCTCTGACTATTGATTCCAGTCCGGCCGGTTAAGGTGCAAGCGCTAGGAAGTCTCGAGAGCAATCTTGTTAGAGGCAGCCCATGTGGCCATGCTATGTAGTGCCTCAGCTGTGGTCTCAGGCTGTTCACAGCCTCCCACCCCTCTCTGGCCCCTGCATCACATATCAGCACTCCCCATGCTCCGCTGCGCGTCGGCCATACACTTATCATTGTGGGAGGGGAGAGAAAGAAATAGCCCACGGCCTTGGAGCGGGTCAGTATTCGGCAGCCAGCACCAACCTCCTTACCGTTTACAGTTTTGTGATCCACAGGCAAGGCCTGGTCATGTCGGCCTGTGTCAATGGGCCTGCATGCAGCCCGTGGCCCATGTATCCCAGAGCCGGCACTGCAAGCCCATTCTTCAGGCCCATCCGCACTCCTCCTCACCGGCATCTTCACAAGTTTTGTAGGCCTTTCAACGTAGTGGCAGGGCCCAGTCCAGGTCTGTGCCTGGCTGCCTGACTTCACACCTGACAGGCCCATGATCGCATGATCCAGACCCTCAGGAGGGCACAGGCCACAGAGCCACACACCCAGGTCACTCAGGCTACTTATCAAACCCCGCCAAGCATGGTATCAACATTACAGGCTCTGCACACTCTGGAGAGCATCTGGGTGGTATTCTCAGGCATCGATGTTGCATAGTTTAGGTAGTAATGACAGGAAACGCAGGCAGGGTCTAGGAGCTTCAGATTATACGACCACCATCTTGGTGGCTAGCCATGCCCCTCTGACCAAAAACTACATAGGCAATTCCGGCTCACATTCCACAACAGCTTTCGCCATTCAGCATTAAAATAACTCCCATTTGAGAGCACCTGGAATGCCAGACGACTTAAAGAGACAGGAACACCCTTTAGATAATAAGCTAAATTCGCAGCTGAAGCATTACATGCTCCATGCAAGGACACCTATTTACAAATCATTGAATGGTTTACAGAAGTCTTGATTTTGCTTGCTCTAAGAAAGACCTCTTTCATGCAATTGAAAGATTTGTACGTAAAGAGTAGCTCCAACACCTCATGAATATAACAATCTCCTAGTCTTTTCAAATGTGCCGAAAGTAATGTGTTTTAAACATGATGTGAACTGAAGTGCTGAAATGGGCATATTAATAGCACTGTGTATTAACCAAACTGCAGATGGTATTTCCGCCACAGTGAAAGACAACTTTTCAATGTTTAACATACTATAAGTTGCTTCTTTCATTACTTGTTGCTTTCACATCAAATTAAATGCAGAAAAGAGGTCCCTGGAGTGACATGTTGCCACGAAATACGATCACTTTTCAGAACTTGTAATGTCCAACCTAACTGCATAAAGGACCTAAGTTGACTCTGTCCATGGAGTTAAAATGACATATTTTGTATGATGTCAATTGCAGATCAAACAATATTGTTTAGGGTGTAAATGCGGTTGGACAAAGTGTTCATACCATTATTTACAAAGGCTAGAGCTTTCTGCAGGTGTGGCGGCTTCTTTTTATGAAATCCAAATTTCATCATATATTGCATATAAGAAGCACCTTGTGCGTGGGTTTCTAGGACCTAACAAGAAATCTTGTAAGTCTGTGTTTTCTGACAGGAGACTAAGGTGTTCTTTAACGGCTGCTAGTGTGGAAGGTTTCAACCAATGTTGACATAGTTTGCCCATGCTGTATGTGTTAATGATACCAGAGTTTTGTTGTGAGATGTAACATGGGGCAGGTCTACTCATTCTAAAAACCCCTGTGGAGTTTACAAAACATGAATGACAACTATTTGTGTCCACTTGCCACAATAACCACCCGTGTGGATCTGAAAATGTTAAAATAAATATTCCATTTTGGACCCACCCGTTGAGCTATTCTTCAGGGACATTTAAAATGTTTTGCCATTTGTGAAATATAGCTGGTGATGAAATACTGGGTGCATTTAGTTCCTTAATCTTTTCTAAGCCTGAACAACTTGTTTGTTGTACAGTTTCATTTAAAAATATAATTAGCAACGGAAGAAGACATGCTTCCATACAAAGCTTACCATCCTTGTATTTGCAAATTCCTAGCTCCCCACACACTCTTTATGTCAATCGGCTTCAATCAAAATTCATAGCCTTCAATAGCCAACTGGGAAACAAAGAATCGGAATAAATTATATTGGTGTCTGTTAACAGGACATTTTTCAATTTTATAGGAGGCAATTTAAAATATTAAGACTTAGCACTTGTAGCATCATGCCAGTAAAATATGCAAACTTTTATACATATGTTTTAGAACTCCCCCATGGTGGAGGTGGACAATGTCCCCATTGTATGTAATTGTAAACAGTTCTCGGGGGGCTTGTTTTATGCATAAAATGATGCCCGAAATGATGGTAATAGATCATTTCCCCATAATTTTCTGTTTTTGATAAACATCTTCACTTTCAAACACAGTATAGTATTCAAGCTCAGAAAGCATAGAATCAACTGTTTTCATATCCCAATCATCAGAATTCACCCCGGGTGTTATTATATCATTCATTGAGGACTAGGGACAAGTCTCTTTGGACCTTATGTAAGGAGCCGGGGACTCTGTGAAGGGCAGGAGCCCTTTCAATTTCCTTCGCGCTCCCGCCGTCGCGGGAAGCGCTTGCAGCCGGGGACTCTGTGAAGGGCAGGAGCCCTTTAAATTTCCTTCGCGCTCCCGCCGTTGCGGGAAGCGCTTGCAGCCAGGGACTCTGTGAAGGGCAGGAGCCCTTTAAATTTCCTTCGCGCTCCCGCCGTCACGGGAAGCGCTTGCAGCCGGGGACTCTGTGAAGGGCAGGAGCCCTTTAAATTTCCTTCGCACTCCCGCCGCGCGGGACGCGCGCGGTCGTCGCCCGGGCAAAGCCCGGGCCAAGGGCGGGCCCGTCCTTGCCCGTCATTGCCAGGAAGAGGCTGGGCTGGGCCCCCCCTCTTTCATCTGCTTTCCGAGGGCCCTAGCTTATAAAGGAAAGAGAAATACTAACCGGAATTGAGAAGACAAAGGAACTATCGTCCACCTTCACCCGGCCAGTGGCTTATTTGGGAAACCTTGGGATTCGCCTTCAGCCCCGGTGGGACACCAAGTGTAGGAATATCCCAGGAGCTACCATACGAGGGACAAACAAGTGACAATTTATCCTTTTATCCTTTTATCTTTTCCTTCTTTTATTTTCTTCCTTTTTTAAATTCTAACTTATATTCAAACAGATTGCTACCTGTCGGCAAAGTGTTCTCTATACATTTTACTTTCTGCCAATTCATTTAATTATCTTAGATGAGGTGGTGCTATTCTGGTGCACACAATTAATTAAGTGTAACTTACCTTATATATAAATACCCCATTTTCCTCATACCGGATTTAGAGTGACATCACATAAAATATGGGGAAAAGGAAGCACTCAAAATTGAGTCACCCCCCAAGCTTAAAAGACAGTACATCTATTTTAAAATACATTTCAGGAGCCATGGGTATGATTGATGAACAAATTGCTAATGTAGAGGAGAAAATTCTGACATCCAAAGAACATAACACCCAATCTCCAACGGACGTGGTGATAACTGATGATTCTACAAGGTGTAATAATGAAGTACTGAACAGAGATGCAACAGATAAAAATGGATGCATTCAAAATATCTCAGACTCAATTCTCTCATTAGATGACCTTTCACCTGTAGCTAAACGCCAAAGGAAGCCGGCGCCAGAGAAGGCAGACAACACCCCTAAAAAATCTCTTAAGAATGATTTGGTACCCACACTCGATAGAAAGCCCCTAAGGAAGTCATCTCGTAAGAAACTTCCAATTAAACCAGTAGATACGACTAGATCTCTCCTAGCCAACCTCTGTGACCTAATAAATAGCATGAAATCATAATTCGGAGCCAAACTGGATTCCCTGTTGGAACGCTTAAAAGTAGTGGAGTGCAGGGTCGAGGCAGGCATGGGATTTGTAAAGTCCTTACATCCAGAGGCCTTACACGACCCAAAACAAAACCCAAGCCTAATATTGCCAAATTCGAATTTCGAGCGAAATTCTCAATCTATACCCCTAGATAAGTTTAATGACCCACACTCATTCTCAAAGCTCTTGATTAAACCACAGGTACCATTCATATCAGCAAGTACTAGCCATACACACTCTACTCACAAGCCTCTAACCAGTATACAATCATTCCCACCAGTACCAATTACTAATCATAAACAAGTTTCCACATTGCCCAATACTCCCTCACTAACTAGGACAAATATGCCCCAAACAGACAAAGGAAGGTCTCATTTTATTGAAACAAGACCCCCGAACTCTACATACATACCTAGTGACCATTTACATCTTCCTCCGGAGGCAACTCCATACGTAGTGGTCCTGACAAATGTTCCCCCTATAGGTGACCAATACCGGGAAACGTGGCCGGCATTGAGGAATAAGGCCCTGAATTGGATAGGAACACGATTGGGTCCTGGGGGGGTGGGGGTCCTATTTAACGATATAAAAATGGTAAGAAGAGTCAAGTGGATAGGAAACAGGGAAAAAGTAGTGGAAGGAGACTGTGTGGTTCTTTCATTCAAGACCCCAGACTTGGTGCATAGTATCATCCACAAATTAGGTGCTAGACAAGCCACTTGCCAAGGAATTTCACTGCTACCCTTGGGTTTCTTTTATCCAAGATCTCCGGGGCGCAATGTTAGGAATCTACAACCCGTAAATGAACAAGTACCAAATACCCTGGACCACAATCCTCTTAGTAATAGATTTCAACCTCTTACAACGCTAGAAGATTTGGATTGACTAAACAGGAACAGGATAGATTTTCCATATGATTCTGCCCTGGATGTAAATAAAGTAAGGCCTACCGAGAATAGGGGAGATGTATTCCGCGAGAAGGTACTTGATAGGAACATCATAGATATCCGTTTGAATCAGGGAAACCAACTCCCCACAATAATCTGTACTCAAGATGATGTACCACCCTTACCATCTATAGAGGAGGCGCACCCCCAACCCTATCAATATATGGGAACAACTATACTTTACTGGAATGTGGCAGGCCTAACTAATAAGATCAATAACGATCTTTGGGTGAATTTCACTGGGGATTTTCCTTGTATCTGTCTTCAGGAGACTTGGACATTAAATCCAGTCCACATAAATGGGTACAAGACATTCCATACACCAGCTGTACAGGCCAATCACGGCAGGCCAAAGGGAGGCCTATGCACATATATCTCAAACAAGGCATAGCTACGTAACCCAAAAATGCAAATCACAAAAACCTATTATCAAATGATTGAATGCAATTTGGATCAGAACACCCACCTAGTACTCATCAACTTCTATAATAATGCAACGCATAGAGAAGTCCCCAAAATTTTAACAGAGATGGGTGAGGACCTAGAGGAAATATGTGCGAGCAACAGACGTGAGTCTCTTATTATATGGGGGGCGACTTTAATGTACATCTTTGCAAGGAACCCACAGGAAAGGTGTGTGGTTGGGATACCGAAGACATCGGCGTAGGACCGCACTTTTCACATACCATTCAAGGAGAGGCAATGAATTCAGGGGCCCAAAAACATAATTTGTCTCTTGTAAATGAATTACTTCCCAAAGAACTACAGCTTAAACCAACTTTTAATGGAAGGGGCGCAAATACAGTTATTGACTATATTTTAATGTCAACACATTTTGTTCACTATTTTACTAATTACATAATCCACGACATCGCAATAAGCGACCATTTCCCTCAAAGCCTGGAACTCTCATTAATCCCTGCCACACAGGCCAAAGCCAGAGAGGCAACGATGGTAAATGATATTGCACTAGCCCCGTGTAATGGTTATATACTGAGATGGACTCAGACTGACCCTCAGGCATTATTAAAAGATATATTATGTGAAAATACCCAAGTGTTCCTTGATTGCCTTAGTGATGACACGGCCCCAGGACAATGTCTAAGTGCTTTCCAACAGATAACCTACGCCGTAAAAAAAGCCCTCACGTCTAGGACAGGAGGGGCAGGGGGCAAGAAAAGGGAAACCGGCTGGTTTGACCACGATTGTACGAAAGCGCACACAAGACTTAAAAAAGCCCTAAGTGCCCCCATAAGATGTCAGACCGAAATACGTACCTGCAGACTGGCATACAAGACAGCCACAAAAAAGAGGAAACTCGCTTTGAGAGGGAAGTTATGGGACAATCTACACAGAGCTAGTCTGACGAAAGACAATGCCCTCTTCTGGAAATTAATAAATACTCCCGTTCTCGGGGACAATAATACCCCTAGAATGGAAATTGCAATCTCGAAAGAGGACTGGATCACGTACTTTTCTAAGATATACTGTCAACCCAATGACAGAGTTCCTCTGGACCTTCCAAAAGTCCCAGACCCTGAGGAAGATCGACACCAAGCAGTATCACATCAGTTTACCTTAGAGGAGGTAGTAGAAGCTATAAACACAAGCAAAGCCGGGAAAGTGCCAGGGCCCGATGGTGTTCCAATTGACCTATATAAAGCCAACACCGACTTATGGGGCCCTCTATTGACGCAGGTACTGAGGGCCATTTGCACACAAGGCCCACCATCAACATGGCGCCATTCTATCATCATACCCATATACAAAAAGGGGGATCGCCTTAACCCAGCCTGTTATAGGCCAATTTCTCTCCTCTATGCATCAGCCAAATTAGCGGGGAGAATAATCCTAAATAGACTCCAAATATGGTCGGAAGAAAATAACATTCTATCCCCAGTGCAGTATGGCTTCCGCACAGGACTAGGTACAGTGGAACAGGCTCTGAACTTAACTATCCTAGTGGGGAAGTATACGAAGATCAGAGAGGGCAATTTGCACCTGGCCTCTATAGATTTGTCCTCAGCATTTGACTGTGTTTTGCATGAAAAGTTATGGGATATTTTAATAAGCATGGGGGTCGAACTAACGATAGTCCATTTCATAAGAGATCTGTATACTGGGTGCAGAGCAAGTGTAAGGTACGGGATGAGAGGGGAATGCACTAAGTCTTTTGGCATATACAGAGGGGTGCGTCAAGGCTGCGTTCTCGCACCACTTCTATTTTCATTATACATAAACAATCTAGAAAGTGAATTGATAAGCAATTGTAAAGACCTTCCACAAATAGGCAATCGCCCCGTCCCTGCACTCCTTTATGCAGATGATGCAGTACTCATGGCCAGGACACCGCTAGCCCTCCAGAAACTTATAACCACTTGTATAAATTACATGACAGCCCTGGGCCTCACAGTCAACCGTTCGAAAACGTTCATAATGAACTGTGGCAGGAAACTGAGTAAGTCCTATAAAATCACTATTCACGAGGACAAGGTGAAGATAGCTCCCACCTTCTCATATTTGGGCATAATGTTCGATAAACAGGCCACTTGGGCACACTGCGTGAAAACAAAAAAAGACCAGATTATTAAAACAACGGCGGCCTTGAAGATTTTTTCCAAAAAACTAGGGGGGATCTCCCCGTCAAACATGGTAAAAATCTACAAGGCCAAATGTATCCCGGCAGCTACTTATGGAGCATGTATCTGGGGGTATACGAACTGCCATGCGATTCAGTTGGTGGAAAATGACTTCCTGAGATACCTGCTAATGGCACCAAATAGCACGTCATCATATATTAGCCATTCGGAACTAGGGGTCCACTTTGTAACTGATCTAATTAAGATACAGCCTCTATTACTATGGCATAAAGTGTGGACCTCTGAGCATACCGGATTAAACCAGGCCATACTATCCGACTACATGAATCTAACACACTCGCTTAGAGTCCCCTGGCTAAGATATATTATGACCTTTTTTTAAAATATGGGCTGCGAAGCATATTACCAAAACCCACAATCACTGGAAAAAATAACCAGGAGAGATTTGAGGGCTCTGACTTTGAAGTACTTGGATGAACAGAGATGGGAAGTGGAATCAAAAAAATCTACAGTAATGTCTAACCAACTAATTCTGTTGACGGATGCAGTCCAGCCTAACCTAGTAAGCGTGGTAAATCCCCGACATCGATTTGTCCTTACAAGATTCCGCTTAAATATCTTCCATCGGCTAGTAACCTTTCCGATTATGTGCGACTGGAGTACAGTCTTAAGCTCCCCAATCTACAATGCATGTGGTCCTCTTTTGTAAATTTTATGATATTCCAAGAAAACGTATTTTATTGCCTTTTTTAAGATCGACTAATTTGCGTCAGTGCCACGACGCGTATTTTAGCTTACAGATTTTATCCTCTACTGAAATGTGTGGAATTTTAGCAAACTTTTTATGTACATTACTCTCTGTAAGGAAGTCTATGGGCGTACTGAACTAATTTTATTTGAAAAATTTGGAATTTCCGGTAAACTCCTCACTCTCCAGAAAATACTGTAATTGAACTCGATTTTGCACTGATGTAAATTTATCAAGTTTTATATACCTGTCCTTGAATGAATTAACGATGTGTTTTATTATCTTCCCTATTTATTTATAATTTTTCTTATACATATTTATCAATGTAGTATTACTTGATACTTTTATGGCCTGTTGAAAGCCGAATAAAGTCTGTTTGATGATGATGATGATGAAGGATCGGTATGGGTTCAAAACCTCATCCACTAGTTCTACAGTAGTACATTCATGAAGATAATGACCATGACTGTGTTTCCTCTCTCGGTGATAGGGAGGCAAGAAATGGATTTAGACGCCCATCGCTGATGCCCTGGAGGCAGAAGCAGGGCCCTGGTCTGAATGGAATGCTGCAGCTGCATATGTCCCGATGAAGGCTTGCAAATCTTTAATAATAGTTTGAGCGTCACCTGATCATTGTAGCCACAACTTTAGAGATCTGGAGCAGGAATCAACAGTGACTAAGATGCATGTGCATGCACCATCAGGTGTCAGGGGGCCACAATGGTCTAGGTACACACATTGCAGAGGTTTGTTGGAAATTAGGAGGGGTGTCTGTGGTGGGGACTTCACTGTGGACTCTCTGATTTGTTGGCAAAGACATACTGTCTAGTCTGCTTGCATAGACCTGGCCACTAGTAGTGTTTTTGCAATAATGAAATTGTAGCTGCCATACCTCCATGGGCAGAAGCAAGCCCTTCATGTGCTGCTTTTATTAGATCTAATCTCTGGTCTTGGTTGGGGATCACACGATCACCCACCCCTGGTATTGTTATGAATGCAACATTTTGGGCACCTAGATAATAGGAATATTTGGCGGGATACGCCTTTGGCAAGGGCTTGCTGTAGGCTGAAACTTTTGCAGCAGCCAATGGTCCATCATCCAACCTCGTCATAGAATGAATACTCACAGAAACAGAAGCTGTGGCTAATGCTGACTTAGCTGCTTCGTCAGCCTATTGTACGTACTTCATGGATATTTGCTAGCATCCCCTTTAGACCTGCTACCTTCCACAGAAGTCTGTGTTTGATTATGTTTCCTTTTGAGTCTCTGCACCCATTCTTGTGCCAGTAATGCAGATATTCATTGAAGGTCTGGACACAATAATGCAAATCACACACAATGAGCGTTAGAAGTTCAGGATCTTTATGTTCCGGTGCCAATATTAGAGCCTTAAGCTCTGACAGTTGTCCTGTGCGGTCCCCTAAGTTCTGTGTGTATGTGTTCCAACGGTGGCACTTGCCATCCCTCATGCATCCGCTCACACCTGCGCAAGTGGGGGAGTATTGTTGTTTAGTGCCTACTGCTGGTTGTGCTGAACCATCAGTACATATGATCCTTTGGTATTGTGTGGGAGGGGAAATCTTTATCCCATCCTATATGGTTGCAATACAGTGCTGGGGCTTGTGCCAATACCCAAACTACTGCGTGATCCTCTCTTAGTTCTTCAGCAACAACAACCGAGAAAGATGGCATAATGACATCTTCCCCTAGTGGGAGTGTCATAACATAATGTTAGTTTTTCCCAGAATATAACTTTAATATAACTTCTATGTCTCCTTCAATTAGAATTTTCACTTTGTATACCCTATCTGGGGGTAAGACACGCATGCTGCATCACGCATGTCCACAGATTTGACTTCTAAAACGTCGTCCGTTGCAGTCACATCCAGAGGCTCCTGAAGATTACAGAGAACTATTGTGACCTCTGCTGCGCTGTCTAGCAGAGTCAGTGCCCACGTCCGGTTCTTCATTAAAGTTCTCATAATGTGTGGCATTTCTAGCCAGAATTGTTGCCAGTTTCTTCTTTTTAAACTGTGGTTTCTGGAAGGGAGGTTTCTCTTCCTTTTTATGGAAGGTTCAGATGAGCTTTGTGAATCTTTTCTTGGTTTCACTTATTTGTTTCAATCGTTCGGCATGCCCGCCTCTCTCAACGTATTTAACCAGTGAATCTTGAAAGAAAGTGAAATCGGCATGTATCAATATAATGATATCTATCAGGAGTTTTTAAAGTATCTCTATTTCTAAGATTGTAAAGTTTCTCTGAGGTCTCCGATCGTGGAGATTCTCCTCTCTGTTTTACATTAGCTTTACCTTGTTTCTGTTTATCCCAGTGTTTAGTAGAACCCTCAGGTGCTTGCTTGGTAGAATCCTTATTGGATTTATCTTGTGGTTGTGATTTAACTGGTCTGGCTCCCAGACTATCTCAGCATATACTGCTCAGCGATAATCTTAGGCTCACGTTCTTGATCCTGTACAGCAGCATCCCAGGGCCTCTGGCGTACTGCCAATGCTACTGCTTCCCCTTTACAGTTACTTAATATTATTGAGGATATTGTGGCAAAGTTGCCCATTAATTGCATCCCCAGATCTAGGGCTGGGGCAGCCCAATATTCATCTTGAATTCGTTTTAACCCTTCCGGAAGATTCACAAGTGTTGGTGTACCATGTGCTATAGTGTAGAGTGCAGCAAACACTGGACCCCAAATGGTGCAGATGTCCACTGAGGGAACCATCCCAAATGGCAAGCAAATTGTGTGAATTCTGTGTTTATTTTGGGGTCCTGATGGGGAAACACTGCTTCCAAAGCGCTAATTTTTTGTGCTAACCAAAACAGAATCTCTTCATGTTTGGAGCAGCCCTTTCTGGGACGGTGCTCAAAGTCCGCATTACGAATTGCATTAATTGTCCATATATTCCTACTAAATTAGTGCATAGGCGGTGTGTGTCTGCTACTGCCATTGCACTTACATTTGGGTGCTGTGTATAGGTAGACAGTTCTCTCGATGTAGGTCTGTCATTACTTAATGGACCTAATCTAACATTCTCTGGAACATGTGTTAGAGAGCCATCAAGCCAAAGTTCGTGTTCTTCAAAAGATAGTGGTATTTCTAAACATGTGTCTGGTCTGTATTGTGCGGGTGCATTTGCTGGAGTGTAGTGAAGAAATGTTGGATCTTCCCATCTGCTTCTTGAATGGTGACCCAAGAGTATAAAAAATCTGTTCTGTATGTGAGCCTCAACGACAAATCTAACCTCTCCTCCCTCTTCTGTGAGGACATTATTTTTTAAATGTGTTGTGAGGGAAAGTCTCATGTTTGCTGCAATTACAACCCTTTTTTTGTCTGTCATTTTTTTAATGGAATTGAATAGTCCACAGATAGAAACACCAACCAGGGAGTTCCTTTTAAAAGCTCAATCTTCAACAACCTACAGCGTCCAATAGGTACTACTTATCTAGCTTAGGAGGATATTCCCTAAAACCACCAACGTCTCCGTATTAAGTAATTAGGGTGCCTTTTGCAAAAAATGAAACAGAGATACTAGGGAGATCCATAAAGTCAGTGCTTAACCAACATCATTTTGTGTTGCTAAAGTTGCCTTAAGTGGGAAGGGTATACTCACTGTGCCATTGGATATAGCCTGGCTGATGAAGGGGGATACTCTGATACCGGTCCCAGGATGCATGTTTCCGGTCCAGGGAAGACCTGGCCTGTTAATTCGGTCTGGACTTTTCCCATGGAGAACGGGGTCAAGACTGATTTGCATATGGCTGGGTCCAAATGGGGTGACATGGTGAGCAAATGAACAATGGATTAAACCCAGATTTGTGACTAAGGGTGAGTGTTTGAAAAGTTTCAGCACTCCGTCCATCATCCTTTTGTGTTGCTAAAGTTGCCATAAGTGTGAGGGTTATGAACAGACGGGAGTCCCATGCTCATTCTGCCATTGGATTCACGCTAGCCAGACTGATGAAGGGTAATACCCTGAAACTGGCCCTAGGATGCCTGTTTCCAGTTCAGGGAGGACCTGGCAGTTCAGGCTGGACGTTTCCCATGGGGAGCAGGGTCAAGACTGATTTGCATTGTGAGAAAATGCCTCCTTTTCACATGGGTAGTCCCCACTTTTGCCTGATGTATGATGTAGCCTAGAAATTGATAGTGCCCATGGCCCCTGCTAACTAGGTTCCCTGGGCCCAAGCTCTTTCCCTAAACTGTTGTGATGCATTGTCACAATTGGAGACACCCTTGACTGTCCCTATAATCCACTAGTAAATAGTACTTAGTGGCCCAGGGCAGACGGTACTAAGGGTAGGTCCTTGAGGGCAGCAGCACTGATTGTGTCACACTCTAGGGCCGTGCATCCAGGTGCACCCAACACTGCCATTGTAAGCTGAGTGTCCTGATGCAAACCTAAAGAGAAAACTCGACATGGCAGACTACCTCTGTGCCCTGTCCACTCCACACTGCATACCATATAGGTAAGTCACCCCTAAGGCAGGCATCACCCCCAAGGCAGGGTAAACTATATTTTATGTTAGGGCATAGCTGCATGAGCAATATGCCCCAACTGTGTCCTTGCCAAACCTGGGACATGGTGAGTGAACAGAGCAGCCATTCTACATACATGTGCTGGACACTGGTCAGTACGAGTTTCATTTTCATTTATTATAAAAGGTACCCAGTGGTCACCTTTGAGGTGCCCCCCTGCAAAAGCTAATTACCCTGGCATGGTTGCTTACTGGTTCTATCAAGCCTGCCACTGCCACTTCCAGACATCAAATCTACAAACCGTGGGGGAGAGATTTGTCTCTCTTGTTTGTAGAACAAAGCCCTTCCTGGGTGCAGGTGACAACACCCTCTCCCTCAGGAATGTGCACTGCCCTGGTGGTGAGCCTCAAAGGACTAACCACCTTTAAAACTTGACCCCAGGCCTGCTGCTAGCAGCAGATGGTAATTCCCCCTTTTGGCGGGAGCAATGGTGGGAAACTCAAACGAAGGGTAGGAGGAGTGGCCCCACCTGGCATGCACCACCCCTAAGGTGTTGCCTCCAAGGTACACCATTTTATTTTTCTTCATCTTGGATGGAAGGAAAATAGCCAATGAGAGATAGGGAAGTGACCCTTCCACAGGAAGCAGTCACTTCAGTGGGTGTAGCCACCCAAAGGCAGATGACCCATTGGTCACTACTAGTTTACCCCTAAAACTCCCACTAAATACAGTATTTAGTGGGCACCCGTAGACCAGGAAATCAGATTCCATAGACAAAAGAAGACCAGCATCAAGACGATCCAGAGCAGATGAACTGTGGACCTGCTGCACCCAAGAAAATGTGCCACACCCTGCCTTCTGCACCCAGGACCCAACAATCGTCCCTGAGGAGCTGTTGGACAACTGGACAACTCTACAAGAACCCTAGAGGACCTCTAGGCTTCACAAATCACCCAAGAACTCCCTTCAGAATGGAGGTACCACTCTACAACTTAAAGAAACCAACAAGCCAGGGAGGGTCACTTCACTGACTAGCTGCTAACTCCCAAACCGGATATCACAGCTGGACCAAACTTCACCCCGATGACCATGAGAAGAAACTATGCCAGAGTGCCAATCTTGGTGGTACAGCAACCCCTAGCGGCTAAACCATGTTAATGCCCTGGGTATTGGTCTGCTAACGTTGGACACCAAGCAAAACAGCATGCCTGGGACTGCAACTGGACCAGGAGGAAGTCCCTGTCAAGTGATTTCAGGAACACTCAGGACCGCCCACCAGAGTGCCCCCGTTGTCCTGCAAACAACCCTTAAACCAACTTACCTCCTGCTCCAGAGGGTTTCCTTGAGCACAGCTCCTAACTCACCTATTTGCTTTGCACCCAGCCACCCTGTGCCCTGCACCAAAGAAACTGCTGTGCCCTAAGGGTCCCCCACTCCTTGCAACCCCTAGATTCCAAAGGGGACCCCAAAGATTAAACTTTAAACTTACCTGTGCAGTGCTTTTCCAAGTGGTCCCCCACAGTGGCCCTGCTACAGCTCCAGAGCCGCCTGAAGTTCTCCAGCTGGCACAAAGTGCCCATTGCTGACATCGACCAACCTGTAAAAGAAGAATTTGCTAAACCAACTGTGTGATTTTATGTGTATTTTTAAAGTTGACCCACCATTGATTCCTATAGTGCGTAATTATGTGCAAAAAGATTATTTTCCTCGAAGTTCAAAAATTCATATTTTGAAAAGTACTTAGCCAATTTTGATTATTTTGATCTTAAAAATGATATGGAAATCTGATGTATTTTTATAAATTGGTCTCAAGTTATTACTTTGAGTGTGTGAGTTGCTAGGCTGATGCTGTGAGTACAACAAATGCTTTTCACTTCTCCAAGATTGGCCTAACTGCTTGACCAAGCTACCTTTAAATATTAGAGCATTAGGTGATCTAGTTTTACCCCTGTAAACCAACGTGTGGTTGCATGGACCCCCTGGAAAATGGGCCTAGATTTGCACACTACATAGAAGGCCAGCCTTCTACATGAATACGGCTGGGTCCAAACTTGGGTGGCATGGTCAGCAAATGAACAATGGATTAAACCCAGATCTATGACTGGAAGTGAGTGTTTGAAATGTTTCAGCACTCCGTCCTTCATCTTTTTGTGTTGCTAAATTTGTTTTAAGTGAGAAGGGTAGGACCAGGCGTGGGTCCACTCCCATGCTCACTTTGCCACTGGGTTCAAGTTAGCCTGGCTAATAAAGGGTGATACCCTGAAACTGGTCCCAGGATGCTTGTTTCCAGTCTAGGGATGGCATGGCCTGGCAGTTTGGGCTGGACTGTTCCCATGGGAAACAGGGTCAAACTGATTTTCATATGCCTGGGTTCAAATGGGGTGGCATGGTGAGCAAATGAACAGTGTACTAAACTCAGTTCTGGGACTGGGGGTAAGTGTTTGAAAAAATTCAGCACTCCATCCATCATCCTTTTATGTTGCTAATGTTGCCCTAAGTGGTTAGGGTATACCCAGTTATGGGTCCCATGCTCACTGTGTCACTTGATTCAAGCTAGTCTGGCTGATGAAGGGTGATACCCTGAAACCGGTCCCAGGGTGCTTGTTTCTGGTCCAGGGAGGACCTGGCCTGGCAGTTCGGGCTGGACTGTTTCCATGGGGAACAGGGTCAAGACTGATTTGCATATGACTGGGTCCAAACTAGGTTGGCGCGGTGATCAAAAGAACAATGGATTAAACCCAAATCTATGACTGGGGGTGAGTGTTTGAAAAGTTTTGCCACTTAGTCCAGCATCCTTTTGCATTGCTAACCAACGTTGGTGGTCCCATGTTGCAGGACTCCCGTTGTAGTAACAAAACTTCCGGATTTTGGGCGGCAACACCACTGAGCATGGGGGACTGACTGATTCACACTCTGTGACAGATGTCAGCATAACCCTTTCAGCTAGCAGCACCTCACCAGTACCAGAGGTAAAAGTGATTTGTGGCAGTTTATCACTCCTCAGGGAAGTTGTGGTAGAATGGATCATACACCTTTCTCTCAGTTATACAGGCCCCATATGTTAGAAATGGGGTCTCTAGTTGGCAGAGGTATACACCCTTGTCAAGTAGGGACCACAATCCTAGTCAGGGTAAGTCACACACAATGCAAATTATCCTGTGCCCACCTTCTGGTAGCTTGGTACTGAGCAGTCAGGCTTAACTTAGAAGGCAATGTGTAAAGTATTTGTGCAATAAATCATACAATAGCAAGGTGAAGAACACCACAAAAATACACCACACAGGTTAAAAAAATATAAGATATTTATCTGAGTAAATTAAGATCGAAACGAGCAAGATTTGATAAGCACAATTTGAAATATCACTTTTGCAATGATAAGAAGAGTCTTAAGTCTTTAGAAATCAACAAATGCCTTTTGTGTGCACAAAGTACCTGGTATGCATCAAAATAACACACATGAAGACCGCAGGAGAGGAGATGTGTGGAAAAAGGAAGGTGTGCATCAGATTTTCTGACGCGGCACAGACAGTGCGTCGATTCTTCCCACGCAGCAAGGGGCTTTGCGTCAATTTCCGGCATGCAGTCTTGGATCCTCACTGCACAGTGGGGTCTTTTGATGCCCAGGGACGATGTGTGAAAATCCTGGGCGTGCGGGAAGAAGTCACAGGTGCTGTGTCGATGCGGTATGGTGATGCGTCACAGTTTCTGTCACACAGCAGCTGCTGCGTCGATTCCTTACGCAGGAAGTCGGGCTGCATCGTTCCAGCTTGGTGATGCGTTGATACGGTGTGGATGTGTGTCAACCTTCCGGTCACAACGCAGGCGATACATCAACCTCCAGTCGGGGAGATGGGCTGCATCGTTCGGGTTCAGCGGTGTGACGATTCTTTCAAAGTGGGGCAGGCTGTGCGTCGTTTCCGGCAGGCTGTGTGGCGATTTTCTCCACACAAAGAATTTCCTTGAAGAGGATAAGTCTTTTTGGCCCTGAGACTTTTTTAACAGGAGACAAGCTCAATCCAAGCCCTTGGAGAGCACTTCTCAGCAGAGCCAGAGGCCAACAAGGCAGCAGGGCAACAGCAAGGCAGCAGTCCTTCACAGCAAAGCAGTCCAGGTGAGTCCTTTGGACAGCCAGGCAGCTCCTCTTGGCAGGTTGCAGGATCTGGTTTAGAGTGTCTGTCCCAGGAAGTGCCTGAGTTGGTGGGGTCGGGGACCCAGTTGAGATACCCAAAAGTGCCTTTGCAGTGGGGGAGACTTCAAAGGGTGGTTTTGAAGTGCACAAGGTCCCCTTTCAGTACAGGTCTGTCTGCCTGGGTCGCAGTAGGGGGTTTGGCAGTCCATTGTGTGAGGGCAGGTCACTAGCCTTTGAAATGTAAGTTTCAGGCCCTCCACTCTTCCAGCCCAGGAAGACCCATTCAGTATGCAGATAAGTGCAAGTGTGACTCAGTATCCTGTGTTGTTAGTTGTCTGGGTGAAATGTACAAGGAAGCTGTCAACCAACCCAGCCCAGATGTGGATTGGAGACAGGCTGTAAGGCACAGATGGATTTTAAGTGTGGAGAAATGCTCACTTTCTAAAATCTTCACTTGCTAATACAGTAATATAAAATCCAACCTCGTCAATAAGCAGGATTTTGTATTATCATTCTGGTCATACTAAGCATGACTTATTTACCCCTTTCTGATCAGAATCTACCACTCAAACATTATATGAGGGTAGCCCTAATGTTAGCCTATGAAAGGAGGAGGCTTCACAGTAGTGGAAAACAAATTTATGAGTTTTCCACTACCAGGACATATAGAACACATAGGTACATGTCCTGCCTTTTACCTGCACCCTGCCCTATGGGTTACCTAGGGCCTACCTTAGGGGTGACTCATATGTAGAAAAAAAGGGAGTTTAAGGCTTGGCAAGTACTTTTAAATGCCAAGTCAAAGTGGCAATGAAACTGCACACACAGGCCTTGCAATGGCAGTCCTGAGACATGGTTAAAAGGCTACTTATGTGGGTAGCACAACCAGTGCTGCAGGCCCACTAGTAGCATTCATTCTAAATGCCCTGGACACATGTAGTGCACTTTACTGGGGACTTACGGGTAGATCAAATATGCCAATTGGGTATGAAACAATGTTACCATGTTTAAGGAAGAGAGCATATGCACTTTAGCACTGATTAGCAGTGGTAAAGTGTGCAGAGTCCTAAAACCATCAAAAACAGGGTCAGAAAAGTGGAAGGAGGCAGGCAAAAAGTTGGGGAATGACCACCCTAAGGCTGTCAGGGCTAACATCATACATGCAAAGACAAAACAGAAGCAGGATATTGGTTCAATAGATTTTATTGAAGCAACTGAATTCTATGTAAAAAGGCATGATTTGCAATCATGAGGCTAATGAAACACAACACTATTACAGCAGTGACCAGGAGAGTGAAACACAGGAAGAGTCCCACCATATTGTCACCATAGTGTATCTAATATCCCTACCTATACTACTACGTTTCTACATGACAGCAGATATCAGCGGTGGCCCTAATCCGCCCATCTAGTCCCAGGAAGGAAGCTCAGTCTCCATCCAGAGGTAAAGCAGAGGTCTGTTAGTCTGCTGGGAGTGCTCCCATGTAGACAAAGAGGAAGCACAGAGTTTCAGCACCACTGTGCTGACGTGCAGCATACGATGGCAGGCTGGCTAGAATGTCCCCTCTGAATTATTTTGAGCAGCATGTTGTTTTATGATAAAACATGTTGTTCTGAGAACTGCCCTGATGTGATCATGTGCCTTTTCTGTGTAAGGTAGACTTTGCACTCTCTGGACCGGCAATACCTGGTAAATGTGTGCAGCCTTTGAGTGAGCACAGGAAGAAATGTTGTGCAGAGAAATGAATAACATATTCTGCATGGAATGGCAACTGATAAAACTAGTAGAACATTGCCAATAAAAATTAAGCCTTGGTACAATAATGGAAGGAATAAAATGACAAGCGACTAGGTGAGAGGGTGTGGGCCTCAGACCCAAGCTAAGATAAATGTGCCTAAATAAACTCTAAAATACCCTCACAACAGTCCAATTTCTGGCTCTCCAGCACAGTACGTCCAATTTCCTGCACACTGCACAGTTCTCTCATCTTCCCAGGACCCCTTCCCACTTGCAGGCCCCATCCTGGCTCTCCTGCAGAGTACCTCCTCTCCTCCTCTGCACCCTTCACAGGTCTCCCTTCTTCCCAGAACCCCTTCCCGCTTGCAGGCCCCATCCTGGCTCTCCTGCAGAGTTCCTCCTCTCCTCTGCACCCTGCACAGCTCCCCCTTCTCCCCAGAACCCCTTCCCTCCTATAGGTCCCAATCCTGGCTCTCCTGCACTGTGCCACTCTTGGCTGCCCTGCACAGCACCACCACTCCCCTGCACCCTGCACTGATCTCCCTTCTTCTCAGGCTTCATCCCTCCTGCAGGTCCCACTCCTGGCTCTGCTGTACAATAACTTCACTTCCCTGCACAGCTCTCTCTCCTTCACAGAACCCTCTTCCTCTGCTCCTCCACAGCTCTCCCCGTCTCACCGCCCCTATGTTCTGGTTCTCCTGCACACTACCAACCCTGCCTCTCCTGCACAGCTCTCTCTCCTTCCCAGAATCCCCTCTCTCCGCTCGTGCACAGCTCTCCCTCCTTCCCGTATCCCTCCTGCAGATCCCACTCCTAGCTCCCTTGGACCCTGCACAGCTCTCTCTCCTTCCCAGAATCCCCTCTCTCCGCTCGTGCACAGCTCTCCCTCCTTCCCATATCCCTCCTGCAGATCCCACTGCTGGCTCCCTTGCACCCTGCACAGCTCTTTCTCCTTCCCTACTGCATGTCCCACTCCTGGCTCCCTTGCACCCTGCACAGCTCTCTCTCCTTCCCAGAATTCCCTCTCTCCGCTCGTGTACAGCTCTCCCTCCTTCCCGTATCCCTGCTGCAGATCCCACTGCTGGCTCCCTTGCACCCTGCACAGCTCTCTCTCCTTCTCTACTGCATGTCCCACTCCTGGCTCCCTTGCACCCTGCACAGCTCTTTCTCCTTCCCTACTGCATGTCCCACTCCTGGCTCCCTTGCACCCTGCACAGCTCTCTCCCCTTCCCATGATCCCCTCTCTCCGCTCGTGCACAGCTCTCCCTCCTTCCCATATCCCTCCTGCAGATCCCACTGCTGGCTCCCTTGCACCCTGCACAGCTCTCTCTCCTTCCCTACTGCATGTCCCACTCCTGGCTCCCTTGCACCCTGCACAGCTCTCTCCCCTTCCCGGAACACTCACCCTCTGCTCCTGCACAGCTCTCCCTCCTTCCCGTATCCCTCCTGCAGATCCCACTGCTGGCTCCCTTGCACCCTACACAGCTCTTTCTCCTTCCCTACTGCATGTCCCACTCCTGGCTCCCTTGCACCCTGCACAGCTCTCTCCCCTTCCCAGAATCCCCTCTCTGCGCTCGTGCACAGCTCTCCCTCCTTCCCATATCCCTCTTGCAGATCCCACTGCTGGCTCCCTTGCACCCTGCACAGCTCTCTCTCCTTCCCTACTGCATGTCCCACTCCTGACTCCCTTGCACCCTGCACAGCTCTCTCCCCTTCCCAGAATTCCCTCTCTCCGCTCGTGTACAGCTCCCCCTCCTTCCCGTATCCCTCCTGCATGTCCCACTCCTGGTTCCCTTGCACCCTGCACAGCTCTCTCCCCTTCCCGGAACACTCACCCTCTGCTCCTGCACATCTCTCCCTCCTTCCCTGGCCTTTTCCCTTCCCACTCCTGGGTCTCCTGAACAGTACCTTCACTCCCCTGCACCCTGCACAGATCTCTCCTTCCCAGAACCCCCTTCCTCCGCTCCTGCACAGCTCTTCCCCCTTCCCTGGGCTTATCCCTCCTGCAGGGCCCACTCATGGGGCTCCTGCACGGGATTTCACTCCCCTACACAGCTCTCTTTTCTTCCCAGAATTCCCTTCATCTGCTCCTGCACAGCTCTCCCCGTCTCCCCGTCCCTCGGTTCTGGTTCTCATGCACAATACCAATCCTGCACAGCTTTCTCTCCGTTCCTCCTACAGGTCCCACGTCCTGGCTCCCTTGCACCCTGCACAGCTCCCCCTTCTTCCCGGAACCCCTCCACCGCTCCTGAACAGCTTTCCTTCCTTCCCTGGCCTTATCCCTCCTGCAGGTCCCACTCCTGGGTCTCCTGCACAGAACCTCCACTCTCTGCACCCTGCACAGCTCTCCCTCCTTCCTAGGCTTTATCCATCATGCAGGTCCCCCTCCAGGGTCTCCTGCACAGTATTTCACTCCCCTGCACAGCTCTCTTTCATTCCCAGGGCCCCCTCCACCGCTCCTGAACAGCTCTCCCTCCTTCCCTCGCCTTATCCCTCCTGCAGGTCCCCCTCCTGGGTCTCCTGCACAGAACCTCCTCTGTCTGCACCCTGCACAGCTCCCCCTCCTTCCCGGAACCCCTCCATCGCTCCTGAACAGCTTTCCTTCCTTCCCTGGCCTTATCCCTCCTGCAGGTCCCACTCCTGGGTCTCCTGCACAGAACCTCCACTCTCTGCACCCTGCACAGCTCTCCCTCCTTCCTAGGCTTTATCCATCATGCAGGTCCCCCTCCAGGGTCTCCTGCACAGTATTTCACTCCCCTGCACAGCTCTCTTTCATTCCCAGGGCCCCCTCCACCGCTCCTGAACAGCTCTCCCTCCTTCCCTCGCCTTATCCCTCCTGCAGGTCCCCCTCCTGGGTCTCCTGCACAGAACCTCCACTCTCTGCACCCTGCACAGCTCTCCCTCCTTCCTAGGCTTTATCCATCATGCAGGTCACCCTCCAGGGTCTCCTTCACAGTATTTCACTCCCCTGCACCCTGCACAGCTCTCTTTCCTTCCCAGGGCCCCCTCCACCGCTCCTGAACAGCTCTCCCTCCTTCCTTGGCCTTATCCCTCCTGCAGGTCCCACTCCTGGGTCTCCTGCACAGAACCTCCACTCTCTGCACCCTGCACAGCTCCCCCTCCTTCCCAGAACCCCCTCCCTCCGCTCCTGCACAGCTCTCCCTCCTCCCTAGGACTTTTCCCTCCTGCAAGTGCCACTCCGGGGTCTCCTGCACAATACCGCCACCCTCTCTACCTTGCACAGCTCCCCCTCCTTCCCAGAACCTCCTCCTCCGCTCCTGCACAGCTCTCCCCGCCCCCCGGTTCTGGTTCTGCTGCAGTCATGGCCGTGTGGCGGATACACAGATCCCCCTGGGCAGCGCTAATGGCCCGATTCAATTACACTGAGTTGATGGCACTTAGAGTGCATTAAGGGCTGAGGCTCCGGGAAGGAAAGTCAGGGAGGGGGGAGACGGGGAGGGAGAGACATGGAGAGATGAGCAGCCTCGCCCCCCTCCCTCCCGCCTCTCCCCGGGCCATTCACAAGAGCTGCAGGCATCCTCTGCATTCACAAAACCGCCTGCAGCCTGAAAGCAGCGGAGCAGGGGCACCCCGGCCTGGGCATCGGAAGCAGGGTCCGCACTGGGCATAGGGCAGGTGCCTAGACACCTGGAGAAGAAGCAGTGTCCGCGGTGGGCACCGAGAGCCAGGCACGTGCCCATACATCTGGAGCAGGGGCTGTGCGCGCAGTGGGCATCGTCAGCTGGGCACCTGCTAGAGATCTGCAGCAGGGGCATCCTTGGCATCGGAAACACGTCGGAGCTCGGTACACCCTGGACACTGTGAGCGCGGCACGTCTGCATATTGGGGGTACAGCACGTGCCGACAGATCTGGAACAGGGCAGGGCGCACCCTGCGGACGGTGGGCAAGGCACACCCTGGGTATCGCGGGACGGCAGATCCTGTCTACTAGACGCAGAGCGCGTGCCTACACATCTGGAACAGGCGAGGGCACACCCCTGCGACGGTGGGCACGGCACACCCTGGGCATCGAGGGCCAAGCGCATCCAGTCTACTGGACGCAGAGCGCTTGTCTCCACATCTGGAACAGGGCAGGGCGCACCCTGCGGACGGTGGGCACGGCGCATCCCTATACATTGGGAGCACAGCGCAGCCTGGGCATCGAGGACACGGCATATCCTGTACATCGGAAGTGCAGCGCGTGCCTATACATCCGGAACCGAGCCAGGGCGCACCCTGGGCATAGGGATCAGGACACACCCCTTTCTATCTGGAGCAGGGGCAGTGCGCACCCTGGGCATCAGGGGGAGGACGCGTGCTAGAGATCTGAAGCAGGGCACACCCCTATGCATCGCCATACATACACCTCCGCACAGGGAGCCCTGCCCGTTCTCCCGGATGTTCTTAGCGCTCCATTACCTATATAAAGACGGATCTATAGGGGAACGGCTCACCGCGAGATACGCGCATTCCTCCAAGCCCCTCGTCCATAGGCGCCTCATCGGATCTTGGATTTCACCTATTCCTTGACCCCCAGTGGGGAGAGGAGACGCTGCACCCTGCGGGGTGTCCCTGCCAGGGACCACGGGGTACAGGAGAGGAGAAGAGACACCCGAGAGAGGGCCGGAGACGTAAGAGACATCATTAGCACCCTGGCACCAGCCGGTGCCAGCATGGAGCTGCGCTCTCACAGAGGTGAGTGCGCTCCCACCTCGGGGGGAGTGGGAGGGGGGGACGCTGCACCCTGCGGGGTGTCCCTGCCAGGGACCACGGGGTACAGGAGCGTAGAAGAGACAGCCGAGAGAGGGCCTGGGAAGTAAGAGACACCAGCCGGTGCCAGCATGGAGCTGCGCGCTCAGAGGAGAGTGCGCGCCCACCTGGGGGGCGGTGGATAAGAGAGGGAGGTGGTGCTTGGGCTAAATGGGGTGAGGGCAGTGGGGTGCGGAGGGGCTCCTGATGGGGGAGTGGAACTACAGCCATGCACTTCTGCAAACTTCACAAAACTGTGTTTCATGACGTGAAATCTCCCAAAAAGTGAAAATGAAAACTGCAAAATCAGGATTCCCATGTTGCTTCTCAGGTATAAAAGTTTGGAGATGGTATTTTACGGAAGGATTAGTGCGTTCTTATGCCGGAAATCGGTGCCACAAAGTAACTCTCTGCCCCTTTAGAGATACAATTGAGACATGCATGCGATTTGCGGCGGACTTTGAATGTAGCAACTACTGCGAGGCAAAATATAAATTCTACGTCAAAAATCAAAAGTTACAGAGGAGTTGGGAGCCTCGCTAAGATCGGCCGACAGAAGGGTGAGTACCGGACTGCGCTGCCGGGGACTCTCTGAAGGTGTGATGGGCCCAGAGGAAGATAGAGTGAGAGCGATAGAGAGAGAGAGAGAGGGGGGGGGGGAGTGCAAGAGAGGTGGAAAGGGAAGGAGGGAAAGAGAGAGAGACGGAGAAAGAGAGGCAGGGAGAGAGAGGGAGTGCAAGAGAGGAGAGAGGTGGAGAGAGAGAGAGGGATTGCAAGTGAAGATAGGGAGGAGAGGGGGTGCAACAATGGAGGGGGGCGTGAGAGAGGGGGTGCATGAGAGGAGAGAGCGGGAGGTGGGGAGAGAGGGGAGGAGTGCAAGAAAGGAGAGAGGGTGAGCGTGAGGGGGAAGCGGAAGAGAGAGGCAGGGCGAGAGAGAGAGACGGAGAGAGACAAAGGGAGAGAGAGAGAAGAGAGAGAGGAGCGAGAGAGGCAGGCAGAGAGAGAGAGGGGGGCAGGAAGAGACAGAGAGGGGAGAGAGAGGCAGGGAGAGACAGAGAGGGGAGAGCGAGACGGAGAGAGAGGCATAGAGAGAGAGAGAGGAGAGAGGCAGGGAGAGAGAGAGAGAGAGGCAGAGAGAGAGAGAGGCATCGCAGGAGAACCACAAAGAGACCGCGAGGCGGATAGACAGTGGACAGAGAGGGTGGCTATGGCCGCTCTGGTCACACCGTACACAATGCATTCTCGGGCCCGTGTTTCTCTTGCTGCCAGTCTGCCACACGTGCTCGCCCCTGCATGGGTGGAGCCTCCGCATGAGGTGGGTCCGGGCCTCGCCTGGTGCGGGTCCTGAGACCACCGCCCTCTGCACGGCTGTGCCCTCGCCTGATGCAGGTGGTGAGTCCACCACCACCCCCTTCTGCATGGGTGGGTCCTCTCCAGGAGCTGGGTCTGGGCCTCACCCGGTGCTGATGCCACCACCCCTCCAAGTATGGGTCTTCTCCATGAGATGGGTTCGCGCTTGGGCTGGGTCAGATCCTGAGACCACCAACCCTCCATGGGTGGGTCCTTGCCATGTCCAATCCTGATCTGGGGCATGAGCTGCACTGAGACCACCATCCTATGCATGAGTGAGCGCGCCTCATGAGGCCTGCCCAAGCCTGTTCTTCTGCATGTGCTGAGACCACCAGCTCCTGCATGGAATGGAGGAGTCCCTCCGCATTGACCCATGCACTTCCTCTGGTGTGTGTCTGTTGTGTGCTGAGACCACCATCCTATGCATGGATGGTCTTTGGCACGACCCATGCCCACGCTTGATGCATTTGTTGTATATATTGGCACTACAAGCCCCTCCAGAGGCAGATCCTTCACAAGACCCTTGCTCTGACTTGATTCTGTTCATGAGTTGCCTGTGCTGAGACCACCAGCCCATGCCCAGGTGGGTCCTCGATGAGCCAAGCTCAGCCTTGGAGCAAGGGTTGAGACCACCAGCCTATGTAAGGGTTGGTCTGTTGTGAGCTATACCAGGGCCTGGAGCATGTCCTGAGACCACCACCCCCTACAAGGGTGGGTCTTCACCATGAGCCGTGCCTAGACCTAGAGCATGTCCTGAGACCACGGCCCCCTGCATGAGCAGGTCTCCACCATGAGCCATGCCCAGATCTTGACTGCTGCATGTGGTGAGACCAACAAATCCTGCACAGGTAGATTCTCACCATGAGTTGAGCTCAGGCCTTGAGCATGTGCAGAGACCACCAGCCACTGGATTGAGTGGGTCTTTGCAAGGTCCAGATCTGATCCATTGCATGTTTTGCGACCACTAGCCCCACAATGGTGAGTCTTCTATGAGCCATGCCCAGGCCTGGCGCTAGTGCTATGGCCACCAGCCCCTGCATGGATGGGTCTTCGCCATGTCAGATATGATCCATTTCAAGTGCTGAGACCACCAGCCCTGTGCTCAGGCCCAGAGCATGTCCTGAGACCTCCCCCCCTACATGGGTGGGTCCTCATCTTGGGCCATGTCTAGAAATGATCTGCTCAATGTGCTGAGAGCACAGGCCAGACACGGGTGGGTCCTCTCCATGCCCTGGAGCATGTGCTGAGACCACCAGCCAATGCAGGGATGGGTTCTCACAACGTGCTGTGCTTAGGCTTGGAGCATGTTCTGAGACCACAAATCCCAGCACAAGTGGGTTCTCACCATGAGCCATGTTCAAATCTTGTCTGCTACATGTGCTGTGACCACTAGCCCCTGCACCGGTGTGTCCTCACCATGCACCATGCTCAGGCCTGGAGTATGTATTGAGACCACAATCCCCTTCCTGGGTGTCATCGCTATCAGCCGTGTCCAGGCCCTGAGCTTGTGCCAAGACCATCAGCCCTTTCATGGGTGGGTCCTCACCATGAGCCATGTCTGGATCTGACTTGCTATATGTGCTGAGGCAACTAGCCCCTCTGCTGGTGGGTCCTCACATTGAGCCATGCCCAGGCCTGCAGCACGTGCTGACACCAGTAGCCCTTGCACTGGTGGGTCCTTGCCATGACTAGATCTGATCTGCTGTATCTGCTGAGACCACTAGCCCCTGCATGGGTGGGCCCTCACCACGAGCAATGCCCAGGTCTGGAGCAAGTCCTGAGACCACCAGTCCCTGCCTGGGTGGGTCCTGGCCATGAGCTATTCCCAGACCTGGAGCATGAACAGGAACCACCAGCCATTGCATGGGTGGGTCCTCGCCTTGATCCATGTCCGAGCGACCTGAAAAACTTCCGCCCCATCTCCCTTCTGCCTTTCCCAGCCAAAGTAATAGAGAAGACCGTCAACAAACAGCTGACCACCTTCCTGGAAGACAACAACCTGCTCGACCCCTCACAGACCGGATTCCGAACCAACCACAGCACTGAAACCGCCCTCATCTCAGTCACAGACGACATCAGAACCCTGATGGACAACGGTGAAACAGTCGCCCTCATTCTTCTCGACCTCTCGGCTGCCTTTGACACCGTCTGTCACCGCACCCTAATCACCCGCCTCTGCTCCACCGGGATCCAAGACCAGGCCCTGGACTGGATCGCCTCCTTCCTCGCAAACCGCTCCCAGGGAGTCTACCTCCCTCCGTTTCGCTCAGAACCCACTGAGATCATCTGCGGCGTACCTCAAGGCTCATCACTCAGCCCGACACTCTTCAATGTCTACATGAGCCCCCTCGCCAACATCGTACGCAAGCACGACATCATCATCACCTCCTACGCCGACGACACCCAACTTATACTCTCCCTCACCAAGGACCCCGCCAGCGCCAAGACCAACCTACAAGAGGGTATGAAGGACGTCGCAGATTGGATGAGGCTCAGCCACCTGAAGCTGAACTCTGAAAAAACTGAAGTCCTCATCCTCGGCAACACCCCGTCCGCCTGGGACGACTCCTGGTGGCCCACGGCCCTCGGCACCGCACCGACCCCCGCAGACCACGCCCGCAACCTCGGCTTCATCTTGGACCCTCTTCTCACCATGACCAAGCAAGTCAACCTCCGCCTGCTTCCTCACCCTCCGCATGCTCCGCAAGATCTTCCGCTGGATCCCCGCCGACACCAGAAAAACCGTGACCCACGCCCTCGTCACGAGCCGCCTGGACTACGGCAACACCCTCTACGCCGGGACACAGCCAAACTCCAAAATCGCCTACAACGCATTCAAAACGCCTCGGCCCGCCTCATCCTCGACGTACCCCGCAGCAGCCACATCTCCGCACACCTGAGACACCTGCATTGGCTCCCAGTCAGCAAAAGGATCACCTTCCGACTTCTCACCCACGCACACAAAGCCCTCCACGACAAGGGACCGGAATACCTCAACAGACGCCTCAACTTCTACGTCCCCACCCGCCCCCTCTGCTCCTCTGGCCTTGCACTCGCCGCCGTCCCTCGTATCCGACGCTCCACGGCGGGTGGGAGATCTTTCTCCTTCCTGGCGGCCAAGACCTGGAACTCCCTCCCCACCAGCCTCAGGACCACCCAGGACCACTCCGCTTTCCGGAGACTCCTAAAGACCTGGCTGTTCGAGCAGCGATAACCACCCCCTTTGTCCCTAGCGCCTTGAGACCCGCACGGGTGAGTAGCGCGCTTTATAAATGCTAATGATTTGATTTTGATTTGATTTGATGTCTAGTACTGATCTGCTCAATGTGCTGAGATCTCCGGCCCCAGCATGGGTGGGTCTTCATCAAGAGCCATATCCAGATTTTGTCTACTACATGTCCTGAGTCCACCAGCCTCTTCATGGGTAGGTCCTCTCCATCTGCTGTGCCCAGGCCTGGAGCATGTGCTGAGACCACCAGAACCTTCGTGGGTGGGCCCTCACCATATGCTGTGTCCAGGCCTGGGACACATGCTGAGTCCACCAGCCCCTTCAAGGGTGGGTCTTTGCCATCTCCAGAACTGATCCATTGCATGTGTAGAGACCAGCAGCACTTTCACAGGTGGATCCTCACCAGGAGCCGTGCCCAGACCCGGAGCATGTGCTGAGAGCACCAGCCCCTGCATAAGTGGGTCCTTGCCTTGAGCAATGTCCAGACCTGATCTGCTCCATCTGCTGAAACCACCATTCCCAGTATGGATGGGTCCTCACCATGAGCCATGTCCAGATCTTGTCTGCTGCATGTGCTGAGAACACCTGCCCCTGCAAGGGAGTGTTCCTCACCATGCCCTACGTCCAGCCCTGGATCTTGTGTTGACACCACAGCCACTGCACAGATACACGGATAGGTCCTCACAATATACCGTGCTCAGACCTGCAGCGTGTGCTGAGATGACCACCACAGCATAGGTGGGTCCTCACCATAAGTCGTGCCTAGACCTGGATTAGGTGCTGAGACCACCAGCTCCTGCATGGGTGGGTCCTGGCCATGAGCAATGCCCAGATCTGATCTGTTGCTTTTTCTGAGTCCATCAGCCCTTGTGTGGGTGGATCATGACCACTAGTCATGCCTAGAAGTGGAGCGTGTGCTGAGACCACCAGTGCCTGCATGGGTGGGTCCTTGCCATAAGCCATGACTAGATCTGATCTACTGCATGTGTTGAGACCACCAGCCTCTGCACAGGTGGGCCATCACATGAGCAATATCCGGATCTGATCTACTGCATGTGCTGTGACCACTAGCGTCTGCACGGATGGGTCCTCCCTCGAGCTGTGTCCAGGCCTGGAACATGTGCAGAGGCCGCCAGTCCCTCAATGAGTGGGGTCTCACTATGAGCCATGCGGGGCCTGGTCTATTCCATGAACTGAAACCATCAGCCTGTGCATGGGTGGCTCCTTGTCAAGAGCCGTGCCAGGGTGTGCAGCATATGCTATGTGTGCTGAGCCTAATCTAGTCAATATGTATCAGGCTTGGTGTGGGACTAGAGATGCATCTTTTGTACAAACTGACATAACTTTATAAACCATATAGGCCAATGAGACATGAGTTGTCAAAGACCCGAAGAGAGATTTACTCAAATTCCACCATAACATAGATCCCTGGATGAAACATTTTCTTTGACCTGAATAACTAAACACAAACCCAAACTAGTCAAATTTGACTAGGCCGGCTAAGTCTGGTTCAATGGTTCTGAGGGGCATAGGACTTTAGGCATACCCTAGTATTTACAAGGTTCCGCCCTGTGGTGGGGTTAAACGCACAAAGGCACGGTCATGTTTAGGAATGGTCTGGTTGTGAAAGTATGTACGGCATAAAACTGCTATGTGAAGTCTTTCCATGAATATTACACTACACTAATAGTATTTTTGTCGAGTTACAGAGTCAATGGCCTTCAGAATACCTCTCTTACCAATGACCGTCATTAAACCTCTGTGGTAGATAACCATAATTTCATTCCATGACTTCTACAGAAATATCTAGTTTTTGATGTCTAGAATCCCTTCTCTAGCTGATCTCAGCTTGCTTGCTTGTGCAATGACCATCAACATTTTCAAGCAAGCGAATTGCCTCCAAAATACTTCCCGGCAAAGAACCTTCAGGATAACACAGCAGGAAAATGACATCAAGAGCTCCTCTTTCATTCCAAAGTCTTCAGGGTAGTTTCACTGCTCTGCAACCCTCTGGGCTAAAGACTTCCAGAGACCCTTTTCCAACCATGCCTCTAGGACAATTTCTGAAACAACAACTTTCAAAATACTTTCTGTGGCCCAAAATACTCCTGGACTCTTACACTATCCAACTTGCTATCGGATGCCCTCTCCTGCTGATGACCTGCATATACTGTTCTTGGCTACCCTTGCCTACCACTTCCTGAAAAGATACCCCCAAGAATGCTTTCATCGCTTGAAAGCTTTCTGAAGGTTTCTTGCAGCTAACTTCTGAACAGCTTCTCCATCTGACGATTTTCTGCTTCTGAAGATACCCTTAACTGTCCCTGTCCAGATGACATCAAGAATAACTTCTATGCTTAAGAATTCAAGACGTTGTGGCTTTGTTAAAGATTGCCTGAATTAATACCCTTGATTTTAATTTACAGAATATTTTCCTAGTCTGAAGACTTCTTCAACGCCTCCCTTTGTAGGTGACCTTCAAAAACCAATCGCCATGGATGACATCCAGAATATGTGCTTTTCCTAAAGTCCTCTGTGACAACTTTTGAGGAGTCCCTGGGTGATTAGGAGATACAGGGCTCAAATTGTTAAAATCAAAGAAAAAGTACTTCACTGTTTAAATAAACTCATCACCATACATACATATCAGAAGATACCTCTCGGGGTACAGCAAGGGCTGTTTCCATGGGACAGGTCTCAACTCTACCCTCACTGCAAGCACCAAGAGATTCTGGTCCCCTTTTGTGGGGAGAGGGGATAGGTTCAAGGATGGATGCAGAATGTAGGGAGGATGACTTGACGTCTGTACATATGAGTAATCTAACCCTTTCTTATTGATCAATTCTCACCACTTCATATGTTTCCTCTTTTAGCACAGTACCTTTGTCTCTGTCCGTGTTAGTCTTATTTGAGCATGCTACGTGTGTGGGGTTTGGCCTGCAAGGCATTATTTTTCAGGGAGAGTTGTGTTTGAGACAGCTGACTGACTGAGTATAGCAGTGTTTGTCCTCAAGCCCTCCCAAGTTGATCACAGTCTGCAACTATTGCACCTAAGTGATCGGGTCTGGTAAGCAGTGACAAGACCATTATACTAGCTGAAGAGGAGGTTGCGCTTGGATCATGGTGCTCATGGTCCATTGGACCTTGGTGCTTAGGTTCTTCCTCGGTTCCAGTCACAAAGTCACCACCCAAACAATCTAGGTGTCCACTCAGGGTTTCAGTGGCGAGTACTTGGGATGAAGTTCCCTACATGGGTGCAGAGCTTCTTCCAGCTGTTTAGGTCTCTGTTTACGAGACCTCAGGTTACAGTTCAGAACGTGTTGGAGATTAATTATTTCACCAGGATTCACATGGAGATGAGTTCCACACCACTCGTGGGTTCAGGCTGTAGCTGTTTCAGTCGCTGGACTGGGATGTCTCGGCGCTCCTAGGGCTTCAACCTTGACATGGTGGTGTAGGCCGTTTTCGAATTATGTCTGGTAGCTTCAGTTCTCCCCCCTCCCCTGCTTCCTTCGCAGGCCTTCTCCTTCTGAAGCAAGTTCCTCATGCAAGGACACCTCCAATGCTACTTATGAGCAGTCATCTCTTAAGGTCAGGGTAGGTGCTCCTGGGAGGCTTAATAGAATTCCCCATGGTTACTGGTCTCAAACCTGCCTCTGGGAGAAGGCAGAAGTTGCCCAAAACCCGAGAACAGAATATATCATGGTCGCCATTGGTGTGGAAACCCTAGATACTGGTAGAGAAATCTTGGCACACTGGCTGGAAATTCGTGTCCCATCTTCCCTACAACAAAGTTGCAAACAGTTGTGTATTCCAACAGCCAACCCTCACACTGGTTTGGTTCTGGTCCTTTTGCTTAACCTACGCAGACAGGTCCTGCCACGGTCTTTCTTACCAGGTGCTACCAGGAAGGTGGGTAGGTTTGGGAGACTGTTAGGAGAGACCCAAAAAGAAGGGTGAAAAAGGGAGGTTGCTAACTGTTAACCTGGTGTAGGTATCCCTTTCAGTGAACAATAGGCCAGAAAAAGGGGAGGGGAAACTTCTTAAGTTTTAAAGGGGCTCTCTATCTCTTCTTTTCCACACTCAAAAGTCTGACTGAAGGATCTCTGGAGGATCCCACTAGGAGCCATGCAGTTCACATTGATGTGTGGCTCCCTCCAGCCTCCATCTTAGGTACCACTTTGGTGGAGGGAAAATAAATAGATTGTAGGTTGGCTATAGGCAAATGTGACACACATTCCATCCATATTTACACACAGCTGCAGTGTCTACACATGCGAAGTCCATGTCCCACATGGAGAGGCGAAGGCCCTGGTGGCAGGGACTGGCAGACTCATTTAAAACTGCAGCAGAGGCCAGTTACTGACCCCCCCTTGCAGAGAGAGGTGAAAAAGCCTGTTTCACAACTATAATCCTACATTTGTCACCACTGTGAGTCCTCAGCAGCTCAGTAAGAAGGCTGCACATGGGATGCCCCACCAGAGCACAGAGCCAAGCTCTGGATTACGATCCAAGTCACAAAAAGGGCGTTCACTGCAGATGTGTAACTGTTGTGTGTGCTGAAGCAGGTGGTCAGTTATCTACAGACATTGCTATAATGAACAGGGAGTGGCTCTCCAGAGCCATGAAGGGAAAACCACAATACCTTCTCCACTGAAGAGCACCAGGGGTTTAAGGCACTATCCTTAGGTCAATGAAAGTGACCACCTGGTAAATAGCATCCAATACCTTACCTGCCACATAGTCATGTAAAGTACACTAATATCTTTACCTGTAACTCATCTACCTCAGAGTTCACTGCTGTATTCACCTGCTACATTCACCTTGCGGTGCAGTGGTATGATGACGTAGGAGAATGTGATAGTATTGTCATGTGATCTACTACGTGGGGTATAAGGGTGGGGGTATACTGCACCAGAGTACCTTTGTAGAAGACTAGGGGCCAGATGTAGCAAAATGCAAATTTGCGACTTGCAAATTGCGAGTCCCTGCGACTCGCAATTTGCAACTCGCAAATTGGTATGCAGTACGGTGTCTCAGACACCGACTGCGACTCGCTATGGGGTCGCAATGACCCACCTCATTAATATTCATGAAGTGGGTCGCTAATTGCGGCCCCATAGCGAGTCTAGGCACTCGCAAACATGGAGGCCTGCTGTCGTCAGCAGACCTCCATGTTCGTGACTGCTTTAAATAAAGCAGTTTTTTTTTTTTTAAGTGTAGCCCGTTTTCCTTAAAGGAAAACGAGCTGCACTTAAAAAAAAAAACGAAACCTTTAGTTTCGGTTTTTTTTCAGGGCAGGTAGTGGTCCCTTGGACCACTACCTACCCTGAAAAAATATTTGTGGGTCCATTCACAAGGTGGAAGGGGTCCCATGGGGACCTCTTCCAATTTGCGAGTGGGTTACCATCCACTTGAAGTGGATGGTAACTGCAACACCATTTGCGACCGCATATGCGGTCGCAAATGGTATTGCATACCACTCAGAATCGCAAATAGGAAGGAACACCTCTCCTATTTGCGATTCGGAAATGCATATTGCGAGTCGGTACCGACTCGCAATATGCATTTCTGCATTGGGAAACGAGAATAGCGAGTCGCAAACGGCAATTGTTGCCGTTTGCGACTCGCTATTTGTTTCCTGCATCTGGCCCTAGGTCTGCAGAATTATGGCAAAGCAACATTAAATTAAGAGAAATGCAAATTCTTTTCACACTATAGTTTAGCATAGGATGCACCCTCGTGGTCATGTTTGGCACAAGGATGCATTTAAATAAGAGCCCCGTGGACAGTAGCTGCTTGCTCTCTGTTGTGCCCTTGCATTCACTGTAAATGTTTGCAGCAAATTGCACCATTCACTGTACATTTTTAATGCACTTGGCACATCATTTATGTGAAGTGTGTAATGCAACATTTTCGCAAATTACACAATTGACACTGGCATAATTTAAAATATTCATAGGGCCTGCACATGACCACCATGATATCGCCTCAACTGATGCCCATCAGGACACTTTCTTCAGCCACTTTTCCCCAGAATATCTTCTCTGATCTAAGACCTTTAAGATGCTTTTCTGTGGCTTAAAACCTCCTCAAAATTTGTCCCACCCAATTAGCACATGAACTCCAACATACACTCCCTAGCTGAAGACCTTTTATTACCTAAAATATTTCTAAACCTAAAGAATTCCTTCACAGACAGTGACCTCCAAAATCTTTTCTATGTCTGAAGCCCTCCTGAAACCCCCCGAAGATGATGGCCTCCATGTTTGGTTCCTTTGAAAAAGGTTTTTTTAATATCCCCTCTTTTCCTGACCTCCAGGAGCTTTTCTCTAGCCGGTGGCTGCAGAATAGTACCAGTGACTGATAACCTCCTGAACACCGTGACGGCTATCGGGGGACTGCCTGTGACATTCCTTAGAGAACTGCCACATTCTGGGGCAGATTTAAGAAAAGTGGCACTGCATCCAATGCAGCGCCACTTTTCTTGCGCCCCTTAGCGCCCCCCTAAGACCACCATGTGTGCGCCGTATTAAACATATGGTGCACATGGAGGTAGTTAAGGAACTAACGCCAACATTTTTGACACTAGATTGGTGCTTTGCAGGATTAGTGTAAAAAATGTTGCTGCTAATCCTGCAAAGCACATTGAGGCTCAATATAAATAATGGTGCCTCCTTTTAACACCTGCTCTGTGCAGGCGTTAAAAATGGCGCAAAAACTCTCTTTGATTTCCTTGCACCATTTTTCACCTTCCCCAAACGGGGGAACGCCCCCCTTTCATACATTGAGCCTGACTCAGGCATATTGTGATGCAAGGGGTTACAAAGTGGTGCAATGCATGCATCGCACCACTTTGTAAATCTGGCGTGGCGTATTTGACCTCATTGGGCCACATTAGTGTAAAAAATGTTGCTAATTTGGCGGAAGGAGGCGCTAGGCCCTCTTAAATCCGGGCATCTGTGTGTAGACAGCTTTGAGATCCCTGATTGTAGAGTTACAAGATGGTTTAATCTCTTCATTTTATGTAGTGTTTTATATAGTACTAACATGTTGACAAGCAGCCACCACACAAAGTCCACCTCACACACTGGTATTGGCAAGGACAGAGTGCACTCCTCAACATTGTGGCCTCTAACTTCTCTGAAGGTGTGGTCCAGATGGAATGCTCAGATTCCCCCCCTGGGAGGAAACCTTCAAAATGTTCCCTCCTTTCAGTGATCTTCAAAACACCTCCTTCAGCTGCTGAACACTGATTTTTTATAATAATAATATTCACTTAAATTGTCTAGGCCAACAGTTCTTAACCTTTTGACCCCTGTGGACCCCCCACTTAATCAGTACTGGAACCTGCAGGAGTGCCACTGAATCAATATTGCAATCTGGGGACCCTCACTGAATCATTACTAGAAGCCTGAGACTCCGGCCTAACAATTTCTATGATTTCAACAGCAAAAGAATGCACACAAATACAGAAACAGTCATCAAATAGATAGACAAGTGATGACATATTTTATTTAACTCATGGATATAAAAACATCTAAATTCTAATTTAAATGGGGGGTATGGAACTTTTCTAAATTCAACAGAGGCTATTTATCGTCCATTCCACATTCTATTAAAAACACATCTAAATTCTAATTTAAATGGGAAGGTTGGAGGTTTTCAAAATTCAACTGATGCAATTTATTCTCCATACTCTATTCTATATAAAAAAAATCTAATTCAGATAGGAAGATTGGTGTTTTTCTAAATTCAACTAAGGCCATCTATCGCCCATACTACATTCTGTTTGATGCACTTGAATTGCTTTTACAAATCAATCTGAGGATTCTAACTTAATTTTTATCCTCCAATTTCAAATTTAGTGACATTTAAAGAAATGTATACAATTTCAACATTACATTTTTCTTCTTTTTTATATACACTTTATTAATCTGTTAATTTATTTTCCAACCAGTCGCTGACACCGAATAGGCATTGCAGACCCCAGGCGTCCCCAGGCCACAGGTTAAGAGCTGCTGCTCTAGGTGGATGACTTTCAACGCTGTCCCACAGCTTCCTTGATAGACTTCTTAGCACTTCCTTAAGAGTAGCCTTCAGGATACAAACTAAAGCTCTCCATGTCAGCTGCAGGTGCCAAATTGATGAACTTCCAGATGTTTCCTATACACAGGTTTTTGAACATTCTCCCAGATGATGATCCACTGAAGATTATAGTATTCAAAACATGTCATCTGGCTAATCACCAACAATACACCTCCCCTTCTCTATGGTCTTCAGGGCTCTTTTACAGGCCAATTATATTAAGGGATTTTTACCTGTCAATGGCCTACAAGGTACTTAATCTGGCTGAGATGCTTTTGAATGGTCGGTTGACAAATATCAGTACTGCTGCTGCCCTTTCCAGTAGTCCTCAAAACTCTGCCTGCTCCCCAGTAGTCTACAAACCATTATCTATCACCAGAGGTCCACAACGCTCCGATGTTGACAATAGCCTTGAATAAACTCTCCTTGGCTCATGATGTCTAGAACGCTTCCTCTCACAGATCACCGCCTAGAAGTGTCCCGTCATTAATGGGCATCAGATCACTCACATGGTAATGGCTACAGAATGTCTTGCCTCGTGAAAGGCATCTAGTATGCTTCTCTGGCTAGAGACCTCTCATAAGTATGGCCTTCAGAAAGTCTCCCCCTGTGAAGGGATTTTCATATAGTTCCCTGGCTCCCCAGTAAAAGTCCTTCAGGGCATACGCCTAGTCAATGAGCTGCAGCATGCACCACAGGATGCTTCTGTTGGGAAGAAGCCCCTTTGGCAGTGACCATTAGATATTGATCAGGCTCTGCTCCGAACTCATAACCCTCGGGATAATCCTCTGGCTGTTGAACTTCAGGATGCTCTCCTAGTATGGAGGGTCACCAAAGTCACAGCTACAGCTGTATCTGCTACAATCCTCATTGGTCCTTCTCAGACTGTACTATTGGAGTCTATAACTTCTCCTCTTCAGACTGTACTTCTAGGACAGTTCTTTGCACATTTCAAATGCAGCAATCTCGAATTAGTTCTCTCAAGTTGTACATGTAGGGTCCCTGATTTCTTGATCACAGACTGACAGCTTTGAAAGGTCCCGGAAGACCTGTTTTACAATGACATGAGCACAGCCATGAATACTTAGGGCTAATTTCATGTGCAGTGTCCAGGCATTCCTAACCAAAGTGTCTCCTTGCAGTGTATATAAATACTTTCTTTCAACCTGTACTATCAGGTTCCAGCAAAAATTGCTCCCAGACTGCACCTGTCATAATGTATTTGTAGAGCCAGATAGGATCTCCAAATTCTTCCTCTAAGGTTATTTTAGCAGAGCACACAAATTCTTCCTCTCATATTGTATCAATCAACCCATGAAAGCTTCCTTTCAGACTGTACTTGCACACTTCCTGGAAGCTGTATTAATAAAGTTCATGTGTCCTTCCTCTCAAGATGACATAATATGCTTCAGGAACATTTCCTCTCAAGTTCCACTGAAATAGTTGATGCATTCTTCCTCTTACGCTGTTCTAGCTGGGTCCATGAGATCTTCTTCTCCAGCTGTACTAATGCGGTCCATGAAGTTTCCTCTCAAGCTGTAGTAATGCGGTCAATAAAGTTTCCTTTCAAGTTGTACTAATGCTGTCCATGAAGTTTCCTCTCAAGTTCTACTAATGCGGTCCATGAAGTTTCCTCTCAAGATGTATTATTGCAGTCTATGAAGTCTCCCTCTCAAGTTGTACTAATGCGGTCCATGAAGTCTCCCTCTCAAGATGTACTAATGCAGTCCATTAAGTTTCCTCTCAAGATGTACTAATGCAGTCCATGAAGTTTCCTCTCAAGTTGCACAAATGCGGTCCATGAAGTCTCCCTCTCAAGTTGTACTAGTGCAGTCCATGAAGTTTCCTCTCAAGATGTACAAGTGAGGTCTGTGAAGTTTCCTCTCAAGTTGTACTAATGTGGTCCATAAAGTCTCCCTCTCAAGATGTACTAATGTGGTCCATGAAGTCTCCCTCTCAAGATGTACTAATGCAGTCCATGAAGTTTCCCTCTCAAGATGTACCAATGTGGTCCATGAAGATTCCTCTCAAGATGTACTAATGCAGTCCTTGAAGTCTCCCTCTCAAGTTGTACTAATATGGTCCATGAAATCTTCCTGATAAGTTGTACTAAAGTCTTCCTCTCAAGCTGTACAAATACAGACCATCAAGTATTCCCCTGAAGATGTACTAACACGGTCCATGAGCACAGCCATAAAGTCTTGCTCCCAAGCGGCTCTAGCAAAGTCCATTAATTCCTCCTCTGACACTTTTCTATCAGGGTCAACCAGTTCTTACGGTTAAGATGTACTAGGTGTTGACTTATTTCGGTGAAGATGTTCTAGCAGGGTCAATTTTTCCTTTCATGCTGTTGTTGCTCAAATGTGAATTTACCTTAAAAACAAAAAGACAACTGGCGTTTGGCAAAACAGGAACAGTTTGTTTAATTAAACATTGCATCCGGCAAAGCAGTTACAGAACCAGGGTCTGAGGACTGTCTCTCAATGTACATCAGTTTGGAGTAGGTTTTTATAAATTTTTCTGAGTACCATAAAGTAATAAAAAAACATTCCTTTGTTGGTTAGGGTTAAGAACAATTGTCAAGGAGTCATAAATAAGGTTCAAATAACAAATGAAGGTCAACCTCGTCCTTGCATGGACACAATGTGGGCCAGCGCGTACGTTTCCAGGTGTTCAGACTGAAGGAAATGTGGTTGCTGTGTGTGCTACATGTGCTGTGTTCTGGTTGGCTAAGTGTTCCTAACTTCATGTGCCATCTACCTCTATGGTGTTTTGGGGATGCATGCACCCACTGGCCATGTATGTTTTATTGGGGCCAATGTCCTGGGACTATTGTGATGTTGCTGCGCCTATCTACAGGATCTGATCTAAGTTTTCCTGTTTGCGCATTTGTCTGCCAGCTATGTGTTAGCGCACTTGTGACCTGTCGGTCAGTAACCTCAGGCCTAGGTATCAGAGCCTGCCTGACCACGTACCTTTGGGCTGGGGTTGACGGAGAATTGACAAAGGGGAATCCAATAAGGGTGATGGGTGTATATGAATGCATTGCTGTGTGCATCAACATTGATTACTCCAAAATTAACATTATCATAGCAGGGTCCATGAATTGTTCCTTTCAAGCTTTTATAGTTGGGTCAATCAAGTCTTTCTCTCAGACTCTTCTAGTATGGTCTCATTTATTCTTCCTTTCAGGCTGCTTAGTAGGGTCGATAAATGCCAACTCTCAGCTGTTCTAGTAGAGTTCACTAATTGTTCCTCTCATACATTGTAAGGTCCAGGAATTCTTCCTGTCAGACTCTATTTTCAAGATCCATAAACTATTCCTCCCAAGTGACCTTAGCAGGGTCCATGAATCCTTCCTCTAATGCTGTTGTAGTAGGTCCATTAATTCTTCCAATGACACTCTTGTAGTACTAGGGCTCATGAATTCTTTGTCTCAATCTGTTCTAGCACCATTGATTATTTATTCCTCTAAAGCAGTTCTAGTAGGGTCAACAAATGCATCCTCTCAGGAAGTTTACATAGGATCTATCAATGAATTCTAATTATCAAGATGTTTTAGTAGGGTCCACTAACTTTTCCTCAAGCTCTTTTAATGTGATCTTATTAATTCTTCCTCTCAAGCTGTTATAGTAAGGTCAATTAATTTGTCCTCTAAAGCTGTTCTAGTAAGGTCAATTAATTATTCCCCTCAAGCTGTTCTAGTAAGGTCAATTAATTATTCCCCTCAAGCTGTTCTAGTAAGGTCATTTAATTCTTTCTCTCATGCTTTTCTGGTAAGGTCAATTAATTATTCCTCTCAAGCTGCTCTAGTAGGGCCCATTATTTCTTTCTCTCATGTGTTGTAAAGCCCAGGAATTGTTTGTCTCAGGCTGTATTTGTAAAGTCCACGTATTGCTGTTTTCTGACTGTCCTCACAGAGTTAATTCATTTTCTTCCTCCAGACTTTGCTTTTATTGGCCATGCACACCCCTTTTCCTTACTCTGCTTGCATGGCCCCAGAATTCACAGTTTCCAGATGGAGCACCTGAGGCTTTGGGTAGGAGTTTCCAAAGAAATCTTATCTAAAAGAGTAGGCTGATTAAGTGATAATTACACCCTTCTTAAGTGTAAATCTGCCGGCTCTTCTGGTTTGCTAAATCATCTTCCCCCTTTTTACGGCTGGTACTGGAGGGTCCAGTCACCCGTGGCCAGCAGCTTCTGATCGAAGTAATGTTACCATCAGCCACAGTGACATTCTTCCATCAAGTCACCTGCGTAATAGCCCATCGAGTGATCTGGCCTTCCTACCATAACATGAAACACACAAAAGGTGATGGGAGGATGCTTGCAGTAAGTCTGACTACTGGCAATCGCTTGAGGTACCATTCCAACCCTTCTTTCTTTTGCCCACCATGCCATCTCAGTTTGCACTCAGCCATATGCAAATCACTCTTGACCCTGCTTCAACAGGAGCAGTCAAGTCTGAACTGTCAGGTCCTCCCTGACCTAGAACACAATGAACCAAAGACCGGCTTTACCCTGATTGTGCCTCTTCAGTCGGGTGCAGCTTGGTTCCAGTGACACAATGAGCGATCATCATAACAGCACAGGTTAAGGTTGTAGGGCGACAAGTGCAACTGAGGCGCGGGCTATCGGCCGAACACAGGCTGGCACCACTTTTGACTGAAATCCACATTAAAAAGCCAAAGCAGAAGAAATTGGATGCGGGTCTCCTTGGCCGCACATTTGCAATGGCACCTTCTCGCCAGTTTCATTGTCCTTATCCGAGGACACTCCTTGTGGTTTCCACATTTCTACAGACAGCATTTACCAGACATCCCGGAATTCATGTGCTTATGAATAAATAAACAGAGAAGAGCAAATAGAACTCCCAGTGATAAGGAACCACAGCCTCTGGACTGGGGCTGGGATCTCACACACTAATATAAAACTCATCATTTATGTAGCACACAGCACAGCCTGCACTGGGGCAACAGACAGCATGAACGTTCTACACACTGAAGGCCAGCACAAGGCACAGGAGTCTTGTCAAGGGCATGAATGTCTATACCAACACTGCAATACAATGGGAATTCTTATTTTGGTAGAAAGGGGCAGGCTCTGAAGGAGCTTTGTTTGGAGAGATTTGTGCCAGAATAATCACTTATGGCAACACACACTGAGTTTTGCAATGATGTGAAACTGCAGAGGTGAGAGGTAAACTTCTTGGGTTCTTCTAGTATGAGCTTTACTACTTTTTAGTAAAATGCAGGCACCAATCATAGGACAGGGTATGAATAAAAAACACCTTCATCAACAATCCGAACTTGGAGAGAGGGAGGGCGATTATTCACCCTCTAGCCTTTTCTAGGGCATCCCAGGGAATGGAGAGGGCTTCCTTGTGGTCTGCAGCATCCCTGGGGACCCAGTACTACCCCCTGATGGTCTCTATTTACAGCCTAGAGCAGAGGCTTTCAATGCGAGGGCCACCTGCCCGTGAACCAGATCAGTGCCACATATATACTCTGCAATTGTGACCACAGACAGCTTTCCATACTTGTTTATTGACGCTCTAGTGTAGGCCACTGCGGCCAGTCGCCCGGCATGCTGTGGGGTTGACCTGGTCTTCGATGGGTCTGTATTGTCCCTTTGCTTCAAGAAGTCCACATTCCAATAAGAACTTGCTTTCAGTCTGCTCACAGTCTGCTTTCAGTCTGCTCACAGTCTGTTGCAGTCACCCAGTAACTGCGGTCATTCTTCAGCAGGCAGGTGTGTGGTCACCCTGCTCAGGACACAGGTGGCCTAGCAGGTATGATCGGCCTGTTTTGTGTTAATAGTTAGTCTTGCTTGCTCATGGCGGTCACCTCTCTTGTCTCTCGTGCTGTCACAGCCAGGCTAATCTCGATGGAAAGTTGTACAAAGTATGCCCAGTGCTTTAAACATGCAGACACAGGCCCCCTGCCCCTGCTGCCCTGGCATCAGAGCTCTGCATCACTCATGACATCCTACAAGGTCGAACCTTGCCAGCAGCCTCTTGTGATCTTGTGCAAGTAAGACATTGAGTAGGACGCCCAGATTGCAGCTCTAATTGAGGTGACAGTGAGTGGTATATATGTGACCCCCATTTTAAGGGTGAGATAAGCTACTATTAACCCTGGGTGCTGCCAGGCATACGCTGAGGGGGTTCAATCGAATGTATATGTATTTGTTTCAGCTGACAATCCATACAAAAAATAAAGCCACACTTCCAAAACAGCGGGTGTGATTATACAATGATTAAAAACCTGTTCTTTTGTTTGCCTCGATGGGGTCATCACAAGTTATGTTGTTAGTTTCCATCCATCCAGGAAGTAAGAATCAAGTCCCAAGCCTTTCTGTACGTTCTTGTGTTGTCTGTCCAGGACAGGGGCAGAGAAGTTGCTCCCTGATTCTCAAAGTTTTGGAACACAATCTGCTCTTGTCTCTCGGCCGCCAAAGCTGTTCTCAATGTTATGTACAGACGTCTCTTCGACTCGGGCGTCAGATCGTCTGAATACATTTCAAGATTGCTAGCGGATTTTAATTTTAAGTATGAGGGTGTCATTTTTCCTTTACTGATTGTGTAAAGTCGGTTCTGATGGGCAACTTTTCTGTAGCTGTTTCTAAATAGTTTAAATTTGGATTCAGACTTATTCCTGAAGTCGGACAAGCCTCTCTTCAGTAAAACTTCTACATGTTTCAACCAATCAACGTTCTCGTGTTTCACCTCTGTGTGTTAGAGATTTTATTACATTTGGGTAGCAGGGTTAGTCCATAGTATGGCCAGTAAATAACATTTAAGATGAACTACGCTTCTATGCTGAGCGGTTTAGATGTATAGGCCCAGATATTTCCATCCAGTGCTGTTAGCAACTAATGTTATATTGATTTGTATAGCGCTCTAATCACCCGAGAGCGTCTCCAGGCGCTTGGGCAGATTTGTCGTTTTGTGGTCCCCGAGATGCTCATACGAAGAGCCAGCTCTCCAGCTTCTCGTGGGACTCAAGAAGTGAGGGGGAGGCTCTCATGTGTTGATGGATGTTGTCCCAGGTCTTGGGTGCGATGTAGGAGAATGAGTCCCACCAGTTTTGCTTTTGTGGATGTGAGGGTTGTGTGTGTGAGAGTGAGGGAGAGTAGAGGTTTCTGGTGGGTTGGTCAAAGTAAAATGCCAAATTAGGCACCATGCTTTATCGGAGTTCACTGACAGGGATGGACTCCAACGGGCATGATTTGAAGTGAGTGATGATCGATAAATGCTCTTAATCGAACTGGCAAATCGAGCAAATTTGCTGAGCAGTTTAGGAGCAGCAGGAAAGATTCCCTCTGGTACCTCCATGGTACTGGATGTGCTGTGCCGTCTGGGCATAGAAACATAGCTGCAGACTACTGCCTTTCAACCAGCGCACGCCATGTAACTTGGTGCAGTGATGTCACTTCAGTCCACTACGTGGACGGCAGCACATCTGTCATACAGTTTAGTGCAGCTGCAAAGGTTCAGTCTTCTACGTCTAGGGCAACACATCTGGGGCCAGATTTAGGAAAAGTGGTGTTGCACCCAGTGCCGTGCCACTTTTCTTGTGCCCCTTAGCTCCCCCTAACGCCACCATGTGTGCGCCGTATGTAAGACATGGAACACCATAGCAGTAATTAGGGAACTAGCATCACAATTTTTGATGCTAGTTTGGAGCTTTGCTGGATTAGCGTAAAACATGTGGATGATAATCCCGCAAAGCCCATTGAAGCCCACTGAAAACAATGGTGTGCCTCCTTTTTACACCTGCTCCGAGGACTAGGAAATCTAGGAAATCTGTTGTCTTTTTCATCTCCCCTACCCCTCAGTCTGTACGCCTACTGACCTGCCACTCATGACTGACAGTGGAAAAAATCACCCAAAGAAGACCTATTTTCTGTATTTTTCTGAATTAAAAAATAAATATAGACAGGGGACTAAATAGTTTTGTCTCTGTATTTATCTATAAAAATCAGTAAAATTAGAAAACTTGGAGTCCTAATTATAATTAACAAGGGGCTCAGCGGACCCCCTCAGTATGGGGCTGCAGAGTTTCATTACGGTCCTTATCCAAGGTACCATGTTTCACACTGATCGGAGGCGGGTGGTGTGAGGTTTAGTTAAGCAGGGGTAGAATCAGTTCTCCGAGGTAGAACTGAAGGTAGGGGATGTCACTGTCTCTTGAATGTTATGGGAAGATGAGGGCAAGAGCCCCGGAGTAAGGCAGAAGAAGGAAGAGTTGTAACTACACAGAAGTCCTTGATGTCTGCCCCACGTAACCCGACTGGAGGCGGAAGAGTAATACACGTTTCTGTGAATGAATGTTCTGGCAATTAAACAAATCCTTCATTATTGACAATGTTTAGTGGCCTGGTATGATGCTGCCCTCATATTGTATTGTGCAGTCATATAGGCCTATACGCATGAAAATTCAATTTTCGTACTTCCTAAATAGCGAATCTTAAGAAATCACTATTTAGGAAATGCAAAATGGAATGTAAAAAAATTGTGGTTTTCTAAAACCATTTATTAGGAAGTCACAATCGTAATTTAGGAAGTGCAAAACCATTCCCTACCTACGCAGCTAAGGTCCCTCTTAAATCTAAGGGACAAAAGTAGTGCTCTTGTAAGGCACTCCTGTGCCCTCGGGGCTAGTGCACGCTTTAAGGCACTGCAAGATGTGCCTTTTTGGTTCCCTTTTTAGAATTTGCACATGGTTACCATTGAATTGAATTAGATGGTAATAGCATTTCCTAAATGACCATTTCACATTTGTGAAAAACATTGTACATGTGCTTAGGAAATCTCAAATAAGAAATCCTTTTTTATGATTTTCTACTTTGGTAATCACAAAATGCGATTTACACAGGGTAGAAATCATAATTTGTGATGCCACAGAGCCATTTGTACTTAAGGAAAGCCTACTTAGCATTCCTTAATGAGCTGAATTAATGATTTGGTCCGTTAAGAAATGCTAAATGGCTTTGTACATGTGGGCCATAGTGCTTTATGCCCCTGACAAAGCCCCAAGTCATTCTAGTGTGCATCAGGTCCCTGGTGCCCTTTTGAAGTGCATGCGTAATGGATGTAGTTTAACACATAGTGAGGGTTTTGAGTGATGTGTATAATGGTTTTGATGTGCTCTACATATGTTGTGGTGAACATCCCTCCACATAATCATGAAGTGTTGCAGAGAAACTTGAAAAGACTGTGCCACACATAACAAGCATTTAAGGGTGATCATCAGGGTGTAAGTTACAGGGAGTAAACCCAGAAGCGACAGAGAACCAAACCCTGGAGGCACTGGTTGAACAACCATGGAGAGTACATATGGAGTCCACCCAGAAGGAGCAGGGCAGACCTTCTGGAGGCACTGGTTAAACAGCAGTGGAGGGTACCATGTGAAATCCTCCCAGAAGGAGCCTGGAGGCACTCCTAAACAGCCATGGAGAGTGCCACGAATAGTCCTCCCAGAAGGAGCAAAGCAGACCTCCTGGAAGCACTGTTAAAAAGCCATGGAGAGCACCACGTATAGTCCACCCGGAAGGAGCAGGGCAGACCTCCTGGAGGCACTGTTAAACAGCAGTGGAGGGTACAATGTGGAATCCCCCCAGAAGGAGCCTGGAGGCACTGCTAAACAGCCATAGAGAGTGTCACGTAGCGTCCACCCAGAAGGAGCTATATAGTCCACCCAGAAGAAGCAGGGCAGAGCTCCTGGAGGCACTGTTAAGCAGCCATGGAGAGCACCGTGTATAGTCCACCCAGAAGGAGCAGGGCAAAACTCCTGGGGGCACTGTTAAACAGCCATGAAGAGCACCACGTATAGTCCACCCAGAAGGAGCAGGGCAGAGCTCCTGTAGGCACTGTTAAGCAGCAGTGGAGAGCACCACGTATGGTCCACCCAGAAGGAGCAGGGCAGACCTCCTGGAGGCACTGTTAAACAGCAATGGAGAGCACCACGGATGGTCCACCCAGAAGGAGCAGGGCAGAGCTCCTGGAGGCACTGTTAAGCAGCAGTGGAGAGCACCACGTATGGTCCACCCAGAAGGAGCAGGGCAGACCTCCTGGAGGCACTGTTAATCAGCAGGGAAGTACACCAAGTATAGTCCACCAGGAAGGAGCAGGGCATACCTCCTGGAGGCACTGTTAAACAGCAGTGGAGGGTACAATGTGAAATCCCCCCAGAAGGAGCCCGGAGGCACTGCTAAACAGCCATGGAGAGTACCATACGGAGTCCACCCAGAAGAAGTTGTGGCAGCCCCCCTGGTGTTCATCCTTCCTGATCCAGGGACACGTGGCTGCATACTGCGGGGCCTTGCCATGGCAGAGATCACAACAAGCTTTATGTTTTCATTCTTAGAGTTCAGAGCACGTCAAAAAGGAAATAAATGGTGAAGCTGCACTATGTTGGTTCTGTCTATGTTCCCTGTTGGGTGTGGGAACTAGACCGGTGAGCGTGTAGCACACTATCCAACATGTGCTGATAGCTTGCGTTGTTGATTGGAGGGGGCTGCTGTTGTGAGCAGTGTATTTGAGGTATCTCACCTACATTGAATGTGAGAGGGTGCCTGTGTACTGCTTTCTATTGGATGCAAGGACTAGTAGTTTAATCCTTTGAATGCTATGGCATGTTGTATCTAGGGAGGGTGGGGGGGGGTGTTGAAACAAAGTTATCTAGATAATGCCAACCTGGTCTGTGGTCCAGTGGAGCAGTGTGCAAATGTCACCAAAAGGAGGGACAAACAAAGGATAACCCATATTTTAGGACAGGCCAAGTAGGCATAGTTTTCGATGAGTGAACTGATGGAAAGGAGTTGAAATTACAGGGGGGGAGCTGGCAGATTTGGTGATGTGGGCCGGAGTCATGCAGCTCTTTAAAGGAAAGGATAGTACTGGCTGCTGTACATGTAGACGTCATTCTAAGCAGATGTTTGTGCCAAAGCTTTTTTGTTCTCCTGAAACACAGGCGTGCTCCAGTCAGGTCATGGCTCAGACCCTGCACATGTGAAGGTGTGAGACAACACAGCAATCCTGATCTGACCTTCTCAGTTAACACAACTGTCCTCTTCTTTGCATGTGACCTTACAACTTTCTTTTATTTCTCAAATACCCTTGCTCCTGCTAGAACCTAAGGAGGCAGCTTTAGGTTCTTCCGAAAATGCTGTCCCAAATTCCACTTCTGTTATCAGAGGGGAATGTTGTTATATGTCTTCTATAGTGCATTGATGTCTCATTACAACAACTTTGGGAAATGATGACTTTCTTGCTAAGTCGGTTGGCTGTGCTCTGCCTCAAGGTGAAAGCCCAATAGGTTGGTGAGATGCAGTGACCTTGTACTACATCAATTCCTTCAGGCCAACCATGAAACCAGTTCATGATAATGCAGAGAATCACCTCAGTATCTTATGTAATAGTGCTCAGCAAATGACAGTCACCTAAACTATTGAAATATGAAATTGCTCAGAACATGTCCACTTCTTTGATAGATCTCTTGTTCCTCCCCCACTGCGATGGGCCCTTTAGCTACAGGATTTGACCTGTACAGCTGTAGGTGGTAGCATATTTCTGGATCCTCACGTGATCTATCTGCTAGTCTGTTGGGTACCACAGCTTGAAGATCAACCCGTGCACTGGACTAGAAGCACCTACTGACCTCTGTCCAGAGCTCATGGACTTGACCTGTAGCCAGGTGAGAATAGAGAGGATGGAAAAGAGAGGACAAGGGACAGACAGGTCTCCTGCTCTCCCTCTTGTTATACCACTAAGTACAATCTAAGGTTCTGGTTGACTTTAGGGCAAGACATGGACAAGATGAACTGCAAAGTCAAACTGCTTCTCCCCTGGGAGCGATTAGCCAGAAAACTACATTCTGGCTACTTCATCTTAAAGTGCTTAAGGGAATGGCTATCTCACTAAGCCCACAATAGCTGGAGAAAACCTAAATGTGGTGCAGGGATGGTGTACTGCCTTTAGGTGTAAAACATGATCAAGACCAGGTGTAACCTATGAAGCTCGGGTTCTGCATTTAGTCTGCAGGTCTGGGCTTCACCCTCCTAATCCTTCCCACATCACCTCATGGTGTCCCAGGGTATAGTGCCCAAGCAGGTATCAGCATTGGGATCTTTCAAGCAGAAGATGCTTAATGTACATCAGAGGATGCATTAAAAAAGATGGCCCAGGGCAGGCTATGTATGGAGTAGGGTGGTGTTGCCAATAAGGCGGAAAATCCCTTGAACGATAGCGCTATGCCGACCTACTTTTGTTTTCTCCATTCGCGACTAAGCTAGGATATTCTTCCAAGAAGGAGACTTTAATCCTTTGACACATTCTGTACATTACTTTTGTTAAAAGTAATCCTCATCAGTCTTTATCTGTGCTGGAGATAGAGGTCTCCCCCAAAGTGAAGCTCCTTTTACTGTGGGTAAGAACTGCCCTCATGTGAAGGCCATGACACAAGTGATGTTTGCTGGCAGCTGATTCACAGTTGTGAGGTACAGGCCTTTTTACGTGCACCACAGGTTGAGGAGCTCACATTCTTTCACTCTGCCATGCATCCCCATGCATGAGGTGTGTGTGCTGCCCTTGGATGTTGATGATTGGTTGGGTTACTCCAGGATGTGGGTCCCCACGTGCGTATGCAGCCTCAAGTTTGTGGGTTACGATGGAGAGAGCTGCAGACCTTCCTGGGTTCTCCCACTCACCCTGCATGACCCTCACTATTGTACAATTTTCTTTGTCCTACACAGTTGATTCTGTGTCTCGCTAAGATCATCCAGTATTCCTTGGAGCAGGAGGACCGCACTAGCTTAGACAACCTGGCTGCAGGATGCAGGACTTTGCGGATGACTTCTGCCCATAGCTTGCGTCACTTTAACGCCTGCTCTAAAGAGAGAAGGCGTTAAAGTGACGCAGTTGGCTCTATTCTACAGCCAATTGGCAGCCAATGAAGAGTTTGAATGCTACATGAGCTGACAGCATTTTCGAAATACCCAACAGTATTCGGGCTGCAGCTTTCTGGATGATCTGGTTTCTTTTAATGACAAACGTTGGACTACACATGTAAAGTGAGTTGCCGTAGTTAGGGTGGGATAAAATGAATCCTTGAATCGCTGTCCTTCTGGCCTCCATAGGGAGCCATTTCAGCATCTTCCTTAAAGCAGCTGGCAGCCACCTTCTTTCCATGGATGTCATGGAGACATGGCTGTCCAATGTGGTCCTCAAGCTCTTACTTCCATATTGGGGGAAGGACGTTCCTCTAGGGATGGAGGCCAGTTAATTTGCCAGTTACTTTGCTCCAAAAGTGCTACCAACTACCAAGACCTCAGTTTAATCTCCGTTCACTTTTAGACAGCTGCTGCCATTTAGCAGGACATCTTCTCCAGACAGCAGTTAAGCCTTGAAGGGGTGGATCCTACATCGGGTATGGAGAGATGATAATCTGCGTATCGTCCGCATAAGACACCATCGTGAGACGAAGTGAGCAGATGATATCGGGTAGAGGGCAGACATACAGATCAAAAAGCGTAGGACTCAAAGAGGAACCCTGTGATACCCCACCTTTCAACTAAAGGTTTGCAGAGAAGAAGGGCCCCTCAATACCCTGAAAGCTCCGATGCTCCAAAAATGACGCAAGCCAGCTGGTGACACCTTTTAAGTCTAATTTTGAAAATACGTGTGCTCAATTGAGTTGGTGCACCATGTCTCCAATTCAAGGAGCCAGATGAGGTTACGATTGGATTGTCACCTGTCTACAGGGATGGAAATCTATTCACCCAACTGTGTTTTGGCACCAGGATAACTGGGGAGACACAGAGCATGGACCTCACTGAGGGTTCCATGGTGTTGAGCTGCAGACCAGGCTACTTCATGTTTCAACCGACTTCTCAACATTGAAGAGGAGACCTCGAAGCGCTGCACACCTGGCATGAGTTTCACCAGTGTACGACATGATTTGCCTCTTCACTTTTCAAGTCCTTGAAAGAGTTTCAGAAATGATTTTATGACACAAGGAATTGCAGACATTCCTGTTCTTGCTGTGAGTTAATGGAGGTCCCGAAAGAGGCCAAGCTGTACCACTGTCAAAAGCTAACAGGCACCTGTGTCAGCAGAAACTTCCACAGTACACATGTGGAAGTTAACTTGTGGGCCAGTATGAGAAGGTGGTTCAACAAAATAACTTTTACAACTGAGCAGCAAGTGTGAGTCATAAGCATAAATGTTGATGCTAGAGAGAAAAGGTGTGCTGCTCTCTTTAGTAAACAGGCCTACATGTATTAAGGCTTACACAGCACTCGTGTGCTGTGGTACAACACTGCACTACACTCACAGGCCTTTATAATGATGATCAAATGGCTTTGATGCTTGGCTTGGGTTTGTGTCCCCTGGACATCACATTGATGGTGTCCTGAGTAATGACATGGCATTTTCACACTCCACAGATCTTATTCTCAAACACAAGTTCAGCTTCTCTCAACACACTGTTTTTGATATAACACAACTTGGCAACGTCCCTTCTTTGTTGCTTTGATTTTGGTAGAGTTTGAAGAGCTACTTTGTCCATTTCTCTGCAGTGACTTCCGCTCAATGATAAGATTTGTGTGAGTGAATGTCAACTTGGTGATGAGTCTCAAGAAACTGGCAGGCGTGGGTCTGTTTTTTATTTGCTTGGACTTGAAGTGACTTTTCTCCCTTCATTCATTCAATCCCAAGTGAAGAGCCATGAGTTGTGCCAGGGAGGTGCCAGCCTCACTCTGTGCATGGTTTCCTTTCCTTCTGAGATCATGTCAAGAGTCCTTTAAGCAGCACACTTCACCAAAGGTTGTCTCACTCTGCCTGTGACATTTAGTCCCCTCTGCTTGAACAAGATAGTTTGGGCTGCACGTGCCGTGGCTGAGATGACTTCCAGCTCCTACACCGTTGCATTAGTTTCTGAAAGTGAAAGAGTCACAGTTGGTAAAGACTGGCTCGCACTTCTTCTGGCCAATATCTTTGACAAAGTGCCTGATTTAAAGTTTGGTTAGGGGTTACTCAGTCACACCAGTGACGGATATCTCATCCCATTATATTTTATGGGATTTATATTTCAGAGGATAAGATAGCCACCCGTCTGCCAAAATTGTGCCTTAAGGGACCTCTCTTGGAAGCTTAATTTCTTACACCCAAGCCACTGATGAGAATTTCAAAATGGTTGATCCACCAACTTCATTTGAGGCACAGGTTCCTGGACTGCCTAATGCAATGACTTCTGTCACCACGATTGAGGCATGTAGCTCTGTCCTCCTGGGTTGAGGGTTAGCGGTGCTGCCACTCTGTGACACTGGTAAATCCTTTGGATTGAAATACATTACACTGACCATATGTGAGGTCAGCACTGCACCGGCGAACCACTCCACATAGTGGTGCCACCTCAAAATACCTGTGATGTTAAAGCATCACCTTGGCACCAGTAAGGTTTCAGTAACTAAAAGACACCAACATAAACACACCAGAGTACAGAAACACAATTTATTTATCACTATGGAGGTCATTACAACCCTGGCGGTCCAAGACCGCCAGGGCTGTTTTGACGGAAGCACCGCCAACAGGCTACCGGTGCTTCCCAGGATATTACGACCACGGCAGAAGCGCCGCGGTCGCACCGACGGGGCCGGCGGTTTCCCGCCACAATGGCCCCGGCGGTTTTAATCCACCAGGGCAGCGCTGCTTGCAGCGCTGCCCAGGGGATTACGAGTCCCCCTACCGCCAGCCTTTTCCTGGCGGTTTGAACCGCCAGGAAAAGGCTGGCAGTATGGGGAGTCGAGGGGCCCCTGGGGGCCCGTGCAGCTTTTCACTGTCTGCATAGCAGACAGTGAAAAGCGCAACGGGTGCAACTGCACCCGTCGCACGGCCGCAACACCGCCGGCTCCATTTGGAGCCGGCTCCTGTGTTGCGGCCGAGATCCCAGCTGGGCTGGCGGGCGGAAACCAGGTTTCCGCCCAGAGGGGATCTCATTATGGCCGTGGTGGGAGTGCGGCCGCATTGGCGGCGCCCGGCGGTCCGATCTTGGCGGGCAGCTTCAGCCGCCCGCCAAGGTCGTAATGAGGGCCTATATGTATATATGTCCATTTAAGAACATTGAATTGATTCAGAAGCATCTTGAGTTTGGAGGAGCTGAGACATCTGTCTGCTACTAGGACTATTTTGATTCCAGAATGTCATTTTATTTGATGTAGTCTAGATTTTAAATTCCTGAATTTCCCTTTCTTTGATGGTATCTGGTTGAGTTTTAGGTTCCATGGTGTCTGGTTGAATTTTAAGTTCCAGATTGTTTTTTGATTGGTGGTATTGTATTGGGTTCCAGTTTCCAGAATGGCCCTGTGGTGTTATCTGGCTGAGTTGACACTTGACATGACACAAGTTACTGGAAGTCCATACTAGGTCATCAGCATATCTCTTTGTTGCACTCTCTGCTTTCTGCCCTGTGACTGATTCCTGCTGCCTTCCCCTTGTCCCAAATTCCCATCTCTCTTCGTCTCCTGCTCCCAATAGCTGCCCTTTCTAGCCCCCTCTGTTTCTCTCCTTTAAAATATTTGGATACGTGCTTTCTTTTGCAAGCAAGGAGCACCTATCATAGTGTTCAACCACTTTCTACTTTCAGGCTACATCAGTGCTCCCGGCCTCCCTTAGACAATGGAAGGAGCTCCCACCTGATAGATGCCTGTTCTCGCACAAATCTGTGCTTGCATCCTTCCTCATACACTCGTTGCCGCGTTAGATCCATAAGATCCTCAAACAATTGACAACTGAAGGAGTATTGTGGCGACTGTTGGACCACTGATGCCAGGAACAGATTAAACCAGCGAGTCCGTTGACCTACTGTTGCTCATTCATATTGGGGACCTCAGTGCCTCTTTACTGTCACATTCCCGCTCCCATCAGTCTCAGTCATTGTGTCCGCTGTGCTGTTCCCTTGGTAGGTGAGCGGGTGTGGGGGAGTTGCGGGGCAGCGTGTAGCTGGTGGCAAGGATTGGGACAGTGGTAACAGAACAGACATATTGAGAGGGGGGAGAAGCTCTAAAAAGGCTTGAGGCTGGGCGGTTGGGACCTGTCAAAAGGCGGTGTCCAGTCAAGCACCAGGGGGTCGAAAACCGAGTAACAAGAAGGGTTTTCTGATTAACATAAGACCAGCGAATCATAAATTAATTCCAATATTTGAGAATACTTAACATTGTAAGGAAGAACTAAACTTGACTTGGGAAATAAATATCAAAGAACCGATGACTTCAAATTCAGAAAATAATAACTGTGGATAACCTATCTATATTAAACAGAAAAAAACAGAGTCTATTCAATGACAGATAAAAGTTGATTAAAATGAATTGAGTCAACTTCTTCCAGGGCTGAAAATTAATTAAGGAAAATGAAATGCTGAAAGAAAATACAAAAGGAGTAAAAACAATCATCAAGAAAACCAGAGTACCAAAGGAAAATTGTCTTCTGACAAAGAAATGTGGCTATGAAGGAAGTAATTCAAAACATACTCTGATAGCACTTAGACTATTACCATGAATTCAGATAATCAAACTCGTAATTATAATTGCACTTTCAAAGACTGCAACCAACCAAAAACAAAATTGTAGCTTTTGTTCAAAATGTATAGTCAGTACCTTTCAGGAAACCCACATTGATTGATGCCCTCAAAATGTTCAGAAGGAAACATATTTTAAGCAAAACTAATGTCTATGATTGAGTAAATGATCAAAGCAACATCAAGTGATTAACTAAGTATTGAGTTAATTTTTGAACACTCAATGAAGACAAAGCTTATTCATACAACAGGACATAGAAAAGATCTATCAAACAAAATCTGGTCTAAGAAAAACAACTTTGCAGAATGGGGAACTTTTAATTAATATCTTCTTTCACTCAGGCCCTCCCATCCTTGGTACATGCATTTTAACAGCACCTTTAGCAAAAAAAACAAAAAAAAAAAAACCTTACCTTTTTATGATTTCCTGATGAAAGTAAATCCAATGAGGTGACAATCTGAAGGTTAAGGATTCCTTTATTGCAAGAGAGATATACCTTCCTCCTATGATTAGTACAGATGCTAGACAACCAGGGATCAACATCTAGACATTACGGACCCCCAGTAGTCTTAAGTGTTTATAACTCCTCTATAAACCTAAACTCTCGGAATATAGCCGGTATAGACAGACACATTAAGCGGAGCGGCGTAGGACCTTCACATTCTTTGAACAGACATCAAATTGTGTGTTTTAAAGAAACCTTGAAAGATACCAATTTTTATATTTCTGATTTAACAGCAATTAAAAGCTTAACAACAAAGATGGGGGATAGACTAAGTAACCGAGTTAACCTAAGACTCCTCGCTGTCAGATAAGTCTAAAATGTGGTCTTCCTCACTTATTACTTTGAATCAAGTTGACTTAATTAAGTATATGTGTGATTATTATAAGACAGATGCAAATACCCTGCAATGTATAAAAGAGGTCCCAATTTCATCCACAGAGAAATGATTTGTGATGAGTTAAAATCAAAACTTTTAACAACAAAGAAGCAGGCAAATTTTAATAACGAAAAGTACAAAATCAGTGACAAGGCCTGCAACCAAATATATTTTTAAAAAAATACTGAAAACTCATACAAACCGGTAAGGCAAAGTTACTTGTATTCAAGAATAAACTCACAAATAAAACAAATCACTAGATTTAGACTGCTGTAATCTCCCTTTTGCAATCTAAAGAGACTTGGTAGCAGCCTTCCAGCAGGGGAACAAAATGCTGCTTGTGTAATCTCAAAGAAGAAGCAATAGGGCACATTCTGTGTTTGTGCTCCCAACTGCTGTCCATAAGGGGAAGGTACCTGAGACCAATACCAGGGGTATATGAAGTATTGGACCTTTAAAGATGCTACCACTTGTGGTTCAATGGACAGATAAATACCCTTATTGATTGCACAATAGCATGTTTAAATCCAGCAGTTAGTCGTTCTCACTAGTCACTAATCCAGAGAGGTTGGAATTAGGGTAGAATTATAGAGTCAGAGAAATGTGAACTGCTTATGAATTTGAAAGAAAAATCTTTTACGACGTTTTAACAATACTTTATTTATTTGTGAATATTCTGATGAGTATCATTCTATTGTTGTAGCTGTTTTAATGAACTTTCACAAGAAGCCTTTTCTTATACTCAGTATCCCTCTTCAAGTCAGTCCCTCCCTCACTCTCTGGTTCCCGTTCCTGTTTCTGTCTCTTAGTCAGTCGCCAGTCTCCCTCCTATGATGTCAGCACCTGCTGCCTGTATCTAACAATCAGCCAGTGCTCTCTCTTGCCATCAGTCCCTACTCTCTCTCAACCTCTGTCTCTGCTCTCTCTGGTCATTAGTCCCTGCTCTCTCTCACCATCAGTCCCTGCTGTCTCTTGCCATCATTCCCTGCTTTCTGTTGCCATAGGTCCCTGATCTCTCTCGACATCAGTCCCTGCTCTCTCTTGCCCATCAGTCCCTTCTCTCTCTTGCCATCAGTCCCTGCCGCGTGTCTCTTGCAGGCAGCCGTCTCTCGCACTCGGATGTTTTCTTCCCACTATCCCTCTTCTGCAGTCAGTCCCTGCCTTCCCTCTCAGATTCTAAGTGGATGCTCACTGCCCCCCTCTGGTTGTCAATCCCTCGCGTCCCATCTTACAGTCAGTGCCCTTCCTCCTCCTCCTGTTCAAGTCCCATCCTACCTGTCCTCACAACACCTTTACTTACCCCTCTCCCAGTGCCTGCAGTCATTTCATGCATCCGGTGCACCCGGTCCATTGCTCGCCCTTCCTCTCGCTGTCTCTCTCTCTCTCTCTCTTCTCCCTCTCTCTCGCTCTGTCCCTCTCTCTCTCCTCTCCCTCTCTCTCTCTCTCTTCTCCCTCTCTCTCTACCTCTCTCTCTCCTCTCCCTCCCTCTCTCTCTCCTCCCCCTCCCTCTCTCTCTCTTCGCCCTCCTTCTCTCTCTCTCTCTCTTCTCCCTCCCTCTCTTCCCCTTTCTACCTTTCCCTCTCTCTCTCTCCTCCCTTTCTCTTCCTCTCTCTCTTTTCCTCTCTCTCCCTCCTTCTCTCTTCCTCTCTTTCCTCTCTCTCTCTCTATCTCTCTCTCCCTCCCCCTCTCTCCTCTCTCTCTCCTTCTCTGTCTCTCTCTCTCCCTTTCTCTCTCTCTCTCTCTCTCTCTCTCTCTCTATCTATCTCTGTCTCTCCCTCTATCTCTCTTTCTCTCTCGCCCAATCTCTCTCTCTTCTTCTCTCCTTTCTCTCTCTCTCTCCTCTCTCTCTCGGTCTCCCTCTCTCTCTTTCTTTCTCTCTCTCCTCTCTCCCCCTCTCTCTCTCCCTCTATCTTTCTCCCTATCTCTCTCTCCCTCTATCTCTCTTTCTCTCTCGCTTCATCTCTCTCCTCTTCTCTCCTCTCTCTCTCTCTCTCTCCCTCTTTCTCTCTTCTTCTCCCTCTCTCTCCTCTTTCTCTCGCTCTCCAACTCTCTCTCTCATCTCTCTTTACTCTTCCTGTCTCGTTCTCTCTCTCTCCTCTCTCTTTGCCTCTATTTCTCTCTCTCTTTCTCTCTCTGTCTCTTTCTCTCCCTCTCCTCTCTTTCTCTCTGTCCCTCTCTCTCTCTGTCTCCCTCTCTCTTCCTCCCCAAACGCCCCCGCCCCCGTCTGTCCGGCCCTTCATTTCCCCTTCTCCAGGCTCTCAATATCTATTTCAGTCCATTTTGCTGGATCAGATTCAGCCCATCCGGAAAACCAAACAATTACTGTCATTCAATCCTTTCTCCTGCAGTGCTCTGGCCAGGGACAGAGTGTGCTGGGCCCTAAAGTCCGCACACACAGGCAGCTGGGGCTGCTGACAAGCCGGACCTAGCAGGGCTCCCTTACACTGGGGTTGTGAAGCCACAACCCCTGTAGCAGAGCACCACGGTCCTTGAGGGGGTGTAATGAATCAAGATACTAGCCCCCAGAACCTGCCATGCCCCTGGGCATCTATGCCTCTCATTGGGGACCCCGAGCACTGCCCCTGTTCCTGGACCCTGGTCTCAGGGGACACGAAGGCAGCAGTACTGGCAGGGGTGATGCAGCTGGAGGGCAGGGTCTTCTGACAGAGGTCTGCACCCACTCAGGTGGGAGGTGAGTTCTTTATTTCATGTTACGCCTTTAGGTTACACATAGCTGCAAGCTTCCTGGCTCTATGTGTGACTTACAAGACCAGTCCCAACTTTTCTCAAAGTTCTGGCACTTAGGGCCTGATTACAACTTTGGCAGAGGGGGGTTAATCCGTCCCAAATGTGACGGGTATCCCGCCCGCCGTATTACGAGCCCATTATATCCTATGGAACTCGTAATACAGTATGCAGGATATCCGTCACAATTGGGATAGATTAACCCCCTCCGCCAAAGTTGTAATCAGGCCTTTTGTGTCCACTTCGAACCCAGTATAAAACCTGTACTACAAGGCGCAGAATTCTAAGACAAATCTTGGACTGGCCTAACTTGTCACACATGACCCTTGTAAATTGTAAATTTGTCACCTATGGTTACAAGAACAGTAGGCGGGACCTGACAGGGCTCCTCCCTCCCTCCAACTATCCTTATCCGGGAGTTCCCGCTCCGCCTCACACACCAACGTTCTATTACATCATTCACTCTCAGCGTTCCAGACGCCGGCGCAGACGTAGAGAGATACAAGGGCGCGAGCAAGTCTCTTAGGAGTTTGACTTCCGTCCGGATTCTCCACTTTGCCCTTCCTCCATCTTGAGCACCAAAATGAGGGCCTCTTAAGAGGCTAAGGGTGGAAACCTGGTCAGCATCTCATGTGAGGAGGGGGCCTTGGCGTGGACTCTGCTACCCTTAAAGTTAGGTCAAATCAGCATCGATGGTCACATATTTTTGGCTGCTTGTGTAGCTAAAACATCATCAGTTGGCTAGAATGTTTCAAAATGTGCGACAACCCTCCCCCCACCCCCTCCTCCAACCATGTCTCCAGAAGTCAGAGGCCTTTGATTGGCATTACACAAGAATCCTGGGTCGGGTCCAGCAGAACAGACATTATAACCCACTCCTGGGACTGTTTACTGTATCTGACTGTATTTGGATTGTTGTCTAACAGCAGTGCCTTTTAGACCAGCTCTTCTGACAGAGTAAAGGACGTAGGCGTTTAAAAGCACAGTGCAGTGCATGTGCCTCTGGAGGGACGAAGGAGAACTCACTCCTTGAGATCTGTCCTTGATGCAGAGGATGTGTGGACCTCCTGCGCCAGGGTGAGGTAGACTGCAGGCACCGAGTACCAGGGATGCCCCACGCCTGGGCACTACCTAAAATAATCATGCCCCCATCCCTGCACCCTGGCACAGGTATATTTATCAAAGCAAATTCCTCTCTGCGTTGCCTCCTTCAGAAGAGTATTGTATAAATGTTAGGACCAGAGGCCGAGATGCTTCTGAAAACTCTCTCCCAGGTGGAAGAAACAGCAGAACTTCTCACCTGGATACCCGAGGTCAGAGCAGATACCTATCAAGGAGGGTTTCAGTCACTGACGACTGATTGGAAATCACTTCTTGCTTTTAACTGTAACTGATCCACCCAGGATACTCTCTACGCATGGGGCGGGCAGGGGGGCCAGAACACCCCTCTGTGTTTCTTAACAAAATCTGGATGTTTAAGACACTAAGGCTCGGAATGTGACCACCTTAGGGCAAGACCGGATGCTCATATCACATCCACATTTAAAGCACCACAATACCTTTAAAAAACTCTACTTTTTAAGAATAGAATGTTATAAAAGATGAAAACTCTGACCCCAGCTGGCCTCCTTTAATGTACCTCCTAGGATTCCCTAATACAACACGTGCCTAAAACAGCCCCCTTTGGATGAACCAGTCCCAAGCATGGCTGGACCCCACCAGTCTTCCTACATGATCAAACCTGCTTCAAAGTCCTTTTTAGGGTAAAAGAACACATGGCTGAATCCCACACACCTCAGCGTTGTTGTTTTAATTATAATTTTCTTTCAATCCCACACACCTCAGCGTTGTTGTTTTAATTATAATTTTCTTTCATGCATCAAACTGGACATTTTAAGGGAGGCTTGAAAACGGATGGATACATTCTAACTCCAGTTGCCAATCATCTTGGCCAAACCAGGAATGTGATGTGCCCAGAGCTCTGACTTTCTAGGAGGTACCCTACCTGGATAAAACTGATACCTTTGCTGTTCAGGGGTGCTCACCTGTTCTGGGACATCTTAAGGGTTTTGGGGGCCCTGGGCCGAACATATTATCGGTTCCCACTTCTCGGAACAGCTTTGAAGTTATGACCCAGTTTCAGCTTTTTCTTGCCCTGTTTGCCAGGTCAATCTCTGTGACCCCCTCCCATTTCTCATATGAGAGGTCCTGTTTTGATCTTAAAGGAACTTTTTTGTGGATGTTACATGAAACCTAAACACAACATTTCTCTGCAAAATGTCTGCAACAGACTCTCACACGTCACTGACATTGAAGATAAATTAAAGGAAACCGGTATTTCAATCAACCTGTTAAATAATGATTCCGTGTCTCCAGGGCAGGACTCTGCAGAACAGAGGGGGCTCCTTCGGGGGCCCCTGAAAGGCCGGGCCCGGGGTCAGCGACGCAAAGCCCAGGCCTTAAAACGTCTCTGCTGCTGTTTATGTATCGAACTGCCCGGGGCCCTGCCCGGCGCCCTGCCCTTCACCAAGGCTTCCTAGGTGGGCATCCCTGGACAGTGCCCACCTATCCTTGTGCCCTGCAGCCTGTGGCCCCTGAGATCTGGCACCCGTCCCCACACGCTCGAGCCCGGCTCGAGCCGACTTCCAGCTGAAGCTTTGCTTCCCACTTCCAGGAATCCTGTCATTCAACCCCCGACAGCTCTTCCCACATCTCTCAGTGCATCGCCCATGTACAAATGATTCCCACAAATGGAAATCGTGCAATCTCTGACACCTGTGTAAGATGCGAGTTGTGCAAACCAGGCCTGGTCTATTGACAAACCCCCCAGTGGCCTCAAAGGAGTACAATCCTCCATCCGCATAATCCAGATGTCAGTCTTGACCTTGCCATGGCCACCCTGCTGTGCGCGCGGATCTTGTGACTGCCCAGGCATAAGCGCTAGAGAGTGAGCACCTCGAATCTGGTCAAAAGACTGACTGACTGACTGCTTGAAACTTGCCACAAACCTCTGGCTGGTGATCAGCTGAATGGCCCGGTTAGCTAGGCCCTCAACCTTATGTTAGCATCCATCTTGGCTAGATTACCATCCATGGGACTACCAAGAAAACACCTCTTGCTGCTGGTTAGAGGCCCCTGGCCCTCAAAGTTTCATAATGTACCATGTGGTCTAGGACTTAGAAACAAGGGGCACAGAAACTGACAACTCTGACCTTGCCCTAGGAACTGCAGCTACTTTTGATGAAAGTAAGTACTTACTCTGCGAATCTAACCCCCCCAGCCAACCAGGTGGTACTTAAATGCCCGTGTGAAGATTCTTACCCTCTATCTTGGAATAACCCAAGCAGTCCCCCTATTCGATGTCCTATGTTTGCTGCTGGCATGGGCAATCCCTGTACTAAGAGACATCTCTCATAAACCACAAATGCTTAAATGAACCTGGGCCAGAGTTAGTTGCTATCTCCTAATTCCTGAGCTTGGAACATGAACTGATCGATAAACTACCAGTTGGTGTGGAAATCTAATCAGAACCCACACTGTCCAATGAACTCAAAGATCTGGGAGAATCTTCTGTATCTCATGAAGAGAATAGCTGACCCCCCCCTTCTCTTGGAAGAAGAAAAAGTGTTGAAGGTTCGCCTTGCAAGGGCCACCAGATGGACCTGGAGTTGTCCTCTTGGAATAAATCCCCCACCAAACCCTGCACCTAGAGAAATAGCGTTATTTAGGAACTCTGTGTCGGGCATTTTGCAAACAAATGTGTTCTTTGCACTTGGGAGCCCATCAGAATTGCTAATGCTAAACTCTGGATGACAGCCTGCCATGAAGGACACCTGGGCATGGCAGGTGTGTCCGCCAGTGCCAGCTGGCCTCTGGTGACCAGTGATGGTCAGTTGTCCCGGTGCTCTGCGTGTGACAGGAGACAGATCAGTGTGTGAGGAGGATGCTCAGTCCTCGTTCATGCAGTTAGGACTGGTGCAGGGTCCATGCTTTGGGGCTCAGACACTAGAAGTGCTGTTGGATCGCAGGCAGTGCTGAGGTGCCAGTGTCTACATGGCTCCGGTATGTAATCCATGCCCTGCCATGGGAATATCTGAATGCCAAGACTACTGCCATGTCAAAAGCACAGTGCTGTGGCATGTGGGCGCACTGTCCTGCCAGGAGAGCACTTTCCAAGGTTTGACCAGGGCTGAGAAAAAAACGGGCACTGAATTGTCCAAATGTGTACAGCACCAGTGCATGTACGCAGCCATGTTGTACTGGTATGTACAGCACCAGTGTCATGTATGCAGCCATGTTGTATGGGTTTGTACAGCACCAGTGCCGTGTATGCAGCCATGTTGTACGGGTTTGTACAGCACCAGTGTCATGTACGCAGCCGTGTTGTACTAGTATGTACAGCACCAGTGTGACGTATGCAGCCATGTTGTACTGGTTTGTACAGCACCAGTGTGACGTACGCAGCCATGTTGTACTGGTATGTACAGCACCAGTGTGACGTAAGCAGCCATGTTGTACTGGTTTGTACAGCACCAGTGTGACGTACGCAGCCATGTTGTACTGGTTTGTACAGCACCAGTGTTGTGTACGTAGCCATGTTGTACTGGTATGTACAGCACCAGTGTCATGTATGCAGCCATGTTGTACTGGTTTGTACAGCACCAGTGCGATGTACGCAGCCATGTTGTACTGGTTTGTACAGCACCAGTGCATGTACACAGCCATGTTGTACTGGTTTGTACAGCACCAGTGTCATGTACGCAGCCATGTTGTACTGGTATGTACAGCACCAGTGTGACGTATGCAGCCATGTTGTACTGGTATGTACAGCACCAGTGTGACGTACGCAGCCATGTTGTACTGGTTTGTACAGCACTAGTGTCGTGTACGTAGCCATGTTGTACTGGTATGTACAGCACCAGTGTCATGTACGCAGCCATGTTGTACTGGTATGTACAGCACCAGTGTCATGTACGCAGCCATGTTGTACTGGTTTGTAAGGCACCAGTGTCACGTACGCAGCCATGTTGTACTGGTTTGTACAGCACCAGTGTCATGTACGCAGCCATGTTGTACTGGTATGTACAGCACCAGTGTGATGTACGCAGCCATGTTGTACTGGTTTGTAAGGCACCAGTGTCACGTACGCAGCCATGTTGTACTGGTTTGTACAGCACCAGTGTCGTGTACGTAGCCATGTTGTACTGGTATGTACAGCACCAGTGTCATGTACGCAGCCGTGTTGTACTGGTTTGTAGAGCACCAGTGTCATGTACGCAGCCATGTTGTACTGGTTTGTAGAGCACCAGTGTCATGTACGCAGCCATGTTGTACTGGTATGTACAGCACCAGTGTCATGTATGCAGCCATGTTGTACTGGTATGTACAGCACCAGTGTCATGTACGCAGCCATGTTGTACGGGTTTGTACAGCACCAGTGCTGTGTACGCAGCCATGTTGTACTGGTTTGTACAGCACCAGTGTCATGTACGCAGCCATGTTGTACTGGTATGTACAGTACCGGTGTCATGTACGCACCCATGTTGTACTGGTTTGTACAGCACCAGTGTCATGTACGCAGCCATGTTGTACTGGTATGTACAGCACCAGTGCCGTACACGCAGCCATGTTGTACTGGTTTGTACAGCACCAGTGCTGTATACATAGCCATGTTGTACTGGTTTGTACAGCACCAGTGTCATGTACGCACCCATGTTGTACTGGTATGTACAGCACCAGTGTCGTGTATGCAGCCATGTTGTACTGGTATGTACAGCACCAGTGCCGTATACGCAGCCATGTTGTACTGGTATGTACGGCACCAGTGCCGTATACGAACCATGTTGTACTGGTTTATACGGCACCAGTGCCGTATACGCAGCCATGTTGTACTGGTTTGTACAGCACCAGTGTGACGTACGCAGCCATGTTGTACTGGTATGTACAGCACCAGTGTGACGTAAGCAGCCATGTTGTACTGGTTTGTACAGCACCAGTGTGACGTACGCAGCCATGTTGTACTGGTTTGTACAGCACCAGTGCGATGTACGCAGCCATGTTGTACTGGTTTGTACAGCACCAGTGTCGTGTACGCAGCCATGTTGTACTGGTTTGTAGAGCACCAGTGCGATGTATGCAGCCATGTTGTACGGGTTTGTACAGCACCAGTGTGATGTACGCAGCCACGTTGTACTGGTATGTACAGCACCAGTGCATGTACGCAGCCATGTTGTATGGGTTTGTACAGCACCAGTGTCACGTACGCAGCCATGTTGTACAGGTTTGTACAGCACCAGTGCATATACGCAGCCACGTTGTATGGGTTTGTACAGCACCAGTGTCACGTACGCAGCCATGTTGTACTGGTTTGTACAGCACCAGTGTCGTGTACGTAGCCACATTGTATGTGTTTGTACAGCACCAGTGTCACGTACGCAGCCATGTTGTACTGGTATGTACAGCACCAGTGTCATGTATGCACCCATGTTGTACTGGTTTGTACATCACCAGTGCCGTGTACTCAGCCATGTTGTACTGGTTTGTACAGCACCAGTGTCATGTACGCAGCCATGTTGTACTGGTATGTACAGCACCAGTGCCGTATACGCAGCCATGTTGTACTGGTATGTACAGCACCAATGCCGTGTACGCAGCCATGTTGTACTGGTATGTACAGCACCAGTGTTGTGTACGTAGCCATGTTGTATGGGTTTGTACAGCACCAGTGTGATGTACGCAGCCATGTTGTACTGGTTTGTAAGGCACCAGTGTCACGTACGCAGCCATGTTGTACTGGTTTGTACAGCACCAGTGCCGTATACGCAGCCATGTTGTACTGGTTTGTACAGCACCAGTGTGATGTACGCAGCCATGTTGTACTGGTTTGTACAGAACCAGTGTGACATGCGCAGCCATGTTGTACGGGTTTGTACAGCACCAGTGTCGTGTACGCAGCCATGTTGTACTGGTTTGTACAGCACCAGTGTGACGTACGCAGCCATGTTGTATGGGTTTGTACAGCACCAGTGTGATGTATGCAGCCATGTTGTACTGGTTTGTAGAGCACCAGTGCGATGTACGCAGCCATGTTGTACGGGTTTGTACAGCACCAGTGTGATGTACGCAGCCATGTTGTACTGGTATGTACAGCACCAGTGTGATGTACGCAGCCATGTTGTACTGGTATGTACAGCACCAGTGTGATGTATGCAGCCATGTTGTACTGGTTTGTAGGGCACCAGTGTGATGTACGCAGCCATGTTGTACTGGTTTGTACAGCACCAGTGCGATGTACGCAGCCAATTTGTACTGGTTTGTACAGCACCAGTGCGATGTACGCAGCCATGTTGTACTGGTTTGTACAGCACCAGTGTCACGTACGCAGCCATGTTGTACTGGTTTGTACAGCACCAGTGTGATGTACGCAGCCATGTTGTACTGGTATGTACAGCACCAGTGTGATGTACGCAGCCACGTTGTACTGGTATGTACAGCACCAGTGCATGTACGCAGCCATGTTGTACTGGTATGTACAGCACCAGTGTGGTTCATGCATCCATGTTGTACTGGTATGTACAGCACCAGTGTGATGTACGCAGCCATGTTGTACTGGTATGTACAGCACCAGTGTGATGTACGCAGCCATGTTGTACTGGTTTGTACAGCACCAGTGTGATGTACGCAGCCATGTTGTACAGGTTTGTACAGCACCAGTGCATGTACGCAGCCACGTTGTATGGGTTTGTACAGCACCAGTGTCACGTACGCAGCCATGTTGTACTGGTTTGTACAGCACCAGTGTTGTGTACGTAGCCATGTTGTATGGGTTTGTACAGCACCAGTGTGATGTACGCAGCCATGTTGTACTGGTTTGTAAGGCACCAGTGTGACGTACGCAGCCATGTTGTACTGGTTTGTACAGCACCAGTGTCGTGTACGTAGCCATGTTGTACTGGTTTGTACAGCACCAGTGTGATGTATGCAGCCATGTTGTACTGGTTTGTACAGCACCAGTGTCGTATACGTAGCCATGTTGTACTGGTTTGTACAGCACCAGTGTCACGTACGCAGCCATGTTTTACTGGTTTGTACAGCACCAGTGTCGTGTACGCAGCCATGTTGTATGGGTTTGTACAGCACCAGTGTGATGTACGCAGCCATGTTGTACTGGTTTGTAAGGCACCAGTGTGACGTACGCAGCCATGTTGTACTGGTTTGTACAGCACCAGTGTCGTGTACGTAGCCATGTTGTACTGGTTTGTACAGCACCAGTGTGATGTACGCAGCCACGTTGTACTGGTTTGTACAGCACCAGTGTGACGTACGCAGCCATGTTGTACTGGTCTGTACAGCACCAGTGTGACGTACGCAGCCATGTTGTACTGGTCTGCACAGCACCAGCGGCAATGCTGCTAGGACTCATGTTGTGTAAGTCTGTACATCGCCGGTGTCACAACGTGAACCAGTTTGCTCCACTATGTGATGCTCCTTTTCAAGGCTAGCACCTTTCCCGCCTTCCCCTCCCCTGTACTATGCTGTGGGGACACAGAAGTGCCATCCTTTCCCGTCTCCCATCCCCATCGCCTGGTGGCAGAGCCAGACGTGCGGGGCGCATCTATCGGAGTGTCGCGTTGCCTTGGCCACACAAGGGGGCGCATGGAGTACCCAACACTAAAGTCAGATTTATCAAGCCAAGCAAGGTTCCCGGCACTAAAAGAGTCCTGCCTGCAATGCTGCATCCTTTCACCATGGTGCAGAGGTGCCTGCGCTGGGGGCAAGAAGCAGATTGCTGCGAGCGCAGGGGGACAGGACAGGAATGAACCATATCATAATAAATGAGGGGCAATTCATCCCTTTCCCTTAGCTCAGCCACCAAGATGGCCTGCTGCGCTGCATGAAATAATGATAAATCCGCCTAGATGTTTCATTTGTTTTTACTGTCACCCGTTTCAGGACAAGCTACATTTAAAACCAGGCCGCTGTCAGATGGTGCAAATACTGGCAGGAGCTGCAGCTAGGAAGAGCAGTGCAGACTGCAGATAAATGTCACTGTCTGAGAGAAGGCGGGGATTAAAGGGGCGGGGACTGTGGAGTGGGCGGGACCATCAGCCCATTGCCTTTATAAGGCATGAGGGGGGTCATGGAGACAGGCACAGCTTGGTGCCGAGTCCTGACCTGAAACCTCTGCCTTCTCTCCCCCAAACCAAAGAGGCTGCTGATGGCAAGTTCACTGAACCCAACATGGACATCAGCAGTGCCTACCCACAAACACGAGCAGGACACCTACACTGCACAAGGGTTCCAGCTTATGTTATCCTGCACAGTGTGATCTTGGCTTCTCACCAGGAGACTGTGCGAGCAGAGCAGATATCGTGTGACACATGGTGTGATCCTGGGTGTTGGCAGGTCTGGGACTGGCAGGACTGCATCATGGCTGGCCTTCCAGCACTGAAAAGAGCCCCCATACCTGCAGCTCACTGGGGCCAAGCTAGAGGGTCCTGCATGGCCAGTCCTGTCCTGCAAAAGATACAACATCCCTGGACTGACACTGCAGGTGATATGGGGGCGGAGTCAAAGGCATGCCCAAAAAAATAATCTGCCTCTATGTTATTACTCTTCCACTTTAAGGTACCTGTTTATAAAATAATGCACACACCTTAAATAAGAAATAAATGCAAGGTGAACTATTCAGTGGGAAATGCACTATTTTACGTTATGAAACCTCCACTGGCTAATGCGATCCCTGCAGGGGTCTGTGAGTAACCACAGACCTGCAGGTCGCAAATGATTGCCTTTGTACATGTGGCCCTAAATCTGTCATCTTAAAGCTTTGAGTGGCTCCACCAATTAAAGCCAATACTGATTTCTAAGCATCTTTTACATTTGCAGATTAACCAATGGCACACCTTCACACTTCTTTCAGGCACCAAGCATCGTGGTGAGAAGGCTGGTCCCCTCTTTAGCTCTCCGTCCTTTAATAGGCCCCACAGTACAGTAGACTCCCTACCTCTCAGAGCACAGAAGACTCCCTACCTCTCACAGCACAGGGGACTCCCTACCTCCCACAACACAGGAGACTCCCTACCTCCCACAACACAGGAGTCTCCCTACCTCTCACAGCACAGAGGACTCCCTACCTCCCACAATACAGGAGATGCCCTACAACCCACAGCACAGGAGACTCCCTACCTCTCAGAGCACAAGGGACTCCCTACCTCCCACAATACAGGAGACTCCCTACCTCTCGCAGCACAGAGGACTCCCTACCTCCCACAACACAGGAGTCTCCCTACCTCTCACAGCACAGAGGACTCCCTACCTCCCACAATACAGGAGACTCCCTACCTCTCGCAGCACAGAGGACTCCCTACCTCTCACAGCACAGAGGACTCCCTACCTCCCACAATACAGGAGACTCCCTACCTCTCGCAGCACAGGAGACTCCCTACCTCTCGCAGCACAGAGGACTCCCTACATCCCACAACACAGGAGACTCTCTACAACCCACACCACAGGAGACTCCCTACCTCTCACAGCACATAGGACTCCCTACCTCCCACAACAGAGGAGACTCCCTACAACCCACACCACAGGAGACTCCCTACAACACAGGAAACTCCCTACCTCCCACAACACAGGGGACTCCCTACCTCCCACAACACAGGGGACTCCCTACCTCCCACAGCACAGGAGTCTCTACCTCCCACAGCACAGGGGACTCCCTACCTCCCACAGCACAGGAGACTCCCTACAACCCACAGACCAGAGGACCCCCTACCTTCCACTTCAGCTGAGGCATCTCAACTGTCAAAATTGCCCATTCGGAGACAGTTGTCTGTTAACACAAAAGTTGGGGATGTGTTGGTTAAAATAAAAAAGTAGGGGCACACCTTTTCCCACAAATTCTTCCCATCCACCTCTTAGGCCCCGTGGTACTTAAAACACACCCTTAATTACAAATAAGAGGTTACTGGGAACTAGATCCTAGAATCAAGAAACAGGAAAGCAAACCTCCTCAGCACAAATCTTAGAGTACCTGGCCCGAGTGCCAGGTCAGCGGCCCTGAAAGGCAGAGACTTTATCCCGATGTAGCTAGGGGGGTGATGAGTTCCACAGGATTGCACCTTGTTCTGCTTAGGTTTAACCCCCTCCCAGGCTCTGCTGAGCTATCATTTTTAATACTAAATCATCAATATGTAATGAGTGTGAATGACACTGGGAGATCTTTGTGACCTGGGCTATAGATTTGCTGTCTAAGCTGTGAGGCTGAAACAACAGTGTACACTGGTGCATGGTGTGTGGGTCTGAGTCTGTGAGATATACTTACCCTGAGGGATGGATCTGACATGTGAGTCCTCGGCGTGTACCTTCTGCATATGAGGAAAATTAGCTCCAGTATCTAATACCTCACCCATTGGTATCTGTATTCCTTTCGGAATTGCTCCAGTGTAAAGGATCTGAGCCTGAAAAATCTGCACCCTCAGGAAAAGCTGTGAAGTTTCTGCCACTTTGAGGGATAGTTACTGTATATGAGATCTTAGTATATACTATCAGCATACATGGAGAACTAGATTCAGTATCTAAGACCTCAGCTGTTAATACCTCTGCACTCTGCAGAATAGACCAAGTGCAAAAGGTCTTAACCTGTAATAACTATACCCTCAGGGAGAGCTGTGATGAGTTTCTATGTTAATCAGAGTTACAGTATAGGATCTGAACTTGTAATGCCTGCACCCTCAGGAGGAGCTGTGATGTGTCTCTGGTGTTTTTGTGTGCCTGAATGAAGGGTGGTGTGTCATTCTTCCTCTGTGAAGGGTGGTGTTTCTGTGTGGCTGTGTGAAGGGTGATATTTCTGTGTGGCTGTGTGAAGGGTGAGATTCTCTGCATCCCTGTGTGAAGGGTGGTGTTTTTGTGCCTGTGTGAAGGGTAGTGTTTCTGTGTGCCTGTGTGAAGGGTGGTGCTTCTGTGTGCACGTGTGAAGTGTGTTTTCTTATTTGCTTGTGTGAAAGATGGTATTTCTTTGTGACTGTGTGAAGGGTGTTGTTTCTGTGTGCTTTTGTAAAGGGTAGCATTTCTGTGTGCCTGTGGGAAAGGTGGTGCTTTTGTGTGCCTGTGTGAAGGGTGATGTTCTGTGTGTCTGTGTGAAGGGTGATGTTTCTGCATGCCTGTGTGAAGGGTGGTGTTTCTATGTAACCGTGTGAAGGGTGATATCTCTGTGTGCCTGTGTGAAAGGTGGTCTTTCTCTGTACTTGTTTGAAGGGTGATGTTTCTGTGTACAGGTGTAGGGGGTGGTGTTTCTGTGTGCCTCAATGAAGGGTAGTATAAAGGGTAGAATGTTAAGGGTAGTTTTTCTGTGAGCCCATGTGAAGGGTGGTGTTTCAGTGTACCTGTGTGAAGAGTGGTACTTCTGTGTGCTTGTGTGAAGGGTGGTGTTTCTGTGTACCTGTGTGAAGGGGGGTATTTCTGTGTGCCTGTGTGAAGGGTGGTAATTCTGTGTGAAGTGTGGCATTTCTATGTGAAGGGTGATATTTCTGTGTGCCTGTGTGAATGGTAATTTTTCTGTGTGCCTGTGTGAAGGGTGGCGTTTCTGTGTGCCTGTGTGGAGGTTGGTGTATCTGTGTGCCTGTGGAAAGGGTGTAATTTCTGTGTGCCTCTGTGAAGGGTGGTGCTTCTGTGTGCTTGTGTGAAAGGTGGTGCTTCTGTGTGCCTGTGTGAAGTGTGGTGTTTTTATATGCCTGGGTGAAAGGTGGTATTTCTGTTTGACTGTGTGAAGGGTGGTGTTTCTGTGTGCTTCTGTAAAGCCTGGTATTTCTGTGTGCCTGTGGGAAAAGTAGTGCTTTTGTGTGCCTGTGTGAAGGGTGGTGTTTCTGTGTGCCTGTGTGAAGGGTGGTGTTTCTGCATGCCTGTGTGAAAGGTGGTGTTTTTTGTGCCTGTGTGAAGGGTTGTGTTTCTGTGTAACTGTGTGGAGTGTGATATCTATGTGTGCCTGTGTGAAGGGTGGTATTTCTGTGTACTTGTTATAAGGGTGATGTTTCTGTGTACTGGTGTAATGGGTGGTGTTTCTGTGGGTCCCTATGAAAGGTAGTATTTCTGTGCACCTCTGTGAAGGGTGGAATGTTAAGGGTAATTTTTCTGCGTGCCTGTGTGAAGAGGGGTGTCTCAGTGTGCCTGTGTGAAGAGTGGTATTTCTGTGTGCCTGTGTGGAGGGTGGTGTTTCTGTGTGCCTGCAAGAAAGGTGGTATTTCTGTGTGCATGTGTGAATGATGGTATTTCTGTGTGCCTTTGTGAATGGTGGTATGTGAAGGGTGGTGTTCTGTGTGCTTCTGTGAAGGGTGGTAATTCTGGGTGAAGGGTGGAATTTCTGTGTGACTTGTGTGAAGGGTGGCGTTTCTGTGTGCCTGTGTGAAATGTGATGTTTCTGGGTGCCTGTGTGAAGGATGGTGTTTCCGGGTACCTGTGTGAAGGCTGGTGTTTCTTTGGCCCTGTGTGAAAGCTGGTGTTTATGTGTGCCTGTACCTGTGTGAATGGTGTAGCTTCAGTATGCCTGTGTGAAGGATGGTATTTTTATGTGCCAGTGTGAATGGTGGTGTTTATGTGTACCTGTCTGAAGAATGGTATTTCTTGTTCCTGTGTGAAGAGTGGTGTTTCTGTGTGCCTGAGGGAAGGGTGGTCATTCTGTGTGCCTCTGTGAAGGGTGGTCTTTCTGTGTGGCTGAATGAAGGGTTGTGTTTTTGTTTGAAGAGTGATATTTCTGTGTGCCTCTGAGAAGGCCTTGTACAGAATACAGCTAAGCTTGAAGATGTTCCTTGGTTCAGTGAGTAGTCATTACAGGGTGATGAGTACTTGGTGATGTGATGAAACTGCCTGGTTCCTGACATAGGGCCTCATTATGACCCTGGCGGTAGAGAACCGCCAGGGCCAACGGGGGCGGGAGCACCGCCGACAGGCCGGCGGTGCTCCCTTGGGCATTCTGACCGCAGCGCTTTGGCCGCGGTCAGAAAGGGAAAACCGGCGGTCTCCCGCCGGTTTTCCACTGCCCCTAAGAATCCTCCAAGGCGGCGCAGCTCGCTGCGCCGCCGAGGGGATTCTGACAATCCTTACCGCCATCCTGTTCCTGGCGGCTCGCCCGCTAGGAACAGGATGGCGGTAAGGATTGTCGTGGGGCCCCTGGGGGCCCCTGCAGTGCCCATGCCAATGGCATGGGCACTGCAGGGGCCCCAGTAAGAGGGCCCGCTAGTATTTCACTGTCTGCGTAGCAGACAGTGAAATACGCGACGGGTGCAGTAGCACCCGTCGCACCTTCCCACTCCGCCGGCTCGATTACGAGCCGGCATCCTCGTGGGAAGGGAGTTTTTCCCTGGGCTGGCGGGCGGTCTTTTGGAGACCGCCCGCCAGCCCAGGGAAAAACTCATAATACCCTCCGCGGTCTTTTGACCGCGGAGCGGTATTATGGAGGGCTGAATTCTGGCGGGCGGCGGAGGCCGCCCGCCAGAATCAGAATGAGGGCCATAGTCTACCTGCAGCATTTAGGGCCAAGTAGCTCAGTGGATCTTTGGGGTCAGGGCTAGTAGGGAAAGCCTATAATCGTGTCTGTAAAGAATATGGACTGTTTATGTTAAATGAGATTTTGAGATGTATGATTTAACACTGGGCAGGAGTTTTAGCTGAAGTTGGGTGCTCTTTACCTGGGTGTTAGTGTCAGCGTGGTTGTTCAGATTTTCTTTGAGATGGTCCTTTGGGATTTTGTGTAGTCAATTAGAGAGGACTTGAAGTTTGGGTTATTTAGTAGTCAAGCCTAAATTGAACTAAAATAGAGCTTTGGCAGTGAAGCCAAAAAGGTTATGAAATTAAAAGAAACTAATTTGTGAAGTGTTTAGTTTGAAATGGATCTGGCTATCCAGAATTAGATATTCTTAAGTCATATTCAGGGTATGTGGCCAGATGTACAAAGCTATTTTGGAGTCGCAAAGTGCGAAATTCGCCTTTTGCAACAGCAAAATGGCCTTGTTGCATGTGCTATCCCTATTTTGCGATTCAGTATCCTGTTACCAACTTACAAAATAGGGATTGCGACTTGCAATTAGGAAGGGTTGTGCCAAGGGTGTTCCTTCCTAATTGCAACTAGCAGGCTCATGTATGATTGTTTTGTGACTGTGAATGCTATCGCAAAACAATCGCAGTTAACATCAATTTCAAATTGGTGGTAAACCATTGGCAAACGGGAATGGGTCCCCAAAGGACCCCTTCCCCTTTGTGAATGGGGGCACCAACATTTTTTTCAGAGAAGGCATTCTGCCTACTCTGAAAAAATGAAAATCCAACTTTTTATTTTAGTTTTTTAAATGCACCCCATTTTCATTTGAGGAAACATGGCCGCGGTAAAAAAAAAATGCTTTATTGACAAAGTAGTAACAGACATGGTGGTCTGCTGACCACAGCAAGCCACCATCCTTGTGAGTGTTGTCATTCATAAATGGGCCACATATTGTAATCTGCCTCATGAATATTGATGAGGCAGGCCCCTTGTGACCAATTTGCGAATTGCAAACAGTGTGGTTGACACTGTTGTACATTTTGTTTTGCGACTCTCAATTTGCGATGCACAAAAAAATCGCAAATTGCGAGTCACAAATCAAAGTGGTCACACATCTGGTCCACAATTTCTTCTACTGATGATGCTTTTACGTAAATCTTGGTGTCATCAGAGTAGAGGCGATAAGAGATGTTGGTGTCGCTAAGAAGAGGGCAGAGGCTGTTCTGCCACTCAGTCAATTCTCTTGTTCGCCTCTGGTGGGTTTTATGGCACTGACATCAGAATTATTTGACAAACTGCTCTCTTGCAGTAAAGTAAGTGGTTCTCTCAAGGATCTTTCCCCTAGAAAAGTGCTTCCTCAGGTCAGAAATGTGGCTGGCCCTTTACGGTAGTGAGCAGGTCGTTGGCGTAAGGGCTTATGCCCTTTGATTTATGTCCACACAGAGACCTGAGGCTGTGGTCATTGCAGGTGAGGATGAGTTACCAATGATTGTGGATGACAGTAGTACTGGGCTCCTACTGAACTGGAGCAGTGAGTAGCACTGGACACCATCAGCCAGCACCGCTTGGAGCAGTTCCTTCATAAACTAAAATTGTGAAGAAGGCTGTACCCTGGATAGGGGTGGGCGGAGCTCACGGAGTTCACATAAAAACTCAATGAAATTCCACGGAGTTCCATGAACGGGCAAAAATTGGCATGCTGTGCTGTTTGGTCTGATTTTTTGCATCAGGAGTTTGTTCCACGCTGCAAAATCAGCATGAACGGCACCATGCGTTGCACCAGAGGGTGCTGATTCTATGCTGCTGCTCGAGTAGATTTTTTACTGAAGCAGAAACTTTCTTACCGCAAATGGACAAAACCGCCCGTGTTGAGAAAATCTCACCAGGTGCCCTCCTAGCACCGAAAATCCTACATCAATTCTAGCTCGCACTTGTAAGTTTACCGTTGGTGAGCTGAGCGTGAGAAAAAACTCCACCACATAGAGGTTGGCAGATTTTTGCATGAACTCCTCATTACAAGTGTAACGCAGAGTGGACAAAACTCTGCAAGCTCCGATGGCGGAGCAGAGTTTATCGCCCACCCCTAATCCTGCATCAAGTCTTCTTTAGCTGTCGGACCTGTAGCTCTGCAGCTGGGAGCTTTTGAACTTTATTTCAAGGCTTGTCCTTGAGGGGTGATACAAGACTAGATACTTTAATTCTTTATCTCTCTGTGTGCCTCTTGAATATGTGAATTGAGTATTTATCTGTTTTCAGGTATGTGGACACTAAACAGCTAATAGTGAACATTCAGGAACCAGATGTCCCTTTCACACTGATGATCTGGGCTTGAAAGGATTCAGAGATGTGTATGTCATTGGGGCCCCACCTTATTCCTCCACTGTTAGAAACCTTGGGGAAGTCTTTGATATTGAGATTTTACATGTCATGAAATCATACTTTTTTTAATCTGAAAATGCTTTGTCAGCTCGGCACTTTACTCATCCATGGATGTTTATAGCGACCAAGGCCTTAATTCACTTTTGGATATTGGCAATCTGATTTATTCTTGTTTCCCTTTGCAATCAGTGCCAATACTGCGGCATACTCAAAACTCAACAGCCAGGGTAATTTTATTTACCTAAACATTCCCTGTAAATAGATCTCCATGTTAGTGTGTCTCAACACAAGGGCTTACTTTACGACAACATGCCGGATTTAATTTAAAAAAATCCCATTTTTTCTGGCACAAAGATTTTGCTGTTCTCTCTCACAGTAAATTTATGTTCAAATTCCAAGGTGCTCTTTCTTATCCCTACCGCAGGTGGGACCTCTCCAACGTATGGACTCAAACTAATGAATTCTCTCTTCTGTCTGTTGAGAAGGCAGACAAAACTTGTTGACATCAAAGTTTGACTCTCAGACAACATCGCTTTATGTTCCTGCTGGCTGGGTCTGGAACCTCATCGCTAGTGCCCAGAGACCTACACTAGATTGTGGTTGTCTGTGCACTGTTGTATCTCACTCTGTAGTGAGCCAGTGGAAAGCTCCGCTGTCTCAGATATAGGTCCGCTTAGCACGATCCATAGCTAATCTAGTTTAGGCTATAATTTGTTGGAGGTATGTAACCTAACACACCGTTGTATTGTCTAAGACCTGAACCTGCATCTGAAGGGTAGCTCTACTGTCTAATCTCTGAGCCTGTTAGATAGATGAAACTAGATGGAGAAGGCCTCCTTCACAGTTTTGACACATTGCTGTGTTGTGGCAGCGATGCATCAAAAATGGTTACCCTGCGTCGAAACAAGTTACGATGTCATGGATGCGTATTATTAACAATACAAGGCACCATGGCGTACGGCCCAAGGAGGCATCAGAAATTCTGACGCATCAGTGGGAACTCTGCTGCTGTGCATCAGCATCAAAAGTGGCGCATTGCTGAAGCTGACCCTACAACCAACGCAGCTTCAGCGATGAATCGAAAATTAGAGGCGATGCGTCTGGTCTGACTGACGCAAGTAACCTAATGTGTAGGGACCAATATGAAAGACTGTAAAATGGTGGAATAGCACCTTGTTTAATCTCACATTGGTCATTGATGTAGTGTAAGCAGTATGGCTATGTGTCACATTACAGTGGGCATAGTCTACTTATGAGTATGTGGAGAACTGAGTATGTGTGACATAGTGAGTGATAGTGTTAAGTGAATGAACACAAGTATATGGTGTAACGTAAAGTGTCAATACATGTATTATCTACCTTATGTGTGTACTTATCTGTTCTCCCTTGGCGTACCCTGACCTGGACTTGGGGACCCCTTCCTCCATGGAGAAGTGACAATCCTGGCCTGTCCCATGCAAAGATTACACAACGTCATATTGCCTTGCTTCACTTGATGATATCATGGATGCCATGGTCCCAGGTTGGTCAAGTGGTCCTAGAATATGATTGTCACATGTGTAGACCCACTACTAGAAGAGGTATGTGACACACAGACAAATTTCAGTGTTTAAAGTGACTTCAGATGGTCAGATTCCAGTTACACCGCCACTGCATCAGTTCCTACGCCTGTGTTATAGAGGTGTAGGAATTCTGACGCATCTCAGGCTTTGTGGGACGCATCTTAAAGAAGCATTACACAATGAAAAACTTACACTTATCACTGAGCCATTTGTAAGTGAGTTTTTCTGACAAAATGCCCACTCTGCAGACATTAAAATCTGCATGACGCAGCTGGTTCCCACGCAGGTTTTTCTGACACAGGCCTTGAAAAAGTGATGCATCTGGCCACATCTGTTGCCTTGTAAATATGGAGCTACCATAGTGCCGCTGGTGCATCAAAAAAAATGATGCAATGGTGGTGCACACTCCTCATAAATATGCCCCGAGTTCCGATGTCTAAGTTCTGCATTGTAAGATATTTGTAGTATGATGATCTGTTCTGCCCTCTGACAGTATAAATGTTTACACTCTGTTTAAAGTGTGAGCTTGCATACATTGGAGCTAGCTCACCTGGTTTGGCTTGATGTGTGTAAACTTTTTCTGTTAAGAGAAGAGGCTCTGATGCCTGCAATCCGAGTTGGAGAGAGGTACAATTGGGTGGTGTGGCGAGAAGGTAGTGCTCACTCGTCTAACATGGAATACAGCTTTACTGTCTGAGGTTTGCTGTAAAGTCTGTGTAATCCTGGGTATGATGGAACATATAGGGGGTTATTCTAACTTTGGAGGAGGTGTTAATCCATCCCAAAAGTGACGGAAAAGTGACGGATTTACCACCAGCCGTATTACGAGTCCATTATATCCTATGGAACTCGTAATACGGCTGGTGGTATATCCGTCACTTTACCGTCACTTTTGGGACGGATTAACACTCCTCCAAAGTTAGAATAACCCCCATAATGTCTGCACTGGTGACATTGTTGTAAAGTTAAGACAATGGGATAAATCTCGGTTCGCTCACTCAGCAATCTCAGATCTCTACAAACTGAGGGATGGCTCTGATGTCTCAGACAATGACTGCTCTAAGCATGTAGCCCAGCTGTCTCATAGAGACACTTCTTAATAAAACTATGTAAAGGATAGGTCTGCTATAACAGGCAATGATCAGATCATGTATGGAATAGTGGTAGGTGAAATATTCTGCTCCACTGGCGAAGTGCGCAGAGTTTTGCTCACTATGCGGTCCGCGACTGTGGAGTTCCAGCAAAACTCTGCCAACCACCATGTGGCACAGTTTTTTATCACACATGGCTCCCCAATGTTACATTGGTGAGCACAAGTGAAAATCTGAGTCTCCTAGTGCAATTTTCAGGTGCTAGAAAGTCTCCCAGCGAGATTTCTCAATGCGGGAGGCTGCAGCAGGTTGTGACCGCTCGTGTTGAGAAAGCTGCCGCTCAAGTAGAAATCTATTCAAACCGCAGAAAGAAGTAGCGCCCTTTAGTGTGCCATGTGCTGCCGTTTGTGCTGGTCTTACAGTGCAGAAAAAGCTCCTGGCACTAACAATTAGTGCAAGCAGCTCAACGTGCCCGATTCTGCCTGCTTGTGAGACTGTGGAATCCCGCTGAGTTTTTATCTAACTCTGTGGAATTCTGAAGGGGGAAAGTAAGCGAGTTCCACCAATGTCTAGTATGGAATCCCTACCTTGGTTGACTTTATAAAATTTAGCTTGGGAGCTTGCTAGCCTGCACAAAAAAATAAAACAGTTCCCAGAATACTATATTGTAATTGCGGCTTGGTGTATAATTATTGTTATTGTGAATAAAAATACAAAAATTCAGTTGATTCGTCATGATGTGCATTTTGGGCAGTTTTTCGACCGGATTTAGGGGCATATTTACAAGCCCCTTGCACCTCCTTGCACCACACGCGTGTCATTTTTCACGCTAATGTGGCGTTAAAGAGGCAATTTCTCTGCGCCTGTTTACAAAGTAGTTCAATGCATGCATTGCTCCACTTTGTAAACCATATGTATACAAGGGGGGCGTTCCCACACAGGGAGGCCCAAAACAATGGTGCAGTGAAATCTACTAGAACTCACTGCACCTTTTTTGGCGTCATTTTTAATGCCTGCTCAGGACAGGCGTTAGAATGACGCATCCGTAAACTCCTCTGGGCCTCCCTGCGCTTTGCTGGACTATCGTCAACATTTTTGTTGCTAGTGCAGCAAAGCGTCACCGTAGCGCCACAGATTTTGATGCTATTGTAGTACGGTGTGCCACAGTGCCCCTTATTGTAAATACAGCGCACCCATGGTGCCTTTAGCGGGGAGCAGGCGCAAGAAAAGTGGCGCATCAATGCTGATGCACCACTTGCTTGTAAATATGCCCCTTGGATTTAGAAATCCCAGCACCTTACACTTTTACTAATCAGTGTATCTTCTATGTGAACTGATTGGTTTCTGTAACATTGCTTTCACCAAGAATTGATTTATTTGTTTCAGGAATCAAATAGTTGTTGTATTCAATTCATATTTATCCCTTTTCCAGTTAATATATTTAAATGAACTAATAATACCTGCAAAAGACTGCAAAACCTTTTTCATCAAAATCTGTCTAATTATCTTGGCGCTAATTGAAGCCCCTCAGTTGTAGCTCTGACATGAGAGTGAGAGTAGAAAAGGATACAGCTCTGAGGTCAGAAGTGTGGACCTCTGTGAAGTCAGTGTACTCCAGGGGATGGCGCTGTTGTTAAGGAAAGGACCACAGTAGATCATTATAAAGATACCAATTTGAACTGTGGCTGGATATTGTTCAACATTATTATATCAGATCATGTCTGCATAGCTTTGGAAGGCACAACTTTAGTTTTCTCAATGATTGGTTTCCAGTCTGGCTAAGTTAGATCTTCGCCTATGTTTAGTGGAATGTTGGTAGCTACTGCCTTGCGGGGGATGTTGGCTTCGAGGAGGCAGGGCAGTATGGTAGTCTTGTTAGGGTGGCATTGATGTTTCCACAATTCTTTGGGTGTTTAATGAGTCTGTGTTTAGGGGATTCAGATGAGATTTTGAGATGTCATTGAGGAGGGTATTGTCACTGTCCATATGGGATGAGACGAGGTTTTGTGCAGTGATGCTGAAGTCAGAAGGAGGGATAACTGTTATGCTTCCTGGGTTTTCATTGCTGGAATGGTTTCTGGGGAAGAGAGTTGAGAGTTTCACTAAAGGTGATTCTGAGTGATGTTTAAGTTTGCATCACACCCTGCCCATTCCTGGATCTGAACTTGTTAAGGCTAAGGGCAGTGAGGATGAACTCAGTTTTCGACATTCAGGCTTAGAGTTGGGGCTGCAGCATTTCAAGATGCTCCAAATGTAGGCTGAAGATAGTGAGAGAGCGGATGAATCTCTGGCAGAATCCAGGTCAGTGGTGTGCACTGGGATTTAGAGGGTGTTAACAGGATAGGTTGACCCTTCACTCAGGGCGACCGCTTGCCACTCTTAGTTTCTGGTTCATTTATTTTAACTTATTTCTCTTAGTGGGTTGTATTCATTTGGTCCTTGTGACGCAGCCCCTGACCTCTGCTGGTAGCGGGGCAGAGTGGGTGACTATTCCCTGTTTCACTCACTGGTAGTTGCTTGATGCCAGGGACTTATGAGGGTGCAGTGGCGGGCACACCAGTTTGACGTTTTATCCCTGCTAGAACTTTGCCCCTTTGTGGACCAGCCACTGAACTCATAATAATTGAGAAATATCACTGATGGTGACAGTATCCAGATGCCGGCGAGATGGTTTTTCACTAGTGTAATCATTTAAGGTGTTTGTGTGGTTCTTTATCCAGGTTGTAACCAATGGTGTATTTTGATTCCATTTGTATCAGTTTCTTCTGTCTGTCACCCTTTTCTAATTTCTTTTCACATGGTCAATTCTAGAATATTTCATCGGGCCTGGGACATTGACATGTAATCTCTCAAAATATCTTGCATCAGTTACATGCATGAGACCTCATGAACATTTGAAATTGTATACAAAAAGTGTATTGATTGTTATTCTTTGAAAAATCGTGTACGTTTTTCTTTCATGCTCGATCATGCTTACATTCTTGCCATGTTTGCATGCTGCACATTTATGACATTTCCAAGTAACTGGGGGTGACAGTGTCTGAAAGGATGGTGCGTCTCTTAGGTTAATGGATGCTTCATTACCCGGCTGTTCCTAAATATCTAGATCATCACTGATGTGATACCAATGTCTTTTGAAAATGTAACACATTCAGCTGTTATCTTTGCTATACTTTATATAATCAATGTGAATAATGCTATTTTGTACAGGTGGTTAAATGTGAATACTTTCTCATCTCTTGCAGGGTTTTCGGATGTGCCCTGAGTTTGAGTGATCTCCGCTGTCTGCACCAACATTTTCCTCAAGCACTGTACTACACTAGCCCATGGCTAGAATGGATTCATCCACAGCCGATGTTCAGCATGTTCTCACCATAGACCAAATCCGTTCCATCCGGGCCAACAATGACTATGTGGAAAGACCATTTGTGTCCTTCACGGCTGCCCGGTCCAACCCTATGCTTTCGGAGCTGGTTACAAAACCAGATTGGTCTCAAGACTTTTTGGTGTCTTCCACTCATCATGAACTTCACCGAAGCCAAAGTCACCCTCACCATCCAGCTCATGTGCACCAGGACCTAAGCCATTCCAGTACAATTAGCTCTGTTTCCCGCAGCACCACCGCTTCAGACCAAAGACTTATCACTGGGATTACGCCTTCACATTCCGGACAGTCATTCATCAGGACACAGCCGAAGGTTGGTGACCTCAAGTCTGATGTGCGTCTTGCAGGGATCTTGGAGAAACCCAACCTGCAGACTGACCACCTCTTCATCTGTGAGGTGTGCGGGCGGTGCAAATGTGATGAGTGCAGCCGCCCACGAAGCCTGCCCTCCTGCCTAGTCTGTAACCAGCGCTGCCTCTGTTCTGCTGAGAGTGTCATTAATTATGGGACGTGTCTGTGCTGTGTCAAGGGCCTCTTCTACCACTGCTCCGCTGATGATGAGGACAACTGTGCTGATGACCCTTGCGCGTGCAGTCAGGGATCATGCTGTGCCCGTTGGATGACCATGAGTGTCCTGTCACTGGTCATGCCCTGTCTATGCTGCTACCTTCCTGCGGTGGGGTGCCTCAAAGTATGTCAGCTGAGCTATGACCGAGTGAAAAGGCCTGGCTGCCGATGTGCAAACCACACCAATACTGTCTGCAGGAAAATCTCCGCCTCGAGCGGCACATCATTCCCCAGACCCACGCATAAACCAGTATGACCTCCAAAGATGGCGGCTGGAGCTTCTTCTACTTCTTCACCTCTTCCTGCAGTGCAACCTACAAGAAAAGCCAACAGTTGCCAAGACTACTGGGGACGGTGAAGCACACGAGCCAGCTCACCCTGTGAAGGTGATGGATTTGCATATCCTGGCAATGGGTAAAAGACAGTCCAATGCAAACATCCGGCACATGCTCACGGAGGCTGTTTTCTGCCACACAAGTATGCTAAATGATGAAGAACCTGTGATCTTGGATGCTTGCTGAATGCTTTGGGACTGTCTTGTGTTGCTAGGCATGGCCTCCATACTCTTTAAGGGACTGAGCCCATTATGCTTCCTACATTCTCTTTGCACTTTCTGTGATGGCATCACCAGACGGAGGCTTGGACTGACTTCATCATCTTGGCTATTGTGAAAAGAGTCGAGATGGCGGGTGAAGGGGACTGGGTCAAAGATGACCCTTCCACATAGAGACAGCAGCTGAGTGGCATTCACACCCATCTGTGGTAAAAGATGGGGTGCCACTGGTGTCTCCAGATTAAGAAAGCAAGCACAGGCATGCACATTCAGGCATGCGCATGCACCAAGAGTTGAACTTGAAAGCTAAAGAGTCGGCGGACAAGCAAAGGAAGAGAATGCCCCATTCCCACCCCCATGTCATTCTCATCGTACATGGTCACTTGTCAGTTAAAGAGTTAGAAGGGCAGGTGGGGAACACACTGGTGGAAAAACAGGGCCTGGTTTCTTCCTATGGGTAGTTAATGAGGGGGGGACACTGCTTGAACACCAAGGAAGACAAGTCAGATGCCAACAGAGATGGCCTGTTCTAATTGAAAGTCAGTATTTCTGGAAAGCCAGGAAGGCTGAGGCGGAGCCTATACCTGCCAAACTCCTGACTCAAACATGTGGGTGAAGAAAGGTGTTTCAGAGGGTGATCCCTTTAAGGTGAATAGAGAATGGACACTTTTTTGGAAGGTAATATAGGTTTGGGTGAATACACGTAAAATGGTTGTGACCCCCCCCAGATTTGGGTGAGTTGACAGGTATGGGAGCCGGTCACATTTTTGACTCACAACTGACTTAGGTCCGATCCTAGTGATCAGTCAGAAGCACTGACCTTTGCGCAGTCTTTCAATTAGCCTGATCATACACCCTGATACCATGACAAAAGCTCAGGGTGTATACAAAACTCTATCCTTATCTTGGCACTTCACTAAGGCACCTCTTGATGGCACAGGGAACTCTTCCTACATTCAGGAGGTCACCGGAAATAGAAGCACTTTCCTTAGGAAGAGCCACCTTGCTCAGATGACTTCAGATGTGTAAAAAGTCAATTAACAGCATATTTTACACTTCTACCACATTCATTGAAGGGTTTCTCAGCACAGGTATTATGCATCCAGCACAGAGAAGGAACCAGGAGCCCACCCTCCCCTGCTCAAAGGTAACTCACATCTGCCTCCTTTCATGCGACAAGGTGTGTGCTTTCAGCAGGGGGCGTACGGATCAGTTAGTGGTTCAATGACATACACAGAGAATGGATTCCCAGGGGTTACACACAGAGGTAGAGGCTTCCATACACAGGAGATATATGTGTTGCATACAGAGAAGAGATGTGACTTTTGTGAGTTACACACAGAGGAGAGCTGTGATGTCTGTGAGTTATTTACAGAGCATAGAGGTGACTCCAGTGAGTTAGATTTAGAGGAGAGATATGACTTCAGTGAGTTAGTGATAGAGCATACAACTTCAGTGAGTTCCTTTCAGATGAGAGTTGCCACAAAATTCAAATGGCTGTCTTTTACATCATGAATTAATCTCCTTCACATTCTGCCTCTAAGAGAGTTATACACTGATAACGTGCACGCAAACATGAATGTACCTGTCACAGAATACACACTGTCATACTATACACAAGGTGGCAGTCACAGATTGATCACACATGCATCCCATCTCACTACCATGAAGTGCACTCAGGCAACAGAGGTCACTGCCATGCAAAGCACACCTGAGGTCCCCATGTGCCGTCCTCACATTCACACACATACACACCAAGGTCCCTATCATGCAGTCATCACAGTTGTACACATACAACCCGAGGTCCCTGTCACACAGTCCTCACAGTCGCACACATACACATCCGAGGTCTCTGTCACACAGTGCTCACAGTCACACACATTCACACCAGGCTCTCTGTCAAGCAATGCTCACAGTTGCACATATACACACAGAGGTCCCTGTCACACAGTCCTCACAGTTGCACATATACAAACCGAGGTCCCTGTCACACAGTCTTCAGAGTCTCACACATACAGACCAAGGCCCCTGTCACAGGGTCCTTATCACACAGTCCTCAGGGTCTCAAACATACACATCCAAGGTCCCTGTCATGCAGTCCTCACAGTTACACACATACATGTCCCTATCATACAGTCATCACAGTTGCACACATACACACTGAGGTCCCTGTCACACAGTCCTCACAGGCACACACATCCCCTCTGAGATCCCTGTCACAGGGCCTCACAGTCTCACACCTATACACCAAGGTCCTTGTCACACAGTCCTCACAGTCACACACATACACACCGAGGTCCCTGTCAAGCAGTCCTCACAGTTGTACATATACACACCCAAGGTCCTTGTCACGCAGTCCTCACAGTCACACACATACACACCAGAGGTCCCTGTTACGCAGTCCGCAGAGTCTCACACATATACACCAAGGTCCTTGTCACACAGTCCTCACAGTCACACACATTCACACCAGAGGTCCCTGTTACGCAGTAATCACAGTCACACACATATACACCAAGGTCCCTGTCACACAGTCTTCACAGTCGCCACATACACATCCGAGGTCCCTGTCACACAGTCCTCACAGTTACACATACACACCAAGGTCCCTGTCACACAGTCCTGACATTTGCACATATACACACCGAGGGCCCTGGCATACAGTCCTCACAATCGCACACATACACACCAAGGTCACTGTCATGCACTCCACACAAGAATACAGTTGAGGTTCCTGGCACACACACCACACATCACTGCCATGGTGTGCACACTGCAGTAAGTGCATTCTGAAATCACAGGTTTTATAAATAACCACACATGCCTTTAATTCTTGTGTCTTCTAAGTCACCACCACACTGTCCACGTGCCCCCACTGACCGCACTCTGGGCATCAGGAGGCATAGGTGTTGGGTGGACATATCATCCCCCCATGCCTTCTTGACCCTAGAATATATCTGCTTCAGACTAGGCCCTTAAGACAGCATGTTTTTTTTGCTGCAGTTAAACAAAATTCTGCAGTGACATGGGCAATATGTACGTTAATGTGTGCATATGCCTAGGATTGTGCCGTATGCTGTGTGTGCATACCAATTCTGTGAAGTGTGCTTATGTGTTCGCACGGAAATGTGTGTGATGCCTGTGCTGCACACCAAGTGCCTTTCCCCACCTCTGAAGTGCACTTACTCTGCTGCAGATGCACACCACTTCCAACATGGTGCTGTGGAATGGCTGATCTTGGTACCTGCACTGATCACAATGCAGGGAACCCTGACAACATCCTGCTGTGTGCTAGTTCTCCAACCTGTGTGCTATTGGGACAGGAGATCCTAACACCATTCTCCTGGGTGCTGTTCCTCCTACTGACACTATTGTGATAAGACATTACAACACCATCCTGATGTGTGCTACTTCTCCGACCTGTGTGCTATTGTGATAGGAGATCCTAACAGCAGTCTACTGTGCTCTGCTCCCACACCCTACACTATCATGATAGGACATCCTGACACCATCCTGCTGTGTGCTACCTTTCCACCCTGTGTACTATTGTGATAGGAGATCCTAACACCAGTCTACTGGGCCCTGTTCCCACACCCTACACTATCATGATAGGACATCCTGACACCATCCTGCTGTGTGCTAACTCTCCACCCTTTTTACTAGTGTGATAGGAGATCCTAACACCAGTCTACTGTGCTCTGCTCCCACACCCTACACTTTCATGATAGGACATCCTGACACCATCCTGCTGTGTGCTACTTCTCCACCCTTTGTACTATTGTGATAGGAGATCCTAACACCAGTCTACTGTGCCCTGCTCCCACACCCTACACTATCATGATAGGACATCCTCACACCATCCCACTGTGCTACCTCTCCATCCTTTGTACTATTGTGATAGGAGATCCTAACACCAGCCTACTGTGCCCTGCTCCCACACCCTACACTATCATGATAGGACATCCTCACACCATCCCTCTGTGTGATACCTCTCCATCCTTTGTACCATTGTGATAGGAGATCCTAACACCAGTCTACTGTGCCCTGCTCCCACACCCTACACGTTCATGATAGAACATCCTGACAACATCCTGCTGTGTGGCACCACTACACCCTTTGTGTTATTTTGTGATAGGAAAACCAAACACAACCCTACTGTGTGCTACTCCTTCACCCTACACACTGTTGTGATAGGACATCCTGACACAGTCCCTCTGTGTTCTATTCCTACACCTTATACTGTCTTGTGATAGGATACCTGGGAGTACTCCTACTGTGTGATACTTCTACACCCTAAATGCTATTGGACAGGAGATCTTAACACCATCTGGCTGTGTGCTACTCCTACACCCTACACAGTATCATGATAGGACATCCTGACACACTACTAATGTGTGCTAATATACACCATATATGCTATTGTGATAGGAGATTCAAACACCATCCTGTATGTTACTGGAACATGTATGCACTAAAATATTGAGATAGCCTGTAAACATCTTATTGTATTTCACTCCAACAACACTTATGTTTTTATAAAATGATGAGCCCACCAACAATCTGTGTGCTCCTCCTACATCCTATGTACTATCCTGATAGGTCATCCAGAATATGAATGTACTAGTGCTCCTTCAATATCCTATTCACTATTGTGATATACCATCCACCAGTATCATACCACTTCTGCATCCTCTGGAATAACATGATAGGACATCCCACTGCCATCTTACTGCGTACCACACTTACACCCTAAGCACTGCCAACATAGAACATACTGCCAGCTTCTTACTGTGTACAACTACTACAGGCTGCATGCTATCACACTAGAACAACCACAATATACCATTCCTACACCTTGTGTGCTGCTCCAATAGAACATCCACCCATTTAATGCTATACAACTCCTTCACCATGTGCACTATCGCTATAAGACATTGTTAACATTTTGTGCGTCTACCACTCTTATATCCTATGGCCGGAGGGTAATTTTTCCAACAACCTACTGCGCACTACTCCTTATTATTTGAATAAGGCATTCATTCACCAACATACTACTCATTTAATGTATGCATTTATTGCATCTTTGCCACACCCTTCTCTCTCCTTTTCTACCATCTAAACTTTAGATATCTTATAAGGCAAGCCATCAGCACCCTACTATCTTCTCCATACCCCAGGCGTTGAGTATCCTGTTATTCACTGAACGATACCCCATGCATTGAGTATCCCACACATTACTCTGAAACTCTATTGATGGGCTATCTTTCTGGTCCTAGTCAGAGAACCTGGCCATTGACTTTCCACCTGAAAACTACTCCAGTGCCCTGTACATTGACTATCCTACTGCTTAGTACTGCAGCACACTCTACATAGACTGTCCTACTGCTTAGTACTCCAGTGCCCTATACATTGACTATCCTACTGCTTAGTACTGCAGTACATTATACATAGACTATCCTACTACTTACTACGCCTATACACTATACATAGACTGTCCCACTGCTTAGTACTCCAGTGCCCTATACATTGACTATCCTACTGCTTAGTACTGCAGTACATTATACATAGACTATCCTACTACTTACTAAGCCAATACACTATACATTGACTGTCCTACTGCTTAGTAATCCAGTGCCCTGTACATTGACTGTCCTATTGCTTAGTACTGCAGTGCACTCTACGTAGAATATCCTACTACTTACTACTCCAATAATCTATACATTGACTGTCCTACTGCTTAGTAATCCAGTGCCCTGTACATTGACTGTCCTATTGCTTAGTACTGCAGTGCACTCTACGTAGACTATCCTACTATTTACTACTCCAATACTCTATACATTGACTGTCCTACTGCTTAGTAATCCAGTGCCCTGTACATTGACTGTCCTATTGCCTAGTACTGCAGTGCACTCTACGTAGACTATCCTACTACTTACTACTCCAATACTTTATACATGGACTCCCCTACTGCTTAGTAATCCAGTGCCCTGTACATTGACTGTCCTATTACTTAGTACTGCAGTGCACTCTACGTAGACTATCCTACTACTTACTACTCCAATACTCTATACATTGACTATCCTACTACTTACTACTCCAATACTCTATAAATTGACTGTCCTACTGCTTAGTACTCCAGTACACTCTACATAAACTCTCCCACTGCTTAGTACTCCAGTGCCCTATACATTGACTGTCCTACTGCTTAGTACTGCAGTACACTCTACATAGATGGTCCCACTGCTTAGTATTCCAGTTCCCTAATACATTGACTATCCTACTGCTCATTACTCCATACACTATATATTGACCAATGTCAGTGCCTAGTACTTTGATACCCTGTCCTTCTGCTTAATACTCCAAAGCCCTCTCCATTGATACTCCTGGTCGCTACTTTCATACACTAAGGATTGCTTTTGATGCTGATACCCTATACACTGACTAGCCCAGTGCCCACTACTTTGATACTCTATGGAAAGACTATCCTACTGTTTACTAAATCGATACTCTTTGCATTGACTGTTGTACTACTTAGAACTCTGGTACCTTATGCATTGACTATTCCACTGGTTACTACTCCAGTATCGTATGCATTGACTGTCTTACTGTGTAGTCCTCGGATCCCCTAAGCATTGACTATTTCAATGCATTGATTATGTCAGTGTCTATTACTGTGACGTCATGTGCATTGACTACGAATCCCTACTCTCTACTTTGGCAATCTTTCTGCTCATTACTTCAGTATGCATTGAGGTCCCCAGTGGTCACTACGTCCATATCCTATGCATTCTCACTACTCCTCCAACCTATACACTCACTACCATGCTGATCACTACTCCCAAAGCCTATGGTTTAACAGCTTCATTGCCTTGGCATTGGCTGCTGATCTCTACTTCCATACCCAATGCATTAATGCATTGAGTATCAATTCACTCATTACTACGATTCACGTACATTAGCTATCTTACTACCCACTGCTTTACCTCTGTACAGATTCGCTATCCTGCTTCTCACCAGTCCGACACGGTATTCACTGACTATTATCATTTGTACTACACTCAATCTGTGTGCAATAAATGTGCTTGTGCTCTGTCCCAATACTCTATGCATTGACAGTCCTTCCATCTGCCACTTTGCAGCGACTGTCCTACCCATCGCTGCTCCTGCCCCCTATGCACTGACGAGTCAGTGCAACACTCTACGGATACACACTGCACTGACTATCGAAAGTGATCCGGTACTCTATGCACTGACTATCCTATCGGATACTTCTCTTATGCTCTATGCACTGATTAGCCCATGATGCAGTGGTTATATAGTTCATGCACTGTGTAATGCTCCAATAAGATATGCACTAACTATCTTGCTCTTACCCCATATGTGATCTATTTCAATCAAAAACCTCTGATCCAACCATACAAGGCTCCAATATTGTTAACACTCCATATCATTGAGGAAACTATGCAGATAATCCATCAATACTTAAACAAACGACTTACCACGGAACAAGTCATGGATACACTATGCACCGTTTGTAGCCAAGAAGAAGCCTTACATTAACTGCCCTTAGTCTATTCCTAGAACTTGGCTTCTTCATACCCTGTGTAGCCTAAAACATGGGATCAAGACACTATGGACATGGCTTCATTATTCTATGCACTGACCAAACCCTAACCAATGTACTGTGCAATGCCCACCCTTACTAAATGCCCCAGTCTTGTAGGCAGGATCATCATTATGGTTTGCGATGCCCTTCCTTAGAAAATGTCTAGATTGTCTTGCACCAATGTTCATTGGTACAAGCTTCCGGTATCGAATGCATCAACTGCTAGGAAGAATTAGGCCCTGATTTAGAGTTTGACGGATGGGTTACTCCATCAAAAATGTGGCAGATATCCCATCTGCCATAGTACGATTCACATAGGATATAATGCTTTTGTAATACTCTGAATCAAGCCCTGAATGTACACTCTAACTAGCAGTAGAGCAAGACTCCAAACTATATGCAGAGTCCATTTATCAGGGCAAGTTTCTGATACATTACACAATTATACATGGATTTTATCATAGGACAACCCCCCCCCAGTCCCTTGAATAATGCAAACCCTAACTACATTAGTCATCATGACTGTGCAAGTTGTGTCTCTGTATTCAGAGAATATGACTTCAGTACTATGCATTGCCCTTTATCTTCATGGTCCCCTTACAATATGAATCATCAGAACATTCTCGCAAAAATCTATGCACCTGCCCTGGTATAAGCATATGTCAAATTGTCTTTGCGTATGATCTTGTTTGTGGACCATTTTTCGCCATTCAGTACCATATGCAGTGTGTCCTGCTCCAGTACACTATGAACCATGTATGCCTTTTGTGTTCACTATGCATTGTATATTTTCACAAACATTCTTCCTGTACTCAAAACACTGTGTCCCTCTGGACTACAGGAGAGCTTTGTGTCCCTCGGGTATGCTTCTTTAATCATTTGTGCTCTGTAATGTCTAACAGTAATCTATGCACTCTCCCCAGTACTTTATGCACTGTGTATCCCCAGCACTGTGTATCATCTTCCACTGCCCTATATGTTGGGTACTTTTCTCCACTGTCCAATGAAATGTCTGTTTACATCTGGTTCCGCGTTTGCCAGGTGTGCCCTTCAAGTACCCTATGCACCCTGTATCCTTCCCCAACAATCTATGCACTGTGCCTTTCCTTCAGCACTCTATGCCCGGTGTATTCAGAGGCTATAGATCTTATACCTTATTAACATATCCAAAGGACCTACCTTTTAATGTACGCACCCGGAATGCTACTCCAGAACTGTATGCATCTTGTCTATGAAATATGCACTGGTTATCTTCCTGGGCATCCCTTTGTTGGCCACCACACTGTGAGCCCCTTACCCCACACATGTCTCCCTCCTCTGTGTACCCTATGGAAGGGGTATCCCTGTTAATCCTTGGCCTCTGCACAGTACCCTCCCCCACTGTTCTCCGTTCTCAGCACATCACAGTATCCTCAGCCATGAGTACCTCCTTCAGTGGTCTCTTCACTGTCATCCTCACCACAGTTCTCCATGCGCTGTGTATCTAGGTATCCTGTAAGGTGACTATCCCTATGCGTGTCTTCAGTGGCAGTGCACTGTTCCCTTCACACCAGTTCTCCATGCACTGCACATCCAAGCCGGTGGGTATCATCCTTGCATGTTTTGGTAGCCTCTGCATTGTCACCCTACCTACACTTCTCCATGTGTTCTGCAGTCAAGCATTCTGTGTGGTGGGTATCCCCATGCATGCCTTCAGTGGCCTCTGCACTGTCACCCTCACCACAATTCTCCATGCACTGTGCATTTAAGTATCCTGTGGAGTGGGTACCCCCATACATGCCTTCAGTGGCCCCTGCGCTTGACCCTCCTCACAGTTCTCCAGCTACTATGTTTCACAACACTCCCTACGCTGGTCATCCCCAGTATCCCTCGCCTCTACATTGTGACCACCCTGAACCCTCCCAATCTCGCTGTGCTGTGTTTTCCAGCACATGCTTGCAGAACCATATGCAGTGTCTATTTCTCTTTATCAATTCCAATGCCTTATTTACTTCAATAGTAGTCAGACACTAAGGCCCTGATTCTAACCTTGGCGGACGGCGGAGGCCGTCCGCCAAGGTACCGCCGTGAAATGACCGCACCGCGGTCAAAAGACCGCGGCGGCCATTTAAACATTTCCTCTGGTCCGGCGGGCGCTCTCCGAAAGAGCGCCCGCCGGCCCAAAGGAAATGCCCCTGCAACGAGGACGCCGGCTCAGAATTGAGCCGGCGTAGTTGCAGGGGTGCGACGGGTGCAGTTGCACCCGTCGCGTATTTCAGTGTCTGCAAGGCAGACACTGAAATACTTTGCGGGGCCCTCTTACGGGGGCCCCTGCTGTGCCCATGCCATTGGCATGGGCACAGCAGGGGCCCCCAGGGGCCCCGCGGCACCCCCTACCGCCATCCTGTTCATGGCGGGTTTCCCGCCATGAACAGGATGGCGGTAGGGGCTGTCAGAATCCTCATGGCGGCGGAGCGCGCTCCGCCGCCATGAAGGATTCCCCCGAGCAGCGGTAAGTCGGCGGGAGCCCGCCGACTTGCCGCTTCTGACCGCGGCTGAACCGCCGCAGTCAGAATGCTCGTGGGAGCACCGCCAGCCTGTTGGCGGTGCTCCCGTGGTCGGTGGCCCTGGCGGCCACCGGCCGCCAGGGTCAGAATGACCCCCTAAGTGTCCCTTCCTGCGCCAAAGGCACCATGTATATCTAGGACTGAGATCCAGTGCTCCCTGCAGTAAGCGTCCTGTCCGCTGTCATAGGTACCATGTGTCTCAAAGACTGACATATATTACCTACCCAGAACCAGATCCAGTGCTGTATGCAGTAAGTGGAAGGAGTGGCCCATAGGCACAGTGTGTCTCTAGGAGTGAGATCTAGTCCACTCCGCAGTCCGTGTACCGTCCAGTGCCATAGGCACCATGTGTCTCCAGGACTGAGGTCCAGTGTTCTTTATATTGTGTCCCCTCCCGCACCATGGCTTCACATTATGGTAATTGAAAGGGTGGAGTGTGTAAAAAGGGTTAGAGGAGGAAGTCTTCACCTCCGCTTAAGGGGAGAGGAGCAGACTGAGATCCCTTCTCCTGCCAGTGGGAGGCGGTGGTGTTGGAAAGGAGGTGTTTGAGACAGGCATTCTGTATATAATGGCATCATGTCTATTCTGTTCCTTGGGGTGGATGGCAGCAATTTAGATGTACCTTCCCGGAGAGGTGAGCCATGCCACACTCCATATCTTGGTGATCATGTGTCACCCAAGTGACCTGATTCTAAGACACATGTAATAAATGAGATGTTAGGTTTTTAGTCCACCTTTTCCGTGAGGAACAGCAACAACATGCTCCATGACACCTTTTTGTTGGGAGATCTCAGCCCTGCATGCAGAGCGGTGTAGGAATTTCAGGTTCCCCCCAAATTCAACCACCTTTCTCTCTGGTCATTGGGATTCAAGTTGCTTCGCAGTGTTTATAGGGTTGCTGCATTTGGGCTTTCTACAGTCCTTCGCCACTTCCAGCCTCCCAACAGCCACAATGTTTAGACCACAGCTTGCTTGACACATGAATATTTTGGTGTTTCCCAGGTGATTTAACACAAGTATTTTCTTTTGCATATTGAATGAGCATAAAAATTACCTTCCTTAGATCTGTTGGGGAGATCAGATGCATGTCCGGCATTGCTGGCACACCATGATGATACTGCTGGAAATGGCTTCCAAACTAGGAGTGGGCGAAAAATGTTGCTCAACTGGTGGAATTCACAGAATTTTGCCCACTCCATGCTTCTTGGAGAGCAGAGTTACTGCAAAACTCTGCCAACCGCCATGTGGTGGAGTTTTTTTCTCGCACGTGGCTCAGCAACACTAAGTTGGCGACCGCAAGCGAAAATTTGCATCCCCTAGTGAGATTTACAGGTGCTAGAACACCTCCTGGCAAGATTTCTCAACTCAGTCATTTGTGGCACGTTGCAACCGTTCGCATTGAGAAAGCTGACGCTTGGGTTGAAAATCTACTCAAGTGCCAGAAAGAAGCACCACCTTCTGGCATGCCACATGCTGCCATTTACTCTCATTTTACAGTGTGGGACAAGCTCCTGGTGCTAAAAATCAGTGCAAGCAGCGCTACGTGCCCGAATTCTGCCTGCTCATGGAACTCAGCGAAAATCTCACAAACTTTTATGTAACTCCGAGGAAATCCATTGAGTGAAGCTCTGTGAGTTAATCCCAGGCCTATTCCACACATAGCCAGTGGAGACAGTGCTTACATTAGTACCAGTAAAGGAAGATACTGCTAACATCACCACCACCTGGGGTCTAGGAGGTGTTGCAAGGGATTGCTCTGCTTACAGCGAGCAGTGACTGGAGTACTTTGTGGCAGTAAGTGAAGTGACAACTTATAAAACTGATCTAAAACCATCACAGGTGCATGGACTACTTGTTGTAGGAATCTTCTGCATTAATGCCAAACTCCTAACAACAACCATTGTCCAAACACACAATCACTGATTCCAGACACAACAGTCCCCTATGTGATATTGCTTCCCTCATCTCTGTGCCCTCCAGAGGAGACAGGACAATACATTCTATTTTTAAACACAGAGCATTGATATATGCACCAAACGCACAGCACTTTGCCCTGTTACTAAACACAGAGCACTGTTCCTCCTCCTAAACACAAAGCACTGTGTACTGTTAGTGAACACAGATCCCTGTGCCCTCTACTAATCACAAAGCCCTGTGCTCGTATCTAATCATAGACCCTTGTTCCTATTCCAAAACATAGAAACATGTGCTGGTTACTAAACGTAGAGCCGTGTGCCCTCTACTAAATGTAGAGCCATGTCAGAGCGACCTGCCTTCTACTAAACGCAGAGCCACCTGCCCTCTACTAAATGCAGAGCCACCTGCCCTCTACTAAACGCACAACCATGTGCCCTCTACTAAACATAGAACCTTGTGCCTACTACGAAACATAGAAACCTGTGCCGGTTACTAAACGCAGAACCAGGTGGCCTGTCTTGAACACAGAGCCATGTGCCCTCTACTAAACACAGAGCCATGTGCCCTCTACTAAACACAGAGCCCTGTGCCATACACTAAATACAGAACAATGTACCCTCCACTAAATGCAGAGACTTGTGCCCTGTGTTAAACACAGAGAGTTGTGCCCTCTACTAAACAAAGAGCCCTGTATCTTGTACTAAACACAGAGCCCTGTGCCTGCCACTAAACACAAAAATCTCTACTAAACACAGAGCCCTCTGCCCTCTACTAAACAAATAGCCTTGTGTCTTCTACTAAACACAGAGGCCTGTGCCCTCCACTAAACACAAAACACTGTGCCCTCCACTAAACACAGAGCCCTGTGCCCTCTACTAAATACACAGCCCCCATGCCCTCTACTAAACAGAGAACCCTCTACTCTATACTAAATACAGTGCCCCATGCCCTCTACTAAACAGAGAACCCACTGCTCTATACTAAATAGAGAGCCCCATGCTCTGGTACTGAATACAGACCAATGTGCCCCGCTACCACCAAAGAGCCTTGCGGCAAGCGATTCTAAGCATGTCAACCTTCTGCAAAGAGTCACTTCACCTCACTCAATGAGGTGGCCCATGTAAAGCTGCCTTGCTGGATGAGGGCTTAGGGATGCTGTGGTGGGTGAATGGCAGGGGACACTCCACGGAGAGAAGATGAGACATCACAAGTGGCTGGGTTCAAGGGAGATGGCCGGTACCCCAAATGCTTAGGTAATCTGTGCTCCTCCTGCTACTCAACGCATAACAAGACACATCAGCTTTTATTTTTTTATGTATCACATTGTCTGTGGTCAGTATTCGTCGCTGTCTTTGCCAATTACACCTACTGTATCATTAAAAGAAAAGAAGTATTTATTTTAAAAGTTTATTTTAAAGAAAAAGACATATTTATTTAAGAAATGCCCTGCCTTCATTTCCTCCTTTAAAGCTAACAAGACTCACTGTGGAGATAAAAGGAGTGATTGTGCAGAAGGCAGCACACGCCTCTGGAATCAACTACTCAATAAATATATATATATGTACACATCCATTTCCGTGTGTGTTTGTTGGGATGGAGAGGGTGTGTTGGGAAGAATTTGTCCTGTTTAAGAATGTGAAGCTGATGTTGACTTGGCCTTCAGGAGAAGGTGATGCAGGGTGAACAGGAGAAATGCCCCCATTTCTTTAACCAAGAGTAAGTATGTGGCCTGACCTAGAGAGTGACTGTGCATCTACTTTGAGTGTTTAACTCAGGTCAGATTCATAGTTGTCTCCACCTTTCCAGGAGAGAAGCTGTGTTAGATTTTGTGAATTATCTGGGAAAAGGGAAAAAGAAGAGGAGAAAAAGAAACATTTCAAAATTGAAGACCAAGTTGCAACAGTATATACGTAATATATAGTCCAAACATTGAAGAGAAAAAGGTTAATAAGGTGAACTAGAACTAGGACATATGCAGAGAATTTGACATTTTATGGGATCTAAAAATTTGGGAAGAAGTGTAGTTAGTTAGTTTTTTAACAACAGTCTCTAAAGAATTTGTAAGTGGCAAGTTGCATAGCATTCTATTTACATGTAGAAGAGACAAAGAAGCAAAGAGCTGTATCTAATCTTTGATAAAGACAAACATTGTGCCACCAAGCCTTATATGAAATATTAGAAGAAATTCTCCAATTAAGTTTAATTTGTTGAAAATCTATAGCCAACATAAGGTCCAGTAACTTACTATTATGAATGCGTAAATTAGTTGAATCGGATAGATTACCTAAAAAAGTATCAAAGGGGAAAATGAACAAAGTAGGTTAAAAATTGTTGTGAGTGGAGACCACAATTTTTTACGAAATCTTTGGCAAGAATGTGTGGGGACAATTAAAGGATGTCTGCAACTGCAGAAATGATTGAGGTGCATTGTCACAAAGTAAATCTGCAACCCATATAATACCTTTTTTACCACAAAGATTTCCAAAACAGGGGTTTGTTATTAATAGTAATGAGATCATTATATCATGAATGAATCTCAAGTTATATTATGCGATTGATAATAAGACTTTAGCAGGATGTAAGTATGTTTAAACAGCAGTGGGAAGCTGTTGAAAGTATTCTATGAGAAAAAGGAGAGAACTTCTGTGGGAGAAAAAGGAGCATGTATGGAATATTCAGTATCCAGCCATACGGGTGTAAATGAAGAAGGTAATGTGTGAAGCCACCTGGAGGCTTGTCTCAAACAGAAGGCGTTACGATATATATATGAAAATCCAGAAAGTTAGCACCACCCTCCTGTTTAGCATTCCTGAGTGGTGTTAATGAGATTCTAGATTTTGTATTACCCCAAAGAAATTTTTAAAGTATAGATCCTAACTGCATAAAATATGAAGTGGAAATATATATTGGGACAGGATAAACTATGCAATAAAATGGGGATAATCATCATTTTGATGGAGTCAAAACGACCCCACCAGGAAAGAAACAATGGATTCCAAGAAGAAAGAAGCACATTTATCCTATTAAAACCCACCTTAAGATGGAGTGTGACAGATTCCTTAATACAATTAGTGAGCCAAATTCCCAGATATTTGATATTAGATGTATTCCAGTGAAAGCCAGTGGATTCAAAAGAATGCTTAAAACAAAGGGCCTGATTTAGATCTTGCGGATAGGTAAGTCCATCACAACGGTGACGGATATCCCGTCCTCTGAAATTTAAATCCCATTATGTTTTATGGGATTTAGATTTCAGCAGACAGGACATCCATCAATGTTGTGATGGAGTAACCGATCCTCCAATACCTAAATCAGGCCCGAAATTTGGTAATAGAAAGAATTTCAGTTTTATCACAATTAATCTTTTATACCAAGACAGAAAAGAAATCAGAAATGTTTTTAATTCATCCTGGTACAGTATGCTCTGGATTTTAAAAAAAGTAGGATATTATCAGCATAAGCAGCAAGTTGCAAATGTTTATCTCCATATTTAAATCCTGTTATTGATGTGTTGACACAAATTTGGGAGAGGAAGGGTTGAAGAGCTAAAACAAATAAGAGGAGAGATAAAGGACATCCTTGCCAAGCTCCACCTTTTAGTTGAAAGTACTGGGAAACTTTTCTGTTGACAGAAACCATTGGAGACTTAGGGCCTGATTTAGAGTTTGGCTGATGGGGTTACTTCATCATAAACATGGCGACTATCCCTTTCACCATATCCCTCATCCATTATATCCTGTGGAAATCACAATACAGCGGGCAGGATATCCGTTACGTTTCTGAGGGAGTAACCTATCTGCCAAATTCTAAATCATGCCCTTACATAGAAGAGAAATAAGCGAGTTTATTTTGGAAACAAATCTATGCCAGGCCAAGGACTTGAGCAAGAAGGTCCACTCAATCCCATCAAACAGCTCCTCCGCATCAGAAGCAACAGCTGCCAAGGAATATGAAAGAGATGGAGTATTGTTCAATACACTAAAGAATAATTTGGAAATATCTGATGCTAGACTGCAGTTGACAAATCCAGACTATTCCTTATCTTTCACTTTGGGTAAGAAAGGTTCCAGGCAATGTCAACAATTGGGCAAAAATGTTATAATCTACGTTTACAAGATTGCTCTATAATTCTGACATTGTGTGGAATCTTATGCTTCTTTATGACTAAGACAAATGTTTGCATCCTGGAAAGTGCCCCCAGCAGAACCAGTGTTGAAAAACACAAAAAAGTTAGAGAAACGGGGAAAAACTAGTCTGTAAATCCATCAAGTCCTTGAGTCTTGCCCCTCTTAAGAGGTATTTCTGAGAAGGATATATCTCTCTCAAGAGAGGAAAAATTAAAACCGTCATAATTGAATTTATTAGTACCCTTTAAATAAGAGTCAATATGACAAGGATGTGCAGGGGAGTTAGAGGTGTAAAGAGTTTGGTAAAACTACACAAATTAATCTAAAATGATACAATCATTAAACACACACCGACCCATGGAAGATTTGATAGATTCAATATTAGTACATTGTTTCCTGGCTTTTAGGTAATGAGCTAGAATTTGTCCCATTTTATCATGGCCAACAAAATAGCGCGCACTGCTGTGAAGTACAATAGAAGCGGTGCTGTCTGTTGTTATCTTATTGAAATGTAATTTAGCCCAAATTGTTTTTTGTTAATCAATGCCAGAAGCTGAAGCATAATATTGATGCTCTAATTGTTTTAGATTGAGAGTAGAGATTAATGTTGTTTGGTAAATACTTTCTTTTTTTTAAACAAAATCAATGATGTGTCCATGGGCATTAGCCTTAAATGTGTCACATAATAACTGAGGAGAAATATTGGAACCATTGTGCATGACCAAACATTCCTCAGCACAAGTAAGAAAAGAAGAAGAGAAAGCTGAATCAAGCAAAGGAGAGTTATTAAATCACCACCTGCTGAATTGGCATGTACCGGAAGTAAATCTGTGATAACTAGAGATTAGTCAGAAACCACAATGGGCTCAATGGTAGAGTTAATAAGATTTGGGGATAATGTTGTACTAGCAAAAATATGATCTAGTCTAGAGAGAGACCCATGAGGTGCGAAGAACAAAGAAATCTCTCTACTGGAGGGATTACAGAGTATCCATGAATCTACAAGGGATCTTTGTGAGATAGTAAGATGAAATTGTTTATGCATTTCATGTGGAATGACACTAACTTGAGATTTTAGTTCAACAAAAGGGCCCATAATTTGATTGAAATCACCTCCCAGAATGAAAAAGTCATCACACTGTGAACAGTTCATGGAAATATCAGGCAAAAAAGAATAGTTGGCTAGAGTGGTGCCATAAACATTAAGGGCAGTTAAGGGAATGTAATCAATGATCCATTTAACAATGAGCCACCTGCCCTCAGTAACTGTTTCTAGGGATACAATTATACAATATAATTTCTTTTGACATAAGATAATTACTGCATCTTTCTTATTAGGCATAGAAAAACAGAGCCCACTCATCCATGTTTAAGCTTAAAGGTTTCAATTTCTATTAGGTGAGTTTTTTGGAGAAGAACTAAACCTAAGTCGGAGCTAGCCAATGGAGATGAAATTATTCGTCTTTTTATAGAACTAATACAACCTTTTGAATTCCAGGAAATAACTCTGAATGTTATGAGAAGCCTTTATATATATGTGTATAAGGTCTTCAATAACAACAAAATTTCTAAGCATTTTTGAATTGATAAACATAGAGGAAACAGCGGAGATAATGCTAAAGGTGTAATAATGAAATGCTACAAAGAAGAAAAGAAAGAAAAAGAAACAACGAAAGAAGGGAAAGAGAGTACTAGAGGAATTAAGTATTAATAAAGGAGACAATACATGTCAATAAAATGGCGACTGAGAAAACATAGGTTATAGGATTGTTCACAAGGATGGGTCAATGACAGTACAGGGTGAAGATGACACAGGAAGGGAGCAAAACACAGCAGTGACAGAGCATTATCGAACAATATATGATAAGACAATAAAAGACAGATAACCTGGAAAAGAAAATAGGTTGATTAGCATAAAAAACAATAAAAAGGGTGAATTAGCATGAATTAACAATTTTGAAGTACAAATGCATATGAGGTCAAAATTAGTGCTCACGAAAACTATGAAACATCTCCTCTGCACATGGAAGGGCCAGAAGTGTCCATATTACATGTTGACTGAAGCCTAAGAAAGTTTTTGAGTTACTTCGAAGAGGCAGAGGTGAATCAATCCAAAGTGGGCTCCCAAAGTATGAAGTTGTGGATGAAGATCAAGGAACTCTTTCCTCCTACAAACTGTTGCTTTCGATACATCCTGAGAGATTAACATCTTCTTTCCTGACCAAAAGAGTTGTCTTTGGACTTTGCAGCACTGAGTAACTTAAGTAGGTCAGTAAATCTGAGAAAAAATTATGACTCCTCTAGGTTTAGGTTTAAGGGAAAAAGATTCTGATGGAGGATGATCGTCTAGTTGATTAGCCTTTTGAATATTCATTACTGTGGAAGATGGTAAATCCACTAACTGTGGTAGAAAGGAGGTTGAAAAAAAGATGGTGTCATTGCCATACGTCCTTCTGGAAAGCCATAAAGACAAATATCATTCTACTTATTTCTGTTTTCTACATCTTCTGTTTGCATCTTTACATGTGCTACCTCCTTCTCCAAGACTGCAATTCTATTTGTTTCATCTTGAACATCACTACCCTGTTCTTCTATCGATGAGACTCCTGCCTCCATATGAGGCCATTTGTCATCTAGATTTTGAATATGTGTGTCGGTCTCTTCAACAAATGAACATAAAGCTCTTATTTTGTTTAACAAGAGCTCTATTGAGATAGATGAGAGTGATTTCATCTGAGAAGGCAAGTCTTGTTTGACACGCTTATTTGCAGATGTAGTGGTAGTGCTCTTCAACGAGGAGGGGATGAGGAGTACATCTTAGGAATAGCAGAAGGACAATTAGCCACCATTAAGGATAAAATTGGCTTCCTATTGGAAGGTACCTCCTTATAAGAAGACATCTTAAATTTCATAGTTCTGTCCATAAAAGTCACCAAGGTATTCTAGAGAGGGTAATATCAAGGAAGAACCATCAAGAAAGTCATTATAATAAATTATGTCCCAGAATTTCAGCAATGCACAAATTGATAGTAAACGAGGAGGTCTAAAACCATAGCAATGCCCAAAAATGTGAGTTATTTGAACGTTCTTGTAGACTAATGACCAACCTTTTACCTGTGAGTATTTTCAGTGTCAGTGACATTGCCCGGCAGATCTGTGTATCATGAGGAATAACATTTTCTTACAGATTTTTCTTCATGTATAGAGGAATGAAGTCTCCTAGAAGAGGAAATAATCCAACAGTTCATAAGTAACCCTGAAGAGTGATTCTAAATTGAGGAGAGATTGATGAAAACATAAGTTGGAAAGTCTCCAAATGAGGTGAAAAAGCAGGTTCACACGTGCAATATTAAAAGATGTGCTGCACTCCTCACCCAGAGACTTCAGCGAGAAGTAACTGCAACATAGAAATGGTTCTTCTGCCAGAAAACTCTGTTAATGCTGAAAACCGTCCAGCAATGCACAGAACTCCTGACTTAAGCAGCCATCCCGCACCTTACTCATTTTGATATATCAAGGGTTAAAACAAATTAAGCTATACAAAGCATACACTTAGAAAAACACTGAAATGAGACACTTGGCTTGGTATTTGGATGTAAATGTTCCTTTGTCATTGAAATATACAGTTTTGCTTTCGTGAATACATCGGACGAATCAGGCCACTTATACTTATAATAAGGAATACATTAGGATCTATTTGTACCATTTATAATTCAGTAGATTTGTGTGAGGTTAGCGCTCAGAAAGAGATCTTGAGTGAGCTGGTCCTTGCAGCACGTTCATGTTTAACAGTTCATGATCTGAGTATTCTCTCACATAGAACAGGACTCAATGCCAGAATCCCTTCTGTTGCGCTGTAAAGGAACAGTAGGGATGTCTGGACTGGCTAAAGGCCAGCAGACAGGGATGCTATCACCCATTTGGCCTTTAGAAGAAATGACTAATTCAGGGTCTTGCAAACAAGAGGGAATCTCATGAATAATTCAGAAGAGACTTTGTTGGAGCCCCAGACAGACACAGCTGCTCCACTGGTAAGTACAAGTTAAATGACTCCTAATTCAAACCAACTTATTCTACATAGACTCAAGAACCAGAAGAAAGAATGATATGCAGGAGCCTAAGCGAGAAGCAGTACGCAACACAGCTTCCCCTATAATTCTACATTAATGTAAACTAAATAAAATATTATATTAATAAAGATGCTGTGCTTTTAGACAACTACTTCCTAATTCACAAGTGGGAAATGCTTGGCATAGTAAGAAAGTAATTTCAGTGAGAAGGTTTTACAAAGACATGTATATATTTGCTCTTACATATACCACTGGAGGTGTTATCCCTAGTAGAAGAATTTGATGAAACTGGTGTTTAACAAGGAAGATCACTTGCAAAATTTTATGGAATTCTTTGATGAAAATCACTTGATAAATCTGATTGATTAACATCACAACCCTCAGCCCAATTCGGAACATTATTTTTCTTTGTCAGCCCTGTGAATCTTTGTTTAAGTACTCCATCCTTCCTCACAACTTCAAAATCTTTCTTACACATTGACAGTCTACTTAAGTGTCACACCCTAACACCTCTCAACTTTGCAGAGTTAGGAAAAACATCCACAACTTTTAAGTGTTCTGGAAACACTCCATCTTCCTTGCAGACCTTCCCAAGTTTCTTAACTGGTACCCAGTCACCTATATTCTTCTTACAGTCCTTTACACCCCTCCTTTCAACATATTGTACAAATGCTGCACGTTCAAAATATTGCTTTTTGCCACCTCTGGCCACCATTCAATAATCTTACTCTTAAGCATCCAACTTTGATTGTCTTTCGGAAAGAGAGTCTTTCTTCTCACGATCGAAAATGGTCTCTGTCCCGCCAATGTAGGGGTCATGAGATGCTACCAAACCAGTTCCTCCACTTCTCTGTTCCAATTTAAATCACACCTCTTTGCTACCTACAAGGTTCCTTTTATAGCCCTCTTGAACCTCTCAATGTGACCATTACCTTCAGGATGAGATGCTGAAGTCAACTTTTGAGTAATACCATTTACCTACAGAAGCTGTTTAAATTCAATTGCATTACGTTGTGGTCCATTACCTGAAATTAACTTCCTAGAAAGACCTTCTCTGTGGACTAACTCATCCAAGAATTTCACAATCATAGACGTATCAGCAGACCTCACAAGTTTTATTTCATGGCATTTCGAGGAATAATCCATAAGTGCCATAAAAAATATCCTTTCTCCATCGATTTCAACGGCGTGGCCCGTTATATCAACACCCACAGTTTCCCATGATGCCCTATTGGGACACTCCACTGGATGACACGATGCTTTCAAAGTGACTTGTGACTTATTCGATCCCTCACCTTCAACACACTTATTTCATGTTGCCCGACAGCCTGCCACAGATTGAATGACTGGTTCTACTTCTATCAATAATGAGAAAGACATTAAATCATTGATGTGGGAAGTCCCAAACTGGTCTGGAGGGCACAGCTGCCCCCAGACACCATGAAAAAGACTCAACACGGAGCCTGCAACTTCTGCAATTGCAAATGCCGCTCTGCAGCTCACCTCATAGAGGCATTGCTGCTGAAGATTTGTCTCGCTGTTTAAGCCAATCCCTAGATCCAGTCCTATGAAGATTATCCTGCTTGCCTCAGTCACTGGCATGATACACAAACTAGGGGTGGGTGAAGGATTCCACTCAGCTGGCAGAGTTGTTGAGTTTTCCCCACTCCGAGCAGAGTGCAGAGTTCTGAAAAACTCCACAAAGTGATGCGGAGTGGAAACTCCTGTGCTGAAAATCACTGCGAACAATGCGCCTTACCCAAACTCTGCCACTCGAGAGACTCCATGTCATGTGACAGAGTTTTTTCAGCACTTCCCGGAGTTCTGCGTAGCAGAACTCTGCAAACTCCACCCAGGCCTAATACAAACCAGGAATACCATGTGTGAGAGAGGAAATGCCACCATCTCCCTCCGCACATCCTGGACGACGTATAGCAGGTAACTGCAGGGCTTAGGTGCATTCAGGGATGGGAGAAACTGAGCTGCCATGTTCGCTTGAGAAACGGCAATAAACAGAATTGCACACTTAACTAGTGAGAACTTTTAGGTGGTCTGCACCTGAGTCTAATCCTTGCATGCACCCTCATATATCTGGACTGTAATAGCAGGACCTCAGCCATAGCTGGAAAGAGAACAGGTACCTGGGAAGGAAGTGTATAGAGATACTCATGGCTACAATGCAACTTATGACTACCCTGTATGATTTATTAATGGAATGTGTATCATTTAGTGCTGCTGTGAGATTAAATGCATTGGTCTGGCATTACATTATTGTGTCTGCTGTTTATCTGTTGAGATCTGAGCTCTTTTACTGCCCACACACACTACTTCTCTTAGAACCCTTTGACTGCTTGCCCTCACTACCCTCAGAGTCAAGTGTAGAAAGGGTGGTACTTAACCCACTATGCACTACCACAGAAGGCTGGACCCCAAGACACCAGTGGCACATGTCCTCAAACACCACATTTGGTGCCCAGTAGCCCCACAAATGGGGTCTGACATCCTCTTCCTGCTGTGTCCAAATCCCACGCCTTCTGTCCTAGGCATACTGGTAAACCTCTGAAAGACTCATCAAAGTGACGTCCTAACCCCCAACCCAGGGGGTTTGAGAGGCTCGGGCGGGAGAGGGAGGAGCATGGTTATTTCCAATGCATGCAAATTGGACATGTGGGGTGGGGAAGCCAGACCACGCCAGAAGCTGCTGCAGACCTGGACGCATTGACACTCTGCATTCCAATCTGTGGTTCAGTAAACAACAGGTATGTTATTTGCACCCTGAGGTTCTTTTGTCATTGGTAAAGTCTGAGTGTTGTGCTCATTAATTACTAACAATGTTTCAGCCCAACACCGTTAATATTGACGCCTACCCCATTTGTCTTCTAAACCAAAAATGTCCACCAAACCCTACATGCTAGTCCCCAACCCTGCACCGTCTACCACATAAACAGCAAATAGATTGACATCCTTGCCTTCCCAACCGCAAACAATATGATCACCCATCCCAAACCACTCTCTTGAGAGAGAATATCCAAAGATGGGTCCCCACGACTACCACAATTTGACGTACTCACAAGAACCCCATCAACCCAGGACTACACACATGACTGAGCACCAACTACTCAATGGACCACCCCACAACAATACACCAACTCCCAAAATATCTCAGATAATATGATGTGCCATGGACACCCGCTCTCCTCAAGCCCCAAATTACATCTCCACTCTTACAAACCATCTCCCAAATCCTGAAGAAACTACTCAACCAGGCTAGATCACATTCCCTCCTTTCGCCCCCCCCCCCATAATCTAACTCTACCTAACAATCTTGGTCTCCAATAAAACCCTTGAACATAATCCTTAACACTAGACAGCCTCTTTCACTTACCAACTGCACTAGTAAACAACGTAACTCAACCTCCCCAACACAATCTCCACCCCGCATCCCCCAACCACCATACCACTCCAGGGACATCACTCCTAACCCAACAACTGTGACTCACTGCTACCCAAAATGAATGCCATGCTGCAAGAGATGAATCTTCCATCACAGAAATAAAACAAATCTGCTCAGTCCCCCCTACTAGACAACTACCCACATCCACACATCCTCACCCTTCCTCCTAATCTGACCTCAAAACCATCTCCAGGAACAGCAAGGAAATAAAACCCAATACAGCAACACAAGAGAGTTTGCAAGAAGACATAACACCTCTCGTAACAGAATACAAAACCAAACATATACAGGGTGACACATATTGAGCCCAGAATATACTTATCATGCTCAGTCGAAGAGACCAACAACCAACAAAAGAAAGGAGATGCAAACAAAGCAATACCTCATCAAAATTAGTGCATCATCCCAATCCACTCCTTCTACAAAAACATCACTCAACTGCCTCCTCCACAGCTGCAGATCAGCAGCAAAACACAGAATTGAAATATTGGACCTCATTCAACAACAGAAACCTTGATATCTTCTTCCTCACACAAGCCTGGCTCAACGAAGACTCGCAACCAGCTCTAGACATCGTACGTCCCCCCATCTACTCTATCATTTGTCTGGATAGGATCAAAGAAATTGGAGGCGAAGTGGCAATTATTCACAAAAACTCCATCAACTGCATGACAACCAAAACAACCAATGTCCCCACCTTTCAGTGTCTTTACATAGAAATCCAGTCCACACACTTGAATCCTGTAAAATTCCACCTCATCTATCCTCCCCCTCCGCCCCCCCAACACAGGAAACAAACACTTGTTCATAGAGCAAGATGTTAATCTACTCTGGGGTGTAGAAAAAGACTCATGGCTAAATATATAGCTAAATTGTAATGACCTCTCATAACCATCCTCCTCTCCCACTCATGCTGAAGGATCAATGCTAGATCTTGTGATCGCAAGCAAAGATCAGAAACAAGTTGAACCACCTATGCCAGTAGACTTGTTCAACCACTCTCTAATTCTGTTCTCCATCTCAACTGCTGAAAGTAGCCCCAATGCACACTCCCAACACCCTAAACAATGATCCAGAAACCTCTCAAACACCAACCCAGCAGACCTACATGCCAGAAGTCACTTCACTGTCTAACATACCATCGCCCAAGAGGCAGACAACATGATAAGTAATTACATGAACTCAATGTCCACAATTGCCAGCGGGGAATCCCCTTAAGATTGAAATTTCTCAAGTCAAAACTCAGTTCAAAATGGTTCAACTGGGAAGTAAATCTTAACAGGAAGATTGCTAGACTAGCAGAAAGGGTATGGAAGTGATGCCCTACTGTGACCACCTAGCAACCCACCAGAGGGAAAGGAGGAAAGTGTTTGTATCACACCCACTGGACACAGGACGAGGAATCAACCTCACAAAAACTCATCCTAAAACAAAACTTGAAATATGTAGACAATCTACAAAGCCGCCGTCAGACATCCTACTAAAGGGTAATCCTGAAAAAATCAATGGTAATTTGGCATTGATTTCAAAAACAAAACTAAAGAAATGGAGACGTCCATTATCAGCTTCTTGAAATCACTCCCCATTCTTGATCTCACCCAACAATTCAAGGCACCTGGTCCAAATTCAGTGAAGCCTCACAAAGTGATTTGCAGAAAACCAAGTCCAAACTGAAAACCTCCTCTCACTTTTCTGATCTCATCCCCTGACCCATCATTAAAAATCAGAGCCCAACTTTGGAACCATTCTGGACAAAAGCTATCAATGCATCACTATCACAAGGCACATGACCAAACGATCTAAAAATCGGTCAAGTTACTTCTATTCTGAAAAAAAAAGATTGGGTCAAGAAAACCAAAACAGCTACCATCCAGTCTCAAAACTTCTTTGTCTAACAACAACCCTTGAAAGCTGTAAGGAACCCCAGCTGAAACAATACATCTACAACAGTGACCTACTCAACCATTCCCACTCTGGATTCAGAACAGGTTGCACTCAAAAATAGGTATTTTAGACATTCTCTCTTCGTGTTGATGATTCTCTCCTCATGTTAGACAAAGGAGAATCAAGCCTCCTCACCCATCTCAACTTCTCTGCAGCATTTGACACGGTCTCCCACCTCACACCCCTGAATATCCGTGAAATCTGAATGGGACTGACAGGGAATGTGCTCAAATGGTTCATCTCTGACCTAGAGAACCTTTTCCAATGTATAAGTGTGCAATTCCACCTCCATCAACAGGACCTTACACAAAGTGTCCCCCAAGGCTCTGTCCCCTGCCTCCAGCCTTCTCAACTTCTACCAAGGACCCTTGGGTGATGTAATTAAATACTCAATATCTCATCCTGTTTCTATGCAGACAGCACATGACTGTATCTAAAGGTCTCTTCACCTGTGCACACAGGGTCTCTCACACTAACACCGATGAAAATAGAATTATGCATGTCCCAGGACCACCTGAAACTACATCCACAGAAGACAGAATTTCTATGGATCTCTCCCCAACAGCTCCACACCAGTGCAATTGTGACTAAAATCCACAAACCCTCTATAGTAGACTGCGCAAGGTCACGTGGTTGTCTACCTGCAAAAAACATTCACCTCCAAGCAGACATAAACAACCTATCCAAAGGAGCAAAACTTCAAATCACTTATCACTGAGATTCCTAAACTTCATACTGTCCCCCTAGACCACCCCAGGAAGTCAACACCTCCTTCAGAGCTCCAACAAACTCCTACATCAAACACCCCCTTGCCAAAGAAAAACAATCCTAGAACAAGCCTTTTTAGGGTGTGCCCCCAGGTTGTGGAACACAATTCCACCTTCAGACAGAGTTAATCCCTCTCTCAAAGTCTTCAAACAAGAGATGAAAGCCCTGCTCATCATCTATTCCTCTTCAGTGGCCAGGGACCTTCTCCTGTCCACCTGCCCTTACGTCCATGCAAACTAAGAAGCAATTGAGCATCCCCATAATTAGACGATATACAACAACTGGGGTGGGGGGGTTGTAGCTAGATGTCTAAATCCCATCCTATATGCCGCTTACCCGAGGGACACAGCACTGACCTGATGAGTCCTCACACTTAAACTACTGACTGTCACTGGAGGTGAAGACCTGTCTCTCTCCTCACTGACTCACTGGAGGTGAAGTCCTGTCTCTCTCCTCACTGACTCACTGGAGGTGAAGTCCTGTCTCTCTCCTCACTGACTTTCACTGGAGGTAAAGCTATGTCTCATTCCTCACTGACTGTCACTGGAGGTGAAGACCTGTCTCTCTCCTCACTGACTGTCACTGGAGGTAAAGCTATGTCTCATTCCTCACTGACTGTCACTGGAGGTGATGACCTGTCGCTCTCCTCACTGACTGTCACTGGAGGTAAAGCTATGTCTCATTCCTCACTGACTGTCACTGGAGGTGATGACCTGTCGCTCTCCTCACTGACTGTCACTGGGGGTGAAGATATGTCTCTCTCCTCACTGACTGTCACTGGAGGTGAAGACCTGTCTCTCTCCTCACTGACTGTCACTGACTGTCACTAGAGGTGAAGCTATGACTCATTCCTCACTGACTGTCACTGGGGATGAAGACCTGTCTCTCTCCTCACTGACTGTCACTGGAGGTGAAGACCTGTCGCTCTCCTCACTGACTGTCACTGGAGATGAAGATACGTCTCTCTCCTCACTGACTGTCACTGGAGATGAAGACCTGTCTCTCTCCTCAGTGACTGTCACTTACTGTCACTGGAGGTGAAGCTATGACTCATCCCTCACTGACTGTCACTGGGGATGAAGACCTGTCTCTCTCCTCACTGACTGTCACTGGAGGTGAAGACCTGTCGCTCTCCGCACTGACTTTCACTGGAGGTGAAGACCTGTCTCTCCTAACTGACTGTCGCTGGAGGTGAAGACCTGTCTCTCTGCTCACTGACTGTCACTGGGGGTGTAGTCCTGTCTCTCTCCTCACTGTCTGTCACTGAGGTGAAGATATGTCTCTTTCCTCGCTGTATCTGTCTCTGGTGATGAATGGCTGTCTCTCTGCTCTTTTGATGTTCTTGTTCAATTTGTGCTCATTACTTTTTTTAAGTTAACATTCTGTTGAAAATGGGATATTTTGCCTTTGGCTGCTGCACTAAAGTGCTGCAGAACCTATTTGATGAAATGTTATTTTTTTAATATGTGATAATAAACTGCAACGCCGGGTTTTTCGTAAAACTAACTGCTGCAAACTGCTTTGCAGATAGAAAGGATTTAGAATTTTTGGGATGTTGCACAGTTGTTCTGCACAAAAGTGCTGCAGAATAATTGTCAAGAAAGTCAGTATGTGTTACTAGCGTGAACGTGATACTTCAAACAACTCTCAGCGGACAGCAGTTTCTACATTCTGTTCCCAGGAAGTCATTTCTACGCAAACGTCATCATCGGAGTAATTGAGCGGGAAAACTTACAAGCCCCTCCGCTTCGTGGATTGTTGAACCCTGGATTCCGTAAACTTCGGAGTTTCAATGTGCAGAAACCGTGCAGTGAGTTTGTGGCACCGGGGTATGTGCACCCCGCCTCAGGGATGGGCAGCCGTCTCTGTCCGCACCGCCAGCATCCTGGCGTTGTCATGGTAACGGTCGCCCAGAGTCACAATGCGGTTTCCCTGAAAGCCACTTTGAAAAGTTAGTGGGGGTGAGGTTTCCAGCCCCCGCCCCCTTCTCAGGGAACACACACGGTGTCAAGAGGTGGAAAACAATCTGTCCTTGACCCCGCAGAGAGGGCACATCTCGCCCCTAATGCTTCTCAGGTCTGGGGGCGTGGACCCCTGACTCTTCACCCTTAGGGGGCAAAGGAGCCTGACCCCGTCCATGTAATCCCTTCCTGGAACAAGGGACTGCGAGGCAGTCCGTGTCACCCCCTGCGCTCCTGCAGGCCCTGTCTGTCACCGGAGGGCTTGAGCTGTCCATCAGGCTCAGTGTCTCTGCGGACAGCATCCCCGCCCGGGGGCCCTGGGGGGCCCCCCTACATAGACCCTTCCTCTGGTCCTCTTCTGAGCACAAAATGCGATGAAACAGATGAGTGAATTAAGCGCCTACTACAGAGTACTATGCGCTGTTCTAGCCTTTCATCCTTCCACGGCCCTGGATACGAGTGTCTCGAGCGGCCTCACACTGCTCAACAGCGAGTTACGGGAAACAGATATAACTATGAGACAAGAGGGCCGGTGGGCTCTTAGCGCAGACGACAAACCCAGGTGAGGTAAAGCCGGAGACCACCTAGGCCAGGGTGCCAGTAAGTACCCGCTCGCAGGTGACACGCGCGCAGTGCTTAATTTGTGCTTGTTGTTTCCGGTGCTGAGCACCGGCACTTATTTGTGAGGGCCGGGGCTTATTCTTCTGCCTCAGGCGTTTGCTGCGAGCAAAAGACACACATGGGAAAGACAGAGGAAGGGAAAAACGAAAAGGCATCACAAAGGGAGAAATTAGAAAGCTGCAAGAGTGAGCTGAAGGGGCAGGGACTGGCTGTAAAGGGATGAAAGAAGCCCGAGATGGCTTCAGAATTACGCCCCCTCAGTATTCCGTGTTCACACAATTCATTGCAGCAGCCGCGTGTTTAAGAGGAGGGCTTTGGGCACCGGCACCTTTTTATTTACAAATTAAGCACCGCACGCGTGGCTTCACCCTTCCTTACTCCGGGCCGGGGTTCACCTGTTCATTACAGCGCAGGCTGCCTCCTCGCTCGCTGCAATCTGACTTCTACATTTCAACACAAAACACCGGTTGGTGTTCACCAGCACTGGCGGCTCTGAGGCAGAGGTCAGTGGGCAAGGGCATCAACAATGTTTATGGGCACGGACCCCTGCTATGGCACAGGGGCAGACCCACGCAGTGCTTAAATTGTGCATAAACACGTGCCAGTGCCCAAAACTCTCATTGAAACAAGCGGCTGCTGAATTCAAATGTGCGAACACGGAACACTGAGGCAGCGTAATACTGAAGCCGTCTCGGGCCTCTTTAATCAATTTACAGCCACTCATGGCCCTTCAGCTCACTCTTGCAGCTTCCTCCTTTCTCTCTGTGAAACTTTTTCGCCTTTCTCTTCCTCCGTCTTTCCCAGATGCGGTAAATGCGTGATGCAGAAAAATAAGTACCGCCCCCCCAAAATAAGTGCCGGTGCCCCTCATCAGAAACCACCAGCTCAAATTAAGCACTGGACCTAGGTCTCCAGCTGGCACGCAGAATGGTCTTCGGCCTCTGGCTGGCACTTGGCCTCAGCCACTGAGTAGCACACTGCTGCGCTCTCTACCGAAGGTGCGCATGGAGCGGGTCTGTGCCTTGCACGCCAGGCGTGCCCCCTGCTATGGCACATGAAGCAAACTTTACACGGACCCCTACATGGGACATGGTGCAAGCCTTAGCCTGGCACACCCTCCCAGCGCCCCTGCTTGGCACATGGAGCATGGTTTTGTCTCTGGGTGGCACATGGAGCAGAGACCTACGGCTCGGCCTTGGCTGGCACATGGAGCAGGGGGCTACGGCTGGGTCTCTGGTTGGCAGATGGATCAGGGATCTATACTATGGGTCATCTTCTGGTTGGCACTAGGAGCAGGGCTCTTCCTCTGGCCTGTACACGAAGCAGTGCTCTATGCTATTGCTCATCCTCTGGCTGGCACACGGAGCAGGGGCCTACGGCTGGGCTCTGCTTGGCACACGAAGGAGGAGTCTATGATATAGCTAATCCTCTGGCTGGCACACGGACTAGGGGCATACGACTGAGCCCTGGCCGGCACACGAAGCAGAGCCTACGATCGTGCCTCTGTTTGGAACATGGAGTTGGGGTCAATGGCTGGGCCTCTGATTCTGGTTGGCACATGAAGCTGGGGTCTACGGCTGGGCCTCTGGTTCTGGTTGGCACATGGATAGGTGGTCTACGGCTGGGCCTCTGGTTGGCACATGGATAGGTGGTCTACGGCTGGGCCTCTGGTTGGCACATGGAGCTGGGGTCTACGGCTGGGCCTCTGGTTCTGGTTGGCACATGGGGCTGGGGTCTATGGCTGGGCCTCTGGTTCTGGTTGGCACATGGATAGGTGGTCTACGGCTGGGCCTCTGGTTGGCACATGGAGCTGGGGTCTACGGCTGGGCCTCTGGTTGGCACATGGAGAGGTGGTCTACGGCTGGGCCTCTGGTTGGCACATGGAGCCGGGGTCTACGGCTGGGCCTCTGGTTCTGGTTGGCACATGGGGCTGGGGTCTATGGCTGGGCCTCTGGTTCTGGTTGGCACATGGATAGGTGGTCTACGGCTGGGCCTCTGGTTCTGGTTGGCACATGGAGCTGGGGTCTACGGCTGGGCCTCTGGTTCTGGTTGGCACCTGGGGCTGGGATCTACGGCTGGGCCTCTGGTTCTGGTTGGCACACTCTCCAGGCCTCGCCGACTCGGCTCCATCCGCCACCGAGTCCCGCCAGTTCCGGGAAGCGGGCACTTAGCTGTGTTAATGGCCGTCTCTGGCGGAGGTTACAAGAAATGGATCTTGGAAGGCAGCTGGATGCGAGGCGCGTGTGGGGAGGAGGGAGATGCGGCGGGGAGGGTACCTGGGTGTCAGCAGGGAGCTGCTGCCGCCTCCCTGGGCATCGATCCGCTCCCGGCCTGCCACAGACCTCACCACTCCTGGCAGCGCCTCCACTGGGGTGGGCGAATGTGGGACTCCTGGTGCTCCAGCCCCAGTACTAGCTATCACCCCACAAAAGCAACACCTGGCCCGGAAACAACCCCCCCCCCGTCCTTATCACCCAGGGACTGTCCTAGTCCAGTTACCCCGATGCCCCCACCGTTCTGTCACTTCTTGTCCCGGGGTCTGCGGCCTGTTCCAAGCGCATGGCAGAGTACGGACCAGCCCGGGCCACCGAACTCACTACCACCGCCCCGCTAGGTTCAGCCCTGGACCAGGTATCCCAGTACCACCCCTCGCTAGGTTGAGCCCTGGACCAGGTACCCCAGTACCACCCCTCGCTAGGTTCAGCCCTGGACCAGGTATCCCAGTACCACCTCTCGCTAGGTTCAGCCCTGGACCAGGTATCCCAGTACCACCCCTCGCTAGGTTCAGCCCCGGACCAGGTATCCCAGTACCACCCCTCGCTAGGTTGAGCCCTGGACCAGGTACCCCAGTACCACCCCTCGCTAGGTTCAGCCCTGGACCAGGTGCCCCAGTACCACCCCTCGCTAGGTTCAGCCCTGGACCAGGTGTCCCAGTACCACCGCCTCGCTACGTTCAGCCCTGGACCAGGTATCCCACTACCACCTCCAGGCTAGGATCAGCCCTGGACCAGTTCTCCCAGTACCACCCCCTCGCTAGGTTCAGCCCTCCCAGTACCACCGCCTCGCTAGGTTCAGCCCTGGACCAGGTATCCCAGTACCACCCCCTCGCTAGGTTCAGCCTTGGACCAGGTATCCCAGTACCACCTCCTCGCTAGGTTCAGCCCTGGACCAGGTATCCCAGTACCACCCCTCGCTAGGTTCAGCCCTGGAACGGGTACCCCAGTACCACCCCCTCGCTAGGTTCAGCCCTGGACCAGGTGTCCCAGTACCACCGCCTCGCTAGGTTCAGCCCTGGACCAGGTATCCCACTACCACCTCCAGGCTAGGATCAGCCCTGGACCAGTTCTCCCAGTACCACCCCCTCGCTAGGTTCAGCCCTCCCAGTACCACTGCCTCGCTAGGTTCAGCCCTGGACCAGGTAACCCAGTACCACCCCCTCGCTAGGTTCAGCCCTGGACCAGGTATCCCAGTACCACCTCCTCGCTAGGTTCAGCGCTGGACCAGGTATCCCAGTACCACCCCTCGCTAGGTTCAGCCCTGGAACGGGTACCCCAGTACCACCCCCTCGCTAGGTTCAGCCCTGGACCAGGTGTCCCAGTACCACCGCCTCGCTAGGTTCAGCCCTGGACCAGGTATCCCACTACCACCTCCAGGCTAGGATCAGCCCTGGACCAGTTCTCCCAGTACCACCGCCCCGCTAGGTTCAGCCCTGGACCAGGTATCCCAGTACCACCTCTCGCTAGGTTCAGCCCTGGACCAGGTATCCCAGTACCACCCCTCGCTAGGTTCAGCCCTGGACCAGGTATCCCAGTACCACCCCTCGCTAGGTTGAGCCCTGGACCAGGTACCCCAGTACCACCCCTCGCTAGGTTCAGCCCTGGACCAGGTATCCCAGTACCACCCCTCGCTAGGTTGAGCCCTGGACCAGGTGCCCCAGTACCACCCCTCGCTAGGTTCAGCCCTGGACCAGGTGTCCCAGTACCACCGCCTCGCTAGGTTCAGCCCTGGACCAGGTATCCCAGTACCACCTCTCGCTAGGTTCAGCCCTGGACCAGGTATCCCAGTACCATCCCTCGCTAGGTTCAGCCCTGGACCAGGTATCCCAGTACCACCCTTCACTAGGTTGAGCCCTGGACCAGGTACCCCAGTACCACCCCTCGCTAGGTTGAGCCCTGGACCAGGTGCCCCAGTACCACCCCTCGCTAGGTTCAGCCCTGGACCAGGTGTCCCAGTACCACCGCCTCGCTAGGTTCAGCCCTGGACCAGGTATCCCACTACCACCTCCAGGCTAGGATCAGCCCTGGACCAGTTCTCCCAGTACCACCCCCTCGCTAGGTTCAGCCCTCCCAGTACCACCGCCTCGCTAGGTTCAGCCCTGGACCAGGTATCCCAGTACCACCCCCTCGCTAGGTTCAGCCTTGGACCAGGTATCCCAGTACCACCTCCTCGCTAGGTTCAGCCCTGGACCAGGTATCCCAGTACCACCCCTCGCTAGGTTCAGCCCTGGAACGGGTACCCCAGTACCACCCCCTCGCTAGGTTCAGCCCTGGACCAGGTGTCCCAGTACCACCGCCTCGCTAGGTTCAGCCCTGGACCAGGTATCCCACTACCTCCTCCAGGCTAGGATCAGCCCTGGACCAGTTCTCCCAGTACCACCCCCTCGCTAGGTTCAGCCCTCCCAGTACCACTGCCTCGCTAGGTTCAGCCCTGGACCAGGTAACCCAGTACCACCCCCTCGCTAGGTTCAGCCCTGGACCAGGTATCCCAGTACCACCTCCTCGCTAGGTTCAGCGCTGGACCAGGTATCCCAGTACCACCCCTCGCTAGGTTCAGCCCTGGAACGGGTACCCCAGTACCACCCCCTCGCTAGGTTCAGCCCTGGACCAGGTGTCCCAGTACCACCGCCTCGCTAGGTTCAGCCCTGGACCAGGTATCCCACTACCACCTCCAGGCTACGATCAGCCCTGGACCAGTTCTCCCAGTACCACCCCCTCGCTAGGTTCAGCCCTCCCAGTACCACCGCCTCGCTAGGTTCAGCCCTGGACCAGGTATCCTAGTACCACCCCCTCGCTAGGTTCAGCCTTGGACCAGGTATCCCAGTACCACATCCTCGCTAGGTTTAGCCCTGGACCAGGTATCCCAGTACCACCCCTCGCTAGGTTCAGCCCTGGAACGGGTACCCCAGTACCACCCCCTCGCTAGGTTCAACCCTGGACCAGGTGTCCCAGTACCACCGCCTCGCTAGGTTCAGCCCTGGACCAGGTATCCCACTACCACCTCCAGGCTAGGATCAGCCCTGGACCAGTTTTCCCAGTACCACCCCCTCGCTAGGTTCAGCCCTCCTAGTACCACCGCCTCGCTAGGTTCAGCCCTGGACCAGGTATCCCAGTACCACCCCCTCGCTAGGTTCAGCCCTGGACCAGTTATCCCAGTACAACTTCCAGGCTAGATTCAGCCCTGGACCAGTTCTCCCAGTACCACCTCCTCGCTAGGTTCAGCTCTGGACCAGGTATCCCAGTACCACCTCCTCGCTAGGTTCAGCCCTGGACCAGGTATCCCAGTACAACTTCCAGGCTAGATTCAGCCCTGGACCAGTTCTCCCAGTACCCCCCCTCGCTAGTTTCAGCTTTGGACCAGTTCTCCCAGTACCACCCCCTCGCTAGGTTCAGCCCTGGACCAGTTCTCCCAGTACCACCCCCTCGCTAGGTTCAGCCCTCCCAGTACCACCGCCTCGCTAGGTTCAGCCCTGGACCAGTGCTCCCAGTACCACCTCCTCGCTAGGTTCAGCCCTGGACCAGTTCTCCCAGTACCACCCCCTCGCTAGGTTCAGCCCTGGACCAGGTATCCCAGTACCACCTCCTCGCTAGGTTCAACCCTGGACAAGGTGTCCCAGTACCACATCCAGGCTAGGTTCAGCCCTGGACCAGTTCTCCCAGTACCACCTCCTCGATAGGTTCAGCCTTGGACCAGTTCTCCCAGTACCACCGCCTCGCTAGGTTCGGCCCTGGACCAGTTCTCCCAGTACCACCTTCTCGCTAGGTTCGGCCCTGGACCAGTTCTCCCAGTACCACCTCCTCGCTAGGTTCGGCCCTGGACCAGGTATCCCAGTACCACCTCCTCGCTAGGTTCAGCCCTGGACCAGTTCTCCTAGTACCACCTCCTCGCTAGGTTCAGCCCTGGACCAGGTATCTCAGTGCCACCTCCTAGCTAGTTTCAGCCCTGGACCGGGTGTCCCAGTACCACCTCCAGGCTAGGTTCAGCCCTGGACCAGTTCTCCCAGTACCACCTCCTCGCCAGGTCCAGCCCTGGACCAGTTCTCCCAGTACCACCTCCTCGCTAGGTTCAGCCCTGGACCAGGTATCCCAGTACAATCTCCAGGTTAGGTTCAGCCCTTGACCAGTTCTTCCAGTACCACTGCCTCGCTAGGTTCAGCCCTGGGCCAGTTCTCCCAGTACCACAGCCTCACTAGTTTCAGCCCTGGGCCAGTTCTCCCAGTACCACCGCCTCACTAGGTTCAGCCCTGGACCAGTTCTTCCAGTACCACCTCCACGCTAGGTTCAGCCCTGGACCAGTTCTCCCAGTACCACCTCCAGGCTAGGTTCAGCCCTGGCCCAGTTCTCCCAGTACCACCGCCTCGCTAGTTTCAGCCCTGGGCCAGTTCTCCCATTACCACCGCCTCGCTAGGTTCAGCCCTGGACCAGTTCTCCCAGTACCACCTCCACGCTAGGTTCAGCCCTGGACCAGTTCTCCCAGTACCACCTCCAGGCTATGTTCAGCCGCGGCCCAGTTCTCCCAGTACCATCACCTCGTAAGGTTCAGCCCTGGACCAGTTCTCCCAGTACCACCCCCTCGCTAGGTTCAGCCCTCCCAGTACCACCGCCTCGCTAGGTTCAGCCCTGGACCAGTGCTCCCAGTACCACCTCCTCGCTAGGTTCAGCCCTGGACCAGTTCTCCCAGTACCACCCCCTCGCTAGGTTCAGCCCTGGACCAGGTATCCCAGTACCACCTCCTCGCTAGGTTCAGCCCTGGACCAGGTGTCCCAGTACCACATCCAGGCTAGGTTCAGCCCTGGACCAGTTCTCCCAGTACCACCTCCTCGATAGGTTCAGCCTTGGATCAGTTCTCCCAGTACCACCGCCTCGCTAGGTTCGGCCCTGGACCAGTTCTCCCAGTACCACCTTCTCGCTAGGTTCGGCCCTGGACCAGTTCTCCCAGTACCACCTCCTCGCTAGGTTCGGCCCTGGACCAGGTATCCCAGTACCACCTCCTCGCTAGGTTCAGCCCTGTACCAGTTCTCCTAGTACTACCTCCTCGCTAGGTTCAGCCCTGGACCAGGTATCTCAGTGCCACCTCCTCGCTAGTTTCAGCCCTGGACCAGGTGTCCCAGTACCACCTCCAGGCTAGGTTCAGCCCTGGACCAGTTCTCCCAGTACCACCTCCTCGCCAGGTCCAGCCCTGGACCAGTTCTCCCAGTACCACCTCCTCGCTAGGTTCAGCCCTGGACCAGGTATCCCAGTACAATCTCCAGGTTAGGTTCAGCCCTGGACCAGTTCTTCCAGGTCCACTGCCTCGCTAGGTTCAGCCCTGGGCCAGTTCTCCCAGTACCACAGCCTCACTAGTTTCAGCCCTGGGCCAGTTCTCCCAGTACCACCGCCTCACTAGGTTCAGCCCTGGACCAGTTCTTCCAGTACCACCTCCACGCTAGGTTCAGCCCTGGACCAGTTCTCCCAGTACCACCTCCAGGCTAGGTTCAGCCCTGGCCCAGTTCTCCCAGTACCACCGCCTCGCTAGTTTCAGCCCTGGGCCAGTTCTCCCATTACCACCGCCTCGCTAGGTTCAGCCCTGGACCAGTTCTCCCAGTACCACCTCCACGCTAGGTTCAGCCCTGAACCAGTTCTCCCAGTACCACCTCCAGGCTATGTTCAGCCGCGGCCCAGTTCTCCCAGTACCATCGCCTCGTAAGGTTCAGTCCTGGACCAGTTCTCCCAGTACCACCTCCACACTAGGTTAAGCCATGGGCCAGTTGTTACAGTACCACCTCCTCGCTAGATTTAGCCTGGGCCCTGTTCTCCCAGTACCACCTTGTTGGAGGTGGCATGCTCTGTTTGGTTAAGGTGAGTCCCTAGCGAGGCAGAATCTCCACTCTCTTCAGGGGTGGGTGATTACACTCACTGTATAACCTGTGCTCACGCTCGAAAATAACACTGGCAGTACTAGGCCCAACTATGTTAAAACAGTATCAGCAATATGTACACTTGGGGAAAATCCTACTTTCCCTCGCATCGCCCTCATGCGATGGAAAACGTTATCAGGATGAGACCCATGCCAGCAATGATGGCCATTCAATACCGTACAGTTATGGGGTGTACCCCGGTTCACAAGAATAGTAGCAATTCGTACACACGGATAGCTACTACACTTTTAAACAGCCTTGTGGGCCTAGGCCATGCTCCACTCTACTCCAAGCAAGAAGCACAACACAACCACTCACCCGCTACAATGCAGCCTGCTCAACACCCACTCCCTCTGTAAACACGCCATAGAAGTCTGGGACACCATCACAAGCCTCTCCACAGACATCATCTCCACGGACATCGCTTTCATCACAAAACGTGGTTCAAACCCGCTGGAAAGCCCAATATCGCCATTGCCACCCTCACCCCAATGGCTACAAGATGATACACTGCGAGCGATCAAACAAGGCGAAGGAATTGCCATAATTTTTAAAGACACCATCAGATGCTCCATCATTAACAACAACCTTATGCCTCTCATGGAACACCTCAACTTCCTACTTCAACTTGAACCAAAGACCACAGAAAGAGGAACCCTTGCATACAGACCTCCTGGACCCCGCACCACCTTCTGCAACAACATCTGCAACCTCATCGGCCCCCTAGCCATTGACTCCCAACAATACATCCTGCTTTGGAGACCTCAGCCTCCTCATCAACAACCCCAGCGACACCAATGCCCCAACATCCTGGAAAGTCTCAATAACATTGGCCTAACCCAACTGGTTACTGTACCCACTCACAACGCCAGCCACACACTCAACACCATCTTCACCTCCAGCAACAGAATCACCACCAAACTCACCTGGACCTACCACGTCATCCTGCACTTCAACATCCCAGAAGCCCAGCACACCGCCTTCAAGCAACAGATCTCTTCCCTCCACTCCTGGATCAAGGTCACCAAAACCCAATGGACACAGGCCCTCTTCTCCCACGCACCAGCCACTGCTGACCTCAACCAAGCAGTTCAGAATATCACCTCCTAGATCACCGACTGTGCCAACAGGGTGGACCCACTGAAACCAGCAAAACCAAACAGGACCTCCAAACGAGCTACCTGGTTCACCACAGAGCTCAGAACCACGAATTGCAAATGTTACTAACTCAAGAAGCGATGGTGCACCCCACTGACAGAGCCATATACAAAACAGCACTCTACACCTGCCACCAAGAGGCCAAGAAAGCAGCCCTCGCCACCCGTATTGACTCAGCAGCCAACCGCACCAAGGAACTCTTCAAAATAGTCAAAGATTTTTCCAACCCAACAGCCACAGAGAACACCATTCATCCCTCCCAAGACCTTTGTGACACTCTCTCAGGTTTCTTCCACAACAAGATCATCAACATCTACCACAGTGTTAAATCTCAACCATCTACCTTCAACCCTGGCAACCGGAACCAGCATGACCAACCCCGCCTATACCCCGCTCACCACCTCAACCACTTCAGCCATCACAACCTCCATCCAGTCCGGTGTCCCCACCACCTCTACAACCTCAGAACCAACCAGATCAGCACACACCTCACCAGCATCATCGATGCCCCCATCTCCACTGCAAACGTCCTGGAAAACTGGAAACATCCAGACGTCAGACCCCTCCTGAAGAAATGCTCGCCTGACCCCTGTGACCTCAAATCTACTGCCCGATCTCTCTCCTCCCCTTCCCAGCCAAGGTTCTGGAGAAAGCCATCAATCTCCAACTCACCACCTTCTGGACACCTCACAGTCAGAATTCTGTGCAAACCACAGCTCTGAAACTGCTCTGATCACATCCACAGACATCAAAAGACTCCTCAACACAGAGAAATGGCTGCTCTGATCCTATTCAACCTCTCCGCAGCTTTCGACATAGTCTCCCACAACGCCATCATCAACAGACTTCACAACTTAGGAATACAAGAAGACGCACTCAAGTGGATCGCCTCCTTCCTCACTGGATGCTCCCAAAGCATTTGCCTGCCACCCTTCACTTCAGAACCCAAAGACATCATCAGCAGTGTACAGCAAGGATCAACCCTCAGCCCCACCCTGTTTAACACCTACATGACCCCCTTTGCAAACCTCAACAGATCCCATGTGTGGGAGGCTGGCCTGGTTTGTAGTGGGTACCTAAGGTACTTACACCTTATACCAGGTCAAGTTATTCCTTATTAATGAAATGTAGGCAGTGTCTATAAGCCAGGCTGTCCAGAGGTAGCTGTAGCCAGAGCAACTAAGGCTGAACTAGGAGACATGCGGAGCTCTTGCAATACCACTGTAGTCACACAGTACTCACACACATGTAAGACAATACTCATTGTTACCAAAAATAAAGGTACTTTATTTTAGTGACACAAGGCCAGAAATATCTTAGAGGCAATACTCCCTTTGGAGATAAGTATTATACACAAAATATACACTGGTAACCAAAATCAGGTAAGTAAACAGTCATGAAATAGTGCAAACAGTGAAAATCACCATAGGCTACAATGGGCCTAGGGGGAACACAAACCATATCGTAAAACAGTGGAATGCTAATGTCGGTTTCCCACCTAGGCAAGAGTAGTGTGTAGAGGGGCACTGGGAGTGTAAGAAAACACCAAAGGTAAGTAAAGTACACCATCCCAGAGCCCAGGAAAATACAGCAAGTTTCCTCAGAACACACTAGGAGTCGTGGTAAGGAATAATGCAAAAAACAAGCAAGACTGCAAGACACCAAGGATGGGTTCCTGGACCTGAAGACCTGGGGAGAGAGAAGGCCAAGTCCAAGAGCTGCTCAGGAGTCCAGGGAGGACCGGAGCCCCTTCTAACCCGGATGAAAGTGCAAAAGTGGAACCTCCGGTTGGAAGAAAAAGTCAGAGATGTACCAAAGAAGACAGCTGCGGGTTCCTGCTTGGTGCAAGGGATGTCCCACGTCAGGTAGATGGATGCAGGCTAGTTTTCATCGTTGGATTCTGCCAACAAGCCTTGGCTCACCAAGAGAGCCTTTGGCAGGAAAAGGTGCTGCCCGGGCCCAAGAGGGACCTGCCGGTCTCTACTCGGACTGAGGATACAGAGGGAGCTCTCAGCGCTCCAGAGAGCCCTCAGAAGACCAGGCAGCACCCCCAGGAGTCCCACGACATGGGGACAAAGAAGTTGCAAATCGTGGTCGTCGCAGCACTACACAAAGGAATCCCATGCTGCCTGAGAACAACTCAGAGAGCTGAGCGTCACAGGATAGAGTGCTGGGGACCTGGGCAAGGCTGTGCATGACGGAATTCTTGGAGAAACGCACAGAAGCCCTAGGAGCTGCAAAACACATGGTGCGCAGGGGTACTGTCTGGCATGGGGAGGCAAGCTCTTACCTCCACCAAATTTGGACAGTTGGGTCTTTGGACAGTCAGGGTCACTTTGGTCCACCACCTGTGTTCCAGAATCCATGCTCGTTGTCAGGACAGGGGACCCAGAGTACCGGTCATCGCTACAGAGAGGTGCCTGCTGAAGCAGGGAAGTGACTCCGTCACTCCATGGGAGATTCCTTCGGTCCTTCTGTTGCAGGGTGAAGACAGGCAGTCCTCGGAGCGTGCATGACCTGGAAACTTGCAGTTGCTGGCAGGAGCTGAAGTTACAGAGTTGCAGTAGCCTTCTAACGGTAGAAGGTTAAGCAACAGATGCAGAGGAGTCCTGCTGGAGTCTTGCAATTCGAATCGGAGGAACCACTCAGAGGAGAGACCCTAAATAGCCCTCCAAGGGGGTTTAGTTACCTTACCAGATATGGACCTATCAGGAGGGGTCTCTGACGTCACCTGCTGGCACTGGCCACTCAGGTGCTCCCAGAGCTCCCCAACCATCCTGAAAGCAAGATGGCAGAACCCAGGGACACTCTGGAGGAGCTCTGGGCACCACCCCTGGGGTGGTGATGGACAGAGAGTGGTCACTCTCCTTTCCTTTGTCCAGTTTCACACCAGAGCAGGGACTGGAGGTCCCTGAACTGGTGTAGATTGGATTATGCAAGGAGGGCACCACCTGTTCCCTTCAAAGCATTTCCAGAGGCTCTGGGAGGATACCCCTCCCATGCCTGCAACACCTATTTCCAAAGGGAGATGGTGTAACACCCCTCTACTAAAGGAAATGCATTGTTCTGCCTTCCCAGGACTGTGCTGCTCAAGCTCCAGGAGGACAGAAGCCTGTCTGTGAGGTGGCAGCAGCTGGGGCTGCAGTGGAAACCTCAGCATGCTGGTATGGCAGTACTGGGGGGCCATGGTGGAGCCCCCAGAGTACATGGGATTGTGCAACCAATACTAGAATCAGTATTGGGGTACAATTTCCAGTTGTTAGACACCTCACATGGCCATATTCAGTGTTACCATTGGGAAGCTACATATATTTATTGACCTATATGTAGGGCACACTTATAATGGGGTCCTCGCACTCACGAAGTACGGGAAAATGGGCCTGGACGAGGTGGGGGCACCTCTGCTAGTGCAGGGGAGCCCTCACACACAGGTACTATGCACCTAACCTCCAGGGTCTGAAGGTTAGACATATAGGTGACTTAGAAGTGACCTGGTGCAGTGAAAATTGCTGTGAAATAGTTCTTACACTATTTAACTCAGGCTACAACAGCAGTCCTGAAGAAGTGTTTGTATGTGCGTCTTATTGGGGGGCAAACGAAATGCTGCAGCCCATAAAGATCTTCTGGAACTCCAATGCCCTGGGTACCTAGGTACCATATGCTAGGGACTTATAAGGGGGGTCCAGTATGCCAATCTGGAGTGGAATATGGAGTCAGTAGACTATAGTGACAAATTAAGAAACAGAGAGAGCATGAGCACTGGAGTTCTGATTAGCAGGACTCCAGTGACAATTTAGATAACTGTGCAAGTGCACTGGCAAGCAAGCCAGAGACCATAATCACTGGGGTCCTGACTACAGGATCCCAGTAACACAGTCAAAACACACTGACAATCAGGCAGAAATTGGAGGTAACAAGCCAAGAAAAATGGTCCTTTCCTACACCATAGCATCAGCATCATCTCCTACGCCGATGATACGTAACTTATCCTCTTCCTCACTGATGACCCAGACAACACCAAAACCAACTTCTCCAATTCCATGACCGATGTAGCCAATTGGGTGAGAGACAACCACCTCAAGCTGAACTCTGATAAAACTGAAGTGCTCATCTTTGGGAGCAACACCTCTGGCTGTGACGACAGCTGTTGGCCAACCCAACTCAGACCCAGCCCTACACCTACAGACCACACCTGCAACCCAAGGATCGTCCTCAAAGGTCAACTGACCGTGAGACATCAGGTCAACACCACTGTCTCCTCCTGCTTTAACATCGTCTGCATGCTCTGCAGAATCTTCAAATGGATCAACCCCGAACTCCAAGACTCCAAGCGCAAATGCCGCCAAGCGGAGAAAATATGGCGACAAGAACTCTCTACAACCAACTTCTCCACCCTCAAAGCCACCATTCGCACCCATCACCAACTCATACGCACCGCCAAAAGAGATCTCTCCAAGACACGCCTTGACAACAACTCTCAAAACAGCAAAGAACTCTTCACCATCATTAAAGAACTAGCCAAACCCAAAGCCAGCAACATAGACCCCACACACACACAGCCCCTATGTGACGCCCACTCCAACCACTTCCACCACAAAATCCTGGACAACCACAACAGCTTCATACCACACCCACACACACCCCTCACTCACCCAACTCAACCGCCACTCACGACCCCCCACCACACTCACCACCTGGGCCCACACCACACACGAAGAAACCAAAAAAACCATGAACTCCATCCAGTCCGGATCGCCCTCCGACCCCTGTCCACATCGCATCTACAACAAAGCCAGCCCAACCATCGCCCCCATACTTCGCGACATAATCAACTCCTCTTCCGACTCTGCCACCTACCCAGACCCCTGGAAGCATGCGGAAATCACCACTCTCCTAAAAAAAAACAAAGCCGACCCGGAGATCCTCTCCAACTATCGCCCCATCTCCCTTCTCCCTTTCCCCGCCAAGGTTGCAGAGAAACTAGTCAACGCCCGCCTCTCCCACTTCCTCAAAGAAAACAACATTCTTGACCCCTCACAATCCGGGTTCCGCAAGAACCACAGCACAGAAACCGCCCTCATCGCATGCACTGACGACAACAGGACCAAAGTCGACAAAGGCGAGACCATCGTACTCATCCTCCTAGACCTCTCCGCAGCCTTTGACACTGTCTGCCACCACACACTCCGCACACGCCTCCACAACATAGGTATTCGCCACAAAGCCATAGATTGGCTCACCTCCTTCCTCACCGACCGGACCCAGAGAGTCCGCCTTCCACCTTTCCACTCCACCGCTACCAAGATCATCTGCGGAGTCCTCCAATGGTCCTCCCTCAACCCCACACTCTTCAACATTTACATGATCCCCCTGGCCAACATCCTCCGACTACACGGAATCACTATCCTCTCCTACTCAGATGACACCCAATTCATCCTCTCCCTCACCTGCAACCCCACCACCGCCAAAACCAACCTACACGCTGCTCTACTCGACACCGCCAACTGGATGACAACTAACCACCTCAAGCTTAACTCCAACAAAACCGAGATCATCATCTTCGGCCCCAACAAAACCAGATGGGACGACTCCTGGTGGCCCACCGCCCTAGGCCCTGCACCCACCCACGCAAACCACGCACGCGACCTCAGCATCATCCTGGACCCCTCCCTCTCCATGACACAACAAATCCATGCACTAACCTCCTCCTGCTTCCACACACTCCACACTCTAAAAAAATCCTTCAAATGGGTTCACCCAGAGACCAGGAAGACAGTCACCCATGCACTCATCAGCAGCAGACTTGACTACGGTAACGCCCTCTACGCCGGCACCACACTCAAACGCAAACGCAAACTCCAGAGAATCCAGAACATAGCCGCACGCCTCGTCCTTGGCCTACCCCGCCACGAACGAACCTCTCCACACATCAAATCTTTTCACTGGCTCCCCATAGACAAGAGAATCACTTTCAAGATCCTCATCCATGCTCACAAATCCCTCCACAACACCGGCCCGATCTACCTCAACGAAAGAGTGAACTTCCACACTCCCACCCGCAACCTCCGATCAGCCGACCTCGCACTAGCTACAGTCCCCTCATCCACCGAACCACCACAGGAGTCAGGGCCTTCTCCTACCTCACACCCACAACCTGGAACTCCCTCCCCACCAACCTTCGCAAAACCAAAGACCTCCTACTCTTCAGAAAAGGCCCTCCATGACCTCAGACTATCTCACATTAATCAATGTCTTAAGTTTCACCAACCCTCCAGACACCTCCGCGGGTTGATAGCGTGCACTATAGAAATGGATATTGATTGATTGATTGATTCAGTGATTGATTGATAGGCTGCATGGGTAGAATCCTATGTGATAATCTTTTGAGAATGAAACAACGTGTATGGCAACACTGCAGTGCGGTGCAGTTGATCCAGGCAGTCACTCCCACACACTCACTCCACACCGATGATTGGTGCCATGGTTATCAGGCAGGCTCTCATAGCCTGCATGCAGTCACACACACACATGCTCCCAAAACCCTAATGCGGTCTAGTGATATCCAGCAGACCAGTTGTTACTGTACTCACAGACTCCGTGGCCTAAACCCTCCTCCCCCCTTCAACCAACTCCCTACAACCCGCACCCATATACTGGAAGTGACATAAACCTTTCCCTGGGTACTGGGCTGATCGCAACCGGAATCACACTTCTTCAGGGTCCTGGGGGTAAAGTGGGGGAAAGCAGATAACAGAGTGATCAGGCAGCAGTCTACAAATGGAGGTTTGGCCCACACTCAGGAAGTTGACTCAAAGGCCTCCACACCATGCCTTCCGGCACGTGCCCTGTTCTGCAAGGCACAAGGAGAGGGTCCCCATAGGACACACGCTGTTCACAATAACGCCCAGCCAGGTCAGGCACTCCAGTACACAAGTCCATTCCTCCGAGCCCCTGTAGAAATGAGGCACAATGTCTGGTGCAGGATGACTTGAGTCACACCAGACAATTCTGATCTCACAAGAAGAGGTATCAATTCTGCACCTCCCTGGAATGAGGCACCACATCTGGTCCATGAGAACTTGAGACACAACAGGCTGTCCCAATCAGACGCAAAGGGTTGCCGACTCTGTACCTCCCTGGAATGAGACACAATGTCTGGTGCACAATTACTTGAGTTGCACCAGACAATTTCAGTCACACACAGAGTTGCCAATTTCCTACCTCCCTGGAATGAGGCACAACACCTGGTGCGTGATGGCTTGAGTCACACCAGACAATTCTGGTAGAACATGCAGCATTACCAATTCTGTACCTCCCTGGAATGAAGCACCACATTTGGTGAGAGAGAACTTGAGTCGCAACAGGCGGTTCCGATCAGGCACAAAAGGTCGCCAATTCTGTACCTTCCTGAAATGAGGCACAACGTCTGGTGCACAATTACTTGAGTTGCACCAGACAATTCCATTCACACACCAAGAGTCACCAATCTCGTACCTCTCTGGAATGAGGCACAACGTCTGGTGTGTGATGACTTGAGTTGTGCCGGACAATTCCATTCACACTCAAAGAGTCACCAATTCCGTACTTCCCTGGAATGAGAGACAACGTCTAGTGGGTGATGACTTGAGTCTCACCAACAATTCCGGTCACACACCAAGGTGCAAATTCAGCTGTGCCGCACAAAGTAGAATGCAGAACTTCTAGGGGAATGCCCCCACCTCCAAGGGTCAAAATCTGTGAATTGAACACTGCACGCAATGAGCATGCAGACAGCGTTTTGCACAAGAGAACACAGCACACTAGATGAAGCGGGCCTCAAGGGGTCCTGCAACTGGTGATTCCGTTCACCACCAACAAGGCAATTATGTGTGTAGTGGCCCCATGATTAAAGGACACACTCCTTGGCTGCGGTCAGTACTTTGACGGCTCCACACAAGGCAATCCGGTCTCCAGGCACAATACTTGGTTCCACGCTCACGCTGATCCTACCAGATGGGATCCAGCAGAAGATGTGGACACTTCAGAGGACACCGCTCTCCATATGTCATGGGTAGAAGGTGTAGGTCCCTCATGAGAGGTCTTTGATGTCCCTGAGACCTCCACCACAGAACAGGGGGCAAGCCAACAAGCCCTTTGAGAGCACACTTTGGGGTGCCACATAGCAGCAGGCACTCCATCGCAGGCCAGCTACGATTGAGGAAAGGTGTAAGGTCCCTTCCAAGAGCAGTAATTACTCCTTGTGCACAACTGATTCCTCTGGCAGTGGGCACCACACAGTCCTGTGTCCCCACAAGTAAATCTCTCTCTTGCTGCAATGTGGCACAAGTAGTTATACTGTAGTGTGCATTTGAGGTTAGGGGAGGTTCAGAGGGTCCCTCTTTGAACCACAGATGTCTTCCCTAAATTTCAGTCCTGTCTGCCATCCAGGTGTGGAATGCAGATCCTAATCTTTAGTGGGACCATGATCTGGCCGGGAGAGGCCAGGTGTCAAAACCTTTCCCTCCAATCTATCCAGCCAGGCCCGCAAATGGCAGAGGTCTGTCCTTCCAGTTGTGCCTCAAGGTTTATAGCTGTTGCTGGGGAATGTACAAATGTGTTTCCCCACCTCCAGTGTGGACTGAAGTTGAATTTAAAAAGGCACACAAAGGCCCATATTTATACTTTTTGACCCAAAACTGCAAAAATGCCGTTTAGCATAAAAAAGCATAGGGTTGGCTTGCATCATTCCAGAGCACCAGCTGAGCGACAACATTTATGGAATCCCACAAGCTGGTACAAAGGATGGGTTAGCGTAAAAAAAAAAAGACGTTAGCTGGGTGAAGGTGGCGGTATGGGAGAAGGAGGTATTGTACCAAAAAATGACGCTAGGCTGGTTAGAGGCAAAAAAAATGCCTTTATCCAGTCTAACGTCATTTTCTGACGCAAAATCATCCATACCACATGACTCCTATCTTACAAAAGACAGGAGTTATGCCCACCACCCCAATGGCCAGCACAGGGGACAAGGGTCCCCTGGGCATGGCAATTGCAGCCTGTGCCATGTAGGGGGGGGGCATTTCAGGACCCCCAAAGGCACTTTAAAAACGTTTTAAAGATATTTCCCTCTACTTACCTGGGATGGGGTACCGCATCCTCCGGTGCCCCTCTGGTGTGGGTGGGGTGTTCCTGGGGCTTGGGGAGGGCACCTGTGGACCCATTCCACAGTGTCTGACCATGGAAATGGGTCCACGGATCCCCTTATGCCTGCTTTTACCCAGGAATTAAATAATGGTGCACAGCAAGCTTTGCACCATTATTTGTCCCCTCCTCCCACCCGTGGGTCATTTTAGCACGGGGATAAATATGGGGCTATGGGGATAGTACCATTTTTTAGATGGGAACTGTAGGAAAGTACCATCCTATCTGGCATGTTACCCCCATTTTTACTTGTATGTCAGTTTGTTTTTGCCTGTCTCACTGGGATCCTGCTAGCCAGGACACCAGTGCTCATAGTTTGTGGCCTGAATGTGTATACCTGTGTAGTGCCTAACTGTGTCACTGAGGCTCTGCTAACCAGAACCTCAGTGCCTATGCTCTCTCTGCCTTTAAAATTGTCACTATAGGCTAGTGACCATTTTCACCAATTCTAATTGGCACACTGGAACACCCTTATAATTCCCTAGTATATGGTACCTAGGTACCCAGGGTATTGGGGTTCCAGGAGATCCCTCTGGGCTGCAGCATTTCTTTTGACACCCATAGTGTGCTCAGACAATTCTTACACAGGACTGCCACTGCAGCCTGAGTGAAATAACATCCACGTTATTTCACAGCCATTTTACACTGCACTTAAGTAACTTATAAGTCACCTATATGTCTAACCTTCACTTAGCACTAGCCAAGGTGCCCCCACATAGTTCAGGGCAATTTCTCCCGGACTTTGTGAGTGCGGGGATACCATTACACGTGTGCATTACATATAGGTCAATACCTATATGTAGCTTCACAATGGTAACTCCGAATATGGAAATGTAACATGTCTAAGATTATGGAACTGTCCCCCCATGCCAAATCTGGTATTGGGGTGCCAATCCCATGCATCCCCAGGTCTCCAGCATGGACCCTGGGTTCTGCCAAACTAGCTCGCTGGTGTTTTCTCTGCAGCTACCAATGCTGTCAACCCACAGACAGGCTTCTGCCCTCCTGGGGTCTGGGCAGCCCAGTCCCAGGAAGGCCGAACAAAGGATTTCCTCTGAGAGAGGGTGTTACGCCCTCTCCCTTTGGAAATAGGTGTTAAGGGCCTGAGAGGAGTAGCCTCTCCAGGCCTCTGAAAATGCTTTGAAGGGCACAGATGGCGCCCTCCTTGCATAAACCAGTCTACACCGGTTCAGGGAACCCCCAGCCCCTACTCTGGTGTGAAACCGGACAAAGGAAAGGGGAGTGACCACTCCCCTGTCCATCACCACCCCAGGGGTGGTGCCCAGAGATCCTCCAGTGTGTCCCAGACCTCTGCCATCTTGAATCCAGAGGTGTGAGGGCACAATGGAGGCCTCTAAGTGGCCAGTGCCAGCAGGTGACGTCAGAGACCCCTCCTGATAGGTGCTTACCTGACTAGGTGGCCAATCCTCCTCTGAGAGCTATTTAGGGACTCTCCTGTGGGCTTTTCCTCAGATAACAAATGCAAGAGCTCACCAGAGTTCCTCTGCATCTCCCTCTTCGACTTCTGCCAAGGATCGACCGCTGACTGCTCCAGGATGCCTGCAAAACCGCAACAAAGTAGCGAGAAGAGTACCAGCGACATTGTAGCGCCTCATCCAGCCGGCTTTCTCAACTGTTTCCTGGTGGTGCATGCTCTGGGGTCTGTCTGACTCCACCCTGCACTGGAAGCCAGGAAGAAATCTCCAGTCGGTCGACGGAATCTTCCCCTGCTAACGCAGGCACCAAACTTCAGCTTCACCGGTCCTCTCGGTCCCCTCTCATCATGACGAGCATGGTCCCTGGATCCAAGTGATCCCGACAGTCCAGTGGTCCATCTGTCCAAATTTGGAGGAGGTATGTCCTTGCCTCCCCTCGCCAGAAAGTAATCCTGTGTACTGCGTGCACTGCAGCTGCTAGGGCTTCTGTGCACTTTTGCAAGGAATCCTTCGTGCACAGGATAGCCCAGGTCCCCAGCACTCTGTCCTGCATTGCTCAACTCGCTGAGTTGACCACCGGCTTCGTGTGGCTCCTTTGTCGTGTTGAGATGACCGCCGTGCTCAGTTTTCTTGAACCCATGTTCAAGTACTTCTGTGGGTGCTGCCTTCTTCTGCATGGGCTCTATGTGTTGCTGAGGGCCCCCTCTGTCTCCTCTTCCAAGTGGCGACCTCCTGATCCGTCTTGTGCCCGGGCAGCACCCTTTTTCTTCAACCGCAACCTTTGCAGCTAGCGAGGCTTGTTTGCTGTCTTTCTCCAAAGAAACAACTCTGCATCCTCCAGCACACCGTGGGACATCTTCTGTGTAAAGGAGAAGTTCCTGGCATCTTCCGTTGCAGAATCTTCAGCTTCTTCCACCCGGAGGCAGCCATTTTGCACCTTCGACCGGGGTTTAGTGGGCTCCTGCCCCCCCCGGACACTTTTGTGACTCTTGGACTTGGTCCCCTTCCTTGACAGGTCCTCAGGTCCAGGAATCCGTCTTCATTGCTATGCAGTCTGTTGTGGTCTTTGCAGAATCTCCTATCATGACTTTAGTGTGTTTCTGAGGAAGTAGGGTCACTTTACTCTTTTTTCAGGGTCTTGGGGTGGGGTATTTTGGACACCCTTAGTGTTTTCTTACACTCCAAGTGACCCTCTACACACTACACTAGTCGAGGGGCTCCTACGTGGTTCGCATTCCACTTTCTTAGTATATGGTTTGTGTTGCCCCCAAGGCCTGTTGCATCCTATTGTGTTTGACAGTGTTCGCACTACTTTTCTAACTGTTTACTTACCTGATTTTGGTTTGTGTATAAATTTTGTGTATTTTACTTACTTACTAAGGGAGTATATCCTCTGAGATATTTTTGGCACATTGTCACTAAAATAAAGTACCTTTATTTTTAGAAACTCTGAGTATTGTGATTCCTATGATGTAGTGCTATATAATATAAGTGGTATAGTAGGAGCTTTGCATATCTCCTAGTTCGGCCTAAGCCGCTCTGTTATAGCTACCTCTATCAGCCTAAGCTCGTAGAACACTACTAATCTACTAATAAGGGATAACTGGACCTGGCACAAGGTGTAAGTACCATCAGGTACCCACTATGAGCCAGGCCAGCCTCCTACAGGAACACCTACCTTGCATCTCATTGACGCAAGGTAGGTTCACGCATCTAAAAAATGTGCAAACTCCAATATTTTGATGTTAGACATGTCTAAAAACAAAATATAAATATGGAATTAAGTTTGCGCCGCATTTGTGTAAAAAAATGGTGCAAATGTGGCGCATAAAAAGTATAAATATGGGCCAAAGTGTTTTAGAGCACAGAAACACCCACTTTCTGGAAGTGGCATTTTAAAGTTATTATTAACAAAACAACCTGTACGATGGGAAAGGATTTGTCAGGACAAATTCAATGATAGGAAACATTAGGAGGCTGCTCCACTGCAACCCACTATTGCAGTTAGGAGTAATTGTAAACTTCCCCCATGTTAACCTACAGGCAGAGCCGCTCTCTAAAGTAGTGAAAACACACATGGGCATTCTTTACGCCCTGAGCATACATGTCCTTTGCGCACATACAAGCCTGCATTGGCAGGCTGGAAACCTGTTTCAAAAAAATACCATAGGTGCAAGTGCTCACACAAAGGCCTGCAATGGCCAGAGCTACTTCCTAACATATGTAGTAAGGCGCATGTGCACTTTCACACTGTTCTAGGAGTAGCAAAGTGCACAGGGCCCTAATGAAAATGAAAAAAAGTTGAGGTAACCAATACCTCAGCGTGTCAGGTCTAACACACCTCCTCTCGAGGTTCAGCCCTGGGCCAGTTCTACCAGTACCACCTCCTCTCTAGGTTCAGCCCGGGCCAGTTCTACTAGTACCACCTCCTCTCTAGGTTCTGCCCTGGGCCAGTTCTCCCAGTACCACATCCTTGCTACTTTCAGCCCTGGACCAGTTCTCCCAGTACCACCTCCTCGCTAGGTTCAGCCCTGGGCTAGTTCTCCCAGTACCACCTCCTCTCTAGGTTCTGCCCTGGGCCAGTTCTCCCAGTACCACATCCTCGCTACTTTCAGCCCTGGAGCAGGTGTCCCAGTACCACCCCCTCGCTAGGTTCAGCCCTGGACCCATTTCTCCTAGTACCACCTCCTCGCTAGGTTCAGCCCTGGGACCAGCTCTCCCAGTACCACCCCCTCGCTAGGTTCAGCCCTGGACCAGTTCTCCCAGTACCACCTCCTCGCTAGGTTCAGTCCTGGATCAGATTTACAAAGTCCTGTCCCGCAGGGTTAGTTTGACCTATTTACCTCAATGCTTCATTAGGACCTGATTTACTAATATTCCAAGCAACGCGGACCAACAACCAAAGCCAATATCCCAAACAGGCACCATGAGGGAGGGAGGCAGGCGAAAGGTACAAGTACCAGAAATATTGCCAGTCGTGGAGTTTTGTGTTAGCTTGGAGTTCTTGGCTGGGTGATATTTGGTGGGATTAAGTGGCTGATTTCCTGGTCTCTCTTACCATGAGTGCTCCTTTACGTATGGCAGTGCTGCCATAATTTTGTGGGCACAGTTTAGTGTTGCATTTCACCTTTGCTGATTTAGCTTGTATTGTGACAAAACTATCAAGCAAGCATTGCCAGAAGTTGGAAGGTTTGGCCATTATAAAAGAAGCGGTAAGCTTTTTGGTGTGATACTGGTCGAGGGCAACTGATTTCTAAACCCCATTTGACCCTTTGCAAAGGTATATAAAGCTGGGAAGTGGGGCAGTGTCTCCTGGCTTCTGCCAACACATCATCAAGGTAGGCTTGTGACAAACCCCTGGGCACATCCTACACACACTCCTTATAATGTAAACATGCATACTAGCTGTCACTTGTACCTAAATAGTCTGTGCCCAAGACCACTATTTGAACTGTCTTGTAACATGACATATATTCTTACAGTTCTCTACATCCTTCAGCTTCTTGGCACTAAATAGCAGATGTTTATTGTTGCACAACTCAACGATACATACTTTATTGAGGATGAAAAGGGGGTGGACTGCAGAGATTTGAATGTATCACTGTGCGGGTCAAATACCGATACCTGCTGTAGGTGCATTAGTCCACTGAGCAACCAGACCAGTAGAGTCATATATCTCTGTGCTCATCCAAACTGACAATGTCTTCACATAACGCTTGCTGCTATGCACTATACCTTTGTTCAAATGGTAACAAGTCCAAATATAAATAAAGAACAAATGAAATATGTGTAGTCCATGTTGCAGCAGCTCAGTGAACTGTACGCCTGCTGTGGCCACATGGATGAAAGTGAGACCTCTGCGAGGGCGCTGCACTGTCACGGGCTCAAATCCTTTTCATCAGTTTGTGAGGGCTAAATGGAAGATCAGATTTAGTTATGATTTGAGGGCTTTCATTTTAAAGACAATTCCATGAGCAGCGCAGGTAGCTAAATGGCCAATAATTACAAGGGGTGGGCGGAAGACTGTGGAATCTCGCAGAGTTTTTATGTACCCCTGCAGAATTCTGTGAAATAAAACATCTGCGAGTTCCGCCCACCCCAACTTTACACCCTATCCAAATTTAACATAATTAAATATTGCAGACCTCTGTGCTCTTTACACAGGTCTAGTTAGGCTTTATGGACATTTAACACAGTTTGTTATGCGTACTTTGACAATTACGTCAGCAAGAGCTGTTCAAGCTGTCCAGCCACAGGTAGCTGCGCCTGCAAACCAGCTTGTAGCAGTGCTCCTCATACGGGACCCCAAGACAAGCATTGAATCCTCATAATGTGTCCACCACTTGGTATGGTTCCCCCGGTAGAAGACTGTGCAACCTGTGGCACGGTCTCTGCTACCATTTATACCATAACACATGGTAGACCATCTATTGCTGTTTGTACCTGAGGTGCTAAAGTAGATTCAAAATGAATACGCGGCTGTCCCTGCTCTGGACTTGGGGATGAAATTCATCATAACTTTGGCACAGTTTCCTCAATTATTTTAAGTAATTTTGAAGGGGGCAGCAGTGCTAGCAGTATGCTGATGCCTCAAGCAGGTTTCCATTGTGAACCAGAAGCTCGAATAACAAAACTTATTACAGCAACCAATACATGTATGGGTTGAGATAATTTAGGAGCCTGTCCTAATAAGCCACAGCTTTTTGGAAGGTCTAAATCAGATAATACCAAACAGGCACCTGCGTCTTCTAAAATACGCTGGGATAAAACAAAAAAATAAGCATAAAACAAAACCAAAGGATGGATCTCCGCAAAAAGCTATAATTTGCATAACCGTGATACACTTAAACAGCCTATAATTTGCATAACCGTGATATACTTAAACAGCCTATAATTTGCATAACCGTGATACACTTAAACAGCCTATAATTTGCATAACCGTGATACACTTAAACAGCCTGATAGGTATCAATATACTCATACACGTCCTTCTAGCTCCTTTCAGGACTCACCCGAAAAGCTCTCAGCGTGAGGGGGATGCAGCGAGCACAGGCGTGAAGAGCATGAAGACAGACTCACATCGCTCGTCTGACATCATAGAAAAGGAAGAAATACCTCCATAACAAGAACCCCAGTATAAAAAGGCAGTTGCACATATGTCCACTAAATATGCAACACATATTGAGAACACCCCTTCAGAATATGAGGGCAATGACTCTGCTAGACAGTCCCGCTGAGGTCGTGAATTTTCACCAGAATCTTCAAGAGTTTCTGGTTTCAAGAGCAGCTAGTGAATTTATTCAATTTGAAACACCAGGTCTGCGGACTAGCCCTCCTGACAGTCGTCATGATTTGGACATCCGAATTGATGGTGACATATTGTGTACTATTAAGGTAATATTCTAGGGAAATGTAATCATTACCTATGACATTCTCTTGGCAGAGGTAGGTTGGCTGCCAGAGTTTGTTATAAAAGTCCCACAAGGAGAGGATTTAATGATACCTTCCTTCTCTGTTCATGTCCCTGACGCTGTTATACATGTGAATGCCACATAATGGGCTCTTGCACTAGTGCCAGCATTATACTGCAATCATGTAGGTTGGGTTAAGGATTCTCCTTGCCATGTCATACCCATACACTCTAGTCCATAAGTGTAATCACAATACCCAATAAAACATGAAGCTTAAGCCCCGGCGAGAGTGCCCTTGCATCTTCGATTGATAATCCATTTTTTCCTGTAAGGAAACCAGATCATTCCTGTCGTATAGTCTTAGACTATAGACATTTGAAGAGTCATACACACAGTTTTGCAATTCAAAATTCCCACAGTACGGCTTTAATGAACAAAATTGCCAGTAAAAAAAAAAAAGCACCACAAAAGGATGATGGACTGAGTGCTGAACAATGCAAACACTCACCCCCACTCACAGATCTGGGTTTAATCTATTGTTCTTTTGCTCACCATGCCCCCCCAGTTTGGATCCAGCCATATATAAATCAGTCTTGACCCTGTTCCTCATGGGAACAGTTCAGCCCAAATTGCCAGGCCAGATCCTCCTTGGACAGGAAACAAGCATTCTGGAACCGGTTTCAGGGTATCACCCTTCATCATCCAGGCCAGCTTGAATCCAGTGGATTAAACCCACATCTGTGACTGGGGGTGAGTGTTAGAAAAGTTTCAACATCTGTCCATCATTTTATTTTGTTCTGTGATGTTGCCTTTTGAGCCCTCAGTGGCTAGGGTATGCCCAGACGTGGGTCCCTTGCTCGCTGTGCCACTGGAGTTAAGCTAGCCTGGCTGATGAAGGGTGATGGGGCTTGCAATGCTTTCATAGCTAATTTACCATGTTATCCGAAGGACGTCCCTGTCTCCTTGATTCAGCTGGTGTTCCGAGTATTTTCAGATGGAAGTTATCTGATTCTGAATGACCAAGCTTGTTGTGATATGAAGCCAGCTGTCCCATATGTTGTGATGGTTTCGAGGGTCTTGAATTGTGGTAATAAAGTGTTATTGCCACACACACACACAGTGAAGTTACCCTGTGGCCATCCAGTCCTATTTTTAACATTAACTTTGATTAGTCAAGCCAACTGAAAGCCTTAGAGGCATATTTAAGAGCCCCTAGTGCTTTTCCAACGCCACATTAGCATCATTTTTTTACGCTAATGTGGCATTAGAAGCCTAAATGATGCACCATTACACCACTTTGTAACTCTTTGCACTAAATTATGCCTGCCCCACCCATAATGTATGCAAAGGGGGTGTTCCCCTGTTAGGAGTGTCAAATAAATGGCACAAGGAAATCGGGCCATTTGGGCCATTTTTTCGGCACTTTTAACGCCTGCTCAGAGTAGGCATTAAAAGGAGGCTTCCATTGGTTACAATGGGCCTCTGGATGCTTTGCAGGATTAGTGTCTGCATTTGTTTACACTAATCCTGCAAAGCGCCGGACTAGCATAAACAATTCTGATGCTAGTCCCCTAAATACAGCGCGCACATGGTGGCGTTAGGGGGGAGCTAAGGGGTGCAAGAAAAGTGGCGCTACACAATGTGCCCCTTATTGTTTGAAAAGGACGTGACATTAACATGTACTCAAGGCATTTTTGATTTCAAGGTGCAAGGTCTTCTTCTGAAGTCCAGTCGCTATTGCACACAAACCGGCAGCAGCATTTTGGTGAATTTATTCACGGAGTATTTAATGCTTCAGCAGGAGTGGTACACTTTTTAAAAGCAATCTGGATGGTCTGGCTTTGTGAGCACATTCCAAGCTGTGTTCAGAGAAATACCGTCCTTTTTGCGCTCTTTGGTTTCCAGCGTATTTGGAGGCATACTGCTTATGTTACTCCTGGGCATTGCTATATTGGTCTTATTTTTGTTGCTCCACAATGGATGTTCCACCTCAAGGCCAAACGGTGACGTTCTGCTGTGCTGTCAATGCATAATGCAGTACTGTGGAGTGTTGTTGCTTTAGGATATGAACGTGAACTGGTCTTTGTCCTTCAGACCCATGTGGTTACAATGTGTGCAGTCTGTGTCCACTGTCTCTGGTGCCCCTTAGAGTGTGCACTGAATATATGTCTTGCAATGCAATTGGTTCAATCTACAGATATGGATCTGCAAGTGTGTCCATTGAGAACTATTCTGCTTTGCTTCAAACTAAGAGGAAAACGGTGCCAAGGAATGCAGCACTCCTAGTTTGAGTAATGAATTTATTTAGGCACTTCCCAGATTTCAAATAAAAGCACATGAAACATGAACATGAGCATTTACCCTGAATGCAATAAAACACGTATAAGTGCTAGAACATTTACAGCAGTTAAACAATGACAGGCATAAAACGCATAATGCATTAACAATGAATATATATGCAGTGAACATATATATATATATATATTTATTTGTATTTATATATATATATATATATATATATATATATATCTATATATATATATATATATAAAAAACGAAGTTGTCCTCATGTGAAAGCGCACTCCCAACAGGTTAATTAAACGGGAAGAAAAAGCAAAGCCAGCAACTCACAGTGAATTTCTTTAAGCTGTTTCATTATTCCAGGCCTTTAGTTATAAAATCATCTCTGGACACGTGTTTCTAGGTCAATCCTTTCTTCAGCAGAGAAAAATATAGAAGTGTTTCACCCTCGTAGGTGCAGCCAGTGCTGGAAGTGTTCCAGGCATTTTTTTCTTGTTGAAAAGACCGGCATGGCTTCAGCTTGTCTAATTGCAGGCACCTGATTAGTCTCTTTAAATACCAGTCCGCCCCAGTGGGCCTCTCAAGTGAGCAGTGCATGCTGGTTATGGTGGTCCTGCAATTTTTTAATTTTGCCCCAAGTGGGTTGCTGGAGCCAAACGAAATAATGAACCCAAATGCAAAACCTATGTAGGCGAATCCAAAGTAAAATTGACAGATTTGCTGTGAATAGCCCAACCTGATTGCTCTTATGTGACAATCCATTTTTAGTCACACAGACCTGCTTCGATATGCAGTGGTGCTGCCTTCCCGACTGGACGGGCCGGTTAGTTATCAAAAACGAAGTTGTCCTCATGTAAAAGCGCACTCCCAACAGGTTAATTAAACGGGAAGAAAAAGCAATATATATATAGATATAGATATATATATATATATATGTGCACAGCCAAGCTAGATATTTAAAAATAAAAAAGCATCACCATGGGGATCGAATCCAACATCATCCTTGTGCCACCGTCAAGCTGAGGAACCCTGGACAGCTGAGACAGGAGAACCTTTCCCACTGGGATTTTGTTTTGGGCAATGCGTCCACCCCCAAAATGAGTTCCCTCTGCCTCAGTACCAAGCTTCACCACCTTATATACCTTAAACAAACCCAAGAGGAAGGTTCTGGCAACCTCACCCTCCCATCACGTAAGTTATGAAATTCAAGCGCTGGCTGTACTTGGTCTTCGTCGAGAACACGCAGAGGAATGGGCCCTGCCCTGATGCACATTACAGAGTCAGAGGAGCAGTACTTTTCCATAATGAAAACATTGAAAACATTCCCAAGCTGAGACTGTCTTATCATGTCTACTGTCCACATCCCCCATGTTATGTTCCTGCACAGTGCAACCCAGTGCTGGTGGGAAGAAGCGCAAACATGTTCTAAGTGGAAAACAAGCTCGCTGTGGAAAAATCCTGCGCCATCAATGTGACAGCAGGCACCTGAAGTTAAGCTAAGCACAAAATGGAGTCAGTCATCAAGATGGAGTCGGTGGTTCAATAAAGATAGCATTACAAGAGCTCACTTTCAGTGCAGTCCTATGAGACTGCTATTGCTGCAAAGATGCTTCCTTCCGGGTCATTGTCACTGGTCGATATGGATGCTTCGGCGTGTTTTCCTAGGATCTGGCTCACATGTTGCAGTTGCACTATCATCTGTCAAACCTTCATCATCCTCTGATTGGGCTGGATATGATCGTGTTTGTTCCTTGGAACTTGCATTTTAGGCCACAGTGGACCTATCTTCTGTGTATGTGGGTTCCTTTGTGGATTCCACTGATTCTCTCAAAATGGGAAACATTTCTGGAGCCTCCTAGAGTTTACAGTTTGGCCCCTTGGTTTTAAAGAAAATTGTTTTTTTTGTATTCATGTCATCTGTTTTTGTTATTAAAGTATACTTTATACTCATTTTGCTTGACATTTTAGACTAGCTTTTATACTATTATTTTGAGCTGATCCTCCCATGGCCAAGGGGAGGGTGTAGTGAAGTATTGTATGGCCCTCGCTAAGTCTCAATTTTAGATTTCATGTTTGAGATTGACATCTTTTTAATGGTGTCTTTTTGCATGTTTTTACACTACTGTGACAAAGTGCTTAGAAGCTAATGTATGTACATCATATTCCTAGTAAGTGCCGCTGCCATGTGGTCTGTACATTCTGTCCAAGGCTGGGCACACGGAACTCAGTGCCCTTGTGCTATCATTGTGCATTGGAATCTGCTCTGGGTCTCCAGACGAATCATCACATCAGTTCTGCACCTTTGACACCGTGACACCGTGCGATATAAAGGGTGCTTTTATTATATACTGTGCCTCCATGCTACTTTTGTCAGAGGAGCACATCTGCTGAGATTTCCTGGAAGGCCGTGCACTGACTGAGATGCAGTCATGCTGACTCTGACCTCCATCCTGCAAAGGACGATAGCCTGCACCACATCAGACCGGCTTCCTGGCACATCCTACCCAGGTCTGGGTTCTTAGCCTATCCAAATGGATCTGGCAGAGGGTACTCTCACTATGCTCTTAATATTGTAGGCGGTGCTGAACAGAAGTGTAACAACAGTGTCATTGTACGATGGTTGAATTGTTTATCTTTTTTACTATTCACATAATGCTGGTTACCATGTTTGTTTCATCTGCCTAATAATCACAGCTCATGCTTTTTATACAAGAAGACAATTGTTTCAATAAATATTTGTAAGCCATTTTTGGATATTTCTTGTGTGTTCCTTGGGCATGCAGACTAAGAACGAAAGGGTAGATCTATTTCCACAACCTTCTTGGAAGTCAGAGTGATCATGTTCGAGATTTCCAATACCATCTGAAAATGAAATGAAATGAAAATTATATTTATAAAGCGCATCAATGCCCAGAGCTGTCTAGGTACTGCCAGGTACAGAAGGGAAGTAGCAAGATGGGAACACAGTTTAATAAAGGCCTACTGATTAAAATTGCACATTTTAAGATTTTTCATAAAGGGAAGGAAGGCTGACATTTTCTTCAGAGTAGGAGGATGAATATTCAAAAGTGTGGCTGTGCACATAACAACGCTTATGCTGCCCCAGTGAGACCTTCTGAACTTGGAAACTACTAAATTGTTTGTCGTGGAAGAGCATATTGACCTAGATGGAGTGTACCACGAGAAACTGAGGCCCATATTTATACTTTTTGACGCAAAACTGCACAAACGCAGTTTTGTGTCAAAAAGTATAGCACCAGCTTGTGCGATTCCAGGGCGCCAGCTGGATGACAAATTTATGGAGTCCCACATGACGGCGTAAAGGGAGGCTAGCGTTTGGGAAAATGATGTTAGCCAGGTGAGGGTGGCGGTATGGCCTTTAACCAGCATAGCGTCATTTCCTGATGCAAAACCATCCATACCACATGACTCCTGTCTTATAAAATACAGGAGTTATGCGCGCCACCCCAATGGCCGGCACAGGGGACCAGTATCCCCTAGGCATGTCCATTGCATCCTGTGACATGCAGAGAGCCCAAGTTAGGCCCCCGATGGCACTTTCATTAAAAAAATTACTTACCTATACTTACCCTACTTACCTAGGATGGGGTCCCCCATCCTCTGGTGCCCCTCTGGTGTGGGTGGGGGCGTTCCTGGGGATTGAGAAGGGCACCTGTTGGACCCATTCCATGGTGTTCAACCATGGAAATGGGTGCACAGGTCCCCTAACGCCTGGTCTGACCCAGGCGTTAAATAATGGTGCATTATTTAGCCCCTCCTCCCACCCGTGCGTCATTTTAGCACAGGGGGAAAATATGGGACTATGGGGTTAGCACCATTGTTTAGATGGGAACGCCTACCTTGCATCTAATTGACACAAGGTAAGTTTACGCATCTAAAAAATGGTGCAAGCTCCAATATTTTGACGTTAGACAGGTCTAATGTCAAAATATGAATATGGAGTTCGTTTTGCGCTGAATTTGCGTAAAAAAATGCCACAAATTTGGCGCAAATGGAGTATAAATATGCCCGAGTTTGAGGTAATCAGGACTGGAGTCATGTGGTGCCTTGAACTCCAAACAGGATGCTTTGAAATCGATGCACTTCCTTTCTGGCAACAAACGGAGTTGATTGTTGCCTTGAGATCTCCAGCAGCAGACGAGCTGCTGCATTCTACAAAATATGCAGTTTGTTTAGGAGGTTATTTTGCAGATTAGTAAAGAAGGCATTGCAGTAGTCCGACTTGGATAATACAAAAGCAGTGACTATGGTGACATTTGTTGGGAATGAAGGGGAACACTTTCCTGAGTATCATCAGAGTGAAGAAACCGAATGAAGTGACAGCATCATTCTGGTTCTCAAAGAATAGTTTATTATTGAAGAGAATCCGTAACTTCTTCACTTTTGTGACAGGTGTAGGCAAAGCGCTTAATTCCTGAGGCCACCAACTCGGGTACAGAAAGGAGGTATTCTCGCTGAAAAGAAGAACTTTGGCTTTCCCGAGTTCAGCTTAAGGCAGACATTGCTTATATCCACCTGCCAACCTGTGACGTCAGCTTGGAATCTAATTGCAGTATCACCACTGAGAACATCATTTGTGTATCGCCGTCAGCATAGGATACTACAGAAAAAAAGAAGAGTTTTTATGAGCCTGGCCAGTGGGGCAAAATGAAGTTTAAAAAAAGTGAAAGTTAAGGACGTTATGAAGGTAAATCATTTTAATAAATTTCCCTGCCTTCTATACATTAACAAAACACCGATCTTTCTGGGTATGAATGATTTATGTGAGTCTCCGCATTGCAGCCATATTCCATCAAAAGAGTTTCTGAAAAAACAGTACCTTAGTGCGGAGGTTTCTTGAGTTCTAGCCCTCTTGTACCTAAGAGCATTTTTGAGAGCTTATCACTGTTCCACTGGACAAGAAGCTGAACATCCAATGGAGAGCGGGGACACTACAGCTGAAACCTTCTACCTCTGAATGGCGGCTTTGAAGTCTCCGGATTGCCAAGCGTGTAATTCTTTAAAGGAAACTGTTCCCCGCCTTCTTTCCGTGTGCCCAGCCCATGCCCCTTCAGCTCTTGTTGCCTCTTGCCCGTTTGCAGGCAGCCAGGCGCCCGCGGGCACTGTGCCCCTTACGCGCCTGCGCGGTCGCCAAATCCCCGGGTACGACGTGGCTGGTTCGAAGGAAGGAATCCCCCCTTCATGAGAGAGGGCTGCTCGGAATGAAAACTGACTGATATTAAACAGCTCCTTCCTTCCATTCTGTATCTTTTTGCTGGTGCTTGTACAGCCTCTCTACCTGCCTCTTTTTATATATTTAATGAGTTGCATTGGCTATTCTACTGCGCTGTCAGTGTCCGGGGTGACCGGCTCCCCCATAATCACATGAAGCTTGCAACGCATTCTACTCCTCGTCATTATTATGGCATATTACACCTAGGTACAAATGTGCTGTTTTTAATGGGAAAACTTTGTTTTTTACTATTACTACGTATCTTAATGTAACTTTTATGGACTCAGCTGCCGAAATAAAGTTATTTTGACTTGACTGAGGGCCACATCGATGCCTGATTGGTCGGGGTGTAACTGGGCATACGGGACATTAAGCATACATATGATGACGACAGTGAGTTGTGAAGTTATTTTGAGGCTTTAATTCCATACTGCCCTCTGAATTAAGCACCTAGGGCCAGATGTAGGAAGGTTCTGATTTGCGGCTCGCAATTTGCGAGTCGCAAATCAGAATGTAGGATGGTGTCCCTGACACTGTTTGCGACTCGCAAGGAGGTCGCAAAGGCCCACCTCATGTACATTCATGAGGTGGGTCGCAATTTGCGACCCCCTTGAGACTCGCGGCACTCACGGGGATGGTGGCCTGCTGGGGACAGCAGACCACCATGTCTGTGACTGCTTTTAAATAAAGCAGTTTTTTGGGTAATGCAGCCCGTTTTCCTTAAAGGAACTAAGGGACTAATGCACGCGCCTTCCATACAGTCTTGATGTTTATAGCCCAGTCGCATGTAGTCATTTAGTAATATGGGATTATTGGGGGTTAGGGGTGAAGCTAATTCCTTAAAGGAAAACGAGATGTATTACAAAACTAACAAATGAAACATTTTCTTTTTCTTTTTTCAGAGCAGGCAGTGGTCCGTCTGTTTTTAATACCATTCACAAAGGTGAAGGGGTCCCATGGGGACCCCTTCCCTTTTGCAAATGGGGGACCACCCATTTGTAATGGGTGCAAACTGCGATTGTTTTGCGACGAGTTCGCGGTCACAAAACAATACAACATCGCACTGAACCTCGCAATTAGGATAGGAACACCCCTTTCTATTTGTGACTCGCAATCTTGTTTTGCGATTCGGTAACCAGGTTACCGAATCGCAAAAAGGGGTTTGGGCATCGCGATGTGTTTTTGCACGCCGGAAACAGCAAAATTTGCTGTTTGCGACGTGCAAAAAGTTTAGTACATGTGGCCCCTAGTCTCTAGAAGAGCCCTTCATTAGACTATGATGTGCTATTCTGCATCTGAGCGGCCGTCCCTCCTCCGCCCTGCGGTAAGTCTGCTCTGCTTGTTATTGCTACCTCAGGTGAGTTAAGCGCACAGAGGAAGTAACTATCATTGAACTAGAATGAAATAGAATCTTAGGTCTTACGATTTCCTTATGTCTTTAATCTGTAGACATTAAAAATGCTTAGAATAAGGCTCAGTTAAGGTAGCGAATGCTTTAAAACAATCAATGACAAATACCCTTCGACCAGGTGTGTAGTTCACTGAGGTGGTTATAAACAGCCACCCAGGCACCATGGCTAGACGTGGGACACGGGGAGATTTGATGTTTATTCGTGGCTTTACCACTTTGCCAAAATATGCTGGTTGTGAACTCTGCAGTTAAGGTTTAGGCAAGATCCACAGCACATGGGCACTTTTTTACTAAAGTAGTCTCTTACTCTCACCATCAGAATCTCTCTAACCCAAGTTGTTGTGTAACGAGCGAGATGAAAACTACGAAACCATAAGGCACTTGTTGATTAATCTCAGCTGCCCCTTGTGACAAATTGTGTGCTCTTGAGTAAATCACTCTCTCAACCTATTTCTCTGCTTATTTTTTACAGAGCGAGGACAATTTAAATCAAACTAAACACTGGTAGTAGGTATGTGTTAAGAAAACAGGACTATAAACCAACAATCATTAGATTTTACCTATGGAGGAGAGAACTACCAATGTCCTACTACACTCACTAAAATATGATAAAGTCAGAAAGGTATGAATCATGAAACAGGAGTCAGGCACTGTGATGTTGGTAATCCTGCTTCACCAACTAGTTTTATGTTGGTCAAATCATGTCCTTCCCATTCATTTGCCTGGTTAGTTGGTTAATGTGATAGAGGTGGAGTGACACACCAGGCTGTAGCCAGTCTTGATCCTAGTACCTAGCTATGGCTCAGCTCAAGTGTATCTTGGACATTCAAGCCAAAAAACAACTGAGCCTTCGTGTAGCTTCTGTCTGCAATCCACGCTCTAACCCCATGGGCCAAGAATTAAAGACAAAACATTCATTTCTGGTATACAATGACAGAGGGAAAGAGATACTCTTTTAGTTGCTGAATTACCCAATGTGAAACCAGAAAACCTGGGGTCAGTCTCGGCTCCCCACTCGACCAAATCATGTGATGCTATGCAATTGTTTTATTTCATTTTGCCTCTTTTTTCTTCATTATCACATATGACACCAGCTTGAAACGCATGAGTTCAGGGTGTGTGCTGTGTGCTGTACCAAAGGCTAGATGTACGAATAAATGGGTTTGCGACTCGCAAGTTGCAAGTTGCAAACCCGGATGCAGGATGGTGTCCCTGACACCATCTGCGAATCGGAAGGGGGTCGCAAAGGCCCATCTCATTAATATTATTGAGGTGGGTCGCAATTTGCGACCCCCTTCCGATTCGCAGCACTCACAGGAATGGTGGCCTGCTGGAGACAGCAGACCTCCATGTCTGTGACTGCTTGTTAATAAAGCAGTTTTTTTTTGTATTACAGCCCGTTTTCCTTAAAGGAAAACGAGTTGCAATACACATGAAAAAAGGAAACGTTTTTGTTTCATTTTTTCTGAGCCATTCACAAAGGGGAAGGGGTCTCATGGGGACCCATTTGAAATGGGTGCTAACTGCGAATTGCTTTGCGACCGCCTTCGCAGTCACAAAGCAATTCTACATCGTGATGCAGATCGCAAATAGGAAGGGGAACACCCCTTCCTATTTGCGAGTCGCATTCCCATTTTGCGAGTCGGTAACCAGGTTACCGACTCGCAAAATGGGAAAAAGGATTGCGATGTGTGTTTTGCAAAACGCTTTCTACATCTGACCCCAAATCTCCTCTTGTGTTTGATTTAATGAAATAACATTTTTCCATGTATAATTGCAACCCAGGCCACCCAGAGGGCGCACGTGACAACTGACGCGCCTTCTGGTTCACTGTTGACATTTGTTGTCAGGGCGAGGGGAGACATGGATGGGTTTTACGCTCATATTTTAAGACTCTCATTTTTCTAACATTCCCTCTCAGTGCTGTGATATAATATTATACACTAAGGCAAAACACTTTTGGGTTTAATGAAATACACTTTTTTGAACTTTCAAGAGACTTTATCATATTTGCATGTTTGTTGCAAGATGTCCTTTAAACAATGAAAAGGTGTTCCTAAGGTCAGGGGTGCAGGCCACCTTCCTTGCTTGCTTTCTTTCACTTACAGTAAACATGTAAATACATGCTGGACAGTTTGTTAAACCCCTTTCTGTTGTTAGTTCTCAGATTGGTAAAGAGCAGCCCAGTGCTGCTGTTCATCAGAGGAGGGGAGGCTGATGTGGACACAAGCGCCCCCCCAATGAGTCCCCCCAACGTTCCATCAGTGTACCTTGAGTATCACTGGCTTGGGTGGTATTTTTCCAATCCAGAGCTGTATTATTGTGATTGGAATGGTAAAAGACTTTTGTCATTTTTTCAGCTTAGCGTGACTGACAATCCTACCCTATGTTTAAATAAATATATTCCATATACATGGAAGTGGATCCATGAATAGTAAATCTATACTTACCTCTATATATATATGTCTTTGAGATATTGCAATGGTCAATATTTTGGCTTGGATATTTTGTGGCACAGTATTTTTTGTCTTGATTCTCTGACTTACAGCGGTTCAGCGGGAAGGTCCTGTCAATAGTGGCTGTGTGGTTGGATCTTAGGGGGAATTGACCAGTTAGGGAAATCTTACCTGAAGAGTGCCATTTCCAGATTCTTTCTGAAGGATGCCAGCTTGGCTGAACTCCAAGGGGCTGGTTGGAGGGTTCCACATACACTGCCCTGTGCCTAGGTGAACTTGACCAAATCTCAGCAGCCCTTGACTGAGCATGGCGGAAAGTTCTGAGACGCTGCATGTGAGTAGTGGGGTGAGTTTGGGCTGCTTCAACCCCCCCACCACAGGATGACCATGATTCCAAGTCACAAAAACTTGTAAATGGTTCAGGTGCACTCTGTGGGAGTGCATGAGAATATACTTGACTCAGAGCTTTAGGGCACATGAGGTAGTCCCAGCTTTAGGGTACATAAGGTGACAGACCAATCATTTCTCGGGTTTGCCTGCACAGTGCTTGTGCTGTACTAGTGAAATCTCTTGTAATAAAAAAAATCTTAAAAGGAGCTTAGAACCCACCCATTACTTACCCTCACTTACCATTCATTGGAATCAATCTCTTTCTAATTTCCATGCTTCTGCTTGGTTAACACATTGTCTGCTTTCACTTCACCCACCTTCCTGCTTTACCTGTCCATGCCATGGAGCATGGTCAAAGAACAGATCCTGGTCAGTGGCCAGTGGCTAGTGGTCAATATCCTTCCACTGGCTACGTTCTTCAGACGGTATCTTTTTTTATTTGCTATCTAGCACGCCATATGAGTACATCTGCCGTCCATTTCTATCTTCCCTGCTGCTAATTCCACATTTTTGCTAGCACCCTTTCCCACTCACTATTGCATCCTCCCTCTCACCTCACTTCTTGCCTGTGCCCCACTCCGCCATGCAGCTTAACCTGTCTCCCCACTCACTTCCTCCATCGCTGCTTGTTTTAATGTTCTGTCAAATGCATGGCTCTCTGCAGTTTCTCTCCATCTCTCATGTTGCTTCTCCTCCCACACACTGACCTCATGTTATGGCACAGAACAAACAAGCATTGGTTTCACCTATGTGAAATCTATTGGGCTTGTAATTATTTGTACATGTTGCTCAGCAGTTGAGTTGCTATGCAACATGTCTTAAAGTAAAAAAAAAGTGCTATGGCGCAGTAAAAAGAAGTGCTATGATGCAGCCAGGATTGACTGCATCATAGAACTTTTTTTTACTTTGTCATGTTGCACAGCAGATCAACTGCAGTGCAACATGTAAAAGAAAATAATGATAAACCCAATAGATTTTGCATAGGCAAAACCATGTCTTTGCCAGTGCTTATTATTTATTTCAAGTTTTATGCAGAGGGTCAAGGGTACAAAGCCAACACAGCGCCAAAGCACTATTGAGAGCACACACCAGAAGTTACATATTTTACAATGTAAGGCAAACAGAACAGAAATAAGACAGTCATCAGGGTGGGTAATCTGCAGGTAAAATCAGTAAGAAGAGGTGCGTTATATTGTCAATGATAATCAGAAACAATGTATGAAAACCAGTTACAACTGGATCCTCATACATTTTGTCTACCAGCAAATTGGGCTTACAGTCTGCTTCTGCTTACCATTGGATGACTTTATTGTAACTCTCATTTGCTTGATTTGTATGTGATGGCTTACCTTCCACATCTTGTGGTTGTCTCTCCCCTAACACTTTGCCTCTTTTCCACCCTCTTGATGTGTCTGACTTGTAACCTTTCACTGCTCATTTTTAACTTACAACTTTTTTTTATTATTGGTTAAACACTCCATTAGAGTGAATGTGTTTTCCAGCTGTCCCCTTTGTGTGATTCTTACCCCATCAATTACACTCCTCACGCTTTGTTACTTTCACCCTCACATGCTGCTTGCTCTCTTGCGCATTTGCCTCTCTCCCAGCCAGAATCCATGGGAGTGCTCCATGTTATTCTCTCCATTGTGTGGTTATCCCAAGCCACTCTGTTGACCTCACCCTCGTGTGCTATGTATCTTCTCTATCCCCAAGTAATTGCTCCTAAGGCTCATACTTTGCTCCTCTCCCAGCCTGCAGACCTTTTCAGGTCTTACCTGTGCGAAATCTCTTGTTTTAAAAAATTACTTAAAAGGGGCTTAGAACCTGCCCCTTATTTACCTGAACTTACCATTCGTTGATTCCAACATTGCTCTAATTTATGTGGTTCTGATTGGCCAGCATGTTGTCTGCTGTCACTTCCTGCTCTGCTTTGCCACCTCTGCCCTGGTGTGAAGCTTGGACCAAATACAGGTTCTGGTCAGTGGCCACAGGCTAATGACCAGTATTCTTCAATTGGCTACTCACTTGCAGGTACTTTTTTTCATTTATGAACGAGCACTCCATATAAGTCCATCTGCAGGCTGTCTCTCTCCTCCCAGCTTGTTAGTGCCCTTCTCCCCCAAGTGCCTGTATAAGTACTTTTTATTTTTTTTATTTTATTGCGTCATCTTATTGATGCATCTGAAAATGCAACATCTTTGAATTACGGGCAATTCACTTAATCTCTCTGTGCCTGCCCACATTTCTTGTTGGTTGCCTGTCCTCCAACCAGCACCGTGACTGCTTGACCCTGCTGAACTCCCATTGGTGTACAAAGACCCTGTTCTCCCACAGATTCCTCTCCTCCCCAACCCTGCTTTTCCCATTTTTTTGCAGCTTTATATAGCTGGAACACCATCCAAAGGTATTGGAACACTTTACATGAGTGATTTGGTGAGAATCACAGCCTGTGGAGCCGATGCAGAGACTCAAACCTGGTTCCCTGCTCCATAGTCGGCAGCTCTGATCCTTACGCCACATCCTCTCCCCTGAGAGCACCACATCTTCTTCCTAGCCTCAGCCTACCATTTTTTGATTAGAGGTAAATCACTTAATCTTCATGTTTAAACACATCAAGCATTGGGTAAGCCAATAGGTTTTGCCTGTGCAAACTCTATTGGTTTTGACAATGTGTTTTTTAGGATATGTTGCACAGCGGTGCTGGCTGTTGTACAACATGGCTTGAGTTTTGTTTTTTAGATAGATATCACACGGACAACATTGAATGCATCATAGCCTTTTTTATCTTTAAAACGTTCTGCACAGCAACTAGCACTGCTGTGTAACATGTTGAAAAATCATTAACAAAACCAATAGATTTTGCAAAGGTGAAACTTACTGGCTTTGCTAATGCTTGTTAAGCCTGTTGCTTGCCAAGACCTTTTGCTTTCCCTAAAATATTTCTAATATACTTACAAATAGGGACTTTCAGTCATCTCTCTTCTTCCATTGGTCTGTTGCTATGCCATTTATATTTTGCTTCCCACCTCTGCGGCATACAGAACGGGCATCAGGCAGCCCACTTCAGCCACTGGTCTTCACTTTGAGTGACAGTATTTTGCTCTTTCACAATAAGCACATCTACATTCAGTTCCCTTCAGTGCCAGCGGTTTTGTTTTTACTTTATAATTATTTTAGTGTGGTGTGGCATCTATGTTTACAACCTGATGGGACAGCAGGACGTTTCTGATGCACGTTCCATCGTTATCAGAACCCATGTCTTGCCAGTGCTGTCGTAAACTCCTTTTCACACCCAGTTCCATTCAAGGAAGAACTGGGGATCACTGGAACAGATGGTGTGGTCAGCTCTAAAACCCTTATTGTTGTGAGATACACCCTGGTGAAGCCCATGAGCTGTACTGTGGCGTGGCCAGTGTGTCCAGAGCTCCAATGCAAGGAAGGGAATGCTGCTCTTTCAATTTCAGTGAAAGGTGTAGCCTGCCAGTGTGCAGTGTCTCAGCAACGAAGAGCTGAAGACTCCCAGTATGCCATTGTCTGGGCAGTGAAAGCTGTAGACTGTCAGTATGCCAGTGTGCCAGTGTCTCTGCAGAGAAAGCTGTAGACTGCCAAAGTGCAGTGTCTCAGCTGTGAAAGCTGCAGACTGTCAGTGTGCCAGTGTGTCTGCATAGAAAGCTGTAAACTGCCGAAGTGCAGTGTCTCAGCTGTAAAAGCTGTAGACCATCAGTGTGCCAGTGTCTCTGCAGACAAAGCTGTAGACTGCCGAAGTGCAGTGTCTCAGCTGTGAAAGGTGTAGCCTGCCAGTGTGCAGTGTCTCAGCAACGAAGAGCTGAAGACTCCCAGTATGCCATTCTCTGGGCAGTGAAAGCTGTAGACTGTCAGTATGCCAGTGTGCTAGTGTCTCTGCAGAGAAAGCTGTAGACTGCCAAAGTGTAGTGTCTCAGCTGTGAAAGCTGCAGACTGTCAGTGTTCCAGTGTGTCTGCATAGAAAGCTGTAAACTGCTGAAGTGCAGTGTCTCAGCTGTAAAAGCTGTAGACCATCAGTGTGCCAGTGTCTCTGCAGACAAAGCTGTAGACTGCCGAAGTGCAGTGTCTCAGCTGTGAAAGGTGTAGCCTGCCAGTGTGCAGTATCTCAGCAACGAAGAGCTGAAGACTCCCAGTATGCCATTCTCTGGGCAGTGAAAGCTGTAGACTGTCAGTGTGCCAGTGTCTCTGCAGAGAAAGCTGTAGACTGCCTAAGTGCAGTGTCTCAGCTGTAAATGCTGTAGACCATCAGTGTGCCAGTGTGTCTGCAGAGAAAGCTGTAGACTGTCAGCATGCCAGTGTGCCAGTGTGTCTGCAGAGACAGCTGTAGACTGCCAAAGTGCAGTGTCTCAGCTGTAAATGCTGTAGACCATCAGTGTGCCAGTGTGCTAGTGTCTCTGCAGAGAAAGCTGTAGACTGCCGAAGTGCAGTGTCTCAGCTGTAAAAGCTGTAGACCATCAGTGTGCCAGTGTGTCTGCACAGAAAGCTGTAGACTGGCGAAGTGCAGTGTCTCAGCTGTGAAAGCTGTAGACTGCCAGTGTGCCAGTGTCTCTGCAGAGAAAGCTGTAGGCTGCCGAAGTGCAGTGTCTCAGCTGTGAAAGCTGCAGACTGTCAGTGTGCCAGTGTATCTGCACAGAAAGCTGTAGACTGCCAGTCTCTCTGCAGAGAAAGCTGTAGACTACCGAATTGCAGTATCTCAGCTGTAAAAGCTGTAGACCATCAGTGTGCCAATGTCTCTGCAGAGAAAGCTATAGACTGCCAGTCTCTCTGCAGAGAAAGCTGTAGACTGCCGAAGTGCAGTGTCTCAGCTGTAAAAGCTGCAGACCATCAGTGTGCCAGTGTTTCTGCAGTGAAAGCTGTAGACTGCCAGTCTCTCTGAAGAGAATGCTGTAGACTGCCAAAGTGCAGTGTCTCAGCTCTGATAGCTGCAGACCATCAGTGTGCCAGTGCATCTGCAGTGAAAGCTGTAGACTGCCAGTCTCTCTGCAGAGAATGCTGTAGACTGCCGAAGTGCAGTGTCTCAGCTGTGAAAGTTGTAGACTGTCAGTGTGCCAGTGTCTCTGCAGACAAAGCTGTAGACTGCCGAAGTGCAGTGTCTCAGCTGTGAAAGCTGCAGACTGTCAATGTGCCAGTGGCCCTGCAGAGTAAGCTGCAGACTGTCAGTGTGCCAGTGTGTCTGCAGTGAAAGCTGTAGACTGCCAGTGTGCCAGTTGCTCAGTGTAGTAGTGACTATGTAGTGAATGCTGTAGAATCTGAGTGTGCAGTGTCTCTGCAGGGAAAGCTGTAGGCTGTCAGTGTGACACTGTCTTAGTAGTGAATGCTGTAAACTCATCAGTGGGAGATGTAGACTGTCAGTGTGCCACTAACTCTGCAGTGAAAGTTGTAGACTGTCAGGGTGTCACTGTGTCAGCAGTGAATGCTGTAAACTAGCAGTGTCTCGGCAGTGAGAGCTGTAGACTGCCAGTGTGCCATGAACTCTGCAGTGAAAGCTGTAGACTGTCAGGGTGTCACTGTGTCAGTAGTAAATGCTGTAGACTGTCAGTGTCTCTGCAGTAAATATGTCATCTGTCAGTGCCCCAGTGCAGGAAAATCTGTTGAATGCCAGTGTGCAGGGTTTAATTAATGCAAATTGTACACTGCCAGTGTATCAGTGTCCCTGTAGAGTAAGCTGTAGACTGCCAGTTTGCCAGTGTCCCTGTATTGAGAGTTGTAGACTCCCAGTATGCCAATGTCTGTGCTTTGAAATCTGTAGACTGTCAGTGTGGCACCGGCTATGCAGTGAAAGCTGCAGACTGCCAATGTGCAGTATCTCTGCAGAGAAAACTGTAAGCTGTCAGTGTGACAACGTCTCTGCTGTGAATGTTGTTGACTGACAGTGTGCCAGTTACTCTGTAGTGAAAGCAGTAGACTACCAGTGTGCAATGTCTTTGCAGAGAAAGCTGTAGACCGCCAGTGTGACAGTGTTTCTGCAGTGAAAACTGAAGAAAGCCAGTGTGCCTGTTCCTCTGCAGTGATAGATGTAGGCAGTCAATATGCCTGTGCCTCTGCAGCGAATGCTTTAGAATGACAGCATATAAATGACCATGCAGTGAAAGCGCTACACTGCCAGTATACCAGTTATTCTGCAATGAAAGCTGTAGATGGCCAGTGTGCAGTGTCTCTGCGGTGAGAGGAGAGTTGTAGACTTCCAGTGTCTGCACAGTGAAAGCTGGACTGCTAGTGTGTGCAAGTCTCTGCGGAAAAAGATACTAACTGACAGTCTCTCTGCAGAGAAAGGTATATACTGCCAGTGTGCAGTGGCTCAGCAGTGAAAGAAGTATATTGCCAGTGTACAGGTATCTCTGCAGTAACATCTGTAGACTTCCACTGTTTCTGCAGTAAAAGCTGTAGACTGCCAGTGTGCAGTGTCTCTTCAGTGAAACCTGTAGACTGCCAACGTCTCTGCAGTGAAACTGTAGACTGTGTCTCCGCAGTGAAAGATGTACACATCAAGTGTGCAGTGTCTCTGCAGAAAAAACTGCAAACTGCCAGTGTTTGTGCAGTGAAATCTGGACTGTCAGTGTGCACTGTCTCTGCAGTGAAAGCTGTAGACTGCCAGTGACAGCTGGACTGCCAGAGTGCCTGTGTCTCCACACTGAAAGCTGTAAACTGCCAGTGTTTGTGCAGTGAAAGCTGGACTGCCAGTCTCCAGGTTGTAGATTGTAGGTCTCAATGTCTCCGCAGGGGCAGATGTACACTGCCAGTGTGCAGTGTCTCTGCAGAGAAAGCTGTAGACGGTAGGTCTCAGTGTCTGCAGTAAAAGCTGTAGACTGGCTGTGTGCAGTTTCCCTGCAGTGAAAGCTATAGACAGTAGGTCTCGGTGTCTCTGCAGTGAGAGGTGTAGACTGTCAGTGTGCAGTGTTTCTGCAGTGAAAACTATAGACTACAGGTCTCAGGGTCTCTGCAGGGAAAGTTGTAGACTGCCAGTGTGCAGTGTCTCTGCAGAGAAAGCTGTAGACTGTAGGTCCCAGTGTATGCATTGAAAACTATAGAATACCAGTGGCTCTACAGTGAATGCTGTAGACTATAGGTCTCAGTGTCTCTGCAATGAAAGCTGTAGACTGTCAGTGTGCAGTGTCTCTGCAGAGAAAGCTGTAGACTGTAGGTCCCAGTGTCTGCAGTGAAAACTGTAGACTACCAGTGGCTCTACAGTGAGCAGTGTCTCTGCAGAGTATAGGTCTCCATGTCTCTGCAATGAAAGCTGTAGACTGCCAACTGCCAATGTATGTGTGGTGAAAGCTCCACTGCCAGTGTCCAAGCTGTAGATTGTAGGTCTGAGTGCTTCCACAGTGGAAGATGTACACTGCCAGTGTGCAGTGTCTCTGCAGTGAAAGCTGTAAACTGTAGTTCCCAGTGTCTCTGCAATAAAAGCTGTAGGCTGGCTGTGTGCAGTGTCTCTGTGGTGAAAGCTGTAGACTGTAGGTCTCGGTGTCTCTGCCGTGAAAGGTGTAGATTGTCAGTTTGCCAGTGTCCCTGTATTGAGAGTGGTAGACTCCCAGTATGCCAATGTCTGTGCTTTGAAATCTGTAGACTGTCAGTGTGGCACCGGCTATGCAGTGAAAGCTGCAGACTGCCAATGTGCAGAATCTCTGCAGAGAAAACTGTAAACTGTCAGTATGGCAACGTCTCTAATGTGAATGTTGTTGACTGGCAGTGTGCCAGCTACTCTGTAGTGAAAGCAGTAGACTACCAGTGTGCAATGTCTTTGCAGAGGAAGCTGTAGACCGCCAGTGTGACAGTGTTTCTGCAGTGAAAACTGAAGAAAGCCAGTGTGCCTGTTCCTCTGCAGTGAAAGATGTAGACAGTCAATATGCCTGTGCCTCTGCAGCGAATGCTTTAGAATGACAGCATATAAATGACCATGCAGTGAAAGCGCTACACTGCCAGTATACCAGTTATTCTGCAGTGAAAGCTGTAGATGGCCAGTGTGCAGTGTCTCTGCGGTGAGAGGAGAGTTGTAGACTTCCAGTGTCTGCACAGTGAAAGCTGGACTGCTAGTGTGTGCAAGTCTCTGCAGAGAAAGATACTGACTGTCAGTCTCTCTGCAGAGAAAGGTATATACTGCCAGTGTGCAGTGGCTCAGCAGTGAAAGAAGTATATTGCCAGTGTACAGGTATCTCTGCAGTAACATCTGTAGACTTCCACTGTTTCTTCAGTAAAAGCTGTAGACTGCCAGTGTGCAGTGTCTCTTCAGTGAAACCTGTAGACTGCCAAAGTCTCTGCAGTGAAACTGTAGACTGTGTCTCTGCAGTGAAAGATGTAGACTTCAAGTGTGTAGTGTCTCTGCAGCAAAAGCTGCAAACTGCCAGTGTTTGTGCAGTGAAATCTGGACTGTCAGTGTGCACTGTCTCTGCAGTGAAAGCTGTAGACTGCCTGTGACAGCTGGACTATCAGAGTGCCCGTGCCTCCACACTGAAAGCTGTAAACTGCCAGTGTCTGTGCAATGAAAGATGGACTGCCAGTCTCCAGGTTGTAGATTGTAGGTCTCAATGTCTCCGCAGTGGAAGATGTACACTGCCAGTGTGCAGTGTCTCTGCAGAGAAAGCTGTAGACGGTAGGACTCAGTGTCTGAAGTAAAAGCTGTAGACTGGATATGTGCAGTTTCCCTGCAGTGAAAGCTGTAGACAGTAGGTCTCAGTGTCTCTGCAGTGAGAGGTGTAGACTGTCAGTGTGCAGTGTCTCTGCAGTGAAAACTATAGACTACAGGTCTCAGTGTCTCTGCAGGGAAAGCTGTAGACTGCAGTGTGCAGTGTCTCTGCAGAGAAAGCTGTAGACTGTAGGTCCAAGTGTATGCAGTGAAAACTATAGAATACCAGTGGCTCTACAGTGAAAGCTCTAGACTATAGGTCTCAGTGTCTCTGCAATGAAAGCTGTAGACTGTCAGTGTGCAGTGTCTCTGCAGAGAAAGCTGTAGACTGTAGGTCCCAGTGTCTGCAGTGAAAACTGTAGACTACCAGTGGCTCTACAGTGAGCAGTGTCTCTGCAGAGTATAGGTCTCCATGTCTCTGCAATGAAAGCTGTAGACTGCCAACTGCCAATGTATGTGCGGTGAAAGCTCCACTGCCAGTGTCCAAGCTGTAGATTGTAGGTCTGAGTGATTCCACAGTGGAAGATTTACACTGCCAGTGTGCAGTGTCTCTGCAGTGAAAGCTGTAGACTGTAGGCCTCGGTGTCTCCGCCGTGAAAGGTGTAGATTGTCAGTGTGCAGTGTCTCTGCAGTGAAAGATGTAGACTGTAGGTCTCGGTGACTCTGCAGTAAACGGTGTAGACTGCCAGTGTGCAGTGTCTCTGCAGTGAAAGCTGTAGACTGAAGGTCTCAGTGTCTCATCAGTAAAAGCTGTAGACTGGCTGTGTGCAGTGTCTCTGCGGTGAAAGCTGTAGACTGTAGGTCTCGGTGTCTCTGCTGTGAGAGGTGTAGACTGTCAGTATGCAGTGTCTCTGCAGTGAAAGGTGTAGACAGTAGGTCTCGGTGACTCTGCAGTGAACGGTGTATACTGCCAGTGTGCAGTGTCTCTGCAGTGAAAGCTGTAGACTGTAGGTCTCAGTGTCTCTGCAGTGGAAGCTGTAGACAGTATTTCTCAGTGTCTCTGCAGGAAAAGCTGTAGACTGGCTGTGTGCAGTGTCTCTGCGGTGAACGCTGTAGACTGTAGGTCTCGGTGTCTCTGCCATGAGAGGTATAGACTGTCAGTGTGCAGTGTTCTGCAGTGAAAGCTGTAGACTGTAGGTCTCAGTGACTCTGCAGTGAACGGTGTAGACTGCCAGTGTGCAGTGTCTCTGCAGTGAAAGCTGTAGACTGTAGGTCTCGGTGTCTCTGCAGTGAGAGGTGTATACTGCCAGTGTGCAGTGTCTCTGCAGTGAAAGCTGTAGACTGTAGTTCTCGGTGTCTCTGCCGTGAGAGGTGTAGACTGCCAGTGTGCAGTGTCTCTGCAGTGAAAGCTGTAGACTGTAGGTCTCGGTGTCTCTGCAGTGAGAGGTGTATACTGCCAGTGTGCAGTGTCTCTGCAGTGAAAGCTGTAGACTGTAGTTCTCGGTGTCTCTGCCGTGAGAGGTGTAGACTGCCAGTGTGCAGTGCCTCTGCAGTGAAACCTGTAGACTGTAGGTCTCGGTGACTCTGCAGTGAACGGTGTATGCTGCCAGTGTGCAGTGTCTCTGCAGTGAAGGCTGTAGACTGTAGGTCTCGGTGTCACTGCAGTGAGAGGTGTATACTGCCAGTGTGCAGTGTCTCTGCAGTGAAAGCTGTAGACTGTAGGTCTCGGTGTCTCTGCCGTGAAAGGTGTAGACTGTCAGTGTGCAGTGTTCTGCAGTGAAAGCTGTAGACTGTAGGTCTCGGTGACTCTGCAGTGAACGGTGTAGATTGTCAGTGTGCAGTGTCTCGGCATTGAAAGCTGTAGACTGTTGGTCTCAGTGTCTTTGCAGTGAGAGGTGATACTGCCAGTGTGCAATGTCTCTGCAGTGAAAGCTGTAGACTGTAGGTCTCGGTGTCTTTGCACTGAGAGGTGTAGACTGTCAGTGTGCAGTGTTCTGCAGTGAAAGCTGTAGACTGTAGGTCTCAGTGACTCTGCAGTGAACGGTGTAGACTGCCAGTTTGCAGTGTCTCTGCAGTGAAAGCTGTAGACTGTAGGTCTCGGTGTCTCTGCAGTGAGAGGTGTATACTGCCAGTGTGCAGTGTCTCTGCAGTGAAAGCTGTAGACTGTAGTTCTCGGTGTCTCTGCCGTGAGAGGTGTAGACTGCCAGTGTGCAGTGTCTCTGCAGTGAAAGCTGTAGACTGTAGGTCTCGGTGACTCTGCAGTGAACTGTGTATGCTGCCAGTGTGCAGTGTCTCTGCAGTGAAGGCTGTAGACTGTAGGTCTCAGTGTCTCTGCAGTGAGAGGTGTATACTGCCAGTGTGCAGTGTCTCTGCAGTGAAAGCTGTAGACTGTAGGTCTCGGTGTCTCTGCCGTGAAAGGTGTAGACTGTCAGTGTGCAGTGTTCTGCAGTGAAAGCTGTAGACTGTAGGTCTCGGTGACTCTGCAGTGAACGGTGTAGACTGCCAGTGTGCAGTGTCTCTGCATTGAAAGCTGTAGACTGTAGGTCTCGGTGTCTCTGCAGTGAGAGGTGTACACTGCCAGTGTGCAGTGTCTCTGCAGTGAAAGCTGTAGACTGTAGGTCTCGGTGTCTCTGCCGTGAGAGGTGTAGACTGCCAGTATGCAGTGTCTCTGCAGTGAAAGCTGTAGACTGTAGGTCTTGGTGACTCTGCAGTGAACAGTGTATACTGCCAGTGTGCAGTGTCTCTGCAGTGAAGGCTGTAGACTGTAGGTCTTGGTGTCTCTGCAGTGAGAGGTGTAGACTGCCAGTATGCAGTGTCTCTGCATTGAAAGCTGTAGACTGTAGGTCTCGGTGTCTCTGCAGTGAGAGGTGTACACTGCCAGTGTGCAGTGTCTCTGCAGTGAAAGGTGTAGACTGTAGGTCTCGGTGTCTCTGCCGTGAGAGGTGTAGACTGCCAGTATGCAGTGTCTCTGCAGTGAAAGCTGTAGACTGTAGGTCTTGGTGACTCTGCAGTGAACAGTGTATACTGCCAGTGTGCAGTGTCTCTGCAGTGAAGGCTGTAGACTGTAGGTCTTGGTGTCTCTGCAGTGAGAGGTGTAGACTGCCAGTGTGCAGTGTCTCTGCAGTGAAAGCTGTAAACTGTAGGTATCGGTGTCTCTGCAGTGAGAGATGTATATTGCCAGTGTGCAGTGTCTGTGCAGTGAAAGCTGTAGACTGTAGGTCTCGGTGTCTCTGCAGTGAGAGGTGTACACTGCCAGTGTGCAGTGTGTCTGCAGTGAAAGCTGTAGACTGTAGGCCTTGGTGTCTCTGCATTGCAAACACGTTGTGATCCAGTGTGTTGTCAGTGCCCATTTCTCCTCCCTGAATGCCAAGGTGAGGTTGACAGTGAGTATCCGTTCCTGCGCCCCTCTCACCCTCATCTCTCTTAGACTGTCATAGGAGGCCCTCCCTCCCTCACTGCCCCACCATCACTGCCCCATCCTCACCTCTCTCAGACTGTCAGCGTAGGAGCTCCTCTCATCCTTATTGCCCTACCCTCACCTCTGTCAGACTGTCAGCGTAGGAGCGCCTCTTACCCTCACCTCTCCCAGACTGTCCTCACAGCAGCCCCTCTCACCCTCCCTGCCCCACCCTAACCTCTCCCAGACTGTCCTCACAGCAGCCCCTATCACCCTCCCTGCCCCACCCTAACCTCTCCCAGACTGTCCTCACAGCAGCCCCTCTCACCCTCCCTGCCCCACCCTCACCTCTCCCAGACTGTCCTCTCAGCAGCCCCCTCACTCTCACTGCCCCACCCTCACCTCTCCCAGACTGTCCGCACAGCAGCCCCTCTCACCCGCACTGGCCCACCCTCACTTCTCCCAGACTGTCCTCACAGCAGCACCTCTCACCCTCACTTCCCCACCCTCACATCTCTCAGACTGTCCTCACAGCAGCCCCTCACTGCCCCACCCTCACCTCTCCCAGACTGTCCTCACAGCAGCCCCCTCACTGCCCCACCCTCACCTCTCCCATACTCTCCTCACAGCAGCCCCTCACTGGTCCACCCTCACCTCTCTCAGACTCTCCTCACAGCAGCCCCTCTCACCCTCACTGCCCCACACTCACCTCTCCCAGACTGTCCTCACAGCAGCCCCTCTCACCCTCACTGCCTCACCCTCACCTGTCCCATACTCTCCTTACAACATCCCCTCACTGGCCCACCCTCACCTCTGCCAGACTGTCCTCACAGCAGTCGCTCTCACCCTCACCAGGGCCCTCCCTCTCACCCTCACTCCCTCCCTCTTTCCTCTGCTGTGCTGGGCTCTTCTGCTGTCGGAAAATGCCAGGAATGCGCCATGACTTCCGGTGTCCTCCCCCTCACAAGGTCAAGGCGGCCTGAGAAGCTTCGGGCTGGTCCCTGGACACAGGGGCTCCCGCTGACCCCTATCTGACCACAGAGGCCTCCCTGCTCCCCACTCCGTCCTCTTTCCTGTCCTCCCTTCCTATTCTGCAACTCATCCTGAACACCCCCGCACCGCCCCCGCCAGCCTCCTCCACTGACCAAGTTTACTTTCTCTTTGCCCATCACCCCATCTATGTGTCCCACGGTGCCCTGCATGTCTACCCCCCTCGCCATCCACCCTACCCATGTGTCCCATGGTGCCCTGCACGTCTACCCCCCACCATCCACCCAACCCATGTGTCCCACGGTGCCCTGCACGTCTCTCCCCACCATCCAGCCCACCCATGTGTCCCACAGTGCACTGCACGTCTACCACTTCACCATCTACCACCTCACCATCCACCCCATCCATGTGTCCCATGGTGCACTGCACGTCTACCCCACCTCCACCATCCATCGCACCCATGAGTCCCACGGAGCACTGCATGTCTACCCTCCCTCCACCATCCACCCCACCCATGTGTCCCACGGTTCCCTGCACGTCTACCCTCTCCCACAATCCATGTTTCCCATGGTGCACTGCATGTCTGCCACCCCACCATCTACTCAATGCATGTGCCCCATGGTCACCTGCACGTCTACCCCCCACCACCCATTCATCCATATGTCTCATGGTATACTTCACATCTACCCTCCATCATCCATCCCATCCATGTGTCCCATAATGCACTGTACATCTACCCCCCACCACCATCCCCATCCATGTGTCCCATAGTGCATTTCACGTCTACCCCCTCATCCATCCTATCCATGTGTCCCACGGTGCCCTGCACATCTACCACCCCCACCCCATTAGTCCCAAGGTGGCCTGCACTTCTACCCCCAACCATCCATTTCACGCATATGTCCCAAGGTGGCCTGCACTTCTACCCCTCCGACCATCCACTCCATCCATGTGTCTCACAGTGCACTGGACATCTACCCCTCCACCATCCACCCAGCCATGTGTCCCATGGTGCACTGCACGTCTACGCCCCATCCACCCCATTCACATGTCCCACGGTGCACTGCACGTATTTCCCCCTTCATCCACACCATCCATATGTCCCACGGTACACTGCATGTCTACCATCCACCCCATCCATGTGTCCCCCATTGTACTGTATGTCTATCCCCCCAACCATCCACCCTATTCATGTGTCCCACCGTGCACTGCACGTCTCCCCCCATCATCCATCCCATTCATGTGTTCCACAGTGCACTGCAGGTCTACCTTCCCACTATCCACCACGGCCATGTGTCTCACGGTGCCCTGCATGTCTACCCCCCACCATCTACCCCACCCATGTGTCCCACGGTGCCCTGCATGTTTACCCGCGCCCCCAACCATCCACCCTATCCATGTGTCCCACGGTGCCCTGCATGTCTACTCCTCAATCGTCCACCCCATCCATTTTTCCCATAGTGCCTTGCACGTCTATACTCCCCCAACCATCCACCCTATCCATGTGTCCCACACTGCCATGCACATCTACCTCCCCCACCATCCACCATCACCCCACCCAATGTGTCCCATGGTGGCCTGCACTTCTACCCCCCACTATCCACCCAGCCATGTGTCCCATGGTGCACTGCATGTCTACTCCCCATCCACCCCATCCACATGTTACACAGTGCACTGCATGTCTACCATCCACCCCATCCATGTGTCCCCCGGTGCACTGCATGTCTATCTCCCCAACCATCCACCCTATTCATGTGTCCTACGGTGCACTGCACGTCTCCCCCTATCATCCACCCCATTCATGTGTTTCACAGCGCATTGCAGGTCTACCTCCCACTATCCACCCCAGCCAGGTGTCTCACGGTGCCCTGCATGTCTACCCCCCCACCATCTACCCCACCCATGTGTACCACGGTGCCCTATAGGTCTACCCGCCCCCAACCACCCACCCTATCCATGTGTCCCACAGTGCCCTGCATGTCTACTTCTCAACCATCCACCCCATCCATGTGTCCCATAGTGCCTTGCACGTCTATCCTCCCCCCAACCATCCACTCTATCCATGTGTCCCAACCTGTCATGCATATCTACCTCCCCCACCATCCACCATCACCCCACTCATGTGTCTCATGGTGGCCTGCACTTCTACCCCCCACCATCCACTCCATCCATGTGTCCCACGGTGGCCTGCCCATCTACCCCTCACCATCCACCACATCCATGTGTCCCAGGGTGCCCTGCACATATACCCCGGCCCACCATTAACCCCCCATGTGTCCCACAGTGGCCTGCACTTCTACCCCCTCCATCCACTCCATCCATGGGTCTCATGGTGCAATGCACGTCTACCCCCTCCTCCATCCACCCCATCTATGTGTCCCACAGTGTACTGCACAAATACTCCCCCACCATCCTCCCCATCCACATGTCCAATGGTGGTCTGCACATGGTTCACTCCTCAGTTCCTGTCCTCTTCTCATCTCCTTTCGTCACCTGGTCTAATATTCCTTTCTCTTATCTCGTACCTCGCCCTCTCCTCGCAATCTCTCCTCTCTTCTCCTATCCATTCCTCTCATCTCTTCCCTGCCTCTTCTAACCTCCATTTCAACTCCATTCCTCTCATTTAACCGCTTTCCTCTCCTCATTTTTCTACATCTCATTCTCTTTTCAGTGTTTGCTGCTCTTCATCTCTCCTCTTTCCTCAGATTCTAACCCCTTCTTCTAGCCACCCTTCCCCTCCTGTTCTTATCGCCTTCCTTCTCATATCTGAGCACCTGTCATACTTCTAAATTTGCTCAACTTTCATCTCCTATTATTTCCTTCCCTTCAATCTCATGCTTATCCTCTTTCAGTTCCTTATTACAACTACCAATTTCATCATCTTTTCTGTCTTTGTCTCTTCTGCTCTGTTAGACTTGGCATCATTGGCATGTTCTCCTCTAACTTTTTGCCTCTACTTCCCAGGTTGTTTCTGTGTGCTGGACTCTGTTTTTGCTATTTTGGTTGCTCTGGACACTTTACCACTGCTGACCAGTGCTAAAGTGTAAGTGTTCCCTGTATGAATTATATGTGTACATTGGCTTATCCATAATTGGCATATTTGATTTACTAGTAAGTCCCTAGTAAAGTGCACTAGATGCACCCAGGGCCTGTAAATCAAATGCTACTAGTGGGCCTGCAGCACTGGTTGTGACATCCACATTAGTAGCCCTGTAAACATGTCTCAGACCTGCCACTGCAGTGTCTGTGAGTGCAGTTTTAAACTGCCAATTCGACTTGGCAAGTGTACCCACTTGCAGGCCTAAACCTTCCCTTTTTTCATGTAAGGCACCACTAAGCTAGGCCCTAGGTAGCCCCATGGGCAGGGTGGAGTGTATGTTAAAGGTGGGACACGTACCTATGTGAAATGCTGCCTAATTCATTTTTCACTGTTGCTAGACCTATCTCTCATAGGTTAACATGGGGGCTGCCTTTAAATATGATTAAAACATAGATTCTCTTTGGGAGCAGATAAAAATGTGGAGTTTCGGGTCTCTGAATTCACAATTTAAAAATACATCTTTTAGTGAAGTTGTATTTTAGACTCTGGCCCTCATTAAGACATTGGTGGTAAATCCCACTTACCACCATGCTGACTGCTGCTAACATACCGCCGCCGCAGCGGATTACCACCACCCATATTATGACCCACACATAGCAGCCCGTCACTGTACAGCCACACACACAAGTCCGCTAGCCCAAAGGTCAGTGATAAACTGGGGGTACCAAAACCCACACCGTTACGCCAACAGAACTACGCCCACAGCATTATGACCCACGAATCACCACAGCGGACATTCAATGGTGCTAAACCACTGGCGGTACATACCGCAGCACTCAAAATACACACACACATACTAACAAAACAACACCACATTGGACAATTTGAATAACACACACTTGGCACAGATACACACACCACACACCACTATAAAACACACACACAATACCCAAAACTCTTTACCATTACAAACAAGTGCGACAAGACAGATAGCAAAACCACAGACAAGACCACACACACCACCATCTCCTATACACCATCCACGCACCTTACATCACACACCCCAACACAGCACCCCAAACCCCCTTACCGACGCCACCGACAATCCCTATGGCACCGCAACGACACCCCAGGTTCTCTGAGGAGGAGCTAAGTGTCATGGTGGAGGAAATCATCCGGGTAGAGCCACAGCTATTCGGATCACAGGTGCAGAAGACGTCCATTGCAAGGAAGATGGAGCTATGGCGGAGGATCGTGGACAGGGTCAACGCTGTGGGACAGCACCCCAGATCAATGGATGACATCAGTAAGAGGTGGAACGACCTACGAGGGAAGGTGCGTTCCACAGCATCAAGACACCAACTAGCTGTACAGAGGACTGGTGGTGGACCAAAGCTTCCCCCCCCCACAACTAACAACATGGGAGGAGCAAGTCTTGGCAATCATGCATCCTGAGGGCCTGGCAGGAGTAGGAGGAGGACTGGACTCTGGTAAGTCTAATCTCTGTTACTATCACCCACCCTACATGCATGCCATCACATACCCCGACCCTTACCCTCACTTCCATCACTCCACCACCTCCCACACACCTCCCCATCACAACCACCCCTCCCAGTACCAAGCCCTGCATGTAACACCAATGCACGGACCCCCATCACAGACCTGCATGGACACCCATCCCTAAAGCATGCACATTAGAGAGAATCACCTAGCCCATAAAATCACTACTCACACAAGGCAATGCTGCCAGGGCAATAACAACCATACAGGGCAACATACCCATACACAAGATGACACACACTGTCAACACCAGGACAGCACGCGCTCTACGGGCAACATAATGCAAAATGACAAACCTTATGCAATGTAATAATTCATGCATTGTGTGCTGATATTGCATATTAACTTTTTGCATTACAGGTATTTATCTTGAAATGTCATTAATGATGTTTGTAATGTATTGTTCATTCCCAGGATTGTTCATTTGCAAGCCTTTCCTGCAGCCTGGCTGGATGTGGCATGTGTGCGGGGCTTGGGTCTATTTAAGGAACCCAGCCCAGCTCCACGTGCTCACTATTCAGAGGTCCCGGTGCAGAGCAGCAGCATTTTCCAGGGCTCCTGTTCCAGAGGCCTACTTGGACATTTCCTGGCCCTGTCCTCATTATCTTGCTGATCTTCAAGCTGGGCGGTAAGGCGGAGTTCGGGATAGGCCTTGACTCCGTTTTCTAGAAGCATTTGAGTTTTTGGCTTTGTGATTTTTCAGAGTGTGCAATTTACTCTTGGCACTTAATCCTTGAAGTTCAGATCAGCAGAGTGCGCGATCATTTCAAGGTATTTGAATCTTGATGGTTGAATCGGCAACAGTGTGCACGATTCATTCTTGGCAATTAACCCTTGCAGTTCAGATCGGCAGAGCGCGCGATCATTCCAGGTACTCTCGAGTCTTGATGCGCAGTGTGACAATAAGGTGCGCAATAATTTCTGGGCAATTGAATCTTGAAACTAAGATCAAACAGAGTGTGATCTTTCTAGACAAAACAAGTTTCGTCAGTTTGCCTATTCTAAACGATGAACAGCCTTCCACCTCTGTCCCATAGTAGACAGGACGCCCGCCACAGGAACAACTGGCCACCAACACTCCACCCCCTGCAGAAGGAGAACCACCCCGGAAACGATCCCTGTGATCCAGGCAGAAGCCAGGGAACACTGCCAAGACTCCTGCCAGGAAATAAGACTCTCCTGAATGTCACCCTTGTGTGTCACTCTGTCACCCTGTCTACCTTGAACTGCCATTGCTCCATTTCCCATGCCCCCGATGACAATGCACCTGTGATACTAATAGACTTGGCCCTATCCTGGACTCCTCCATCATCACCCCAGCCCATTGCACATCCCCCTCTAATCATTAGCACTTAGATAAACACCATTTGAGTAATACAAGTATGGAGTCTATCAAATCATTTAACCATATATTCATTTAACAAGCTTTAAACACTGCAATATAACTGTACAGCACTGTATACATAGGAATGACCTGCAGTGGGCTGCAGTCAACACACCAGGAGCGATAGTGGGTTACAAATATCTGAAACTACAGATGCCAAAGGGTACAGTAAGTGGCCATATGAGTTGGAAAATCAGCTTGTCAGTGACAATGTCAAATACAAAACTGTCAATGTAAAGTGTAATTACAGTGTCTTACCTGTGTGTGGAAGTACTGTCTCATAATAGCACTTCTGCTGTCCTCATCCTTATCCTCTGCCTCCTCATCTTCACTGTCCACAGGGTCCACTGCTGCCACACCCCCATCTCCAGCCTCATCCTTTTGCAGAAAAGGCACCTGGCGACGTAAGGCAAGGTTGTGCAACATACAGCATGACACGATGATCTGGCACACCTTCTTGGGTGAGTTTTACAGGGATCCACCTGTTGGATGTAGGCAACAAAACCTGACCTTCAGGAGGCCAAATGTCCTTTCTATTATTCTTCATGTTCGCCCATGTGCCTCATTGTAACGTTCCTCTGCCCTTGTCCTGGGATTCCTCACAGGGGTCAGTGCCATGAGAGGTTGCGTAACCAGAGTCACCTGCAAATATTGAGGGACAACTGTTAGACGCACACTAACCATTAGGGCCCACACCATACCCATACACCAACAACCCCTGGGTGGGAACCAGGGCTCACCTATTAGCCACACCCGGTGCCTCTGGAGTTGAGCCATCACATATGGGATGCCTGCTATTGCTCAGGATAAAGGCATCATGCACAGGCCCAGGATACTTTGCATTGACATGGGAGATGTACTGGTCTGCCAGGCACATTACCTGCACATTCATGGAGTGAAAGCTCGGGGGGATAAATACAATATGTTTACCATCAATCGCCCAAATAATGGTGGGGATATGTCCCATAGCATAGAAATCAGCATTTACTGTGGCCAAATCCTTCAACTGGGGGAAAACGATGTAGCTGCACATGCGTTTAATCATGGCAGACAATACTCTGGTCTGCACTATTGAGAACATTGGCTGAGACATTCCTGCTGCCAAGCCCACTATCACTTGGAAAGAGCTACTTGCCAGGAAATGGGGCACAGATAGGACTTTCACAAGAGGGGGGATCCCAGTGTGCTGACGGATAGCAGATATCAGTTCAAGTTCCAAAGGGACACACAGCTCTGTAATTGTGGCCCTGTCCAGTTTATAGGTGAGGATAATGTGCCTGTCCTCCATTGTTGCCAAGTCCACCAGGGGCCTGTACATGGGGGATGCTTCCATCTCCTATTCATCCACAGCGGTTGCAATCTAGGGGCCAAACGGTGAGTAGCTGGTCACTATTCCATATTTACAAGCACTACACTGCATTGCAAGTTGTGACTGTAACACAATATTGCTGTATAGGCCCAAATGGTGCCTATGTGTACTGTGATGCAGTTAGGTGCCATGGCCTGCCACCACCCCGAAATGGTATCCGCCTGTCCTGTTTCGAGGGACAGGTGGAAATGAGGTAATTCCGCTGACGTTCTGTGCATCTCCTTAGTGGATCCTATTGGGCCCTATGGGTTACAGTGGCCAAAGGTGATGTATGCCAGTGGTGAAGCTACACACTGCCCCGGACATGACCACCATTTTCTATCTGTTCACCCATTTGCTACCTGACCTTCAACAGGAGAGGACCCACACTGCAAGTGCTGCTGTGAACTGTGTCTGGAACCTGCCATGGCTCGTGCCACTGGGGAAAGGGCCCCTGCCTTCACCGCTGCAGAGTTAGAGAGACTGATGGATGGGGTCCTACCCCAGTACTAAATGCTGTATGGGCCTCCAGACCAACAAATGAGGACACTGTGAGCACGATGCATGGGGCATGAATACATGGAGTGCTGTGTGTGAGCTTCTCGTGTAGGGGGTGGTTGGTGGAAGGGCCCTGGGCTGCGTGCTGCATGTATGGTGGGCAATGTCTGTGCGTAAGGGGATGGGAGGGCTATGGTGGGACATGAGTGTAACAGGCTGGATGGTCTGACTGATACCTTTTGCTATATTTCTGTTGGTCAGCGCCCATCAGAAAAAGGGTATATGGTGTGCTATCGCCAAAGACGTGCAAACCCTGCGGGTCTATAGCAGGCGAAGCACCCACTGTAGCAAACGGCAAGGAGGACGGTGGAGGCCCAGCTGGGGATGGCCTCCCAAAAAGGAAGGCGTGCCTGTCGAACCCTGACCGCCCTGATGTCCCGCATATTGGCGGTGGACTATCTGGAGCTGGATGGGCACTTGAGGGCATCACAGCAGCCACAAGGGTGTTGTAGTTTAGCAGCGATTAGATTAAGCATTAGCAGAAGACATCTTGTATTTAGTAAATATTGTGAACATTTCGCGGAATCCATTTTGTATTCATAGCAGCCATTTTCTTTGCCACATGCTGCCATGTGCTCACCATGTGCTCTGTCCTACCTTTCTGTTAAGTACTCTTGAAAATCTGCCTAGTGACAAGTTATATTTACCATCTCCCACTTTCGCACATGCTCAGTAAGGTCTGCAGCTGTTAGTCCTTGAAAATTGTTAGCTCCTCCTACCTGTCGACTGTGCATTTCCACATGACCTTATATGTATAGAAGTCTTGCTTCTATAATTGTACCACCTCCTTTTAGCCCCTGCATGGGTATAAAAGGACCATGCTCTCTCAGTTCAGTGTGCTACTTCAAACATTACCGAAGGGTGCTGTTTGAACTGTAGTACCATCTCATGAGGTTAATAAACTTTTGTCTTTTATTTCAGTTTCTGTGCCAACTTCTTCCTACATGGTCTGAGGACTTTGTGCAGAGAAAGGTAAACCCATTGCACTAGTAGGCCTTGCTGAGGCTTACTTCAACAAGGGGGTGAGTAGAGTTTCCCAATATACTACTTGTGCGTGGTGGGGTGGTTTCCGGGTGGGGGATGTGGGCCTGTGGGTGCCCCTAGGCCAGGCCGGACATTGCAAGGTAGGTCCAATGTTGGGCAGGGTAAGTTGTGAACCTACTCCAATCAAGCTAGTAGGCATCCACTACTGGGCAGGGGTCTGTGGATCTCAGATATACTGTTATTGGCATTAGGTATTTCTGTCCATGGCCTGGTGACTAGCATTGTGACTGGTAGTGCATTGCCTAATGCGTAGGGCTGTTCCATGTGTGTGTGTGTGCGCCAACGGTGGTGTTGTTGCAGCCATTGACCAAGTGTATCCTTTATCACTCTCCCCCTTTTTGTTTTGCCACCCTGTCCTTCTGTTGATTAGCATCATCTGGCGGAGGAGCAGAGGCACCGGAGACGGAGGGAGCTGCATCACACATGGCCCAGGAGGCTGAATCCACCGACGGTGAGGGCACCAGTGGGACGGAGGGCGAGGGGAGCACCACGGCGGATACAGGAGGGGACGGTTCTGACAGTGATACCTCCTCCGATGGAAGCTGGCTGGTGGCGGCGGACACCTCTGTGGCCACACCGACTACAGGTACAGGTGCCACCCACGTACCAGCACTGCTCTCCCAGCAGCCTCTCAGCATCTCTCCCGTGCCCACTTACCCAGGAGGGTGGGCATCTCCTTTGCCCCAGTTAGCCATGTGAAGTACCATCTTGCCTGGCATGTTACCCCTATTTTTACAAATTGTTCTTTCTTGTCAAAGTCTCTTATATTTGTGAAGACATATGGTATTGAAACATTGTCCGGTTGATACTCTTCCCATTCCCATTTAGTTCCTTTGGCTTGGGGATACCCATCTTTGTCTTGATAGCATACTATATTAAGGCGAAAAAGAAGTTCGCCCTCTGTACGTTTTCCAGATGCAAACAAAAGCGTGTACCAAGCTTGACAAGAACCATTGTGTGAAAAAGGAAGAGGAATGAAAGGTGTTCCTCCTTTCTTTTGATGTGCAGGTATCATTCCACATACCCAACAGTTAGTAGTATTTGTAGCATTATGAGTATGATGCAACATAGGAAGGCAGAACAAAGGATTTCCTCTGAGAGAGGGTGTTACACCCTCTCCCTTTGGAAATAGGTGTTAAGGGCTGGGGAGGAGTAGCCTCCCCTAGCCTCTGGAAATGCTTTGAAGGGCACAGATGGTGCCCTCCTTACATAAGCCAGTCTACACTGGTTCAGGGATCCCCCAGCCCCTGCTCTGGTGTGAAACTGAACAAAGGAAAGGAGAGTGACCACTCCCCTGTCCATCACCACTCTAGGGGTGGTGCCCAGAGCTCCTCCAGTGTGTCCCGGACCTCTTACATCTTGAATGCAGAGGTGTGAGGGCACAATGGAGGCCTCTGAGTGCCCAGTGCCAGCGGGTGACGTCAGAGACCCCTCCTTGTAGGTTCTTACCTGGTTAGGTGGCCAATCCTCCTCTGAGGGCTATTTAGAGTCTCTCCTGTGGGTTTCTCTTCAGATAACAAATGCAAGAGCTCACCAGAGTTCCTCAGCATCCCTCTCTTCGAATTCTGCCATGGATCGACCGCTGATTGGTCCAGGACACCTGCAAAACTGCAACAAAGTAGCAAGACGACTACCAGCAACATTTTAGCGCCTAATCCTGCCGGCTTTCTCGACTGTTTCCTGGTGGTGCATGCTCTGAGGGCTATCTGCCTTTACCCTGCACTGGAAGCCAAGAAGAAACCTCCCGTGGGTCGACGGAACCTTCCCCCTGCTAACGCAGGCACCAAACTTCTGCATCACTGGTCCTCTGGGTCCCCTCTCATCTTGACAAGCGTGGTCCCTGGAACACAGGAGCTGGATCCAAGTTACCCTGACAGCCCAGTGGTCCTTCTGTCCAAATTTGGTGGAGGTAAGTCCTTGCCTCCCCAAGTCAGACAGTAATCCTGTGTACTGCGTGAACTGCAGCTGCTAGGGCTTCTGTGCACTTTTGCAAGGAATCCTTCATGCACAGCATAGCCCAGGTCCCCAGCACTCTGTCCTGCATTGCTCAACTTGCTGAGTTGACCTCCGGCTTTGTGGGACCCTCTTTCGTAGTGTTAAGATGACCACTGTGCTCAGATTTCTTGAACACCTGTTCAAGTGCTTTTGTGGGTGCTGCCTGCTTCTACATGGGCTCTCTGTGCTGCTGAGTGCCCCCGCTGTCTCCTCCTCCAAGGAGCGACCTCCTGGTCTTTCCTGGGCCCGGGCAGCACCCATTTTCTTCAACTGCGACTCTTGCAGCTAGCAAGGCTTGTTTGTGGTCCTTCTGTGTGGAAACAACTCTGCATTCTCCAGCACACCATGGGACATCTTCTGTGCAAAGGAAAAGTTCCTAGCTCCTTCCGTTGTTGCAGAATCTTCAGCTTCTTCCACCCAGAGGCAGCCCTTTTGCACCTTCATCCGGGGTTTACTTGGCTCCTGTCCCCCTGGACACTTGGGTGACTCTTGTACTTGGTCCCCTTCCTTTACAGGTGCTCAGGCCCAAGAATCCGTCTTAAGTGCTTTGCAGTCTGTTGTTGCCTTTGCAGAATCCCCTATCTCGACTTTACTGTCTTTCTGGGGTAGTAGGGTAACTTTACTCCTACTTTTCAGGGTCTTGGGGTGGGGTATTGTAGGAGGCTGGACTGGCTTGTAGTGAGTACCAAGGGGTACTTGCACCTTGCACCAGGCCCAGTTATCCCTTATTAGTGTATAGGGTGTCTAGCAGCTTAGGCTGATAGATAATGGTAGCTTAGCAGAGCAGCTTAGGCTGAACTAGGAGACGTGTGAAGCTACTACAGTACCACTTAGTGTCATATGCACAATATCATAAGAAAACACAATACACAGTTATACTAAAAATAAAGGTACTTTATTTTTATGACAATATGCCAAAGTATCTTAGAGTGTACCCTCAGTGAGAGGATAGGAAATATACACAAGATATATATACACAATAGCAAAAATATGCAGTATAGTCTTAGAAAACAGTGCAAACAATGTATAGTTACAATAGGATGCAATGGGGAAACATAGGGATAGGGGCAACACAAACCATATACTCCAAAAGTGGAATGTGAACCACGAATGGACCCCAAACCTATGTGACCTTGTAGAGGGTCGCTGGGACTATTAGAAAATAGTGAGAGTTAGAAAAATAACCCTCCCCAAGACCCTGAAAAGTGAGTGCAAAGTGCACTAAAGTTCCCCTAAGGACAAAGAAGTCGTGTTAGAGGAATAATGCAGGAAAGACACAAACCAACAATGCAACAATTGTGGATTTCCAATCTAGGGTACCTGTGGAACAAGGGGACCAAGTCCAAAAGTCACAAGCAAGTCGGAGATGGGCATATGCCCAGGAAATGCCAGCTATGGATGCAAAGAAGCTTCTACTGGACAGAAGAAGCTGAGGTTTCTGCAGGAACGAAAAGGGCTAGAGACTTTCCCTTTGGTGGACGGATCCTTCTCGCCGTGGAGAGTCGTGCAGAAGTGGTTTCCCGCCGAAAGAATGCCAACAAGCCTTGATAGCTGCAAATTATGCGGTTAGCGTTTTTGGACGCTGCTGTGGCCCAGGAGGAACCAGGAGGTCGCAAATTGGACCAGGAGAGAGAGGGGACGTCGTGCAAGACAAGGAGCCCTCTCAGTAGCAGGTAGCACGCAGAGAAGTGCCAGAAACAGGCACTACGAGGATGTGTGAAACGGTGCTCACCCGAAGTCGCACAAAGGAGTCGCCGGAGACCAACTTAGAAAGTCGTGCAATGCAGGTTAGAGTGCCGTGGACCCAGGCTTGGCTGTGCACAAAGGATTTCCGCCGTAAGTGCACAGGGGCCGGAGTAGCTGCAAAAGTCGCGTTTCCCAGCAATGCAGCCCAGCGAGGTGAGGCAAGGACTTACCTCCACCAAACTTGGACTGAAGAGTCACTGGACTGTGGGGGTCACTTGGACAGAGTCGCTGGATTCGAGGGACCTCGCTCGTCGTGCTGAGAGGAGACCCAAGGGACCGGTAATGCAGCTTTTTGGTGCCTGCGGTTGCAGGGGGAAGATTCCGTCGACCCACTGGAGATTTCTTCGGAGCTTCTGGTGAAGAGAGGAGGCAGACTACCCCCACAGCATGCACAAGCAGGAAAACAGTCGAGAAGGCGGCAGGATCAGCGTTACAGAGTTGCAGTAGTCATCTTTGCTACTATGTTGCAGGTTTGCAGGCTTCCAGCGCGGTCAGCAGTCGATTCCTTGGCAGAAGGTGAAGAGAGAGATGCAGAGGAACTCGGATGAGCTCTTGCATTCGTTATCTGAAGTTTCCCCAGAGACAGAGACCCTAAATAGCCAGAAAAGAGGGTTTGGCTACCTAGGAGAGAGGATAGGCTACTAACACCTGAAGGAGCCTATCAGAAGGAGTCTCTGACGTCACCTGGTGGCACTGGCCACTCAGAGCAGTCCAGTGTGCCAGCAGCACCTCTGTTTCCAGGATGGCAGAGGTCTGGAGCACACTGGAGGAGCTCTGGACACCTCCCAGGGGAGGTGCAGGTCAGGGGAGTGGTCACTCCCCTTTCCTTTGTCCAGTTTCGCGCCAGAGCAGGGCTAAGGGGTCCCCTGAACCGGTGTAGACTGGCTTATGCAGAATTGGGCACATCTGTGCCCAACAAAGCATTTCTAGAGGCTGGGGGAGGCTACTCCTCCCCTGCATTCACACCATTTTCCAAAGGGAGAGGGTGTAACACCCTCTCTCAGAGGTAGTTCTTTGTTCTGCCATCCTGGGACAGGCCTGGCTGGACCCCAGGAGGGCAGATGCCTGTCTGAGGGGTTGGCAGCAGCAGCAGCTGCAGTGAAACCCCAGGAAGGGCAGTTTGGCAGTACCAGGGTCTGTGCTACAGACCACTGGGATCATGGGATTGTGCCAACTATGTCAGGATGGTATAGAGGGGGCAATTCCATGATCATAGACATGTTACATGGCCATATTCGGAGTTACCATTGTGAAGCTACATATAGGTAGTGACCTATATGTAGTGCACGCGTGTAATGGTGTCCCCGCACTCACAAAGTTCAGGGAATTGGCTCTGAACAATGTGGGGGCACCTTGGCTAGTGCCAGGGTGCCCTCACACTAAGTAACTTTGCACCTAACCTTCACCAGGTAAAGGTTAGACATATAGGTGACTTATAAGTTACTTAAGTGCAGTGTAAAATGGCTGTGAAATAACGTGGACGTTATTTCACTCAGGCTGCAGTGGCAGGCCTGTGTAAGAATTGTCAGAGCTCCCTATGGGTGGCAAAAGAAATGCTGCAGCCCAAAGGGATCTCCTGGAACCCCAATACCCTGGGTACCTCAGTACCATATACTAGGGAATTATAAGGGTGTTCCAGTAAGCCAATGTAAATTGGTAAAAATGGTCACTAGCCTGTTAGTGACAATTTGGAAAGAAATGAGAGAGCATAACCACTGAGGTACTGGTTAGCAGAGCCTCAGTGAGACAGTTAGTCACTACACAGGTAACACATTCAGGCACACTTATGAGCACTGGGGCCCTGGGTTACCAGGGTCCCAGTGACACATACAACTAAAACAACATATATACAGTGAAAAATGGGGGTAACATGCCAGGCAAGATGGTACTTTCCTACACAACCCCCCCCCCCAAACGAAGGACAATAAGACTAGCCATGACCTGATGAGTCTTCATTGTCTAAGTGGAAATATCTGGAGAGTCCATCTGCATTGGAGTGGCTACTCCCAGGTCTATGTTCCACTGTATAGTCCATTCCCTGTAGGGATATGGACCACCTCAACAATTTAGGATTTTCACCTTTCATTTGTTTTAGCCAAAGTAGAGGCTTGTGGTCTGTCTGAACAATGAAGTGAGTGCCAAACAGGTATGGCCTCAACTTCTTCAGTGCCCAGACCACAGCAAAGGCCTCCCTCTCAATGGCAGACCAACGCTTTTCTCTAGGGGTCAACCTCCTACTAATAAAAGCAACAGGTTGATCCTGGCCCTCAGAATTAAGTTGTGATAGGACTGCCCCTACTCCTAATTCAGATGCATCAGTTTGGACATAGAATTTTTTAGAGTAACAAGGGCTTTTCAGGACAGGTGCAGAGCACATGGCCTACTTCAGCTCCTCAAAAGCTTTCTGACAGTTTGCTGTCCATAATACCTTTTTAGGCATTTTCTTGGATGTGAGGTCATTAAGAGGGGCTGCAATGGAGCCATAGTTCTTAATGAACCTCCTGTAATACCCAGTGAGGCCTAGGAAGGCTCTCACCTGAGTCTGAGTAGTAGGGGGAACCCAGTCAATAATTGTTTGGATTTTCCCCTGTAGTGGTGCAATCTGTTCCCCACCAACAAGGTGTCCCAGATAAACCACCTTACCCTGCCCTATCTGGCACTTTGAAGCCTTGATAGTGAGGCCTGTCTTTTGCAGGGCCTCCAAAACTTTCCATAAGTGGACCAGGTGATCATCCCAGCTGGAGCTAAAGACAGCTATATCGTCCAAATATGCTGCACTGAAAGCTTCCAGCCCTTGCAGGACTGTGTTCACCAACCTCTGAAAAGTGGCAGGTGCATTTTTCAAACCAAAAGGCATTACAGTAAACTGGTAATGTCCTCCAATGGTTGAAAATGCAGTCTTAGGTTTAGCATCTTCTGACAATTTGATCTGCCAATACCCTGCAGTCAAATCAAAAGTGCTTAGATACTTGGCAGATGCCAGTGTATCTATGAGCTCATCTGCCCTGGGTATAGGGTGAGCATCAGTTTTGGTTACCAAGTTGAGACCTCTATAGTCTACACAAAACCGCATTTCCTTCTTTCCATCTTTGGAATGGGGTTTTGGTACCAGTACCACAGGAGAAGCCCATGGACTGTCAGAGTGCTCAACCACTCCTAGTTCTAACATTTTCTGGACCTCTTGCTTTATGCAGTCCCTGACATGGTCAGGCTGCCTATAGATCTTACTTTTGACAGGCAAGCTGTCTCCAGTATCTATAGTGTGCTCACACCAAGAAGTGGTACCTGGCACAGTAGAGAAGAGTTCAGAGAATTGATCTAGGAGGTTTATGCAATTGTCTTTCTGCTCAGCAGTAAGACAATCAGCCAAAACTACACCTTCCACCAGAGCATCTTGTTCTGTGGAAGAGAAGAGATCAGGTAGAGGATCACTGTCTTCTTCCTGTCCCTCATCTGTTGCCATGAGCAGGGTGAGATCAGCCCTGTCATAGTAGGGTTTCAGGCGGTTTACATGGAGTACCCTAAGGGGACTCCTTGCAGTGCCTAAGTCAACTAAATAGGTGACTTCTCCCTTTTTCTCAACAATTGTGTGGGGTCCACTCCATTTATCTTGGAGTGCTCTTGGGGCCACAGGCTCCAAGACCCACACTTTCTGCCCTGGTTGGTACTGAACCAAAACAGCCTTCTGATCATGCCATTGCTTCTGGAGCTCTTGGCTGGCCTGAAGGTTTTTACTGGCCTTTTTCATGTACTCAGCCATTCTTGATCTGAGGCCAAGTACATAATCCACAATATCCTGCTTAGGAGCTTTTAAAGGTTGTTCCCAACCCTCCTTGACAAGTGTTAGTGGACCCCTAACAGGGTGTCCAAAAAGAAGTTCAAAGGGGTTGAAGCCCACTCCTTTCTGGGGTACCTCCCTGTAGGCAAAAAGGAGGCATGGTAGAAGGATATCCCATCTCCTGCGGAGTTTTTCAGGGAGACCCATAATCAAGCCTTTGAGAGTTTTATTAAATCTCTCCACCAGTCCATTTGTTTGTGGATGGTAGGGTGTTGTGAACTTGTACGTTACACCACACTCCTTCCACATGGCCTTTAAGTATGCAGACATGAAATTGCTTCCCCTGTCTGATACCACTTCCTTTGGGAAGCCCACCCTGGAAAATATTCCCAGGAGGGCCTTTGCCACTGCAGGAGCTGTAGTGGTCCTTAAAGGAATAGCTTCAGGATATCTTGTGGCATGGTCCACTACCACCAAGATAAATCTATTGCCTGAAGCAGTAGGAGGGTCAAGGGGGCCAACTATGTCAACCCCTACCCTTTCAAAGGGAACCCCAACCACAGGCAGTGGAATAAGGGGTGCCTTTGGGGTGCCACCTGTCTTGCCACTGGCTTGACAGGTTTCACAGGACTTACAAAATTCCTTTGTGTCCTCAGACATTCTAGGCCAATGAAACAGGGGAACAAGCCTGTCCCAAGTTTTCATTTGTCCTAGATGCCCAGCTAGGGGAATGTCATGTGCCAGGGTTAGGAGGAACTTTCTGTACTCCTGAGGAATCACTAATCTCCTGGCAGCTCCTGGTTTAGGATCCCTATGCTCAGTGTACAAGAGGTTGTCCTCCCAGTAAACTCTGTGAGAGTCACTGACATCCCCATTAACCTGTTTGACAGCTTGCTGTCTGAGACCCTCTAATGTGGGACAGGTTTGCTGTGCCACACTCAGCTCCTCCCTGGCAGGCCCCCCTTCACCCAAAAGCTCAGCAGTGTCTGCTTCCAGCTCCTCTGGTGTAGGTTCTGCACAGGGAGGGAATTCTTCTTCCTCAGAAGTTGAATCCACTGTAGAGGGAGGGATAGTAGGAAGTGGTTTGCTTCTACTAGCCCTAGCTTTAGGGAGCACTTGGTCCATTGTTCCAGGATCCAAGCTTCCCTGACCTTTTTGCTTTTTGGCCTGAGCCCTTGTCAAAGCAAAAATATGCCCTGGGATGCCCAGCATTGCTGCATGGGCCTCCAACTCCACATCTGACCAAGCTGATGTCTCCAAATCATTTCCTAGTAGACAGTCTACAGGTAAATCTGTGGCTACCACAACTTTCTTTGGACCAGTAACCCCCCCCAGTTGAGATTAACAACAGCCATGGGGTGGCTAAGTGTGTTGTTGTGAGCATCGGTTACTTGGTACTGGTGACCAAGTAGGTGTTGTTCAGGGTGGACCAGTTTCTCTATGACCATAGTCACACTGGCTCCAGTGTCCCTGTAGGCCTGAACCTCAACACCACTTATTAGGGGTAGCTGCTTGTACTTATCCATATTAAGGGGACAAGCAACTAAGGTGGCTAAATCAATAGCCCCCTCAGAGACTAACACAGCCTCTGTGGCCTCCCTAACAAGGCCAACCCCAACTAAGTTACCAATAGTGAGCCCAGCTACTCCCTTGGATTGGCTATTAGTAGGTTTGCTCCCACCACCACTGCTATTAGTAGGGACACTAGGGGTAGCAGTAGGGGTTGTAGTGGTAGGAGCATTGGTGCCTTTCTTTGGACAACTGGGATCTGTTGTCCAATGGCCTTTTATTTTACATAAATAGAACCATGGTTTCTTTTCCTTGTTCTGATTAAAAGAGGATTTGGGCCCACCACCCCCACCAGAGTGTTTTTGTGGGCCTGATGAAGACTCATTTTTAGATTTGTCCCCACCCTCGTCAGAAGACTTACCATCCTTCTTTTTGTTGCCATCTTTGTCACCCCCTGTATGAACTTTTCTGTTCACCCTTGTTCTGACCCATTTGTCTGCCTTCTTTCCCAATTCTTGGGGAGAGGTCAGATCAGAGTCCACCAAGTACTGGTGTAACAAATCAGACACACAATTATTAAGAATATGCTCTCTCAGGATCAAGTTATACAGGCTGTCATAATCAGTAACTTTACTGCCATGTAACCACCCCTCCAAGGCCTTCACTGAATGGTCAATGAAATCAACCCAGTCTTGTGAAGACTCCTTTTTGGTCTCTCTGAACTTTATCCTGTACTGTTCAGTGGTTAAGCCATAACCATCCAGGAGTGCATTCTTAAGAACTTGGAAATTATTAGCATCATTTTCTTTCACAGTAAGGAGCCTATCCCTACCTTTTCCACTAAATGATAGCCATAGGATAGCAGCCCACTGCCTTTGAGGGACATCCTGTACAACACAGGCCCTCTCAAGTGCAGCAAACCACTTGTTAATGTCATCCCCCTCCTTATAAGGGGGAACTATCTTATGCAGATTCCTGGAATCATGCTCTTTTGCAGGATGACTATGGGGAATACTGCTGCTGCCACCATGGGTATCTAAACCCAACTTCTGTCTTTCTTTCTCTAGTTCAAAAGACTGTCTATCCAAATCCAGCTGTTGCTTTTTAAGCTTCAGTCTGGTTTGTTCCACTCTCAACTTATTGAGTTCCCTCTCTAACATTCTGTCATCAGGGTTGGTGGGAGGGATATTCTTAGACACAGAAGAATTAACAGAAGGAGACCTGTCCCTTACAGAAGCCACCCTAACAGCTTGGCTAACAGAAACATCACTACCAGTATGGTGAGAATAAATGCTTTTGCTATGATGTGAGACAACACTATTTGTATGGTGAGGCTCTCCATCATTACCAACTATGCTAGACTGTCTAGTAATGGGCAGACTAGGAAGTTTCTTTCCTGAATCTTTTCCTGGGGGAGTCCCTGGATCAGATTGGGAACCATTTGCTACTTTTTCAACAGATGTGGCCCCTATGGCCTTATCTTGTTCTCTAAGCATGTTAAGCAATAATTCCAAAGAAGGATTCTTCCCTACACTCAAACCTCTCTCTATGCAGAGTCTCCTTGCTCCTTTCCAGCTAAGGCGATCATATGCAAGTTTGGACAGATCTCCATTTTGGCCTGTGCCAGACATTTTTAGAGAGAGTTAAAGTGATAGAAAAAGAGAAAAAAGTTTTCAGAACTTTTTAGAAAGACAGAAAAAAAACTTTTAAAACTTTTAAGAACTTTTTGAAAGTTTAGAAGTACTTTTCAGCACTTAGAAAAGAGTGAAAAGAGGAAAATCAAAACTTTTTGGCTATGTGTATATACACTGACCTTGTTTTGTATATTTTTCTCTTATGAAAAGTACAATGACAAGAGTGGTAAGTAGTCTCAAAGCACTTATCCCAAAACTGCACAACCAATGTAGGAGGCTGGACTGGCTTGTAGTGAGTACCAAGGGGTACTTGCACCTTGCACCAGGCCCAGTTATCCCTTATTAGTGTATAGAGTGTCTAGCAGCTTAGGCTGATAGATAATGGTAGCTTAGCAGAGCAGCTTAGGCTGAACTAGGAGACGTGTGAAGCTACTACAGTACCACTTAGTGTCATATGCACAATATCATAAGAAAACACAATACACAGTTATACTAAAAATAAAGGTACTTTATTTTTAAGACAATATGCCAAAGTATCTTAGAGTGTACCCTCAGTGAGAGAATAGGAAATATACACAAGATATATATACACAATAGCAAAAATATGCAGTATAGTCTTAGAAAACAGTGCAAACAATGTATAGTTACAATAGGATGCAATGGGGAAACATAGGGATAGGGGCAACACAAACCATACACTCCAAAAGTGGAATGTGAACCACGAATGGACCCCAAACCTATGTGACCTTGTAGAGGGTCGCTGGGACTATTAGAAAATAGTGAGAGTTAGAAAAATAACCCTCCCCAAGACCCTGAAAAGTGAGTGCAAAGTGCACTAAAGTTCCCCTAAGGACAAAGAAGTCGTGTTAGAGGAATAATGCAGGAAAGACACAAACCAACAATGCAACAACTGTGGATTTCCAATCTAGGGTACCTGTGGAACAAGGGGACCAAGTCCAAAAGTCACAAGCAAGTCGGAGATGGGCATATGCCCAGGAAATGCCAGCTGTGGATGCAAAGAAGCTTCTACTGGACAGAAGAAGCTGAGGTTTCTGCATGAACAAAAAGGGCTAGAGACTTCCCCTTTGGTGGGCGGATCCCTCTCGTTGTGGAGAGTTGTGCAGAAGTATTTTCCCGCCGAAAGAACGCCAACAAGCCTTGCTAGCTGCAAATCGTGCGTTTAGCGTTTTTGGACGCTGCTGTGGCCCAGGAGGGACCAGGAGGTCGCAAATTGGACCAGGAGAGAGAGGGGACGTCGAGCAAGACAAGGAACCCTCTCAGCAGCAGGTAGCACCCAGAGAAGTGCCAGAAACAGGCACTACGAGGATGCGTGAAATGGTGCTCACCCGAAGTCGCACAAAGGAGTCCCACGTCGCCGGAGACCAACTTAGAATGTCGTGCAATGCAGGTTAGAGTGCCGTGGACCCAGGCTTGGCTGTGCACAATGGATTTCCGCCGGAAGTGCACAGGGGCCGGAGTAGCTGCAAAAGTCGCGGTTCCCAGCAATGCAGCCCAGCGAGGTGAGGCAAGGACTTACCTCCACCAAACTTGGACTGAAGAGTCACTGGACTGTGGGGGTCACTTGGACAGAGTTGCTGGATTCGAGGGACCTCGCTCGTCGTGCTGAGAGGAGACCCAAGGGACCGGTAATGCAGCTTTTTGGTGCCTGCGGTTGCAGGGAGAAGATTCCGTCGACCCACGGGAGATTTCTTCGGAGCTTCTGGTGCAGAGAGGAGGCAGACTACCCCCACAGCATGCACAAGCAGGAAAACAGTCGAGAAGGCGGCAGGATCAGCGTTACAGAGTTGCAGTAGTCGTCTTTGCTACTATGTTGCAGGTTTGCAGGCTTCCAGCGCGGTCAGCAGTCGATTCCTTGGCAGAAGGTGAAGAGAGAGATGCAGAGGAACTCGGATGAGCTCTTGCATTCGTTATCTGAAGTTTCCCCAGAGACAGAGACCCTAAATAGCCAGAAAAGAGGGTTTGGCTACCTAGGAGAGAGGATAGGCTACTAACACCTGAAGGAGCCTATCAGAAGGAGTCTCTGACGTCACCTGGTGGCACTGGCCACTCAGAGCAGTCCAGTGTGCCAGCAGCACCTCTGTTTCCAAGATGGCAGAGGTCTGGAGCACACTGGAGGAGCTCTGGACACCTCCCAGGGGAGGTGCAGGTCAGGGGAGTGGTCACTCCCCTTTCCTTTGTCCAGTTTCGCGCCAGAGCAGGGCTAAGGGGTCCCCTGAACCGGTGTACACTGGCTTATGCAGAATTGGGCACATCTGTGCCCAACAAAGCATTTCCAGAGGCTGGGGGAGGCTACTCCTCCCCTGCCTTCACACCATTTTCCAAAGGGAGAGGGTGTAACACCCTCTCTCAGAGGAAGTTCTTTGTTCTGCCATCCTGGGCCAGGCCTGGCTGGACCCCAGGAGGGCAGATGCCTGTCTGAGGGGTTGGCAGCAGCAGCAGCTGCAGTGAAACCCCAGGAAGGGCAGTTTGGCAGTACCAGGGTCTGTGCTACAGACCACTGGGATCATGGGATTGTGCCAACTATGCCAGGATGGTATAGAGGGGGCAATTCCATGATCATAGACATGTTACATGGCCATATTCGGAGTTACCATTGTGAAGCTACATATAGGTAGTGACCTATATGTAGTGCACGCGTGTAATGGTGTCCCCGCACTCATTAAGTTCAGGGAATTGGCTCTGAACAATGTGGGGGCACCTTGGCTAGTGCCAGGGTGCCCTCACACTAAGTAACTTTGCACCTAACCTTCACCAGGTAAAGGTTAGACATATAGGTGACTTATAAGTTACTTAAGTGCAGTGTAAAATGGCTGTGAAATAACGTGGACGTTATTTCACTCAGGCTGCAGTGGCAGGCCTGTGTAAGAATTGTCAGAGCTCCCTATGTGTGGCAAAAGAAATGCTGCAGCCCATAGGGATCTCCTGGAACCCCAATACCCTGGGTACCTCAGTACCATATACTAGGGAATTATAAGGGTGTTCCAGTAAGCCAATGTAAATTGGTAAAAATGGTCACTAGCCTGTTAGTGACAATTTGGAAAGAAATGAGAGAGCATAACCACTGAGGTACTGGTTAGCAGAGCCTCAGTGAGACAGTTAGTCACTACACAGGTAAAACATTCAGGCACACTTATGAGCACTGGGGCCCTGGGTTACCAGGGTCCCAGTGACACATACAACTAAAACAACATATATACAGTGAAAAATGGGGGCAACATGCCAGGCAAGATGGTACTTTCCTACAGGTATCTTGGACACCCTTAGTGTTTTCTTACACTCCTAGCGACCCTCTACACACTACAGTAGGCCTGGGGTCCATTTGTGGTTCTCATTCCACTTTTGGAGTATATGGTTTGTTTTGCCCCTAGGCCTATTGTCTCCTATTGCATCCTATTGTATTCTACAGTGTTTGCACTACTTTTATAACTGTCTACTTACCTGATTTTGGTTTGTGTGTATATGTTGTCTATTTTACTTACCTCCTAAGCAAGTATATCCTCTGAGATACGTTTGGAAGATTGTCACTAAAATAAAGTACCTTTATTTTTGGTAACTCTGAGTATTGTGTTTCTTATGATACAGTGCTATATGATATAAGTGGTATAGTAGGAGCTTTGCATGTCTCCTAGTTCAGGCTAAGCTGCTCTGCTATAGCTACCTCTATCAGCCTAAGCTGTTAGAACACTAGGTGTAAGTACCATCAGGTACCCACTATAAGCCAGGCCAGCCTCATACACCCTGCTGCCCTGAGTGAGGAGGCTAATGACCTCCTGTGATCCATCTCTGTTGGGCAGTCAGCCATTGTGAATGCCATCCAGGGGCTAGCAGGCCATTTGCAACAAACAAATGCATTCCTGAAGGGTATTCACTCTGGCATGGCGGCCCAACAGAGATCAATCCAGGCTCTGGCCTCTTCTCTGATGGCAGCCATTGTCCCTGTTTCTAGCGTCCCCCCTCTATCTTCCTCTACCCAATCCCAATCCCATTACCCTCAACCCCAACCTATCCCAAGCACACAGGCAGACCTGCATGCACACAGGAAAACACACAGGAGTGGCTCAGGCAAACACAAGCACCACACATCATCCCACAGACACTCACACAAACACCATCCACATGCAGATATACCAACATCCACTGCGTCCACTGTGTCCCCCTCCTCCTCCTCGTCCACCTCTCTCCCAGTTGCGTCTTCATTCACACCTGCATGCACTACATCCTCATCCACTACCTCCATCACCATCACACCTATCACTACACACACGTCATTGGCAGTCACCACCAGCACATCCATGCACACATCCCCTGTGTCCTCTCCCACTGTGTCTGTGCCCCCTCCTCCCAAAGTACACAAATGCAAGCACTCAGACACCCAACAGCCATCCACCTCACAACAGCATCCAGCCCATGCACCTTCACCAAAACACAGCAGACAGACACCTCCTACAACCACCTCCTCTTCCTCCACTCCCAAACCTTCACCCTCTTCTCCCAATGTCCCTAAGAAGATTTTCCTCTCCACCTTTGACCTCTTCCCTACCCCTCCCTCATCCTTCAAGTCGGGCCAGGGTGGCCGGAACCCAGGCGAGCACCTCAGCCACCCAGTCCACTGCCACAGTAGTGTCGACAACTACTGCAGGTGGGAGTGGATCCCGGGAACCAGCCAGCAGCACTGAAAGTGTGCCTGCACCAGGTGCATCAAGAAAGGGCAATGAGGCACCACCAGCTGCGAAAGGAAAGGGCAAGGAAGCACCATCAGCTGCAAAAGGGAAAGGCAAGGGGCCTACACCTTCAGGCAGGAAGGACAGGAGGCCTGGTGCTGGGACAGCACTGCCACCAGCACCACTGCCAGCAGCAGCAGCCCCAGGAGGCAGCCGTCCGAGGCTGCAGGGGAAGGGCTGGAGCCTCCCCCACCACTGCCAGCACCGCCACCAGCACCACTGCCAGCAGCAGCAGCCCCAGTGGACAGCCATCCAAGGCTGCAGGGGAAGGGCTGGAGACTCCCCCACCAGTGCCAGCACCGCCACCAGCACCACTGTCAGCAGCAGCAACCCGAGTGGGCAGCTGTCCGAGGCTGTAGGGGAAGGGTTGGAGCCTACCCCCACCACTGCCAGCACCGCCACCAGCACTGCCACCAGCACCACTGAGCAGCGTCACTGCCGGCGGGCAGTGTGTAGTCCTGCCTCATTGGGCTGTATTGCGTCCTGGACCCTGCAAATCCTGTAGGTGTGACACCCAGGTGACTGTGACCTTGCACTCCCCAAGATCTGCATCACAGGGCACAATGCCCCCTCCAGAACCAGTGGAAGAAGCCGTCCACTCACCGCATCCTTTCCAGGAAGAAGCACACTGGGCACAATGCCCCCTCTGGAACCAGTGGAAGAAGCCATCCACTAGAGAGACTGTGGCCTTGCACTCCCCAGGACCAAGCAGTGGGCAAACCACCCACTTGAGAGACTGTGGCCTTGCACTCCCCAGGACCATGCAGTCGGAAAACCACCCACTTGAGAGACTGTGGCTTTGCACTCCCCAGGACCAAGCAGTAGTCAAACCACCCATTTGAGAGACTCTGGCTTTGCACTCCCCTGGACCAAGCAGTGGGCAAACCACCCACTTGAGAGACTGTGGCTTTGCACTCTCCAGGACCAAGCAGTGGGCAAACCATCCACTTGAGAGACTGTGGCCTTGCACCCCCCAGGACCAAGCAGTAGGCAAACCACCCACTTGAGAGACTGTGGCTTTGCACTCCCCCGGACCAAGCAGTGGGCAAACCACCCACTTGAGAGACCGTGGCCTTGCACTCCCCAGGACCAAGCAGTAGGCAAACCACCCACTTGAGAGACTGTGGCTTTGCACTCCCCAGGACCAAGCAGTGGCAAACCACCCACTTGAGACCGTGGCTTTGCACTCCCCAGGACCAAGCAGTGGCAAACCACCCACTTGAGAGACTGTGGCTTTGCACTCCCCAGGACCAAGCAGTGGGCAACCCACCCACTTGAGAGACTGTGGCCTTGGACTCCACAGGACATCACACAGGGCATGTAGCCCCCTCCAGTGCCATTGGCGTTGTAACATCTTCCGGCTGAGGTGCCCCCCCCCCATTCCCTGTACCCCTGAGGTGCCTTCCTACCCCTGAGGTGCCTGCGCATTTTCGACCTGATGCCCCAGCATTTTCTCTCCGTGTTGTTGCAGGACTGAGGTGGGGCCTTGGCCTATGTGACATTGAGGACTGGGCAGTGCCCCTACATTTGTAAATATGTATATACTTGTGGATTTTGATGCACTTATTCGTATTATTTTATCGTATTACACTCACTTTGTTCCAATCGTTTTGTCCTTGCACTATTCCTGAGGGAAACGGGGTGGATATATAAGGTTGCTGCATCTGCTTATGTGTATGGTGTTGGAGGTGGGGGTGTCGCGTGTTACTTGTGTGTGTCACTCTCTTTTTCCTCCCCTCTCCCTTGTGTGCTAGGCGGCAGTACTCACAGTGGTCGTCTTCGCCAGCGTTGCTGCTCATAATGCAGGAAAAGGTAGACGAGCATCGGGAAAATGTGCAACTCGGGCTTATTGGCATTGTGGTTGTTCCTTGAGTCTCCAGAGGTGAGTCCTTTGACTTCGGTGTTCTGTTTCTGCTGTGCTTTTGATGTCATTGGTTCCGCCCCGGAAAAGGTGGCAGATAGGCCTGTCATAATACAGTGGGCAGTATATTGTCTTCCGCCTAGCTGTTGGCGATTACTGCCATGGTGCTTGTTACTACTGCTGTGGTGGTCGGTGTATTAAAGTGGCTGTCTGTCTTAGCAGTTTCTGCCATGGTCATAATTACTTTTTTTTTGCTGCCGGCTTGTTGGTGGTATTACCGCAGCTTCATCACCGACCGCAAGGGTTGTAATGAGGGCCTGTGTGTTGAAAAAAGGCACTTTTAGAAAGTAGGCATTTTCTTGCTTAAACCATTCTGTGACTCTGCTTGGCTGTGGTTTCCCTTTCTGGGTCAGTTTGAAAGTTGGGCTGTTTGCACCTCTCCTCTTAATAGTGACAGAAATGGAGCTGGGGTATAGTCTGCATATCCTGATGGGCCATCTGGGCTGAGGGGAGGGGAAGAGTGGTCAATTACACCTGAAAGGGCTGTGCCTGCCCTCACACAATGCAGTCTCCAACCCCCTGGTGTGTGTCTGGGGCCTGGCCTGGGACGTAGACGTGCAATGCACCATGGGACATGAAAACAACTTCTCTTTGAAGTAGGCCTACTTCAAGGACAGAAAGGAGTATAATAAGAGCACCCAAAATCACTGAAAATCAGATTACTTCAGGAACCAAGAGGAACCTCTACCAAGGAGAAGAGCTGGAGAAGCTGGAGGAGGATTACTGCCCCTTTGCCTGTGACTGTGCTTTGCTGGGTTGGCCTGCAGTAGCTGTTTCTACCTGAGAGAGGACAAAGGCTGACTTTTGTATGACTTCCCATTGGTGATGAATCTCCAAGGGCTTGAAACTGAACTTGCGTCTTGTTGTTGAAGTCTCAGAGACAACAAAGGCTTCTCTCTGCCAGCACTCATCTCTGCTGAGAGCCCTGCCTGCCAAGTGATGCCCTAACCTGTCTCTGGGCCCTTGAAAGGTGAAGCTGGTGGAAAAGGACAGAGATCGACGCAAAAAATACCGCTCAGGGCAACTTTCAACACACCACCCACCTCGAGGCTGCAAAACGATACACCGCCAGCCTCGCTGCTAACATCGATGCTCCACCTGCATCGCGGCTGGAAGATCGATGCAACGCAGCTGAAGAAACAATGCGCAACACCTGCAGCAGCTGCTGTTAACAACAAGCCCCCAAGCAGCGCGGATCCTGGACACCGTGCAACCTTTCAACACAGCATCGCTGGGTGCGGAATATCAACTCAAAGCCTGCCCGGACACGATGTGCCCATCTGGATCAACGCATTACTCTCTTGCGGGAGAGAAGAAACAATGCACGCCGACCTGACCAGAGGAGGAACAGTGTACGTTCTCGCTTGTGAGTGAGAAATCGATGCATCGCTGGCCTTTTTTGACACACACTCGCCCGTGCGGCTTTATTTTGATGCTAGCCAGGTACTTTTGTACGCTAACAATGTTCTCACTGTTTTCTAAGGATTTAAGACTCTTATTATTTTAAAATGTACATCTTGACTTGTGTATGTTGGATTTTTGTTGTTTGGTCTTCTTTTGTTTAGATGCATATTATCTATTTTTCTTAACCTGTTTTGTGTCATTTTGTAGTGTTTTCATTGAGTTACTGTGTGTGTTGGCACAAATATTTTACACATTGCTTCTGAAGTTAAGCCTGCCTGCTCGTGCTAAGCTACCAAGGGGGTGAGCGGAGGTTAACTGAGGGTGATTCTCCTTTAGCCTGATTAGAGTGAGAGTCCTTGCTTGGGCAAGGGGTAACCTGAACGCCAACCGAAGACCCCATGACTAACATTAGTGATCAATGTTTGTGATTGGACTTGTATTTGAACTTGACATACAATGATTAAGTGTACACTACTGTTTTCAGCGCAGACCATTATGTGACCACATATTACTTATCTTTATGAATTTAGCTTTTTCTCTTTTTGGACTCTTTATTCTACTTCCATATTTTTGCTGATCCCCTGATTGACTTTTGAACTTCATTGGAAACTTGTTTTTCTGCCTTTGGAACTTTGCACTTTTAACTCGTCATCATGTCTCAATCTGGAGATGCATCATCTGGAGATGCTTTTAATTTAGGGAAACTGGAAAGCTATACAGTTGCACAGCTGAGGCAGTTCTGCAAAAACCTTGCTTGTCCCATTAACGGCTCCACCAGGAAGGATGAGCTGCAAAAGGCACAGAAGGCCTGGGTGACAGCCAAGGAAGCTGAGGGGCACACAGAGTGGGAGGTTGAGGATGAGAAGTAGGAAGAATAATCTATTCACAATAGTGTAGTGGGTGGGCCTGTTATGTCCAGGGAGGTCACTGGATGATTGGGTGAAGTGCAGTAAGGTAACAACGTATAAGGGACTTTACAATTTGATTGCTTGGGAGCACTTGTACAGTTTATGTTTTCCAGAGCTGCGCCAGCACCTAATTGACAGCAAGCTGCCTGACCCCAGGAAGCTTGCACAGGAAGCGGACCATTGGGAGAGCACCAGGGTCCAAAGGGTGGGCAGGGTCTCCATCAGAAGAAGTGGGGGGGTAAGGAGAAACAGGGGGAGTTCTCTAAAGGGCCCCAACCTAGTTCCCATGATAAAAAATCCCAGCCCCCAGTAGAAAAGAAACCATGGATCTCTCCAGGGAAACCTGCAGAAAAGGGGTCCCACAAGTGCTTTGCATTTGATAAGGAGTGTCACATGAGAGGGGATCCCAAATGTGTGACAGTGCGGACCACCCTGACATCCCTTTTTCGGAACACGGTCGGGCTGGCAGTCCGCATTTCAGGACGCCAGAAACAATGCAACCCTTTTTTGTGCTCGTTTAGCGTTTTTTGCTACGGTGAGGCCCAGGAGGAACACTTTGTGCTCTGGGTTGTGTCGCAGCCCCTGGCAACCTCCCTTACTTTCCCTTCCTACTTAGCTACTTGGGTCCTTTCTCTTTTTTCTTTTTTTTTCTCATTTTTCTTTGTTCTTCATGTCTTTTTTCTTCTTTGTCTTCCATATTGTCTTCTTCCTTGATGTTTGTCTTCCCAGCATGCCCTTTTCCTTTTCCTTTTCTACTTGGTCTTTTTTCTCATTAATGTCTATGTGGTCTTTTCCAATCCAAAATAGTGTTGTATGCTCTTCCTGTTTTGTCACTTCTTGTTATATGCTATATAAGCACTGCAGTTCTCTCCTTCCTTGCGTTGCAAACACTTCCATCTTGGTGGTGATCCTCGCTCCTGTTTCCAGTTTTCTACTCGCTCCTGATTCTTCTCTGTAGAACTGACTTCTATTTTTTGCTTTTTTTCATTGTTGTTTCCTCTTTTTCAAGAGTTCCTGCAATAGAAGTTTTTTCCCATTACTTAGGTTTTTCCTCTGGGACTCCTGGAGGGTACTGTCTGCCTTGGCGTTTTTTCCAGTCGGCAGCAGCATGGCTACTAGAAGGGGTTGCCCTTATCTTGGCCAGTCCAGAACCAGTAAGAAACCAGGCATCTCTCCAAGTACTTCAGCCTACGGTGGTAACAGACGTGCAGACTGTGACAAAATGTCCCAAGTGGAAACCGGCACACACTGGTGATCAGTCACAGGGTTTGGCCAGTATAGCACTTGGGGAGGAGTTGGTTCCAGGTGGGTGGGAGCCAGCTGAGATGACCCTTGTCTCACTAGGGGACAGTGATATGGTCCAAAGGACCCTCATGTCTGATAACGCTAATAAGTACAGGTGGTGGGTGTGAGAAGGTAGCCTCTTTCTAGCCTTGTTACCCCCACTTTTGGCCTGTTTGTGAGTGTATGTCAGGGTGTTTGTCACTGTTTTCACTGTCTCACTGGGATCCTGATAGCCAGGCCCCAGTGCTCATAGTGAAAACACTATGTTTTCAGTATGGTTGTTATGTGTCACTGGGATCCTGCTGGTCAGGACCCCAGTGCTCATAGGTTTGTGGCCTATATGTATGTGTCACTGGGACCCTGTCACACAGGGCCCCAGTGCTCATAGGTGTGCATGTACATGTTCCCTGTGTGGTGCCTAACTGTCTCACTGAGGCTCTGCTAACCAGAACCTCAGTGGTTATGCTCTCTCATTACTTTCAAATTGTCACTAACAGGCTAGTGACCAATGTTACCAATTTACATTGGCTTACTGGAACACCCTTATAATTCCCTAGTATATGGTACTGAGGTACCCAGGGTATTGGGGTTCCAGGAGATCCCTATGGGCTGCAGCATTTCTTTTGCCACCCATAGGGAGCTCTGACAATTCTTACACAGGCCTGCCACTGCAGCCTGAGTGAAATAACGTCCACGTTATTTCACAGCCATTTTACACTGCACTTAAGTAACTTATAAGTCACCTATATGTCTAACCTTTACCTGGTAAAGGTTAGGTGCAAAGTTACTTAGTGTGAGGGCACCCTGGCACTAGCCAAGGTGCCCCCACATTGTTCAGAGCCAATTCACTGAACTTTGTGAGTGCGGGGACACCATTACACGCGTGCACTACATATAGGTCACTACCTATATGTAGCTTCACCATGGTAACTCCGAATATGGCCATGTAACATGTCTATGATCATGGAATTGCCCCCTCTATGCCATCCTCGCATTGTTGGTACAATTCCATGATCCCAGTGGTCTGTAGCACAGACCCTGGTACTGCCAAACTGCCCTTCCTGGGGTTTCACTGCAGCTGCTGCTGCTGCCAACCCCTCAGACAGGCAGCTGCCCTCCTGGGGTCCAGCCAGGCCTGGCCCAGGATGGCAGAACAAAGAACTTCCTCTGAGAGAGGGTGTGACACCCTCTCCCTTTGGAAAATGGTGTGAAGGCAGGGGAGGAGTAGCCTCCCCCAGCCTCTGGAAATGCTTTGTTGGGCACAGATGTGCCCAATTCTGCATAAGCCAGTCTACACCGGTTCAGGGACCCCTTAGCCCCTGCTCTGGCGCGAAACTGGACAAAGGAAAGGGGAGTGACCACTCCCCTGACCTGCACCTCCCCTGGGAGGTGTCCAGAGCTCCTCCAGTGTGCTCCAGACCTCTGCCATCTTGGAAACAGAGGTGCTGCTGGCACACTGGACTGCTCTGAGTGGCCAGTGCCACCAGGTGACGTCAGAGACTCCTGCTGATAGGCTCCTTCAGGTGTTAGTAGCCTATCCTCTCTCCTAGGTAGCCAAACCCTCTTTTCTGGCTATTTAGGGTCTCTGTCTCTGGGGAAACTTCAGATAACGAATGCATGAGCTCAGCCGAGTTCCTCTGCATCTCCCTCTTCACCTTCTGATAAGGAATCGACCGCTGACCGCGCTGGAAGCCTGCAAACCTGCAACATAGTAGCAAAGACGACTACTGCAACTCTGTAACGCTGATCCTGCTGCCTTCTCGACTGTTTTCCTGCTTGTGCATGCTGTGGGGGTAGTCTGCCTCCTCTCTGCACCAGAAGCTCCGAAGAAATCTCCCGTGGGTCGACGGAATCTTCCCCCTGCAACCGCAGGCACCGAAAAGCTGCATTACCGGTCCCTTGGGTCTCCTCTCAGCACGACGAGCGAGGTCCCTCGAATCCAGCGACACCATCCAAGTGACCCCCACAGTCCAGTGACTCTTCAGCCCAAGTTTGGTGGAGGTAAGTCCTTGCCTCACCTCGCTGGGCTGCATTGCTGGGGACCGCGACTTTGCAAGCTACTCCGGCCCCTGTGCACTTCCGGCGGAAATCCTTCGTGCACAGCCAAGCCTGGGTCCACGGCACTCTAACCTGCATTGCACGACTTTCTAAGTTGGTCTCCGGCGACGTGGGACTCCTTTGTGCAACTTCGGCGAGCACCGTTTCACACATCCTCGTAGTGCCTGTTTCTGGCACTTCTCCGGGTGCTACCTGCTTCAGTGAGGGCTCTTTGTCTTGCTCGACGTCCCCTCTCTCTGCAGGTCCAATTTGCGACCTTCTGGTCCCTCCTGGGCCCCAGCAGCGTCCAAAAACGCCAAACGCACGATTTGCGTGTAGCAAGGCTTGTTGGCGTCCATCCGGCGGAAAAACACTTCTGCACGACTCTCCAAGGCGTGGGGGATCCATCCTCTAAAGGGGAAGTCTCTAGCCCTTGTCGTTCCTGCAGTATTCACAGTTCTTCAGCCTAGTAAGAGCTTCTTTGCACCAACCGCTGGCATTTCTTGGGCATCTGCCCATCTCCGAGCTGCTTGTGACTTTTGGACTTGGTCCCCTTGTTCCACAGGTACCCTCAGTCAGGAATCCGTCGTTGTTGCACTGCTGATTTGTGTTTTCCTTGCATTCTCCCTCTAACACGACTATTTTGTCCTTAGGGGAACTTTAGTGCACTTTGCACTCACTTTTCAGGGTCTTGGGGAGGGTTATTTTTCTAACTCTCACTATTTTCTAATAGTCCCAGCGACCCTCTACAAGGTCACATAGGTTTGGGGTCCATTCGTGGTTCGCATTCCACTTCTGGAGTATATGGTTTGTGTTGCCCCTATCCCTATGTTTCCCCATTGCATCCTATTGTAACTATACATTGTTTGCACTGTTTTCTAAGACTATACTGCATATTTTTGCTATTGTGTATATATATCTTGTGTATATTTCCTATACTCTCACTGAGGGTACACTCTAAGATACTTTGGCATATTGTCATAAAAATAAAGTACCTTTATTTTTAGTATAACTGTGTATTGTGTTTTCTTATGATATTGTGCATATGACACTAAGTGGTACTGTAGTAGCTTCACACGTCTCCTAGTTCAGCCTGAGCTGCTTTGCTAAGCTACCATTATCTATCAGCCTAAGCTGCTAGTCACCCTATACACTAATAAGGGATAACTGGGCCTGGTGCAAGGTGCAAGTACCCCTTGGTACTCACTACAAGCCAGTCCAGCCTCCTACATTGGTTGTGCAGTGGTGGGATAAGTGCTTGAGACTACTTACCACTCTTGTCATTGTACTTTTCATAAGAGAAAAATATACAAAACAAGGTCAGTGTATATACACATAGCCAAAAAGTTTTGCATTTCCTCTTTTCACTCTTTTCTAAGTGCTGAAAAGTACTTCTAAAACTTTCAAAAAGTTCTTAAAAGTTTAAAAAAGTTTTTTCTGTCTTTCCAAAAAGTTCTGAAAACTTTTTTCTCTTTTTCTATCACTTTAACTCTCTCTAAAAAATGTCTGGCACAGGAAAAAATGTTGAACTGTCCAAACTTGCATATGATCACCTTAGCTGGAAAGGAGCAAGGAGTCTCTGCATAGAGAGAGGTTTGAGTGTAGGGAAGAATCCTTCCTTAGAACTGTTAATTAATATGCTTAGAGTACAGGATAAGGCCATAAGTGCCCAATCTGTAGAAAAAGTAGCTAATGGTTCTCAATCTGATCCAGGGACTCCCCCAGGAAAAGGTTCAGGAAAGAAACTTCTCAGCCTGCCCATTACTAGACAGTCTAGCATAGTTGGTACAGAGGTTGAATCACACCATACTAATGGTGTGCTCTCACATTATACTGGTAGCCAAGCTGTTAGGGTGCCCTCTGTAAGGGACAGGTCTCCTTCTGTTCATTCCCATCATACCTCTGTATCTAGAAATGTCCCTCCCACCCACCCTGATGACAGATTGTTAGAAAGGGAGCTCAATAGATTGAGAGTGGAACAAACCAGACTGAAGCTCAAGAAGCAACAGCTGGATTTGGATAGACAGTCTTTAGAATTAGAGAAGGAAAGACAGAAGTTGGGTTTAGATACCCATGGTGGCAGCAGCAGTATTCCCCATAGTCATCCTGCAAAAGAGCATGATTCCAGGAATCTGCACAAGATAGTTCCCCCTTACAAGGAGGGGGATGACATTAACAAGTGGTTTGCTGCACTTGAGAGGGCCTGTGCTGTACAGGATGTCCCTCACAGGCAGTGGGCTGCTATCCTATGGCTATCATTCACTGGAAAAGGTAGGGATAGGCTCCTTACTGTAAAAGAAAATGATGCTAATAATTTCCAAGTTCTTAAGAATGCACTCCTGGATGGTTATGGCTTAACCACTGAACAGTACAGGATAAAGTTCAGAGATACCAAAAAGGAGTCTTCACAAGACTGGGTTGATTTCATTGACCAGGCAGTGAAGGCCTTGGAGGGGTGGTGACATGGCAGTAAAGTTACTGATTATGAAAGCCTGTATAACACAATCCTGAGAGAGCATATACTTAATAATTGTGTGTCTGATTTGTTGCACCAGTACCTGGTAGACTCTGATCTGACCTCTCCCCAAGAATTGGGAAAGAAGGCAGACAAATGGGTCAGAACAAGGGTGAACAGAAAAGTTCATACAGGGGGTGACAAAGATGGCAATAAGAAAAAAGATGGTGAAAAATCTCAAGATAAGCATGGGGATAAGGGTAAAACCAAAGATCCCACTTCAAATCTTAAACACTCTTCAGAGGGTGGGGATAAAACAAATTCTTCCTCTTCTTCCCAACCTGCACACATTAAAAAGCCTTGGTGCTTTGTGTGTAAAAATAGAGGCCATAGGCCAGGGGATAAGTCCTGTCCAGGTAAACCCCCTGAGCCTACCACCACTAATACATCAAGCTCTAGTGCCCCTAGCAGTAGTGGTACTAGTGGTGGGACTGCTGGCAACAGTCAAGCAAAGGGTGTAGTTGGGTTCACTTATGGGTCCATAGTGGAAACTGATGTAATCAGTCCCAAGACAGTTTCTGTCACACCTAGTGGCATTGGCCTTGCCACACTGGCTGCTTGTCCCCTTACAATGGATAAGTACAGGCAGACAGTTTCAATAAATGGTGTTGAGGCCTTGGCCTACAGGGACACAGGTGCCAGTTTCACTTTGGTGACTGACAACCTAGTGCACCCTGATCAACACATCATTGGACAACAGTATAAGATTATTGATGTCCATAACTCCACTAAGTTTCTTCCCTTAGCTATAATTCAGTTTAGTTGGGGTGGAGTTACTGGCCCTAAGCAGGTGGTGGTATCACTTAGCTTACCTGTAGACTGTCTCTTAGGTAATGACCTAGAGGCCTCAGGTTGGGCTGATGTAGAGTTTTATGCCCATGCAGCCATGCTGGGCATCCCTGAGGAATTGTTCCCTCTCATTTCAAGTGAAATGAAAAAGCAAAGGAGAGAAGGCCTGAAAATTCAGGATCCCTCTCCATCAACAGGTAAAAAGGGTATCACAGTATCCCCTAACCACCCTACCATTCAGGATACTATTCCTGTGGTAGGAGAAACCTCTCCTGGGGTGGCACCTGTTCCAAGGGAATCATCAGCTGGCAAAGCTGGACTCCCTGAGGTGGAAGTACCTCTCTGTGGGATAACTAACATTGGTGAGAAAAACAGCACCATTTTAGTTAACATGGAGCATCCCTCCAACCCTCCCAGAGAAACTTTAGTGCAGAAACCCTGCACTACCTCACAACACTTAGGACAGCATCCCTGCCCTAGTGTGGAGCTCATAGGACAGCATCCCTGCCCTGCTCCAACTCAAGAGAAACAGCATCCCTGTTCTCTCTTCCAGCCAGATGGACAAAGTTTTTGCCCAGCTATGGCTTTTCTGAGACAGCATCCCTGTCTGGCATTTCCATTACTACAAATAGGTTCAGTGGACAATTCCCACTGCTCTAAACTAAAACTTACTGATAGAAACTCTGAAAATACATCTTCACATTGTTGCTTAGCTAAAAAACTTCAAACAGGGTGGTTTACATCCCCACAGGGAAGTAACCATATAGTGGATTATAAAGGGAGTAACCAGTCTATTGCAGAGCTACTCTCTACTTATCACCACTTAGACAATAAAGTCTCAACTGGCCAAGGTTAGCCTTATTGTCCTTCGTTTGGGGGGGGGTTGTGTGAGAAGGTAGCCTCTTTCTAGCCTTGTTACCCCCACTTTTGGCCTGTTTGTGAGTGTATGTCAGGGTGTTTGTCACTGTTTTCACTGTCTCACTGGGATCCTGATAGCCAGGCCCCAGTGCTCATAGTGAAAACACTATGTTTTCAGTATGGTTGTTATGTGTCACTGGGATCCTGCTGGTCAGGACCCCAGTGCTCATAGGTTTGTGGCCTATATGTATGTGTCACTGGGACCCTGTCACACAGGGCCCCAGTGCTCATAGGTGTGCATGTACATGTTCCCTGTGTGGTGCCTAACTGTCTCACTGAGGCTCTGCTAACCAGAACCTCAGTGGTTATGCTCTCTCATTACTTTCAAATTGTCACTAACAGGCTAGTGACCAATTTTACCAATTTACATTGGCTTACTGGAACACCCTTATAATTCCCTAGTATATGGTACTGAGGTACCCAGGGTATTGGGGTTCCAGGAGATCCCTATGGGCTGCAGCATTTCTTTTGCCACCCATAGGGAGCTCTGACAATTCTTACACAGGCCTGCCACTGCAGCCTGAGTGAAATAACGTCCACGTTATTTCACAGCCATTTTACACTGCACTTAAGTAACTTATAAGTCACCTATATGTCTAACCTTTACCTGGTAAAGGTTAGGTGCAAAGTTACTTAGTGTGAGGGCACCCTGGCACTAGCCAAGGTGCCCCCACATTGTTCAGAGCCAATTCACTGAACTTTGTGAGTGCGGGGACACCATTACACGCGTGCACTACATATAGGTCACTACCTATATGTAGCTTCACCATGGTAACTCCGAATATGGCCATGTAACATGTCTATGATCATGGAATTGCCCCCTCTATGCCATCCTCGCATTGTTGGTACAATTCCATGATCCCAGTGGTCTGTAGCACAGACCCTGGTACTGCCAAACTGCCCTTCCTGGGGTTTCACTGCAGCTGCTGCTGCTGCCAACCCCTCAGACAGGCAGCTGCCCTCCTGGGGTCCAGCCAGGCCTGGCCCAGGATGGCAGAACAAAGAACTTCCTCTGAGAGAGGGTGTGACACCCTCTCCCTTTGGAAAATGGTGTGAAGGCAGGGGAGGAGTAGCCTCCCCCAGCCTCTGGAAATGCTTTGTTGGGCACAGATGTGCCCAATTCTGCATAAGCCAGTCTACACCGGTTCAGGGACCCCTTAGCCCCTGCTCTGGCGCGAAACTGGACAAAGGAAAGGGGAGTGACCACTCCCCTGACCTGCACCTCCCCTGGGAGGTGTCCAGAGCTCCTCCAGTGTGCTCCAGACCTCTGCCATCTTGGAAACAGAGGTGCTGCTGGCACACTGGACTGCTCTGAGTGGCCAGTGCCACCAGGTGACGTCAGAGACTCCTGCTGATAGGCTCCTTCAGGTGTTAGTAGCCTATCCTCTCTCCTAGGTAGCCAAACCCTCTTTTCTGGCTATTTAGGGTCTCTGTCTCTGGGGAAACTTCAGATAACGAATGCATGAGCTCAGCCGAGTTCCTCTGCATCTCCCTCTTCACCTTCTGATAAGGAATCGACCGCTGACCGCGCTGGAAGCCTGCAAACCTGCAACATAGTAGCAAAGACGACTACTGCAACTCTGTAACGCTGATCCTGCCGCCTTCTCGACTGTTTTCCTGCTTGTGCATGCTGTGGGGGTAGTCTGCCTCCTCTCTGCACCAGAAGCTCCGAAGAAATCTCCTGTGGGTCGACGGAATCTTCCCCCTGCAACCGCAGGCACCGAAAAGCTGCATTACCGGTCCCTTGGGTCTCCTCTCAGCACGACGAGCGAGGTCCCTCGAATCCAGCGACACCGTCCAAGTGACCCCCACAGTCCAGTGACTCTTCAGCCCAAGTTTGGTGGAGGTAAGTCCTTGCCTCACCTCGCTGGGCTGCATTGCTGGGGACCGCGACTTTGCAAGCTACTCCGGCCCCTGTGCACTTCCGGCGGAAATCCTTCGTGCACAGCCAAGCCTGGGTCCACGGCACTCTAACCTGCATTGCACGACTTTCTAAGTTGGTCTCCGGCGACGTGGGACTCCTTTGTGCAACTTCGGCGAGCACCGTTTCGCGCATCCTCTTAGTGCCTGTTTCTGGCACTTCTCCGGGTGCTACCTGCTTCAGTGAGGGCTCTTTGTCTTGCGCGGCGTCCCCTCTCTCTGCAGGACCAATTTGCGACCTTCTGGTCCCTCCTGGGCCCCAGCAGCGTCCAAAAACGCCAAACGCACGATTTGCGTGTAGCAAGGCTTGTTGGCGTCCATCTGGCGGGAAAACACTTCTGCACGACTCTCCAAGGCGTGGGGGATCCATTCTCCAAAGGGGAAGTCTCTAGCCCTTGTCGTTCCTGCAGTATTCACAGTTCTTCAGCCTAGTAAGAGCTTCTTTGCACCAACCGCTGGCATTTCTTGGGCATCTGCCCATCTCCGAGCTGCTTGTGACTTTTGGACTTGGTCCCCTTGTTCCACAGGTACCCTCAGTCAGGAATCCGTCGTTGTTGCACTGCTGATTTGTGTTTTCCTTGCATTCTCCCTCTAACACGACTATTTTGTCCTTAGGGGAACTTTAGTGCACTTTGCACTCACTTTTCAGGGTCTTGGGGAGGGTTATTTTTCTAACTCTCACTATTTTCTAATAGTCCCAGCGACCCTCTACAAGGTCACATAGGTTTGGGGTCCATTCGTGGTTCGCATTCCACTTCTGGAGTATATGGTTTGTGTTGCCCCTATCCCTATGTTTCCCCATTGCATCCTATTGTAACTATACATTGTTTGCACTGTTTTCTAAGACTATACTGCATATTTTTGCTATTGTGTATATATATCTTGTGTATATTTCCTATCCTCTCACTGAGGGTACACTCTAAGATACTTTGGCATATTGTCATAAAAATAAAGTACCTTTATTTTTAGTATAACTGTGTATTGTGTTTTCTTATGATATTGTGCATATGACACTAAGTGGTACTGTAGTAGCTTCACACGTCTCCTAGTTCAGCCTGAGCTGCTTTGCTAAGCTACCATTATCTATCAGCCTAAGCTGCTAGACACCCTATACACTAATAAGGGATAACTGGGCCTGGTGCAAGGTGCAAGTACCCCTTGGTACTCACTACAAGCCAGTCCAGCCTCCTACAGTGGGTGACCATCAATGGACAGGGGGTGGAGGCTCTGAGAGACACAGGAGCCAGTGTACTTCACCAAGTAGTTGCACTGGACAACTCAGAGCACCTGTGAAGAGTGGCGCAGGTTCCCTTTGAATGGGGGGGGGGGTCTCAGGTCCCTTGAAGGTAGCTGTTAGTCCAAACATGCATGTAGATTGATTGCTTGGCAATAACCTGGAGGATTCCCCTTAGCAGGAGGTGGAACACCGGTCACACTTGGAAATATTGGGTCTGCCTGGGTAGGGGTGCGTGTGTCTACCTGGTCTATGGCAGCCCGTCAGGGTGATCAGGGGACCCTGGAGCCTGAAAGAGTGGCCCAGGTGTCTGCCAGGAGGAGGAAGGGCAAGGGGCGTGGGAAACCAGCACCAGAAGTTCCCACAGTCCAGGAGGAGGCTGAACCTGAAGGAGAGGCCCTGGAGCTTACTGGGGAACAGGTGGCTGGACTGGGCGATGCCCTGAGCTGTCACAGTGGCAGCAGGAAAGGAGACACACAAGGGAAGCATTCTGTGAGGCACAGAAAACAGGCCCTACTCTGGAGGGTTTGCGGCAGCAGGCTGAAGACCAGGCATCTGGCAAGGAGCCTGGATCACATTAGATTTACTGGGAGGATGGCCTCCTATATAGTGAGCCCAAGGTTCCCGAGCCTGGGTCAGCCCGTGTGCTGGTGGTACCCCAGTGTCTCAGAGCTCTCCTACTGGGTCCGGCTCATGATGTGACATTAGGTGGACATTTGGGTCAGGACAAGACCTTTTAACGGCTTGTCACCCACTTTTACTGGCCCCCTAATGTTAGGCACTCTGATACTCATTGTATGTCTTGCCCAACTTGTCAGGCAAGTGGCAAGAGTGGGGGAAACGCAAGGCACAACCTTTCCCTGTGGTTAGTACCCCCTTTGAAAGTGTTGGTATTGACATTGTGGGGCCTTTGGATCCCAAGACAGCCATTGGCAACAGGTTTATCCTGGTCTTGGTGGACCTTGCTACCCGGTACCTGGAAGCCAGTCATTTGAGATCGATCACTGCCCCTGTGCTGGGCTGTTCATTGATGGGGGTTTTTACCTGCATGGGATTCCACAGGGAGGAGGTGTCCGATAGGAGTACCAACTTCATATCACCATATATGAAGTCTCTGTGGAAGGTGTGTGGGGTAACGTACAAGTTCACCACACCTTACCACCCACAAAGCAATGGTCTGGTAGAGAGATTCAACCACACCTAGAAAGGCACGATAATGGGCCTGTCAAAGCCCTTGAGGCGGAAGGGGGTGTCCTCTTTCTATGCCTTCTGTTCGCTTACAGGGAGGTGCCTCAAAAAGGGATTGGCTTTAGTCCTTTTGAGCTGTTATATGGCCACTCTGTGAGGGGACCTTTGAGTCTGGTAAAGGAGGCTTTGGAGAATGCCCCTAGTAAACCCCTCAGGAAGTATTCAGTTACATGCTGGCTCTGAGAAACCAGACTGGTTGTTTCAGGAGTCTCGCACAGGAGAACCTGGAAGCAATCCAGGAAGACATGAAACACTGGTATGACCAGAATGCCAATCTGGTTGAGTTTCAATCTGGCCAAAAAGTGTGGTTGATGGCACCAGTGGAGCCTAGAGTGCTCCATTGCAAGGGGACTGGGCCATTTGAGGAGGTGGAGCGCAAGAGTGAAGCCACCTACCTGGTGGACTTGTGGACTCCCAGGAACCCTTTATGAGTGCTACATGTGTACCGGCTCAAACCACACTTTGAGTGGACTGAATTGTCCATGCACATAGCAACAGATGATGGGGTGGAGGAAGAGAGTGAGCCTCTTCCTGAATTCCTGTATCTGGTATAAAAAGATGGTTCAGTGGAGGGAGTTATCCTCTCCCCCTCCCTGATCACAGAGCAGCAGAGGGACTGTCGGCAGGTGTTGGGTCAGTTCGCCTCACTGTTCTCCCTGATCCCAGGGGTCACACACTTGTGTACACATGATGTGGACACTGGGGACAGACCTCCTGTTAAACACAAAGTTTAGAGAGTGACTGACAAGGTGAGGGCTAACATTAAAGAGGAAGTCTCTAAAATATTAGCATTGGGGCCTATTGAGTTCTCCAGCAGCCCTTGGGCAAGCCCAGTGGTTTTGGTCCCAAAGCCTGCTGCTCCTGGTGCCACTCCAGAACTCATGTTCTGTGTGTGGACTACCGGGGAGTCAATGCGGTCACTAAGAATGGTGCACACCCCATTCCCCGAGCTAATGAGCTCATTGACCGGTTGGGAGCTGCCAAGTACCTAGGTACATTTGATCTTACCTCTGGGTACCTGCAGATGGCCCAGACTGAGGGGGCTAAGGATAGATTTGCATTCTCCACACCAGAGGGGCACTACCAGTTTAGGGTGATGCCCTTTGGGATGAAGAATGCCACTGCCACCTTTCAGAGGTTGGTCAACCAGGTGTTGGCTGGGCTGAATGATTTAAGCTGCTGCCTACCTGGATGACATTGCTGTCTTTAGTTCGACATGGGAGGAACACTTGCAACACCTCTGTAAAGTTTTGAAGGCAGGCCTCACTAGTAAGGCAAGCAAGCACCAAATAGGGCAGGGTTCTGTGGTGTACTTGGGACACCAGGTGGGGAGTGGCCAGGTGGCACCCCTACAGCCAAAAATTGAAACCATTCTGGCTTTGGAGCCCCCCAAGACCCAGACTTAGGTGAGAGCCTTTTTAGGTCTCACTGGATACTATAGGAGGTTTGTCAAGGAGTATGGCACAATTGTTGCTCCCTTGACTGAGTTAACTTCCAAAAAGCAACCTAGAAATGTGATCTGGACTGAGTCTTGCCAGATGGCCTTCGATGCCCTAAAGGCTGCCATGTGCACAGCACCTGTGCTGAAGGCACCTGACTATTCCAAGGAATTTGTTGTGGAAAAAGATGCCTCAGAGCATGGTATTGGAGCAGTACTCTCACAGCTTAATGAAGAGGGCCTAGATCAACTAATAGCCTTCATTAACAGGAGGTTACATTCCAGGGAATGTAGGTGGAGTGCAATTGAGCAAGAAGCTTTTGCTGTGGTCTGGGCACAGAAGAAGCTAAGACCCTACTTGTTTAGGACTCACGTCCAGGTTCAGACAGACCACAGGCCCCTCAGATTGTCAATGCAGATGAGGGGTGAAAATCCCAAATTGTTGAAGTGGTCCATCTCCTTACAGGGAAATGACTTTACGGCAGAACACCACCTTGGCACCAACCACACCAATGCTGATGGTCTGTCCAGATTCTTCTGCCTTAGTGATGAGAACTCCCATGAGGTTGGGTAGTTGCTCCCCACTTTCAGCTGGGGAGGACACGTTTTAGACTTGGTATCATTGACATGGTCCCCCCTAACTTTTTGCTTCTACGTCCCAGGTTATTTCTGTGTAGTGGACTCTGTTTTTGTTGTTTTGGTTGCTCTGGACACTTTACCACTGCTGACCAGTGCTAAAGTGTAAGTGTTCCCTGTATAAATTATATATGTACATTGGCTAATCCATAATTGGCATATTTCATTTACTAGTAAGTCCCTAGTAAAGTGCACTAGATGTGCCCAGGGCCTGTAAATCAAATGCTACTAGTGGGCCTGCAGCACTGGTTGTGACATCCACATTAGTAGCCCTGAAACATGGCTCAAACCTGCCACTGCAGTGCCTGTGAGTGCAGTTTTAAACTTCCAATTCAAGTTGGCAAGTGTACCCACTTGCCAGGCCTAAACCTTCCCTGTTTGTACATGTAGAGCACCCCTAAGGTAGGCCCTAGGTAGCTCCATGGGCTGGGTGCAGTGTATGTTATAGGTGGGACATGTTCTTATATGTTTTACATGTCCTGACAGTGAAATACTGCAAAATTTGGTTTTCACTGTTGCAAGCTCTATCTTTCTCAAAGGTTAACATGGGGGCTGCCTTTAAATATAATTAAAACATAGATTCCCTTTGGGAGCAGATAGACATCTGGAGTTTAGTGTCTCTGAACTCACAATTTAAAAATACATCTTTTAGTGAGGTTGATTTTTATATTGTGTTTGAAAATGCCACTTTTAGAAAGTAGGCATTTTCTTGCTTAAACCATTCTGTGACTCTGCTTGTTTGAGGATTCTCTGTCCGGTGTCAGTTTGGCTGTTAGGCTGTTTGCACCTCTCCTCTAGATAGTGACACAAAGGGAGCTGGGGTGTAGCCTGCATGTCCTGATGGGCCATCTGATCTGAGGGAAGGGGAAGAGTGGTTGTAGGAGGCTGGACTGGCTTGTAGTGAGTACCAAGGGGTACTTACACCTTGCACCAGGCCCAGGTATCCCTTATTAGTGTAGAGGGGTGTCTAGCAGCTTAGGCTGATAGAAAAGGTAGCTTAGCAGAACAGCTTAGGCTGAACTAGGAGACGAGTGAAGCTCCTACAGTACCACTAGTGCAATATGCACAATATCATAAGAAAACACAATACACAGATATACTAAAAATAAAGGTACTTTATTTTTATGACAATATGCCAAAGTATCTCAGTGAGTACCCTCAGTATGAGGATAGCAAATATACACAAGATATATGTACACAATACCAAAAATATGCAGTATAGTATTAGAAAACAGTGCAAACAATGTATAGTTACAATAGGATGCAAAGGGGGCACATAGGGATAGGGGCAACACAAACCATATACTCCAAAAGTGGAATGCGAACCACGAATGGACCCCAAACCTATGTGACCTTGTAGAGGGTCGCTGGGACTGTAAGAAAACAGTGAGGGTTAGAAAAATAGCCCACCCCAAGACCCTGAAAAGTGAGTGCAAAGTGCACTAAAGTTCCCCAAAGAGCATAGAAGTCGTGATAGGGGAATTCTGCAGGAAAACCAAAACCAGCAATGCAACAACGATGGATTTCCAGATGAGGGTACCTGTGGAACAAGGGGACCAAGTTCAAAAGTCACGATCAAGTCGAGAGTGGGCAGATGCCCAGTAAATGCCAGCTGTGGGTGCAAAGAAGCTGCTACTGGACAGTAGAAGCTGAGGATTCTGCAAGAACGACAAGGGCTAGAAACTTCCCCTTTGGAGGATGGATGTCCCACGTCACAAAGAGTCATACAGAAGTGTTTTCCTGCGGAAAGACTGTAAACAAGCCTTGCTAGCTGCAAAGCTTGCGGTTGGGGTTTTTGGATGCTGCTGTAGCCCAGGAGGGACCAGGATGTTTCCAATTGCGTCAGAGGACAGAGGGTGCACCCAGCAAGACAAAGAGCCCTCTCAGAAGCAGGCAGCACCCGCAGAAGTGCCAGAACAGGCACTACAAAGTGGAGTGAAATGGTGCTCACCCGAAGTTGCACAAAGGAGTCCCACGCCGCCAGAGGACAACTCAGGAAGTCGTGCAATGCAGGTTAGAGTGCCGTGGAACCAGGCTTGGCTGTGCACAAAGGATTCCCTCGGAAAGTGCACAGGAGCCGGAGTACCTGCAAAACACGCGGTTCGCAGCAATGCAGTCTGGCGTGGGGAGGCAAGGACTTACCTCCAGCAAACTTGCACTGAAGAGTCACTGGACTGTGGGAGTCTGTGAGAAGGTAGCCTCTTTCTAGCCTTGTTACCCCCACTTTTGGCCTGTTTGTGAGTGTATGTCAGGGTGTTTGTCACTGTTTTCACTGTCTCACTGGGATCCTGATAGCCAGGCCTCAGTGCTCATAGTGAAAACACTATGTTTTCAGTATGTTTGTTATGTGTCACTGGGATCCTGCTAGTCAGGACCCCAGTGCTCATAAGGTTGTGGCCTATATGTATGTGTCACTGGGACCCTGTCACACAGGGCCCCAGTGCTCATAGGTGTGCATGTACATGTTCCCTGTGTGGTGCCTAACTGTCTCACTGAGGCTCTGCTAACCAGAACCTCAGTGGTTATGCTCTCTCATTACTTTCAAATTGTCACTAACAGGCTAGTGACCATTTTTACCAATTTACATTGGCTTACTGGAACACCCTTATAATTCCCTAGTATATGGTACTGAGGTACCCAGTGTATTGGGGTTCCAGGAGATCCCTATGGGCTGCAGCATTTCTTTTGCCACCCATAGAGAGCTCTGACAATTCTTACACAGGCCTGCCACTGCAGCCTGAGTGAAATAACGTCCACGTTATTTCACAGCCATTTTACACTGCACTTAAGTAACTTATAAGTCACCTATATGTCTAACCTTTACCTGGTAAAGGTTAGGTGCAAAGTTACTTAGTGTGTGGGCACCCTGGCACTAGCCAAGGTGCCCCCACATTGTTCAGAGCCAATTCACTGAACTTTGTGAGTGCGGGGACACCATTACACGCGTGCACTACATATAGGTCACTACCTATATGTAGCTTCACCATGGTAACTCCGAATATGGCCATGTAACATGTCTATGATCATGGAATTGCCCCCTCTATGCCATCCTGGCATAGTTGGCACAATCCCATGATCCCAGTGGTCTGTAGCACAGACCCTGGTACTGCCAAACTGCCCTTCCTGGGGTTTCACTGTAGCTGCTGCTGCTGCCAACCCCTCAGACAGGCAGCTGCCCTCCTGGGGTCCAGCCAGGCCTGGCCCAGGATGGCAGAACAAAGAACTTCCTCTGAGAGAGGGTGTGACACCCTCTCCCTTTGGAAAATGGTGTGAAGGCAGGGGAGGAGTAGCCTCCCCCAGCCTCTGGAAATGCTTTGTTGGGCACAGAGGTGCCCAATTCTGCATAAGCCAGTCTACACCGGTTCAGGGACCCCTTAGCCCCTGCTCTGGCGCGAAACTGGACAAAGGAAAGGGGAGTGACCACTCCCCTGACCTGCACCTCCCCTGGGAGGTGTCCAGAGCTCCTCCAGTGTGCTCCAGACCTCTGCCATCTTGGAAACAGAGGTGCTGCTGGCACACTGGACTGCTCTGAGTGGCCAGTGCCACCAGGTGACGTCAGAGACTCCTGCTGATAGGCTCCTTCAGGTGTTAGTAGCCTTTCCTCTCTCCTAGGTAGCCAAACCCTCTTTTCTGGCTATTTAGGGTCTCTGTCTCTGGGGAAACTTTAGATAACGAATGCATGAGCTCAGCCGAGTTCCTCTGCATCTCTCTCTTCACCTTCTGATAAGGAATCGACCGCTGACCGCGCTGGAAGCCTGCAAACCTGCAACATAGTAGCAAAGACGACTACTGCAACTCTGTAACGCTGATCCTGCCACCTTCTCGACTGTTTTCCTGCTTGTGCATGCTGTGGGGGTAGTCTGCCTCCTCTCTGCACCAGAAGCTCCGAAGAAATCTCCCGTGGGTCGACGGAATCTTCCCCCTGCAACCGCAGGCACCAAAAAGCTGCATTACCGGTCCCTTGGGTCTCCTCTCAGCACGACGAGCGAGGTCCCTCGAATCCAGCGACACCGTCCAAGTGACCCCCACAGTCCAGTGACTCTTCAGCCCAAGTTTGGTGGAGGTAAGTCCTTGCCTCACCTCGCTGGGCTGCATTGCTGGGAACCGCGACTTTGCAAGCTACTCCGGCCCCTGTGCACTTCCGGCGGAAATCCTTCGTGCACAGCCAAGCCTGGGTCCACGGCACTCTAACCTGCATTGCACGACTTTCTAAGTTGGTCTCCGGCGACGTGGGACTCCTTTGTGCAACTTCGGCGAGCACCGTTTCACGCATCCTCGTAGTGCCTGTTTCTGGCACTTCTCCGGGAGCTACCTGCATCAGTGAGGGCTCTTTGTCTTGCTCGACGTCCCCTCTCTCTGCAGGTCCAATTTGCGACCTTCTGGTCCCTCCTGGGCCCCAGCTGCGTCCAAAAAACGCCAAACGCACGATTTGCGTGTAGCAAGGCTTGTTGGCGTCCATCCGGCGGGAAAACACTTCTGCACGACTCTCCAAGGCGTGGGGGATCCATCCTCCAAAGGGGAAGTCTATAGCCCTTGTCGTTCCTGCAGTATTCACAGTTCTTCAGCCTAGTAAGAGCTTCTTTGCACCAACCGCTGGCATTTCTTGGGCATCTGCCCATCTCCGAGCTGCTTGTGACTTTTGGACTTGGTCCCCTTGTTCCACAGGTACCCTCAGTCAGGAATCCATCGTTGTTGCATTGCTGATTTGTGTTTTCCTTGCATTTTCCCTCTAACACGACTATTTTGTCCTTAGGGGAACTTTAGTGCACTTTGCACTCACTTTTCAGGGTCTTGGGGAGGGTTATTTTTCTAACTCTCACTATTTTCTAATAGTCCCGGCGACCCTCTACAAGGTCACATAGGTTTGGGGTCCATTCGTGGTTCACATTCCACTTTTGGAGTATATGGTTTGTGTTGCCCCTATCCCTATGTTTCCCCATTGCATCCTATTGTAACTATACATTGTTTGCACTGTTTTCTAAGACTATACTGCATATTTTTGCTATTGTGTATATATATCTTGTGTATATTTCCTATCCTCTCACTGAGGGTACACTCTAAGATACTTTGGCATATTGTCATAAAAATAAAGTACCTTTATTTTTAGTATAACTGTGTATTGTGTTTTCTTATGATATTGTGCATATGACACTAAGTGGTACTGTAGTAGCTTCACACGTCTCCTAGTTCAGCCTAAGCTGCTCTGCTAAGCTACCATTATCTATCAGCCTAAGCTGCTAGACACCCTATACACTAATAAGGGATAACTGGGCCTGGTGCAAGGTGCAAGTACCCCTTGGTACTCACTACAAGCCAGTCCAGCCTCCTACATTGGTTGTGCAGTGGTGGGATAAGTGCTTGAGACTACTTACCACTCTTGTCATTGTACTTTTCATAAGAGAAAAATATACAAAACAAGGTCAGTGTATATACACATAGCCAAAAAGTTTTGCATTTCCTCTTTTCACTCTTTTCTAAGTGCTGAAAAGTACTTCTAAACTTTCAAAAAGTTCTTAAAAGTTTAAAAAGTTCTTTTCTGTCTTTCCAAAAAGTTCAGAAAACTTTTTCTCTTTTTCTATCACTTTAACTCTCTCTAAAAAAATGTCTGGCACAGGAAAAAATGTTGAACTGTCCAAACTTGCATATGATCACCTTAGCTGGAAAGGAGCAAGGAGTCTCTGCATAGAGAGAGGTTTGAGTGTAGGGAAGAATCCTTCCTTAGAACTGTTAATTAATATGCTTAGAGTACAGGATAAGGCCATAAGTGCCCAATCTGTAGAAAAAGTAGCTAATGGTTCTCAATCTGATCCAGGGACTCCCCCAGGAAAAGGTTCAGGAAAGAAACTTCTCAGCCTGCCCATTACTAGACAGTCTAGCATAGTTGGTACAGAGGTTGAATCACACCATACTAATGGTGTGCTCTCACATTATACTGGTAGCCAAGCTGTTAGGGTGCCACCTGTAAGGGACAGGTCTCCTTCTGTTCATTCCCACCACACCTCTGTATCTAGAAATGTCCCTCCCACCCACCCTGATGACAGATTGTTAGAAAGGGAGCTCAATAGATTGAGAGTGGAACAAACCAGACTGAAGCTCAAGAAGCAACAGCTGGATTTGGATAGACAGTCTTTAGAATTAGAGAAGGAAAGACAGAAGTTGGGTTTAGATACCCATGGTGGCAGCAGCAGTATTCCCCATAGTCATCCTGCAAAAGAGCACGATTCCAGGAATCTGCACAAGATAGTTCCCCCTTATAAGGAGGGGGATGACATTAACAAGTGGTTTGCTGCACTTGAGAGGGCCTGTGTTGTACAGGATGTCCCTCAAAGGCAGTGGGCTGCTATCCTATGGCTATCATTTAGTGGAAAAGGTAGGGATAGGCTCCTTACTGTGAAAGAAAATGATGCCAATAATTTTACAGTTCTTAAGAATGCACTCCTGGATGGTTATGGCTTAACCACTGAACAGTACAGGATAAAGTTCAGAGAGACCAAAAAGGAGTCTTCACAAGACTGGGTTGATTTCATTGACCATTCAGTGAAGGCCTTGGATGGGTGGTTACATGGCAGTAAAGTTACTGATTATGAAAGCCTGTATAACACAATCCTGAGAGAGCATATACTTAATAATTGTGTGTCTGATTTGTTGCACCAGTACCTGGTAGACTCTGATCTGACCTCTCCCCAAGAATTGGGAAAGAAGGCAGACAAATGGGTCAGAACAAGGGTGAACAGAAAAGTTCATACAGGGGGTGACAAAGATGGCAATAAGAAGAAAGATGGTGAAAAATCTCAAGATAAGCATGGGGATAAGGGTAAAACCAAAGATCCCACTTCAAATCTTAAACACTCTTCAGAGGGTGGGGATAAAACAAATTCTTCCTCTTCTTCCCAACCTGCACACATTAAAAAGCCTTGGTGCTTTGTCTGTAAAAACAGAGGCCATAGGCCAGGGGATAAGTCCTGTCCAGGTAAACCCCCTGAGCCTACCACCACTAATACATCAAGCTCTAGTGCCCCTAGCAGTAGTGGTACTAGTGGTGGGACTGCTGGCAACAGTCAAGCAAAGGGTGTAGTTGGGTTCACTTATGGGTCCATAGTGGAAACTGGTGTAATCAGTCCCAAGACAGTTTCTGTCACACCTAGTGGCATTGGCCTTGCCACACTGACTGCTTGTCCCCTTACAATGGATAGGTACAGGCAGACAGTTTCAATAAATGGTGTTGAGGCCTTGGCCTACAGGGACACAGGTGCCAGTTTCACTTTGGTGACTGAAAACCTAGTGCCTCCTGAACAACACATCATTGGACAACAGTATAAGATTATTGATGTCCATAACTCCACTAAGTTTCTTCCCTTAGCTATAATTCAGTTTAGTTGGGGTGGAGTTACTGGCCCTAAGCAGGTGGTGGTATCACCTAGCTTACCTGTAGACTGTCTCTTAGGTAATGACCTAGAGGCGTCAGGTTGGGCTGATGTAGAGTTTTATGCCCATGCAGCCATGCTGGGCATCCCTGAGGAATTGTTCCCTCTCATTTCAAGTGAAATGAAAAAGCAAAGGAGAGAAGGCCTGAAAACTCAGGATCCCTCTCCATCAACAGGTAAAAAGGGTATCACAGTATCCCCTAACCACCCTACCATTCAGGATACTATTCCTGTGTTGGGAGAAACCTCTCCTGGGGTGGCATCTGTTCCAAGGGAATCATCAGCTGGCAAAGCTGGACTCCCTGAGGTGGAAGTACCTCTCTGTGGGATAACTAACATTGGTGAGAAAAACAGCACCATTTTAGTTAACATGGAGCATCCCTCCAACCCTCCCAGAGAAACTTTAGTGCAGAAACCCTGCGCTACCTCACAACACTTAGGACAGCATCCCTGCCCTAGTGTGGAGCTCATAGGACAGCATCCCTGCCCTGCTCCAACTCAAGAGAAACAGCATCCCTGTTCTCTCTTCCAGCCAGATGGACAAAGTTTTTGCCCAGCTATGGCTTTTGTGAGACAGCATCCCTGTCTGGCATTTCCATCACTACAAATAGGTTCAGTGGACAATTCCCACTGCTCTAAACTAAAACTTACTGATAGAAACTCTGAAAATACATCTTCACATTGTTGCTTAGCTAAAAAACTTCAAACAGGGTGGTTTACATCCCTACAGGGAAGTAACCATATAGTGGATGATAAAGGGAGTAACCAGTCTATTGCAGAGCTACTCTCTACTTATCACCACTAAGACAATAAAGTCTCAACTGGCCAAGGTTAGCCTTATTGTCCTTCGTTTGGGGGGGGGTTGTGTGAGAAGGTAGCCTCTTTCTAGCCTTGTTACCCCCACTTTTGGCCTGTTTGTGAGTGTATGTCAGGGTGTTTGTCACTGTTTTCACTGTCTCACTGGGATCCTGATAGCCAGGCCTCAGTGCTCATAGTGAAAACACTATGTTTTCAGTATGTTTGTTATGTGTCACTGGGATCCTGCTAGTCAGGACCCCAGTGCTCATAAGGTTGTGGCCTATATGTATGTGTCACTGGGACCCTGTCACACAGGGCCCCAGTGCTCATAGGTGTGCATGTACATGTTCCCTGTGTGGTGCCTAACTGTCTCACTGAGGCTCTGCTAACCAGAACCTCAGTGGTTATGCTCTCTCATTACTTTCAAATTGTCACTAACAGGCTAGTGACCATTTTTACCAATTTACATTGGCTTACTGGAACACCCTTATAATTCCCTAGTATATGGTACTGAGGTACCCAGGGTATTGGGGTTCCAGGAGATCCCTATGGGCTGCAGCATTTCTTTTGCCACCCATAGAGAGCTCTGACAATTCTTACACAGGCCTGCCACTGCAGCCTGAGTGAAATAACGTCCACGTTATTTCACAGCCATTTTACACTGCACTTAAGTAACTTATAAGTCACCTATATGTCTAACCTTTACCTGGTAAAGGTTAGGTGCAAAGTTACTTAGTGTGTGGGCACCCTGGCACTAGCCAAGGTGCCCCCACATTGTTCAGAGCCAATTCACTGAACTTTGTGAGTGCGGGGACACCATTACACGCGTGCACTACATATAGGTCACTACCTATATGTAGCTTCACCATGGTAACTCCGAATATGGCCATGTAACATGTCTATGATCATGGAATTGCCCCCTCTATGCCATCCTGGCATAGTTGGCACAATCCCATGATCCCAGTGGTCTGTAGCACAGACCCTGGTACTGCCAAACTGCCCTTCCTGGGGTTTCACTGTAGCTGCTGCTGCTGCCAACCCCTCAGACAGGCAGCTGCCCTCCTGGGGTCCAGCCAGGCCTGGCCCAGGATGGCAGAACAAAGAACTTCCTCTGAGAGAGGGTGTGACACCCTCTCCCTTTGGAAAATGGTGTGAAGGCAGGGGAGGAGTAGCCTCCCCCAGCCTCTGGAAATGCTTTGTTGGGCACAGATGTGCCCAATTCTGCATAAGCCAGTCTACACCGGTTCAGGGACCCCTTAGCCCCTGCTCTGGCGCGAAACTGGACAAAGGAAAGGGGAGTGACCACTCCCCTGACCTGCACCTCCCCTGGGAGGTGTCCAGAGCTCCTCCAGTGTGCTCCAGACCTCTGCCATCTTGGAAACAGAGGTGCTGCTGGCACACTGGACTGCTCTGAGTGGCCAGTGCCACCAGGTGACGTCAGAGACTCCTGCTGATAGGCTCCTTCAGGTGTTAGTAGCCTTTCCTCTCTCCTAGGTAGCCAAACCCTCTTTTCTAGCTATTTAGGGTCTCTGTCTCTGGGGAAACTTTAGATAACGAATGCATGAGCTCAGCCGAGTTCCTCTGCATCTCTCTCTTCACCTTTTGATAAGGAATCGACCGCTGACCGCGCTGGAAGCCTGCAAACCTGCAACATAGTAGCAAAGACGACTACTGCAACTCTGTAACGCTGATCCTGCCGCCTTCTCGACTGTTTTCCTGCTTGTGCATGCTGTGGGGGTAGTCTGCCTCCTCTCTGCACCAGAAGCTCCGAAGAAATCTCCCGTGGGTCGACGGAATCTTCCCCCTGCAACCGCAGGCACCAAAAAGCTGCATTACCGGTCCCTTGGGTCTCCTCTCAGCACGACGAGCGAGGTCCCTCGAATCCAGCGACACCGTCCAAGTGACCCCCACAGTCCAGTGACTCTTCAGCCCAAGTTTGGTGGAGGTAAGTCCTTGCCTCACCTCGCTGGGCTGCATTGCTGGGAACCGTGACTTTGCAAGCTACTCCGGCCCCTGTGCACTTCCGGCGGAAATCCTTCGTGCACAGCCAAGCCTGGGTCCACGGCACTCTAACCTGCATTGCACGACTTTCTAAGTTGGTCTCCGGCGACGTGGGACTCCTTTGTGCAACTTCGGCGAGCACCGTTTCACGCATCCTTGTAGTGCCTGTTTCTGGCACTTCTCCGGGTGCTACCTGCTTCAGTGAGGGCTCTTTGTCTTGCTCGACGTCCCCTCTCTCTGCAGGTCCAATTTGCGACCTTCTGGTCCCTCCTGGGCCCCAGCAGCGTCCAAAAACGCCAAACGCACGATTTGCGTGTAGCAAGGCTTGTTGGAGTCCATCCGGCGGGAAAATACTTCTGCACGACTCTCCAAGGCGTGGGGGATCCATCCTCCAAAGGGGAAGTCTCTAGCCCTTGTCGTTCCTGCAGTATTCACAGTTCTTCAGCCTAGTAAGAGCTTCTTTGCACCAACCGCTGGCATTTCTTGGGCATCTGCCCATCTCCGAGCTGCTTGTGACTTTTGGACTTGGTCCCCTTGTTCCACAGGTACCCTCAGTCAGGAATCCATCGTTGTTGCATTGCTGATTTGTGTTTTCCTTGCATTTTCCCTCTAACACGACTATTTTGTCCTTAGGGGAACTTTAGTGCACTTTGCACTCACTTTTCAGGGTCTTGGGGAGGGTTATTTTTCTAACTCTCACTATTTTCTAATAGTCCCAGCGACCCTCTACAAGGTCACATAGGTTTGGGGTCCATTCGTGGTTCACATTCCACTTTTGGAGTATATGGTTTGTGTTGCCCCTATCCCTATGTTTCCCCATTGCATCCTATTGTAACTATACATTGTTTGCACTGTTTTCTAAGACTACAGGGAGTGCAGAATTATTAGGCAAATGAGTATTTTGACCACATCATCCTCTTTATGCATGTTGTCTTACTCCAAGCTGTATAGGCTCGAAAGCCTACTACCAATTAAGCATATTAGGTGATGTGCATCTCTGTAATGAGAAGGGGTGTGGTCTAATGACATCAACACCCTATATCAGGTGTGCATAATTATTAGGCAACTTCCTTTCCTTTGGCAAAATGGGTCAAAAGAAGGACTTGACAGGCTCAGAAAAGTCAAAAATAGTGAGATATCTTGCAGAGGGATGCAGCACTCTTAAAATTGCAAAGCTTCTGAAGCGTGATCATCGAACAATCAAGCGTTTCATTCAAAATAGTCAACAGGGTCGCAAGAAGCGTGTGGAAAAACCAAGGCGCAAAATAACTGCCCATGAACTGAGAAAAGTCAAGCGTGCAGCTGCCACGATGCCACTTGCCACCAGTTTGGCCATATTTCAGAGCTGCAACATCACTGGAGTGCCCAAAAGCACAAGGTGTGCAATACTCAGAGACATGGCCAAGGTAAGAAAGGCTGAAAGACGACCACCACTGAACAAGACACACAAGCTGAAACGTCAAGACTGGGCCAAGAAATATCTCAAGACTGATTTTTCTAAGGTTTTATGGACTGATGAAATGAGAGTGAGTCTTGATGGGCCAGATGGATGGGCCCGTGGCTGGATTGGTAAAGGGCAGAGAGCTCCAGTCCGACTCAGACGCCAGCAAGGTGGAGGTGGAGTACTGGTTTGGGCTGGTATCATCAAAGATGAGCTTGTGGGGCCTTTTCGGGTTGAGGATGGAGTCTAGCTCAACTCCCAGTCCTACTGCCAGTTCCTGGAAGACACCTTCTTCAAGCAGTGGTACAGGAAGAAGTCTGCATCCTTCAAGAAAAACATGGTTTTCATGCAGGACAATGCTCCATCACACGTGTCCAAGTACTCCACAGCGTGGCTGGCAAGAAAGGGTATAAAAGAAGGAAATCTAATGACATGGCCTCCTTGTTCACCTGATCTGAACCCCATTGAGAACCTGTGGTCCATCATCAAATGTGAGATTTACAAGGAGGGAAAACAGTACACCTCTCTGAACAGTGTCTGGGAGGCTGTGGTTGCTGCTGCACGCAATGTTGATGGTGAACAGATCAAAACACTGACAGAATCCATGGATGGCAGGCTTTTGAGTGTCCTTGCAAAGAAAGGTGGCTATATTGGTCACTGATTTGTTTTTGTTTTGTTTTTGAATGTCAGAAATGTATATTTGTGAATGTTGAGATGTTATATTGGTTTCACTGGTAATAATAAATAATTGAAATGGGTATATATATTTTTTTGTAAAGTTGCCTAATAATTATGCACAGTAATAGTCACCTGCACACACAGATATCCCCCTAACATAACTAAAACTAAAAACAAACTAAAAACTACTTCCAAAAATATTCAGCTTTGATATTAATGAGTTTTTTGGGTTCATTGAGAACATGGTTGTTGTTCAATAATAAAATTAATCCTCAAAAATACAACTTGCCTAATAATTCTGCACTCCCTGTATACTGCATATTTTTGCTATTGTGTATATATATCTTGTGTATATTTCCTATCCTCTCACTGAGGGTACTGTAGGAGGCTGGACTGGCTTGTAGTGAGTACCAAGGGGTACTTGCACCTTGCACCAGGCCCAGTTATCCCTTATTAGTGTATAGGGTGTCTAGCAGCTTAGGCTGATAGATAATGGTAGCTTAGCAAAGCAGCTCAGGCTGAACTAGGAGACGTGTGAAGCTACTACAGTACCACTTAGTGTCATATGCACAATATCTTAAGAAAACACAATACACAGTTATACTAAAAATAAAGGTACTTTATTTTTATGACAATATGCCAAAGTATCTTAGAGTGTACCCTCAGTGAGAGGATAGGAAATATACACAAGATATATATACACAATAGCAAAAATATGCAGTATAGTCTTAGAAAACAGTGCAAACAATGTATAGTTACAATAGGATGCAATGGGGAAACATAGGGATAGGGGCAACACAAACCATATACTCCAGAAGTGGAATGCGAACCACGAATGGACCCCAAACCTATGTGACCTTGTAGAGGGTCGCTGGGACTATTAGAAAATAGTGAGAGTTAGTAAAATAACCCACCCCAAGACCCTGAAAAGTGAGTGCAAAGTGCACCAAAGTTCCCCTAAGGACAAAATAGTCGTGTTAGAGGGAGAATGCAAGGAAAACACAAATCAGCAATGCAACAACGATGGATTCCTGTCTGAAGGTACCTGTGGAACAAGGGGACCGAGTCCAAAAGTCACAAGCAGCTCGGAGATGGGCAGATGCCCAAGAAATGCCAGCGGTTGGTGCAAAGAAGCTCTTACTAGGCTGAAGAACTGTGAATACTGCAGGAACGACAAGGGTTAGAGACTTCCCCTTTGGAGGACGGATCCCCCACGCCTTGGAGAGTCGTGCAGAAGTGTTTTCCCGCCGGATGGACGCCAACAAGCCTTGCTACACGCAAATCGTGCGTTTGGCGTTTTTGGACGCTGCTGGGGCCCAGGAGGGACCAGGAGGTCGCAAATTGGACCTGCAGAGAGAGGGGACGTCGAGCAAGACAAGGAGCCCTCACTGAAGCAGGTAGCACCCGGAGAAGTGCCAGAAACAGGCACTACGAGGATGCGTGAAACGGTGCTCGCCGAAGTTGCACAAAGGAGTCCCACGTCGCCGGAGACCAACTTAGAAAGTCGTGCAATGCAGGTTAGAGTGCCGTGGACCCAGGCTTGGCTGTGCACGAAGGATTTCCGCCGGAAGTGCACAGGGGCCGGAGAAGTTTGCAAAGTCGCGGTTCCCAGCAATGCAGCCCAGCGAGGTGAGGCAAGGACTTACCTCCACCAAACTTGGGCTGAAGAGTCACTGGACTGTGGGGGTCACTTGGACGGTGTCGCTGGATTCGAGGGACCTCGCTCGTCGTGCTGAGAGGAGACCCAAGGGACCGGAGATGCAGCTTTTTGGTGCCTGCGGTTACAGGGGGAAGATTCCGTCGACCCACGGGAGATTTCTTCGGAGCTTCTGGTGCAGAGAGGAGGCAGACTACCCCCACAGTATGCACAAGCAGGAAAACAGTCGAGAAGGCGGCAGGATCAGCGTTACAGAGTTGCAGTAGTCGTCTTTGCTACTATGTTGCAGGTTTGCAGGCTTCCAGCGCGGTCAGCGGTCGATTCCTTATCAGAAGGTGAAGAGGGAGATGCAGAGGAACTCGGCTGAGCTCATGCATTCGTTATCTAAAGTTTCCCCAGAGACAGAGACCCTAAATAGCCAGAAAAGAGGGTTTGGCTACCTAGGAGAGAGGAAAGGCTACTAACACCTGAAGGAGCCTATCACAAGGAGTCTCTGACGTCACCTGGTGGCACTGGCCACTCAGAGCAGTCCAGTGTGCCAGCAGCACCTCTGTTTCCAAGATGGCAGAGGTCTGGAGCACACTGGAGGAGCTCTGGACACCTCCCAGGGGAGGTGCAGGTCAGGGGAGTGGTCACTCCCCTTTCCTTTGTCCAGTTTCGCGCCAGAGCAGGGGCTAAGGGGTCCCTGAACCGGTGTAGACTGGCTTATGCAGAATTGGGCACATCTGTGCCCAACAAAGCATTTCCAGAGGCTGGGGGAGGCTACTCCTCCCCTGCCTTCACACCATTTTCCAAAGGGAGAGGGTGTCACACCCTCTCTCAGAGGAAGTTCTTTGTTCTGCCATCCTGGGCCAGGCCTGGCTGGACCCCAGGAGGGCAGCTGCCTGTCTGAGGGGTTGGCAGCAGCAGCAGCTGCAGAGAAACCCCAGGAAGGGCAGTCTGGCAGTACCAGGGTCTGTGCTACAGACCACTGGGATCATGGAATTGTACCAATAATGCCAGGATGGCATAGAGGGGGCAATTCCATGATCATAGACATGTTACATGGCCATATTCGGAGTTACCATGGTGAAGCTACATATAGGTAGTGACCTATATGTAGTGCACGCGTGTAATGGTGTCCCCGCACTCACAAAGTTCAGTGAATTGGCTCTGAACAATGTGGGGGCACCTTGGCTAGTGCCAGGGTGCCCTCACACTAAGTAACTTTGCACCTAACCTTTACCAGGTAAAGGTTAGACATATAGGTGACTTATAAGTTACTTAAGTGCAGTGTAAAATGGCTGTGAAATAACGTGGACGTTATTTCACTCAGGCTGCAGTGGCAGGCCTGTGTAAGAATTGTCAGAGCTCCCTATGGGTGGCAAAAGAAATGCTGCAGCCCATAGGGATCTCCTGGAACCCCAATACCCTGGGTACCTCAGTACCATATACTAGGGAATTATAAGGGTGTTCCAGTAAGCCAATGTAAATTGGTAAAAATGGTCACTAGCCTGTCAGTGACAATTTGAAAGTAATGAGAGAGCATAACCACTGAGGTTCTGGTTAGCAGAGCCTCAGTGAGACAGTTAGGCACCACACAGGGAACATACACATGCACACCTATGAGCACTGGGGCCCTGTGTGACAGGGTCCCAGTGACACATACATATAGGCCACAAACCTATGAGCACTGGGGTCCTGACCAGCAGGATCCCAGTGACACATAACAACCATACTGAAAACATGGTGTTTTCACTATGAGCACTGAGGCCTGGCTATCAGGATCCCAGTGAGACAGTGAAAACAGTGACAAACACCCTGACATACACTCACAAACAGGCCAAAAGTGGGGGTAACAAGGCTAGAAAGAGGCTACCTTCTCACACAACCCCCCCCCAAACGAAGGACAATAAGGCTAACCTTGGCCAGTTGAGACTTTATTGTCTAAGTGGTGATAAGTAGAGAGTAGCTCTGCAATAGACTGGTTACTCCCTTTATCATCCACTATATGGTTACTTCCCTGTGGGGATGTAAACCACCCTGTTTGAAGTTTTTTAGCTAAGCAACAATGTGAAGATGTATTTTCAGAGTTTCTATCAGTAAGTTTTAGGTTAGAGCAGTGGGAATTGTCCACTGAATCTATTTGTAGTGATGGAAATGCCAGACAGGGATGCTGTCTCAGAAAAGCCATAGCTGGGCAAACACTTTGTCCATCTGGCTGGAAGAGAGAACAGGGATGCTGTTTCTCTTGAGTTGGAGCAGGGCAGGGATGCTGTCCTATGAGCTCCACACTAGGGCAGGGATGCTGTCCTAAGTGTTGTGAGGTAGTGCAGGGTTTCTGCACTAAAGTTTCTCTGGGAGGGTTGGAGGGATGCTCCATGTTAACTAAAATGGTGCTGTTTTTCTCACCAATGTTAGTTATCCCACAGAGAGGTACTTCCACCTCAGGGAGTCCAGCTTTGCCAGCTGATGATTCCCTTGGAACAGGTGCCACCCCAGGAGAGGTTTCTCCCACCAAAGGAATAGTATCCTGAATGGTAGGGTGGTTAGGGGATACTGTGATACCCTTTTTACCTGTTGATGGAGAGGGATCCTGAGTTTTCAGGCCTTCTCTCCTTTGCTTTTTCATTTCACTTGAAATGAGAGGGAACAATTCCTCAGGGATGCCCAGCATGGCTGCATGGGCATAAAACTCTACATCAGCCCAACCTGAGGCCTCTAGGTCATTACCTAAGAGACAGTCTACAGGTAAGCTAGGTGATACCACCACCTGCTTAGGGCCAGTAACTCCACCCCAACTAAACTGAATTATAGCTAAGGGAAGAAACTTAGTGGAGTTATGGACATCAATAATCTTATACTGTTGTCCAATGATGTGTTGTTCAGGAGGCACTAGGTTTTCAGTCACCAAAGTGAAACTGGCACCTGTGTCCCTGTAGGCCAAGGCCTCAACACCATTTATTGAAACTGTCTGCCTGTACTTATCCATTGTAAGGGGACAAGCAGCCAGTGTGGCAAGGCCAATGCCACTAGGTGTGACAGAAACTGTCTTGGGACTGATTACATCAGTTTCCACTATGGACCCATAAGTGAACCCAACTACACCCTTTGCTTGACTGTTGCCAGCAGTCCCACCACTAGTACCACTACTGCTAGGGGCACTAGAGCTTGATGTATTAGTGGTGGTAGGCTCAGGGGGTTTACCTGGACAGGACTTATCCCCTGGCCTATGGCCTCTGTTTTTACACACAAAGCACCAAGGCTTTTTAATGTGTGCAGGTTGGGAAGAAGAGGAAGAATTTGTTTTATCCCCACCCTCTGAAGAGTGTTTAAGATTTGAAGTGGGATCTTTGGTTTTACCCTTATCCCCATGCTTATCTTGAGATTTTTCACCATCTTTCTTCTTATTGCCATCTTTGTCACCCCCTGTATGAACTTTTCTGTTCACCCTTGTTCTGACCCATTTGTCTGCCTTCTTTCCCAATTCTTGGGGAGAGGTCAGATCAGAGTCTACCAGGTACTGGTGCAACAAATCAGACACACAATTATTAAGAATATGCTCTCTCAGGATCAAGTTATACAGGCTGTCATAATCAGTAACTTTACTGCCATGTAACCACCCCTCCAAGGCCTTCACTGCCTGGTCAATGAAATCAACCCAGTCTTGTGAAGACTCCTTTTTGGTATCTCTGAACTTTATCCTGTACTGTTCAGTGGTTAAGCCATAACCATCCAGGAGTGCATTCTTAAGAACTTGGAAATTGTTAGCATCATTTTCTTTTACAGTAAGGAGCCTATCCCTACCTTTTCCAGTAAATGATAGCCATAGGATAGCAGCCCACTGCTTTTGAGGGACATCCTGTACAACACAGGCCCTCTCAAGTGCAGCAAACCACTTGTTAATGTCATCCCCCTCCTTGTAAGGGGGAACTATCTTATGCAGATTCCTGGAATCATGCTCTTTTGCAGGATGACTATGGGGAATACTGCTGCTGCCACCATGGGTATCTAAACCCATTTTCTGTCTTTCCCTCTCTATTTCTAAAGACTGTCTATCCAAATCCAGCTGTTGCTTCTTGAGCTTCAGTCTGGTTTGCTCCACTCTCAATCTATTGAGCTCCCTTTCCAACAATCTGTCATCAGGGTGGGTGGGAGGGACATTTCTAGATACAGAGGTATGATGGGAATGAACAGAAGGAGACCTGTCCCTTACAGAGGGCACCCTAACAGCTTGGCTACCAGTATAATGTGAGAGCACATCATCAGTATGATGTGATTCAACCTCTGTACCAACTATGCTAGACTGTCTAGTAATGGGCAGGCTGAGAAGTTTCTTTCCTGAACCTTTTCCTGGGGGAGTCCCTGGATCAGATTGAGAACCATTAGCTACTTTTTCTACAGATTGGGCACTTATGGCCTTATCCTGTACTCTAAGCATATTAATTAACAGTTCTAAGGAAGGATTCTTCCCTACACTCAAACCTCTCTCTATGCAGAGACTCCTTGCTCCTTTCCAGCTAAGGTGATCATATGCAAGTTTGGACAGTTCAACTTTTTGGCCTGTGCCAGACATTTTTAGAGAGAGTTAAAGTGATAGACAAAGAGAAAAAAGTTTTCAGAACTTTTTGGAAAGACAGAAAAAACTTTTTCAACTTTTAAGAACTTTTTGAAAGTTTAGAAGTACTTTTCAGCACTTAGAAAAGAGTGAAAAGAGGAAATGCAAAACTTTTTGGCTATGTGTATATACACTGACCTTGTTTTGTATATTTTTCTCTTATGAAAAGTACAATGACAAGAGTGGTAAGTAGTCTCAAGCACTTATCCCACCACTGCACAACCAATGTAGGAGGCTGGACTGGCTTGTAGTGAGTACCAAGGGGTACTTGCACCTTGCACCAGGCCCAGTTATCCCTTATTAGTGTATAGGGTGTCTAGCAGCTTAGGCTGATAGATAATGGTAGCTTAGCAAAGCAGCTCAGGCTGAACTAGGAGACGTATGAAGCTACTACAGTACCACTTAGTGTCATATGCACAATATCATAAGAAAACACAATACACAGTTATACTAAAAATAAAGGTACTTTATTTTTATGACAATATGCCAAAGTATCTTAGAGTGTACCCTCAGTGAGAGGATAGGAAATATACACAAGATATATATACACAATAGCAAAAATATGCAGTATAGTCTTAGAAAACAGTGCAAACAATGTATAGTTACAATAGGATGCAATGGGGAAACATAGGGATAGGGGCAACACAAACCATATACTCCAGAAGTGGAATGCGAACCACGAATGGACCCCAAACCTATGTGACCTTGTAGAGGGTCGCTGGGACTATTAGAAAATAGTGAGAGTTAGTAAAATAACCCACCCCAAGACCCTGAAAAGTGAGTGCAAAGTGCACCAAAGTTCCCCTAAGGACAAAATAGTCGTGTTAGAGGGAGAATGCAAGGAAAACACAAATCAGCAATGCAACAACGATGGATTCCTGTCTGAAGGTACCTGTGGAACAAGGGGACCGAGTCCAAAAGTCACAAGCAGCTCGGAGATGGGCAGATGCCCAAGAAATGCCAGCGGTTGGTGCAAAGAAGCTCTTACTAGGCTGAAGAACTGTGAATACTGCAGGAACGACAAGGGTTAGAGACTTCCCCTTTGGAGGACGGATCCCCCACGCCTAGGAGAGTCGTGCAGAAGTGTTTTCCCGCCGGATGAACGCCAACAAGCCTTGCTACACGCAAATCGTGCGTTTGGCGTTTTTGGACGCTGCTGGGGCCCAGGAGGGACCAGGAGGTCGCAAATTGGACCTGCAGAGAGAGGGGACGTCGAGCAAGACAAGGAGCCCTCACTGAAGCAGGTAGCACCTGGAGAAGTGCCAGAAACAGGCACTACGAGGATGCGTGAAACGGTGCTCGCCGAAGTTGCACAAAGGAGTCCCACGTCGCCGGAGACCAACTTAGAAAGTCGTGCAATGCAGGTTAGAGTGCCGTGGACCCAGGCTTGGCTGTGCACGAAGGATTTCCGCCGCAAGTGCACAGGGGCCGGAGAAGTTTGCAAAGTCGCGGTTCCCAGCAATGCAGCCCAGCGAGGTGAGGCAAGGACTTACCTCCACCAAACTTGGGCTGAAGAGTCACTGGACTGTGGGGGTCACTTGGACGGTGTCGCTGGATTCGAGGGACCTCGCTCGTCGTGCTGAGAGGAGACCCAAGGGACCGGAGATGCAGCTTTTTGGTGCCTGCGGTTACAGGGGGAAGATTCCGTCGACCCACGGGAGATTTCTTCGGAGCTTCTGGTGCAGAGAGGAGGCAGACTACCCCCACAGTATGCACAAGCAGGAAAACAGTCGAGAAGGCGGCAGGATCAGCGTTACAGAGTTGCAGTAGTCGTCTTTGCTACTATGTTGCAGGTTTGCAGGCTTCCAGCGCGGTCAGCGGTCGATTCCTTATCAGAAGGTGAAGAGGGAGATGCAGAGGAACTCGGCTGAGCTCATGCATTCGTTATCTAAAGTTTCCCCAGAGACAGAGACCCTAAATAGCCAGAAAAGAGGGTTTGGCTACCTAGGAGAGAGGAAAGGCTACTAACACCTGAAGGAGCCTATCACAAGGAGTCTCTGACGTCACCTGGTGGCACTGGCCACTCAGAGCAGTCCAGTGTGCCAGCAGCACCTCTGTTTCCAAGATGGCAGAGGTCTGGAGCACACTGGAGGAGCTCTGGACACCTCCCAGGGGAGGTGCAGGTCAGGGGAGTGGTCACTCCCCTTTCCTTTGTCCAGTTTCGCGCCAGAGCAGGGGCTAAGGGGTCCCTGAACCGGTGTAGACTGGCTTATGCAGAATTGGGCACATCTGTGCCCAACAAAGCATTTCCAGAGGCTGGGGGAGGCTACTCCTCCCCTGCCTTCACACCATTTTCCAAAGGGAGAGGGTGTCACACCCTCTCTCAGAGGAAGTTCTTTGTTCTGCCATCCTGGGCCAGGCCTGGCTGGACCCCAGGAGGGCAGCTGCCTGTCTGAGGGGTTGGCAGCAGCAGCAGCTGCAGAGAAACCCCAGGAAGGGCAGTCTGGCAGTACCAGGGTCTGTGCTACAGACCACTGGGATCATGGAATTGTACCAATAATGCCAGGATGGCATAGAGGGGGCAATTCCATGATCATAGACATGTTACATGGCCATATTCGGAGTTACCATGGTGAAGCTACATATAGGTAGTGACCTATATGTAGTGCACGCGTGTAATGGTGTCCCCGCACTCACAAAGTTCAGTGAATTGGCTCTGAACAATGTGGGGGCACCTTGGCTAGTGCCAGGGTGCCCTCACACTAAGTAACTTTGCACCTAACCTTTACCAGGTAAAGGTTAGACATATAGGTGACTTATAAGTTACTTAAGTGCAGTGTAAAATGGCTGTGAAATAACGTGGACGTTATTTCACTCAGGCTGCAGTGGCAGGCCTGTGTAAGAATTGTCAGAGCTCCCTATGGGTGGCAAAATAAATGCTGCAGCCCATAGGGATCTCCTGGAACCCCAATACCCTGGGTACCTCAGTACCATATACTAGGGAATTATAAGGGTGTTCCAGTAAGCCAATGTAAATTGGTAAAAATGGTCACTAGCCTGTCAGTGACAATTTGAAAGTAATGAGAGAGCATAACCACTGAGGTTCTGGTTAGCAGAGCCTCAGTGAGACAGTTAGGCACCACACAGGGAACATACACATGCACACCTATGAGCACTGGGGCCCTGTGTGACAGGGTCCCAGTGACACATACATATAGGCCACAAACCTATGAGCACTGGGGTCCTGACCAGCAGGATCCCAGTGACACATAACAACCATACTGAAAACATGGTGTTTTCACTATGAGCACTGAGGCCTGGCTATCAGGATCCCAGTGAGACAGTGAAAACAGTGACAAACACCCTGACATACACTCACAAACAGGCCAAAAGTGGGGGTAACAAGGCTAGAAAGAGGCTACCTTCTCACAGGTACACTCTAAGATACTTTGGCATATTGTCATAAAAATAAAGTACCTTTATTTTTAGTATAACTGTGTATTGTGTTTTCTTATGATATTGTGCATATGACACTAAGTGGTACTGTAGTAGCTTCACACGTCTCCTAGTTCAGCCTAAGCTGCTCTGCTAAGCTACCATTATCTATCAGCCTAAGCTGCTAGACACCCTATACACTAATAAGGGATAACTGGGCCTGGTGCAAGGTGCAAGTACCCCTTGGTACTCACTACAAGCCAGTCCAGCCTCCTACAGAGTCACTTGGAAAGAGTTGCTGAGTTCAAGGTACCTCGCTCGTTGTGCTGAGAGGAGACCCAGAGGACCGGTGATGCAGTACTTTGCTGCCTGCGGTTGCAGGGGGACGATCCCGTCGACCCACAGGAGATTTCTTCAGAGCTTCTAGTGCAGAGAGGAGGCAGACTACCCCCACAGCATGCACCACCAGGAAAACAGTCGAGAAGGCGGCAGGATCCGCGTTACAGAGGTGCAGTAGTCGTCTTCGCTACTTTGTTGCAGTTTTGCAGGCTTCCAGCGCGGTCAGCAGTCGATTCCTTGGCAGAAGGTGAAGAGAGAGATGCAGAGGAACTCTGATGAGCTCTTGCATTCGTTATCTAAGGAATTCCCCAAAGCAGAGACCCTAAATAGCCAGAAAAGAGGGTTTGGCTACTTAGGAGAGAGGATAAGCTAGCAACACCTGAAGGAGCCTATCAGAAGGAGTCTCTGACATCACCTGCTGGCCCTGGCCACTCAGAGCAGTCCAGTGTGCCAGCAGCACCTCTGTTTCCACGATGGCAGAGGTTTGGAGCACACTGGAGGAGCTCTGGGCTCCTCCCAGGGGAGGTGCAGGTTAGGGGAGTGGTCACTCCCCTTTCCTTTGTCCAGTTTCGCGCCAGAGCAGGGCTGAAGGGTCCCTGAACCGGTGTAGACTGGCTTATGTAAAAATGGGCACCATCTGTGCACATGAAAGCATTTCCAGAGGCTGGGGGAGGCTACTCCTCCCCTGCCTTAACACCTTTTTCCAAAGGGAGAGGGTGTAACACCCTCTCTCTGAGGAAGTCCTTTGTTCTGCCTTCCTGGGCCAAGCCTGGCTGGACCCCAGGAGGGCAGAAACCTGTCTGAGGGGTTGGCAGCAGCAGCAGCTGCAGTGAAACCCCTGAAAAGGCAGTTTGGCAGTACCCGGGTCTGTGCTACAGACCCGTGGGATCATGGGATTATGCCAACAATGCCAGGATGGCATAGCAGGGGCAATTCCATGATCATAGACATGTTACATGGCCATATTCGGAGTTACCATTGTGAAGCTACACATAGGTAGTGACCTATGTGTAGTGCACGCGTGTAATGGTGTCCCCACACTCACAAAGTCCGGGGAATTTGCCCTGAACAATGTGGGGGCACCTTGGCTAGTGCCAGGGTGCCCTCACACTAAGTAACTTAGCACCTAACCTTTACCAGGTAAAGGTTAGACATATAGGTGACTTATAAGTTACTTAAGTGCAGTGGTAAATGGCTGTGAAATAACGTGGACGTTATTTCACTCAGGCTGCAGTGGCAGGCCTGTGTAAGAATTGTCAGAGCTCCCTATGGGTGGCAAAAGAAATGCTGCAGCCCATAGGGATCTCCTGTAACCCCAATACCCTGGGTACCTCAGTACCATATACTAGGGAATTATAAGGGTGTTCCAGTATGCCAATGTGAATTGGTGAAAATGGTCACTAGCCTGTTAGTGACAATTTGGAAAGAAATGAGAGAGCATAACCACTGAGGTTCTGGATAGCAGAGCCTCAGTGAGACAGTTAGTCATAACACAGGTAACACATTCAGGGCACACTTATGAGCACTGGGGCCCTGGCTGGCAGGGTCCCAGTGACACATACAACTAAAACAACATATATACAGTGAAAAATGGGGGTAACATGCCAGGCAAGATGGTACTTTCCTACACAACCCCCCCCAAACGAAGGACAATAAGACTAGCCATTACCTGATGGGTCTTCATTGTCTAAGTGGAAATATCTGGAGAGTCCATCTGCATTGGAGTGGGTACTCCCAGGTCTATGTTCCACTGTATAATCCATTCCCTGTAGGGATATGGACCACCTCAATAATTTAGGGTTTTCACCTTTCATTTGTTTTAGCCAAAGTAGAGGTTTGTGGTCTGTATGAACAATGAAGTGAGTGCCAAACAGGTATGGCCTCAACTTCTTCAGTGCCCAGACCACAGCAAAGGCCTCCCTCTTTATGGCAGACCAACGCTTTTCTCTAGGTGTCAACTTCCTGCTGATAAAAGCAACAGGTTGATCCTGGCCCTCAGAATTAAGTTGTGATAAGACTGCCCCTACCTACCCCTAATTCAGATGCATCAGTTTGGACAATGAATTTTTTGGAGTAACAGGGGCCTTTCAGGACAGGTGCAGAGCACATGGCCTGCTTCAGCTTCTAAAAAGCTTTCTGACTGCTAGCTGTCCACAATACTTTTTTAGGCATTTTTTTTAGATGTGAGGTAATTAAGAGGGGCTGCTATGGAGCCATAGTTCTTTATGAACCTCCTGTAATACCCAGTGAGGCCTAAGAAGGCTCTCACCTGGGTCTGAGTTGTACGGGGAACCCAATCTATAATAGTTTGGATTTTCCCCTGAAGTGGTGCAATCTGTTCTCCACCTACAAGGTGTCCCAGATAAACCACTTTGGCCTGCCCTATCCGGCACTTTGACGCCTTGATAGTGTGGCCTGCCTTTTGCAGGGCCTCCAAAACTTTCCATAGGTGGACCAGGTGATCATCCCAGCTGGAGCTAAAGACAGCTATATCATCTAGATATGCTGCACTAAAAGCTTCCAGCCCTTGCAGGACTGTATTCACCAACCTCTGAAAAGTGGCAGGTGCATTTTTCAATCCAAAAGGCATTACTGTGAATTGGTAATGGCCTCCAATGGTTGAAAATGCAGTTTTTGCTTTTGCATCCTCTGATAACTTGATCTGCCAATACCCTGCAGTCAAATCAAAGGTGCTTAGATACTTGGCAGATGCCAGTGTATCTATTAGCTCATCTGCCCTGGGTATAGGGTGAGCATCAGTTTTGGTTACCTGGTTGAGAGCTCTATAGTCTACACAAAACCGCATTTCCTTCTTTCCATCCTTGGAATGAGGATTTGGTACAAGTACCACAGGAGAGGCCCATGGACTTTCAGAGTGCTCAACCACTCCCAGTTCAAGCATTTTCTGTACTTCTTGCTTTATGCAGTCTCTGACATGGTCAGGCTGACTATAGATCTTACTTTTGACAGGCAAGCTGTCTCCAGTATCTATAGTGTGCTCACACGAAGAAGTGGTGCCTGGCACAGCAGAGAAGAGTTCAGAAAACTGACCCAGGAGATTTATGCTGTTGTCTTTCTGCTCAGCAGTAAGACAATCTGCCAAAACTACACCTTCCACTAGAGCATCTTGTTCTGTGGAAGAGAAGAGATCAGGGAGAGGGTCACTCTCTTCTTCCTGTCCCTCATCTGTTGCCATGAGCAGGGTGAGATCAGCCCTGTCATAGTAGGGTTTCAGGCGATTGACATGGAGCACCCTAAGGGGACTCCTGGCAGTGCCTAAGTCAACTAAGTAGGTGACTTCTACCTTCTTTTCAACATTTATGTGGGGTCCAGTCCATTTGTCTTGGAGTGCTCTTGGGGCCACAGGCTCCAAGACCCACACTTTCTGCCCTGGTTGGTACTGAACCAAAACAGCCTTCTGGTCATGCCATTGCTTTTGGAGCTCTTGGCTGGCCTGAAGGTTTTTACTGGCCTTTTTCATGTACTCAGCCATCCTAGATCTGAGCCCAAGTACATAGTCCACTATGTCTTGCTTTGGAGCTTTTAATGGTTGTTCCCAACCCTCCTTAACAAGTGTTAGAGGACCTCTTACAGGGTGTCCAAATAGGAGTTCAAAGGGGCTGAAGCCCACTCCTTTTTGGGGTACCTCCCTGTAAGCAAAAAGGAGGCAAGGTAACAGGATATCCCATCTCCTGCGGAGTTTTTCAGGGAGTCCCATTATCATACCTTTGAGAGTTTTGTTAAATCTCTCCACCAGTCCATTTGTTTGTGGATGATAGGGTGTGGTGAACTTGTATGTCACACCACATTCCTTCCACATGGCCTTTAAGTAAGCAGACATGAAATTGCTTCCTCTGTCTGATACCACCTCTTTTGGGAAGCCCACCCTGGAAAAGATTCCCAGGAGGGCCTTTGCCACTGCAGGAGCTGTAGTGGTCCTTAGAGGAATTGCTTCGGGATATCTGGTGGCATGGTCCACTACCACCAAGATAAACCTATTGCCTGAAGCAGTAGGAGGGTCAAGGGGGCCAACTATGTCAACCCCTACCCTTTCAAAGGGAACCCCAACCACAGGCAGTGGGATAAGGGGTGCCTTTGGAGTGCCACCTGTCTTGCCACTGGCTTGACAGGTTTCACAGGACTTACAATATTCCTTTGTGTCCTCTGACATTCTAGGCCAATGAAACAAGGGGAAAAGCCTGTCCCAAGTTTTAATTTGCCCCAAATGTCCAGCTAAGGGAATGTCGTGGGCTAGAGTTAGGAGGAACTTTCTGTACTCCTGAAGAATCACCAATCTCCTGGCAGCTCCAGGTTTTGGATCCCTTGCTTCAGTGTACAAGAGGTTGTCCTCCCAGTAAACTCTGTGAGAGTCACTGACATCCCCATTTGCTTGTTTGACAGCTTGCTGTCTGAGACCCTCTAGTGTGGGACAGGTATGCTGTGCCACACTCAGCTCCTCCCTGGCAGGCCGCCCTTCACCCAAAAGCTCAGCAGTGTCTGCTTCCAGCACCTCTGGTGTAGGTTCTGCACAGGGTGGAAATTCTTCTTCCTCAGAAGTTGAATCCACTGTAGAGGGAGGGATAGTAGGTAGTGATTTACCTTTACTAAACCTAGCTTTAGGGAGCACTTGGTCCATTCTTCCAGGATCCAAGTCACCCTGTCCTTTTTGCTTTTTGGCCTGAGCCCTGGTTAAAGCAAAAATATGCCCTGGAATGCCCAGCATTGCTGCATGAGCCTCCAACTCCACATCTGACCAAGCTGATGTCTCTAAATCATTTCCTAGTAGGCAGTCTACAGGTAAATCTGAGGCAACCACAACTTTCTTTGGACCAGTAACCCCCCCCCCCAGTTGAGATTTACAACAGCCATGGGGTGGCTAAGTGTGTTGTTATGAGCATTGGTTACTTGGTACTGGTGACCAAGTAGGTGTTGTTCAGGGTGGACCAGTTTCTCTATTACCATGGTAATACTGGCACCTGTGTCCCTGTAGGCCTGAACCTCAACACCATTTATTAGGGATAGTTTCTTGTACTTATCCATTTTAAGGGGACAAGCAACCAAGGTGGCTAAATCAATAGCCCCCTCAGAGACTAACACAGCCTCTGTGGTCTCCCTAACAAGACCAACCCCAACTAAATTACCAAAAGTGAGCTCAGCTACTCCCTTGGATTGGCTATTAGTAGGTTTGCTCCCACCACCACTGCTATTACTAGGGGCACTAGGTGTAGCAGCAGGGGTTGTAGTGGTAGGAGGCTTGGTGCTTTTCTTTGGACAACTGGGATCTGTTGTCCAATGGCCTTTAATTTTACATAAATAGCACCATGGTTTCTTTTCTTTGTTTTGATTTGAAGAGGATTTGGGCCCACCAACCCCACCAGAGTGTTTTTGTGGGCCTGATGAAGACTCATTTTTAGATTTGTCCCCACCCTTGTCAGAAGACTTACCATCCTTCTTCTTGCCATCTTTGTCACCCCCTGTATGAACTTTTCTGTTCACCCTTGTTCTGACCCATTTGTCTGCCTTCTTTCCCACTTCTTGGGGAGAGGTCAGATCAGAGTCTACCAGGTACTGGTGTAACAAATCAGACACACAATTATAAAGAATATGCTCTCTCAGGATTAAGTTATACAGCCTTTCATAGTCAGCAACTTTACTGCCATGTAACCACCCCTCCAAGGCCTTCACTGAATGGTCAACAAAGTCTACCCAGTCTTGTGAAGACTTCTTTTTGGTTTCTCTGAACTTCATCCTGTACTGTTCAGTGGTTAAGCCATAACCATCTAGGAGTGCATTCTTAAAAACTGTAAAATTATTGGCATCACTTTCTTTAACAGTAAGGAGCCTATCCCTACCCTTTCCACTGAAAGATAGCCATACGATAGCAGCCCACTGCCTTTGAGGGACCTCCTGTACAACACAGGCCCTCTCAAGTGCAGCAAACCACTTGTTAATGTCACCCCCCTCCTTGTAAGGGGGAACTATCTTGTGCAGATTCCTACAATCATGCTCTTTTGCAGGATGACTATTTGGAATACTGCTGCTGCCACCATGGGTTTCAAAACCCAATTTCTGTCTTTCTCTTTCTATCTCTAAGGACTGCCTATCTAAATCCAGCTGTTGCTTCTTGAGCTTCAGTCTGGATTGTTACACTCTCAATCTATTGAGCTCCCTTTCTAACACTCTGTCATCAGGGTGGGTGGGTTGGGCATGTCTTGAGACAGAAGAATGGTGAGAATGAACAGAGGGAGACCTGGCCCTAACAGATGGCACACTAACATTCTGGCCTACAGAAGTGACACTTCTACTGTGATGAGAAACAACACTATTACTGTGATGTGAAGCAACACTTTTACTGTGATGTGAATTCACATCAGTACCAGCTATGCTAGGTGGCCTGCTAAGGGGCAGGTTGGCAAGATTCCCTCCCAAATCTTTTGCTAGGGGTGCCCCAGAATCTGAGTGGGAACCATCAGCTAATTTCTCACCAGAAGTGCCAACAAAAGTCCTGTCTTGTTCAACTAGCATGTTAACTAATAGTTCTCTAGAGGGATTCTTCCCTACCCCTAAACCTCTTTCTACACAGAGACTCCTTGCTGCCTTCCAGCTAAGGTGGTCATAAGCAGTCTTGGACAGATCAACAGTTTGGCCTGTGCCAGACATTTTAGAAAGTGTTTAAGGGATAGAAAAAGAAAGAAAAAGTTTTTAGAACTTTTTAAAGGACAGAAAAAAAACTTTTAAAACTTTTTAAGAACTTTTTGAAAGTTTTAGAGGTACTTTTCAGCACTTAGTAAAGAAGTGAGAGAAGAAAAGCAAAACTTTTTGGTTAGGTGTACATACACTGAACTTGTTTTGTATATTTTTCTCTTATGAAAAGCACAATGACAAAAGTGGTAAGTAGTTGCAAGATACTTATCCCACCGCTGCACAACCAATGTATAGTCACAATAGAATGCAATGGGGGCACATAGGGATAGGGGCAACACAAACCATATACTCTAGAAGTGGAATGCGAACCACGAATGGACCCCAAACCTAAGTGACCTCGTAGAGGGTCGCTGGGACTGTAAGAAAACAGTGAGGGTTAGAAAAATAGCCCACCCCAAGACCCTGAAAAGTGGGTGCAAGGGGCACCTAAGTTCCCCAAAGAGCACAAAAGTTGTGATAGGGGAATTCTGCAGGAAAGACCAATACCAGCAATGCAACAATGATGGATTTCCAGACGAGAGTACCTGTGGAACAAGGGGACCAAGTCCAAAAGTCACAATCAAGTCGGGAGGAGGCAGATGCCCAGGAAATGCCAGCTGTGGATGCAAAGAAGCTGCCACTGGATGGTAGAAGCTGAGGATTCTGCCCAAACGACAAGGGCTAGAAACTTCCCCTTTGGAGGATGGATGTCCCACGTCGTGAAGAGTCGTGCAGAAGTGTTTTCCCACAGAAAGACCACAAACAAGCCTTGCTAGCTGCAAGGGTTGTGGTTAGGGTTTTTGGATGCTGCTGTGGCCCAGGAGGGACCAGGATGTCACCAATTGCGTGAGGGGACAGAGGAGGCGTCCAGCAAGAAAAAGAGCCCACTCAGAAGCAAGCAGCACCCGCAGAAGTGCCGGAACAGGCACTACAAAGTGGAGTGAATCGGTGCTCACCCAAAGTTGCACAAGAGAGTCCCACGCTGCCGGAGGACAACTCAGGAGGTCGTGCAATGCAGGTTAGAGTGCCAGGGACCCAGGCTTGGCTGTGCACGAAGGAAATCCTCGGTGAGTGCACAGGAGCCGGAGTGGCTGCAAAACACGCGGTTCCCAGCAATGCAGTCTGGCGTGGGGAGGCAAGGACTTACCTCCACCAAACTTGGACTGAAGAGTCACTGGCCTGTGGGACTCACTTGGACAGAGTTGTTGAGTTCAAGGGACCTCGCTGGTCGTGCTGAGAGGAGACCCAGAGGACCGGTGATGCAGTTCTTTGGTGCCTGCGGTTGCAGGGGGAAGATTCCGTCGACCCACGGGAGATTTCTTCAGGGCTTCTAGTGCAGAGAGGAGGCAGACTACCCCCACAGCATGCACCACCAGGAAAACAGTCGAGAAGGTGGCAGGATCAGCGTTACAGTGTCGCAGTAGTCGTCGTTGCTACTTTGTTGCAGTTTTGCAGGCTTCCAGCGCGGTCAGCAGTCGATTCCTTGGCAGAAGGTGAAGAGAGAGATGCAGAGGAACTCTGATGAGCTCTTGCATTCGTTATCTAAGGAATTCCCCAAAGCAGAGACCCTAAATAGCCAGAAGAGAGGGTTTGGCTACTTAGGAGAGAGGATAGGCTAGCAACACCTGAAGGAGCCTATCAGAAGGAGTCTCTGACGTCACCTGCTGGCCCTGACCACTCAGAGCAGTCCAGTGTGCCAGCAGCACCTCTGTTTCCAAGATGGCAGAGGTCTGGAGCAGACTGGAGGAGCTCTGGGCACCTCCCAGTGGAGGTGCAGGTCAGGGGAGTGGTCATTCCCCTTTCCTTTGTCCAGTTTCGCGCCAGAGCAGGGCTGAGGGATCCCTGAACCGGTGTAGACTGGCTTATGCAGAGATGGGCACCATCTGTGCCCATCAAAGCATTTCCAGAGGCTGGGGGAGGCTACTCCTCCCCAGCCCTGACACCTTTATTCCAAAGGGAGAGGGTGTAACACCCTCTCTCTGAGGAAGTCCTTTGTTCTGCCTTCCTGGGCCAAGCCTGGCTGGACCCCAGGAGGTCAGAAACCTGTCTGAGGGGTTGGCAGCAGCAGCAGCTGCAGTGAAACCCCGGGAAAGGCAGTTTGGCAGTACCCGGGTCTGTGCTAGAGACCCGGGGAATCATGGGATTGTCTCCCCAATACCAGGATGGCTTTGGTGGGGCAATTCCATGATCTTAGACATGTTACATGGCCATATTCGGAGTTACCATTGTGAAGCTATACATAGGTAGTGACCTATGTATAGTGCACATGTGTAATGGTGTCCCCGCACTCACAAAGTCCGGGGAATTGGCCCTGAACAACGTGGGGGCACCTTGGCTAGTGCCCGGGTGCCCACACACTAAGTAACTTAGCACCCAAACTTTACCAGGTAAAGGTTAGACATATAGGTGACTTATAAGTTACTTAAGTGCAGTGTAAAATGGCTGTGAAATAACGTGGACGTTATTTCACTCAGGCTGCAGTGGCAGGCCTGTGTAAGAATTGTCAGAGCTCCCTATGGGTGGCAAAAGAAATGCTGCAGCTCATGGGAATCTCCTGGAACCCCAATACCCTGGGTACCTCAGAACCATATACTAGGGAATTATAAGGGTGTTCCAGTATGCCAATGTAAATTGGTAAAATTGGTCACTAGCCTGTTAGTGACGATTTGGAAAGAAATGAGAGAGCATAACCACTGAGGTTCTGATTAGCAGAGCCTCAGTGAGACAGTTAGTCATAACACAGGTAACACATACAGGGCACACTTATGAGCACTGGGGCCCTGGCTGGCAGGGTCCCAGTGACACATACAACTAAAACAACATATATACAGTGAAATATGGGGGTAACATGCCAGGCAAGATGGTACTTTCCTACAGTGGTCACTTACACTTGAAAGGGCTGTGCCTTCCCTCATGCCATGCAGTCTCCAGTCCCCTGGTGTGTGTCTGGGGCCTGGCCTGGGCAAGGCAGGATCTTGAAAACAAAAGAGACTTCTCTTTTAAGTAGGCCTACTTCAAAGGCAGAAAGGGGAATAAGAAGAGCACCCAAAACCCCTGAAAATCAGATAACGTCAGGAACCAAATGGGAACCTCTGCCAAGGAGAAGAGCTGGAAGCTGGAGGAGGAGTACTGTCCCTTTGTGTTTGGCTGTGCTTTGCTGGGTTGGCCTACAGTAGCTGCTTCTACCTGAGAGAGGACAAAGACTGACTTTTGTGTGACTTCCCACTGGTGAAGAATTTCCAAACGCTTGAAACTGAACTTGCCTCCTGTTGTTGAAGTCTCAGGGACAACAAAGACTTCTCTCTGCCAGCACTCAGCTCTGCTGAGAGCCCTGCCTGGCAAGTGGTGCCCTAACCTGTCTCGGGCCCTTGAAAGGTGAAGCTGGTGACCACCACGCAGGGAAACTTTTGACGCACCACCTGCCTCCCGGCTGAAAAATGATGCGCCGCCAGCCTTGCGGCTAACATCGATGCTCCACCTGCATCGTGGCTGGAAGATCGACGCAAGGGGCTGAACATGGGATGCGCAACACCCGCAGCAGTTGCTGTTAATGACTCAAGCCCCCACGCAGCGCGGTTTCTGGACACTGTGCGACCGGATTTCAACGCAACATCGATGGGTGAGGAAAATCAACCCAAAGCGTGCCCGGACCGGAGGTACCCATCCAGATCGACTCATCGCTCTCTTGCGAGAGAAGAAACGACTCACGCCAACCCGACCGGAGGAGGACCGACAAACGTTCTCATTTGCAAAGGAGAAATCAACGCATCACTGGCCTTTTCTGATGCACACTCGCCCGCGTGGCTTTATTTTGACGCTACCCAGGTACTTTTGTACGCTAACAATGTTCTCAATGTTTTCTAAAGGATTTAAGACTCTTTTTTTAAAATTCATATCTTGACTTGTGCATGTTGGATTTTTGTTGTTTTTGTCTTCTTTTGTTTAGGTAAATATTATCTATTTTTCTAAACCTGTCTTGTGTAATTTTGTAGTGTTTTTACTGAGTTACTGTGTGTGTTGGTACAAATACTTTACACATTGCTTCTGAAGTTAAGCCTGCCTGTTCGTGCCAAGCTAACAAGGGGGTGAGCAGGGGTTAACTGAGGGTGATTCTCCTTTACCTTGACTAGAATGAGGTTTCTTGCTTGGACAGGCAACTGCCAACCAAAGACCCCATTTCTAACATGTTCCTTTTCCTGAAACACCTCCTTTCCTCATCTTGTTCCACCCTTGTTTCACTCTTGTTCCACCCTTATTCCACTTTCCCTTGTTACCTCACTTCACCTGCTACACACCCTTCATCTCCTCCTCTCCTCTCCTCTCCTGTGACTTCATGGTCCTCTCCTCATCCTCTCAGAGTCCAGGTACTTTGGCCACATAGAGGTTGAGAAGAACGTGTTGCAGTTCTTGGGAGATGTACAGGCTAGTGTTGAGTTATTATGGGTCTCTGGGCATGCTTTAGTCATTAGTTATCAGTGCTTAATTTGTGCTGGTGTTTACCAGTGCTTGATCCCAGGATTTAATTCCTAACACTTTTCTTATGCCACTCCACCACCTGGTGGCACTATCTGCCTATTTTCGGCAGAGTGCATTGTTTTAGCAACTTAATAGACAGTGACAAATAATATTGCAGTTTATCCAGGCCATTAGTACTGGCATTTGCAAATCTGTCATGGGCAATGGGTGGTCCAAGCTGCAGTTAAGTTCTAAGCCATACATTGGGCCTGGTCACTGTTTTTTTATGAATATTTATTTATTGCTCTTTAAGACTAGCCTCAGTGAGGGTGATGGTAACCTTTCTTACTGTCTTTGATCACCTCTTGCCTGGATCTTTTGTGGACTAATCTCTGTGTTGGGTGAAGCGCCATGTGCTGAGTATCATCTTAGTGACCCTCTCATGCATGCCCCATTGTCTTCACAATGGCGGAATTCCGTGGAGTTACATCAACACGCTACAAGAGTCCGCAGAGTTCTGTGAGCGGGTAGAATTTGGGTACGTCAAACTACTCGTGCAGAATTTTAATGCCAGGAGCTTGTTCTGCAGTGTAAACTCAGTGCAAATGGCACTACGGGGTGCGGCAGAAGGCACTGCTTCTTTCTGCCTCTTGAGTAGAATTTCTCCCTGAAAGGCAGCTTTCTCAACACGAACAATCATGACCTGCTATGGCCTCCTGCGTTACGAAATCTCGCCAGGAGGTTCCATTGCTCACAAATCGTGCTAGGGATGCACATTCTCACTTGCCAACTTCACGCTGGTGAGCAGCACGCGAGAATAAACTCCCCCACGTTGGGGTTGGCAGAGTTTTACCAGAACTATGTACTGCAAGCACAACGCAGAGTGGGCAAAATTCCTCAAACTGGTGGAATTTTTTGCCCACCCCTGATCTTGATCACACCAGTTCTTGGTGACTTTGTTCTCTGTTTTTAGGTTTTGTCTTTGTCTCAGTGCTACTACCTGGTGTTCTTGTAATGTTGTGGGTCTCAAGTAGGTGTGCACATGTTGCTTCCTGGGGCAATGCGTTAGCTGGTGAGTGCCCTTTTAGGGCCCATGCTGGGAGAAGTTCTATGTGGGTCTGTGATCAGTAGTTGGTACTGCGCTTCTTGGTGCTGAGTGAAGGGTGCAGAGTGAGAGAATGGGGCAGCTCATCAGGACATAGTCAAGTTGCATTAGTTGATTTGTGAGTAAACATCAGGTGCAAGCTGTGTCCAGGGATGTGCCTCTGGGGTGTTTGGGTACCTCCTTGCACTTTGACTGTCCATATGTTGAGGTCTCTCAGCAGAATTATTGCCCTGGCTTGTATCTGTGGGTTGATACTCCCCACTCCACACTGTACCTCTTCTCATTTATCTATGCGTGTCCCTCCCCTGTCCTCCTCTTATCACATCTCCAAATTATGAGCAATAATCTAAACGTGAACCCCTCCTTCAGCATGTATGTGTCTCCTCACCTTCTGGAGCTGGCACCAGTGTGCACACAGCATAGTGTACAATGGGATCACAATAGAAGAGGGTGGGCAGGTGAGTGATTACAATGGGGGTGAATGGCTGTGGTAGGATGGAATCAAAGTGGAAATAGGTGGACATCTGGTTGAATGCACCGGGGAAGGATGGAGTCACCTACAGGGCGAAAGACTGGCATGGCAGAGTGGTACCACACTGGTCGTGGTTGCCCTTTAGAGTAGGCCCACAATATGATTTATTGGGAATCAGGCAAGGATCGCACTAGTGTTCGATGGGAGCCAGACTGCATCATGCTAGTGTTTAGTGGGATGCAGACTGGATCACTCTAATGTTCAATGGGAGGAAGGCTAGATCACACTAGTCAGATTGGATCACTCTTGTAGTCAGTAGGAGCCAGTCTGGATCACACTAGTATTTGGTCGCAACCAGACTTTATCACTCTTGTAGTTGTTGGGAGCTGGACTGGATCGCACTATAAGGTTGATGGGGCCCTCAATAGATCACACTAGAGATTGGTGGGAGCCACAATAGATCACATTAGGGGTTGGTGGGAGAGAGAATGGATCACACTAGGGGTTGGTGGGAGCCAGAATGGGTCACACTAGGTGTTCGCGGGAGCCAGAATGTGTCACACTATGTGCTGTTGGGGACAAGAATGGATCATACTAGGGGTTGGTGGGAGCCAAAATGAATCACACTAGGGGTTGGAGTGGGCCAGACCGGATCACATCAGTGTTCAGTGGGAGCCAGACTGGATCACTGTTGTAGTTGGTGGGATCCACACTGGATCACAGTAAAGGGGGAAGGAGGCCTTAATAGATCACACTAGCAGTTGGTGGGAGACAGATTGGGTCAGATTAGTTGTAGTTGGGAAACAGAATGGATCCCACTGGGGGATTGTGGGACACAGTCTGGGTCAGATTAGTGGTAAGTGGGAGACAGAATGGTTCACACTGGGGTTTGGTGGGAGACAGAACTGCATCACTCTAGCTCTTGAGCGGTCAGTGTGAGGTCGCATGAAGGGTTACTGGGAACTAGTCTAGAGTCTCACAGGAGTCCGGCAGAAACAACATTTTGACAGCCAAGGCTTTGGCTACACCACGATTGAACTCAACCAATGGAGGAGGAAGACTTTATTCTTTGGGTAGTGATGAAAATATGATGAATAGCTTGCGCAGCACCTGTTCCCAGTCACCCCCTATGTTTACCGCAGGACCACTGGTGCTAGGCATCTACAGAGAGACGGGACATCAATCTCTAGTCTTGTGCAGGCTCCCCACAGCACCACCAAATGTGTACTGTGTCAGCAACCCCACTGCCGGTGTATGTGACGTCAGCATATTGGCTGAACAGCTGTGGATGGTCACAAGTGCTCTGAGCACATCTGCTGCTCTTGTAAACTGCTTGGGACTTAGATCTGGGCAGGAAGTGTTTCCGGATCAGTCTCTGAGACAGAGCCTGTAATTCAGCTTGTACGAATTCCTCCTTCAGTTCACAGAAGATGCTCAGGGGGTCACTGAACATCTGCAGGTTCAATGTGTGCAGTCAAGAGAACCGCTGGGACCTCATCGTTGGATGCGCTCCAGCGGAATCTGAGGCTTGTAGGGTCTCAGATAAACTATGAAGCCAGTGTGTGCGTGCAAGAGGGCCACCGGGACCTCAGCCTAAGCAAGCTAGAGCAGAATCTGAGACCCTCAGGACACCATCTCTAGTAATTCTGAAGAAGCCTTGTTTCTCAGCTCTCAGGCATGTGGGAATTTGCATTTTTGAAAGTGACCTCAACGCAGATAGTCTCCCATCTTACTGAGCAGGCAGCAATGAAGCGAGAGAGATGCCAACTACTAAGTTTAATACAATGCAAAACAGTGTATTAAGGTGCTGGTAAAATTAATTTCTGAAATAATTCCAGGTTAATCTGCTTTTGTCCCTGGTTCCTCTGGTACTAGCTCCGGGCTTCTCTTGCCCCAGTTCTAGCCTCCGCTGGCAGAGTGGACAATGGCAGTCTAGCCACTTTGCTATTTTGTGAAAGACTATTTCATGAGTAATTTCAGCACTGCACTGAACAGGTCCACGCGCTTTCTCCCCAGGGCCTGTTGAGCTCCACCCCACCTTGTGGGATTTCTAAACTGGTGTGTCTGTGCTCCCACTCACATTCTGTGTTATCCACACTGGCACATGTATCACTCCCCAGGCATGTGAAAGAGGCGCTGGAGACTTTCTGAGTAGGCCTTCTTAAGGTTCCCGTCTTTCTTGTCAACATTGGCCACCGTTTTTTAGTTGGCCATGTGTGCCGTTGAGTTTCTTCATGTCTTGTGAATTTTTCCTGCATGTCTTTTGCGTTCCTCAACCCAACCAGTTGAGTTTCACCATGCCTGGTTGACTTCTACGGCTTGTCCTGCACGACCAGTTCAATTTCACCTTGTCTTGACTTCTACTGCATGTCCTGGTGTGTTCCTCCACAAGGTCAGTTGAGTATCGTCCTAAGCCTGGTTGACTTCTATAGCACCTGTTGCGTTTCTCGACAAGGTCAGTTGAGTTTCACCATATGTCTGGTTGACTTCTACAGCATGACCTGGTTTAGTTTAGTTGCAAGATCAATCGAGCTGCAACATATGGCATGACTAGTTTGTGTTTTCTGCATGCTTTGTTGTTTTCCTCCTCAAGACCAGTTTAGTTTCATCATGTCTGCTTGACTTTTCCTGAATTTCTAGTGTGTGCCCATCCCACTGAGGTTTGCCGCTTCTGATAGGATTGCTCAGTGTTCCTTGCAATCTTTTGAGTTTCCCAAAACGTTTTAGTAAATTGTGCCATATGCCATCCTGAATATCTGCCATTCTGAGACCCCGCCCCAACTTGTTTTGTTGACTTTTCACTTGTCTTGTAAATGTTCATCAACTCTTCTTGGCTGCCATAGATTTCTGACTGGCTTTACCCTGGTTTAGTTGATTCTCACCATGTGATGTTGATTACGTGTTTTGACTGTTCCTACGTGTCTTACTCCTTTACTGCACATTTGTAGAGTTAATTTCCCACACGTCTGCTTGACTCCCCCTACAGTTCTTCCTGCTTCTCCCCACATGGATCTCACTTGTCCCAACGCCATCTTAGTGTCCCCAAGACGTTCTGATGTCTTTTCTTCAAACCTTGGGAGCCTCCTGGAACCATCTTCAAGGTCAGTGACTACACCTGGAGCACCTCCTTCTCCATCTCTGTATCACGGGTCTCACCCCATTATCTCACCCCAGATCTCCCGCCTACTCCCCCGAGCGCTGCTCCTTTTATTGTCGGGTGTCCCTCTGGCATTGTGGTAGGATTTATATATTTTCTTTTTTTATAACTTTGTTATAACATTCACTTTCCGCTGGTATCAAACATCGCCAGCATGGTGTACTTCAGTGGTGAATGAAACCATGAGTGACCGGGGACTGATGCTCCAGTGATGTTTCTTGGTTGAGTTACCAGCACCACCGCCCTGCAGATGCCTCAATAAAGTGCAGTAACTCCCCGGGTACCACTTTATGTTCAGAGCTGCGATCATTGCATGTGACCTTGAAACATCTGTGTCACATGATCCATTAGTTTACATACAACACACAGTACTTAAGTATTAGGAATGGATGCTCTGCGGGGAGCCCGGAGACCCCTCGGGGCAAGTAGTTACATTATTCTGGGAGTCCACGTCATTACTGAAAGTGGGATTACACCAGGTTGTAAAACGTTATCTCTCAAGTCACGACAAGCACATAGGAAAGAAAGAGCCCAAAAGGGAACAATAGGACAAATCTTTAATTCCATGTGTCATGAAGGGTCAGCTTGTCATATTTCAGAAATTTGATTAGTTAAACTCACATCAGTGGTCCAGTATGGGGCATTAATTACAGAGCCTAACAGGACGTTAAATGTCTAGTTACTTACCAGTAATCTTCATTACTCCTGGTCCTGTAGTCCTCGTCCCATTCATTACTGTATGGAGAGGAATCTCTCCATGACAGAAAAAAAAGAACACAAGGAATGCTGTGTATCCACCCCCCACCCCCACCGGGGAGTACATAACCATGTACTTACCCAGCATTCCTCCTGAACTACCAAGCCCCTGGCTCAAAGGCTGGCCATCCAGGAGGGAGGGTGGGGCATAATGAATGGTATGAGGACTACGGGACCAGGAGTACTGAAGATTACCAGTAAGTAACTAGACATTGCCCCCAGGTCCTACCATCCTTGCCCCCTTCATTACTATATTGAGAATACCCAAGCCAAAAAAGAACAGCCTGAGAGACAAAACCAGCAATTAACCACAGAGGCAAACAACAGGTACATGCCAAAAAGTGATTTAATGAAAACTGCAAAATTAGGAGCAAACTGCCTGAAGAACCCCTAACCCAAAATTAAGTTCATCCCCCAACACATTCTGAAGATGATAGTGGGAAACAAAGGTATTAGCAACAGCCCAAATTGCCGCCCGACAAATGTCAGTGATGGAGACCCCCTTTATTTCTGCCCAAGAGGCGGCCATACCTCTCGTGGAGCGACCCTGCACACCTCCGGGAGGGGGTATCCCTGCCTAAGAATAGGCCAACTCGATAATCTGCTTCAGCCACTGACCGATGGAAAGAGAGGACGCCCGTTCCCCCAGAGAAGAGGATCCAAAGGAAAGAAAAAGAGAGTCAGGTTTTTTAAAAGGGCTAGTCGTGTCAAGATAGACCAAAAGAGCCTTACGGACATCCAGCAAAGACCAATCCAGATCCCCCACCCCAGGAGATCCCACCTGCAAGGAAGGGAGGACAATCTCCTGGGAACAATGGGATTGAGAAGCCACTTTGGGAACAAAGGGCGAATCAACACGCAATAGAACGGCATCCTCGGAAAAAGACAAAAAGGGTTCCTGAGCCATCAAAGTACCCAATTTCCTAATTCGCCTAGCTGAGGTGATAGCAACCAAAAACACCACTTTGAAAGTTAAAAACTTAATATCAGTGGTGTCCAGAGGTTCAAAAGGGGAAGACACCAAGGAATGAATCATCAGATGTAAATCCCATAAAGGAAAAAGAGGTTTCACCAGAGGATGGGAAAGAGCAAAGCCTTTCAGTAGACAAGAAACAAAATCTTTGAAATCTGCAAGATTACCCCATGGAGCCCGAAAAGCCTTAATAGCCGCCCACTGAGCACGCAAGGTAGAGACAGATAGGCACTTCTCAAAACCTTCCCACAAAAATTGAAGAACAGTAGGCAAGGAACAAACCAATGGAGACAAACCAAGAGGAGAACACCATTTCTGAAAATTACTCCAATGCCGAGCGTAAGATTTTAAAGTAGATGGCCTACGGGATTGCTGAATGGCCTCTGCTAAATGCCTGAGAATACCCTTGTGCTGCAACCCTTGCCTTTCAACTTCCAGACCGAAAGCCGAAGCTTCCAGAGAGGAAGAGGGGGAACAGACCGTAGAGGGAAGAGGAGCAGAGGAAGAAACCAAGGACCCTGAACCTACATTAACCGGACAACCGGGAACCAAGATCTCCGAAGCCAAAAAGGGACCACCAGAATCACACACCTGTCCTCTCATAGCAGGCGGTGCCAGAAACCTGGGAATGAGGGAGATAGGCGGGAATGCATACAACAGCCTGTCAGGCCAAGGGACAGTCAATGCATCAACTCCCCAAGCCCCTGACTGAGGAACCCGAGAGCAGAATAGAGAAACCTGAGCACTGAACCGGGAAGCAAAGAGGTTGAGGTAGGGTACACCAGACTTCCCGCACACCCTGAGAAACGCCTCCTGGGAAAGAGAAATCTCCATTAATGAGGGAAAACACCTGCTGAGAGAGTCTGCCACACCATTGTCCATCACATGCACAGCAACCAGGGACTGAAGGTAGTGCTCGCCCCGTGAAACAAATGCTGCACCACCAGATTGAAAGACTTGGACCGAATCCCACCCTGGTTGTTGAGGTAGGCTACCGTGACCATGTTGTCGGTATGAACCACCAAGTGGTGACCTATGAGAGCATGACGAAACCCCATACAGGCCCGGAATACAGCCATGAGCTCCCTTCAATTGGAGGAACGACTTCCCTCCTGAGGAGACCAGCGAGCCTGAAGCGACTTGTTGCCCAGGGTTACCCCAACCCCAAAGAGCTGGAATCTGTAGTTAACACCATAGGAGGAGTGGGCTGCAAAGGAACTCCTTTCTCCAAGTTGGAGCCCAATGTCCACCAATGCAGATCTTTGTGAACCATCAAGGAGACAGGAACTTCCTGGTCATACAGTTGCAATTGAGGATCCCAACATGAGAGCAGATGAATCCACAAAGGAAGGAGATGAAACCGAGCCCAAGGAACAGTATAGACCGCTGCAGCCATGAGACCCAACAACCGAAGCCATAATAGCACCGGGGCAGACTCTTGTGACAGGAACTTCAGAGCAAGAGACTACAAGACATGTATCCGGGGCACTGGTAGAAAGACTCTGTTGAGATCTGTGCGGAAGCGTGCTCCAATAAATGTCAGATCCTGTGCGGAGGCAGCTGGTATTTGACCCAGTTGAGGAGAAACCCATGGCTCTGCAGAGTGGAACAAACCAACCGACGGTCCTGCACACGCTGGGCTGGAGAGGGAGCGTGAATCAACCAGTCATCGAGATAACGGTATAAATGGACACCTTGGAGATGCAAGGAGGCCACCAAGGGAGCCACCACTTTCGTGAACACACGTGGAGCTGACCTGAGGCCAAATGGAAGGACTCAGAACTGGTAATGACACTCCTTGAGACAGAACCGTATATATTGCAGAGATGATGGATGCACAGTAAGCATCCTGAAGATCCAGGGTGCACCGAAAATGACCCTGAAACACCAAAGGAATGATTATCTGCAAAGTCTCCATCTTGAAGAGGACATGGCTGACAAATCTCTTCTGAGCTTTCAAATCCAAAACCAGCCTGAAGCCTCCTGTACGTTTTGGAACCAAGAAGATAATGGAATAGAAACCTTGACCCTGCTCTGACTGCGGGACTGGCACCACCGCCTCTTCTGCAGCAAAGAACTGATGCCCATTCACAGTGCCTCCCATTTACCAGGGTCTGAGGGCCATGCAGTGGGATGCACCCCAGACGGAAGTTGAACAGTCAGAAACTCGATCGATAACCATGGCGAACAATGTCCAGAACCCACAAATCCGAGGAGTTGAGAGCCCATGCTGGAAGAAAATGCTGCAAATGGCCCCCGACCGTGGGACCTGGGACAGTCTTATAGTCAGAAACGAGACTTAGGAGGAGGGGGAGGATTTGTGTTTCTTGTCCCTGCCCCGTGGGAACAGGCCTTGTGACCTCACAAACTGATGGCTGGAGGGAGTATGAACTGGAGACTTTTTACGAAACAAACAACGATCTCCCAAGGTGGACCGGAAAGAAGAGGAATGGTTCTTCTCCTTAAAAAGTTTATGCAATTTCTCCTCCAATTCTGCCCCAAACAACACATTGCCTTGGAAAGGAAGCCACAATGCAGAAGCACGCTGTGCAGCATCTGTCTTCCAATCCCGCTGAACAAGATTCCAGCAAGCAGACACACAAGCCCCGTCTGCCAGAGCTGATGCCACACCACATCAAAGGAAATATCAGACAGGAATTCAACTTGAAGTTCAATAAGGGACATGAGCCAAGAGCAGTCTGAGGACCCATCCAGAGCACTATTCAAGGCTTTGAGATCTGACAGTAAAGACCGAGCAACATAAGTTCCATAAATGCCAGCCCTCATAGCAAAATGAGTCCCAGCATAAGATTTATTCAGGGACACATCCACCTTCTTGTCCACAGAATCCCAAATCACAGCATCCTCGGACTAGGACATGCGGTCAACTAAACTGGCCACAAAAGAGTCAATATGCACAGAATCCAGCCACACCTGGGCCATATCTTGCAAAGGGTACAACTTGGCCATAAACCGGGGAAGAATAATCTTGTCAGGGTCCCTCCACTCCCTTTTAATCATCTCCTGAATTCAAGGATGAATAGGGACATCCGCAGGCCCAGAACTCTGTAATTGGTGCAAAAGAGAGCCAGAAGAAGTGTCAGGAACCTCAACATCAGGAAAGTCCATGTTAATCTTAACATGTTTCACCAAAGGAGGCGGCAACTCTTTGGAAATATATTTGCCCTTCTGCTCCTCTTGAGAAGGACCCTCCAACTCAGAACTGGACGAGGAAGAAGCAGCCACCCCAGCAGGAACCACAACAGGAGGAGCGACTTGAAACTCCAACAAGGTCACCTGAATAAGTTTGCGTAGGTGGACATCATCCCTTCTACTGCTCCTCTGAACATGCCCATGGGAAGAGGAGGAGGAAGAAGAAGAAGAGGGGAGGGAGAAACCTCCACATGCCTTCTTTTGGACGTGTGTTTGCCCATAATGACACAAGCAGCACAGCCAAGGACAGGAGCCAGCAACTGACAATGAGAAAAAGCTAGGAGAGTTTAAAAAGCCCCCCCCGAAAAGGGGGAGGAAACGACAAGCAGGTGAGGCTCCACCCCTTACAGGACCCCGGAGAAAATAGCCACCGCAATAGGTCCACAAAAATCAACATGCCCCTTGAAAAAAGACAGTAAAAATACATTCAAAATAAAGAAAAAGAACAGCTAGCACTCACTGGCACACCACGGAGACCGCCTCAGCGTCACCATGACATTTGCCGAAAGGAAGCAGGAACCCAGAAGCAGAGGGCGTGTTTCCGCACCACGAAGCCGCCCCAGCCGCACAGAGCCAACCAAAGGACCTGCCCAGCGGCCCAGCGGCTGAATCCGGAGACTGCACTGCATCAAGGCCAAGCAATCGAGCAGAACCACAGAGGCAGCAAGCTTTCAGCCGGAGGAAGCCATCACACCGCGTAAATCTCCACAGGAGCAGAACCGCCTCGTCACCCTGTCATGGACAGAATAAAGAACAGGTGGAATGCTGGGTAAGTACATGGTTATGTACTCCCAGGTGGGGGCGGGTTGGGTACACAGCATTCCTTGTGTTCTTTTTTTCTGTCATGGAGAGATTCCTCTCCATATTGTAATGAAGGGGACGGAAGGACCTGGGGGTAATATCTTATTCTCTTTATACTTTGAGTTGTGAGTTTACATTGAGTCAAATGTGCTTCTGATTCTAGAAAAAAATTATTTAAAAAACTGTAGAGCAGCAGTTCCTGCCAAAAAAGGTCCCAAACTCTATGATTATATGAGAAATTCACTGTCTATTCACTGGCTCTAATTTTTTAAAGCATGGTCCTTCTTTATAAGATCAAGTTGCCTCTAAATTTATTTGTGAGATATAACAAAATTATTTGAAGGCAGGTTGCTCTCAAGGGCATTTCACAGGTGTGAACCCTGAATATTGAGACCAGAATATCGATGGGACACAATACTGAGGACAATTGAAAATAATATAAGAACAGGTAAGGAAGTATAAAGTTTTGTTAGAAATGAGGTCTTTGGTAGGCAGTCAAGTTACTCCCTGTCCAAGCAAGGACCCTCATTCTGGTTAGGGTAAAGGAGAATCACCCTCGGTTAACTCCTGCTCACCCCCTTGGTAGCTTGCCACGAGCAGACAGGCTTAACTTCGGAAGCAATGTGAAAAGTATTTGTACCAACAAACACAGTGACCCAGTGAACCCACCACAAAATGACACAACACATGTTTAGAAAAATAGGTAATATTTATCTAAATAAAACAAGACCAAAATGATAAAAATCTGACATACACAAGTTATGAATTTCAAAAAGAAAAAGAGTCTTAAATCCTTAGAAAACAGTGAGAACATTGTTATTGCACAAAAGTACCTGGGTAGCATCAAAATAAAGCCACACGGGCATCGGAAAAGACCAGCGATCCGTCAATTTCTCACTCAAAAGAGAGACCATGTGTTGTTCCTCCTCCGGTCGGGTGGGTGTGCATCGTTTCTTCTCTGCCGCAAGAGAGCGATGTGTTGATCCCGGACGGACACCTCGGGTCCGGGCAGGCTTTGCGTTGATTTTCCGCGCTCAGCGATGTCGCGTTGAAATCCGGTCACACTGTGTCAAGAAACCATGTTGCGTGGGGGCTTGCATCGTTAACAACAGCCACTGCAGGTGTTGCACGTCGTTTCTCCAGCTGCGTTGCATTAATCTCCCAGCTCGATGCGGATGGAGCACCAATTTTAGCTGCGAGGCCGGTGGCACATTGTCCTTTTCCACTAGCTGCACCTTTCAAGGTCCCAGAGACAGGTTAGGGCACCACTTAGCAGGCAGGACTCTCAGCAGAAAGCCCAGGTGCTGGCAGAGAGAAGTCTTTGTTGTCCCTGAGGCTTTAACAACAGGAGGCAAGCTCAGATCAAGCCCTTGGAGATTCTTCCCCAGTGGGAAGTCACACAAAAGTCAGTCTTTGTCCTCTCTCAGGCAGAAGCAGCTACTGCAGGCCAACCCAGCAAAGCACAGTCGCAGGCAAAGGGGCAGTACTCCTCCTCCAGCTTCTTCAGCTCTTCTCCCGGGCAGAGGTTCCTCTTGGTTCCAGAAGTAATCAGATTTTCAGGGGTTTTGGGTGCTCTTCTTGTACCCCTTTCTGCCTTTGAAGTGGGCCTACTTCAACGAGAAGTCTCTGTTGTTTTCAAGATCCTGCCTTGCTCAGGCCAGGCCCCAGACACACACCAGGGGGTTGGAGACTGCATTGTGTGAGGGCTGGCACAGCCCTTTCAGGTGTGAGTGACCACTCCTCCCCGCCCTCCTAGCACAGATGGCTCATAAGGATATGCAGGCTACACCCCAGCGCCCTTTGTGTCACTGTCTAGAGAGAGGTGCAAACAGCCCAACTGTCCAACTGACCCAGCCAGGGAATCCACAAACAGGCAGAGTCACAGAATGGTTTAAGCAAGAAAATGTCTGCTTTCTAAAAGTGGCATTTTCAAACACACAATCTCAAAACCAACTTCACTAAAAGATGTAATTTTAAATTGTGAGTTCAGAGACCCAAAACTCCACATGTCTTTCTGCTCCCAAAGAGAATCTGTGCTTTAATAATATTTAAAGGCAGCCCCCATGTTAACTTAAGAGAGAGATAGGCCTTGTAACAGTGAAAACCGAATTTAGCAGTATTTCACTGTTAGGACATGTAAAACACATAAGTACATGTCCCACCTTTAACATACACTGCACCCTGCCCATGGGGCTACCTAGGGCCTACCTTAGGGGTGCCTTACATGTATAAAAATGGAAGGTTTAGGCCAGGCAAGTTGGCACACTTGCCAAGTCGAACTGGCAGTTTAAACTGCACACTCAGACACTGCAGTGGCAGGTCTGAGACATGGTTACAGGGCTACCAATGTGGGTGGCACAACCAGTGCTGCAGGCCCACTAGTAGCATTTGATTTACAGGCCCTGGGCACCTCTAGTGCACTTTACTAGGGACTTACTAGTAAATCAAATATTCCAATCATGGATAAACCAATCAACAATACAATTTACAGAGAGAGCAGGTGTACTTTAGCACTGGTTAGCAGAGGTAAAGTGCTCAGAGTCCTAAAGCCAACAAAAACAGGTCAGAAAAAATAGGAGAAAGGAGACAAGCAAATTGGGAATGACCCTGCAAAAAGGGCCAAGTCCAACAAGTTTCTATACCTAACTCCATATATGTATCTACGTGGTGCATCTATCTTTAAGGTATGCAAATGTGGAGGTACGAATAGTGAATCTGTAATTCGCTATAGACACTTAACTTTAGATATTCTGCCCCTCAATATTAGTGAATCAAAATATTCTGTGGGGTGATATTCAGTAGAACAACCATTTTACGTGAATTACAGTGGTTTTGTAGTTCTTAAATTTCTAGCTATTGCAAGAACTCACATTTAATATTTAGATGTTAAATTACTCAGTCCTTGAGATAGCCAACAAATACAATTTACACATTTTTTTGTTTAATTTTAATTTGAATGGTAAATATTTTATTTCAGTGATACAACATAGCATGTCTGTATGTATGAAGTATTTGTATAACACTATACTATGTATGTCTGAGGTATTTGTGCACACTTTACTATATCTGTATATATGAGATATTTGTGTACACTTTACCATGCCTGCATATATGAGGTGTTTGTATGCACTATCCTAAGGGTCTGATTTAGAGTTTGGCAGATGGGCTACTCCATCACTAATGTGACAGATATCCCGTCCACCATATTACGATCCCATTCTATCCTATGGGAATCATAGTACAGAGGACCGAATAACCGTCACGTTTGTGACGGAGTAACCCTTCCGCCAAACACTAACTCAGGCCATATGTCTGCATGTATGAGGTGTTTGTATACACTATACTATGTCTGCATGTATAACGTGTTTGTGTACACTATACTATGTCTGCATGTATAAGGTGTTTGTATACACTATGTTATGTCTGCATGTATAAGGTGCTTGTGTACACTATACTATGTCTGCATGTATGCGGTGTTTCTATACACTATGCTATGTCTGCATGTATAAGGTGCTTGTGTACACTATACTATGTCTGCATGTATGAGGTGTTTGTGTACACAGTTCTATGTCTACATTCATGAGGTGTTTGTATACACTATACTACGTCTGCATGTATGAGGTATTTGTATAAACTGTACTATGTCTGCATGTATGAGGCGGTTGTATACACTATACTATGTCTGAATGTATAACGTGTTTGTGTACACTATACTATGTCTGCATGTATAACATGTTTGTATACACTATACTATGTCTGCATGTATAACGTGTTTGTATACACTATACTATGTCTGCATGTATAAGGTGTTTGTATACACTATGCTATGTCTGCATGTATGAGGTGCTTGTGTACACTATACTATGTCTGCATGTATGAGGTGTTTGTATACACTATACTATTTCTGTATGCATGAGGTGTTTGTATACACTATTCTATGTCTGGATGTATGAGGTGTTTGTATACACTATACTACATTTGCATGTATGAGGTATTTGTATAAACTGTACTATGTCTGCATGTATGAGGCGGTTGTATACACTATACTATGTCTCTATGCATGAGATGGTTGTATACTCTATACTATGTCTGCATTCATGAGGTGGTTGTTTACACTATACTATGTCTGCATGTATGAAGTGTTTGTGTACACTGTACTATGTCTGCATGTATAAGGTGTTTGTATACACTCTGCTATGTCTGCATGTATGAGGTGCTTGTGTACACTGTACTATGTTTGTATGTATCAGGTGTTTGTATACACTATACTATGTCTGCATTCATGAGGTGTTTGTATACACTATACTACGTCTGCATGTATGAGGTGTTTGTATAAACTGTACTATGTCTGCATGTATAAGGCGGTTGTATACACTATACTATGTCTCCATGCATGAGGTGGTTGTATACTCTATACTATGTCTGCATTCATGAGGTGGTTGTATACACTATACTATGTCTGCATGCATGAGGTGTTTGTATACACTATACCACGTCTCCATGCATGAGGTGTTTGTATACACTATACTATGTCCGCATGTATGAGGTGCTTGTGTACACTATACTATGAATGCATGAGGTGTTTGTATATACTATACTATGTCTCCATGCTTGAGGCGTTTGTATACACTACACTATGGGGGTCATTCCGACCCCGGCGGTCCTTGCACCGCCAACAGGCTGGCGGTGCCCCGCAGGGCATTCTGACCGCGGCGGTTTGGCCGCGGTCAGAAGAGGAAAACCGGCGGTCTCCCGCCGGTTTTCTGCTGCCCTGGGAATCCCCCATGGCGGCGCAGCTTGCTGCGCCGCCATGGGGGATTCCGACCCCCTCACTGCCATCCTGTTCCTGGCGGCTCCGGCCGCCAGGAACAGGATGGCGGTGAGGGGTGTCGTGGGGCCCCTGGGGGCCCCTGCAGTGCCCATGCCAATGGCATGGGCACTGCAGGGGCCCCCGTAAGAGGGCCCAACTTTGTATTTCAGTGTCTGCTTTGCAGACACTGAAATACGCGACGGGTGCCACTGCACCCGTCGCACATACCCACTCCGCTGCCTCCATTCGGAGCCGGCTTCCTCGTGGGGAGGGGTTTACCGCTGGGCTGGCGGGCGGCCTTCTGGTGGTCGCCCGCCAGCCCAGCGGGAAAGCCAGAATGGCCTCCGCGGTCTTTCGACCGCGGAGCGGCCATATGGCGGCTCCCTCCAGGCGGGCGGCGACCGCCGCCCGCGGGGGTCAGAATGACCCCCTATGTCTGCATGCATGAGGTGATTGTCTACACTATACTATGTCTGCATGCATGAGGCAGTTGTATACAGTATAATATGTCTGCATGCATGAGGTGGTTGTATACACTTTACTATGTTGCATACATGATGTGGTTGTATAAACTATACTATGTCTGCATGCATGAGGTGGTTGTAAACACTATACTATGTCTGCATATATGAGGTGATTGTATACATTATACTACGTCTGCATTCATGAGGTGGTTGTATACTCTATACTATGTTGCATGCATGAGGTGGTTGTATACACTATACTATGTTGCATGCATGAGGTGTTTGTATACACTATACTATGTCTGCATGTATGAGGTGTTTGTATACACTATACTATGTCTGCATGTATGAGGTGTTTGTGTACACTGTACTGTGTCTGCACGCATGAGGTGTTTGTGTACACTGTACTATGTATGCATGCATGAGGTGTTTGTGTACACTATACTTTGTCTTCATCCATGAGCTGTTTGTGTACACTATACTATGTCTGCCTGCATGAGGTGTTTGTATACACTATACTACATCTGCCTGCATGAGGTGTTTGTATACACTATACTATGTCTGCATGCATGAGGTGTTTGTATACACTATACTACGTCTGCATGCATGAGGTGGTTGTATACACTATACTATGTCTACATGTATGAGGTGTTTGTATACACTATACTACGTTTGCATGCATGAGGTGGTGTATACACTATACTATGTCTGCATGCATGAGGTGCTTGTGTACACTATCCTATGAATGTATGAGGTGTTTGTATACACTATACTATGTCTCCATGCATGAGGTGTTTGTATACACTATACTATGTCTCCATGGATGAGGCATTTGTATACACTGTACTATGTCTTCATCCATGAGCTGTTTGTGTACACTACACTATGTCTGCATGCATGAGGTGGTGTATACACTATACTATGTCTGCATGCATGAGGTGTTTGCATACACTATACTATGTCTGCATGCATGATGTGGTTGTATACACTATACTATGTCTGCATGTATGAGGTGTTTGTACACACCATACTACGTCTGCATGCATGAGGTGGTGTAAACACTATACTTTGTCTGCATGCATGAGGTGGTTGTATACACTATATTATGTCTGCACGCATGAGGTGGTTGTATACACTATACTATGTCTTCATCCATGAGGTGTTTGTATACAGTATACTATGTCTGCATGCATGAGGTGGTTGTATACACTATACTATGTCTGCATGCATGAGGTGGTTGTATACACTATACTATGTCTGCATGAATGAGGTGTTTGTATATGCTATACTATGTGTGTCTGAGGTATTTGGTATGTGGGTACAGTATACTGTGTCGGCATGTATGAGGTGTTTGCATGTATATCTGAGGTATTTGTATAAAATATACTATTTCTGTGTATGAGATATTTGTATACACTATACTATGTCTGCAGGTATGAGGTATATGCATGCAGTATACTATGTATTTATGAAGTATTTGTATACAGTATACTATATCTCTGTATGAAGTATTTGTGTACATTATACTATGGCCCTCATTACAACCCTGGCGGTAAATGCTGCTTTCGGCCATGCAGAAGACCATACACACCGCCGCGGCCGCGGAATTCCGCCACAGCTATTACGACCCACAGCTCGGAATCTGCCAAAATCTAGACACCCACACAAGTCCGCCACACCAAAGGTCAGTGATAAACTGGCGATAATAAAACTGACACCGTCATGCCAACAGGAATACGCCCACACTATCACAACCCACAAATCCATTCAGCGGTCTTTCAACCTCAGTATTCCATTGGCGGTACACACCACCGAGCTCAAAATACACACACATTTACAAAACACTACCACATTGGACAAATCGAAATACACACACCTGATACACATACACACACCACTCCCACACACCAATACAAGATAAAACACGCACCCACATTACCCACAAACCCTTAAGACCACAATTGCGACTGAAGGCCAGAGAGAGACACCACCATCTATAAGCTAGCCTCCACAAGCACTCAACACCATCACTCACACAACATCCACGCACAAAACACCACACACCCCTATACATCACCCCACACATCACAACACACACCACCCCACACATCACCCACACCACCCCATGGCACCGCAAAGACACCCCAGGTTTTCTGAGGAGAAGCTCAGGGTCATGGTGGAGGAAATCATCTGGGTAGAGCCACAGCTATTTGGAGCACAGATGCAGCACACCACCATAGCTAGGAAGATGGATCTATGGCGCAGAATCGGGGACAGGGTCAAAGCAGTGGGACAGCACCCAAGAACATGGGATGACATCAGGAAGAGGTGGAACGACCTACGGGAGAAGGTACCTTCTGTGGTCTCAAGACACCAGATTGCAGTTCAGAGGACTGGCGGCGGACCTCCACCTCCTCCCCCAGAACTAACAACATGGGAGGAGCAGGTCTTGGCTATACTGCATCCTGAGGGCGCAGGAGTAGCTGGAGGAATGGACTCTGGTAAGGCAAAGCTTTCACTACTTCATCCCCCACCTTACCTGCATGCCATCACATACCCCCACCCTCGCCCCTCACCCCCTCACCCCCATCACTCCAACTCCTCACATATGTCCCACTATCACAAACCACACATCCCAACACAAAGCCCTGCATGCAACAACAGAGCATGGACACCCATCACCAATGCATGGCCACTGCACATACCCACACACACCCCTAAACATTTAGCACACAAGGTCCTACACAAGAATGCAAGCACTGGGGTACAGGGTCACCCACCCATTGCACACCACGGCACACACAGATGAAATATTCATGCCTTTACACCCCTGTAGGACCCCTACCCAAAGTCACCGGACAGGAGGTTCAGACATGTCCACTCCACCCACAGAAGAGGCCCACAGTGATGACAGCAGCTCCGTCCAACTGGATCTAGATGACCAGCCCGGCCCATCTGGGACCTCAGGACAGTCGGTTCCCCTCACACTGGCACAAGCCACAACAGAGCCTCCCCCTCTGGAAACACCAGCAAAGCACCCACCCAGCAGGCCCACACCTCTGTCCCCAGGACAGGTCAAGCAGCAGTGTGTCCACCACTACAGGGAACCCAGGCTAACCCACCACCCCAGCAACCTGGGGGCAGTGGCAGTGGGCACACGGTTCAGGGGACAGAGGCCCAGGAACACAGGGGAACTGGGAGGGCTGCTGTGCGACAGGGGGAGGACAGGCCCAGGGAACCCACTCTCCATGAGGCCCTCTCCAACATCATGGGAGCCTACCACCATTCCCAGGAGACGATGGCAACGGTACTGGCCAAGTTTCAGGAGACCCAGCGGCTGCAGGAGGAACAGTATTTGGGGTGCAGGGAGGAACTCAAATCCATCAATACCACCCTGGGCACCATTGTAGGGGTGCTGAAGGAACTCGTCAACACCAGGAGGGACACTGTGGCTCAACAAGGGGCCCCTGACACTAGCCTGGATGATGAACTGCCCACCACCTCAGCCGGCGCTAGTGGATAGGAGGCACCGCCACAGGACCACAACACCAGCACCACACCCCCTGCAGATGGAGAACCACCCCGCAAACGGTCCCTGAGATCCAGGACAAAGACAGAGAACAATGCCAAGACCCCCGCCAAAAAAAGAGACCACCCTGATTGTCATCCTTCTGTCGCACTTTGTCACCCTGTCAATCCTTAACCTGCCCCAGCTCCACTTCCTATGCCCCTTTGGACAATGCACCTGTGAGACTAATAGACTGGACTCTGCCATGGACATTCCTCCACCATCACCCCTCACCATTTTACAACTCCCTCCACTATTTAGCACTTAAATAAACACACTTAAATCACAAAACAGTCTGTGCTTTCGAAAATGTGTATTTGCAATAACTGTGGAAAACTGCTATATCCATTGTATTGTCAACATACCTATGTCACACAGCTCTAGTCAATGAGGAAACAAAGCAGATCTCACACAGTGGGAGCCACATCTGTGAAATTGAAAGGGAAAGTGACAACTCAGGGTCCATACACTGGGTAAAAGTGACAGACAGATGAGAGGTAGAACAAGGGTATCAGATGTAGCAGGCAGTGATGTCTTCTTATCTGTGTCTCACTGTAAGTATTGATGAATCACCGTGTTTCTGTTGTCGATATCCTCTTCTTCTGCTTCCTCGTCTTCACTGTCCGCAGGCTCCACAGCTGCCACAACACCTCCATCTGGACCATCCTCCTGCAGAAAAGGCACCTGTCGTCGCAAAGCCAAGTTGTGAAGCATACACCAGGCCATGATGATCTGGCACACCTTCTTTGGTGAGTAGAATAGGGAACCACCTGTCATATGGAGGCACCGGAACCTGGCCTTCAAGAGGCCGAAGGTCCTCTCTATAAACCCTCCTAGTTCGCCCATGGGCCTCATTGTAGCGTTCCTCTGCTCTGCCCTTGTCCTGGGATTCCTCACTGGGGTCAGTAGCCATGACAGGCTGTGGTAACCAGAGTCACCTGCAAATATCGAGGGACAACTGTGAGACATACACCAACCCTTAGGGACTCTACCATACACAGACACCTATGTAAACTGTGTTGGGACCTTGGGCTCACCTATTAGCCACACAGTGCCTCTGGAGTTGCCTCATCACATAAGGGATGCTGCTATTCCTCAGAATGTAAGCGTCATGCGCAGAGCCAGGAAACTTGGCATTCACATGGGAGATGTACTGGTCGGCCAAACACACCATCTGCACATTCATTGAATGGTAACTCTTCTGGTTTCTGTTCACCTATTCACTCCTGCGGGGGGACCAAGGACACATGTGTCCCATCAATAGCACCAATGATGTTGGGGATATGTCCCAGGGCATAGAAGTCACCTTTCACTGTAGGCAAATTGTAGGAGGCTGGACTGGCTTGTAGTGAGTACCAAGGGGTACTTGCACTTTGCACCAGGCCCAGTTATCCCTTATTAGTGTATAGGGTGTCTAGCAGCTTAGGCTGAAAGATAATGGTAGCTTAGCAGAGCAGCTTAGGCTGAACTAGGAGACATGTGAAGCTACTACAGTACCACTTAGTGTCATATGCACAATATCATAAGAAAACACAATACACAGTTATACTAAAAATAAAGGTACTTTATTTTTATGACAATATGCCAAAGTATCTTAGAGTGTACCCTCAGTGAGAGGATAGGAAATATACACAAGATATATGTACACAATACCAAAAATATGCAGTATAGTCTTAGAAAACAGTGCAAACAATGTATAGTTACAATAGGATGCAATGGGGACACATAGGGATAGGGGCAACACAAACCATATACTCCAAAAGTGGAATGCGAACCACGAATGGACCCCAAACCTATGTGACCTTGTAGAGGGTCGCTGGGACTATTAGAAAATAGTGAGGGTTAGAAAAATAGCCCACCCCAAGACCCTGAAAAGTGAGTGCAAAGTGCACTACCGTTCCCCAAAGGACAAAGAAGTCGTGATAGGGGAATAAGGCAGGAAAGACACAAACCAACAATGCAACAACGATGGATTTCCAGTCGAGGGTACCTGTGGAACAAGGGGACCAAGTCCAAAAGTCACAAGCAAGTCGGAGATGGGCAGATGCCCAGGAAATACCAGCTGCAGGTGCAAAGAAGCTTCTACTGGACAGAAGAAGCTGAGGTTTCTGCAGGAACAAAAAGGGCTAGAGACTTCCCCTTTGGTGGACCAATCCCACTCGCCTTGGAAAGTCGTACAGAAGTGTTTTTCCGCCGACAGACTGCCAACAAGCCTTGCTAGCTGCAAATCATGAAGTAAGCGTTTTTGGATGCTGCTGTGGCCCAGGAAGGGCCAGGATGTCGCAAATTGCGTCAGGAGAGAGAGGGGACGTCGAGCAAGACAAGAAGCCCTCTCAGCAGCAAGTAGCACCTGGAGAAGTGCCAGAGACAGGCACTACGAGGATGCGTGAAACGGTGCTCACCCGAAGTCGCACAAAGAAGTCCCACGTCGCCGGAGAACAACTTAGGAGGTCGTGCAATGCAGGTCAGAGTGCCGTGGACCCAGGCAGGACTGTGCACAAAGGATTTCTGCCGGAAGTGCACGGAGGCCGGAGTAGCTGCAAAAGTCACGGTTCCCAGCAATGCAGTCTAGCGAGGTGAGGCAAGGACTTACCTCCACCAAACTTGGACTGAAGAGTCACTGGACTGTGGGGGTCACTTAGACAGAGTTGCTGGATTCAAGGGACCTCGCTCGTCGTGCTGAGAGGAGACCCAAGGGACCGGTAATGCAGCTTTTTGGTGCCTGCGGTTGCAGGGGGAAGATTCCGTCGACCCACAGGAGATTTCTTCGGAGCATCTAGTGCAGAGAGGAGGCAGACTACCCCCACAGCATGCACCACCAGTAAAACAGTCGAGAAGGCGGCAGGATCAGCGTTACAGAGTTGCAGTAGTCGTCTTTGCTACTATGTTGCAGTTTTGCAGGCTTCCAGCGCGGTCAGCAGTCAATTCCTTGGCAGAAGATGAAGAGAGAGATGCAGAGGAACTCGGATGAGCTCTTGCATTCGTTATCTAAAGTTTCCCCAGAGACAGAGACCCTAAATAGCCAGAAAAGAGGGTTTGGCTACCTAGGAGAGAGGATAGGCTAGCAACACCTGAAGGAACCTATCAGAAGGAGTCACTGACGTCACCTGGTGGCACTGGCCACTCAGAGCAGTCCAGTGTGCCAGCAGCAACTCTGTTTCCAAGATGGCAGAGGTCTGGAGCACACTGGAGGAGCTCTCGACACCTCCCAGGGGAGGTGCAGGTCAGGGGAGTGGTCACTCCCCTTTCCTTTGTCCAGTTTCGCGCCAGAGCAGGGCTAAGGGGTCCCCTGAACCGGTGTAGACTGGCTTATGCAGAATTGGGCACATCTGTGCCCAAGAAAGCATTTCCAGAGGCTGGGGGAGGCTACTCCTCCCCTGCCTTCACACTATTTTCCAAAGGGAGAGGGTGTAACACCCTCTCTCAGAGGAAGTTCTTTGTTCTGCCATCCTGGGCCAGGCCTGGCTGGACCCCAGGAGGGCAGATGCCTGTCTGAGGGGTTGGCAGCAGCAGCAGCTGCAGTGAAACCCCAGGAGAGGCAGTTTGGCAGTACCAGGGTCTGTGCTACAGACCACTGGGATCATGGGATTGTGCCAACTATGCCAGGATGGCATAGAGGGTGCAATTCCATGATCATAGACATGTTACATGGCCATATTCGGAGTTACCATTGTGAAGTTACATATAGGTAGTGACCTATATGTAGTGCACGCATGTAATGGTGTCCCCGCACTCACAAAGTCCGGGGAATTGGCCCTGAACAATGTGGGGGCACCTTGGCTAGTGCCAGGGTGCCCTCACACTAAGTAACTTTGAACCTAACCTTTACCAGGTAAAGGTTAGACATATAGGTGACTTATAAGTTACTTAAGTGCAGTGTAAAATGGCTGTGAAATAACGTGGACATTATTTCACTCAGGCTGCAGTGGCAGGCCTGTGTAAGAATTGTCAGAGCTCCCTATGGGTGGCAAAAGAAATGCTGCAGCCCATAGGGATCTCCTGGAACCCCAATACTCTGGGTACCTCAGTACCATATACTAGGGAATTATAAGGGTGTTCCAGTAAGGCAATGTAAATTGGTAAAATTGGTCACTAGCCTGTTAGTGACAATTTGAAAGAAATGAGAGAGCATAACCACTGAGGTTCTGATTAGCAGAGCCTCAGTGAGACAGTTAGTCACTACACAGGTAACACATTCAGGCACACTTATGAGCACTGGGGCCCTGGGTGACAGGGTCCCAGTGACACATACAACTAAAACAACATATATACAGTGAAAAATGGGGGTAACATGCCAGGCAAGATGGTACTTTCCTACACACCCCCCCCCCAAACGAAGGACAATAAGACTAGCCATGACCTGATGAGTCTTCATTGTCTAAGTGGAAATATCTGGAGAGTCCATCTGCATTGGAGTGGCTACTCCCAGGTCTATGTTCCACTGCATAGTCCATTCCCTGTAGGGATATGGACCACCTCAATAATTTAGGATTTTCACCTTTCATTTGTTTTAGTCAAAGTAGAGGTTTGTGGTCTGTCTGAACAATTAAGTGAGTGCCAAACAGGTATGGCCTCAACTTCTTCAGAGCCCAGACCACAGCAAAGGCCTCCCTCTCTATGGCAGACCAATGCTTTTCTCTAGGGGTCAACCTCCTACTAATAAAAGCAACAGGTTGATCCTGGCCCTCAGAATTAAGTTGTGATAGGACTGCCCCTACTCCTAATTCAGATGCATCAGTTTAGACATAGAATTTTTTAGAGTAACAAGGGCTTTTCAGGACAGGTGCAGAGCACATGGCCTGCTTCAGCTCCTCAAAAGCTTTCTGACAGTTTGCTGTCCATAATACCTTTTTAGGCATTTTCTTGGATGTGAGGTCATTAAGAGGGGCTGCAATGCAGCCATAGTTCTTAATGAACCTCCTGTAATACCCAGTGAGGCCTAGGAAGGCTCTCACCTGAGTCTGAGTGGTAGGGGGAACCCAATCAATAATTGTTTGGATTTTCCCCTGAAGTGGTGCAATCTGTTCCCCACCAACAAGGTGTCACAGATAAACCACCTTACCCTTCCCTATCTGGCACTTTGAAGCCTTGATAGTGAGGCCTGCCTTTTGCAGGGCCTCCAAAACTTTCCATAGGTGGACCAGGTGATCATCCCAGCTGGAGCTAAAGACAGCTATATCGTCCAAATATGCTGCACTGAAAGCTTCCAGCCCTTGCAGGACTGTGTTCACCAACCTCTGAAAAGTGGCAGGTGCATTTTTCAATCCAAAAGGCATTACTGTGAACTGGTAATGGCCTCCAATGGTTGAAAATGCAGTTTTAGGTTTAGCATCTTCTGACAATTTGATCTGCCAATACCCTGCAGTCAAATCAAAAGTGCTTAGATACTTGGCAGATGCCAGTGTATCTATGAGCTCATCTGCCCTGGGTATAGGGTGAGCATCAGTTTTGGTTACCTGGTTGAGACCTCTGTAGTCTACACAAAACCGCATTTCCTTCTTTCCATCTTTGGAATGGGGTTTTGGTACAAGTACCACAGGAGAAGCCCATGGACTTTCAGAGTGCTCAACCACTCCCAGTTCTAGCATTTTCTGCACCTCTTGCTTTATGCAGTCCCTGACATGGTCAGGCTGCCTATAGATTTTACTTTTGACAGGTAAACTGTCTCCAGTATCTATAGTGTGCTCACACCAAGAAGTGGTACCTGGCACAGTAGAGAAGAGTTCAGAAAACTGACCCAGGAGATTTATGAAATGGTCTTTCTGCTCAGCAGTAAGACAATCAGCCAAAACTACACCTTCCACAAGAGCATCTTGTTCTGTGGAAGAGAAGAGATCAGGTAGAGGATCACTGTCTTCTTCCTGTCCCTCATCAGTTGCCATGAGCAGGGTGAGATCAGCACTGTCATAGTAGGGTTTCAGGCGGTTGACATGGAGCACCCTAAGGGGACTCCTGGCAGTGCCTAAGTCAACTAAATAGGTGACTTCACCCTTCTTTTCAACAATTGTGTGGGGTCCACTTCATTTATCTTGGAGTGCTCTTGGGGCCACAGGCTCCAAGACCCACACTTTCTGCCCTGGTTTGTACTGAACCAAAACAGCCTTCTGATCATGCCATTGCTTCTGGAGCTCTTGGCTGGCCTGAAGGTTTTTACTGGCCTTTTTCATATACTCAGCCATCCTTGATCTGAGGCCAAGTACATAATCCACAATATCTTGCTTTGGAGCTTTTAAACGTTGTTCCCAAACCCTCCTTAACAAGTGTTAGTGGACCCCTATCAGGGTGACCAAAGAGGAGTTCAAAGGGGCTGAAGCCCCCTCCTTTCTGGGGTACCTCCCTGTAGGCAAAAAGGAGGCATGGTAACAGGATATCCCATCTCCTGTGGAGTTTTTCAGGGAGACCCATAATCATGCCTTTGAGAGTTTTGTTAAATCTCTCCACCAGTCAATTTGTTTGTGGATGATAGGGTGTAGTGAACTTGTAAGTCACACCACACTCCTTCCACGTGGCCTTTAAGTATGCAGACATGAAATTGTTTCCCCTGTCTGATACCACTTCCTTTGGGAAGCCTACCCTGGAAAATATTCCCAGGAGGGCCTTTGCCACTGCAGGTGCTGTAGTGGTCCTTAAAGGAATTGCTTCAGGATATCTTGTGGCATGGTCCACTACCACCAAGATAAACCTGTTGCCTGAAGCAGTAGGAGGGTCAAGGGGGCCAACTATGTCAACCCCTACCCTTTCAAAGGGAAACCCAACCACAGGCAGTGGGATAAGGGGTGCCTTTGGAGTGCCACCTGTCTTGCCACTGGCTTGACAGGTTTCACAGGACTTACAAAATTCCTTTGTGTCCTCAGACATCCTAGGCCAATAAAACAAGGGAACAAGTCTGTCCCAAGTTTTCATTTGTCCCAGGTGTCCAGCTAGGGGAATGTCGTGGGCTATAGTTAGGAGGAACTTTCTGTACTCCTGAGGAATCACTAACCTCCTGGCAGTTCCAGGTTTAGGATCCCTTGCTTCAGTGTACAAGAGGTTGTCCTCCCAGTAAACTCTGTGAGAGTCACTGACATCCCCATTAGCCTGTTTGACTGCTTGCTGTCTTAGACCCTCTAGTGTGGGACAGGTTTGCTGTGCCACACTCAGCTCCTCCCTGGCAGGCCCCCCTTCACCCAAAAGCTCAGCAATGTCTGCTTCCAGCTCCTCTGGTGTAGGTTCTGCACAGGGTGGAAATAATTCTTCCTCAGAAGTAGAATCCACTGTAGAGGGAGGGATAGTAGGAAGTGGTTTGCTTCTACTAGCCCTAGCTTTAGGGAACACTTGGTCCATTGTTCCAGGATCCAAGCTTCCCTGTCCTTTTTGCTTTTTGGCCTGAGCCCTGGTTAAAGCAAAAATATGCCCTGGGATGCCCAGCATTGCTGCATGGGCCTCCAACTCCACATCTGACCAAGCTGATGTCTCCAAATCATTTCCTAGTAGACAGTCTACAGGTAAATCTGTGGCTACCACAACTTTCTTTGGACCAGTAACCCCCCCCCAGTTGAGATTAACAACAGCCATGGGGTGGCTAAGTGTGTTGTTGTGAGCATCGGTTACTTGGTACTGGTGACCAAGTAGGTGTTGTTCAGGGTGGACCAGTTTCTCTATGACTATAGTCACACTGGCACCAGTGTCCCTGTAGGCCTGAACCTCAACACCATTTATTAGGGGTAGTTGCTTGTACTTATCCATATTAAGGGGACAAGCAACTAAGGTGGCTAAATCAATAGCCCCCTCAGAGACTAACACAGCATCTGTGGCCTCCCTAACAAGACCAACCCTAACTAAGTTACCAATAGTGAGCCCAGCTACTCCCTTGGATTGGCTATTAGTAGGTTTGCTCCCACCACCACTGCTATTAGTAGGGACACTAGGTGTAGCAGTAGGGGTTGTAGTGGTAGGAGGCTTGGTGCTTTTCTTTGGACAACTGGGATCTGTTGTCCAATGGCCTTTTACTTTACATAAATAGCACCATGGTTTCTTTTCTTTGTTTTGTTTAAAAGAGGATTTGGGCCCACCACCCCCACCAGAGTGTTTTTGTGGGCCTGATGACTCGTTTTTAGATTTGTCCCCACCCTTGTCAGAAGACTTACCATCCTTCTTTGTGTTGCCATCTTTGTCACCCCCTGTATGAACTTTTCTGTTCACCCTTGTTCTGACCTATTTGTCTGCCTTCTTTCCCAATTCTTCGGGAGAGGTCAGATCAGAGTCCACCAAGTACTGGTGCAACAAATCAGACACACAATTATTAAGAATATGCTCTCTCAGGATCAAGTTATACAGGCTGTCATAATCAGTAACTTTACTGCCATGTAACCACCCATCCAAGGCCTTCACTGAATGGTCAATGAAATCAACCCAGTCTTGTGAAGACTCCTTTTTGGTCTCTCTGAACTTTATCCTGTACTGTTCAGTGGTTAAGCCATAACCATCCAGGAGTGCATTCTTAAGAACTGTAAAATTATTGGCATCACTTTCTTTCACAGTAAGGAGCCTATCCCTACCTTTTCCACTAAATGATAGCCATAGGATAGCAGCCCACTGCCTTTGAGGGACATCCTGTACAACACAGGCCCTCTCAAGTGCAGCAAACCACTTGTTAATGTCATCCCCCTCCTTATAAGGGGGAACTATCTTATGCAGATTCCTGGAATCATGCTCTTTTGCAGGATGACTATGGGGAATACTGCTGCTGCCACCATGGGTTTCTAAACACAACTTCTGTCTTTCCTTCTCTAATTCTAAAGACTGTCTATCCAAATCCAGCTGTTGCTTTTTAAGCTTCAGTCTGGTTTGTTCCACCCTCAACTTATTGAGTTCCCTTTCTAACATTCTGTCATCAGGGTTGGTGGGAGGGACATTTCTAGATACAGAAGTATGATGAGAATGGACAGAAGGAGACCTGTCCCTTACAGAGGGCATCCTAACAGCTTGGCTGACAGTGTAATGTGAGAGCACACCATCTGTATGATGTGACTCCACCTCAGTACCAACTATGCTAGACTGTCTAGTAATGGGCAGGCTAGGAAGTTTCTTTCCTGAATCTTTTCCTGGGGGAGTCCCTGGATCGGATTGGGAACCATTAGCTAATTTTTCAATAGATGGGGCACTTTTTGCCGTATCTTGTTCTCTAAGCATGTTATGTAACAATTCCAAGGAAGGATTCTTCCCTACACTCAAACCTCTCTCTACACAGAGACTCCTTGCTCCTTTCCAGCAAAGGTGGTCATATGCAAGTTTGGACAGATCAACATTGTGGCCTGTGCCAGACATTTTTAGAGAGAGTTAAAGTGATAGAAAAAGAAAAAAAAGTTTTCAGAACTTTTTAGAAAGACAGAAAAAACTTTTTTAACTATTAAGAACTTTTTGAAAGTTTAGAAGTACTTTTCAGCACTTTAGAAAAGAGTGAAAAGAGGAAATGCTAATTTTTTTAGCTATGTGTACACACACTGAACTTGCTTTGTATATTTTTCTCTTATGAAAAGTACAATGACAAGAGTGGTAAGTAGTCTCAAAGCACTTATCCCACCGCTGCACAACCAATGTAGGAGGCTGGACTGGCGTGCAGTGAGTACCAAGGGGTACTTGCACCTTGCACCAGGCCCAGTTATCCCTTATTAGTGTATAGGGTGTCTAGCAGCTTAGGCTAATAGATAATGGTAGCTTAGCAGAGCAGCTTAGGCTGAACTAGGAGACGTGTGAAGCTACTACAGTACCACTTAGTGTCATATGCACAATATCATAAGAAAACACAATACACAGTTATACTAAAAATAAAGGTACTTTATTTTTATGACAATATGCCAAAGTATCTTAGAGTGTACCCTCAGTGAGAGTATAGGAAATATACACAAGATATATGTACACAATACCAAAAATATGCAGTATAGTCTTAGAAAACAGTGCAAACAATGTATAGTTACAATAGGATGCAATGGGGACACATAGGGATAGGGGCAACACAAACCATATACTCCAAAAGTGGAATGCGAACCACGAATGGACCCCAAACCTATGTGACCTTGTAGAGGGTCGCTGGGACTATTAGAAAATAGTGAGGGTTAGAAAAATAGCCCACCCCAAGACCCTGAAAAGTGAGTGCAAAGTGCACTAAAGTTCCCCAAAGGACAAATAAGTTGTGATAGGGGAATAAGGCAGGAAAGACACAAACCAACAATGCAACAACAATGGATTTCCAGTCGAGGGTACCTGTGGAACAAGGGGACCAAGTCCAAAAGTCACAAGCAAGTCGGAGATGGGCAGATGCCCAGGAAATGCCAGCTGCGGGTGCAAAGAAGCTTCTACTGGACAGAAGAAGCTGAGGTTTCTGCAGGAACGAAAAGGGTAGAGACTTCCCCTTTGGTGGACGGATCCCTCTCGCCTTGGAGAGTTGTGCAGAAGTGTTTTCCCGCCAAAAGACCGCCAACAAGCCTTGCTAGCTGCAAATCGTGCCGTAAGCGTTTTTGGATGCTGCTGTGGCCCAGGAAGGACCAGGATGTCGCAAATTGCGTCAGGAGAGAGAAGGGACGTCGAGCAAGACAAGGAGCTCTCTCAGCAGCAGGTAGCATCCGGAGAAGTGCCAGAGACAGGCACTACGAGGATGCGTGAAATGGTGCTCACCCAAAGTCGCACAAAGAAGTCCCACGTCGCCGGAGAACAACTTAGGAGGTCGTGCAATGCAGGTTAGAGTGCCGTGGACCCAGGCTGGACTGTGCACAAAGGATTTCCGCCGGAAGTGCACGGAGGCTGGAGTAGCTGCAAAAGTCACGGTTTCCCAGCAATGCAGTTTAGCGAGGTGAGGCAAGGACTTACCTCCACCAAACTTGGACTGAAGAGTCACTGGACTGTGGGGGTCACTTGGACATAGTTGCTGGATTCGAGGGACCTCGCTCGTCGTGCTGAGAGGAGACCCAAGGGACTGGTAATGCAGCTTTTTGGTGCCTGCGGTTGCAGGGGGAAGATTCCGTCGACCCACAGGAGATTTCTTCGGAGCTTCTAGTGCAGAGAGGAGGCAGACTACCCCCACAGCATGCACCACCAGTAAAACAGTCGAGAAGGCGGCAGGATCAGTGTTACAGAGTTGCAGTAGTCGTCTTTGCTACTATGTTGCAGTTTTGCAGGCTTCCAGCGCGGTCAGCAGATGATTCCTTGGCAGAAGGTGAAGAGAGAGATGCAGAGGAACTCGGATGAGCTCTTGCATTCGTTATCTAAAGTTTCCCCAGAGACAGAGACCCTAAATAGCCAGAAAAGAGGGTTTGGCTACCTAGGAGAGAGGATAGGCTAGCAACACCTGAAGGAACCTATCAGAAGGAGTCTCTGACGTCACCTGGTGGCACTGGCCACTCAGAGCAGTCCAGTGTGCCAGCAGCACCTCTGTTTCCAAGATGGCAGAGGTCTGGAGCACACTGGAGGAGCTCTGGACAACTCCCAGGGGAGGTGCAGGTCAGGGGCGTGGTCACTCCCCTTTCCTTTGTCCAGTTTCGCGCCAGAGCAGGGCTAAGAGGTCCCCTGAACCGGTGTAGACTGGCTTATGCAGAATTGGGCACATCTGTGCCCAAGAAAGCATTTCCAGAGGCTGGGGGAGGCTACTCCTCCCCTGCCTTCACACTATTTTCCAAAGGGAGAGGGTGTAACACCCTCTCTCAGAGGAAGTTCTTTGTTCTGCCATCCTGGGCCAGGCCTGGCTGGACCCCAGGAGGGCAGATGCCTGTCTGAGGGGTTGGCAGTAGCAGCAGCTGCAGTGAAACCCCAGGAGAGGCAGTTTGGCAGTACCAGGGTCTGTGCTACAGACCACTGGGATCATGGGATTGTGCCAACTATGCCAGACTGGCATAGAGGGGGCAATTCCATGATCATAGACATGTTACATGGCCATATTCGGAGTTACCATTGTGAAGTTACATATAGGTAGTGACCTATATGTAGTGCACGCGTGTAATGGTGTCCCCGCACTCACAAAGTCCGGGGAATTGGCCCTGAACAATGTGGGGGCACCTTGGCTAGTGCCAGGGTGCCCTCACACTAAGTAACTTTGCACCTAACCTTTACCAGGTAAAGGTTAGACATATAGGTGACTTATAAGTTACTTAAGTGCAGTGTAAAATGGCTGTGAAATAACGTGGACGTTATTTCACTCAGGCTGCAGTGGCAGGCCTGTGTAAGAATTGTCAGAGCTCCCTATGGGTGGCAAAAGAAATGCTGCAGCCCATAGGGATCTCCTGGAACCCCAATACCCTGGGTACCTCAGTACCATATACTAGGGAATTATAAGGGTGTTCCAGGAAGCCAATGTAAATTGGTAAAATTGGTCACTAGCCTGTTAGTGACAATTTGAAAGAAATGAGAGAGCATAACCACTGAGGTTCTGATTAGCAGAGCCTCAGTGAGACAGTTAGTCACTACACAGGTAACACATTCAGGCACACTTATGAGCACTGGGGCCCTGGGTGACAGGGTCCCAGTGACACATACAACTAAAACACCATATATACAGTGAAAAATGGGGGTAACATGCCAGGCAAGATGGTACTTTCCTACACAAATCCTCCACCTGAGGGAAAATGATGTAGCTGCACATGTGTTTCAGCAGGGCAGACAACACTCTGAACAACACGTTGGAGAACATAGGCTGGCACATCCCTGATGCTATGGCCACTGTAGTTTGAAAAGACCCACTTGCCAGGAAATGGAGTACTGACAGGACCTGCACTAGAGGGGGGATTCCTGTGGGATGGCGGATAGCTGACATCAGGTCTGGCTCCAATTGGGCACACAGTTCATGGATTGTGGCGCGGTCCAGTCTGTATGTGACAATTACATGTCGCTCCTCCATTGTTGACAGGTCCACCAGCGGTCTGTACACCGGAGGATGCCGCCATCTCCTCACCTGCCCCAGGGGATGGGCTCTATGGAGGAGAACAGCGAGCAGAGAGTCACCCAACACTGAGGTACTTTATTCTACATTTATTTAAATCCGCTATGTGCCTGTATTAGTGTGTACACAAGGCCTAGATATGTGTGACGCATTTAAAATTAATGCCATGTGGCCCCCTGAAATGACGGCTGCCTGACCTGTAATGTGGGACAATGGGATATGAGGTAACTGCACTGGTGTTGTACACCGTCGCAGTAGGCGGTCGAAGACCGCGGTGCAATCCTGCATTGGTTAACATTGGACCCTATGGGTCCCAGGAGCCAATGACGATGTACGCCGGCGGTGACGGTACGCACCGCCGTGGACGTGACCGCCATTTTCTCTCTGTTCACTCACTTGATACCTGATCTTTGACAGGAGAGGACCTACACTTCAAGTGCTGCTGTGACCTCAGTCTGGAAGAGACAATGGCTCATGTGTCTGGGGAAAGGGCCCCTGCCTTCAGCACGGAAGAGTTGGAGAAACTAGTGGATGGGGTCCTCCCCCAGTACACGCTACTCTACGGTGTAGGAAGGTAGCCTCTTTCTAGCCTTGTTACCCCCACTTTTGGCCTGTTTGTGAGTATATGTCAGGGTGTTTTCACTGTCTCACTGGGATCCTGCTAGCCAGGGCCCAGTGCTTATACAGTAGTGAAAACCCTATGCTGTCAGTGTGTTTGTTATGTGTCACTGGGATGCTGCTAGCCAGGACCCCAGTGCTCATAATTTTGTGGCCTATATGGGTTCCCTGTGTGGTGCCTAACTTTATCACTGAGGCTCTGCTAACCAGAACCTCAGTGATTATGCTCTCTCTGCTTTCTAAATTTGTCACTGCAGGCTAGTGACTAAATTTACCAATTCTCATTGGCACACTGGTACACCCATATAATTCCCAGGGTATTGGGGTTCCAGGAGATCCCTATGGGCTGCAGCATTTCTTTTGCCACCCATAGGGAGCTCAGACAATTCTTACACAGGCCTGCCACTGCAGCCTGCGTGAAATAATGTCCACGTTATTTCACAGGGATTTTCACTGCACATAAGCAACTTATAAGTCACCTATATGTCTAACCTTCATCTGGTAAAGGTTGGGTGCCAAGTTACTTAGTGTGTGGGCACCCTGGCACTAGCCGAGGTGCCCCCACACCGTTCAGGGCAAATTCCCTGGACTTTGTGAGTGCGGGGACATGATTACACGCGTGCACTATACATAGGTCACTACCTATGTATAGTGTCACAATGGTAACTCCAAACATGGCCATGTAACATGTCTAAGATCATGGAATTGTCCATGTCCAGGGAACAATTCCACAATCCCCCGGGTCTCTAGCACAGAAACCGGGTACTGGCAAACTGCCTTCCCGGGGTTTCCACTGCAGCTGCTGCTGCTGACAACCCCTCAGACAGGTTTCTGCCCTCCTGGGGTCCAGGTAGCCCTGGCCCAGGAAGGCAGAACAAAGGCAGAACAAAGGATTTCCTTTGGAAATAGGTGTGAAGGGCTGGGGAGGAGTAGCCTCCCCCAGCCTCTGGAAATGCATTGATGGGCACAGGTGGTGCCCATCTCTGCATAAGCCAGTCTACACCGGTTCAGGGATCCCCCAGCCCTGCTCTGGCGCGAAACTGGACAAAGGAAAGGGGAGTGACCACTCCCCTGACCAGTACCTCCCAGGGGAGGTGCCCAGAGCTCCTCCAGTGTGTCCCAGACCTCTGCCATCTTGGAAACAGAGGTGTTGGGGGCACACTGGACTGCTCTGAGTGGCCAGTGCCAGCAGGTGGCGTCAGAGACCCCCTCTGATAGGCTCTTATCTTTCTTGGTAGCCAAACCTCCTTTCTTGGTAGCCAAACCACCTTTTCTGGCTATTTAGGGTCTCTGCTTTGGGGAATTCTTCAGATAACGAATGCAAGAGCTCACCAAAGTTCCTCTGCATCTCCCTCTTCGACTTCTACCAAGGATCGACCGCTGACTGTGCCAGGACGCCTGCAAAACTGCAACAAAGTAGCAAGACGACTACCAGCAACATTGTAGCGCCTAATCCTGCCGGCTTTCTCGACTGTTTCCTGGTGGTGCATGCTCTGGGGGTCGCCTGCCTTCACCCTGCACCAGAAGCACAGAAGAAATCTCCCGTTGGTTGACGGAATCTTCCCCCTGCTAACGCAGGCACCAAAAGACTGCATCACTGGTCCTCTGGGTCCCCTCTTATCCTGATGAGCGTGGTCCCTGGAACACAGGAACTCTACCCAAGTGACTCCGACAGTCCAGTGGCCCTTCAGTCCAAGTCTGGTGGAGGTAAGTCCTTGCCTCCCCACGCTAGACTGAAAACCTGTGTAATGCATGATTTGCAGCTGCTCCAGCTTCTATGCACTCTTCCAGGATTTCCTTCATGCACAGCCTAGCCTGGGTCCCCAGCACTCTGTCCTGCAGTGCTAAACCCGCTGAGTTGGCCTCCGACGTCGTGGGACCCTCTTTTGTAACTCTGTATGGACTCCGGTTCACAAATCTTCCAATTGCCTGTTCAGGTACTTCTGTGGGTGCTGCCTGTTTCCGTGAGGGCTCTCTGAGTTGCTGAGCGCCCCTTCTGTCTCCTTCTCCAAGGGGCGACATCCTGGTCCTTCCTAGTCCTCAGCAGCACCCAAAAACCTCTACCACGACCCTTGCAGCTAGCAAGGCTTGTTTGCGGTATTTCTGTGTGGGAACAGTTTTGCAACCTTCATTGCGACGTGGGACATCTGTCTTCCAAAGGAGAAGTTCCTAGTCCTCTTTGTAATTGCAGAATTCCAAGCTTCTTCCATCCGGAGGCAGCTTCCTTGCACCTTCATCCGGAGTTTCCTGGGCTCCTGCCCCCCGTGGACACTGTCGCGACTATTGGACTTGGTCCCCTTGCCTTGCAGGTCCTCAGGTCCGGAAATCCATTGTCAGTGCACTGCTGGTGTTTGTTGTTCTTGCAGAATCCCCCTATCATGGCTATTGTGCTCTCTTGGGGTAGTAGGTGTACTTTACTCCTACTTTTCAGGGTCTTGGAGTGGGGTGTATTGGACACTCTGACTGTTTTCTTACAGTCCCAGCGACCCTCTACAAGCTCCGATAGGTCTGGGGTCCATTCGTGATTCGCATTCCACTTTTGGAGTATATGGTTTGTGTTGCCCCTAGACCTATGCTTGCCTATTGCAACCTATTGTAATTCTACACTGTTTGCATTACTTCTCTTACTTACCTTTTTGTGGTTTTTGTACATATAACTTGTGTATATTACTTACCTTCTTACTGAGGGTACTCACTGAGATACTTGTGGCATATTGTCATAAAAATATTGTACCTTTATTTTTAGTAACTCTGTGTATGGTGTTTTCTTATGATATTGTGCATATGATATAAGTGGTATAGTAGGAGCTTTGCATGTCTCCTAGTTCAGCCTCAGCTGCTTTGCCATAGCTACCTTCTATCAGCCTAAGCTGCTAGAAACACCTATATTCTACTAATAAGGGATAACTGGACCTGGCACAAGGTATAAGTACCTTTGGTACCCACTACAAGCCAGGCCAGCCTCCTACATACGGTCCTCCAGACAAACAGGTAAGTACACTGTGAGCATGCTGAATGGGCAATGCCTGTGTGGAGTGGTGTGGATGGAAGATAGGGGGGGGAGAATGAGGCGTGCATGAAACAACGGTGGGTGCATGTGCGTCATGGCAAGGGTAGGGATTCGGGCCAATGACGGTGACGGTGCGGACGGTTATATCTTCTCCTTTTCCCCTGTACTATTCCTGTAGGTCAGCGCCCACCAGAAGAAGGACATTTGGCGTGCCATTGCCAAGGAAGTCCGGACCCTGGGGGTCCACCACAGACAGAGCCCCCACTGCCGGAAAAGATGGGAGGACATTTGCCGCTCGAGCAAGAAGACGGCGGAGGCCCAGCTGCGTCTGGCCTCCCAAAGTGGGAGGGGTGCCCGTCGCACCATGACCCCCCTGATGTTCCGGATCCTGGCGGTGGCGTATCCGGAGTTGGATGGGCGCTTGAGGGCATCACAGCAGCCATAAGGGGGTGAGTACACTCTCATTCTGCTGATTCAGCACGCATTGTAGGTGTCTGGGTGGGGGAGGAGGGCTGTGGGTTCCCCTAGGCCAGGGCGAGTTTAGTAGGCAAGGACCCTTCTTGAGGCAGGCCCTGTGGCACCCCACCCCACCTGTGTTCAGAGCCAACTACCCCTAGTCAGGCTCCTGTGACATCCATGTGTGCAGAAATGGGGCATAGGCTTGTAATCCATGTCCCTGTGATTAATTAGGGAACTCAAAGTGCACGGCGTAGTGCAGGGGGCTTCTGTGTCTGTAGTGTCCGCCAACTGTAGCGGCATTGCATGCACTCAACATGTCTTTCTTCTGTCTTCCCCCCCCCCTTTTTGTGGTCTCCCTGTTCTTCTGTGCATTAGCATCAGCAGGCGGAGGAGCAGTGGCACCGGAGCAGGAGGGAGCTGCATCCCACATGGCCCTGGAGGGCGACACAACGGAGTCTGAAGCCACCAGTGGGACGGAGGGCGAGGGGAGCTCTACGGTGGGGACAGGAGCTGAGACCAGCGACACGGACTCCTCCTCTGATGGGAGCTCCCTTGCGGTGGTGGGCCCCTCTGTGCCCCCGCATCTACAGGTACAGCCGCCACCACCCCTACCAGCACCGCCCTCCCAGCTGCCCTTCAGCGTGTGCCCCGTGGCCACTCACCCAGGAGGGTGGGTATCTCCTTCGCCCCAGGCACCTCAGCCCCTGCCCCTGTCAGCCCTGCTGCCCTCAGTGAGGAGGCCATTGACCTCCTCAGGTCTCTCACTGTTGGGCAGTCTACCATTTTGAATGCCATCCAGGGTGTAGGGAGGCAGTTGCAACAGTCCAATGCATACCTGGAGGGCATTCATTCTGGTCAGCCCAACAGAGAGCTTTTCAGACTCTTGCCTCAGCACTGATGGCAGCCATTGTCCCTGTGTCCAGCCTCCCCCCTCCAACTTCCTCCATCCAGACCCAAACACCTGTAGCTCAGCCTATCCCAAGCACACCCTCAGACCAGCATGCACACACCTCAACACACAAGGGAAGCTTTGGCAAACATAAGCACCACACATACCACGGGTACTCACACAAGCATCATACCCATGCAGACATACCAACATCCACTGCCTCCACTGTGTCCCCCTCCTCCTCGTCTCCCTCCTCCCTCCCTGTCTCGTCTCCACTCACACCTGCATGCACTACATCTTCAGCCACTATGTCCATCACCAGCACACCCATCACCACACCCGCCCACAAACACTCACCACCCCCACTACCATTCACACATCTCCTGTGTCCTCTCCCAGTGTGTCTGTGAGTCCACATCCTAAGGTACACAAATGCAGCCACACACCCACCCAACAGCCATCCACCTCACGACAGCCTCCAGCCCATGCACCTTCACCCAAAGTCAGCAAAAGTACACCTCCTACAACCACTACCTCTTCCTCCACTCCCAAACCCCCTCCATCTACCCGTCCCAGTGTGTCCAAAAACTTTTCCTGTCCAACCTTGACCTCTTCCCCTCACCTCCCCCACCCCTTCAGTCCCCTAGGGCCCGCCTTTCCAGGTCCCAACCCAGCACCTCAGCCACCACATCAGCGGGAACAGTGGTGCCAGCAGTAACCGGCTTCTGGAGTGCGCCAAGCAGCAGGGCAGCCAGTGTGCCAAGGAGCCAGACCACGGACAGTACCCCACCTCAGGAGCATAAAAAGTTGGCCACTGCCCGGCGGGAGAAAGGCAAAACATCTACCACCAAAGCCTCTCCGAGGAGTACAGTTGGGAGTGGGAAGACAGCTGCGCCACCATCCAAGGTGGGGAAGGGGAACAGAAAGAAAGGCAAGTCGCCGCAAACCTGCACGACGGACAAGACCGCCACAAGCACCGCTGGCAAGGACACTGCCGCCACCAGCACCGCTTCACAGGACACTGCCGCTACCAGCACCGCTGCCAAGGACACCGCCGCCACCAGCACCGCTGCCAAGGACACCGCTGCCACCAGCATCGCTTCACAGGACACCACCGCTGCCAAGGACACCGCCGCCACCAGCACCGCTGCCAAGGACACCGCCGCCACAAGCACAGCTTCACAGGACACCGCTGCCACCAGCACCGCTTCACAGGACACCGCCGCCACCAGCACCGCTGCCAAGGACACCGCCGCCACCAGTACCACTTCACAGGACACCTCCGCCACCAGCGCCGCCGCCAAGGACACCGCCGCCACAAGCACCGCTGCCAAGGACACCGCCGCCACAAGCACCACTGCCAAGGACACCGCCGCCACAAGCACCGCAGGCCAATGAGCGCCGAAAGCTCCAACGCTACTGAGGCCACCACGAGCAGGATGAAGCACTCTGGGTACAAAGCCCCCTCCAGAACCAGTGGAGATTTACATCCACTACCTCAGTCCTTGGCAGGATGAAGCACTCTGGGCACAAAGCCACCTCTAGAACCAGTGGAGATTTACATCCACTACCCCAGTCCTTGCCAGGATGAAGCACTCTGGGCACAAAGCCCCCTCCAGAACCAGTGGAGAAAGGCATCCACTACCTCAGTCCTTGGCAGGATGAAGCACTCTGGGCACAAAGCCCCCTCCAGAACCAGTAGAGAAAGGCATCCACTACCTCAGTCCTTGGCAGGATGAAACACTCTGGGCACCAGGCCCCCTCCAGAACCAGTGGATATTCACATCCACTACCTCAGTCCTTGGCAGGATGAAGCACTCTGGGCACAAAGCCCCCTCCAGAACCAGTGGAGATTTACATCCACTACCTCAGTCCTTGGCAGGATGAAGCACTCTGGGCACAAAGCCCCCTCCAGAACCAGTGGAAAAAGGCATCCACTACCTCTGTCCTTGGCAGGATGAAGCACTCTGGGCACAAAGCCCCCTCCAGAACCAGTGGAGAAAGGCATCCACTACCTTAGTCCTTGCCAGAATGAAGCACTCTGGGCACAAAGCCCCCTCCAGAACCAGTGGAGATTCACAACCACTACCTCAGTAATTGGCAGGATGAAGCACTCTGGGCACAAAGCCCCCTCCAGAACCAGTGGAGATTTACATCCACTACCTCAGTCCTTGGCAGGATGAAGCATTCTGGGCACAAAGCCCCCTCCAGAACCAGTGGAAAAAGGCATCCACTACCTCTGTCCTTGGCAGGATGAAGCACTCTGGGCACAATGCCCCCTCCAGAACCAGTGGAGAAAGGCATCCACTACCTTAGTCCTTGCCAGGATGAAGCACTCTGGGCACAAAGCCCCCTCCAGAACCAGTGGAGATTCACAACCACTACTTCAGTCCTTGGCAGGATGAAGCACTCTGGGCACAAAGCCCCCTCCAGAACCAGTGAAGAAAGGCATCCACTACCTCAGTCCTTGGCAGGATGAAGCACTCTGGGCACAAAGCCCCCTCCAGAACCAGTGGAGACTGTTATCCACTATGGAGACTGTGGCTTTGCACTCCCCAGGATACAGCAGTGGGCAACCCACCCACTTGAGAGACTTGTGAGACTGTGACTTTGCACTCCCTAGGATACAGCAGTGGGCAAACCACCCACTCTAAAGACTTGTGAGACTGTGGCTTTGCACTCCCCAGGATACAGCAGTGGGTATGGAGCCCCCTCGTGGATCTGACGTTGTGCACTCATCCGGCTGAGGTGCCCCCCTTCCCTTCCCCCTGAGGTGCCTGTTGTGTTTCTATCTGATGCCCCTGCAGTGTTCTCTCCGTTTTGATCAGGTATTGAGTGTGGGCCTCGCCCATCCATTTTGGGCCCAGTGGTCCACGGACTTTAATGGTGTAATACTTGGACTTGTATTCTTGGTGTATATATTTGTTTATAGTGTATATATGTTTTTGGATACTGGATTTTAATAGATTACAAATGTTCAAATCATCTCCTTTTGTCTTTGCATTCTTCCGGGGGGTTTGGGGTGTAACTGTAATGTATCAACATGTATTAGTGTGTGTGTTGTAGTGGGTGAGGGTGGGGGTGTTGCGTGTGTGTGTGTGTGTCACTGTTTTTTCCCTCCCCCCTCCCCTGTGTCGTAGGTGCAGTACTCACCGTGGTCTTCGCCGCCGGCGTTCGTGCTCCTGGTAGAGGAGCAGGAAGACAAAGGCAGGGAGTATCTGGAGTTCTGGTTCCATGGCGTCCTGGTTCCTCGTGGGGTGTGTAGAGGTGAGCGTTTTCCCTTCCAAGTCCTGTTTCCACCCTGTTTTTGTTTGCGGTGAATCCGCCCTGGAAAAGTTGGCAGATTGGCCTCTCATGATACTGTGGTCGGTACATTGTCTTCCGCCTGCCTGTTGGCGGTTACCGCTGCAGTGTTTGTTTGTACCGCCATGGCGGTCGGAGTGTTAAAGTGGCTGTCTTTGTTGGCGGTTTCCGCCACGGTCGTGATTCCATTTTTTTTACCGCCGGCCTGTTGGCGGTTTTACCGCCGCTATAACACCGACCGCCAGGGTTGAAATGACCACCTATGTCTCTATGTATGAGGTGTTTGTGTACAGTGTACTATGGGTGTATGTCTGAGGTCTTTATATACAGTATGCTATGTCTGTATGTATGATGTTTTTGTATACATTGTACTACGTATATATGAGGTGCTTGTATACACTAAACTATTTCAGTATGTATGAGGTGTTTGTGTACTGTATACTATATATGTATGAAGTATCTGTGTACACTATACTATATCTCTTTGTATGAGGTGCTTGAATACACTATACTGTGCCTGTATGTATGAGGTGCTTGTGTACAGTATTCTATGCGTGTATGTATGTGGTCTTTGTATGCACTATACTATGTCAATATAAGATGTTTGTATGCACTATACTATGGATGTGAAGATTTGTATAAAATATACTGTGTCTGCATGCATTAGGGATTTGTGTAACACAGGTCTACCCAAAGGTTATCAGAGCAATGTACATGGTCGAAGGCAAGCATCCCGTCAGTGAGTGAATGGAGGGGTAGCTGGGTTCTCAGGGTGAACATGGACTTTTCATTTGACGGAGTTTTCTTAACAGAGGTGCATCTTCAGTTCTCCCATAAACTGGTGCAGGGTTGGGGTGGGTTGGGGTGGTCCTTGTTGATACAGGAACGTTGTTCTAGGTCCTAGAAGCAAAAATGTAGGCGGCCTGTTGTCAGTGGAGGCTGCTGGCTACAGAAAGTGGTGGGGCAGCATGAGAGTGAAACAATCATGTAAAAAAACACTTTCCTGCCGCACCTGGTCCCACTGCTGGCCTCCTCGGTGCTCCTCTGGTCCCAGCAGCCACACAGCACAGGCTCCCAGACACCCCACCCAATCCAGACACAGCTCTCATGCTATTACCCAGCGTAAAAGCAGCACCAAGATTGGCTTGAGTGGGCTTGTTTCACACTCACTCAGGGACTGAGAACCTGTGCCTTTTCTCCACCTGACTACAACACAGCTGGGTTGGAGAAATGTAAGTGCAGATGTCGGTTTAGCCATCCTAAGGCGGCCGACCAAACCGACATGCGCACTTACTGTACCCACCATTCCCCCCTGCCATGGCCTGCCCCACCCCTCCCTACACTCACATGGCTTGGTCAGGGAATGAAAAATAAAATGATAATAGTTTTATTATCATTTTACTTTTCATTTGCTGGTGCTGAGCAGCGGGTCAATGCCCCTCAGCCATTCCTGAGGAGCCGCCGCTGCCTGTAGTCTTGTTTTTTCTTCTTTGCACTCCTTCCAGTGAGAGGGTGTCCTGGCTGCGGCTCTACCGAGAGCCACGTAGGCGGCGGTGCTTGGTGAGAAGGCTTTGGAGATGATGCGGCTGGCGCGGGCTCACAGGGGCACCAGGGGAGTTCCATTATAGCTGGACCTCAGAGAGAGGGGGGCTAGTTCAGTACAGATGCTGATGATATTCCACCAATCTCCTCCAGGTGTGGGCGGGTCAATGAGCAGAGACATAGAAAGAGGCCCACTACCAGGGCCGGGGCGCTGGAGAAGGAGGTAAGGGAGACCTGGGGGAGGGAACAGTGCCGCTGCACCTCATGTAGCGAACCCCGACAGGTGGGTCTCAGCAGGTAGTCTGTGTGTGACCCATGGCGGAAGAGTGGGGTCCTAGAAAAAAGAATCTACTTTCAGTGCTGTCTGCTTTCAGAGCACAGGGATCTTCAGCTGTGCATGTCTTACCTCCCGCTCCAAAGCTCAGGGGACAGCAGGACGTGGTAAGATGGCAGCCCTAGTTTGTAAGTGTCACTAAAAGGGTCATGAAGCCTACAAATAGGAGACATGAACAGGAAAGGAGCAAAACAGGGAAGTGGGGGGCGGCAATGCTGTACAAACTCAGCTGTGCAGGAGTCTTACAACCAGGGACCGCTTTAGGGCAGTGCGACCAGTGCTGCAGCACCTGGCACTAATCTGGGTAAGGAGCACTGTTTAAAAATAACAAATGCTTCAAAGCACGTTCTGCACAGATCAGTGTATCCAGCAGTTTTCAGGCAACAATAAAAATGTCAGGAGAACTCTGGTGATTAATGTTCCAGCTGGAGAGAGTTCTTGGTTGTGAGCTCTGTGCTGCACATGAGTTGTGCTGGTGATGCATGGCCCTTTGTTGTGCGCTCTGTGCTACACACAGGGTGTAGAGGTGAAGCACAGACCTTGATTGTGAGCACTATGCTGCACACGAGGTGTGATGGTAATGCACGGCCCTTAGTCGTGAGCCCTGTGCTGCACACAGGGTGTGTCATGGTGATGCAGGGTCCTTGGTTGTGAGCTCTGTGCTGCACACGTAGTGTTTTGGTGATGCATGGCCCTTCTTTGTGAGTTCTGTGCTGCACATAGGGTGTGCTGGTCATGCATGGCCCTTGGTTTGTGAGCTCTGTGCTGCACACGGGGTGTGCCGGTGATGCACAGCCATTGGTTGTGAACTCTGAGCTGCACACGGGGTGTGCCGGTGATGCACAGCCATTGATTGTGAGCTCTGTGACCCACACAAGGTGTGATGGTGATGCACGGCCTTTGGTTGTGAGCTCTGTGCTGCACAGTGTGTCTGGTGGTGATGCCCGGCCCTTGGTTGTGAACCCTGTGCTGCACACACAGTGCGCTGGTGATGCACGGCCCTTGGGTTGTGAGCTCCGTGCTGCACACGAGGTGTGCTGGTGATGCACTCCCTTTGATTGGGGGCTCTGTGCTGCACACAGGGTGTGCGTGTTGATGCACATCCCTTGGTTGTAACCTCTCTGCTGCACACGAGATGTGCTGGTGATGTACGGCCCATGGTTCTGAGCTCTGTGCTGCACACAGGGTGTGCTGGTGATGCACGGACCCTGATTGTGAGCTCTGTGCTGCACACAGGGTGTACTGGTGATGCATGGACTCTGACTGTGAGATTTGTGCTGCACACAGGGTGTGCTGGTGATGCATGGGCACTTGCTGTGACCTCTGTGCTGCATTGTGACCTCTGTGCTGCATTGTGAGCTCTGTGCTGCACAGGGGGTGTGCTGGTGATGCCCAGCCCTTGGTTTTGAGCTCTGTGCTGTACAATGGGTGTGCTTTTGATGAACAGACCCTGATTGTGAGCTCCGTGCTGCACACAGGATGTGCTGGTGACGGCCAGCCCTTGGTTGTGAGCTTTGTGGTGCACACAGGGTGTGCTGGTGATGGGCGGCTATTGGATGTGTGCTCTGTGCTGCACACTGTGTGCACTGGTGATGCACAGCCCTTGATTGTGAGCGCTGTGCTTAACACAGGGTGTGATGGTGATGCACAGCCTTTGATTGTGAGCTCTGTGCTGCACACGGGATGTGCTGCTGATGCATGGACTCTGACTGTGAGATTTGTGCTGCACACAGGGTGTGCTGGTGATGCATGGGCACTTACTGTGACCTCTGTGCTGCATTGTGAGCTCTGTGCTGCACACGGGGTGTGCTGGTGATGCCCAGCCCTTGGTTTTGAGCTCTGTGCTGCACACAGGGTGTGTTGGTGTGCACGGCCCTTGATTGTGAGCTCTGTGCTGCACACAGGGTGTGCTGGTGATGCACGGCCCTTGATTGTGAGCTCTGTGCTGCACACGGGGTGTGCTGGTGATGCAGGGCCCTTGATTTTTGGCTCTGTGATGCACACGAGGTGTGCTGGTAATGCAGGACCCTTGATTGTGAGTTCTGTGCTGCACACAGGGTGTCCTGCTAATGCATGGCCCTTGGTTGTGAGCTCTGTGCTACACACAGGGTGTGCTGGTGATGCCCATCCTTTGATTGTGAGCATGGTGCAGCACACGGGGTGTGCTGGGGATGCACAGCCTTTGGTTGTGAGCTCTCTGCTGCGCAAAGGGTGTGCTGGTGATGTACACCCCTTGGTTGTGAGCTCTCTGCTGCACACGGGGTGTGCTGGTGATGCACGGCCCGTGATTGTGAGCTCTGTGCTGCACACGGGGTGTGCTGGTGATGCACGGCCCGTGATTGTGAGCTCTGTGCTGCACACGGGGTGTGCTGTTGATGCACATCCCTTGGTTGTAACCTCTCTGCTGCACACAAGATGTGCTGGTGATGTACGGCCCATGGTTCTGAGCTCTGTGCTGCACACGGGGTGTGCTGGTGATGCACGGACCCTGATTGTGAGCTCTGTGCTACACACAGGGTGTACTGGTGATGCATGGACTCTGACTGTGAGATTTGTGCTGCACACAGGGTGTGCTGGTGATGCATGGGCACTTGCTGTGACCTCTGTGCTGCATTGTGAGCTCTGTGCTGCATTGTGAGCTCTGTGCTGCACAGGGGGTGTGCTGGTGATGCCCAGCCCTTGGTTTTGAGCTCTGTGCTGCACACAGGGTGTGCTTTTGATGGACAGACCCTGATTGTGAGCTCTGTGCTGCACACAGGATGTGCTGGTGACGGCCTGCCCTTGGTTGTGAGCTTTGTGGTGCACACAGGGTGTGCTGGTGATGGCCGGCTCTTGGTTGTGTGCTCTGTGCTGCACACTGTGTGTACTGGTGATGCACAGCCCTTGATTGTGAGCGCTGTGCTTAACACAGGGTGTGATGGTGATGCACAGCCTTTGATTGTGAGCTCTGTGCTGCACACGGGATGTGCTGCTGATGCATGGACTCTGACTGTGAGATTTGTGCTGCACACAGGGTGTGCTGGTGATGCATGGGCACTTACTGTGACCTCTGTGCTGCATTGTGAGCTCTGTGCTGCACACGGGGTGTGCTGGTGATGCCCAGCCCTTGGTTTTGAGCTCTGTGCTGCACACAGGGTGTGTTGGTGTGCACGGCCCTTGATTGTGAGCTCTGTGCTGCACACAGGGTGTGCTGGTGATGCACGGCCCTTGATTGTGAGCTCTGTGCTGCACACGGGGTGTGCTGGTGATGCAGGGCCCTTGATTTTTGGCTCTGTGATGCACACGAGGTGTGCTGGTAATGCAGGACCCTTGATTGTGAGTTCTGTACTGCACACAGGGTGTCCTGCTAATGCATGGCCCTTGGTTGTGAGCTCTGTGCTACACACAGGGTGTGCTGGTGATGCCCATCCTTTGATTGTGAGCATGGTGCAGCACACGGGGTGTGCTGGGGATGCACGGCCTTTGGTTGTGAGCTCTCTGCTGCACAAAGGGTGTGCTGGTGATGTACACCCCTTGGTTGTGAGCTCTCTACTGCACACGGGGTGTGCTGGTGATGCATGGCCCGTGATTGTGAGCTCTGTGCTGCACACAGGGTATACTGGTGATGCAGGGACGTTGATTGTGAGCTCTGTGTTGCACACTGGGTTTGCTGGTGATGCACAGCCCTTGATTGTTAGCTGTGTGCTGTACACAGGGTGTGCTGGTGATGTACGTCCCTTGATTGTGAGCTCTGTGCTGCACACAGGGCGTGCTGGTGATGCATGGACCCTGACTGTGAGCTCTGTGCTGCATACGGGGTGTGCTGGTGATGCATGGCCCTTGGTTGTGAGCTCCGTGCTACACAAGGGGTGAGCTGGTGATGCAAGTCCTTTGATTGTGAGCTCTGTGCTGCATACAGGGTGTGCGTGGTGATGCATGGCACTTGATTGTGAGCTCTCTGCTGCACATGGGGTGTGCTGGTGATATACGGCCCTTGGTTGTGAGCTCTGTTCTGCACATGAGGTGTGCTGGTGATGCAGGGCCCTTGATTGTGAGCTCTGTGCTGCACAGAGGGTGTGCTGGTGATGCATGGCCCTTGGTTGTGAGCTCTCTGCTACACACAGGGTGTGATGGTGATGCATGGCCCTTGGTTGTGAGCTCTGTGCTACACACGTTTTGCTGGTGATGCTCAGCCTTTGATTGTGAGCATGGTGTAGCACACAGGGTGTGCTGGTGATGCCCGGCCCTTCGTTGTGACCTCTCTGCTGCATACAGGGTGTGCTAGTAATGAACGGACCTTAATTGTGAGCTCTGTGCTGCACACGGTGTGTGCTGATGATGCACAGCTATTGATTGTGCGCACGGTACTGCACACAGGGTGTGCTAGTGATGCAGGGACTTTGATTGTGAGCTCTGTGCTGCACACGGGGTGTGCTAATGATGCACTGACCATGATTGTGAGCTGTGTGCTGCACACAGGGTGTGCTGGTGATGTACAGCCCTTGATTGTGAGCTCTCTGCTGCACTCAGGGAGTGCTGGTAATACAGGGACCCATATTGTGAGTTCTGTGCTGCACTTAGGGTGTGCTGGTGATGCACGGACCCTGATTGTGAGCTCTGTGATGCACAAGGGGTGTGCATTTGATGCACAGCCCTTGGTTGTGAGCTCCTTGCGGTACACAGGGTGTGCTGGTGCTGCAAGTCCTTTCATTGTGAGTTCTGTACTGCACACATGGTGTGTGTGGTGATGCACAGCCCTTGGTTGTGAGCTCAGTGCTGCACATGGGCTGTGCTGGTGACGGCCGGCCCTTGGTTGTGAGCTGGTGATGCATGGACCTTGGTTGTGAGCTCTGTGCTTAACACAGGGTGTGCTGGTGATGCACAGCCCTTGATTGTGAGCTCTGTGCTGCACACAAGGCGTGCTGGTGACGCACGTCTTTTGTTGTGAGCTCTGTACTGCACACAGGGTGTGCTGGTGACACACGTCTTTTGTTGTGAGCTCGGTTCTGCACACAGGGTTGCGTGGTGATGCACGGACCTTGGTTGTGGGCTCCTTGCTGCACACAGAGTGTCCTGGTGATGCATGTCCCTTGGTTCTGGCCTCTGTGCCGTACACAAGGAGTGCTGGTGATGCACAGCCCTTGATTGTGAGCTCTGTGCTGCACACAGGGTGTGCTGGTGATGCACATCTTTTGACTGTGAGCTTTGTGCTGCACACAGGGTGTGCATGGTGATGCACAGCCCTTGGTTGTGAGCTCTGTGCTGCACAGTGGGTGTGTTGGTGATGCCTGGCACTTGATTGTGAGCTCTGTGCTGCACAGGGGGTATGTTGGTGATGCCTGGCCCTTGGTTGTGATCTCTGTGCTGCACAGGGGGTGTGTTGGTGATGCCTGGCCCTTGATTGTGAGCTCTGTGCTGCACAGGGGGTGTGTTGGTGATGACTGGCCCTTAGTTGTGAGCTCTCTGCTGCATACAGGGTGTGCTAGTAATGAACGGACCCTGACTGTGAGCTCTGTGCTGCACACGGGGAGTGTTGGTGATGCACGGCCCATGGTTGAGAGCTCTGTGCTGCACATGAGTTGTGTTGGTGATGCACATCCCTTGGTTGTGAGCTCTGTACTGCACACGAGGTGTGATGGTGATGTCCAGATCCTGATTCTGAGCTCTGTGCTGCACACGAGTTGTGTTGGTGATGCACGGCCCATGGTTGTGAGCTCTGTGCTGCACACAGGGTGTGATGGTGATGTACGGCCCATGGTTGTGAGCTCTGTGCTGCACACAGGGTGTGATGGTGATGCACGTCCCATGGTTGTGAGCTCTGTGCTGCACATGAGGTGTGATGGTGATGCACTGCCCATGGTTGTGAGCTCTGTTCTGCACACGAGGTGTGTTGGTGATGTACGGCCCATGGTTGTGAGCTCTGTACTGCACTCTGGATGTGCTGGTGATGCACAGCCTTTGGTTGTGAGCTCTCTCCTGCACACGAGGTGTGATGGTGATGCACGGATCGTGATTTTGAGTTCTGTGCTGCACACGAGGTGTGATGGTGATGCACTGACCCTGATTGTGAGCTCTGTGCTGCCTACAAGGTGTGATGGTGATGCACGGCCCTTGGTTTTGAGCTCCGTGCTGTACACGATGTGCGATGGTGATGCCCATCCTTTGGTTGCGAGCTCTGTGCTGCACATGAGGTGTGTTGGTGATGCACATCCCTTGGTTGTGAGCTCTGTACTGCACACGAGGTGTGATGGTGATGTCCGGATCCTGATTCTGAGCTCTGTGCTGCACACGAGTTGTGTTGGTGATGCACGGCCCATGGTTGTGAGCTCTGTGCTGCACACAGGGTGTGATGGTGATGTACGGCCCATGGTTGTGAGCTCTGTGCTGCACACAGGGTGTGATGGTGATGCACGTCCCTTGGTTGTGAGCTCTCTACTGCACATGAGTTGTGTTGGTGATGCACATCCCTTGGTTGTGAGCTCTGTACTGCACACGAGGTGTGATGGTGATGTCCGGATCCTGATTCTGAGCTCTGTGCTGCACACGAGTTGTGTTGGTGATGTACGTCCCATGGTTGTGAGCTCTGTGCTGCACACAGGGTGTGATGGTGATGTACGGCCCATGGTTGTGAGCTCTGTGCTGCACACAGGGTGTGATGGTGATGCACGTCCCATGGTTGTGAGCTCTGTGCTGCACATGAGGTGTGATGGTTATGACCGAATCCTGATTCTGAGCTCTGTGCTGCACACAAGGTGTGTTGGTGATGTACGTCCCATGGTTGTGAGCTCTGTGATGCACACAGGGTGTGAAGGTGATGCACGGCCCATGGTTGTGAGCTTTGTGCTGCACACGAGGTGTGATGGTGATGTCCGGATCCTGATTCTGAGCTCTGTGCTGCACACGAGTTGTGTTGGTGATGCACGGCCCATGGTTGTGAGCTCTGTGCTGCACACAGGGTGTGATGGTGATGTACGGCCCATGGTTGTGAGCTCTGTGCTGCACACAGGGTGTGATGGTGATGCACGTCCCATGGTTGTGAGCTCTGTGCTGCACATGAGGTGTGATGGTTATGACCGAATCCTGATTCTGAGCTCTGTGCTGCACACGAGTTGTGTTGGTGATGCACGGCCCATGGTTGTGAGCTCTGTGCTGCACACAGGGTGTGATGGTGATGTACGGCCCATGGTTGTGAGCTCTGTGCTGCACACAGGGTGTGATGGTGATGCACGTCCCTTGGTTGTGAGCTCTCTACTGCACACGAGGTGTGATGGTTATGACCGAATCCTGATTCTGAGCTCTGTGCTGCACACAAGGTGTGTTGGTGATGTACGTCCCATGGTTGTGTGCTCTGTGCTGCACAGAGGGTGTGCTGGTGATGCACGGACCCTGATTGTGAGCTCTGTGATGCACAAGGGGTGTGCATTTGATGCACAGCCCTTGGTTGTGAGCTCCTTGCGGTACACAGGGTGTGCTGGTGCTGCAAGTCCTTTCATTGTGAGTTCTGTACTGCACACATGGTGTGTGTGGTGATGCACAGCCCTTGGTTGTGAGCTCAGTGCTGCACATGGGCTGTGCTGGTGACGGCCAGCCCTTGGTTGTGAGCTGGTGATGCATGGACCTTGGTTGTGAGCTCTGTGCTTAACACAGGGTGTGCTGGTGATGCACAGCCCTTGATTGTGAGCTCTGTGCTGCACACAAGGTGTGCTGGTGACGCACGTCTTTTGTTGTGAGCTCTGTACTGCACACAGGGTGTGCTGGTGACACACGTCTTTTGTTGTGAGCTCGGTTCTGCACACAGGGTTGCGTGGTGATGCACGGACCTTGGTTGTGGGCTCCTTGCTGCACACAGAGTGTCCTGGTGATGCATGTCCCTTGGTTCTGGCCTCTGTGCCGTACACAAGGAGTGCTGGTGATGCACAGCCCTTGATTGTGAGCTCTGTGCTGCACACAGGGTGTGCTGGTGATGCACATCTTTTGACTGTGAGCTTTGTGCTGCACACAGGGTGTGCATGGTGATGCACAGCCCTTGGTTGTGAGCTCTGTGCTGCACAGTGGGTGTGTTGGTGATGCCTGGCCCTTGGTTGTGATCTCTGTGCTGCACAGGGGGTGTGTTGGTGATGCCTGGCCCTTGATTGTGAGCTCTGTGCTGCACAGGGGGTGTGTTGGTGATGACTGGCCCTTAGTTGTGAGCTCTCTGCTGCATACAGGGTGTGCTAGTAATGAACGGACCCTGACTGTGAGCTCTGTGCTGCACACGGGGAGTGTTGGTGATGCACGGCCCATGGTTGAGAGCTCTGTGCTGCACATGAGTTGTGTTGGTGATGCACATCCCTTGGTTGTGAGCTCTGTACTGCACACGAGGTGTGATGGTGATGTCCAGATCCTGATTCTGAGCTCTGTGCTGCACACGAGTTGTGTTGGTGATGCACGGCCCATGGTTGTGAGCTCTGTGCTGCACACAGGGTGTGATGGTGATGTACGGCCCATGGTTGTGAGCTCTGTGCTGCACACAGGGTGTGATGGTGATGCACGTCCCATGGTTGTGAGCTCTGTGCTGCACATGAGGTGTGATGGTGATGCACTGCCCATGGTTGTGAGCTCTGTTCTGCACACGAGGTGTGTTGGTGATGTACGGCCCATGGTTGTGAGCTCTGTACTGCACTCTGGATGTGCTGGTGATGCACAGCCTTTGGTTGTGAGCTCTCTCCTGCACACGAGGTGTGATGGTGATGCACGGATCGTGATTTTGAGTTCTGTGCTGCACACGAGGTGTGATGGTGATGCACTGACCCTGATTGTGAGCTCTGTGCTGCCTACAAGGTGTGATGGTGATGCACGGCCCTTGGTTTTGAGCTCCGTGCTGTACACGATGTGCGATGGTGATGCCCATCCTTTGGTTGCGAGCTCTGTGCTGCACATGAGGTGTGTTGGTGATGCACATCCCTTGGTTGTGAGCTCTGTACTGCACACGAGGTGTGATGGTGATGTCCGGATCCTGATTCTGAGCTCTGTGCTGCACACGAGTTGTGTTGGTGATGCACGGCCCATGGTTGTGAGCTCTGTGCTGCACACAGGGTGTGATGGTGATGTACGGCCCATGGTTGTGAGCTCTGTGCTGCACACAGGGTGTGATGGTGATGCACGTCCCTTGGTTGTGAGCTCTCTACTGCACATGAGTTGTGTTGGTGATGCACATCCCTTGGTTGTGAGCTCTGTACTGCACACGAGGTGTGATGGTGATGTCCGGATCCTGATTCTGAGCTCTGTGCTGCACACGAGTTGTGTTGGTGATGTACGTCCCATGGTTGTGAGCTCTGTGCTGCACACAGGGTGTGATGGTGATGTACGGCCCATGGTTGTGAGCTCTGTGCTGCACACAGGGTGTGATGGTGATGCACGTCCCATGGTTGTGAGCTCTGTGCTGCACATGAGGTGTGATGGTTATGACCGAATCCTGATTCTGAGCTCTGTGCTGCACACAAGGTGTGTTGGTGATGTACGTCCCATGGTTGTGAGCTCTGTGATGCACACAGGGTGTGAAGGTGATGCACGGCCCATGGTTGTGAGCTTTGTGCTGCACACGAGGTGTGATGGTGATGTCCGGATCCTGATTCTGAGCTCTGTGCTGCACACGAGTTGTGTTGGTGATGCACGGCCCATGGTTGTGAGCTCTGTGCTGCACACAGGGTGTGATGGTGATGTACGGCCCATGGTTGTGAGCTCTGTGCTGCACACAGGGTGTGATGGTGATGCACGTCCCATGGTTGTGAGCTCTGTGCTGCACATGAGGTGTGATGGTTATGACCGAATCCTGATTCTGAGCTCTGTGCTGCACACGAGTTGTGTTGGTGATGCACGGCCCATGGTTGTGAGCTCTGTGCTGCACACAGGGTGTGATGGTGATGTACGGCCCATGGTTGTGAGCTCTGTGCTGCACACAGGGTGTGATGGTGATGCACGTCCCTTGGTTGTGAGCTCTCTACTGCACACGAGGTGTGATGGTTATGACCGAATCCTGATTCTGAGCTCTGTGCTGCACACAAGGTGTGTTGGTGATGTACGTCCCATGGTTGTGTGCTCTGTGCTGCACAGAGGGTGTGAAGGTGATGCACGGCCCATGGTTGTGAGCTTTGTGCTGCACATGAGGTGTGATGGTTATGACCGAATCCTGATTCTGAGCTCTGTGCTGCACACAAGGTGTGTTGGTGATGTACGTCCCATGGTTGTGAGCTCTGTGCTGCACACGAGGTGTGATGGTGATGCACGTCCCATGGTTGTGAGCTCTGTGCTGCACATGAGGTGTGATGGTTATGACCGAATCCTGATTCTGAGCTCTGTGCTGCACACAAGGTGTGTTGGTGATGTACGTCCCATGGTTGTGAGCTCTGTGATGCACACAGGGTGTGAAGGTGATGCACGGCCCATGGTTGTGAGCTTTGTGCTGCACATGAGGTGTGATGGTTATGACCGAATCCTGATTCTGAGCTCTGTGCTGCACACGAGTTGTGTTGGTGATGCACGGCCCATGGTTGTGAGCTCTGTGCTGCACACAGGGTGTGATGGTGATGTACGGCCCATGGTTGTGAGCTCTGTGCTGCACACAGGGTGTGATGGTGATGCACGTCCCATGGTTGTGAGCTCTGTGCTGCACATGAGGTGTGATGGTTATGACCGAATCCTGATTCTGAGCTCTGTGCTGCACACAAGGTGTGTTGGTGATGTACGTCCCATGGTTGTGAGCTCTGTGATGCACACAGGGTGTGAAGGTGATGCACGGCCCATGGTTGTGAGCTTTGTGCTGCACATGAGGTGTGATGGTTATGACCGAATCCTGATTCTGAGCTCTGTGCTGCACACAAGGTGTGTTGGTGATGTACGTCCCATGGTTGTGAGCTCTGTGCTGCACACGAGGTGTGATGGTGATGCACGTCCCATGGTTGTGAGCTCTGTGCTGCACATGAGGCCCCGTCCTGTCTGCCGTCCCGCTGGCACAAGAGACAGGTGGGGAGGCTTGGAATTTTCTGGAGGGAGGGTGAATGAAAGTTTAGGAATCTTGGAACCAGTTGGTTCTGGAATGCGTGGGTGGGGGCTCTCGTTCATGCGCCTCCCTCTATCAGCAGAGGGAGTAGCGCCGAGAGGTCTGTGCGGACTCTTCATGTCACATCCGACTCCTGTAATGAATGTGCGTGGAGGAGTCACGGACCCACCAGGGGGAGATGGGAGCGTCCTAACCTCGGTATGGACAGGCCTGCCAGTCCCCAACACCCCCCATCAACAGGAAATGAACTCTGGGGGGTGCGTGCGCGCAGGCTCACGCATGCAGGCAGAGACCTAGACACAGAGACATGTGCATACGTGTCCACGTGCGTACCCACACATGCATAGGCACCGGCGCGCATCGCCCAGCTACAGACAGAGCCCACAGCTGCCATGTTTTCAGGTTGCACATATGATATTTCTATAGGTGCTTATGTGTGCTATCTCAATGTCTTATGCGTGACACTTTGAGTGACGCTTCATCACAAGTAGAAAGATACCTATGTGAATGAGAAAGCTTAAGGAGACTACCCTTTCCTGTAGTAAGATGATGTATAAACTGCCTTAGCCCCACTTATGCAATAATGGTTTATAAAGTGTCTTTAAAAGGCTGACAATGGGAGGAGCCAAGATTGGCCAAAGAGATTACAGAGAAGAGACAAGACTTCCTCCATCTTTCCCATGTGTGTCTTTAGCTCGCAGCAAATGCTTGGGGCAGAAGAATAAGCCCCGACCCTCAGGTGCTCAGCACCGGAAACCACAAGCACAAATTAAGCACTGCCTTAGAGGCCAGCACTGGGGAGCAGGGGGCGGTGTGACGTCAGTGTTGATGGAGCTGGACACAGGCACAGTGTCTGTCCGTCTTTCCTCTTCTATATTCGCTCTGCCCACCCTTCCTGGTACTCTCCTGTCGCCCCCACCTCCCTGCTTGTCTCCCACACTCCCTCCCTCATGACGTGTCGGTCTCGTTGTCGCCCTTTCTGCCTGTGCGCACCGGGTGTCGACGAGATCACCCTGCGGTGGACGTGTGGAGTGTTTCATCATTGTACATCCCGTGATCGTCACTCGTTTCACAATAGCGCTAATGTTCTTGGAGCACATTTGCCTGTAGACAACTGCACAGCTAAATATATCACATGCACACGGCCACTGGGGCACACAGGTGTGCGTGCAAATACATGGGCACACGCACAGGTGAACACGCACACACACACACAGGTGAACACACACAAAGCACACACACAAACACAGGTGAACACACACATTCACGCACGCTTAGAGAGAGAGACGGGGTACACACACACAGGTGAACACACACACACACACACACACACAGGTGAACACACACAAAGCACACACACAGGTGAACACACACACACACACAGGTGAACACACACATTCACGCACGCTTAGAGAGAGAGACGGGGTACACACACACAGGTGAACACACACACACACACACACACACACACAGGTGAACACACACACACACACACAGGTGAACACACACAAAGCACACACACAGGTGAACACACACACACACACACAGGTGAACACACACAAAGCACACACACACACACAGGTGAACACACACACACACACAGGTGAACACACACAAAGCACACACACAGGTGAACACACACACACACACACAGGTGAACACACACAAAGCACACACACAGGTGAACACACACACACACACAGGTGAACACACACAAAGCACACACACAGGTGAACACACACACACAGGTGAACACACACACACACACACACAGGTGAACACACACAAAGCACACACACACACACAGGTGAACACACACACACACACAGGTGAACACACACAAAGCACACACACACACACAAACACAGGTGAACACACACATTCACGCACGCTTAGAGAGAGAGACGGGGTACACACACACAGGTGAACACACACAGGTGAACACACACACACACACAGGTGAACACACACAAAGCACACACACATGACGCAAGCTCAGTGAGAGAGAGACGGGGTTCACACACACACACACACAGGTGAACACACAAGAAACACACACATACAGGTGACCACACACAAAGCACACACAGACACACACGCACACAGGTGAACACACACAAACACACACACACACACACAGGTGAACACACACAGAGCACACTCATACACACACACAGGTGAACACACACAAAGCACACACACAAACACATGTGAACACACACATGCACGCACGCATAGAGAGAGAGACGGGGTACACACACACAGGTGAACACACACACACACACACACAGGTGAACACACACAAAGCACACACACACACACGCAGGTGAACACACACAAAGCACACACATACAGGTGACCACACACAAAGCACAAACAGACACACACGCACACAGGTGAACACACACAAACACACACACACACACAGGTGGACACTGTAGGAAAGTACCATCTTGCCTGGCATGTTACCCCCATTCTTCACTGTATATATGTTGTTTTAGTTGTATGTCTCACTGGGACCCTGGTAACCCAGGGCCCCAGTGCTCATAAGTGTGCCTGAATGTGTTACCTGTGTAGTGACTAACTGTCTCACTGAGGCTCTGCTAATCAGAACCTCAGTGGTTATGCTCTCTCATTGCTTTCTAAATTGTCACTGACAGGCTAGTGACTATTTTTACCAATTTACATTGGCTTACTGGAACACCCTTATAATTCCCTAGTATATGGTACTGAGGTACCCAGGGTATTGGGGTTCCAGGAGATCCCTATGGGCTGCAGCATTTCTTTTGCCACCCATAGGGAGCTCTGACAAATCTTACACAGGCCTGCCACTGCAGCCTGAGTGAAATAACGTCCACGTTATTTCACAGCCATTTTACACTGCACTTAAGTAACTTATAAGTCACCTATATGTCTAACCTTTACCTGGTAAAGGTTAGGTGCAAAGTTACTTAGTGTGAGGGCACCCTGGCACTAGCCAAGGTGCCCCCACATTGTTCAGAGCCAATTCACTGAACTTTGTGAGTGCGGGGACACCATTACACGCGTGCACTACATATAGGTCACTACCTATATGTAGCTTCACCATGGTAACTCCGAATATGGCCATGTAACATGTCTATGATCATGGAATTGCCCCCTCTATGCCATCCTGGCATTGTTGGTACAATTCCATGATCCCAGTGGTCTGTAGCACAGACCCTGGTACTGCCAGACTGCCCTTCCTGGGGTTTCTCTGCAGCTGCTGCTGCTGCCAACCCCTCAGACAGGCAGCTGCCCTCCTGGGGTCCAGCCAGGCCTGGCCCAGGATGGCAGAACAAAGAACTTCCTCTGAGAGAGGGTGTGACACCCTCTCCCTTTGGAAAATGGTGTGAAGGCAGGGGAGGAGTAGCCTCCCCCAGCCTCTGGAAATGCTTTGTTGGGCACAGATGTGCCCAATTCTGCATAAGCCAGTCTACACCGGTTCAGGGACCCCTTAGCCCCTGCTCTGGCGCGAAACTGGACAAAGGAAAGGGGAGTGACCACTCCCCTGACCTGCACCTCCCCTGGGAGGTGTCCAGAGCTCCTCCAGTGTGCTCCAGACCTCTGCCATCTTGGAAACAGAGGTGCTGCTGGCACACTGGACTGCTCTGAGTGGCCAGTGCCACCAGGTGACGTCAGAGACTCCTTGTGATAGGCTCCTTCAGGTGTTAGTAGCCTTTCCTCTCTCCTAGGTAGCCAAACCCTCTTTTCTGGCTATTTAGGGTCTCTGTCTCTGGGGAAACTTTAGATAACGAATGCATGAGCTCAGCCGAGTACCTCTGCATCTCCCTCTTCACCTTCTGATAAGGAATCGACCGCTGACCGCGCTGGAAGCCTGCAAACCTGCAACATAGTAGCAAAGACGACTACTGCAACTCTGTAACGCTGATCCTGCCGCCTTCTCGACTGTTTTCCTGCTTGTGCATGCTGTGGGGGTAGTCTGCCTCCTCTCTGCACCAGAAGCTCCGAAGAAATCTCCCGTGGGTCGACGGAATCTTCCCCCTGCAACCGCAGGCACCAAAAAGCTGCATTACCGGTCCCTTGGGTCTCCTCTCAGCACGACGAGCGAGGTCCCTCGAATCCAGCGACACCGTCCAAGTGACCCCCACAGTCCAGTGACTCTTCAGCCCAAGTTTGGTGGAGGTAAGCCCTTGCCTCACCTCGCTGGGCTGCATTGCTGGGAACCGCGACTTTGCAAGCTACTCCGGCCCCTGTGCACTTCCGGCGGAAATCCTTTGTGCACAGCCAAGCCTGGGTCCACGGCACTCTAACCTGCATTGCACGACTTTCTAAGTTGGTCTCCGGCGACGTGGGACTCCTTTGTGCAACTTCGGCGAGCACTGTTTCACGCATCCTTGTAGTGCCTGTTTCTGGCACTTCTCCGGGTGCTACCTGCTTCAGTGAGGGCTCCTTGTCTTGCTCGACGTCCCCTCTCTCTGCAGGTCCAATTTGCGACCTCCTGGTCCCTCCTGGGCCCCAGCAGCGTCCAAAAACGCCAAACGCACGATTTGCGTGTAGCAAGGCTTGTTGGCGTCCATCCGGCGGGAAAATACTTCTGCACGACTCTCCAAGTCGTGGGGGATCCATCCTCCAAAGGGGAAGTCTCTAGCCCTTGTCGTTCCTGCAGTATTCACAGTTCTTCAGCCTAGAAAGAGCTTCTTTGCACCAACCGCTGGCATTTCTTGGGCATCTGCCCATCTCCGAGCTGCTTGTGACTTTTGGACTTGGTCCCCTTGTTCCACAGGTACCCTCAGTCAGGAATCCATCGTTGTTGCATTGCTGATTTGTGTTTTCCTTGCATTTTCCCTCTAACACGACTATTTTGTCCTTAGGGGAACTTTGGTGCACTTTGCACTCACTTTTCAGGGTCTTGGGGAGGGTTATTTTTCTAACTCTCACTATTTTCTAATAGTCCCAGCGACCCTCTACAAGGTCACATAGGTTTGGGGTCCATTCGTGGTTCACATTCCACTTTTGGAGTATATGGTTTGTGTTGCCCCTATCCCTATGTTTCCCTATTGCATCCTATTGTAACTATACATTGTTTGCACTGTTTTCTAAGACTATACTGCATATTTTTGCTATTGTGTATATATATCTTGTGTATATTTCCTATCCTCTCACTGAGGGTACACTCTAAGATACTTTGGCATATTGTCATAAAAATAAAGTACCTTTATTTTTAGTATAACTGTGTATTGTGTTTTCTTATGATATTGTGCATATGACACTAGGTGGTACTGTAGTAGCTTCACACGTCTCCTAGTTCAGCCTAAGCTGCTCTGCTAAGCTACCATTATCTATCAGCCTAAGCTGCTAGACACCCTATACACTAATAAGGGATAACTGGGCCTGGTGCAAGGTGCAAGTACCCCTTGGTACTCACTACAAGCCAGTCCAGCCTCCTACATTGGTTGTGCAGTGGTGGGATAAGTGCTTGAGACTACTTACCACTCTTGTCATTGTACTTTTCATAAGAGAAAAATATACAAAACAAGGTCAGTGTATATACACATAGCCAAAAAGTTTTGCATTTCCTCTTTTCACTCTTTTCTAAGTGCTGAAAAGTACTTCTAAACTTTCAAAAAGTTCTTAAAAGTTTAAAAAGTTTTTTCTGTCTTTCCAAAAAGTTCTGAAAACTTTTTTCTCTTTTTCTATCACTTTAACTCTCTCTAAAAAATGTCTGGCACAGGAAAAAATGTTGAACTGTCCAAACTTGCATATGATCACCTTAGCTGGAAAGGAGCAAGGAGTCTCTGCATAGAGAGAGGTTTGAGTGTAGGGAAGAATCCTTCCTTAGAACTGTTAATTAATATGCTTAGAGTACAGGATAAGGCCATAAGTGCCCAATCTGTAGAAAAAGTAGCTAATGGTTCTCAATCTGATCCAGGGACTCCCCCAGGAAAAGGTTCAGGAAAGAAACTTCTCAGCCTGCCCATTACTAGACAGTCTAGCATAGTTGGTACAGAGGTTGAATCACATCATACTGATGATGTGCTCTCACATTATGCTGGTAGCCAAGCTGTTAGGGTGCCCTCTGTAAGGGACAGGTCTCCTTCTGTTCATTCCCATCATACCTCTGTATCTAGAAATGTCCCTCCCACCCACCCTGATGACAGATTGTTAGAAAGGGAGCTCAATAGATTGAGAGTGGAGCAAACCAGACTGAAGCTCAAGAAGCAACAGCTGGATTTGGATAGACAGTCTTTAGAAATAGAGAGGGAAAGACAGAAGATGGGTTTAGATACCCATGGTGGCAGCAGCAGTATTCCCCATAGTCATCCTGCAAAAGAGCATGATTCCAGGAATCTGCACAAGATAGTTCCCCCTTATAAGGAGGGGGATGACATTAACAAGTGGTTTGCTGCACTTGAGAGGGCCTGTGCTGTACAGGATGTCCCTCAAAAGCAGTGGGCTGCTATCCTATGGCTATCATTCACTGGAAAAGGTAGGGATAGGCTCCTTACTGTAAAAGAAAATGATGCTAATAATTTCCAAGTTCTTAAGAATGCACTCCTGGATGGTTATGGCTTAACCACTGAACAGTACAGGATAAAGTTCAGAGATACCAAAAAGGAGTCTTCACAAGACTGGGTTGATTTCATTGACCAGGCAGTGAAGGCCTTGGAGGGGTGGTTACATGGCAGTAAAGTTACTGATTATGACAGCCTGTATAACTTGATCCTGAGAGAGCATATTCTTAATAATTGTGTGTCTGATTTGTTGCACCAGTACTTGGTGGACTCTGATCTGACCTCTCCCCAAGAATTGGGAAAGAAGGCAGACAAATGGGTCAGAACAAGAGTGAACAGAAAAGTTCATACAGGGGGTGACAAAGATGGCAACAAAAAGAAGGATGGTAAGTCTTCTGACAAGGGTGGGGACAAATCTAAAAATGAGTCTTCATCAGGCCCACAAAAACACTCTGGTGGGGGTGGTGGGCCCAAATCCTCCTTTAATCAGAACAAGGAAAAGAAACCATGGTGCTATTTATGTAAGATAAAAGGCCATTGGACAACAGATCCCAGTTGTCCAAAGAAAGGCACCACAGCTCCTACCACTACAACCCCTACTGCTACACCTAGTGTCCCTACTAATAGCAGTGGTGGTGGGAGCAAACCTACTAATAGCCAATCCAAGGGAGTAGCTGGGCTCACTTTTGGTAATTTAGTTGGGGTTGGTCTGATTAGGGAGACCACAGAGGCTACTTTAGTCTCTGAAGGGGCTATTGACTTAGCCACTTTGGTTGCTTGCCCCCATAACTTGGAGAAGTACAAGCAACTAACCCTAATAAATGGTGTTGAGGTCCAGGCCTACAGGGACACAGGTGCCAGTGTCACAATGGTGATTGAGAAACTGGTGCACCCTGAACAACACATACTTGGACACCAGTACCAAGTAACCGATGCTCACAACATAACACAAAGCCACCCCATGGCTGTTGTAAATCTCAACTGGGGGGGGTATCTGGTCCAAAGAAAGTTGTGGTAGCTTCAGATTTACCTGTAGACTGTCTATTAGGGGATGATTTGGAGACATCAGCTTGGTCAGATGTGGAGTTGGAGGCCCATGCAGCAATGCTGGGCATCCCAGGGCATATTTTTGCTTTGACAAGGGCTCAGGCCAAAAAGCAAAAAGGACAGGGAAGCTTGGATCCTGGAACAATGGACCAAGTGCTCCCTAAAGCTAGGGCTAGTAGAAGCAAACCACTTCCTACTATCCCTCCCTCTACAGTGGATTCTACTTCTGAGGAAGAAGAATTCCCTCCCTGTGCAGAACCTACACCAGAGGAGCTGGAAGCAGACACTGCTGAGCTTTTGGGTGAAGGGGGGCCTGCCAGAGAGGAGCTGAGTGTGGCACAGCAAACCTGTCCCACATTAGAGGGTCTCAGACAGCAAGCTGTCAAACAGGCTAATGGGGATGTCAGTGACTCTCACAGAGTTTACTGGGAGGACAACCTCTTGTACACTGAGCATAGGGATCCTAAACCTGGAGCTGCCAGGAGATTAGTGATTCCTCAGGAGTACAGAAAGTTCCTCCTAACACTGGCACATGACATTCCCTTAGCTGGGCACCTGGGTCAAATGAAAACTTGGGACAGATTGGTACCATTGTTTCATTGGCCTAGGATGTCTGAGGACACAAAAGAATTGTGTAAGTCCTGTGAAACCTGTCAAGCCAGTGGCAAGACAGGTGGCACTCCAAAGGCACCCCTTATCCCACTGCCTGTGGTTGGGGTTCCCTTTGAAAGGGTAGGGGTTGACATAGTTGGCCCCCTTGACCCTCCTACTGCTTCAGGCAATAGGTTTATCTTGGTGGTAGTGGACCATGCCACAAGATATCCTGAAGCTATTCCTTTAAGGACCACTACAGCTCCTGCAGTGGCAAAGGCCCTCCTGGGAATATTTTCCAGGGTGGGCTTCCCAAAGGAAGTAGTATCAGACAGAGGAAGCAATTTCATGTCTGCATACTTAAAGGCCATGTGGAAGGAGTGTGGTGTAACTTACAAGTTCACAACACCCTATCATCCACAAACAAATGGACTGGTGGAGAGATTTAATAAAACTCTCAAAGGCATGATTATGGGACTCCCTGAAAAACTCCGCAGGAGATGGGATATCCTTCTACCATGCCTCCTTTTTGCCTACAGGGAGGTACCCCAGAAAGGAGTGGGCTTCAGCCCCTTTGAACTTCTTTTTGGACACCCTGTTAGGGGTCCACTCACACTTGTAAAGGAGGGTTGGGAACAACCTTTAAAAGCTCCTAAGCAGGATATTGTGGATTATGTACTTGGCCTCAGATCAAGGATGGCTGAGTACATGAAAAAGGCCAGTAAAAACCTTCAGGCCAGCCAAGAGCTCCAGAAGCAATGGCATGATCAGAAGGCTGTTTTGGTTCAGTACCAACCAGGGCAGAAAGTGTGGGTCTTGGAGCCTGTGGCCCCAAGAGCACTCCAAGATAAATGGAGTGGACCCCACACAATTGTTGAAAAGAAGGGTGAAGTCACCTACTTGGTTGACTTAGGCACTGCCAGGAGTCCCCTTAGGGTGCTCCATGTCAACCGCCTGAAACCCTACTATGACAGGGCTGATCTCACCCTGCTCATGGCAACAGATGAGGGACAGGAAGAAGACAGTGATCCTCTACCTGATCTCTTCTCTTCCACAGAACAAGATGCTCTTGTGGAAGGTGTAGTTTTGGCTGATTGTCTTACTGCTGAGCAGAAAGATAATTGCATAAATCTCCTAGGACAATTTTCAGAACTCTTCTCCATTGTGCCAGGCACCACTTCTTGGTGTGAGCACACTATAGATACTGGAGACAGTTTACCTGTCAAAAGTAAGATCTATAGGCAGCCTGACCATGTCAGGGACTGCATAAAGCAAGAAGTTCAGAAAATGTTGGAACTAGGAGTGGTTGAGCACTCTGACAGTCCATGGGCTTCTCTTGTGGTACTGGTACCAAAACCCAATTCTAAAGATGGAAAGAAGGAAATGAGGTTTTGTGTAGACTATAGAGGTCTCAACTTGGTAACCAAAACTGATGCTCACCCTATACCCAGGGCAGATGAGCTCATAGATACACTGGCATCTGCCAAGTATCTAAGCACTTTTGATTTGACTGCAGGGTATTGGCAGATCAAATTGTCAGAAGATGCTAAACCTAAGACTGCATTTTCTACCATTGGAGGACATTACCAGTTTACTGTAATGCCTTTTGGTTTGAAAAATGCACCTGCCACTTTTCAGAGGTTGGTGAACACAGTCCTGCAAGGGCTGGAAGCTTTCAGTGCAGCATATTTGGATGATATAGCTGTCTTTTAGCTCCAGCTGGGATGATCACCTGGTCCACCTATGGAAAGTTTTGGAGGCCCTGCAAAAGGCAGGCCTCACTATCAAGGCTTCAAAGTGCCAGATAGGGCAGGGTAAGGTGGTTTATCTGGGACACCTTGTTGGTGGGGAACAGATTGCACCACTTCAGGGGAAAATCCAAACAATTATTGATTGGGTTCCCCCTACCACTCAGACTCAGGTGAGAGCCTTCCTAGGCCTCACTGGGTATTACAGGAGGTTCATTAAGAACTATGGCTCCATTGCAGCCCCTCTTAATGACCTCACTTCCAAGAAAATGCCTAAAAAGGTATTATGGACAGCAAGCTGTCAGAAAGCTTTTGAGGAGCTGAAGCAGGCCATGTGCTCTGCACCTGTCCTGAAAAGCCCTTGTTACTCTAAAAAATTCTATGTCCAAACTGATGCATCTGAATTAGGAGTAGGGGCAGTCCTATCACAACTTAATTCTGAGGGCCAGGATCAACCTGTTGCTTTTATTAGTAGAAGGTTGACCCCTAGAGAAAAGCGTTGGTCTGCCATTGAGAGGGAGGCCTTTGCTGTGGTCTGGGCTCTGAAGAAGTTGAGGCCATACCTGTTTGGCACTCACTTCATTGTTCAGACAGACCACAAACCTCTACTTTGGCTAAAACAAATGAAAGGTGAAAATCCTAAATTGTTGAGGTGGTCCATATCCCTACAGGGAATGGACTATACAGTGGAACATAGACCTGGGAGTAGCCACTCCAATGCAGATGGACTCTCCAGATATTTCCACTTAGACAATGAAGACTCATCAGGTCATGGCTAGTCTTATTGTCCTTCATTTGGGGGGGGGTTGTGTAGGAAAGTACCATCTTGCCTGGCATGTTACCCCCATTCTTCACTGTATATATGTTGTTTTAGTTGTATGTGTCACTGGGACCCTGGTAACCCAGGGCCCCAGTGCTCATAAGTGTGCCTGAATGTGTTACCTGTGTAGTGACTAACTGTCTCACTGAGGCTCTGCTAATCAGAACCTCAGTGGTTATGCTCTCTCATTGCTTTCTAAATTGTCACTGACAGGCTAGTGACTATTTTTACCAATTTACATTGGCTTACTGGAACACCCTTATAATTCCCTAGTATATGGTACTGAGGTACCCAGGGTATTGGGGTTCCAGGAGATCCCTATGGGCTGCAGCATTTCTTTTGCCACCCATAGGGAGCTCTGACAAATCTTACACAGGCCTGCCACTGCAGCCTGAGTGAAATAACGTCCACGTTATTTCACAGCCATTTTACACTGCACTTAAGTAACTTATAAGTCACCTATATGTCTAACCTTTACCTGGTAAAGGTTAGGTGCAAAGTTACTTAGTGTGAGGGCACCCTGGCACTAGCCAAGGTGCCCCCACATTGTTCAGAGCCAATTCACTGAACTTTGTGAGTGCGGGGACACCATTACACGCGTGCACTACATATAGGTCACTACCTATATGTAGCTTCACCATGGTAACTCCGAATATGGCCATGTAACATGTCTATGATCATGGAATTGCCCCCTCTATGCCATCCTGGCATTGTTGGTACAATTCCATGATCCCAGTGGTCTGTAGCACAGACCCTGGTACTGCCAGACTGCCCTTCCTGGGGTTTCTCTGCAGCTGCTGCTGCTGCCAACCCCTCAGACAGGCAGCTGCCCTCCTGGGGTCCAGCCAGGCCTGGCCCAGGATGGCAGAACAAAGAACTTCCTCTGAGAGAGGGTGTGACACCCTCTCCCTTTGGAAAATGGTGTGAAGGCAGGGGAGGAGTAGCCTCCCCCAGCCTATGGAAATGCTTTGTTGGGCACAGATGTGCCCAATTCTGCATAAGCCAGTCTACACCGGTTCAGGGACCCCTTAGCCCCTGCTCTGGCGCGAAACTGGACAAAGGAAAGGGGAGTGACCACTCCCCTGACCTGCACCTCCCCTGGGAGGTGTCCAGAGCTCCTCCAGTGTGCTCCAGACCTCTGCCATCTTGGAAACAGAGGTGCTGCTGGCACACTGGACTGCTCTGAGTGGCCAGTGCCACCAGGTGACGTCAGAGACTCCTTGTGATAGGCTCCTTCAGGTGTTAGTAGCCTTTCCTCTCTCCTAGGTAGCCAAACCCTCTTTTCTGGCTATTTAGGGTCTCTGTCTCTGGGGAAACTTTAGATAACGAATGCATGAGCTCAGCCGAGTTCCTCTGCATCTCCCTCTTCACCTTCTGATAAGGAATCGACCGCTGACCGCGCTGGAAGCCTGCAAACCTGCAACATAGTAGCAAAGACGACTACTGCAACTCTGTAACGCTGATCCTGCCGCCTTCTCGACTGTTTTCCTGCTTGTGCATGCTGTGGGGGTAGTCTGCCTCCTCTCTGCACCAGAAGCTCCGAAGAAATCTCCCGTGGGTCGACGGAATCTTCCCCCTGCAACCGCAGGCACCAAAAAGCTGCATTACCAGTCCCTTGGGTCTCCTCTCAGCACGACGAGCGAGGTCCCTCGAATCCAGCGACACCGTCCAAGTGACCCCCACAGTCCAGTGACTCTTCAGCCCAAGTTTGGTGGAGGTAAGTCCTTGCCTCACCTCGCTGGGCTGCATTGCTGGGAACCGCGACTTTGCAAGCTACTCCGGCCCCTGTGCACTTCCGGCGGAAATCCTTCGTGCACAGCCAAGCCTGGGTCCACGGCACTCTAACCTGCATTGCACGACTTTCTAAGTTGGTCTCCGGCGACGTGGGACTCCTTTGTGCAACTTCGGCGAGCACCGTTTCACGCATCCTCGTAGTGCCTGTTTCTGGCACTTCTCCGGGTGCTACCTGCTTCAGTGAGGGCTCCTTGTCTTGCTCGACGTCCCCTCTCTCTGCAGGTCCAATTTGCGACCTCCTGGTCCCTCCTGGGCCCCAGCAGCGTCCAAAAACGCCAAACGCAGGATTTGCGTGTAGCAAGGCTTGTTGGCGTCCATCCGGCGGGAAAACACTTCTGCACAACTCTCCAAGGCGTGGGGGATCCATCCTCCAAAGGGGAAGTCTCTAGCCCTTGTCGTTCCTGCAGTATTCACAGTTCTTCAGCCTAGAAAGAGCTTCTTTGCACCAACCGCTGGCATTTCTTGGGCATCTGCCCATCTCCGAGCTGCTTGTGACTTTTGGACTTGATCCCCTTGTTCCACAGGTACCCTCAGTCAGGAATCCATCGTTGTTGCATTGCTGATTTGTGTTTTCCTTGCATTTTCCCTCTAACATGACTATTTTGTCCTTAGGGGAACTTTGGTGCACTTTGCACTCACTTTTCAGGGTCTTGGGGAGGGTTATTTTTCTAACTCTGACTATTTTCTAATAGTCCCAGCGACCCTCTACAAGGTCACATAGGTTTGGGGTCCATTCGTGGTTCACATTCCACTTTTGGAGTATATGGTTTGTGTTGCCCCTATCCCTATGTTTCCCCATTGCATCCTATTGTAACTATACATTGTTTGCACTGTTTTCTAAGACTATACTGCATATTTTTGCTATTGTGTATATATATCTTGTGTATATTTCCTATCCTCTCACTGAGGGTACACTCTAAGATACTTTGGCATATTGTCATAAAAATAAAGTACCTTTATTTTTAGTATAACTGTGTATTGTGTTTTCTTATGATATTGTGCATATGACACTAGGTGGTACTGTAGTAGCTTCACACGTCTCCTAGTTCAGCCTAAGCTGCTCTGCTAAGCTACCATTATCTATCAGCCTAAGCTGCTAGACACCCTATACACTAATAAGGGATAACTGGGCCTGGTGCAAGGTGCAAGTACCCCTTGGTACTCACTACAAGCCAGTCCAGCCTCCTACAGACACACACAAAGCACACACACAGGTGAACACACACAAACACAGGTGGACACACGCACACGCACGCTCAGCGATAGAGAGAGAGAGACATGGCACACACACACAAACACAGGTGAACACACAAAGCACACACACATGCACGAATGCTCAGAGAGAGACGGGGTGCACGCGCATACGGGCACACTCTCACTTCGACACACACACAGGCACACACATTCTTTCACATAGACTGCACCCTTACACGGAGAGACATACGGGCACAGACGTACACACACAAAAACATAGACAAACACATAGACACGCTCACATTCACACACACACACATTCTCTCACACAGACTGCAGCCTTACACGGAGAGACATACGGGCACAGACATACACACACTTGACATACGTGTGGACTGGTGCAAAGGTACGCAGGTGTTGTATACCCTGGGTACCTTTGCACCAGTAAGAAGTTAACTAAACTGAAGAGCGAGGGGAGGGTGCTGGTGTGTACAGGAAGTACGTGAGGAGAGAAGTGATACAAGACTCGTGGGGCACGGTAGTGTCCTCGGCCCGTACTCACAAACCATGCCCTCAGTCAATGCCCTCAGTCCAAGCCCTCATTCCATGCTCCCAGTCCATGCCCTCAATTCATGCCCTCAGTCCATGTCCTCAGTCCACGCCGTCAATCCATGCCCTCAGTCCATGCCCTCGGTCCATGCCCTCGACCCACGCCCTCTACCCACGCCCTCAATCCATGGCCTCAGTCTATGCCCTCGACCCATGCCCTCGATCCATGTCCTCAATCAATGCCCTCAGTCCATGCCCTCAATCCACGCCCTTAGCCCATGCCCTCAAACCATGGCCTCAGTCCATGCCCTCATTCCATGCCCTTGACCCACGCCCTCTACCCACGCCCTCAATCCATGGCCTCAGTCCATGCCCTCGACCTATGCCCTCGATCCATGTCCTCAATCAATGCCCTCAGTCCATGCCCTCAATCCACGCCCCTGGCCCATGCCCTAAATCCATGCCCTCAGTCCATGCCCTTGGCCCAAGCCCTCAATCCATGCCCTCAGTCCACGCCCTCAATCCAGGCCCTCAGTCCATGCCCTCGGTCCATGCCCTCGACCCACGCCCTCTACCCACGCCCTCAATCCATGGCCTCAGTCTATGCCCTCGACCCATGCCCTCGATCCATGTCCTCAATCAATGCCCTCAGTCCATGCCCTCAATCCACGCCCCTGGCCCATGCCCTCAATCCATGCCCTCAGTCCATCCCTTGGCCCAAGCCCTCAATCCATGCCCTCAGTCCACACCCTCAATCCATGCCCTCAGTCCATGCCCTCGGTCCATGCCCTCGACCCACGCCCTCTACCCACGCCCTCAATCCATGGCCTCAGTCTATGCCCTCGACCCATGCCCTCGATCCATGTCCTCAATAAATGCCCTCAGTCCATGCCCTCAATCCACACCCCTGGCCCATGCCCTCAATCCATGCCCTCAGTCCATGCCCTTGGCCCAAGCCCCCAATCCATGCCCTTGGCACAAGCCCTCAATCCATGCCCTCAGTCCACGCCCTCAATCCATGCCCTCGACCCATGCCCTCAATCCATGTCCTCAATCAATGCCCTCAGTTCATGCCTCAATCCACGCCCTTAGCCCATGCCCTCAAACCATGGCCTCAGTCCATGCCCTCATTCCATGCCCTCGACCCACGCCCTCTACCCACGCCCTCAATCCATGGCCTCAGTCCATGCCCTCGACCTATGCCCTCGATCCATGTCCTCAATCAATGCCCTCAGTCCATGCCCTCAATCCACGCCCCTGGCCCATGCCCTCAATCCATGCCCTCAGTCCATGCCCTTGGCCCAAGCCCTCGATCCATGCCCTCAGTCCACGCCCTCAATCCATGCCCTCAGTCCATGCCCTCGGTCCATGCCCTCGACCCACGCCCTCTACCCACGCCCTCAATCCATGGCCTCAGTCTATGCCCTCGACCCATGCCCTCGATCCATGTCCTCAATCAATGCCCTCAGTCCATGCCCTCAATCCACGCCCCTGGCCCATGCCCTCAATCCATGCCCTCAGTCCATGCCCTTGGCCCAAGCCCTCAATCCATGCCCTCAGTCCACACCCTCAATCCATGCCCTCAGTCCATGCCCTCGGTCCATGCCCTCGACCCACGCCCTCTACCCACGCCCTCAATCCATGGCCTCAGTCTATGCCCTCGACCCATGCCCTCGATCCATGTCCTCAATCAATGCCCTCAGTCCATGCCCTCAATCCACGCCCCTGGCCCATGCCCTCAATCCATGCCCTCAGTCCATGCCCTTGGCCCAAGCCCCCAATCCATGCCCTTGGCCCAAGCCCTCAATCCATGCCCTCAGTCCACGCCCTCAATCCATGCCCTCGACCCATGCCCTCGATCCATGTCCTCAATCAATGCCCTCAGTCCATGCCCTCAATCCACGCCCTTAGCCCATGCCCTCAAACCATGGCCTCAGTACATGCCCTCATTCCATGCCCTCGACCCACGCCCTCTACCCACGCCCTCAATCCATGGCCTCAGTCCATGCCCTCGACCTATGCCCTCGATCCATGTCCTCAATCAATGCCCTCAGTCCATGCCCTCAATCCACGCCCCTGGCCCATGCCCTCAATCCATGCCCTCAGTCCATGCCCTTGGCACAAGCCCTCAATCCATGCCCTCAGTCCACGCCCTCAATCCATGCCCTCAGTCCATGTCCTCAATTCACACCCTCAATCCATGCCCTCAGTCCACGCCCTCAATCCATGCCCCCAGTCCATGCCCTCAATTCATGCCCTCAATCCATGTCCTCAGTCCATGCCCCTGGCCCCTGGCCCACGCCCTCAGTCCATGCCCTCACTCCATGCCCTCAGTCCACACCTTCAATCCATGCCCCCAGTCCATGCCCTCAGTCCATGCCCCTGGCCCACGCCCTCAGTCCATGCCCTCACCCCATGACCTCAGTCCACGCCCTCAATCAATGCCCTCAGTCCATGCCCCTGGCCCACGCCCTCAGTCCATGCCCTCAATTCATGCCCTCAATCCATGCCCTCAGTCCATGCCCCTGGCCCCTGGCCCACGCTCTCAGTCCATGCCCTCACTCCATGCCCTCAGTCCACACCTTCAATCCATGCCCCCAGTCCATGCCCTCAGTCCATGCCCTTGGCCCAAGCCATCAATCCATGCCCACAGTCCATGCCCTCGGTCCATGCCCTCGACCCACGCCCTCTACCCACGCCCTCAATCCATGGCATCAGTCTATGCCCTCGACCCATGCCCTCGATCCATGTCCTCAATCAATGCCCTCAGTCCATGCCCTCAATCCACGTCCCTGGCCCATGCCCTCAATCCATGCCCTCAGTCCATGCCCTTGGCCCAAGCCCTCAATCCATGCCCTCAGTCCACACCCTCAATCCATGCCCTCAGTTCATGCCCTCGACCCACGCCCTCTACCCACGCCCTCAATCCATGGCCTCAGTCTATGCCCTCGACCCATGCCCTCGATCCATGTCCTCAATCAATGCCCTTAGTCCATGCCCTCAATCCACGCGCCTGGCCCATGCCCTCAATCCATGCCCTCAGTCCATGCCCTTGGCCCAAGCCCTCAATCCATGCCCTTGGCCCAAGCCCTCAATCCATGACCTCAGTCCACGCCCTCAATCCATGCCCTCGACCCATGCCCTCGATCCATGTCCTCAATCAATGCCCTCAGTCCAGGCCCTCAATCCACGCCCTTAGCCCATGCCCTCAAACCATGGCCTCAGTCCATGCCCTCATTCCATGCCCTCGACCCACGCCCTCTACCCACGCCCTCAATCCATGGCCTCAGTCCATGCCCTCGACCTATGCCCTCGATCCATGTCCTCAATCAATGCCCTCAGTCCATGCCCTCAATCCACGCCCCTGGCTCATGCCCTCAATCCATGCCCTCAGTCCATGCCCTTGGCCCAAGCCCTCAATCCATGCCCTCAGTCCACGCCCTCAATCCATGCCCTCAGTCCATGTCCTCAATTCACGCCCTCAATCCATGCCCTCAGTCCACGCCCTCAATCCATGCCCCCAGTTCATGCCCTCAATTCATGCCCTCAATCCATGCCCTCAGTCCATGCCCCCGGCCCCTGGCCCACACCCTCAGTCCATGCCCTCACTCCATGCCCTCAGTCCACACCTTCAATCCATGCCCCCAGTCCATGCCCTCAGTCCATGCCCCTGGCCCACGCCCTCAGTCCATGCCCTCACCCCATGACCTCAGTCCACGCCCTCAATCAATGCCCTCAGTCCATGCCCCTGGCCCACGCCCTCAGTCCATGCCCTCAGTCTACGCCTTCAATCCACGCCCCCTTGTCCACGCCCTCAATTCATGCCCTCAATCCATGCCCTCAGTCCACGCCCTCAATCCATGCCCCTGGCCCATGCCCTCAATCCATGCCCCCAGTCCACGCCCTCGTCCCACGCCCTCAGTCCATGCCCCCAGTCCACGCCCCTGGCCCACGCCCTCAGTCCATGCCCCCAGTCCGCGCCCTCGTCCCACGTCTTCAGTCCATGCCCCCAGTCCACGCCCCTGGCCCACGCCCTCAGTCCATGCCCTCACTCCATGCCCTCAGTCCACGCCTTCAATCCATGCCCCTAGACCATGCCCTCAATCCATGCCCTCAGTCCATGCCCCTGGCCCACGCCCTCAGTCCACGCCCTCAATTCATGCCTTCAATCCATGCCCTCAGTCCACGCCCTCAATCCATGCCCCTGGCCCATGCCCTCAATCCATGCCCCTGGCCCATGCCCTCAATCCATGCCCTCAGTCCACGCCCTCAATCCATGCCCCTGGCCCATGCCCTCAATCCATGCCCCCAGTCCACACCCTCGTCCCACGCCCTCAGTCCATGCCCCCAGTCCACGCCCGTGGCCCACGCCCTCAGTCCATGCCCTCACTCCATGCCCTCAGTCCACATCCTCACTCCATGTCCCCAGTCCACGCCCTCAGTCCACGCCCTCAGTCAGCCACAGCGACCCCGCCGCTTCCCAGGGTCCTGCCGATGGGCTGGTCCCTGGGACTCGAGTCCATCAGGTCCTGGATGCTCAGCCAGGAACATACCGTGACGTCAGAGGAAGAATATTTACATCCCACAGGAAGCCCCTCAGCACAACACGGCATCAAAGGGCTGTGTGCAGCGGCGGGCCGGCCCAGCCCTCAGCCTTTCCCAGGGTCTGACTCAAGCGGCTCTGGAAGTCCAGCCCCAAAGCAGGAAGCTGAGGCGCTATAAAAAGCAGGCGCTGAGCAGAGTGACCCGGGGTCAGGAGTGTGGAGGGGGGAGGTCGTGGGCGATGAGCAGGGAACTGTCCTAGTCAGTGATGACGAGGGACCTGTGCTGGTCTGAGATTTCCCAGCCACTGTGGCGTGCCCAGCTAAAGGGGGGAGGCGGGGTCAAAGGGCACAAGGAGGTTAAAAGGTTTTGAGGGTAGAGAAGTGGCAGTGAGAGAGAGAAGAATCTCTAAACTTTATTGGCATAATGGGGGTTATTACAACTTTGGAGGAGGTGTTAATCTGTCCCAAAAGTGACGGTAAAGTGACAGATATACCACCGTATTACGAGTCCATTATAGTCCATTATATCCTATGGAACTCGTAATACAGCTGGTGGTATATCCCTCACATTTGGGACGGATTAACACCTCCTCCAAAGTTGTAATAACCCCCCATGTATTAATAGAACCAGTTACCACTCCATGTTGGCGGGCAGAAATAAGGCATGTGTTGAATTATTGGGCTTACAGCGTCAATAACATGAGATAACCCCCCTCCTCCGACTCATGGGCCGCACTGCAGGTGAGGGGCCTCAGAAGAGGGGGGTGGGAGATGCTGAATGTCGGTGACTGGCTTCAGGATCAGAAATGCTGATGATCAGTCTGTGGGATGCCATTGAACAGCACAGCCTACACTCAGTTGCTGTCACTCTGTGGAACACATTTGAGACACCGCATCTGAGTAAATGAGACATTTGAGAGAGAACAGAGGAAGAAAATGAATTTAACCCCAGTGTCTTTCAAAGAGAAGAACTTTGAGATGTTTTTGAAGCAATGTCATTTGAAGATGGGGACGGCTCCAGGAAAAGGAATTCAAGGTCTTATGAACTCCATTTTGCATCCGAAATGTTCAACTTTTCAGTTAGGTACGTGGGCGAACGGCGGTCCAGTGCCCTGTGCAGGCAGGTTTAAGTTGGGCTCTCCCCTCTACACGCAGCCTCTGAAGGCAGTGGTGGCCGCTGCCACTAAGGCTCAGCGGGGCAGCGCACAGAGCGGGTGGGGGTTAAAAAATAATAAAAAGACTTACCTGCAGCTGGGGGCCCTCCATGTTCCTCTGCTCTCGCCGTCTCCGTGCTTCTCTGATTCCTCCCTCCCCCAATCCCGAAGCGTCTCTCATGCTGTTACCAGGCAGAAGAGAAGTGCCGGTCAGTTAGGGACTGTGAGCCTGCGCTTGGTCTCCACCCGGCTGTGCAAAATAAGGGTGGAGAGTCATAAGTGCGCATGTCAGTTTGGCCAGACTAGGACAGCTGGCCAAACCGACATGCGCACTTACAGTGCACCGACTACTCCTCCTCCCCTGCTGACGCAGAGGATGGCCCCGCCCTAGACTCGGTGAACTGAAGTGGAAAGGTAAAATAATGATAATAAAATACCTTTATTGTCATTTTATTTTTCTGCTGCTTTTCAGTAGTGGGGTGGCGCTCCTCTGCCATAAAAGAGGGGCCGCCCCTGTGAGAAGGGAATGCCGGATAGGAGTGATCTGGCCAAATGTCTTCTGTGCAGTAACAAAGTGCGCTGCAGCATGTGAGATAGCTTTGAGCGGGTGAATGTGAACGTTGGGAATGCCTGAGAGGAGTGAGATCTCATGGTCAAGTCTGGAAAGAACCAACGCCTGTTCGAATGATCTTAGGTCCTGGTTTGGGATGAGCGCCTGGTCCCTCAGGACCGCCATAAGTGGAACCGGGAGTTCTCGATTGCGATATGACTTTTGAGGTTGAGTCGGCTATCGAGGATGAAGCCAAGTGACTTGGCATTCTGAACAATGGAGGGTTGCCACTCCAGGACAGGGAAGAATTACATCTAATCGTTACAGATAGATAGGCTTTCTTCTGATACAAAAGAAGGATTCTCGTTTCACAGGGTTTAGAATAAGGTAGTGATTTGACATCCACCTCAAGGTGTTGTATAGGATGGCGATATCTGGATAAACAATCCTCAAGTAGATTTCAGTATTTTCAGCGCTGGACAAAAGAGAATCCCAGAGTTTCTGAGAGCCATAGATGAAGGACTAGGCTTGGAGGGGGATCGAGCCTTAGGTGACCCATTGATGCAGGGTGATTGGCTTCGAGACAGAGCTCCCAATCGTCACTTTTGAGAGTGGTTACTCAGATCGGAGATGTTCTCCTTGCGCATGTGCTTCCATGCCAGTTCATGACTGTAATCCGAGCGGTGTATATCAGATCCTGCTCCTCTCACAACCAATGGTTTCTTGTCATGGGTTGACTGTCCAGCAGGAAAACATTGCTCCTTCCCTCTGGTGACCATGCTTGAAAGGGTTAAAACAAAGGCCAGGACACCAGCCCTAATACTGGCACTGAAATTCAGGTCCCTGCGCCCAACCGGGCACCACTGCGGCATCATACCAGAGGCTTGGGAAGCAGAGTTCACCGATGTCATGGCACCACCACTGAATAACAATGCCATTTAGGTTCTGGTAGCCGCAGCAGTTTGTTCACTAAAGCCTTCCTTCAGCATTGAGTCAAAGTCCTCCAGGATGCACAGGAGACCTGGAAGAAGCCATTTTGCAAGGTGGTACTCTCACAGTCTTTCAAAATGAAGCATAGGATTTCCAAAGGCAGCACAGCCCATGATACTACAGACTAAGTTAGAGGTTGTACAGAAACCTTTAACTCAGTCTATGGGGCGAAGGCGCCTTTCCTGAAAGGCAGGGTGTCGTCCTTTGACATGGACAAGTAGATGCTTGATGAGACATTTGGGAAGACAATGTTTCAGTGAACTGATCTTTACCTTATGCAAGCCAATGCCACCATGGAGAGCCGCGGGCTGCAACTGTTGCACAGGTTCAACCAGAAGACCTTACACCCTTTTGAGTCAAAGGCATGAGTTGAGTGGCTCGGCTTCCATGGTGCACAGGACTTCTTTCATGATGGCCATAACATAGGTCAGGTGCAGAAGGGAGCTACAAACCCTTTGTATGTCTCTTCCTCTCACTATATAATTCACCAGGACAAGTTGGTCCAGATGACCCGTGCCATGTTGGCTCTAATGGAAAGCCATCTGAATTGAGATATTTTTCTTCAGATGTTCCTCCATCATCTGCACGCCTGCTTGGCTGAACAGAAAGTTCACAGTCTCCAACTCTGCACTGTTACCTTGAAAGATACTGTGACTGGTTAGAACTTTGGGTTTGGGGACATGGCTGCCAATGGAGCATCTCCAAAGGTCAGCATTGGCAGGTGGATGATGTGTGACCTGACCCTCTGATGGACTGTCCTGGAGCGACCTCCATCAGGTATCTAAGCATATCCTCCAGGGCTATGGCATCACGGATGGCATTCTCAAGGTATGTACCTGGCAGAGACATATCACAGGTAATGTGGCCTACTTCACACCCACTGTACCTACATTGCACCCTTGAGGCTTTGTAAGAGAATGATGCCAGGTCTGGGCATGTAAGTCTGTGCAACCTGTGTGTCTGTCCTAGGCTTCCAAATACCGCCTGCTCCTCTTTCTCATACTCCCTTTCCCAGTGTAACCAAAAAGTTAATAATGAGACTAGCTGGACATAAGGATGGTTAGAGTTACGTCCCTGGAGACTCAGTCTTCTCACAAAGCTAAGAAACGGACAGTGGCTGTGTTAGAAATGGGGTCTTTGGTTGACAGTCAGGTTACCCCCTGTTCAAGCACGGACCTTCACTCTAGTCAGGGTAAAAGAGAATCACCCTCAGCTAACCCCTGCTTACCCCTTTGGTAGCTTGGCAGAGCAGTAGGTTTAACTTCAAAGTGCTAGGTGTAAAGTATTTGTACCAACACACAAAGTAACTTGAAAACACTATAAAATGACACAACTCAGGTTTAGAAAAATAGGAAATATTTATCTAAACAAAACAAGACCAAAACGAAAAAAAAACACAATACAAAAGTCAAGTTATCAATAAAAATGCAAAAAGAATCTTTAAGTAGTTTTAAACACACACTAACACTGTTAGCGTGAAAAAGCATCTTGGGTGTGTCAAAAATAACCCCGCACGGGCGAGTGGGCGTCAAAAAGGGCTTGCAGTGCGTCAATTCCACTCACGAGCGGGACCTTGTGTCGTTTCTCCTTATGTCAGGTCAGGGCGCATCGTTTCTTCTCTCCACAGGAGAATGATGCGTCGATCCTGTCAGCACTTTCGGATCCGGGGAGGCCGTGCGTTGTTTTTACACGCCCAGCGGTACTTGAGTCAGAAATCCAGCCGCACGATGATCCCAAAACAACGCAGCGTGGGTTGCGATCTCCCAGCCGCCGTCAGCAATCCTGCGCGTCATTTCTCCTGCTCCGTGCATTGATTCTTCGGTCGAGTTTTGGGCGAGCATTGATTTTCAGCTGCACAGCCGGTGGCGTATCGTTTCTTCAGCTGCAGATCGGAGTCGCGTCAATCTTTTCCCGTCACAGCACTCTGTGCGTGGACTTCCTTTTCTTTAGGCTGCCAGTTTCTCCTTTCAGGGTCCCAGGAACTGGATGGGCACCACAGGGCAAAGTAGGAGTCCCTCCAGAGACTCCAGGTGCTGGCAGACAGAAGTCTTTGCTGTCCCTGAGACTTCAAACAACAGGAGGCAAACTCTAAATCAAGCCCTTGGAGATGTCTTCTCAAGATGGAAGGCACACAAAGTCTAGTCTTTGCCCTGAAGTGATTGATCTCAAAGGAATGGCTTCTGGGTACCGGGCGGCATGGTCCACCAAGACCAGGATAAATCTGTTGCCCAGGGCTGTCTTGGGATCCAGAGGCCCCACCATGCCAATGCCTACCCTCTCAAAGGGAGTGCTGACAACAGGCAAAGGCTGGAGGGGAGCCTTATATTTCCTCCCACTCTTGGCACTTGCCTGACAGGTCTGACAAAACCTACAATGTGCATCTGAGTGCCTGCGCATTAGGGGCTAGTAAAAGTGGGTGACAAGCCTCTCAAAGGTCTTGTCCTGCCCCAAATGTCCAGCTAAAGGCACATCATGAGCCAACCCCAGTAAGAAGGCCCTGAAGCACTGGCGTACCACCAACAGACGGGCTGACCCAGGCTCAGGAACCTTAGGCTTGCTATACAGGAGGTCATCCTCCCAATAGACCAGGTGTGATCCTGGCTCCTTGCCAGCCGCCTGGTCGGCAGCCTGATGCCGCAAACCCTCCAAAGTAGGGCATGTCTTCGGTGCTGCAAAGAATGCTTCCCTGGTGGCCCCCCTCCCTGCTGCCACTGCAACAGCTCAGGGACCTCCCCCAGTTCAGCCACCTGTTCCCCTGTAAGCTCTGGGGCGTCACCCTCAGGCTCCTCCTCCTCCCGGGCCGGGGGAACGTCTGGGGCCGGTTTCCTGCGCCCCCTCCCCTTCCTTTTCTTGGCGGTCCCCTGGGCCACTTTTTCAGGCTCCAGGGGCCATTGATTACCCTGACAGGCTACCATTGACTGGGTGGATACGCATGCCCACCCAGGCAGACCCAACATCTCCAAGTGAGACCTGTGTTCCACTCATTTAAAGGGGAATCCTCCAGGTCATTGCCTAGCAAACAATCAACAGGCATGGTTGGACTCACAGCTACCTTCAAGGAACTTGAGACCCCCCCCATTGAAAGGGAACCTGCGCTACTCTGCACAGGCACGCTGAGTTGTCTACTGCAACTACTTGGTGAAGTGCCCGCGGATCTATCTGCTCTTCAGACACCAGATGACTCCTCACTGTAGTCACACTGGCTCCTGTGTCTCTCAGAGCCTCCACTCTCTGTCCATTAATGGTCACCCACTGCCTGTACTTCTCAGTGTTTTCAGGCACTAGGGTTCTCTGGACCATCTCACTGTCCCCTAGTGAGACAAGGGTCATCTCAGCTGGTTCCCACCCACCTGAAACCAACTCCTCCCCAAGTGCTACACTGGCCAAACACTGGGACGGCGCACCAGTGGGTGCCGGTGTAGTTTTCGGGCATTAGGGGTTCCCACTCACATGACCCACCTGGTCACATGCATAGCACTTACGTGGGGGACCACCTGCCACTGGCTTCCCTTTGGAGAACCATGAATTCTTTTCACTGGGGGGTTGGGAATCCTTACCCTGGGAATCAGTTTGGGGCCCTTTAGAGAACTCCCCCTGTTTACCTTTACCCCACTTTCTTCTGAGAGGGACCCTGCCCACCCTTGGCGTGGTCTCCCCCATACTTCTTTTGGACCCTGGTGCTCTCCCAGTGATCCGCTTCCTGCGCAAGCTTCCTGGGGTCAGTCAGCTTGCTGTCAATCAGGTGCTGGCGCAGCTCTGGAAAACATAAACTGTACAAGTGCTCCCAAGCAATCAGATTGTAAAGACCCTCATACGTAGTTGCCTTACTGGCCTTCACCCAACCATCCAGTGACCTGCAATAAGAATCAACACATTCCAACCATGTTTGGGCTTCCTTCTTCTTGTGGGACCTAAACCTATTGTGTACTGCTCAGGGGTAAGACCATACCTTGTAAGCAAGGCATCCTTCATACTAGAGTAGGTGAGATTCCGAGCATCCCCTAAGGCTGTCAGTGTATCCCTCCCCACTACCTCAAAGTGCTTCCACAGACCCACCCCCCCAATGAGCTTCAGGGACCAAATTCATATGGAGAGCCGGCTCATATCCCTTAAACCACAAGTATATGTCGTCCTCCCTTTATAATCCTTCACAAGATCTTTAGGAATGTGCACCCTCCTTTCAGGCTGCACTATGATGTGACTGCCACCATCCCTACTAGACTGGCTCCTCTAATCCAGCTCCCTCAAGCTAAGCTCATGACCAACAACAACCTTTTCTCTTCAATGGCCATCCCCATTTTCTCCAACTCCCTCTGGTGCTCCCTCTCTGCCTGTCTGTTCTCCAATTCCTCAAAGGTCAGACCCTTAGATGAGGCACTGCTACCTGCCCTGGAGACCCTCTCCCTGGACATAGCAGCACACCCACAATACCATTGTGTATAGACTGCCTTCCTCCTCCTCATCCTCCTCATCCTTTGCGTGCCCTTCAGTGCTCTTGGCTGTCACCCAGGCCTTCAGCGCGTTTTGCAGCTCCTCCTTCTTGGATGTACTCTTAATGGGACAGTCAAAACTTTTACAGAACTGTTTGGCTGAGCCTTGGTATAGCTACCCAATTTCTCCAGGTCAATAGCAGCTCCAACTGATGCATCTCCAGATTGAGACATGATGAAAAGTCAACAAAAGTGCAAAGTTCCAAAAGCAGAAAAGTTCCTAAATGAAGTACAGAAGTCAAAGTTACCACAAAAATGGATGTAGGGAAAAATCCAAACAAATGAGAAAAAATCAAAGATCACCAAACAAGTAGTATGTGGTCATGTAGTGGTCTGCACTCAAAACAGTAGTGTGCACTTAATTACTGTATGTCAAGTACACATACAAGTCCAAATCCCAACCGCTGATCACCAATGTTAGAAATGGGGTATTTGGTTGACAGTCAGGTTACCCCCTGTTCAAGCAAGGACCCTCACTCTAGTAAGGGTAAAAGAGAATCACCCTCAGCTAACCCCTGCTTACCCCCTTAGTAGCTTGGCAGAGCAGTAGGCTTAACTTCAGAGTGCTAGGTGTAAAGTATTTGTACCAACACACACAGAAACTTAATGAAAACACTACAAAATGACACAACACAGGTTTAGAAAAATAGGAATTATTTATCTAAACAAAACAAGACCAAAACGACAAAAATCCACATTACACAAGTCAAGTTATCAATAAAAATGCAAAAAGAGTCTTTCAGTAGTTTTCAACACATACTAACACTGTTAGCGTGAAAAAGTACCTTGGGTGCGTCAAAAATAACACTGCACGGGCAAGTGGGCGTCAAAAAGGGCTTGTGATGCGTCAATTCCACTCACGAGCGGGACCTTGCATCGTTTCTCCTTTCGTCGGGTCAGGCGTGTTGTTTCTTCTCTCCGCAGGAGAGCGATGCGTCGATCCAATCAGCACTCTCAGGTCCGGGCAGGCCTTGCGTTGTTTTTACATGCCCATCGGTACTTGAGTCGGAAATCCAGCCGCAGGATGATCCGAAAACCAGGCAGCGCGGGTTGCGATCTCCTAGCCACCGTTAGCGATGCTGCGCGTCATTTCTACTGCTCTGTGCATCGATTCTTCGGTCGCGTTTCCGGCAAGCATTGATTTTCAGCTGTGGAGCCGGCGGCGCGTCGTTTCTTCAGCCATAGAGTTGTGTCGGTCTTTTCCCCGCATGGCGCTCTGCGCGTGGATTTCCTTTTCTTTAGGCTGCCAGTTTCTCCTTTCAGGGTCCCAGGAACTGGATGGGCACCACAGGGCAGAGTAGGAGTCTCTCCAGAGACTCCCAGTGCCAGAAGAAAGAAGCCTTTGTTGTCCCTGAGACTTCAAACAACAGGAGGCAAACTCTAAATCAAGCCCTTGGAGATTTCCTCTCAAGATGGAAGGTACACAAAGTCCAGTCTTTGCCCTCTTACTCTGGCAGAAGCAGCATCTGCAGGATAACTCCACAAAGCACAGGCAGGGCAGCTCTTCAGCTCTTCTCCACGCAGAGGTTCCTCTTGTTTCCAGAAGTGTTTCTCAAGTCTGCGGTTTTGGGTGCCCTTCTTATACCCAATTTATCCTTTGAAGTAGGCCTACTTCAAAGTAAAGTCTCTTTTGAATGTGAAATCCTGCCTTGCCCAGGCCAGGCCCCAGACACTCACCAGGGGGTTGGAGGCTGCAATGTGTGAGGGCAGGCACAGCCCTTTCAGGTGTGAGTGACCACTCCTCCCCTCCCTCCTAGCACAGATAGCTCATCAGGAAATGCAGACTACACCCCAGCTCCCTTTGTGTAACCGCCAACAGACAGGCGGAAGACAATGTACTGCCCACTGTATTACAAGGCACCAATCCGCCAGCTTTTCTGGGGCGGTACCAATGCCATCAAAAGCACAGCGGAAACAGTACACAGAAGGGAAACCACTCACCTCTCGACACCCAACGAGGAACCAGGATGTCATGGAGCCTGAGTTACAGGTGCTACCAATGTTGGTTTACCTCCTCTTCTACCAGGAACATTAAAGATGGCGGCGACGACCACGGTGATTACTGCACCTAGTACCCAGGGGAGGGGGGGAGGAAAAAGAGAGTGACACACACACGCAACATGCAACACTCCCACCCCCACATTCACCCCCAACACCATACACACAAATACATGCAGCAACATTACATATACACCCCGTAACCCTCTGGAAGAACGCAAGGACAAAATGAAATGAGTTTAACGAGTGTAATCATCGAAAATCCAGATAGGGAAACAGGTCTGTAACAGATCATTATATACAGATATGCACAGCAACTACACAAGTCCGGATAGTGTTCCATTCATTGTCCGTGGACCAGTGGTCCCAAAATGCATGGGAGAAGCCCACACATGATACCTGCCTCAAAACGGAGAGAACACTGCAGGGGCATCAGGTCGAAAAAAAACAGGCACCTCAGGGGGAAGGGGAATGGGGGCACCTCAGCCGGATGATGGGACGATGCCACTGCTCCACGAGGGGGCTCCAGGCCCACTGTTAGCTCCTGGGGAGTGCAAAGCCACAGTCTCACAAGTCTCTCAGGTGGGTGGGTTGCCCACTGTTTGGTCCTGGGGAGTGCAAAGCCACAGTCTCACAAGTCTCTCAAGTGGGTGGTTTGCCCACTGATAGGTCCTGGGGAGTGTAAAGCCACAGTCTCACAGGTCTCTCAAGTGGGTGGGTTGCCCACTGTTTGTTCCTGGGGAGTGCAAAGCCACAGTCTCACAAGTCTCTCAAGTGGGTGGGTTGCCTACTGATAGGTCCGGGGGAGTGCAAGGCCACAGTCTCTCCAGTGGATGTATCTCTCCACTGGTTCTGGAGGGGGCTTGGTACCCAGAGTGCTTCATCCTGCCAAGGACTGGGGTTGTGGATGCTGTTCTCCACTGGTTCTGGAGGGAGCTTAGTGCCCAGTGCTTCATCCTGCCAAGGACTGGGTGAGTGGATGCTGTTCTCCACTGGTTCTGGAGGGGGCTTAGTGCCCAGAGTGCTTCATCCTGCCAAGGACTGGGGTAGTGGATGCTGTTCTCCACTGGTTCTGGAGGGGGCTCAGTGCCCAGAATGCTTCATCCTGCCAAGGACCTTGGGTAGTGGATGTATCTCTCCACTGGTTCTGGAGGGGGCTTGGTGCCCAGAGTGCTTCATCCTGCAAAGGACTGGGGTAGTGGATGCTGTTCTCCACTGGTTCTGGAGGGGGCTAGGTGCCCAGAGTGCTGCACATGGTGTGTGGCTGTTCCCATTCCCGCACCTGGGTGTCAGAGCCACAAGATATCCTGGTAACAGGTAGCATGATACTCCATGGAGGCAGAGACACACTCCACCCTGTGGCGACATAGCCTGCCAACTGCTGGTACTGCCAGTGCTGGTTGTGGTGTCCCATGTACTCTGTGCAGGGTCAAGGACGTCTCCTGCAGCCTCGGACGACTGCCCACTGGGGATAATGTTCATGTCGGCTGTGGTGGCACTGGCTGAGCACGTCACGGGGCAGGTGGCGGTGGTTGCGGCGGAGATGCTGGCGGAGGTGCATGTGTCAGCACCTGTGGAGGGAGACACCAGGACGTCTCCTGCAGCCTTGGATGGCTGCCCACTGGGGATGATGCTGGGGACTTTAGCAGAGGCAGCAGACGTGTAGGTGGGCATGCAGGTGGCGGTGCAGGAGGCGGTGGCCACTGCCATACAGGTTGCTGTTCTGTCTTACAGAAGGGATTTCACCAGTCCCTCACCCGGAGGCTCCATGCCCTGAGCTGAATTCCCTTTAGGCTCTTGTCCCTTCCCCACCTTGGAAGTTGCTGCTGGGACCTTGGCACTGTCCTCTTTTGTCTTGGAGGAGGCCTTGCTGGGTGGTTGGGGCGGTTTTTCCCTACGGCATGTTGTCCCCTTCTTCACCTTGGCAGGTGGCAGAATAGGGTGATCCTTGGCCACACTAGGTGTCACACTGGCAGCCCTGATGGGTGCTGCCCGTGATGTTACTGGACTTGCAGGGACCACAGTGCTCGAGGATTTTGTGGCTGAGGTGCTGGGCTGGGATCTGGACATCCTGGCCCTAGGGGAAGGACGGGGGTGTAGGGAAGAGGTCAATGTTAGCCAGGAAAAGTTTTTTAGACACACTGGGATGGGAAGATGGAGGGTGTTTGACAGTGGAGGAAGAGGTAGTGGTTGTAAGAGGTGTACGTCTGGTGAGTTTGGGTGAGGGTGCATGGGCTGGAGGCTGTTGTGAGGTGGATGGCTGTTGAGTGGGTGTGTGCCGGCGTTTGTGTACTTTGGGAGGAGGGCTCACAGACACATTGGGAGAGGACACAGGGGACGTGTGCATGGTAGTGGGGGTGGTGCATGTGAGCGGTGTGTGGTGATGGGCGTGCTGGTGATGAGGTAGTGGCTGAGGATATAGTACATGCAGGTGTAAGTGGAGATGAAACTGGGAGTGAGGTGGAGGACGTGGAGGAGGGGGACACAGTGGAGGCAGTGGATGCTGGTGTGTCTGCATGGGGATGGTGCTTGTGTGAGTGCCTGTGGATGTGTGGTGCTTATGTTTGCCATGTCCACTCTTATGTGTTGATGAATGTGCATGCTGGTCTGATGGTGTGCTTGGGTTAGGCTGAGGTACAGGGGATTGGGTCTGGGTAGTGGAAGTTGGAGGTGGGAGGCTGGACACAGGGACAATGACTGCCATCAGTGCTGAGGCCAGAGCCTGAAATGCTCTCTGTTGGGCATCCACACCAGAATGAATGCCCTCCAGGTATGCATTTGTTTGCTGCAATTGTCTCTCAACACCCTGGATGGCATTCAAAATGGTTGATTGCCCAACAGTGAGGGATCTCAGGAGGTCAATAGCCTCCTCACTGAGGGCAGCATTGCTGACTGGGGCAGGGCCTGAGGTGCCTGGGGCGAAGGAGATGCCCACCCTCCTTGGTGAGCGGGCACGGGAAACTCGATGAGGGGCTGCTGGATGGGCGGTGCTGGTAGAGGGGTGGCGGCTGTACCTGTTGTTGCGGTGGGCACAGAGGTGCCCGCTGTAGGAGGCTGGACTGGCTTGTAGTGAGTACCAAGGGGTACTTGCACCTTGCACCAGGCCCAGTTATCCCTTATTAGTGTATAGGGTGTCTAGCAGCTTAGGCTGATAGATAATGGTAGCTTAGCAGAGCAGCTTAGGCTGAACTAGGAGACGTGTGAAGCTACTACAGTACCACTTAGTGTCATATGCACAATATCATAAGAAAACACAATACACAGTTATACTAAAAATAAAGGTACTTTATTTTTATGACAATATGCCAAAGTATCTTAGAGTGTACCCTCAGTGAGAGGATAGGAAATATACACAAGATATATATACACAATAGCAAAAATATGCAGTATAGTCTTAGAAAACAGTGCAAACAATGTATAGTTACAATAGGATGCAATGGGGAAACATAGGGATAGGGGCAACACAAACCATATACTCCAAAAGTGGAATGCGAACCACGAATGGACCCCAAACCTATGTGACCTTGTAGAGGGTCGCTGGGACTATTAGAAAATAGTGAGAGTTAGAAAAATAACCCTCCCCAAGACCCTGAAAAGTGAGTGCAAAGTGCACCAAAGTTCCCCTAAGGACAAAATAGTCGTGTTAGAGGGAAAATGCAAGGAAAACACAAATCAGCAATGCAACAACGATGGATTCCTGACTGAGGGTACCTGTGGAACAAGGGGACCAAGTCCAAAAGTCACAAGCAGCTCGGAGATGGGCAGATGCCCAAGAAATGCCAGCGGTTGGTGCAAAGAAGCTCTTACTAGGCTGAAGAACTGTGAATACTGCAGGAACGACAAGGGCTAGAGACTTCCCCTTTGGAGGATGGATCCCCCACGACTTGGAGAGTCGTACAGATGTGTTTTCCCGCCGGATGGACGCCAACAAGCCTTGCTACACGCAAATCGTGCGTTTGGCGTTTTTGGACGCTGCTGGGGCCCAGGAGGGACCAGGAGGTCGCAAATTGGACCTACAGAGAGAGGGGACGTCGAGCAAGACAAAGAGCCCTCACTGAAGCAGCTAGCACCCGGAGAAGTGCCAGAAACAGGCACTACGAGGATGCGTGAAACGGTGCTCGCTGAAGTTGCACAAAGGAGTCCCACGTCGCCGGAGACCAACTTAGAAAGTCGTGCAATGCAGGTTAGAGTGCCGTGGACCCAGGCTTGGCTGTGCACGAAGGATTTCCGCCGGAAGTGCACAGGGGCCGGAGAAGCTTGCAAAGTCGCGGTTCCCAGCAATGCAGCCCAGCGAGGTGAGGCAAGGACTTACCTCCACCAAACTTGGGCTGAAGAGTCACTGGACTGTGGGGGTGACTTGGACGGTGTCGCTGGATTCGAGGGACCTCGCTCGTTGTGCTGAGAGGAGACCCAAGGGACCGATAATGCAGCTTTTTGGTGCCTGCGGTTGCAGGGGGAAGATTCCGTCGACCCACGGGAGATTTCTTCGGAGCTTCTGGTGCAGAGAGGAGGCAGACTACCCCCACAGCATGCACAAGCAGGAAAACAGTCGAGAAGGCGGCAGGATCAGCGTTACAGAGTTGCAGTAGTCGTCTTTGCTACTATGTTGCAGGTTTGCAGGCTTCCAGCGCGGTCAGCGGTCGATTCCTTATCAGAAGGTGAAGAGGGAGATGCAGAGGAACTCGGCTGAGCTCATGCATTCGTTATCTCAAGTTTCCCCAGAGACAGAGACCCTAAATAGCCAGAAAAGAGGGTTTGGCTACCTAGGAGAGAGGAAAGGCTACTAACACCTGAAGGAGCCTATCACAAGGAGTCTCTGACGTCACCTGGTGGCACTGGCCACTCAGAGCAGTCCAGTGTGCCAGCAGCACCTCTGTTTCCAAGATGGCAGAGGTCTGGAGCACACTGGAGGAGCTCTGGACACCTCCCAGGGGAGGTGCAGGTCAGGGGAGTGGTCACTCCCCTTTCCTTTGTCCAGTTTCGCGCCAGAGCAGGGGCTAAGGGGTCCCTGAACCGGTGTAGACTGGCTTATGCAGAATTGGGCACATCTGTGCCCAACAAAGCATTTCCAGAGGCTGGGGGAGGCTACTCCTCCCCTGCCTTCACACCATTTTCCAAAGGGAGAGGGTGTCACACCCTCTCTCAGAGGAAGTTCTTTGTTCTGCCATCCTGGGCCAGGCCTGGCTGGACCCCAGGAGGGCAGCTGCCTGTCTGAGGGGTTGGCAGCAGCAGCTGCAGAGAAACCCCAGGAAGGGCAGTCTGGCAGTACCAGGGTCTGTGCTACAGACCACTGGGATCATGGAACTGTACCAACAATGCCAGGATGGCATAGAGGGGGCAATTCCATGATCATAGACATGTTACATGGCCATATTCGGAGTTACCATGGTGAAGCTACATATAGGTAGTGACCTATATGTAGTGCACGCGTGTAATGGTGTCCCCGCACTCACAAAGTTCAGTGAATTGGCTCTGAACAATGTGGGGGCACCTTGGCTAGTGCCAGGGTGCCCTCACACTAAGTAACTTTGCACCTAACCTTTACCAGGTAAAGGTTAGACATATAGGTGACTTATAAGTTACTTAAGTGCAGTGTAAAATGGCTGTGAAATAACGTGGACGTTATTTCACTCAGGCTGCAGTGGCAGGCCTGTGTAAGATTTGTCAGAGCTCCCTATGGGTGGCAAAAGAAATGCTGCAGCCCATAGGGATCTCCTGGAACCCCAATACCCTGGGTACCTCAGTACCATATACTAGGGAATTATAAGGGTGTTCCAGTAAGCCAATGTAAATTGGTAAAAATGGTCACTAGCCTGTCAGTGACAATTTGGAAAGAAATGAGAGAGCATAACCACTGAGGTTCTGATTAGCAGAGCCTCAGTGAGACAGTTAGTCACTACACAGGTAACACATTCAGGCACACTTATGAGCACTGGGGCCCTGGGTTACCAGGGTCCCAGTGACACATACAACTAAAACAACATATATACAGTGAAAAATGGGGGTAACATGCCAGGCAAGATGGTACTTTCCTACACAACCCCCCCCCCAAACGAAGGACAATAAGACTAGCCATTACCTGATGAGTCTTCATTGTCTAAGTGGAAATATCTGGAGAGTCCATCTGCATTGGAGTGGCTACTCCCAGGTCTATGTTCCACTGTATAGTCCATTCCCTGTAGGGATATGGACCACCTCAACAATTTAGGATTTTCACCTTTCATTTGTTTTAGCCAAAGTAGAGGTTTGTGGTCTGTCTGAACAATGAAGTGAGTGCCAAACAGGTATGGCCTCAACTTCTTCAGAGCCCAGACCACAGCAAAGGCCTCCCTCTCAATGGCAGACCAACGCTTTTCTCTAGGGGTCAACCTTCTACTAATAAAAGCAACAGGTTGATCCTGGCCCTCAGAATTAAGTTGTGATAGGACTGCCCCTACTCCTAATTCAGATGCATCAGTTTGGACATAGAATTTTTTAGAGTAACAAGGGCTTTTCAGGACAGGTGCAGAGCACATGGCCTGCTTCAGCTCCTCAAAAGCTTTCTGACAGTTTGCTGTCCATAATACCTTTTAAGTCATTTTCTTGGATGTGAGGTCATTAAGAGGGGCTGCAATGGAGCCATAGTTCTTAATGAACCTCCTGTAATACCCAGTGAGGCCTAGGAAGGCGCTCACCTGAGTCTGAGTGGTAGGGGGAACCCAATCAATAATAGTTTGGATTTTCCCCTGAAGTGGTGCAATCTGTTCCCCACCAACAAGGTGTCCCAGATAAACCACCTTACCCTGCCCTATCTGGCACTTTGAATCCTTGATAGTGAGGCCTGCCTTTTGCAGGGCCTCCAAAACTTTCCATAGGTGGACCAGGTGATCATCCCAGCTGGAGCTAAATACAGCTATATCATCCAAATATGCTGCACTGAAAGCTTCCAGCCCTTGCAGGACTGTGTTCACCAACCTCTGAAAAGTGGCAGGTGCATTTTTCAGACCAAAAGGCATTACAGTAAACTGGTAATGTCCTCCAATGGTAGAAAATGCAGTCTTAGATTTAGCATCTTCTGACAATTTGATCTGCCAATACCCTGCAGTCAAATCAAAAGTGCTTAGATACTTGGCAGATGCCAGTGTATCTATGAGCTCATCTGCCCTGGGTATAGGGTGAGCATCAGTTTTGGTTACCAAGTTGAGACCTCTATAGTCTACACAAAACCTCATTTCCTTCTTTCCATCTTTAGAATTGGGTTTTGGTACCAGTACCACAGGAGAAGCCCATGGACTGTCAGAGTGCTCAACCACTCCTAGTTCCAACATTTTCTGAACTTCTAGCTTTATGCAGTCCCTGACATGGTCAGGCTGCCTATAGATCTTACTTTTGACAGGTAAACTGTCTCCAGTATCTATAGTGTGCTCACACCAAGAAGTGGTGCCTGGCACAATGGAGAAGAGTTCTGAAAATTGTCCTAGGAGATTTATGCAATTATCTTTCTGCTCAGCAGTAAGACAATCAGCCAAAACTACACCTTCCACAAGAGCATCTTGTTCTGTGGAAGAGAAGAGATCAGGTAGAGGATCACTGTCTTCTTCCTGTCCCTCATCTGTTGCCATGAGCAGGGTGAGATCAGCCCTGTCATAGTAGGGTTTCAGGCGGTTGACATGGAGCACCCTAAGGGGACTCCTGGCAGTGCCTAAGTCAACCAAGTAGGTGACTTCACCCTTCTTTTCAACAATTGTGTGGGGTCCACTCCATTTATCTTGGAGTGCTCTTGGGGCCACAGGCTCCAAGACCCACACTTTCTGCCCTGGTTGGTACTGAACCAAAACAGCCTTCTGATCATGCCATTGCTTTTGGAGCTCTTGGCTGGCCTGAAGGTTTTTACTGGCCTTTTTCATGTACTCAGCCATCCTTGATCTGAGGCCAAGTACATAATCCACAATATCCTGCTTAGGAGCTTTTAAAGGTTGTTCCCAACCCTCCTTTACAAGTGTGAGTGGACCCCTAACAGGGTGTCCAAAAAGAAGTTCAAAGGGGCTGAAGCCCACTCCTTTCTGGGGTACCTCCCTGTAGGCAAAAAGGAGGCATGGTAGAAGGATATCCCATCTCCTGCAGAGTTTTTCTGGGAGTCCCATAATCATGCCTTTGAGAGTTTTATTAAATCTCTCCACCAGTCCATTTGTTTGTGGATGATAGGGTGTTGTGAACTTGTAAGTTACACCACACTCCTTCCACATGGCCTTTAAGTATGCAGACATGAAATTGCTTCCCCTGTCTGATACTACTTCCTTTGGGAAGCCCACCCTGGAAAATATTCCCAGGAGGGCCTTTGCCACTGCAGGTGCTGTAGTGGTCCTTAAAGGAATAGCTTCAGGATATCTTGTGGCATGGTCCACTACCACCAAGATAAATCTATTGCCTGAAGCAGTAGGAGGGTCAAGGGGGCCAACTATGTCAACCCCTACCCTTTCAAAGGGAACCCCAACCACAGGCAGTGGGATAAGGGGTGCCTTTGGAGTGCCACCTGTCTTGCCACTGGCTTGACAGGTTTCACAGGACTTACAAAATTATTTTGTGTCCTCAGACATCCTAGGCCAATGAAACAGTGGTACCAATCTGTCCCAAGTTTTCATTTGACCCAGGTGCCCAGCTAAGGGAATGTCATGTGCCAGTGTTAGGAGGAACTTTCTGTACTCCTGAGGAATCACTAATCTCCTGGCAGCTCCAGGTTTAGGATCCCTATGCTCAGTGTACAAGAGGTTGTCCTCCCAGTAAACTCTGTGTGAGTCACTGACATCCCCATTAGCCTGTTTGACAGCTTGCTGTCTGAGACCCTCTAATGTGGGACAGGTTTGCTGTGCCACACTCAGCTCCTCTCTGGCAGGCCCCCCTTCACCCAAAAGCTCAGCAGTGTCTGCTTCCAGCTCCTCTGGTGTAGGTTCTGCACAGGGAGGGAATTCTTCTTCCTCAGAAGTAGAATCCACTGTAGAGGGAGGGATAGTAGGAAGTGGTTTGCTTCTACTAGCCCTAGCATTAGGGAGCACTTGGTCCATTGTTCCAGGATCCAAGCTTCCCTGTCCTTTTTGCTTTTTGGCCTGAGCCCTTGTCAAAGCAAAAATATGCCCTGGGATGCCCAGCATTGCTGCATGGGCCTCCAACTCCACATCTGACCAAGCTGATGTCTCCAAATCGTTCCCTAATAGACAGTCTACAGGTAAATCTGAAGCTACCACAACTTTCTTTGGACCAGATACCCCCCCCCAGTTGAGATTTACAACAGCCATGGGGTGGCTTTGTGTTATGTTGTGAGCATCGGTTACTTGGTACTGGTGTCCAAGTATGTGTTGTTCAGGGTGCACCAGTTTCTCAATCACCATTGTGACACTGGCACCTGTGTCCCTGTAGGCCTGGACCTCAACACCATTTATTAGGGTTAGTTGCTTGTACTTCTCCAAGTTATGGGGGCAAGCAACCAAAGTGGCTAAGTCAATAGCCCCTTCAGAGACTAAAGTAGCCTCTGTGGTCTCCCTAATTAGACCAACCCCAACTAAATTACCAAAAGTGAGCCCAGCTACTCCCTTGGATTGGCTATTAGTAGGTTTGCTCCCACCACCACTGCTATTAGTAGGGACACTAGGTGTAGCAGTAGGGGTTGTAGTGGTAGGAGCTGTGGTGCCTTTCTTTGGACAACTGGGATCTGTTGTCCAATGGCCTTTTATCTTACATAAATAGCACCATGGTTTCTTTTCCTTGTTCTGATTAAAGGAGGATTTGGGCCCACCACCCCCACCAGAGTGTTTTTGTGGGCCTGATGAAGACTCATTTTTAGATTTGTCCCCACCCTTGTCAGAAGACTTACCATCCTTCTTTTTGTTGCCATCTTTGTCACCCCCTGTATGAACTTTTCTGTTCACTCTTGTTCTGACCCATTTGTCTGCCTTCTTTCCCAATTCTTGGGGAGAGGTCAGATCAGAGTCCACCAAGTACTGGTGCAACAAATCAGACACACAATTATTAAGAATATGCTCTCTCAGGATCAAGTTATACAGGCTGTCAAAATCAGTAACTTTACTGCCATGTAACCACCCCTCCAAGGCCTTCACTGCCTGGTCAATGAAATCAACCCAGTCTTGTGAAGACTCCTTTTTGGTATCTCTGAACTTTATCCTGTACTGTTCAGTGGTTAAGCCATAACCATCCAGGAGTGCATTCTTAAGAACTTGGAAATTATTAGCATCATTTTCTTTTACAGTAAGGAGCCTATCCCTACCTTTTCCAGTGAATGATAGCCATAGGATAGCAGCCCACTGCTTTTGAGGGACATCCTGTACAGCACAGGTCCTCTCAAGTGCAGCAAACCACTTGTTAATGTCATCCCCCTCCTTATAAGGGGGAACTATCTTGTGCAGATTCCTGGAATCATGCTCTTTTGCAGGATGACTATGGGGAATACTGCTGCTGCCACCATGGGTATCTAAACCCATTTTCTGTTTTTTCCTCTCTATTTCTAAAGACTGTCTATCCAAATCCAGCTGTTGCTTCTTGAGCTTCAGTCTGGTTTGTTCCACTCTCAATCTATTGAGCTCCCTTTCTAACAATCTGTCATCAGGGTGGGTGGGAGGGACATTTCTAGATACAGAGGTATGATGGGAATGAACAGAAGGAGACCTGTCCCTTACAAGGGGCACCCTAACAGCTTGGCTACCAGCATAATGTGAGAGCACATCATCAGTATGATGTGATTCAACCTCTGTACCAACTATGCTAGACTGTCTAGTAATGGGCAGGCTGAGAAGTTTCTTTCCTGAACCTTTTCCTGGGGGAGTCCCTGGATCAGATTGAGAACCATTAGCTACTTTTTCTACAGATTGGGCACTTATGGCCTTATCCTGTACTCTAAGCATATTAATTAACAGTTCTAAGGAAGGATTCTTCCCTACACTCAAACCTCTCTCTATGCAGAGACTCCTTGCTCCTTTCCAGCTAAGGTGATCATATGCAAGTTTGGACAGTTCAACTTTTTGGCCTGTGCCAGACATTTTTAGAGAGAGTTAAAGTGATAGACAAAGAGAAAAAAGTTTTCAGAACTTTTTGGAAAGACAGAAAAAACTTTTTAAACTTTTAAGAACTTTTTGAAAGTTTAGAAGTACTTTTCAGCACTTAGAAAATAGTGAAAAGAGGAAATGCAAAACTTTTTGGCTATGTGTATATACACTGACATTGTTTTGTATATTTTTCTCTTATGAAAAGTACAATGACAAGAGTGGTAAGTAGTCTCAAAGCACTTATCCCACCGCTGCACAACCAATGTAGGAGGCTGGACTGGCTTGTAGTGAGTACCAAGGGGTACTTGCACCTTGCACCAGGCCCAGTTATCCCTTATTAGTGTATAGGGTGTCTAGCAGCTTAGGCTGATAGATAATGGTAGCTTAGCAGAGCAGCTTAGGCTGAACTAGGAGACGTGTGAAGCTACTACAGTACCACTTAGTGTCATATGCACAATATCATAAGAAAACACAATACACAGTTATACTAAAAATAAAGGTACTTTATTTTTATGACAATATGCCAAAGTATCTTAGAGTGTACCCTCAGTGAGAGGATAGGAAATATACACAAGATATATATACACAATAGCAAAAATATGCAGTATAGTCTTAGAAAACAGTGCAAACAATGTATAGTTACAATAGGATGCAATGGGGAAACATAGGGATAGGGGCAACACAAACCATATACTCCAAAAGTGGAATGCGAACCACGAATGGACCCCAAACCTATGTGACCTTGTAGAGGGTCGCTGGGACTATTAGAAAATAGTGAGAGTTAGCAAAATAACCCTCCCCAAGACCCTGAAAAGTGAGTGCAAAGTGCACCAAAGTTCCCCTAAGGACAAAATAGTCGTGTTAGAGGGAAAATGCAAGGAAAACACAAATCAGCAATGCAACAACAATGGATTCCTGACTGAGGGTACCTGTGGAACAAGGGGACCAAGTCCAAAAGTCACAAGCAGCTCGGAGATGGGCAGATGCCCAAGAAATGCCAGCGGTTGGTGCAAAGAAGCTCTTACTAGGCTGAAGAACTGTGAATACTGCAGGAACGACAAGGGCTAGAGACTTCCCCTTTGGAGGATGGATCCCCCACGCCTTGGAGAGTCGTGCAGATGTGTTTTCCCGCCGGATGGATGCCAACAAGCCTTGCTACACGCAAATCGTGCATTTGGCGTTTTTGGACGCTGCTGGGGCCCAGGAGGGACCAGGAGGTCGCAAATTGGACCTGCAGAGAGAGGGGACGTCGAGGAAGACAAAGAGCCCTCACTAAAGCAGGTAGCTCCCGGAGAAGTGCCAGAAACAGGCACTACGAGGATGCGTGAAACGGTGCTCGCCGAAGTTGCACAAAGGAGTCCCACGTCGCCGGAGACCAACTTAGAAAGTCGTGCAATGCAGGTTAGAGTGCCGTGGACCCAGGCTTGGCTGTGCACGAAGGATTTCCGCTGGAAGTGCACAGGGGCCGGAGAAGCTTGCAAAGTCGCGGTTCCCAGCAATGCAGCCCAGCGAGGTGAGGCAAGGACTTACCTCCACCAAACTTGGGCTGAAGAGTCACTGGACTGTGGGGGTCACTTGGACGGTGTCGCTGGATTCGAGGGACCTCGCTCGTCGTGCTGAGAGGAGACCCAAGGGACCGGTAATGCAGCTTTTTGGTGCCTGCGGTTGCAGGGGGAAGATTCCGTCGACCCACGGGAGATTTCTTCGGAGCTTCTGGTGCAGAGAGGAGGCAGACTACCCCCACAGCATGCACAAGCAGGAAAACAGTCGAGAAGGCGGCAGGATCAGCGTTACAGAGTTGCAGTAGTCGTCTTTGCTACTATGTTGCAGGTTTGCAGGCTTCCAGCGCGGTCAGCGGTCGATTCCTTATCAGAAGGTGAAGAGGGAGATGCAGAGGAACTCGGCTGAGCTCATGCATTCGTTATCTCAAGTTTCCCCAGAGACAGAGACCCTAAATAGCCAGAAAAGAGGGTTTGGCTACCTAGGAGAGAGGAAAGGCTACTAACACCTGAAGGAGCCTATCACAAGGAGTCTCTGACGTCACCTGGTGGCACTGGCCACTCAGAGCAGTCCAGTGTGCCAGCAGCACCTCTGTTTCCAAGATGGCAGAGGTCTGGAGCACACTGGAGGAGCTCTGGACACCTCCCAGGGGAGGTGCAGGTCAGGGGAGTGGTCACTCCCCTTTCCTTTGTCCAGTTTCGCGCCAGAGCAGGGGCTAAGGGGTCCCTGAACCGGTATAGACTGGCTTATGCAGAATTGGGCACATCTGTGCCCAACAAAGCATTTCCAGAGGCTGGGGGAGGCTACTCCTCCCCTGCCTTCACACCATTTTCCAAAGGGAGAGGGTGTCACACCCTCTCTCAGAGGAAGTTCTTTGTTCTGCCATCCTGGGCCAGGCCTGGCTGGACCCCAGGAGGGCAGCTGCCTGTCTGAGGGGTTGGCAGCAGCAGCTGCAGAGAAACCCCAGGAAGGGCAGTCTGGCAGTACCAGGGTCTGTGCTACAGACCACTGGGATCATGGAATTGTACCAACAATGCCAGGATGGCATAGAGGGGGCAATTCCATGATCATAGACATGTTACATGGCCATATTCGGAGTTACCATGGTGAAGCTACATATAGGTAGTGACCTATATGTAGTGCACGCGTGTAATGGTGTCCCCGCACTCACAAAGTTCAGTGAATTGGCTCTGAACAATGTGGGGGCACCTTGGCTAGTGCCAGGGTGCCCTCACACTAAGTAACTTTGCACCTAACCTTTACCAGGTAAAGGTTAGACATATAGGTGACTTATAAGTTACTTAAGTGCAGTGTAAAATGGCTGTGAAATAACGTGGACGTTATTTCACTCAGGCTGCAGTGGCAGGCCTGTGTAAGATTTGTCAGAGCTCCCTATGGGTGGCAAAAGAAATGCTGCAGCCCATAGGGATCTCCTGGAACCCCAATACCCTGGGTACCTCAGTACCATATACTAGGGAATTATAAGGGTGTTCCAGTAAGCCAATGTAAATTGGTAAAAATGGTCACTAGCCTGTCAGTGACAATTTGGAAAGAAATGAGAGAGCATAACCACTGAGGTTCTGATTAGCAGAGCCTCAGTGAGACAGTTAGTCACTACACAGGTAACACATTCAGGCACACTTATGAGCACTGGGGCCCTGGGTTACCAGGGTCCCAGTGACACATACAACTAAAACAACATATATACAGTGAAAAATGGGGGTAACATGCCAGGCAAGATGGTACTTTCCTACACCCGCCACCGCAAGGGAGCTCCCATCAGAGGAGGAGTCACTGTCGCAGGTGTCTCCTCCTGTCCCTGTCGTGGAGCTCCCCTCGCCCTCCGTCCCACAGGTGCCTTCAGACTCCGTACATTCACCCTCCAGGGCCATGTGGGTTGCAGCTCCTTCCTGCTTCGGTGCCACTGATCCTCCGCCAGATGATGCTATTGCACACAAGGACAGTGTGACAAAACAAAAAGGGGGGAAAGACAGAGGAGACACATGGTCAGTGCCTGCAACAACACCACCGTTGGCGTACACAACACACAGGGAGCTCCCCTATGCACTAGGCCATGCACTAACAGGTCAGGGGAAAATCACATGCCCATGGGGGATTGTGCCTAGACCCATTTGATGCACACCTGGAACCCACAGGAGCCTGACTAGGTGTATAGGGCCACTACTACTTTTGGGGTTGGACTGGCACTGAGCCTGCCTAACAATGGATCTACCCTGGCACGTTTGCCCTGGCCTAGGGGAACCCACAGCCCACTTCCCACACCCAGAAAACTCATAAAGCGTGCAGAGTCAGCTGCATGAGACTGTACTCACCCCCTTGTGGCTGCTGTGATGCCCTCAAGCGCCCATCCAACTCCGGATATGCCACTGACAGTATCCGGTACATCAGGGGGTCATGGTGTGACGGGCACCCCTTCCACATTGGGAGGCCATCCCCAGCTGGGCCTCCGCTGTCTTCTTGGTCCAGCGGCGCAGGTCCTCCCATCTTTTAAGGCAGTGGGTACTCCGTCTATGGTAGACCCCCAGGGTCTGCACTTTCTTGGCGATGGCACGCCAAACACCCTTCTTTTGGTGGGCGCTGACCTACAGGAAAAGTAAGGTAAGAATGGATTTGTAACAGGGTGGCACAATGATGACAAATAGCCAGTGGTCAGATGCTATGGTGATTTTTATTAGATGTAAGAATTTTCAATTAGTTCTAGTATTCCACGTGTGGATGATGAATGTTCCTTCTGATATTCTTCTCTTCGTCTTCTCTTTATAGGGCTCTCAGGAGGCGCATGTGGGGAAAAGAGCGAAACAGATAGAGGTAAGTGGACTGTCCTTTACCTGACTCTACTCCCCCCCTTTTCTAGTCTCAGTTCTGATTTCTTAATGTTCCTCTGCTTCCTGTACTTGCAGTCTCCTCCGTTTTTCCTTTTTCTTTCTTCTTTTCTTTTCAGATGCTATCGCAGATTTTCTCTCTACAGGGTTTCCTGGTTTTCTTTGCCTCTCCACACTATTAACATTCCTTTCTCTTCAAGGATCGGATCTAGTTGCCCTGTATATTTCTCTACACTCTCTTGCCTGTATGAACACTTTTATTCTCCTCTTTGACGTCTCTGCCACCAGTTCTTGAAGGGAAGTCTTTACTCTGGCCCTGTTTCAGCCCTGTTCCAACCTGGTTCCAGCCCCCTCTACTCCCTGGAGTCTGTATTATTTTGTAATAACTTAAATATACCCCCCTGGGCTATTTACCCTACCAAACTTGGTCACGGGGTTCAAGAGAAATAAACAAAATTAAACCACAAACTTTTAAACAAAAGGTGGCATTAAGTAAGAAAATGTCTTCTCCCACGCCCTCCCTCAATACGCTTGTTTATATTCCCTTCCTCCCCCTGTTTCTCCCTCCCTCTTGTTTGTGAAGGCCACACACCTAAGAGGCCACGCTTTTCCCCAAATGTGGCCGGAGCTTGCGCTGGGCGCCTCCTGTGCTGCTGTTTCGGGTCGTCCAGTCATCGATACTGTATTCTGCTGGGCCATCCGTGGGGAGAGGTCCACTGCCGTCCTCATTGTCGTCCTCCTCCTTTCCGCTGCCACAGCTCAGGGTTCTCCACTCCATTGCGCTCCTCTCCACATCCGACGCTTCTCCTTTTTCAAGCCGGGTGACGGCACAAAACAGCTCCCTCTGCCTCCCGTCACCCGGATGTGAATTGGGATTGGATGGTACACGTTGCACTTCCGGGGTGGAAGTGGCAATGATGTCAGTTCCCTTGGGATTTGGCGGATCCGATTGCGGGAGCAGTGGCCTGTCACAGGATTTTACTCCCCCGTCCGGTTAGTCTTACTCATTGGCCACAACCTCCCACCCTGGCCCACAAACACATACACTGACCATCCTCACATGCTGGCCTCTGCCCACCCCCCACCTGTATCTTCCATCAACGCCACTCCATACATTCATGTCCTATCTATCATGCTCACAGTGTACTCACCTGTTTGTCTGGTGGACCGTGTACTGGGGGAGGACCCCATCCACCAGTTTCTCCAACTCCTCTGCAGTGAAGGCAGGGGCCCTTTCCCCAGATACTGTAGCCATTGTCGCTTCCAGACTCAGGTCACAGCAGCACTTGCAGTGTAGGTCCTCTCCTGTTGAAGGTCAGGTATCAAGTGAGTGAACAGATAGAAAATGGCGGTCATGTCCGTGGCGGTGCGTACCGTCACTGCTGGCGTACATCGTCATTGGCTCCTGGAACACATAGGGCCCAATGATAACCAATGCTGAATTGCACCGCGGTCTTCGTCCGCCTACCGCGACACTGCACAACGCCAGCGCAGTTACCTCATTTCCCCTTGTCCCTCCTTACAGGTCAGGCAGCTGGCATTTCAGGGGGGCATATGGCAGGGCACCTAACTGCGTCACAGCACTTTTGGGCAGGAATACAGGCACACAGCGCAAAACACCGATTACATCACATTTGTTCCAAACACCTTTGTGAAACCTATGTGGTGTATGACCCTCTGCTCACCCATCTCCTCCATAGGGCACGTCAACTGGGGCAGATGATGAGATGGCGTCATCCTCCGGTATACAGACCCCTGGTGGACCTGTCGACAATGGAAGACAGACACATCATTATCACCTACAGATGTGATTGTGCCACAATCCATGAACTATGTGCCCAGTTGGAGACAGACCTGATGTCAGCTATCCGACATCCCACAGGAATTCCCCCTCTAGTGCAGGTCCTGTCAGTACTCCATTTCCTGGCCAGTGGGTCCTTTCAAACAACAGTGGCCATGGCATCAGGGATGTCACAGCCAACGTTCTCTAACGTGTTGTCCAGAGTGTTGTCTGCCCTGCTGAAATACATGCGCAGCTACATCGTTTTCCCCCAGGTGGAGGATTTGCCCACAGTGAAAGGTGACTTCTATGCCCTGGGACATATCCCCAACATCATTGGGGCAATTGATGCTACACATGTGGCATTTGTCCCCCCCCCCCCCAGGAATGAACAGGTGTACAGAAACCGCAAAAGCTACCATTCTATGAATGTGAAGATGGTGTGTTTGGCAGACCAGTACATCTCCCATGTGAATGCCAAGTATCCTGGCTCTGTGGATGACGCTTACATTTTGAGGAATAGCAGCATCCCTTATGTGATGGGGCAACTCCAGAGGCACTGTGTAGGAGGCTGGACTGGCTTGTAGTGAGTACCAAGGGGTACTTACACCTTACACCAGGCCCAGGTATCTCTTATTAGTGTAGAGGGGTGTCTAGCAGCTTAGGCTGATAGAAAAGGTAGCTTAGCAGAGCAGCTTAGGCTGAACTAGGAGACGAGTGAAGCTCCTACAGTACCACTAGTGTCACTTGCACAATATCATAAGAAAACACAATACACAAATATACTAAAAATAAAGGTACTTTATTTTTATGACAATATGCCAAAGTATCTCAGTGAGTACCCTCAGTATGAGGATAGCAAATATACACAAGATATATGTACACAATACCAAAATATGCAGTAATAGCAATAGAAAATAGTGCACACAATGTATAGTCACAATAGAATGCAATGGGGGCACATAGGGATAGGGGCAACACAAACCATATACTCTAGAAGTGGAATGCGAACCACGAATGGACCCCAAACCTATGTGACCTTGTAGAGGGTCGCTGGGACTGTAAGAAAACAGTGAGGGTTAGAAAAATAGCCCACCCCAAGACCCTGAAAAGTGGGTGCGAAGTGCACCTAAGTTCCCCAAAGAGCACAGAAGTCGTGATAGGGGAATTCTGCCAGAAACAACAACACCAGCAATGCAACAACGATGGATTTCCTGACGAGAGTACCTGTGGAACAAGGGGACCAAGTACAAGAGTCACGATCAAGTCGGGAGTGGGCAGATGCCCAGGAAATGCCAGCTGTGGGTGCAAAGAAGCTGCCACCAGATGGTAGAAGCTGTGGATTCTGCAAGAAGGACAAGGGCTAGAAACTTCCCCTTTGGAGGATGGATGTCCCACGTCGTGAAGAGTCGTGCAGAAGTGTTTCCGTGAAGAAAGACCACCAACAAGCCTTGCTAGCTGCAAAGATTACGGTTAGGGTTTTTGGATGCTGCTGTGGCCCAGGAGGGACCAGAATGTCACCAATTGCGTGAGGAGACAGAGGGGGCATCCAGCAAGACAAAGAGCCCACTCAGAAACAAGCAGCACCCGCAGAAGTGCCAGAACAGGCACTACAAAGTGGAGTGAACTGAAGCTCACCCAAAGTTGCACAAGAGGGTCCCACGAAGCCGGAGGACAACTCAGGAGGTCGTGCAATGCAGGTTAGAGTGCCGGGGACTCAGGCTTGGGTGTGCACAAAGGAAATCCTTGAGGAGTGCACAGGAGCCGGAGTAGCTGCAAAACACGCGGTTCCTAGCAATGCAGTCTAGCGTGGGGAGGCAAGGACTTACCTCCACCAAACTTGGGCTGAAGAGTCACTGGACTGTGGGAGTCACTTGGACAGAGTTGCTGAGTTCAAGGGACCTTGTTTGTTGTGCTAAGAGGAGACCCAGAGGACCGGTGATGCAGTTCTTTGGTGCCTGCGGTTGCAGGGGGAATATTCCTTCGACCCACAGGAGATTTCTTCGGAGCTTCTAGTGCAGAGAGGAGGCAGACTACCCCCACAGCATGCACCACCAGGAAAAAAGTCGAGAAGGCAGCAGGATCAGCGTTACAAGGTCGCAGTAGTTGTCTTAGCTACTTTGTTGCAGTTTTGCAGGCTTCCAGCGCGGTCAGCAGTCGATTCCTTGGCAGAAGGTGAAGAGAGAGATGCAGAGGAACTCTGATGAGCTCTTGCATTCGTTATCTAAGGAATTCCCCAAAGCAGAGACTCTAAATAGCCAGAAAAGGAGGTTTGGCTACTTAGGAGAGAGGATAGGCTAGCAACACCTGAAGGAGCCTATCAGAAGGAGTCTCTGACGTCACCTGCTGGCACTGGCCACTCAGAGCAGTCCAGTGTGCCAGCAGCACCTCTGTTTCCAAGATGGCAGAGGTCTGGAGCACACTGGAGGAGCTCTGGGCACCTCCCAGGGGAGGAGCAGGTCAGGGGAGTGGTCACTCCCCTTTCCTTTGTCCAGTTTCGCACCAGAGCAGGGCTGAGGGATCCCTGAACCGGTGTAAACTGGCTTATGCAGAGATGGGCACCATCTGTGCCCATCAAAGCATTTCCAGAGGCTGGGGGAGGCTACTCCTCCCCAGCCCTGACACCTTTTTCCAAAGGGAGAGGGTGTAACACCCTCTCTCTGAGGAAGTCCTTTGTTCTGCCTTCCTGGGCCAAGCCTGGCTGGACCCCAGGAGGGCAGAAACCTGTCTGAGGGGTTGGCAGCAGCAGCAGCTGCAGTGAAACCCCTGAAAAGGCAGTTTGGCAGTACCCGGGTCTGGGCTAGAGACCCGGGGAATCATGGGATTGTCTCCCCAATACCAGGATGGCATTGGGGGGGCAATTCCATGATCTTAGACATGTTACATGGCGATGTTTGGAGTTACCATTGTGAAGCTACACATTGAAGAACCAGAACCTTTTGGGCCTGGCGGCGCAGGGTACGCCTAAAATCTCCTTGGATTCACCTGCCTCAACTAACAGAGACACGGGACACTCTGTCAGGCGTAAAAGATCAGATTTATTAGCTGCAGCTAGTACAGTTGTCCAAGAAGTACACAAGGTATGTTCTCAGGAGACTGCCACTTTACTTTGTGGCGCACAATCTTATATACCGTATAAAAACATTTATTAACTACATACACTCCCAGAACACATAGAAAGGAGCCAGTAAGAATAATGTAAAGATAGAACAGAGCCAATAGAAATGTCGGAAAACAAGACAGAACAAAGTATCAAGTGACTTAAGGTTGCCTCCCCTCCAGCTGTGTTTGTCACCCCTCCCTTGAACTAATTCATTAACCGATCCACAACGAAGTTGCATGTGGTGCGATAAGTTTGTGTGCGTTTGGAAAACAGTTGTGAAATGAGAGAATACTAGCAAAGGACAGCGAAGGCCAGACGATAAGATAAGATCGGCGGAGAATAGTGTGAGCCTACAGATAGTTGAAACAAGGATTAGAAAACCAGACAGGGATTAGTGTACTCGGTCAGACCTTAATACCAGCCTTGTAAAGATAGAGGCAGAAAGCTGTTTTGAACACCATGTTGCAGAATAAGCAGAAAAGGCAGAATGGACTTCGTTCGCTGTGCTGCCTGAGTGAAGGCAACATAAAATGGCGGCGGGCCACAAAATGACGGGTCGATACGATCGTATTAAAAATCGAATTTCCTCAGACCCTCCTTTTGCCAGAACTCAGGCAAGATACATAAACTCATGTTAATCTGAGTCGATGTCTATGGCCATGAGGTCATCAAGCTGTTGCTGTACCATCATTTTGATATTCTCTGCTCTTTGTGACTTGGGTTTGGGAATACATGCAGTAGCACATAGGTTGCAGACGGCAGGACCGCAGTGCATACAAAGACAACAAGAGAATATAAAAGCTAAAATTACTCCAAAGAATGTCAATACCTTCCAACCCCATTTGGACAGTAATCCCCAAAACCACTCTGAAAAGGACCAATCTCCTTCGTCCTGATGAATCGACTCGGAGATTATGTGTAACTTAGAGATAGCTTGGTATACTGTCGGAGCGTCATTAGGTATGAAAATACAGCAACTTGATCCGATCAATTTGCATACTCCACCACGGTCCGCAAGAACAAAGTCTAAGGCAACACGGTTCTGCAAGGTCATAAGACGATCAGCCTGTAGTTCAGCTGTAATGTTACTTAAAGCTCCTACAGTGATGTCTATGGTGGTTTCTACGACACGAACCAATTGCCTTATATTTCTGCTGTTGGCCATTGGACCCCAGAAGGGAAGAAATCCTTTGAGGAAATCTCCTCCCTCTTGTCCTGCTGTGTCTTTCGAATCCACAATCCCTCTGCCATATCTATTTTTATGATGGTTCGCAGGAGCGGTGTATGTAGGGGGAAGAAGAAAGGCTATATAACAAGTACCAGAAAAATCAGCTGACAACCATGTATAAGCCCTATCGTGGCAAACGAAGTATGTACCTTGAGATGGTACTAACGGCGGTGAATTCAGGGCTGAATAAACATATGTATGGGAACATAAACTTTCTCTTTGTCCGGTGTTTGGAGTTCTACCATTTACTTGCAGACAGAAATTTCCTTGTTGGGGTATGACCCGTATCGGAGGAGATTTTCCTTGCTCAATCTTATCATTGAGGCTGGAAATGTAATTAGTTATGTTCCAATTGGTATATGCTTTTCTTTCATCTATGGAAACTTCACTTTTTTTCCATGATTTTAGCCATAGCTACCATTCCCTTTATCAATAAACTATGACTGAAATCTGAACCAACACTATGTGAACTGACAGGTTGTTTAATTTTACTTTGATATGCATTATTGAAAATGACAAAATAAGCCCAAGCGGAACCTTCATAGGAGAATGGAAGAACTAAATATGGCATTCCTTTTTCTACCGTATGTGGTATGAGTCCACACACCCAACAGTCAGTTGTATTGATCACTAACTGATGTTGATGTAACAACTGGACGAAGGAATTGTTAAAGTATTCAGTTCTTCTGATGAGTTCATGCTGGGGAAGAGTGTGAAATAGGTGCGGAGAGATAGTAGAAGAAGATGTAGAGGTAGGAGAAGAGACAACTTTTTGCTGCAGAGTAATAATGATCCAGTTTACAGATGCCAAAAGAATACACGACAATATAATGACGCATAGAGCAATACTACAACGACTACATATTTCTTTACAATTATTCTTTACATTTTTACTTTCTCTTTTATTTAATGTAGCCTCCATCTTTCTAAGTGGATGCTCACGGCAATCTTCCTCAATCACTGTAGTCACGATTATCTACCGTCCTATGACACTGTGAGGTCCTGCAGGCCTATTGCCACTTACTCAGGTCGTGACTAAGACTCCTACCGTGACCCTGCAACCGGGATAGAGTACTACATAGGAGAGAAAGTTACAAGTTCTTTGGTCTTGGTCTCAAATTATAGCGTTCCTGTCCAGAGGCAGTCTGGTTTTGAAACAATGTTCCTGGATTTGTCGTGTTCAAGCGACGATGCGATGGTATTGCTTCTTGAAGGATGTCGTCGTCCTCTTTCTCAGAAAGTGTTCCAATTAGACGCGCATCACTGAATGGTACAAATTGCGGAACTTTCTCACTTTCAGAGTCACTGATGCCTCTACGGACCCACTGATCGAAAGGCAAGGGCAAAGGCACTTTCTTGCAGTGCACGGCATGCACCCAGTTTTTCTTTCCTTCGACTTTAACTGCTGTTCTTGTGGTCAAAAGAACCAGGCGTGGCTCTCTCCATCTGGGCTCCAAATTTCTCTGTCGTTGGAAATTTTTCGTGCAGACCCAGTCACCGGGTCGGATGGAATGACCTGGGTCTGTGGAAGCCTCTGGTAGAGCACTCTGAACCTGTTGATGAAGAACACGCAATTTAGTTGTAAGGTCATGCAAGTAGTCAATCAACATCGGGTATGGCAAGTCTGAGTATTTCTTAGGGCGAGGAACTCCCCATACATTAGCTGGGCGACCAAATATCACTTCGTAAGGGCTAAGCCCCAAACGAGTGTGTACTGCTGTTCTGATGGACAGAAGAGCCAATGGTAAAGCATCAGGCCAATTAAGTCCTGTGCTAGCTTGCACCTTAGCAATTTTAAGCTTCAAGGTTCCATTGTAGCATTCTACTAAACCAGCCGACTGTGGGTGATTCGCCGCGTGGAACTTCTGTTTTATGCCAAGACCTGCACAAACTTTTTGCATGACTTGACCCACAAATTCGCTCCCATTGTCACTCCAGACAATGCGCGGCAAACCAAACCTAGGGAAGAATTCTTTCAAAAGTATTTTGGCAGTTGATAAAGCAGTATTGTCCTTCAGAGGGTAGGCTTCTACCCATCTAGAAAAAGCACATACTACCACCAGAACATATTTGAGGTTGTTGCATCGTTCCATGTGAATATAATCGATCTGCAACACCTCAAATGGATATGTCGGAGGAGCAAAATGACCTGCTGGAGTTGGGGTTCCCTTTCCCGGATTGTACATCAAGCAAACAATACAATGTTTTACTACATTATTTGCACACTTTGGGATTCCCTCATTTTGCCACACTGGAGCCAGAAGTTTACATATTCCTTTTGCACTTAGGTGAGCTGGACCATGTGCCATAGTAACTACAGGTAGTACATAAGCATCTGGTAACAGCCAACGTTGATGTTCTGATAATTCAACCCAACATCCCATCTCATCTAACATTCCTGTACTTTCCTTCCACTTTCTCAACTCATTCTCCGTAGCCTCTCCTTGAATTGATTTCACACTCTCTACTGTATCTTCACACATTCCCTTTTCTCTTACGCAGTTTGCGGGACCTGCAACATACATTCGACTTGTGTTGTCTCTGGCTGTCTTTTTCGCTACCTCATCTGCAAATGCATTTCCTCGACCAACATCGTCCACAATCTTTTTGTGTGCACTACACTTCACAATCGCCATCTGAGTAGGCATTGTAAGTGACTCAAGAAGTTCAGTCACTAATTGACCATGTTGTATCTTAGTACCATGGGAAGTAAAGAATCCTCTTTCCTTCCATAAGCGCCCAAAGTTAAACGCTACACCAAAAGCGTATTGGCTATCAGTGTACACGTTTACTCTTTTTCCTTTGGATAACACACACGCTCTAGTTAAGGCTATCAATTCAGCTGCCTGAGCTGAATTATGTCTAATGCGTGCTGTCTCCACAATCGCATGCAAAGTAGTAATAGCGTAGGCTGAAACTGTATCTCCATTCGGGAGCTTGAAACAAGAACCATCTACCCATAGTGTTCCATCTGGATTCACCAATGGCGTGTCTTTTAGGTCAATTCTACCCTTAGTCTCTTCTTCAGTACGGAGAAAACAATCATGCTGTTCAGAGACATCTCTCTCTTCTGGAAGAGGCAACAAAGTAGCTGGATTCAGGGTATTACATCGTTTGATGTGTATGTGACTAGCCAAAAGCGTCAGCTCATATCCGGACAACCGAGCACTCGTAAGATGCTGCGTTTTTGTCCTATTTAGTAAAATATCCACTGCATGTGGCACCATAACAATGAGAGTATTATCTAGCACTACTCCAGCAGACTGTCGAATAGAAATTGCTGCTGCCGCTGTCGCCTTAAGACAACTAGGCAATGCTTTAGCTACTGGATCTAACGTAGCTGAGAAATATGCGCATGGTCGCTGTTGATCTCCAAAACGCTGCGTTAAGACTGACAATGCACAACCCTCTCTTTCGTGGACATAGAGCGTAAAGGGCTTACTGTAATCAGGAGTACCCAATACAGGAGCAGAACACAAAGCAATACGCAAATCAGTAAAACTCTTCTGACACTCGTCAGTCCACGGAAGAGGCTGAGGCGTATCTTTTAAAGTTAGCGCCAACAGCGGTTTAGCCAATAAAGAGAAACTCGGAATCCACTGTCTACAATAAGAAGTAATGCCCAAAAAGGCACGTACCTCTTTTTGTGTGGATGGCACTGACATTTGTGCAATTGCCTGAATTCGTTCGGGGGTCAATCGTCGTCCCTCCTTTGACAAGAGATGATCCAAATAAGTCACCTCGCGACAGACGTATTGTAATTTAGAAGGAGAAACCTTGTGATTTAGATCAAACAAATGACGCAACAGTGCAACGGTCACGTTTTTGCAAATCTCCTCTGAATCAGCGGCAACTAATAAGTCATCCATGTACTGAATGAGAGCGGCACCGGACGGTAAGGAAAAAGCATCAAGATGACATTTTAGAGCTTGACTGTAAACAGAGGGACTTTCACAATAACCTTGAGGTGCGCGTTTAAACCGGAAGCTTCGGCCTCCGAGGGAAAAACCAAAAATATCTCTACTCTCTTCGGCGATGGGAATACTAAAGAAAGCATTCTTTAAATCGATAACTGAAAACCAAGTCGCTGTAGAAGGTATCATCGTCAACAGAGCAGTGATATCTGGGACTACAGGAAACTGCGGTACGACAATCTTGTTTACCTCCCGAAGATCAATTACAAAACGATAAACAGGAGGCTGAGAAGGATCAGTGCGTTTAAGAACCGGAAGAACAGGACTGTTACATATATTTCCTCTCGTTTCCTCAACCACACCCTTCTGAATCAAATCATGGACAATTTCCAGAAGTGCTTTCTCACCTTCAGTAGAGATTCTGTATTGCGGAATACGTGGCATTTCAGCATTGGGCTTAAGAGTAACAACATAAGGTGGGATCTCAAGACAACCAACATCATTCGGACCCGTAGCCCAAAGCGTTTCGGGAAGAGAAAGCAATTCAGGTGGGAATTGATCTTTTGATAAGTACATTGGACTAGTCATTTTCTGTCCTAGAGTGAGGTATACACCAGAAGGTGAACAATATATCGTAGCATGCATTCTTTTTAATAGATCTAAACCCAACAGATTTTCACCACAACCATTCGTCAGAAGAAGCGGAGCTTCTAAATCATAAGGGCCTATTGAAACAGGCAAAGGGCAAGAAACTGGATTGCGAACAGGGGCGCCAGAAAATCCTACAGATACATTTGTTAAGCCAGACAAAGGTGCGCCAGGGAGTTTAGAATGAATGATAGAGCTTCTCATGGCACCAGTATCTAAAAGAAATGGCTCTGAAACACCCATTGTAGTGACATTAACATAAGGTCCATTCTGATCCACTGGAATTGACGTAACCCCCTTACTTTGTCCATGGCTGTCCTATTCAAAATGAAGACTTTCATTCCCTCCTTCAATATACTGATCCTCACTGTAATACTGTGTAGACCTAACATTTTGCTGGTCAAAGTAATTTCCGGAATTTGGAGGAACAAAAGAACGCTGCCCTTGGGTTAACACACCTCGACCTCTACCTCTATTTGCTGACTGAAGACCACCACGACCTCGTGAAGCAGATGTTGCTCCATTACGCTGCAACAATGCCGGACAACTGTTCTTAAAATGACCTTCCTCCCTACAATAAGCACATTGATTGGGACCTAGCAAAGGTCTTGGAATGAATGGTTCAGGCTTTTGATACAACCTCTGAAACTGCGGAGGCTGTTGAAACTGAGGCTGAACATAACGAGGAGGATAAGCCTGTTGCAAGAGAACTTTAGTTTTTAATTCTTTCGTCTTTTTCTCTTGTTTTTCCCTTTCTTCTTTGTCTCTATTTTCATAATATTGTGCAGTAGCCAATATCTGGGCGGAAGAAGAAACTGCCCATGAACTCTCGGAGTCTTTTAGCTTGTGTGATAGTTCAGGAAGCAAGTTATATACGAACTTATCCACAAATAATCGCTGTCCCCCTTCTGTAGCCATATCTTGACCACTGTGATCAATGAATGTCTCCTCGAATCGGGTAAAGAAATCGGAAACACTTTCATCTTTCTTTTGTTTACATGCTGCTAGCTTATCCCAATTAACTCTCAAAGCAGGCATCATTGTTTTCATTAATGTAATAATCCTACCAGGGAGTTCTGAGATCAAAGCGTCGGGTTTTGCACCACCTACTTGACCTCTATCTGCGGCAATAATAGCGTTCCAATCGCCGCCTAATTCTTGAGCGTGATCCTCTCTACGAATTTTAGCCCATATTGTCTGTGGAACTACATTTCCCATCAACATGTCAATATCTGCTAGATTCATAGTACATGCATCAACTGTTTGCGACAACTCTTTATAGTAACCAGCAGGATTTTTGCGTGGATCTGGTAGTGACGGTTTAAGTGCTAAAACTTCAGACCTTTTCCAGGGGACATGTATCCATATGCGCTGAAAATGCGCAGGAATAGCTGGATTAGCACCTGCTGCTGCAACTTCTTCCTTCCATATTGGAGAAACCTCTCTCATGGGATAGTTTTTCAGTGCTGTCCTAACTGAAGGATCAGAATCAGGAAAAGTCTGTGAGAACAATAGGGATCTGAAAGAAATGAGTGTTCTGACAGCGTTTTCAACCTTAGGACCCACAATAAGTCCTTTGTCAAAGTCAGCCTGAACATCTAACAAATCCTGTGGGACCGAACCCAAATTCATATCCTCCCATTCTTTAGCGAGAGTATCGCACATAACTTTAAAAACATATCTCTGCGTAGGTGCAATCCATTGCAGAAAGGTGGACATAATATCAGACGTACTATATTGGGGACCCTTCTTGATCCATCTACAAGCAAGTGAGTCCAATTTTTCTCGCTCTTCGGAGTCTGGGAATTGACTACGAGACTGTCTTCGAGAAAAAGCTGGAGACACGTTTAAAGCTTCAAAGAAAGGTGATAAGAGACCAGAGACAGTATCGGTAAATCGCTTACGCGTAGATGGAGAATTTGACATAAGGATAGGGGACAAGGTATTGGGTGAATTAACTAAAGGAGCATTGGGAATTGCCAAAGGAGCAGAAGGCAAAGGAGTTAAAGGCAAAGCTGGCATAGGCAATACTTGAGGAGGCAAATGTGGAAAAGCTGGAGCAGGCGGAAGCACAACTGGCGGCTGAACAGGCTGTAACATCGGGGGTGCATTAGCACCTTGTACATAGGGCGGAGGCAATTTCAATAAGTGGGACATTAAGGAATCTTCTTCAAAATCTTTTCTTTTATCAAGGGAAGAGATAGGTAACGTCGGATAGCATTTATCTATTGCCATTCGATGCTGTCTGTCTGAAATTTCCATTGCATTATCTATTTCATCATCTTTGAATTGCTGAGCAGCCTGTATAATCGTCATTCCCTGTGTTTTCCTATCTCGTTTCGCTTGTTTAATTTCTCTCTGTTTGGCTTCCTTACGCCAAAGGCGAAAAGAGTCAAACATTGCCGGCCGGGCTTTTCTTTTAAATAACGTTGCTTCTAAATTATCTAGCACATCAGTTTCGAAACTACCATTTTCTGGCCATTTTAAAACACCATCTTTCTTTGTATATCGGGTCCATGTCTTATTAAAAGGCAATAGGACCAACACCATGTTTAGAATAGAGCTCATATGTGGGAGTTCCAACCGAAGGAATCGGACAGGAGTCCTCAAGCTGGGAGTCCCTATTACAACCAAAGCAACAAAGTTTTCCAAACTTAGTCAGACCAGACATCTCACGATTTTACTGGCTGTTCACAAACATCAAGGGGGTAAAACTTTCAGTTTACACAGCACAAATGCACTTACCCCTCGGCTTTGGCCACTGCAATGGCCAAATCTAAGGACCTAAGGACAAAACAAAGACCGAAATTTGTGGGCGCGACCCACCAAATACTTAACTAAGGATGTCTTCTTACACCAACAGAGGCCCGTCTATCGTCTCGCTTTACCATACATCATCAAAGAAAGGGCCAAGGCAGGGCGGCAGTCAGGGCAGCAGTCGTCAGTAGCCGTCAGGAAGGAGTAACCGCGCTGAAAAAGACCTTCGGACCACTTCGACATACAGGGGTCGCTTGACGTGGCTCGCGATTCCTCCAGAATTTTCTTGCGGGGTTCCTCACGACCTTCAGGCAGAACCGGTACCGCTGAAGCCGCCCCACGTTGGGCGCCAATTGAAGAACCAGAACCTTTTGGGCCTGGCGGCGCAGGGTACGCCTAAAATCTCCTTGGATTCACCTGCCTCAACTAACAGAGACACGGGACACTCTGTCAGGCGTAAAAGATCAGATTTATTAGCTGCAGCTAGTACAGTTGTCCAAGAAGTACACAAGGTATGTTCTCAGGAGACTGCCACTTTACTTTGTGGCGCACAATCTTATATACCGTATAAAAACATTTATTAACTACATACACTCCCAGAACACATAGAAAGGAGCCAGTAAGAATAATGTAAAGATAGAACAGAGCCAATAGAAATGTCGGAAAACAAGACAGAACAAAGTATCAAGTGACTTAAGGTTGCCTCCCCTCCAGCTGTGTTTGTCACCCCTCCCTTGAACTAATTCATTAACCGATCCACAACGAAGTTGCATGTGGTGCGATAAGTTTGTGTGCGTTTGGAAAACAGTTGTGAAATGAGAGAATACTAGCAAAGGACAGCGAAGGCCAGACGATAAGATAAGATCGGCGGAGAATAGTGTGAGCCTACAGATAGTTGAAACAAGGATTAGAAAACCAGACAGGGATTAGTGTACTCGGTCAGACCTTAATACCAGCCTTGTAAAGATAGAGGCAGAAAGCTGTTTTGAACACCATGTTGCAGAATAAGCAGAAAAGGCAGAATGGACTTCGTTCGCTGTGCTGCCTGAGTGAAGGCAACATAAAATGGCGGCGGGCCACAAAATGACGGGTCGATACGATTGTATTAAAAATCGAATTTCCTCAACATAGGTAGTGACCTTGGTGTAGTGCACGCGTGTAATGGTGTCCCCGCACTCACAAAGTCCGGGGAATTTGCCCTGAACATTGTGGTGGCACCTTGGCTAGTGCCAGGGTGCCCACACACTAAGTAACTTAGCACCCAACCTTTACTAGGTAAAGGTTAGACATCTAGGTGACTTATAAGTTACTTAAGTGCAGTGGTAAATGGCTGTGAAATAACGTGGACGTTATTTCACTCAGGCTGCAGTGGCAGGCCTGTGTAAGAATTGTCAGAGCTCCCTATGGGTGGCAAAAGAAATGCTGCAGCCCATAGGGATCTCCTGGAACCCCAATACCCTGGGTACCTCAGTACCATATACTAGGGAATTATAAGGGTGTTCCAGTATGCCAATGTAAATTGGTAAAATTGGTCACTAGCCTGTTAGTGACAATTTTGAAAGAAATGAGAGAGCATAACCACTGAGGTTCTGATTAGCAGAGCCTCAGTGAGACAGTTAGGCATCACACAGGGAACACATACATATAGGTCACAAACTTATGAGCACTGGGGTCCTGGCTAGCAGGGTCCCAGTGGCACATAACAAACATACTGAAAACATAGGGTTTTCACTATGAGCACTGGGCCCTGGCTAGCAGGATCCCAGTGAGACAGTGAAAACACCTGACATATACTCACAAACAGGCCAAAAATGGGGGTAACAAGGCTAGAAAGAGGCTACTTTCTCACACACTGTGTGGCTAATAGGTGAGCCCAAGGTCCCAACACAGTTTACATAGGTGTCTGTGTATGGTAGAGTCCCTAAGAGTTGGTGTATGTCTCACAGTTGTCCCTCGATATTTGCAGGTGACTCTGGTTACCCCAACCTGTCATGGCTACTGACCCCAGTGAGGAATCCCAGGACAAGGGCAGACAAATGCTACAATGAGGCACATGGGCGAACTAGGAGGATATTGAGCATACTTTTAGACTCCTGAAGGCCAGGTTCCGGTGCCTCCATCTGACAGGTTGTAGGAGGCTGGACTGGCTTGTAGTGAGTACCAAGGGGTACTTGCACCTTGCACCAGGCCCAGTTATCCCTTATTAGTGTATAGGGTGTCTAGCAGCTTAGGCTGATAGATAATGGTAGCTTAGCAGAGCAGCTTAGGCTGAACTAGGAGACGTGTGAAGCTACTACAGTACCACCTAGTGTCATATGCACAATATCATAAGAAAACACAATACACAGTTATACTAAAAATAAAGGTACTTTATTTTTATGACAATATGCCAAAGAATCTTAGAGTGTACCCTCAGTGAGAGGATAGGAAATATACACAAGATATATATACACAATAGCAAAAATATGCAGTATAGTCTTAGAAAACAGTGCAAACAATGTATAGTTACAATAGGATGCAATGGGGAAACATAGGGATAGGGGCAACACAAACCATATACTCCAAAAGTGGAATGCGAACCACGAATGGACCCCAAACCTATGTGACCTTGTAGAGGGTCGCTGGGACTATTAGAAAATAGTGAGAGTTAGAAAAATAACCCTCCCCAAGACCCTGAAAAGTGAGTGCAAAGTGCACTAAAGTTCCCCTAAGGACACAGAAGTCGTGTTAGAGGAATAATGCAGGAAAGACACAAACCAGCAATGCAACAACTGTGGATTTCCAATCTAGGGTACCTGTGGAACAAGGGGACTAAGTCCAAAAGTCACAAGCAAGTCGGAGATGGGCAGATGCCCAGGAAATGCCAGCTGCGGGTGCAAAGAAGCTTCTACTGGACAGAAGAAGCTGAGGTTTCTGCAGGAACGAAAAGGGCTAGAGACTTCCCCTTTGGTGGACGGATCCCACTTGCCGTGGAGAGTCGTGCAAAAGTATTTTCCCGCCGAAAGAACGCCAACAAGCCTTGCTAGCTGCAAATCGTGCGATTAGCGTTTTTGGACGCTGCTGAGGCCCAGAAGGGACCAGGAGGTCGCAAATTGGACCAGCAGAGAGAGGGGACGTCGAGCAAGACAAGGAGCCCTATCTGAAGCAGATAGCACCTGGAGAAGTGCCAGAAACAGGCACTACAAGGATGCGTGAAACGGTGCTCGCCGAAGTTGCACAAAGGAGTCCCACATCGCCGGAGACCAACTTAGAAAGTCGTGCAATGCAGGTTAGAGTGCTGTGGACCCAGGCTTGGCTGTGCACAAAGGATTTCCGCCGAAAGTGCACAGGGGCCGGAGTAGCTGCAAAAGTCCCGGTTCCCAGCAATGCAGCCCAGCGAGGTGAGGCAAGGACTTACCTCCACCAAACTTGGACTGAAGAGTCACTGGACTGTGGGGGTCAGTTGGACAGAGTCGCTGGATTCGAGGGACCTCGCTCGTCGTGCTGAGAGGAGACCCAAGGGACCGGTAATGCAGCTTTTTGGTGCCTGCGGTTGCAGGGGGAAGATTCCGTCGACCCACGGGAGGCTTCTGATGCAGAGAGGAGGCAGACTACCCCCACAGCATGCACAAGCAGGAAAACAGTCGAGAAGGCGGCAGGATCAGCGTTACAGAGTTGCAGTAGTCGTCTTTGCTACTATGTTGCAGGTTTGCAGGCTTCCAGCGCGGTCAGCAGTCGATTCCTTGGCAGAAGGTGAAGAGAGAGATGCAGAGGAACTCGGATGAGCTCTTGCATTCGTTATCTAAAGTTTCCCCAGAGACAGAGACCCTAAATAGCCAGAAAAGAGGGTTTGGCTACCTAGGAGAGAGGATAGGCTACTAACACCTGAAGGAGCCTATCAGCAGGAGTCTCTGACGTCACCTGGTGGCCCTGGCCACTCAGAGCAGCCCAGTGTGCCAGCAGCACCTCTGTTTCCAAGATGGCAGAGGTCTGGGGCACACTGGAGGAGCTCTGGACACCTCCCAGGGGAGGTGCAGGTCAGGGGAGTGGTCACTCCCCTTTCCTTTGTCCAGTTTCGCGCCAGAGCAGGGCTAAGGGGTCCCCTGAACCGGTGTAGACTGGCTTATGCAGAATTGGGCACATCTGTGCCCAACAAAGCATTTCCAGAGGCTGGGGGAGGCTACTCCTCCCCTGCCTTCACACCATTTTCCAAAGGGAGAGGGTGTCACACCCTCTCTCAGAGGAAGTTCTTTGTTCTGCCATCCTGGGCCAGGCCTGGCTGGACCCCAGGAGGGCAGATGCCTGTCTGAGGGGTTGGCAGCAGCAGCAGCTGCAGTGAAACCCCAGGAAGGGCAGTTTGGCAGTACCAGGGTCTGTGCTACAGACCACTGGGATCATGGAATTGTACCAACAATGCCAGGATGGCATAGAGGGGGCAATTCCATGATCTTAGACATGTTACATGGCCATATTCGGAGTTACCATTGTGAAGCTACATATAGGTAGTGACCTATATGTAGTACACGCGTGTAATGGTGTCCCCGCACTCACAAAGTTCAGGGAATTGGCTCTGAACAATGTGGGGGCACCTTGGCTAGTGCCAGGGTGCCCTCACACTAAGTAACTTTGCACCTAACCTTTACCAGGTAAAGGTTAGACATATAGGTGCCTTATAAGTTACTTAAGTGCAGTGTAAAATGGCTGTGAAATAACGTGGACGTTATTTCACTCAGGCTGCAGTGGCAGGCCTGTGTAAGAATTGTCAGAGCTCCCTATGGGTGGCAAAAGAAATGCTGCAGCCCATAGGGATCTCCTGGAACCCCAATACCCTGGGTACCTCAGTACCATATACTAGGGAATTATAAGGGTGTTCCAGTAAGCCAATGTAAATTGGTAAAAATGGTCACTAGCCTGTCAGTGACAATTTGGAAAGAAATGAGAGAGCATAACCAGTGAGGTTCTGATTAGCAGAGCCTCAGTGAGACAGTTAGTCACTACACAGGTAACACATTCAGGCACACTTATGAGCACTGGGGCCCTGGGTTACCAGGGTCCCAGTGACACATACAACTAAAACAACATATATACAGTGAAAAATGGGGGTAACATGCCAGGCAAGATGGTACTTTCCTACACAACCCCCCCCCAAACGAAGGACAATAAGACTAGCCATGACCTGATGAGTCTTCATTGTCTAAGTGGAAATATCTGGAGAGTCCATCTGCATTGGAGTGGCTACTCCCAGGTCTATGTTCCACTGTATAGTCCATTCCCTGTAGGGATATGGACCACCTCAACAATTTAGGATTTTCACCTTTCATTTGTTTTAGCCAAAGTAGAGGTTTGTGGTCTGTCTGAACAATGAAGTGAGTGCCAAACAGGTATGGCCTCAACTTCTTCAGAGCCCAGACCACAGCAAAGGCCTCCCTCTCAATGGCAGACCAACGCTTTTCTCTAGGGGTCAACCTCCTACTAATAAAAGCAACAGGTTGATCCTGGCCCTCAGAATTAAGTTGTGATAGGACTGCCCCTACTCCTAATTCAGATGCATCAGTTTGGACATAGAATTTTTTAGAGTAACAAGGGCTTTTCAGGACAGGTGCAGAGCACATGGCCTGCTTCAGCTCCTCAAAAGCTTTCTGACAGTGTGCTGTCCATAATACCTTTTTAGGCATTTTCTTGGATGTGAGGTCATTAAGAGGGGCTTCAATGGAGCCATAGTTCTTAATGAACCTCCTGTAATACCCAGTGAGGCCTAGGAAGGCTCTCACCTGAGTCTGAGTGGTAGGGGGAACCCAATCAATAATTGTTTGGATTTTCCCCTGAAGTGGTGCAATCTGTTCCCCACCAACAAGGTGTCCCAGATAAACCACCTTACCCTGCCCTATCTGGCAGTTTGAAGCCTTGATAGTGAGGCCTGCCTTTTGCAGGGCCTCCAAAACTTTCCATAGGTGGACCAGGTGATCATCCCAGCTGGAGCTAAAGACAGCTATATCGTCCAAATATGCTGCACTGAAAGCTTCCAGCCCTTGCAGGACTGAGTTCACCAACCTCTGAAAAGTGGCAGGTGCATTTTTCAAACCAAAAGGCATTACAGTAAACTGGTAATGTCCTCCAATGGTTGAAAATGCAGTCTTAGGTTTAGCATCTTCTGACAATTTGATCTGCCAATACCCTGCAGTCAAGTCAAAAGTGCTTAGATACTTGGCAGATGCCAGTGTATCTATGAGCTCATCTGCCCTGGGTATAGGGTGAGCATCAGTTTTGGTTACCAAGTTGAGACCTCTATAGTCTACACAAAACCGCGTTTCCTTCTTTCCATCTTTGGAATGGGGTTTTGGTACCAGTACCACAGGAGAAGCCCATGGACTGTCAGAGTGCTCAACCACTCCTAGTTCTAACATTTTCTGGACCTCTTGCTTTATTCTGTCCCTGCCATGGTCAGGCTGCCTATAGATCTTACTTTTGACAGGTAAACTGTCTCCAGTATCTATAGTGTGCTCACACCAAGAAGTGGTACCTGGCATAGTACAGAAGAGTTCAGAGAATTGATCTAGGAGATTTATGCAATTATCTTTCTGCTCAGCAGTAAGACAATCAGCCAAAACTACACCTTCCACAAGAGCATCTTGTTCTGTGGAAGAGAAGAGATCAGGTAGAGGATCACTGTCTTCTTCCTGTCCCTCATCAGTTGCCATGAGCAGGGTGAGATCAGCCCTGTCATAGTAGGGTTTCAGGCGGTTGACATGGAGCACCCTAAGGGGACTCCTGGCAGTGCCTAAGTCAACTAAATAGGTGACTTCTCCCTTCTTTTCAACAATTGTGTGGGGACCACTCCATTTATCTTGGAGTGCTCTTGGGGACACAGGCTCCAAGACCCACACTTTCTGCCCTGGTTGGTACTGAACCAAAACAGCCTTCTGATCATGCCATTGCTTCTGGAGCTCTTGGCTGGCCTGAAGGTTTTTACTGGCCTTTTTCATGTACTCAGCCATCCTTGATCTGAGGCCAAGTACATAATCCACAATATCCTAATTAGGAGCTTTTAAAGGTTGTTCCCAACCCTCCTTTACAAGTGTGAGTGGACCCCTAACAGGGTGTCCAAAAAGAAGTTCAAAGGGGCTGAAGCCCACTCCTTTCTGGGGTACCTCCCTGTAGGCAAAAAGGAGGCATGGTAGAAGGATATCCCATCTCCTGCGGAGTTTTTCAGGGAGACCCATAATCATGCCTTTGAGAGTTTTATTAAATCTCTCCACCAGTCCATTTGTTTGTGGATGATAGGGTGTTGTGAACTTGTACGTTACACCACACTCCTTCCACATGGCCTTTAAGTATGCAGACATGAAATTGCTTCCCCTGTCTGATACTACTTCCTTTGGGAAGCCCACCCTGGAAAATATTCCCAGGAGGGCCTTTGCCACTGCAGGTGCTGTAGTGGTCCTTAAAGGAATAGCTTCAGGATATCTTGTGGCATGGTCCACTACCACCAAGATAAATCTATTGCCTGAAGCAGTAGGAGGGTCAAGGGGGCCAACTATGTCAACCCCTACCCTTTCAAAGGGAACCCCAACCACAGGCAGTGGAATAAGGGGTGCCTTTGGGGTGCCACCTGTCTTGCCACTGGCTTGACAGGTTTCACAGGACTTACAAAATTCCTTTGTGTCCTCAGACATCCTAGGCCAATGAAACAATGGAACCAATCTGTCCCAAGTTTTCATTTGACCCAGGTGTCCAGCTAGGGGAATGTCATGTGCCAGGGTTAGGAGGAACTTTCTGTACTCCTGAGGAATCACTAATCTCCTGGCAGCTCCAGGTTTAGGATCCCTATGCTCAGTGTACAAGAGGTTGTCCTCCCAGTAAACTCTGTGAGAGTCACTGACATCCCCATTAGCCTGTTTGACAGCTTGCTGTCTGAGACCCTCTAATGTGGGACAGGTTTGCTGTGCCACACTGAGCTCCTCTCTGGCAGGCCCCCCTACACCCAAAAGCTCAGCAGTGTCTGCTTCCAGCTCCTCTGGTGTAGGTTCTGCACAGGGAGGGAATTCTTCTTCCTCAGAAGTTGAATCCACTGTAGAGGGAGGGATAGTAGGAAGTGGTTTGCTTCTACTAGCCCTAGCTTTAGGGAGCACTTGGTCCATTGTTCCAGGATCCAAGCTTCCCTGTCCTTTTTGCTTTTTGGCCTGAGCCCTTGTCAAAGCAAAAATATGCCCTGGGATGCCCAGCATTGCTGCATGGGCCTCCAACTCCACATCTGACCAAGCTGATGTCTCCAAATCATTCCCTAATAGACAGTCTACAGGTAAATCTGAAGCTACCACAACTTTCTTTGGACCAGTAACCCCCCCCCAGTTGAGATTAACAACAGCCATGGGGTGGCTAAGTGTGTTGTTGTGAGCATCGGTTACTTGGTACTGGTGACCAAGTAGGTGTTGTTCAGGGTGGACCAGTTTCTCTATGACCATAGTCACACTGGCACCAGTGTCCCTGTAGGCCTGAACCTCAACACCATTTATTAGGGGTAGCTGCTTGTACTTATCCATATTAAGGGGACAAGCAACTAAGGTGGCTAAATCAATAGCCCCCTCAGAGACTAACACAGCCTCTGTGGCCTCCCTAACAAGGCCAACCCCAACTAAGTTACCAATAGTGAGCCCAGCTACTCCCTTGGATTGGCTATTAGTAGGTTTGCTCCCACCACCACTGCTATTAGTAGGGACACTAGGTGTAGCAGTAGGAGTTGTAGTGGTAGGAGGCTTGGTGCCTTTCTTTGGACAACTGGGATCTGTTGTCCAATGGCCTTTTATTTTACATAAATAGCACCATGGTTTCTTTTCCTTGTTCTGATTAAAAGAGGATTTGGGCCCACCACCCCCACCAGAGTGTTTTTGTGGGCCTGATGAAGACTCATTTTTAGATTTGTCCCCACCCTTGTCAGAAGACTTACCATCCTTCTTTTTGTTGCCATCTTTGTCACCCCCTGTATGAACTTTTCTGTTCACTCTTGTTCTGACCCATTTGTCTGCCTTCTTTCCCAATTCTTGGGGAGAGGTCAGATCAGAGTCCACCAAGTACTGGTGCAACAAATCAGACACACAATTATTAAGAATATGCTCTCTCAGGATCAAGTTATACATGCTGTCATAATCAGTAACTTTACTGCCATGTAACCACCCCTCCAAGGCCTTCACTGAATGGTCAATGAAATCAACCCAGTCTTGTGAAGACTCCTTTTTGGTTTCTCTGAACTTTATCCTGTACTGTTCAGTGGTTAAGCCATAACCATCCAGGAGTGCATTCTTAAGAACTTGGAAATTATTAGCATCATTTTCTTTCACAGTAAGGAGCCTATCCCTACCTTTTCCACTAAATGATAGCCATAGGATAGCAGCCCACTGCCTTTGAGGGACATCCTGTACAACACAGGCCCTCTCAAGTGCTGCAAACCACTTGTTAATGTCATCCCCATCCTTGTAAGGGGGAACTATCTTGTGCAGATTCCTGGAATCATGCTCTTTTACAGGATGACTATGGGGAATACTGCTGCTGCCACCATGGGTTTCTAAACCCAGTTTCTGTCTCTCCTTCTCTACTTCTAAAGGCTGTCTATCCAAATCCAGCTGTTGCTTCTTGAGCTTCAGTCTGGTTTGTTCCACTCTCAATCTATTGAGCTCCCTTTCTAACAATCTGTCATCAGGGTGGGTGGGAGGGACATGCCTTGAAACAGAAGTATGGTGAGAATGGACAGAAGGAGACCTGTCCCTTACAGAAGCCACCCTAACAGCTTGGCTAACAGAAACATCACTACCAGTATGGTGAGAATAAATGCTTTTGCTATGATGTGAGACAACACTATTTATATGGTGTGGCTCATCATCATTACCAACTATGCTAGACTGCCTAGTAATGGGCAGGCTAGGAAGTTTCTTTCCTGAATCTTTTCCTGGGGGAGTCCCTGGATCAGATTGAGAACCATTAGCTACTTTTTCAACAGATTGGGCACTTATGGCCTTATCCTGTACTCTAAGCATGTTAATTAACAGTTCTAAGGAAGGATTCTTCCCTACACTCAAACCTCTCTCTAGGCAGAGATTCCTTGCTCATTTCCAGCTAAGGTGATCATATGCAAATTTGGACAGATCAACATTTTGGCCTGTGCCAGACATTTTTTAGAGAGAGTTAAAGTGATAGTAAAAGATAAAAAGTTTGTCAGGGCTTTTAGAAAGACAGAGAAAAAAACTTTTAAAACTTTTTAGAACTTTATAGAAAGTTAGAAGTACTTTTCAGCACTTAGAAAAGAGTGAAAAGAGGAAATGCAAAACTTTTTGGCTATGTGTATATACACTGACCTTGTTTAGTATATTTTTCTCTTATGAAAAGTACAATGACAAGAGTGGTAAGTAGTCTCAAAGCACTTATCCCACCGCTGCACAACCAATGTAGGAGGCTGGACTGGCTTGTAGTGAGTACCAAGGGGTACTTGCACCTTGCACCAGGCCCAGTTATCCCTTATTAGTGTATAGGGTGTCTAGCAGCTTAGGCTGATAGATAATGGTAGCTTAGCAGAGCAGCTTAGGCTGAACTAGGAGACGTGTGAAGCTACTACAGTACCACCTAGTGTCATATGCACAATATCAAAAGAAAACACAATACACAGTTATACTAAAAATAAAGGTACTTTATTTTTATGACAATATGCCAAAGTATCTTAGAGTGTACCCTCAGTGAGAGGATAGGAAATATACACAAGATATATATACACAATAGCAAAAATATGCAGTATAGTCTTAAAAAACAGTGCAAACAATGTATAGTTACAATAGGATGCAATGGGGAAACATAGGGATATGGGCAACACAAACCGTATACTCCAAAAGTGGAATGCGAACCACGAATGGACCCCAAACCTATGTGACCTTGTAGAGGGTCGCTGGGACTATTAGAAAATAGTGAGAGTTAGAAAAATAACCCTCCCCAAGACCCTGAAAAGTGAGTGCAAAGTGCACTAAAGTTCCCCTAAGGACACAGAAGTCGTGTTAGAGGAATAATGCAGGAAAGACACAAACCAGCAATGCAACAACTGTGGATTTCCAATCTAGGGTACCTGTGGAACAAGGGGACCAAGTCCAAAAGTCACAAGCAAGTCGGAGATGGGCAGATGCCCAGGAAATGCTAGCTGCGGGTGCAAAGAAGCTTCTACTGGACAGAAGAAGCTGAGGTTTCTGCAGGAACGAAAAGGGCTAGAGACTTCCCCTTTGGTGGACGGATCCCTCTTGCCGTGGAGAGTCGTGCAGAAGTGTTTCCCGCCGAAAGAACGCCAACAAGCCTTGCTTGCTGCAAATCGTGCGGTTAGTGTTTTTGGACGCTGCTGAGGCCCAGGAGGGACCAGGAGGTCGCAAATTGGACCAGCAGAGAGAGGGGACGTCGAGCAAGACAAGGAGCCCTCTCTGAAGCAGGTAGCACCCGGAGAAGTGCCAGAAACAGGCACTACAAGGATGCGTGAAATGGTGCTTGCCAAAGTTGCACAAAGGAGTCGCCGGAGACCAACTTAGAAAGTCGTGCAATGCAGGTTAGAGTGCCGTGGACCCAGGCTTGGCTGTGCACAAAGGATTTCCGCCGGAAGTGCACAGGGGCCGGAGTAGCTGCAAAAGTCGCGGTTCCCAGCAATGCAGCCCAGCGAGGTGAGGCAAGGACTTACCTCCACCAAACTTGGACTGAAGAGTCACTGGACTGTGGGGGTCACTTGGACAGAGTCGCTGGATTCGAGGGACCTCGCTCGTTGTGCTGAGAGGAGACCCAAGGGACCGGTAATGCAGCTTTTTGGTGCCTGCGGTTGCAGGGGGAAGATTCCGTCGACCCACTGGAGATTTCTTCGGGGCTTCTGGTGCAGAGAGGAGGCAGACTACCCCCACAGCATGCACAAGCAGGAAAACAGTCGAGAAGGCGGCAGGATCAGCGTTACAGAGTTGCAGTAGTCGTCTTTGCTACTATGTTGCAGGTTTGCAGGCTTCCAGCGCGGTCAGCAGTCGATTCCTTGGCAGAAGGTGAAGAGAGAGATGCAGAGGAACTCGGATGAGCTCTTGCATTCGTTATCTAAAGTTTCCCCAGAGACAGAGACCCTAAATAGCCAGAAAAGAGGGTTTGGCTACCTAGGAGAGAGGATAGGCTACTAACACCTGAAGGAGCCTATCAGCAGGAGTCTCTGACGTCACCTGGTGGCACTGGCCACTCAGAGCAGCCCAGTGTGCCAGCAGCACCTCTGTTTCCAAGATGGCAGAGGTCTGGGGCACACTGGAGGAGCTCTGGACACCTCCCAGGGGAGGTGCAGGTCAGGGGAGTGGTCACTCCCCTTTCCTTTGTCCAGTTTCGCGCCAGAGCAGGGCTAAGGGGTCCCCTGAACCGGTGTAGACTGGCTTATGCAGAATTGGGCACATCTGTGCCCAACAAAGCATTTCCAGAGGCTGGGGGAGGCTACTCCTCCCCTGCCTTCACACCATTTTCCAAAGGGAGAGGGTGTCACACCCTCTCTCAGAGGAAGTTCTTTGTTCTGCCATCCTGGGCCAGGCCTGGCTGGACCCCAGGAGGGCAGATGCCTGTCTGAGGGGTTGGCAGCAGCAGCAGCTGCAGTGAAACCCCAGGAAGGGCAGTTTGGCAGTACCAGGGTCTGTGCTACAGACCACTGGGATCATGGAATTGTACCAACAATGCCAGGATGGCATAGAGGGGGCAATTCCATGATCTTAGACATGTTACATGGCCATATTCGGAGTTACCATTGTGAAGCTACATATAGGTAGTGACCTATATGTAGTGCACGCGTGTAATGGTGTCCCCGCACTCACAAAGTTCAGGGAATTGGCTCTGAACAATGTGGGGGCACCTTGGCTAGTGCAGGGTGCCCTCACACTAAGTAACTTTGCACCTAACCTTTACCAGGTAAAGGTTAGACATATAGGTGCCTTATAAGTTACTTAAGTGCAGTGTAAAATGGCTGTGAAATAACGTGGACGTTATTTCACTCAGGCTGCAGTGGCAGGCCTGTGTAAGAATTGTTAGAGCTCCCTATGGGTGGCAAAAGAAATGCTGCAGCCCATAGGGATCTCCTGGAACCCCAATACCCTGGGTACCTCAGTACCATATACTAGGGAATTATAAGGGTGTTCCAGTAAGCCAATGTAAATTGGTAAAAATGGTCACTAGCCTGTCAGTGACAATTTGGAAAGAAATGAGAGAGCATAACCACTGAGGTTCTGATTAGCAGAGCCTCAGTGAGACAGTTAGTCACTACACAGGTAACACATTCAGGCACACTTATGAGCACTGGGGCCCTGGGTTACCAGGGTCCCAGTGACACATACAACTAAAACAACATATATACAGTGAAAAATGGGGGTAACATGCCAGGCAAGATGGTACTTTCCCACACAGGTTGCTCCCTATACTACTCACCGAAGAAGGTGTGCCAGATCATCGTGGCATGCTGTATGTTGCACAACCTGGCTTTGCGGCGCCAGGTGCCTTTGCTGCAGGAGGATGGGCCTGATGTTGGTCTTGTGGCAGCTGTGGAGCCTGTGGACAGTGAAGAAGAGGAGGCAGAAGAAGAAGATATAGATAACCGAAACAACATCATCATGCAATACTTCCAGTGAGACACAGGTAAGAGACTGGCACTGCTCCTCTCATATCATACTACCGTAGTACATTGCACGATTCTGCCTTTTTACCTCTGTGTATGGACCCTGACAGTTCACTTTGGCTTTCCATTTTACAGATCTGTGTACCACTTTCTGCCTTCTGCTATGTTTACTGCTGCCCAACAGCTGTCTAACATTGGTATGTGGAAATGAACATTGACATTGCTATTTTACCCATAGGTTGCAATTACACATTTGTAAAAGTACAGACTGACTCTAGATTGATTTGTGATTCAAGGGTGTTTATTTCTGTGCTAATAAGTGGAGGGGGCTGTGCAATGGACTGGGGTGATGGTGGAGGAATGTCTATGGTGGAGTCCAGTCTATTGGCATCATAGGTGCATTGTCCAAGGGGGCAAAGGAAGTGGAGTAATGGCAGTTCAAGGTGGACAGGGTAGCGGTTGGGACAGAAGGGTGACAATCAGGAGAGTCTTATTTCCTGGCGGGGTCTTGGCAATTTTCTCTGTCTTGTTCCTGGATCTCAGGGTCCGTTTGAGTGGTGGTTCTCCTTCTGCAGGGGGTGGGTTGCTGGTGGCCTGTTGGTCCTCTGGCGGGACCTCCTGTCCAGTAGCGCTGGCGGAGGTGGAGGGCTGTTCATCATTCAGGCTAGTGTCAGGGACCCCTTGGTGTGCCACTGTGTCCCTCTTGGTGTTGGCCATGTCTGCCAGCACCTCTGAAATGGTGACCAGGGTGTTGTTAATGGACTTCAAGTCCTCCCTGATCCCCAGGTAGTGTTCCTCCTGCAGCCGCAGGGTCTCCTGAAACTTGGTCAGTACCATGCCCATGGTCTCCTGGGAATGATGGTATGCTCCCATGATGTTGGAGAGTGCCTCGTGGAGAGTGGGTTCCCTGGGCCTGTCCTCCCCCTGTTGCACAGCAGTCCTCCCAGCTTCCCTGTTGTCCTGTGCCTTTGTCCCATGAACCGTGTGCCCACTGCCACTGACCTCAGGTCCCTGATTGTCTTGGGTTGGTGGGTTTGCCTGGGGTCCCTGTAGTGGTGGACACACTGCTGATTGACGTGTCCTCTGGACAGAGGGATGGGCCCGCTGGGTGGGTGCTGTAGTGGTGTTTCCTGAGGGGGGAGGTTCAGTGGTTGTTTGTGACAGTGGCAGGGGAACTGACTGTCCAGAGGTCCCAGATGGGCCGGGCTGGTCATCCTGATCCAGGCGTGCAGAGCTGCTGTCGTCACTGTGGGCCTCTTGTTTGGGGGGACTGGATATGTCTGGTACCTCCTGTCCGGTGACGTTGGGTAGGGGTCCTGTTGGGGGGTAAATGCATAGTTATTGTATCTGTGAGTGCCATCTTGTCCAATGTGTGAGTTACCCTCTACTCCTGTGCTTGGCTTATTGTCTTTGGCCTTTTGTGATTGTTATTTTTGGGGCCTGGGTGAGTATCAGTACTGGGCATGCTTTGGTGATGGGGGTCCATGCATTGGTGTAACATGCAGGGCTTGGTATTGGGATGTGTGAATTGTGATAGTGGGGTATCTGTGGGGTGTTGGGGTGATGGGTGTCAGGGTTGGGCTAGGAGTTTGTGATAGCATGCAGGTAGGGTGGGGGGGATATAGTAGTAAAGATTTGACTTACCAGAGTCCAGTCCTCCTGCGAGGCCCTCAGGATGCATGATCGCCAAGACTTGCTCCTCCCATGTTGTTAGTTGTGGGGGAGGAGGTGGGGGTCCACCGCCAGTCCTCTGTACTGCTACCTGGTGTCTGGATACCACAGAACGCACCTTCCCCCGTAGATCGTTCCACCTCTTCCTGATGTCATCCCGTGTTCTTCGATGCTGTATCACTGCGCTGACCCTGTCAACAATTCTCCGCCATAGCTCCATCTTCCTTGCAATGGATGTCTGCTGCACCTGTGATCCGAATAGCTGTGGCTCTACCCGGATGATTTCCTCCACCATGACCCTGAGCTCCTCCTCAGAAAAACTGGGGTGTCTTTGAGGTGCCATTATGTGGTGTAGGTGATGTGTGAGGTGTTGTTTGTTGTGCTGTGTGATGTCTTGTGTTGGTGTGTGTGTTGTATGAGGTGCATGGATGTTGTATAAGTGATGGTGTTGTGTGCGTGCCTGTGGATGCTGGGGTTGTGTTTGCTATTCTCTCTCTCTCTCTGCTTCTTCCAAGAAAATTGTTGTAAGTGGTTGTGGGTAATGTGGGTGTGGGTGTTTATAGCGTTGTGGGTATGTGGGTGTGGTGTGTGTATGTGTATCAGGTGTGTGTATTTTGAACTGTCCAATGTGGTTGTGTTTTGTAAATGTGTGTGTATTTTGAGCGCAGTGGTGTGTACCGCCAATGGATTACCGTGGTTGAATGACCGCTGCGTTGATTCGTGGGTCGTGATAGTGTGGGCGTAGTTCTGTTGGCGTGACAGTGTAGGTTTTGCTATCACCAGTTTATCACTGACCTTTGGCGTGGCGGACTTGTGTGGGTGTCTGTATTGTGTCAGATTACGAGATGTGGGTCGTAATACCTGTAGCGGATTTCCACCGCGGCCACGATATCTTGACGCCGTCAGAACGGCGGTAAGCGGGGTTTACCGCCAGGGTTGTAATGAGGGCCTATATGTCCTACCTTAACCATACACTGCACCCTGCCCTTGAGGCTACCTAGGGCCTACCTTAGGGGTGTCTGACATGTAAGAATAGGAAAGGTTTAGGCCTGGTAAGTAGGTACACTTGCCAAGTCGAATTTACAGTTAAAAACTGCACACACAGACACTGTGGTGGCAGGTCTGAGACATGATTACAGAGCTACTTATGCAGGTGGCACAACCACTGCTGCAGGCCCACTAGTAGCATTTGATTTACAGGCCCTAGCACCTCTAGTGCACTTTACTAGGGACTTACTAGTGAACCAAATATGCCAATCATTGACAAGCCAATTACATACACATTTTGTACAGGAGCACTTGCACTTTAGCACTGGTTAGCAGTGGTAAAGTGCCCAGAGTAACAAAAACAGCAAAATCAGAGTCTACCACACATCAACAACCTGGGGAACAGAGCTAAAAAGTTAAGGGAGACCACGCCAAGAATGAAAAGTCTAACAGGCTGAATATTAGGTAAGGAACAGTTACTTCTATCAAGACTCAGTGCCTGATTTAGATATTGGTGAATGGGTTACTCCGTAACTGATATTCTGTCCACTGAAATCTAAATCCCATAGGAGAAAATGGGATTTACATTTCGGGGGAAGGGATATTGAAGGAGTAACCCATCCACCAGTATCTAAATAAGGCCCTCAGTGTTCTCAAAAAGCCAATGATGGGACAGTGGCTGAAAAAAAAGGGCAGGTTAGAGTTACTTCTGTGCCGACTCAGCCTACGCACAAAGTTAAGAATGGGACAGTGCCTGGAGATAAGGCAGTGTAGCAAAACTTGAATGGAGACTCAGTTACTTCCATGAAGGCTAAATCCTCTCACAAAATTAAAAAAGGGGCAGCGGCTGGACATAAGGTAGGGTTTCTTTCGTGGAGACTCAGACGGTCATTATGAACATGGTGGGAAAGACTGCGGACCGCTGTGTCGGCGGTGAACAGAATCCTGCCGTTGGCGGTGAATCGAAACCCGCCATATAATGAACGAAAAACCCAACCCGCCAAAAATTCCCAGACCACCACTCCCCGCCATGACTCTGTCGGCGGGAATACCGGCCCACCCCGCCACCGCCAAGCACACCCACATCACGCCCTCCAAATAATGATGCGCAAATCACCTTGGCGGACAGTGGAGGCCAGAGGACCATTGGCAGCTGCGATAGCCAGAATCACCTACAAAATGGTTCAATACAGACTCGTCATTAATATGTCCCTGAGTCAGACAGGCTGGTTTTCAGCAATGTGTCAGTTACTGACAGGCAAACTTACCTATGATCCACCCTCTGTCCTCTTGTAGTTGTTCCATCTTCTGTGGCACACTACTGTTCCTCAACACAAATGAATCATGGACTGAACCTGGAAACATGGCATTCACATGTGAAATGTACTGGTCTGCAGTTCACACCAATTGGATGTTCATGGAGTGAAATTTCTTCCTGTTTCTGTACACCTGTTCACTCACTGTTGGGGGGATGATGGGTATGTGTGTGCCATCGATGGCACCTATGATATGGGGAATGTTTGCAAAGGCATAGAAGTCAGACTTGATGGCAGGGAGGTCAGTACTTTGGGGAAACTGCACATAGGATTGCAGATGTACAAATGCATTCAGAAATCCTGTCAGTACCTGGCTGAACATTGGCTGTGAGAAACCAGCACCCATGCCCACTGTCACTTGAAATAAGCCTGTGGCCAGGAAATGGAGTGCGGAGAGCACCTGCACTTCAGTTGGAATGGCATGCTGTTGGAAAATGGGTTATTGGTAGGGCAGGTAGGTACCTACACCTAGCAACAAGCCACAAACCTCCACATAAGTACAGTTAGGTCTCAGTAAATTAATCCCAGCTCTACCCTTGGTAGCTTGGCATCGAGCGTCAAGGCTTAACTTAGGAGACAAAGTGTAAAGCATTCAAATATCACAAAACAGTAATTAAATAAAACACAGGAAACAGTTTAAAAATCCAAAACCAATTTATAAAAATAGCTTATATTTTTATCTTTAAAATGACACAAAAATGATTAAAATCGGTTCAGGGGAACCAGAGATATGAATTTTTAAAGTATTATTATTTTCTAGCGCTTAGAAACAAAAAGCGCCAATCGGGTCATCTGGTTGCACCAGGACCGGGGCAAAGTCAAACTTTCGGGCCGACCGCGATGGAGCCCTGCTCGGCTACAAGTCGCGGGAGGCCTCGGTTAAAAAGTTACCTTCTGACTTAGTCTCTTTTTTGTTGTTTTTCTTCCCCGGGACGAACCTGCCAGTTGGATCCGACCTCCTGGAGCCCTTGTCCGGATACGCGAAGTCGGTTTCCTCGGTGGTGATTTTTACCTTCGGACTTAGTCGTTTTTTCGAGATGAAAATCCTTCGACCGGGGTAAATCTGGATCTTGATCCGACGTCCGTGGAGCCCTTCTCGGATACGATGGCTGGAAGGTCCCGGTCAACTTTTTACGTTCGGACTTAGTCTCTTTTTTGGATGTTTTTCTTTACCGGGACGAACCACGAAGTCAGGCCGGGTCGCGGTTGAGGCAAGCCGGCTAGAATTTCCGCTTTTTTTAAAAAATTCTCCAATCTTTTCCAAACTTCTGGGGCTTCACCCAGATGTTCTTTTAAGGTTCTTTTGGGGTCCACAGCTCACCCCAAGGGTCCAGAAGTTCTGTGATGGTCCTTGGGAAGTGCGGACTTCAACTCCCAGAATACACCTGGCGCAAACTCCTTTTTGGCCACTGGACAGTGGTCAGCTGGTCACTTTTTCAGGAGTTGGTGCAGGGGACTCTGGATAGCAATTTTTCACCTGTAGCAAACAGGGAGTCCCTCCTTGAACCAGTGGAAGCCAGGCAAAGTCCTTCTTGTGGTGAAGCCCAAGTGTGCAGCTGGTGCAGTCTTTCTGAGTGCAGGGTCCAGGTGCAGGCCAGGGGTCCAGCAGGGCAGTCCTTCTTCTCCTTGTAGTTCCTTCTTCTTGAAATTTGGTGGGGATCTGAGGCGTGGGTGCAGGTCTGCCAGTTTTATCCTTGCTCCTGGGTGAAAAGCAGGGGGGCCCTGGTTCTCCAATCAGGGACAGGGTCGTCCCCTTGTGATGACCACTTCCTGGGAAGTGTGGCAAAAATCCATCCCAGAAGGCAACAGTCTCTAAAAATCCAAAATGGATGAATCTGATTTTTGGAGGAGAGATCTGGCTGAGCCCACCCACTGGTGTGGCTAAAAATCATAAACACACCCCTCTCCTAATCTAATCAAGGGGGCACCTAGCTGTCTGGGGTTGCAGGATGTGGGGGTGTTGCTGGGTGCTCCAGATGTCCTTCTCTGCCTTTGAAGACCAGTTTGGCAGCCCTCCCCCTTCCTGCCACACCATCTGCTGAGGGGAGATTCTCTCCCCCAAGCACATTCCTTTGTGTGAAGCCAGGCCACTTCACACCTCATTAAAGTAGCCTGGCAGAAGCTGCTGCAGGCTGGCCAATCAGAGCACAGCAGCAAAAACAATGCAGAGCTGAAATTGGCAACTTTTTAGGTAAAGTCTAAACTTTTTACCTGAACTAGTTATATTAAATCCAACAACTGGAAGTTGTGGGATTTATTATAACAATCAATTTGATACCAAATTCTTGGTATGTAACATTTAAGGAGACTTTAAAATTTAAAATAAAGTCTGCCCATTCTAGCCTATGAAGGCCATTTACTTCAATGAGGGAAAAACGAATTTGGCTGATATTACCTCACCAGGGCTTATAAATCTATTTTTATAAAGTCCCTGCTTATAGTTACATGGCACCCAGCCCTAGGGGCACATAGGGCACACCTTAGGGGTGACTTATATGTAAAAATAAGGTAGTTAAAGACTTTGGAAGTACCTTTAATTCCAAAGTCGAATTTGCATATAACTTTAATTTAAAAGCAGCCAGCAAGGCAGGCTTGCTTTTAAAATGACACTGGGCACCTCAGCAATGCACCTAGGTGTGCACCACCTATGCTGGGGCCCCTAAACCTACATGCCCTACCATATATTAGGGACTTATAGGTAGGTTAACTTAGCCAATTATAATTAGCCTAATTTGCATATCCATTTTACACAGAGCACTGGCCCTGGGACTGGTAAGCAGTACCCAGGGCACAGCCAAGAGTCAGTAACCACCAGTACCTATCCAGAAAGAGTGGGGGTGATCAGGCAAAAAAAAAGGACTTTCCTACACATGCTGATTACGATTTCCTGGGGTTAGGGCTGGATCCAGTAATGCACAAAGGTCCTGAATAGTTGCACGTATGAGTCTGTAAGTGATTATGATCTGACGCTCCACCATGGTCCCCATATCCAGAAGTGGTCTGTACACCGATGGTGCCCTTCCTCGCCACAAGGGTCGGTACCTACGAGGGTTTAAAAAAAGGAGTGATGAAGACACATACATAGGCACACTTCTCAACATTTCTGCACTGCATTGTTCATTGTAGTGTCTCTACAATAACTGCTACCTGACAGATATACATGTACATCACTAGGAGGGAACAGAATAATTCATGTGTGCTACTATATGGACTGGATAGAGGCCTAGGTGCTTCATGTGGCTAGTAGGCCCTGCATTGTGAGTAGTATGAAATTGAAGATGTGTAGGTGATGGCAAAATGTCTGCCCACTGTAGATACGCCCCTTCATTGTGGAAGTGACCTCAAACCACTAGCGGTTGACGTCACAGCGTAAGGTGGTGTTGACCACTGTTCGCACCCCCATTGGCTAACATGGATGCCAATGGGGAATCCTGTTGTATCATGATCGTCACCGGCGGTGACAGTGCATACCACCGTGGAACGTACGCACGTTCGTCATCGTTTGATCACTTGACTCCCTGATCTCGTGCGGAGAGGTACTCCACTCTGTGTACTGCTGTGGCCTGCCTCTGGCTATGGATGTTCCACGTGGTGCAGGTGAAAGGGCCCCGGCCTTCACCCAGGAAGAACTGGAGAAGCTAGTGGATTGGGTCCTGCCCCTGTACGGCAAACTCTACAGACGGCCAGAGGTACAGGTGAGTCTGGGTTTCGAGGGCACTGTGTGTGTAATGGATGATGTGTATTGGACATATGTGTGCTCCTCTGAGCCTGCATGGTCCATGGTGCATGTAATGCTGCATGCGACTGTCCTGTATGTCTGAGAGTAATGTCTGTCCCATGTTGGACAATTTGGCAGCTGTTCCTATCGTGCAAGTGCCTGACCTCTGTGTTCCATTTCTGTGTCGCCCTTCTAGGTCAGCGCCCACCAGAAGAGGGCACATTGGCATGCCATCGCCAAGGAGGTGCGGTCCCTGGGGGTCTACAACCGGCGGAGCACCCACTGTCGAAAGAGGTGGGAGGACCTGAGGTGCTGGGCGCAAAAGATCAGTGAGGCCCAGGTGGGGAAGTCCTCCCAACGTGGAAGGGGTGCCCATCAGGCACTGACCCCCCTTATGCAACGGATCCTGGTGGTGGCGTACCCAGATCTGGATGGGTGCTTGAAGGCTGCACAGCAGTCACAAGGGGGTGAGTACTCATTTCACATACTTCAGTCTGGAAGAATGACTGGGTGTGCAATAGGGCTCATGCTGCTTAGAGGAGGGAATTTCACTGGTGTCCATCTACTGTATGTTCCCCAAAGGGTGTAGGGGTGTCCCTGTCAGGTTTCACCTATCTCAGCTCCAAAATTATTTCAGGGGATGGGTGTAGAGCAGTATTATGGTCAGTAGTCAGGGGCATGGCCATGGGTATAGTGTACGGTGCTGCCTGTTGGGTGTGTTTGCTGGGTGGGTGTATGTCTGGCCATTCTGTATCTGCATTCAGCTATTTACAAGTGTCTCTCCTGTTTTTTCTCCCCATCACTGTTCTCTTGTATTGGTTTGGTACAGCATCAACATCGGGCGAGGGAGCTGAGGCACTGGCAAGTGGGGAGGCAGCGGCCCACGGATCCTCCGAGGCAGAGACAACTGACGTCCAGGAGACCAGTGGGTGGGAGGGGAGTTCCACAGGGGAGGTTACTACCACAGGAGGTAGTGACTCCGATACCTCCTCTGATGGGGGCTCCCTGGCGGTGACAGACCCTAGTGCACACACCACTACCGTGAGATCTTCTGCCACTCCCCATACCATCACCGCCCTCCCTTCTAATCCCCACCGAGTTGCCCGTGCATGCCCACCCAGAAAGGTGGGCGTCTCCTTCGCCCCAGGCACCTCCTCCCCTGCCCCAGTCAGCCCTGCTGCCCTCACAGAGGAGGCTATTCACCTCCTGAGAACCATCTCTGTAGGGAAGACAACCATTGTCAATGCTATCCAGGGGCTAGCATCAGAAGTGCAGCAGACCAATGCCTATCTGGATGGCATTCAAAGTGCCCTGTCTGCCCTACAGAGATCCCCTGGCCATTCCGTCCCCCCTCCAACCTCCTCTACCCCTTCCAGCACCCCACTCCCTTCACCCGTCCAAAGCACACAATCAGACCCGCTGACAGGCACATCAACACACAAGAAGCACACTTCAAAACACAAGCACCCCACCTCCCACCACAAGCATTCACACAGCCAACAGACACCTGCACACACAACAACTTCCACTTCCCCCAGTGTGCCCACCTCTTCCGCCTCCCTGTCTGTCCCCGCTACATCCACACCCTCATGCACTGCACCTTCACTCACTGTTACTGCTCCTCTTCCTGCACTCACCACAATAGCAGACAGCCATACATGCACCCCATACACCACACCTGCACTCACCACCTCTACTGTAGTTGACACATGCAGCACACTCACCAGACTTGCAGACACCCAACCAACATACATCCACACTAGCTGTCTGTCTTCGCCCACTGTGTCCACCCCCACCTCCCAAGACACACAAACGCACCAAGACACCCACCCATCAGACATTCACCACACTACAGCATACTGAGCAGTCACCTGCACCCACTACACTCACCCCTACACCCCACACATCCACTCCCTCTGCCTCCACTCCCACGCCCTCATCCACGCCCACCCCTATTGCTCCCAAGAAACGTTTCCTCTCCCGTGCTGACCTCTGCCAACCCACTGGCCCACCCCGTATTGTCCCCAAACGTGCCAACCTCCTTGTCCTTTCCACTCCTTCCACATCACAGCCCACCCCGGGCCACCCTTCACATTACCATGCCTCTTCCCCAGAGAAGAAGAAGGTCTGGTCAGAGCCTAGGCCATCCAGCTCCACCCAAGCCAAACAGCCCCCACCCCCTTCAGAGGAGAAGCCCACCCCCCTCCACCCTCCACAGGAAAGTCAAAGGCCCACCCCGTTGAAACTCCCCACCCCCACCACCCCCTGCCCCCCTTCCGTGAGGTGCCTGGATCCCCATATGATGCCCTGTTCTGTGGAGTACCCAGCACTTGTGGGAGTCAGGTGGGGCCCGTTGTGGCCCAAGACAATTGGGATTTTACGGACTGACCATTGGCCCTGTTTGCACTGTTTGGCTCAGTGAGCTTCTTATTATAGTTTCTGTGTGGCCTGTGTTTTGGCTGCACGCAGTTACACCCTGGTGTTTGTTTTGAATTTTAATGGGTGTGGGGCTTTTGTATGTGCTATGGTCAAGTTGCATTAGCCTTCGGTCGGGTACGTACCTCTTGGTGTGGGGTGTATGACTTGTGCTGCTGGGAAGGGTTGGGGGGGCGTTGCCTGATGGGTGGGTATGTAACTGTGCCCTTTCCTCCCTTGTGTCGTAGGTTGCGGTACTTACCGTCGTTGTCTTCATCGGCGGTCTCGGTCGTGTAGTTATATGGCAAGGAGCAGGGCCGGCATGATCTGCAGCTCTCTATCCATGGCTGCCTCTGCACGTTCTGTGGGACTCCGGTACATGGTTCCTTATATTTGGTTCATTTCGGCCTGGCTTTGTGTGGTGGTGGTTCCAGCCCCGGAACTGGCGGCGGAATGGTGGTTCATTATTTGATGGGTGGGTTGGGCCTTTCCGACGGCCTGTGGGTGGAATCTGCCGTCGGCGGCGGGACTCCTCTCCAGGCGGTGGGTGGTTCGCGGGATGCGTGTGTTTCGTTTGGATCATTATTTGGTTGTCCGGACCGCTCCTCTGTTGGCGGTTTCTACCGCAGGCGTAGCAGAACGGACCGCCATGTTTGTAATGAGGGCCTCGGTCTTCTCACAAAGCTAAGAATGGGACATTGGCTGGACATAAAGCAAGGAAGAGTTACTCTCATGGTGACTCAAGACTCACACCCAGAGTCCTCAAACCCCTTGCCACTTGAAGGAACCTCATGTGGTAAATATTTCACTGTTATGATGCCACTGCTTGAGATCTCGTATCTGCACTAATCTGGACTAGTTCTTTCAGTGTTCTCTATCGAGCCAACCTTTCTAAAAGTGTTGCAAAAACCTTTAATCATTATTTCCAGAGAGAGCACCCTGACACGTTCTTTGTTGACCACAACTGCTTTAGGAATGGTAAGAAAACTTGTCTCCTCCTTTTGTCCCACAACAACAGTCTTTGGTCAGATCAGTTTGTAAAAGAATTGGATATTACCTGCCACTTTAATACCCCTACAGTTGGGAGCTTTTGGACTCTTTCAAATTCAGGGCCTGATTTAGATCTTGCTGTGTTACCGCCAAGCAGTATCGACAGGGGACCCGAGACAATTGTCAAGTTGATGGATTCCCGCCTCCTGTATCTAAATGTTATAACTCTGGAAGCGGAGGACCTGCAAAGGATTGCTGACAGAGGGAGGTGGCGGCAGGATCCAATGGACGCAGTACAATGGCAGTGGCTATGGATTAGAAGTAAGTGACACACTCATACTGTACCTTTGCCATAGGTGTACCTCTGCACTACACAACACACCACATACACACCATCATCCATTACAACTCCAATACAACACAACCCGTGCATGCTGAAAAGACACACTTTGTCTTATATTCATGACATAACATACACACACCATTGACACTGCACCCACACTCGACACAAATACAACAACCAACATAACTACACACTCACCTACACAAACACACTCATACACATGCACAACTACACACATCACAACAGCATCCACCACACAACAACCACACTCACCTGAATGTGTCACAGGGGACCACAACATACACAACAACATCAGTACCACATGCAAGTGATACACATACAGAAACAACCACATCACCCATTCCAGCTCCCTCTACCTCAACCAGCCAATCCACACACACACATACACATATTGCCTCACACCCACAAGTCGCAGCACACATGACAGGTACAGGTCCCCTGGCATGTGCACACATGGACACAGTTGACAGGTGTGGATGCACCGTGGTTGTGGTGCCAGCATTCATATGACAATAAATACTGGCACCATAATGACAGTTGTGTAAATGTGTGATATGTGTTGTGTACCAGTGTGACCCATCCATGTCCGACCCACTTGTGTCCCCAACGTATGCATGTAAAAGTGATTAAAAAAATGTCTGTGGCATGTATATGACTGTAGTGGTCCCGACCTCCCGTACAGTACCCACCCAACGTACCCTGGCAATGTGACATTGCTACCTTTGTATCCGGCGAGAGAGGGGTTGTGTTTTCTCCGTGGGTCAGTGGCAGCAATGACAGCAGGTGTTGTCCAGTCGAATTCAAGGGTGGAAGAGGGAAACAAGGAGAGTTTTTACCATCTTTCCCCTCCAATCCACCAACTCAAACATAGAGGTAGGACAAATAAAAAATCACTCTATTACTAATCAAAAAATATTTAGTTTACAAATAAATAGTTAACAATAAAATTCAATGAATTAAAATTTGATTACTCCCATGAAGCAGCGCAGGTGAGACTCTGTTTTATTTGATGTTAAAATCCTGTGTGTAGCGCTCTTCTGCCTCTAGTGCGGCACCCAGGATACTGTGCTCCATAGGTAAACACTTATAAGCTTCAAAAGACGAGACCTATGGGCTATGCCAATGCCTATATTCTTTAGCATTCTCGTTGAATTATGTTCAATACCCAACTTCACCCTGGGCCTCCTCATAGCAGAGGGAAGAAGGGTCAAATCCATATTCTAAACTCCGCTGACTGGCTTGAACATTTCCTCATCCACTTCTTGCTTCATCCTCGAAAAGCATAATAACCACTGTGCAGCAAAGGAGACCGAAGCAATCGATCACAGATCTTTGGATCATAGATGCACTCATGTTAGCTGCAGCCTAGCTCTCCAGGTGGTCAAGATGCTTACTGTTCAGCGGAGGGAACACATGAGGGGTTAATAGACGGGCCTGCCCCAGAAACATCTACAAGTGAAAAAAATCTGCACATTGGAACTCTAAAGATCTGAACAACATTTTGAAAACTCTCAAAGCCTCCTGACAAATGCGGTATCAAGCCCCTTCTCTGGAGAACCTGGCACACTTATGAGCTGAAAGAAAGAAATATAACAATCAAAGATGTTTGAGATAGAAAAAAAGACCAAGTGAAAATGACTGCAAAATACTTAGGAGCTCACCAAGCAATAGATTGTCCCAAATCGGAGAGGGCGGCTGACACCTGCAAAGAAATGTATGGATGATGATTTTCCACAGCTGAGACAGATAGACCTCACACTGCATGAATGACAGAGTGTGGTATCCTAGGCATCCCTAGGTTTGAAACTAGGGGTGGCCAGCGAGCTCCACTCCGCTGGTGGAGCTAACTGAGTTTTTGGCACTCCACGCTTGGCTGGGAGCACCGAGTTTGTGCAAAAACTCCGCTAGCCCCTCCAGCAGAGCGGAGATCACCCGGTGCGCACTGCAGCCCAGTTATGGGCTGCACAGCACAAGCGCAGGTGGTGTTGGTGTGCACCAGAAACAGATCAAGGCCTCTCTCTACCAGCAGCCGAGGAGCAGGGGGCAGAGGGAGGCAGAGAGCCAGGCTGCTAGGAAGGTGGAGTACTATGAGGACCACCTGGAGGACCCAGGTAAGTCCTCGTTTATTTTTTTCCTTTTGTGCACACTGGTGCACAAGAGGCCTGAAACAGCAGCTGTCACCGTTACAGCCCTGGCCTGAATTCAGGCCAGTGCACAAGAGGCCTGAAATGACATCTTTCACTGCCTACGGCCCTCTCCTGAATGCACCCAATCTCTAAAGCGCTAAGCAGGGTCGGCCAGGCTAACCAGGCCCGACCCTGCTTAGCGCTTCCAAGATCGGGCACATTCAGGACTCCACGGCTCACGGAGCTCCGCCTTTGCAGAGTTCCACAGAGTATTTATTCAACTCCGCGGAATTCAGTGAACTCCGCCCATTTGGAACATGACTGACAACAGGAGGACTTACAAGTTCTGGCGCCCTCCAGGGTGTTAGCTGATGTAGTGTCTACATTTGAAAAGGAGAGGGGCTGATCCTGTGAAGCAGTGACCTCTGGTGGATGAGGCTACTAGTGATAAGCTTGAATAAACTTCATTACTCAATCTTGTCAGCACTTCTGAAGAGTAACTTTCCCACAGAGATGCAACCCTCAGCGTTACAATAAAATGGCGTTTGATGCTGCCTCCGGATTCCACCCTGGGAGGCCTGTGGATGACTGCTGCCACAAATAAACACTTCTATCGCTTCACAAACCTTGTCTCCACCCCACCCACAGAAACGAGGACCGCGTTTCCTCCTTACTAGATCAACCTACATGAATGTCTCCTTCTGCAACAGCCCAAGGGTGCTGAGAAAAGTCACGCCTCGCCCTGACCCAAGAAACAAATACATAAAGAAATGCTTGAGAGGACCCGTGGCCTGTAAAAAGGAGATGCTTCTTCCATCGCCTTTTTATTGCACGTGCGCAGCTTTGAACGTCAATTTCCAACTGTATAATATTCAGCATTCAAACCCTGTTCACTCTATGTACCTGTTTCATATTACTATGTCATTTATGTCCCTGAAAGATATTTTGCTATATGATATTGCTGGTTTTATTGCACTGTTTTGTGTGACAATGCCACCACGTAAAGCATTCTCACCTCCATGGCCTTGAGTGTGCTGCGTGAGAAGACTTATGGAGTGCACTGACGCCCAACGGCCACCAGGTGGCAGGGTAGCCACAAATGTCACAGTAAAACCTGTCCTTTAATTGTTAGGCAGGATGCAAGGTTCGTGTTCCACTGCTTGGCTCGCAAACAATAGAAAGAAGCACTAGCAATGCCAATTATTTTCTCTCTTGTGCAGTGAGAAGGATTCTACCAAGCTTCGCTAACTCCTAACACAGCCACAGCGCATCTCTGGCTAAGACTAAAAGGTGCAGGGTAGGTGAAAGCAATGCATGGATCCTGACCCCTGGACTCAGTGCCCTAGGGAGAGGAGAGCAGTCGCAGCTGGTGTTGGGACAAAGTGGCTGGGCATTTGTGGGTGTGTGATTACAACACAAAAAATAGCACTTACCTCAATGTCCACCACATTGCCACTCCTCTGGCTCCACTGCAAGCACACAATTGTCCTGAGCACCCTCGGTTTGTGCTCCAAGACAGACTGGGAACCTCTGCCTGCTGTCTCCAACCCAGCAATGCAGCTCAGGTTGGAGACAGCTCAGTGCACATGTTGGTTTGGATGTCCTGAGACCGCCGACCAAACCCACATACGCACTGGCAACAGTGCACACCACTCCCCCTCGTGCCTGTCATCCCCATTGCCCCGCCATGGACATTCCTCCACCATCACCCCTGACCACTTTACAACCTCCTCCACTATTTGGCACTTAAATAAACACCCTTAAATCACAAAACAATCTGGAGTCAGTCTGTGCTTTCGAAAATGTGTATTTGCAATAACTGTGGAAAAATGCTATATCCAATGTAATGTCAACATACCTATGTCACACAGCTCTAGTCCATGCGGAAACAAAGCAGAGGTCACACAGTGGGACCCACATCTGTGAAATTGAAAGGGAAAGTGACAACTCAGTGTCCATACACTGGGTGAAAATGACAGACAGATGAGAGGTAGAACAATTAAATCAGATGTAGCAGGCAGTGTTGTCTTCTTAACTGTGTCTCACTGGAAGTATTGTTGGATTACCGTGTTCCTGTTGTCTATGTCCTCTTCTTCTGCTTCCTCGTCTTCACTGTCCACAGGCTCCACAGCTGCCACAACACCTCCATCTGGACCATCCTCCTGCAGAAAAGGCACCTGTCGTGGCAAAGCCAAGTTGTGAAGCATACAGCAGGCCACGATGATCTGGCACACCTTCTTTGGTGAGTAGAATAGGGAACCACCTGTGATATGAAGGCACCAGAACCTGGCCATCAGGAGGCCGAAGGTCCTCTCTATAATCCTCCTAGTTCGCCTAGGGGCCTCATTGTAACGTTCCTCTGCCCTTGTCCTGGGATTCCTCACTGGGGTCAGTAGCCATGACAGGTTGGGGTAACCAGAGTCACCTGCAAATGTCGAGGGACAACTGTTAGACACACACTAACTCTTAGGGACATCCCCAGACCCAGACACCTAGTCACACTGTATTGGGTCCATGTCTTCACCTAATATGCACACACGGTGCCTCTGGAGTTGCCCCATCACATAAGGGATGCTGCTATTCCGCAGAATGTAAGCGTCATGCACTGAGCCAGTAAACTTGGCATTTACATGGGAGATGTACTGGTCAGCCAAACACACCCTCTGCACATTCATAGAATGGTAACTCTTTCGGTTTCTGTACACCTGTTCACTCCTGTGGGGGGGTACCAAGGCCACATGTGTCCCATCAATGGCACCTATGATGTTGGGGATATGTCCCAGGGCATAGAAGTCACCTTTCACTGTAGGCAAATCCTCCACCTGAGGGAAAATGATGTAGCTCCGCATGTGTTTCTGCAGGGCAGACAACACTCTGGACAACACTTTGGAAAACATAGGCTGGGACATCCCTGATGCTATGGCCACTGTTGTTTGAAAAGACCCACTTGCTAGGAAATGGAGTACTGACAGCACCTGCACTAGAGGGGGGATTCCTGTGGGATGGCGGATAGCTGACATCAGGTCTGGCTTCAACTGGGCACACAGTTCCAGGATTGTGGTACGATCAAGTCTGTAGGTGACAATTACATGTCGCTCCTCCATTGTCGACAGGTCCACCAGCGGTCTGTACACCAGAGGATGCCGCCATCTCCGCACCTGCCCCAGCGGACGTGCTCTATGGATGAGAACAGCGATCAGAGGGTCAACCAACACTGAGGTACGTAAACACAACTTATTAGGAAAATGTTTGAAAATCAACATATGGCTGTATTAGTGTTTAAGCAAGGCCTAGATATGTGTGACGCATTTAAAATGAATGCCATGTGGCCCCCTGAAATGGCGGCTGCCTGACCTATAATGTGGGACAAGGGGATATTAGGTAACTGCGCTGGTGTTGTACACCGTCGCAGTAGGCGGTCGAAGACCGCGGCGCAATCCTGCATTGGTTAACATTGGACCCTATGGGTCCCAGGAGCCAATGACGATGTACGCTGGCAGTGACGGTACGCACCACTGCAGATGTGACCGCCATTTTCTGTCTGTTCAATCACTTGATACCTGATCTTCGACAGGAGAGGACCTACACTGCAAGTGCTGCTGTGACCTCAGTCTGGAAGAGACAATGGCTCGTGTGTCTGGGGATAGGGCCCCTGCCTTCAGCACGGTGGAGTTGGAGAAATTAGTGGATGGGGTCCTCCCCCAGTACACGCTACTCTATGGTCCTCCAGACAAACAGGGGAGTACACTGTGAGCATGCTGTATGGGCAATGCCTGTTTAGGGAGCGGGAGAATGAGGCGTGCATGATACGACGGTGAGTGCATGTGCGTCATGGCAAGGGTAGGGATGCGGGCCAATGACTGTGACGATGCGGACGGTTATATCTTCTCCTTTTCCCCTGTACTATTCCTGTAGGTCAGCGCCCACCAGAAGAAGGATATTTGGCGTGCCATCGCCAAGGAAGTCCGGACCCTGGGGGTCCACCACAGATGGAGCACCCACTGGCAGAAAAGATGGGAGGACATTCGCCGCTGGAGCAAGAAGACGGCGGAGGCCCAGCTGGGGATGGCCTCCCAACGTGGGAGGGGTGCCCGTCGCACCATGACCCCCCTGATGTTCCGGATCCTGGCAGTGACGTATCCAAAGTTGGATGGGTGCTTGAGGGCATCACAGCAGCCACAAGGGGATGAGTACACTCTCATTCTGCTGATTCAGCACGCATTGTAGGTGTCTGGGTGGGGGAGGAGGGCTGTGGGTTCCCCTAGGCCAGGGCAAGTTTAGTAGGCAAGGTCCCTTCTTAAGGCAGGCCCTGTGGCACCCCACCCCGCCTGTGTTCAGAGCCAACTACACCTAGTCAGGCTCCTGTGACTTCCATGTGTGCAGCAATCAGGCATAGGCCTTGTACCCCATGTCCCTGTGATTAATTAGGGAACTCTAAGTGCACGGCGTAGTGCAGGGGGCTTCTGTGTCTGTAGTGTACGCCAACTGTAGCGGTATTGGATGCACTGAACATGTCTTTCTACTGTCCCCCCCCCCTTTTTGTGGTCTCCCTGTTCTTGTGTGCATTAGCATCATCAGGCGGAGGAGCATTGACACCGGAGCAGGAGGGAGCTGCAGCCCACATGGCCCTGGAGGGCGAGACAATGGAGTCTGAAGTCACCAGTGGGACGGAGGGCGAGGGGAGCTCCACGGCGGGGACAGGAGCTGAGACCAGCAAGACGGACTCCTCCTCTGATGGGAGCTCCCTTGCGGTGGCGGGCCCCTCTGTGCCCCTGCATCAACAGGTACAGCCGCCACCCCCCCTACCAGCACCGCCCTCCCAGCAGCCCCTCAGCATGTGCCCCGTGGCCGCTCACCCAGGAGTGTGGGCATCCCCTTCGCCCCAGGCACCTCAGTCCCTGCCCCAGTCAGCCCTGCTGCCCTCAGTGAGGTGGCCATTGACCTCCTCAGATCCCTCACTGTTGGGCAGTCTACCATTCTGAATGCCATCCAGGGTGTAGAGAGGCAGTTGCAACAGACCAATGCATACCTGGAGGGCATTCATTCTGGGCAGGCAGCCCAACAGCAAGCTTTTCAGACTCTGGCCTCAGCATGGCAGCCTGGCAGCCATTGTCCCTGTCTCTAGCCTCCCCCCTCCAACTTCCTCCACCCTGACCCAAACCCCTGTACCTCAGCCTATCCCAAGCACACCATCAGACCAGCATGCACACACCTCAACACACAAGGGAAGCTCAGGCAAACATAAGCACCACACATCCCACAGGCACTCACACAAGCATCATACACATGCAGACATACCAACAGCCACTGCCTCCACTGTGTCCCCCTCCTCCTCATCTCCCTCCCATTCCCGTCTCCACTCAAATCTGCATGCACTACATCTTCAGCCACTACCCTCATCACCAGCACACCCACCACCACACCCCGCTCACGTGCAGTTACCACCCCCACTACCATTCACACATCCCCTGTGTCCTCTCTCAGTGTGTCTGTGAGCCCACCTCTCAAGGTACACAAACGCAGCCACACATCCACCCAGCAGCCATCCACCTCCAGCCCATGCACCTTCACCCAAAGTCAGCAAACGTACACCTCCTACAACCACTTCCTCTTCCTCCACTCCCAAATCCCCTCCATCTACTCGTCCCAGTGTGTCCAAAAAACCTTTCCTGTCCAACCTTGACCTCTTCCCCTCACCTCCCCACCCCTTCAGTCTCCTAGGGCCCACCTTTCCAGGTCCCAACCCAGCACCTCAGCCACAACATCTGCGGGAACAGTGGTGCCAGTAGTAACCGGCTTCTGGAGTGCGCCAGGCAGCAGGGCAGCCAGTGTGCCAAGGAGCCAGACCACGGAGAGTCCCCCACCTCAAAAGCAGAAAAACTTGGCCCGTGCCCCGCGGGAGAGAGACAAAACATCTACCACCAAAGCCTCTCCAATGGGTACAGTTGGGAGTGTGAAGGCAGCTGCGCCACCATTCAAGGTGGGGAAGGGCACAGAAAAACAGGCAAGTCTGCGAAAACCTGCACGGCGGACAAGACACCGCCGCCACAAGCACTGCTGCCAAGGACACTGACGCCACCAGCACCGCTGAACAGGACACCGCCGCCACAAGCACCGCTGCCAAGGCCACCGCAGCCACAAGCACCGCTGAACAGGACACCGCCGCCACAAGCACTGCTGCCAAGAACACAGCCGCCACAAGCACCGCTGAACAGGACTCCGCCGCCACCAGCACCGCAGGCCAATGAGTGCCAAAGCTTCCAACGCTATTGAGGTCGCCACGAGCAGGATGAATCACTCTGGGCACAAGGCCCCCTCCAGAACCAGTGGAGATTTACATCCACTATCTCTGTCCTTGGCAAGATGAATCACTCTGGGCACAAAGCCCCCTCCAGAACCAGTGGAGATTTACATCCACTACCTCTGTTCTTGGCAGGATGAAGCACTCTGGGCACAAAGCCCCTTCCAGAACCAGTGGAGTATCACATCCACTACCTCTGTTCTTGGCAGGATGAAGCACTCTGGGCACAAAGCCCCTTCCAGAACCAGTGGAGTAAGGCATCCACTACCTCTGTCCTTGGCAGGATGAATCACTCTGGGCACAAGGCCCCCTCCAGAACCAGTGGAGTATCACATCCACTACCTCTGTCCTTGGCAGGATGAAGCACTCTGGGCACAAAGCCAACTCCAGAACCAGTGGAGACTGTTATCCACTTGAGAGACTGTGGCTTAGCAATTCCCAGGATAAAGCAGTGGGCAACCCACCCACTGGAGAGACTTGAGAGACTGTGGCTTGGCACTCCCCAGGATGGTACCGTGGGCAACCCACCCACTGGAGAGACTTGAGAGACTGTGGCTTGGCACTCCCCAGGATGGTACCGTGGGCAACCCACCCACTGTAGAGACTTGTGAGACTGCGGCTTTGCACTCCCCAGGATAAAGCAGTGGCAACCCACCCACTGTAAAGACTTGTGAGACTGTGGCTTTGCACTCCCCAGGATGGTACCGTGGGCAACCCACCCACTGTAGAGACTTGTGAGACTGTGGCTTTGCACTTCCCAGGATAAAGCAGTGGGCATGGAGCCCCCTTGTGGTTCTGGCGTCGTGCACTCATCCGACTGAGGTGTTCCCCCCTTTCCTTCCCCCTGAGGTGCCTGTTGTATTTCTATCTGATGCCCCAGCAGTGTTCTCTCCGTTTTGATCGGGTATTGAGTGTGGGCCTCGACCATGCATTTTGGGCCCAGTGGTCCACGGACTATGATGGTGGAATACCTTGGACTTGTATTCTTGGTGTATATATTTGTTTATAGTGTAAATATATATATATATATATATACATATATATATATATATATTTTTTTTTTAATACTGTATTTGAATAGATTACAAACGTTCAACTCATTTCCTTTTATCCATGCATTCTTCCAGGGGGGTTGGAGGTTGTAAATGTAATGTATCAACATGTACTTGTGTGTGTGTTGTAGTGGGTGAGGGTGGGGGTGGGAGTGTTGTATGTGTGTGTCACTCTTTTTTCCCTCCCCCCTCCCCTGTGTTGTAGGTGCAGTACTCACCGTGGTCTTCGCCGCCGTCTTTGTTGTTCCTGGTAGAGGAGCAGGAAGATAAAGGCTGGGAGTATCTGGAGCTCGGGTTCCATGACATCCTGGTTCCTCATGGAGTGTGTAGAGGTGAGCGTTTTCCCTTCCAAGTCCTGTTTCCGCCATGTTTTTGTTCGCAGTGAATCCGCCCTGGAAAAGGTGGAGGATTGGACTGTTGTAATACAGTGGGCGGAACCTTGTCTTCCGTCTGTCTGTTGGCGGTTACCACCGCGGTGTTTGTTTGTACCGCCGTGGCGGTCGGAGTGTTAAAGTGGCTGTCTATTTTGGCGGTTTCCGCCACGGTCGTGATTCCATTTTTTTTAACGCCGCTTTAACACCGGCCGCCAGGGTTGTAATGACCACCATAATGTCTTATAACTGATGAATTAATAAAGAATTGATTTGAATAAAGATTGAATTAACAGAAGATTAGAATTGTAAGTAATAGGGAATACAACTTGTTAACCCTTTACATAAGTAGTGGTTATTTCTGATTAGTATGGTTTTTATTGTAGTTCCATAAAGTGTTTATCTTGTTTATCGATGTTGGTTATTGGTTCAGTGGTCACTGCATGACTAGGATAGGTTCATTGACCTATACGCGTCCCCTTGTAAGTTTACTTACTAAGGACCAGGCCCGCTAGCAGTTTTTGGTAGTAGCTTGATGGTTAGTTTCCTTGGGAAACTAGTCATGTGATGATTATCGATTACGGTAGTAGTTTAAGTTAGGATTAGTTGTTCATATTTTTATGAGGTTTGAATTTTGTTTTTATGCAATGGCAATGGTAACAAAGATGATGTCCCCTTAAGCCCAGAAATGACTTTCCCGGATCCTGCTAGTAGAGTTAGGTATGTTCTCGGCGTGTTTTGAGATAGTGTGAAAGTGGTAGGTTGCGCTTGCACAGGCTTAAGTAAACTGCAGGTGAATCGTGATGTATGTGAGGTAAGTAGGGAGTCTGCGTACTCCAATTGAGGATTAGTAGGAGAGTGCGTACTCTGTAGTTTGAGAGTAGGGAAGTCATCAAACTTCACATGTGTGTGGCACTTTGTGCTAAAAAATTATCCACATGGTTGTTGGTGATGTACGGACCCTGCGTGGTCTAAGACTCTGGAGTATATTGACAGGTGTAGGAGACACTTGGTTATATGTTGTAATCTGTCTGGTTTAGTAGGTTGATCGGGCGTGGTCAACAAGTCAGTGTGTGGATCAATCGAGTAAGAGAAATTTTGACTGAGATTTGGCACTTCTATGTGCACCAGGACAGACCCATTGATCAGTTGAGAGTAAAATTTGCGGGTCGAATTTTCCACGAATGTGGGAGACTGAGAAAGAGGAATAGCTATTTGAGCGAAAGGGCCATTAGTGAAAATGCATAAGGTCTCTGAAGCGATTGTGTCCCTTCCTGTAGTAAACCAGCAGGTTTGTTTTAGTTGTTGGTTTTTGGTAGTGCTGGCAATAATTTGCATTAGTTGTGTGAATCAAGTTGAGGAGGACGAGCCGCAAGACTTTGTCAGCCACTGTGTGTGAGTGTGGCGTCGGAGTGTGCCGCGTTGGGATAGGTCGGTTAGTGAGAAGAACCGCGAGCGGATTGGCAGCAGTCCGTAAGAGGCAATTGGTTGAGTAAGCGGGTGAAGGGAATCTTGGGAGTAAAAGTAATTTCATTATTGAATCAAAAGTAAACAAAGAAGGCAAAATGAAGTTTTTCAAGGCATTTAAGAGTGCAATGAGGGGTGATACTTACATTAAAGTGTCAGTGGAGGAGCCGACCCCTTGGAAAATACTCCGGCTTACATTGTGATGGAGGAGCGAGGTGTAGCACCATGTTTGTGGTTGAAGCAATGGTGTAAGTTAACTGAAAACCCAGGGTCTTTAGCGTTTCCGGAGTATGGAACGTTTAATTTGAGAATTTTGGATCAATTGCGAATGTCATTGTATGATATGAAGCCATTACCAAGACCAGCACAGTTTGAAGCTTTAGTGGTTTGAGAGCTAGTGGCCAGACAGCAACAAGAGATGAAGTTCAAAAGGAGGATGAAGCGAGTAGAGAAATCTTTAGCTGAAGCTAGATGAGATTGGGAGCAGAAGAATTGGAGAGCAGTGACTCTACAGGATGTCAAATTGTTTCCTGCAATTACGGAGGGAGACGAGGCAGAGAAGGAAGATAGTGCTAAAGAGGATGAGAGTGCAGGAAGAAAGAAAAAAAGAAAGTCTTATGTGGATGATGACGATTCTGATGTTGAAGATCTCATTACGCAGCTGTTAAGAGATCGACCTTCACCTTTAACGACCTATTCAGGGGGTCCAGGCACTAGTACCACTGCCATTACATCTTCTCTGGCACAAGCCCAGGGAGCTGAGGGACAAATATCAGGGGTAGTACAGAGTACACCTAATGCAGGAACTACTACAGTAGTCCAAGCGCAGGTACAACCACCTTCGGTGCAGAGAATTTATCCAGATGTTCCAGTTGTGAGACAGTCTCAAGCATAATGGTACAGAGGGAGCAAGTGCTTCCAAAGCCAATGCTGGTTCAGACAGACCCGTCACCAATGTTATTGCCTGCAGCACAAGCGCAGGGTTTGCCGAAGTTTACACCACTGACAGGAACGCAATCAGATATTACACCAGTCATGAATCAGGCAATGGGAGTAACATTCCCGCAAGGTGCAAGTGTTAGGGCAGCTCCAGATATCACTACCAATAACTGTTGGTCCAGCGGTACCCTTATTTGCACAGAAGAAATCAGACGCAGGAGAACAGAATGAAATGTCACAGAGTCTCGTGAGGAGGGGAGTGAGTGATCCCATGCAGATGATGTTGTCTGCAGGACAAACTTTCAATGGATCTAGACCTTTAATGGATCTTAGTCCACTTGTAGCGCTTCCAGATGCAGTGAATGGCCCGAATGCGAGTCAGAGTTTGAAACTTTTGACCCCGCAAACTTCAGGTGCAGTGGTGCAACAGCTACAAGTGTCAAATGCGAGTAATATTTCATTACAGGGATTGTCAGCTCAGCAGTTGAGTGAGTGGTTAGATACTTTAAATACACCTTGAAATGCATCTAAGGGCGAAGATCAGATAAATTGTGTGAGGTTGAATATAGAGGCAACTGAATTAGTTGAGGGAACAATGGGTGCGAACAGATTGGAATCTTACACCGAAGAAGAGCTGAGGTACTTATGCCCAAAGATTACAAGAGAAGTGAGTAAAATACATCAGAAATTGGCAGAATTAGCCGAGAAGCATGATATTGAGAAAACAAAGCATTTGAAACGCAGTTACAGATTAGATTTCAAGACAAAGGATTTTGAACACATGAGATCAGCAGGAATGAAGGCACACTTGAGAGAATTGCTGCAGAGTGCGCAGATTTGGGGAGCATGAGAGAAGTGGGAAGGTAGATGGACAAAGAAAAAAGATAAACAAAAACGGGATTCACAAGAAGGGTATGAAGGTGTCGACAAGGGAGAATCAGTTAAGATACTTCCAATGAGAGAAATTCCAGGAGGGCAGTTTGTTGATATTCCATGGCACAGGAGTGATATATTGTCATTTACAAATGATTATCCAAAATTGAGAGAGAAGCCGGTTGTGTGGTATCAACAGACAGAGAGATTTGTGAAGCTTTTCAAATGTTTGTGGGAAGACTTGAACACGCTACTGGAGATAGTAGCAGACTTGTGGCTTGAGTGTAAGAGAGCAGTAGACTGGCTGACAAGTGAACCAGAAAGAGATAAGGTAACAGGTGCAACTTCACCCGAGGTAATGACAAATTATTAAAAGGAGAGATTGAGTTTCTGACGACAAGGATTTCTCCCAAAAACATTGATTGACAGCAGATTGATAGAACAGTTCAAGAGTCTAAAGAGTCAATACATACCTACTATGAAAGCTTGTTGAAAGTATTTAAGGAGTACAGTGGTAAGGAAGCAATTGAGCTGAAGGACATGTTGCATTTTGTGTTCAGATTTGTCGAAGGTTTGAGACCAGAAGTAGGGCAGATGATTAAGAATCACTTGATTTGCTGGCAGGCGAAACCAATTGATGAGTTGTTGCAGTATGCAAAATACTGTTGCGATGAGATTGAATTGAAACAGAAAAAGTTGAAAGAAAAAGCAATGGTGATGCAAATAAAAGCAGCTCAACCAGGAGTGCAGGGAGCTATAGTACCGCCTCTGCCGCTGTAGCAGAGAGCTGTTATGTTTCAGCCTCAAGTGAGAGGTAGAGGGCGTGGAGTTGACATGATGCATGGTCGGACTTAGGGACTGCGGTTGTCCAGAATGGCATGCAGGGAATGAAAAAGATGTTACTGTGTCATTTGAGTGGAAACGTGGGACACTGGAAGTGGGAGTGTCCATTGATGGCGCAGGATGGTGTTGTTCAGCAAGGTGACGTCAGTACATTTCAAACTATGAAGTTCCCAAGAATGAATAGATTCATTCCTAATGTTCATAATGGAGGACAGAATTTCTTTTCAGTGCAGCAAATGCAGGTGGCATGCGCACAATTTACTCAATTACAACCAGTACAGCAGCAGGTGCCCATGGTACCTAGACAGCAAATGCAGATACTTCAAGCCCCGATGGAGCAGCAACAGGTGATGCTTACTCAGCAGGTCACAGGTCAAAGACAAGACAATAGTAATAACACTGCATCAGCTTCCATTTTACAGTAAGGATGAAATAAACGAAGAATGGATGAGTGACAGTTCGGATGAAGGAGCTTGTTTGCTTGCTGCTTCCCTAGAAGTAGGTCAGAGAGGACCTTTTGTGATAGAGAAAGTGATGGGCTACAAGGTCTCATTCTTAGTGGATAAAGGAGCTATGAGCTCTACAGTAAGAAGCATAGAAGTCCCGAATTTACCTCTTTCAGGCAGGACAGTTCAAGTTGTGGGTGTGGAGAATACTGTTGACCAACCCAATCACAGAGCCAGTGCAGGATGAAATTGTAAATTACCAAGGATTGCATAGATTTATGTTGTGCAATTCAAGTCCCGTATCCCTATTGGGAAGAGACTTAGGGGGTCATTCTTACCCCGGCGGGCGGCGGGAGCCGCCCGCCTGGAGGGAACCGCCAGAATACCGCTGCGCGGTCAAAAGACCGCCGCGGTTATTCTGGGTTTCCCACTGGGCTGGCGGGCGACCGCCAAAAGGCCGCCCGCCAGCCCAGTGGGAAACACCCCTCCATGAGGATGCCGGCTCCGAATGGAGCCGGCGGAGTGGAGAATGTGCGACGGGTGCAGTAGCACCCGTCGCGAATTTCACTGTCTGCTGAGCAGACACTGAAATTCAAAGTGGGGCCCTCTTACGGGGGCCCCTGCAGTGCCCATGCCATTGGCATGGGCACTGCAGGGGCCCCCAGGGGCCCCACGACACCCCTCACCGCCATCCTGTTCCTGGCGGGCGGAACCGCCAGGAACAGGATGGCGGTGAGGGGGTCGGAATCCCCAAGGCGGCGCAGCAAGCTGCGCCGCCATGGCGGATTCCCATGGGCAGCGGAAAGTCGGCGGTACACCGCCGACTTTCCGTTTCTGGCCGCGGCTGTACCGCCGCGGTCAGAATGCCCGGCGGAGCACCGCCAGCCTGTTGGCGGTGCTACCGCCGACCCCGGCGGTCCTTGACCGCCGGGGTCAGAATGACCCCCTTACTGTGTAAGACAAAATGTTCCATTAATTGTTCAGACACTGGGATAGAAGTCCAGACAAATAGTGATGATGAAGAAGAACAGGCAACTGAAATGATGGTTAACAATGCCTATGGAGAATACCCATTGATTGACATTTTCCCAATGTTTACTGTGAAAGAATTGCATGCAGACTTGCAAGGAACAGTAAAGGAAGAGGTCTGGGATTTGACAGGGAAAGAAGTAGGTTTGATTAAGGGAGTGGAGCTGATTAAGATCACTCTGAAGCCCAATGTAGCGTTCCCGCAGCTACCACAGTATAACATACCACAAGATGTTTTAATGAAAGTGGCACAAATAATTGGAGACTTTTTAAAACAAGGAGTTTTGAAAGAAGTGTTAAGCAGCCCATGTAATTCACTGATAATGAGTTTGAAAAAGCCATGTGGGAAAGTGCGTGTTGTGCAAGACTTGCGAAAAGTGAATGACATGGTGGTTAAATGTTGTTCGGTAGTGCCCAATCTAGCAGTGATACTGTTTCAGATTCCTTGCGATGCAGAGTGGTTCACAGTGGTAGATCTGTCACAAACTTTCTTTTCTGTGCCTTTTCATGAGGATAGTCAGTTTCTTTTTAGTTTCAAATTCCTAGACAGAGTCTACAGCTGGTGCAGGCTTCCGCAAGGGTATATGGAGTCACCATCACTGTTTAATCAGATCTTGAAAAATAACCTGGAGTCATTAGAATTACCATACCAATCAACTCTAGTGCAATACATTGATGATTTGCTGATCGCATCCAGAACAAGGGATGAGTGTAAGTACGACTGCCCTGTTGAATCATTTGAGAGAATTTGGACATAAGGTTTCACCTGTGAGATTGCAGTATTGTCAGAAATCAGTAAAATACCTGGAACACCAGATTGAAAAGGGACTGAGGAGAATCTCCAGGGAGAGAATTACTATGATTCTGCAGAGAAGCCCCCAACTTCACAGAGGGATGTCAGAATGTTTCTGAGAAGGGTGGGGTACTGCAGACAATGGATTCCAAATGTTGCTGAAATTGCTAAACCTTTGCAGCAGTTGACACATAAGGAAGTTACAGATCCCATTACCTTAGATGAAGATCAGATGAAAGCATTCACTGAATTGAGAGAGAGTTTGTGCAAAGCTCCAGCACTGGGAATGCCTGATTACACAAAGCCTTTCACATTGTTTTGTCATGAACGTGATGCTTGTCCTTTGTCTGTCTTGACACAGGTCCATGGAGGTACTTATCGCCTAGTAGCCTATTTTTCAGCTACCTTGGACCCGGTCGCAGAAGCTTTACCAGGTTGTCTGCAACCAGTAGCCGCAGATGGTCAAAGTCTTTCCCAATGTGAGGGGGTAGTCATGGGATACCCTTTGACGGTAATGGTATCACACTGTTGAGATTTTACTGACAAGAACAAAAAAACAATATTTGACAGGTGCAAGACTGACAAGGTATGAGACGAGCATATTGGGTGCTCCAAATGTAACATTGAAAAGATGTACAGTGTTGAATCCAGCGACTTTGCTTCCAAGTGACACAGTTGAAATTGAAAAAGAGGAAGATATTGAGCATGATTGACTTGTGGAAACTGAGCTGTATACAAAACCAAGACCTGATACTAGAGACACGCGTATAGAAGAAAATGACCAAATTGTCTTTGTTGATGGTTTGTGTCTCAGAGATGGAGCAGGCACACTGACAGCAGGACATGCTGTGTGCACAATTACAGGCACATTAGAAGCTTCATGGCTTCCAGGTGTATATTCTGCATAAGTAGCAGAATTAGTAGCTCTCACTAGAGCATGCTATGTTTCTGCAAGATTAAGAGTTACAATTTATACTGATAGTCAATATGGATTTGGAATTGTTCATGATTTTGGTCAGTTGTGGTCGCAGCGAGGTTTTATGACCTCTACTGGAACCCCAGTGGGAAATGGTGACCGAATAAAAGAGTTGTTGTACGCAATTCAGTTACCTGAAGAAATTTCTGTGGTAAAATGCAGTGCACACCAAAAGACACAGGATTACATTTCATTGGGAAATGGATATGCGGATCAAGTCGCAAGGTTTTGTGCTTTGAACTGTATATTGTTTAAAGACAAGTGGGAACTAATGCCCGAAGAAGAAAAAACTGTGCAAGTTTTGCTTTGAAAATAATTGATAAACTAGAAGAATTGAAAACATTGCAGGAAAATGCAGACAAGGAAGAGAAAAAGCTTTGGGTAAAGTTCAAGTGTGTTCAAAGACCTGATGAGATTTGGGTTTCTGAGGAGTGCCAGGTGGTGCTGCCAATCAGTTTGTTGAGTCAGATGGACAGGTATTACCATGGCCAAGCACATATTGGAAGAGATGCCATGGTTAGATTGTTTAAGGTTGATTGGTTCAATCCAAAATTCAGACAAGCAGCAGAGGCAGTATGTCATTGTTGTGGAATCTGTCAGCAAATAAATGTGGGAAAAGGGTCAGTGGTGAATTTGAGTCACATTGGAAGAGCAGGAGGACCATTCAGCAGAATGCAGTTGGATTTCATTGAGATGCCTGAATGTGGTGGATTGAAGTACGTGTTGGTGATTGTGTGTGTCTTTAGTCATTGGATTAAAGCATATCCCACACAAAGGAATGATAGTCTCACCGTAGTAAAGCTGTTGCTTAGAGAGTTAATGCCATGGTTCAGATTTCCGATCTCTATAGAATCAGATAGGGGAACACACTTCAATAACGAAGTGATTAAACTCTTTTGTGCAGCATTAAACATTGAGCAGAGGTTGCATTGCAGTTACCATCCAGAAGCATCAGGACTTGTAGAGCAAATGAAGGGTACACTGAAATCAAGAATTGCCAAAATGTGTGCAGTGACAAATCTGAAATGGCCAGATGCATTACCTTTGGTGTTGATGCCAATGCAAAATATTCCTGACAGGAAGACAGGACTGTCACCCCATGAGATTCTCATGGGCAGAGCAATGAGGTTGCCAGCAATTCCAGCTAATGCGCTTGTCAATATTACAGATGATATGGTGTTGGACTACTGCAAGGGTCTGGCTGATGTGGATCAATCGTTCTCTCAGCAGGTGCAGGCTGTTACCCTGCCACCCATCCATGACCCAGGTCACAATCGGAGAGCTGGAGATTGGGTCATCATCAAAAAGCATGTTCGAAAGACTTGTTTAGAGCCACATTGGAAGGGTCCATACCAGGAGATGCCGACAACTACGACAGTTGTGAAGTGTGCAGGACTGCCGAATTGGATACACGCAAGCCATACAAAGAGAGTGCTGAGTCCGCAAGAACATGAAGAAGTATTGTTGAGAGCACCAACAGCAGCGAAGCAGGTGGCTGTACCTGAGCCGGAACAAGAGCAGATTGAGCCTGAGATTGATCCTGAACTGGTGGAAGATGGATCGATCACCCCTGAAAGAGACGGAAGTGAAGAATTATGGGTGGTGAGCAAGAGTCTAACAACTCAACGGATACAGACGGAGAACCTAGCACAGCAGGGGTTCTCCCAGAAGCAGAGGGTGCTGAAAAACAAGCAGAGCATGTGCCAGATCAAGAGGGTGAAAGAGTTGAGACGGATCAAAGTCAAAGTGGTCCGACTCCTCCTGAACCCGTTGCAGGTCGATCAATAGAAAACACCATAGAAAGAGGAAAAGAGAAGAGTCCGATTCTGAAAAGAATATTGACAGAAGGAACAAGAAAAGGAGACAATTGGCCTGAATCACAATTTGGAAAGAAGAAAGAATTGGTTATCAATGAACCAATAGAGGAAGAAGGGGATGCTATGAGAAAAGATGAATTAAGTGAAGGAGAATTAGGAGGAGAACGAACGTTGAAAAGAAAGAGAGTAGCAAGTCGAAGATACGCAGGTCCTGAGTGGGCATATGCGGCAACAAGTGAATGGCAAAACGAGTTCATGTCCTTTTGCTTTGACAGAGAAGTTCTGAATCAGTACTTTGATGCAACCTGAAGGGAATCAATAGACTGAGATGTTGAGCTGATATGAAGAAAAATCTAAAAAGAAACCGTGAAAAAAACGGAAAAGACATTGATAACCTGATATGACATTTGAAAACTTGGATGTGACAAGCTGCTAACCGATTTTTGACAAAGGAGAAAAGGATTCCTGTGTGAGGAACTGAACTGTGAGGTAGAAATATTTTTATTTTTATTCATTTTTTTGATTTTTTGATTTGTTTCCTGTTGCATCTTATCTAAGAGTTGATTCTACTTTCTGATTCTTTACAGATCATGGCTGAATTAAAAAATTACATTAGAAATATTAGATATTGTAGGTATTTGAGTGTTGGAGTGGCAATTATGTGTGGAATAATGTTCATAATAATGATTGTGGGTATGTCTGTTCATGAAATGAAGGAGGATACTATTGCTTCTGTTCCTGAAACTACTACACTAACAGCTTTAGAGAAGTTTAAGTTAGATGAAAAATACTTGCATGATTATACTAATGCACAAGGAGAGCTTTCTTCTAATGTGTTTTATCGGTTGTTGAGTGAGCATGTGGAGACGATGGATGCAAGGAATTGTCTTGTGTGTACGAAATAGCTAGAGAGCATGATATAGTATTAGTTAGGGGATTCTTTGAGCCAACACTAACATTTGGAACTGCTTACGTGCATCAAAACAATGTAACTTGCTTATTAAAACCATACGAAAAGAGCTTTATAGGGCAAACTAATGACAGAAGGAAGGCATTGAAGGAGAGTCTAGAGAAGGGGTTGGAGAAAAGGACTTATAAGAATGATTATGCTTACACTGCTATTAAAATGCAAGGGAAACTAGCTTCAGATGCATTACATGTAGGGAAGCTTTGCATACATAGGCCGAAATCATGCACTGACACCTTATTTGTGGGAACGAGTGAATGTAGGCATGTGTTCTTGTTTCAGAGTAAATGGACTTTTATGCTGAATGGTCAGGACCCTGTGATTCCTGGAATCTACAATATTTGTGGACTTAATGCTTATTACCGTCTTCCTAGAGGATGGTACGGGACATGTTATTTGGGGATAGTTTTCCCTAAAACCTATCAGATAGATGATTTAAAGAAAATTCCGAAAGTGACTGAGTTACATCATGAGCAACAGAGGAGGGAAACCTCTTCTGCAATTGTGGGAGATATTTTTGGTGCAGTAATTCCTTCTGTAGGAATTATTCTGAATGCAATTAAAATACGAAGGTTGTCTACTACCAGGGGTTTGGGAAAAAATTGGAGATGGATTTGCCTCTGTGGGAAATTGGTTTAGTCAAATTTGGAATGGGGTATTGTGGAAAATTGTCCAGGGAATATTAATTGTGCTTTTTTCCATATTAGGATTATGGGGAACATGCAAATTGTGGCAAAAGATAAAATTAAGGAAATCTAAAAATGATTAGAGATGGGCAGAACCACCTAGGAGATGAATTTATAAGGAAAACTCAAGAAGAAGGCAAAATACATCTGAGACAGAATTATAAAGTGTTGACAAGAAGGGTGTGATGACATATTTAGTTATCAGAGGAGGGACTTTTGGAGCAGATATGTTAATTACGAAATTTAATAATGACATATGTCTGTATACTAATGAGAAAAATGCATTGAGAAATTAATAATGGAAAATAATGTGTATGTTTAGAAATGTGCCCTCGGGGAGTGATCACCACATGTACTAAAGTGACTAAAATATGTGAAGTAATTATAAATATATGAGAAAAATGTACTAATATGTCATAATGAGATGTATAATCTATGTTTTGTATTAATTCAATAGTTTTAAGTTAGCCATACCAGAGGCCTAGTTTCACTGGGCCTTGCTCGACCTGAGCATGGAGAATTCGAACGCCTTGCAAAGGACTGGTAACTGGAGACAGAGACCTTGAACCGCTCAGAGTTCAAGTCACTTAGCTAGAACATTCTGCAATGTACCGACGGACAAGAGATGGTGAAGACAATTTGAAACTATTACGTGTAGTGTAGGCTAAATGTGCTTTCTCAGGACTTGAACAAGGGAAGCACTGACTAGAGAACCATGTGCAACAATTTTGATACCTGAAGAGCCGGATGATGTCCTCATCACAAAAAGAACCAACCAGCATTTTGTGAAATATAAGAATATGATTTGGTAAATAAAAACTATAGGTTAGAGTCATATCTTCCATCCGATTGGCCAATTAGTAATTAGTGGGATGGATTGGGAGACCCTAATAAAAAGTCACGACAAGGGGTGAGGAATCAGAACTGCGAGGAGAAAGTTGATGTCGTCAGGAGACGCTGTCCGAGGTGCTGATATTGGGTCATACTCTGTGAGCCTGATTTGTAGCTGACTATTGATGACCTGAAGATGAAGACTGACTTTTGCTGATCCATTTTGGATAGGTAGCTATGAGAATGTGACTGACAATTTTGTGCCTTTTCTTCTGGGTACCAACTGCGCTGTTTTATAGCGATTCACACTTAAGTAGATTTTTTCAAATTAATGTTTTCTCTAAATAGTTTTTGCATGAAGACCCCCATACTAATGCTAATCTTGGATAGGTAGGTTGTTAGGGGTGACATTGACGGTGACAAATACCGACGAACTTAATTTCTGAATTACATTATTAATGCTGATATTCATAGCTTATGGTGTTGCTTTGCTGCATATGTTTTCTTCAAGATATAGGCCCTCATTATGAACACCGCGGTTTACACCGCCAGGTTCATGCTGGCGGTGTTTCCAGTGATCGCCAGCTCCCCCAGAACCCTGCCGGCTGTATAATGAACATTCCTCTGGGCCAGCATGCGGAAACATTGTTTCTGCCCACCGGCCCAGAAGAATGCCTGGCCAGGACATTGCCGGCGGCTCCATGTCTCTGTGCAGCGGGTGCAGCTGCACCCATCGCACAGATCACTGCCCGTAAATCGGGCAGTGACCTGCGCAATGGGGCACTGCACAGGGGCCCCTGCACTGCCCATGCCAAGTGCATTGGCAGCGCAGGGGCCCCGTTGCACCCCTTCCACCAACATTTCCCTGGCAGGGAAACCCGCCAGGGAAAGGCTGGAGGTAAAGGGATCATTATCCGAGGGGCAGCAGCGCTGTCCTGTTGGATAATGATGCCGTCCACCGCCAGGCTGCCTGACAGAGGCAGTCTGACGGTGGGTGAGGGCCGCCTATGACGGCCCTCCATGGCTTCATGGATTTAACACCACCACCGGCATGGCGGCCCACACCGCCACGTTCATCATGAGGGCCATAATGTCTTATAACTGATGAATTAATAAAAAATTGATTTGAATAAAGATTGAATTAACAGAAGATTAGAATTGTAAGTAATAGGGAATACAACTTGTTTACCCTTTTCATGAGTAGTGGTTATTTCTGATTAGTATGGTTTTTATTGTGGTTCCATAAAGTGTTTATCTTGTTTATCGATGCTGGTTATTGGTTCAGTGGTCACTGCATGACTAGGATACTCCATGCGATTCAAAAGGTTCATCTACCTATACGCATCCCTTTGTAAGTTTACTTACTAAGGACTGGGCGCGCTGGCAGAGTAACCCCTCTGCCAAACTCTAAATCTGGCCCTGTGTCTTGTAATTTATAAAAGTTAGGGGGAACCTTGGGGAAAAAAGAAGGGCTCAGCCTCACAACACATTTATCTTGAAAGAAACACAGAAATGAATGAACACACAGAAGACCACCTAATTCCAGAATTCTTCAGCCAGAACAAGTACTAAGCCGAAAGAAAGCGTTATAAGACTGACATTTCCAATCTACTGTCTCCAAAGGTTCAAATGGAGACCTTTGAAGGACCCTGAGAAAGAAAGGACGGTAGGAGTAAGGGAAATAAAGGAAAACCCTCTTTGGTAGTCTAGAGAACAGAAGCTAAATCTCCTACTTCAGGTTTCATAAACTCTTGGATCACAGTCCACTGATGACCCCAGGTGAAAACTGTCAGACCCAAAACAAATCCATTCCTTATGTGGGTCTGTAGCTTGCCTCCTCCGCACTCCACTAGAAAAATCTTTTCCACCGACATGTCGAACCCGACCCTGATGAATTGAATTATCTTTGATGAGATGGAGTTTGATTTCTCTATTTTCAATGGGACACCCAAACAGACCATTATCTCAGAAGTCTTCTGAAGCCTTAGAAAAAGAAACAGAGGAAATAAGTCAGTCTTTTAGATACAGAAATAAATATTTGAAAGCCCTGAAAATTAATTTTACCAATGACTGGAGCTCCAATTTCATGAAGGTTCTTGACGCCAAGGTAAGGCCAAATGGCCATACTTGGAACTGGATGTGATTGTTCTGAACACAGAACCAAAGAAACGTCTGAGAATGTTTGTGAATTGGGATCTGGATGTAAGCATCCTTTAGGTTTGCTGAAGTCAAATAGTTGTTGTTCTTCAAGAGAAGTATCACTAAATCCCAGGTCAGAATCTTTAACCTTTGGTAGGGAATACAAATGGTCACATCTTTGAGGTCCACAACAGGCCTGAAAGCTCTGGACAATTTCTGAACCAAGAAGATTATTTAATAGAAGGCTTTCTCTCCCTCTCTTCCTCCAGAACTGGATTGATAGTTGCTATGATGAGAAGTTCTATGATGTCCTGTAAGAGAACTGTCTGGCACAGAGGATCTCTCTGCAAAGGAGTTTGACAAAAAAGGTCTGAGAAATGGTTGGGAGAATCCACTTGATAGTCACTCTGAATCACTTCTACCCACTTGTCTGTCCGATTTATCTGCTATCTCCTGCTGCCAGATTTTTTAGAAGAATTTCAACTGGCCTCTGACGTGAGGAGGAGCCGGACACTGTTAGCCATGCTTCTGGTGATTGTGGCAGAGTGACAACAGAGACAGACTGGAAGAGGGAATTATCACCTCCAGAGGGCCCCAGGCCACAGCCCCTGCCTCGAAAGGGCTGTATAGTCTCAGATGTAGAGGCTGTACCAAACGCTCTTCTGAATCCAAAAGCTCTTCTTCTAGATGTCCACCTGACGGGGTTCAAAGACTCCCTGTCTTCTGGAAACCTTTAAACCATCTCCTCCAGCTGTTGACCAGAGAGCTTGGTATAGGATAATAGAAGACGTCCCCAGTTTGACTTCCAAAGATGTCTTCTCACCCTGATCAAAGATCTGGAAGAAGCTGCTCCAGTCCATGGGGCATCAAAACAAACATGAACAAGGAAACTAACCTGCTGCTCCACGACTGACCGAGTAGCCACCACATCGACTACCTGCTACGTTTGATCCACTAGAGACATAAAATACTTCAGAGGGGACTAAATAGCATAGCTGGCCTACACAATTTGTTGTTATTAAAAAGTCTGAAGGTCCATGAACACTCTTAACGGCTGCTATGATTTTCGTATCCACTGATCCCTTTGGTGGACAGTCCAAGCCATCAGCATGTCCACCTTAACCCCCGGAGCGAACTCATCTGCAAACTTACTCAAAGGGTAAAATTCTGCAAGAAATCCAGGGAAGGTTTGTTCTCCATGTTCATCCATTCATGCATTGTGACTTTTCGTGCAGACTAATGAAATGAAGGCTCTTTACTGTGACAAAGTCCTCTTCAGGCAGTTCTGGTGACAAAATTACACCTAAGTTGTCTCTTGCATGCTGAATAACTTCAATTAACTCTAGGCTTTGTACAAAACACCAATAAATGCATTCCTCCTCGTCCTCTCACCCAGTATCTGCCACAGGAATCACAACTCTGCTGGAAGGACTTTTCTCTGGTCACAAAAGCTGCTTCCACAGATGATTGAGTCATCAGCTGTATTCACTCAATGGTGACACTTTCCCCAGGGGCAGGCTCTGCTACTGCCTCATTGACATCAGAATCCAAATGTCTCTTTTTAGTTTTGGCTTTCCAACCATTATGGACAATGCCTTAATTGCAATCCTAATGTCTCCACTCATAGACTGAAATTGATCTGCAATACGTATCACAAGCTCTTACAGCTCTATGGCCATATTTAGAAGCTGTTTTGCATTCTGAAGCACACATAGAAGGTGGAAAAAGCCTCTCAGGATTGCAATCCTGAATGCACAGCAGACACCCTTGCACTAGGGTTTGCCAACATGCGAGGGCGCTAGGCTGCCAAAAGAGCTCCAGTACAGGGGAAGAGCAGGAATGCACTGTGTTAGATAAATACAGCACATCCCTGTCCTTTCACTGTGACACAGGGCAGCACACCAAAGTGACTTGCTGCCGGGTGCCACAAAGCCCATAAATATGGGACACAGTGTTTAAAAAGATCTGGTTGACGACATCACCCAGCTGGAAGCATTGTAAGGCAACCAGAACCTGATGATTTGTGAACTCTCTGTAGCTCACTCTCCCATACAACATTCTGGAGCTCATTCTCCCATATAACATTCTGGTGCTCAATCTCCCATATAACATTATGGAACTCACTCTTCCATGTAACATTCTGGAGCTTTCTCTTCCATGTAACATTCTAGCACTCATTCTCCCATATAACATTATGGAGTTCACTCTTTCATGTAACATTCTGGAGCTTACTCTCCCATATAACATTCTGACACTCACTCTCCCATGTAAACTTCTGGCGCTCACTCCCCCATATTATGTTATGGAACTCACTTTTACATGCAAAATTCTAGAGCTCACGCTCCCATATAACCCTCTGGTGCTCATTCTCCCATATAACATTCTGGAGCTCACTCTCCCATGTAACATTCTGGCACTCACTCTGCCATGTAAAATTCTGGAGCTCACTCTCTCATATAACCTTATGGAGTTCACGCTTCCATGTAACATTCTGGAGCTCACTGTCCCATGTAACATTCTGGCGCTCACTCTCCCATGTAAAATTCTGGAGCTCATGGAACTCACTCTTCCATGTAACATTCTGGAGCTCACTCTTCCATGTAACAATCTAGAACTCACTCTCCCTTATAACATTATGGAGTTCAATCTTCCATGTAACATTCTGGAGCTCACTCTCCCATATAACATTCTGGCACTCACTCTTCCATGTAAAATTCTGCAGCTCACTCTCCCATATAACCTTCTGGTGCTCACTCCCCCATGTAACATTCTGGAGCTCACTCTCCATTATAACATTCTGCTTCTCACTCTTCCATGTAACATTCTGGAGCTCACTCTCCAATATAACGTTATGGATTTTACTCTTCCATGTAAAATTCTGGAGCTCACAATTTTTTTTTGTTTTTTTTTTTGCTCTGAGCAATTATTTAAAACTCTGTTTTCCGGATATGGAGTAGAAATGTGATGAATTCTTTTCCATGAAATGTCACGAAATTCCATTAAGTGTTTTTCAGCATAAAAAAATTATGCTTTCAGTGTGGTGTGATTTTTTGTTGCAAGTAGGCAAACAACTTGCATAAAAACTCTCCCGAGACACCTGCAGAAGACTAATTCGACCAAGACACATGTCTCAGCGAGATACTTTCTGCACAAATAAGTCTTCTACTGGTGTCTTGTAAGACTTTTATGCACTTGCTTGAAAAAGGTACACAAAACTACACAATACAAAGGGCTTAATTTATAGGAATCTGCTGCACCGGCTCCGATGCGTCAGATTTCTTGAGCTGTCCTATGACCCCGTTATGACGCCATGGATGTGCTGTATTTACAATACATTGCTCCATGGTGCATGTTTTCAGAGATGCGTCAGAAATTCTGATGTATCTGTGGTGCTTAATTTGCACATTGCTGGACTAGCGTAAAAAAATGACACTACTCCAGAAATGCCAGGAGGACCCCAATGAGAAAAGCCCTCAATCAATTTTATGCCTACTCTGAGCAGGCGGTAAAATTCTGATACAGTGAAGTCGCAGAATGACGCAGTGAAATGTGAATTTCACTGCATCAGTTCTTTGTGACTTTTTCTGTGGGAACACATACCTTGCATACATTATACCTGTGTACGTATATTGTGACGCAGGGCTTTGCAAACTGACGCATTGGGCCCAATGCATCAGTTTGTAAATTGTGAGCAGTGTAGAGCACTGTTTGTGCTACCGCTACACCCCCAAAAAATGACACAACGGTGGCACAAGGGACTTGTAAATGCGGCACAAAATACTGAGAAGTGTTAATTTTGTGTGACACTCGACCTCACATTGGGGGCATTGAGGTGAACTTGTCGAATGCACATATTATGACATTACAGAGAACATGTGGTTCTTTTATAGTAACAATTATTGTTGTAAATTAGATCTTAACTGCAAGATTCACAGCCAGGGATTTATGTTGGTTCAATTGGAGGCCTAATAGAATGCATCATCGTCTGGACTCTACAACGGTGGGCGCATGGTTTTGAGAAAAGTGCCTTTTGCCAGCTCTAAAGTGCTGAAGCCGCAGTGAGCGCTGCCCCCGAGGGACAGCCCCCCCCCCCCCCCCTTGCAGAGAGGGTTCATTTGAGTCTACGGTACCTGTCACGGGGCTGATGCACTGTGAGCGATGGCGTCTGGGCTCAATTCAAGTGAATGAGGAGAAAAGAGAGACTTGAGCGCCACCTAATGGATACATTAAATATTTAGTGAAGCAGGTCACTGAGTGCACCTCCTGACAGCTTCTTTGCCTTTGTGCCCGAGTCCATAAAATGGTGCGAGCTCAGAAACAAGGTGAGCCAGCACTATCTGTCCCACAGAAGGGGCTGCAGAAGCCTCTATAATATCAAGGTTGCCCCGGGGTGCCCAAAGTGGGCGCACATGCCTATCGCCCCCAGGGCATTTTCTATAACATGACCCCTGAAGTTTGAAAGGAAAGCCTGCAGGAGATCATTTTAAAAAAATATTTTTTTTTATTATACATTTTCAGAAGAGACATTTTCATCTGAACCCCTCCTCCTCCCCAGGAGGATAACATTTTGTGGTAACACACCAAAAAATGTAAATACCTGTAAATGAACTGTAAACATTCAGCAGTTATTAAAGCAAGAATGAAACACGTTTTTTTAAATTCTGAAGTGTGATGAAAACAAAGATTTTAATACAAGCGTAACAACTCAAGAGGCTTCATATGGTGATGCGCAAAATGATAAAAATTCACTGTAAACTTCTTTCGTCACATCTTCATTTGTGTGCAATATGGTTTTACAGTAAATCTGTAGTCCCTGCAAGTTCAGTGGCCATTTCAAAGGAACATGTGCTTCCTGTGGGCGACACAACTCTCCCCCACGATGCGTTAGTTGTAGTAAATGTTGCACGCCTCGTGCCTTTTATAGCTGGGTGGGTCCCAAAGGTTTGTCGCTCTAAACATTGAGTCGTGGTCCTGAAAAGCTTGGGGCGCACTGGACCGGGGAAGTAATGCTGGGGGCGTTGGGGGCAGGAATGCACCTTCTGCCAGCTCTAAAGTGCTGAACCCGCAGTGAGCGCTGCCCCCCAGGGACGGGCCCCGATGCAGAGAGGGTTCATCTCAGTCTACTGTATGTCACTCGGACTGATCCAATGTGAGTGATGGATTCTGGACTCAACTCAAGCTCTTCATGGCAGAGAGCAGAGTGAATGAGGCGAAGAGAGAGACCAGAGCGCCACCCAGCGGAGAAAGAGTGCCGCAGGACAGCCGTGCTGGTCAGATCTGCAGTGCCAGCTCCTGGGAACTAGACAAGGAAAACAAATCGCAGAATATCTGTCAGCCCCGGGATCTAATATAGATGCAGAGACTTGTGAATCTTTGGGGATATTCACAGCTCTGGTGTCGTGTCAATAATTCGTTATTAACTAATAACAGTCATCAGACCCACCCAGTCTGCTGATGCCTGGACACGCACACCCTACCCACCGACACCGGGTGAAGAAGCCGTCACTGCTCTTTCAGGGTCCCACCATAGCAGCCACTGGACAGCCACTGGGTCTCATCATCACAGCCACTGGACAGCAGCTGGGACCCCGCGTCACAGCCACTGAGTCCCAACATCACAGCCACTGAACAGCCCCTGGGTTCCAGCATTGCAGCCACTGGACAGCCCCTGGGTTCCAGCATTGCAGCCACTGGACAGCCCCTGGGTTCCAGCATTGCAGCCACTGGACAGCCCCTGGGTTCCAGCATTGCAGCCACTGGACAGCCACGCCACTGGACAGTGCCTGGATGCCAGCATCACACCAGTGAACAACCATTGTGGCCCAGCATCACACCACTGGACAGACACTGGGTCCCAGCATCACAGCCACTGGACATCCACTGGATCCCAGCATCATAGCCACTGGACAGCCACTGGGTCCCAGACTCAAAGCCACTGGACATCCACTGGGTCCCAACATCATAGCCACTGGACAGCCACTGTGTCCCATACTCACAGCCACTGGACAGCCACTGGGTCCCAGCATCAGAGACACGGGACAGACACTGGGTCCCAGACTCACAGCCACTGGACATCCACTGGGTCCCAGCATCATAGCCACTGGACAGCCACTGTGTCCCAGACTCACAGCCACTGGACAGCCACTGGGTCCCAGCATCAGAGACACTGGAGAGCCACAGGGTAGAGGAAGTGGTGTGGTGGACGCACGGCTGCGCCTTTGCCGAGGACAAGAGTGAAACAGTCAGGTGGGCACTAACAGGTGAGATGAGGCACATGTTGACACAAGGCGGTGATGACGTAGGTGGGGGCAGAGGAAGCAGGTGGGGCCACCAACTAGTGGCTGAGATGGCCTTAGGTGTAGGAGACAGGCAGTTGGTGAATGGGGTTTAGGCAGATGGTAGGGAAAGCTTTCGGGGTCTGGGGTGTGGGCAGAGATGTAGTGGTCAGAAGGGCAGTGGGGGATAGGACAGAGCTGTGTGTGCAGTCTGGTGAGAGACGGACATAGGAGGCAGCTGAGCACTGAAGGGCTGGGGCAGAGCAGTGGGTGGTGTAGTGTCCAGCCACTATGCTACTGAGACTGTGTCCGTTATTTTAGTAGCATGAGGGCCTAGGGCCCCCAACACTACAGGTGGGTGGACAGGCCCTGAGGTGGGAGCAGTGTGGTGGGCGGGTGGTAGGCTGCAGAGGTGGGGCCAGGAGTATATGAGGCTTTTGGGAAGTGAAAGAGTTCGGGGGGGAGGAGGGGAGGGGGGGCTCTAGGCGGGTGATGTTCACCTTTCCAATTCCTCTCACACCTCATCCATCTCATGGCGCACACCCCTCTCATCACCGCCCCTCCCAGTGCCCCTCACTCTCTCTGCTCATCTCACACTCCCAGTCCCTGTCACACCTCATCCATCTTATGGCACACACCCCTCTCACCTCATCACCGCCCCTCCCAGTGCCCCACACTCTCTCTGCTCTTCTCACTCTCCCAATCCATGTCACACCTCATCCATCTCATGGCACACACCCCTCTCACATCATCACCGCCCCTCCCAGTGCCCCACACTCTCCCTGCTCTCCTCACACTCCCAGTCCCTCTCACACCTCATCCATCTCATGGCGCACACCCCTCTCATCACCGCCCCTCCCAATGCCCCTCACTCTCTCTGTTCTTCTCACACTCCCAGTCCCTGTCACACACCTCATCCATCTCATGGCGTTCACCCCTCTCACCTCATCTCCGCCCCTCCCAGTGCCCCTCACTCTCTCTGTCCTTCTCACACTCCCAGTCCCTGTCACACCTCATCCATCTCGTGGCACACACCCCTCCCACCTCATCACCGCCCCCTCCCAGTCCCCTCACTCTCCCAAACTCTTCTCACACTCCCAGTCCCTGTCACACACCTCATCCATCTCATGGAACACACCCCTCCCACCTCATCACAGCCCCTCCCAGTGCCCCTCACTTTCCCTGTTCATCTCACACTCCCAGTCCCTGTCACACCTCATCCATCTCGTGGCACACACCCCTCTCATCACCGCCCCTCCCAGTGCCCCTCACTCTCTCAGCTCTTCTCACACTGCCAGTCCCCGTCACACACCTCATCCATCTCATGGCGCACACCCCTCTCTCCTCATCACCGCCCCTCCCAGTGCCCCTCACTCTCTCAGCTCTTCTCACACTGCCAGTCCCTGTCACACACCTCATCCATCTCATGGCGCACACCCCTCTCATCACCGCCCCTCCCAGTGCCCCTCACTCTCTCAGCTCTTCTCACACTGCCAGTCCCCGTCACACACCTCATCCATCTCATGGCGCACACCCCTCTCACCTCATCACCGCCCCTCCCAGTGCCCCTCACTCTCTCTGTCCTTCTCACACTCCCAGTCCCTGTCACACCTCATCCATCTCGTGGCACACACCCCTCTCTCCTCATCACCGCCCCTCCCAGTGCCCCTCACTCTCTCAGCTCTTCTCACTCTGCCAGTCCCTGTCACACACCTCATCCATCTCATGGCGCACACCCCTCTCATCACCGCCCCTCCCAGTGCCCCTCACTCTCTCTGTTCTTCTCACACTCCCAGTCCCTGTCACACACCTCATCCATCTCATGGCGCACACCCCTCTCACCTCATCACCGCCCCTCCCAGTGCCCCTCACTCTCTCAGCTCTTCTCACACTGCCAGTCCCCGTCACACACCTCATCCATCTCATGGCGCACACCCCTCTCACCTCATCACCGCCCCTCCCAGTGCCCCTCACTCTCTCTGTCCTTCTCACACTCCCAGTCCCTGTCACACCTCATCCATCTCATGGCGCACACCCCTCTCATCACCGCCCCTCCCAGTGCCCCTCACTCTCTCTGCTCATCTCACACTCCCAGTCCCTGTCACACACCTCATCCATCTCATGGAACACACCCCTCCCACCTCATCACAGCCCCTCCCAGTGCCCCTCACTTTCCCTGTTCATCTCACACTCCCAGTCCCTGTCACACCTCATCCATCTCGTGGCACACACCCCTCTCATCACCGCCCCTCCCAGTGCCCCTCACTCTCTCAGCTCTTCTCACACTGCCAGTCCCCGTCACACACCTCATCCATCTCATGGCGCACACCCCTCTCTCCTCATCACCGCCCCTCCCAGTGCCCCTCACTCTCTCAGCTCTTCTCACACTGCCAGTCCCTGTCACACACCTCATCCATCTCATGGCGCACACCCCTCTCATCACCGCCCCTCCCAGTGCCCCTCACTCTCTCAGCTCTTCTCACACTGCCAGTCCCCGTCACACACCTCATCCATCTCATGGCGCACACCCCTCTCACCTCATCACCGCCCCTCCCAGTGCCCCTCACTCTCTCTGTCCTTCTCACACTCCCAGTCCCTGTCACACCTCATCCATCTCGTGGCACACACCCCTCTCTCCTCATCACCGCCCCTCCCAGTGCCCCTCACTCTCTCAGCTCTTCTCACTCTGCCAGTCCCTGTCACACACCTCATCCATCTCATGGCGCACACCCCTCTCATCACCGCCCCTCCCAGTGCCCCTCACTCTCTCTGTTCTTCTCACACTCCCAGTCCCTGTCACACACCTCATCCATCTCATGGCGCACACCCCTCTCACCTCATCACCGCCCCTCCCAGTGCCCCTCACTCTCTCAGCTCTTCTCACACTGCCAGTCCCCGTCACACACCTCATCCATCTCATGGCGCACACCCCTCTCACCTCATCACCGCCCCTCCCAGTGCCCCTCACTCTCTCTGTCCTTCTCACACTCCCAGTCCCTGTCACACCTCATCCATCTTATGGCGCACACACCTCCCACCTCATCCCAGCCCCCTCCCAGTGCCCCTCACTCTCTCTGCTCTTCTCACACTCCCAGTCCCTGTCACACACCTCATCCATTTTATGGCGCACACACCTCCCTCCTCATCACTGCCCCTCCCAGTGCCCCTCACTCTCTCTGTCCTTCTCACACTCCCAGTCCCTGTCACACCTCATCCATCTTATGGCGCACACACCTCCCACCTCATCCCAGCCCCCTCCCAGTGTCCCTCACTCTCTCTGCTCTTCTCACACTCCCAGTCCCTGTCACACACCTCATCCATCTCATGGTGCACACCCCTCTCACCTAATCACTGCCCCCTCCCAGTGCCCCTCACTCTCTGTTCATCTCACACTCTCAGTCCCTGTCACACACCTCATCCATCCCATGGCCACACACCTCCCTCCTCATCACTGCCCCTCCCAGTGCCCCTCACTCTCTCTGTCCTTCTCACACTCCCAGTCCCTGTCACACCTCATCCATCTCATGGCACACACCCCTCCCACCTCATCACCGCCCCCTCCCAGTCCCCTCACTCTCACAAACTCTTCTCACACTCCCAGTCCCTGTCACACACCTCATCCATCTCATGGCACACACCCCTCCCACCTCATCCCAGCCCCCTGCCAGTGCCCCTCACTCTCCCTGTTCTTCTCACACTCCCCGTCACACACCTCATCCATCTCATGGTGCACACCCCTCCCACCTCATCACAGCCCCTCCCAGTGCCCCTCACTTTCCCTGTTCATCTCACACTCCCAGTCAGTGTCACACACCTCATCCATCCCATGACGCATACCCCTCCCTCCTCATCTCTGCCACCTCCCAGTGCCCCTCACTCTCTCTGCTCATCTCACACTCCCAGTCCCTGTCACACCTCATCCATCTCGTGGCGCACACACCTCCCACCTTATCACAGCCCCCTCCCAATGACCCTCACTCTCTCTGCTCTTCTCACACTCCCAGTTCCTGCGCCTCTTGTACTCCCTGCCCCCCCGTCGCCACCCGCTCACCCCTAAGCCATCAGCCGTTTCACTCTCGAACTCTTTATCATTGTCACCCTCCCCGTCGCTGCCACACTCCCACTCACACTCACTCACCCCATACCTGTCCCTGTCACACTCCCACTCACCCTCCCTGTCACACACCTCATCCATCTCGTGGCACACACCCCTCCCACCTCATCACAGCCCCCTCCCAGTGACCCTTACTCTCTCTGCTCTTCTCACACTCTCAGTCCCTGTCACACCTCATCCATCTCATGGCGCACACCCCTCCCCTCCCACCACATCACCACCCGCTCCCAGTGCCCCTCACTCTCTCTGTTCTTCTCACACTCCCAGTCCCTGTCACACCTCATCCATCTCATGGTGCACACCCCTCCCACCTCATCACCGCCCCTCTCAGTGTCCCTCACTTTCCCTGTTCATCTCACACTCCCAGTCCCTGTCACACCTCATCCATCTCATGGCGCACACCCCTCCCACCTTATCACAGCCCCCTCCCAGTGACCCTCACTCTCTCTGCTCTTCTCACACTCCCAGTTCCTGCGCCTCTTGTACTCCCTGCCCCCCCGTCGCCACCCGCTCACCCCTAAGTCATCAGCCGTTTCACTCTCGAACTCTTTATCATTGTCACCCTCCCCGTCGCTGCTACACTCCCACTCACACTCACTCACCCCATACCTGTCCCTGTCACACTCCCACTCCCACTCACCCTCCCTGTCCCGGTCACACTCCCACTCACACTCACACTCACCCTCCCCATACCCGTCCCTGTCACACTCCCACTCCCACTCACCCTCCCTGTCCCTCTCCCACTCACACTCCCCCTCCCCGCCCCTGTCACACTCCCACTCACCCTCCCTGTCCCTGTCACACTCCCACTCACCCTCCCCATACCCGTCCCTGTCACACTCTCACTCACATTCTCCCTCCACGTCTCTGCCACACGCACACTCACCCTCCCTATACCCGCCCCTGTCACACTCCCACTCACACTCACCCTCCCCATACCCGCCCCTGTCACACTCTCACTCACACTCCCCCTCCCCATACCCGTCCCACTCCCACTCACACTCACCCTCCCTGTCCCTGTCACACTCCCACTCACACTCACCCTCCCCATACCCGTCCCTGTCACACTCCCACTCACACTCACCTCCCCATACCCGTCCCTGTCACACTCCCACTCATACTCCCCCTCCTCGTCTCTGCCACACTCACACTCATACTCACCCTCCTCCTACCTGTCCCTGTCACACTCACTCTCCCCGTCGCTGCCACACTCCCACTCACACTCACCCACCCCATACCCGTCCCTGTCACACTCCCACTCACACTCACCCTCCCCATACCCGTCCCTGTCACACTCCCACTCATACTCCCCCTCCTCGTCTCTGCCACTCATACTCACCCTCCTCCTACCCGTCCCTGTCACAATCCCACTCACACTCACCCTCCCCGTCCCTGTCACACTCCCACTCACACTCACCCTCCCCGTCGCTGCCACACTCTCACTCACCCACCCCATACCCGTCCCTGTCACACTCCCACTCATACCCTCCCTCCTTGTCTCTGCCACACTCACACTCACCCTCCCCATACCCGCCCCTGTCACACTCCCACTCACACTCACCCTCCTCGTCTCTGCCACACTCACACTCACCCTCCCCATACCCACCCCTGTCACACTCCCACTCACACTCACACTCCCAATACCCGCCTCTGTCACACTCCCACTCACCCTCCCCATACCCGCCCCTGTCGCACTCCCACTCCCACTCACCCTCCACATACCCGCCCCTGTCACACTCCCACTCACATTCCCCCTCCCCATCACATTTCCACTCACATTCACCCTCCCCGTCCCTCTCACACTGCGACCCACACTCACCCTCCAGTCCCTGTCACACTCCCACTCACATTCCCCCTCCCTGTCCCTGTCCCTCTCACACTCACATTCACCCTTCAAGTACCTCTCCCACTCACATTCACCCTCTCCATCCCTCTCACACTCACCCTCCCCGTCCCTCTCACACTCACATTCACCCTCCCTGTTCCTGTCACACTCATGTTCACCCTCCCCGTCCCGCTCACACTCACATTCACATTCACCCTCCATGTCCCTCTCACACTCACATTCACCCTCACCACCCCTTTCACACTCACCCTCCCTGTCCCTCTCACACTCACATTCACCCTCACCGCCCCCTCACACTCACACTCACCCTCCCTGTCCCTCTCTCACTCACATTCACCCTCACAGTCACACTCACCCTCCCTGTCCCTCTCACACTCACATTCACCCTCACCGCCCCTCTCACACTCATACTCACCCTCCCTCTCTCACTCACATTCACCCTCCCCGCCCCTCTCACACTCACACTCACCCTCCCTGTCCCTCTCACTTTCACATTCAATCACCCCCCCTCTCACTCTCACATTACCCGGGGATGGCCAAGCTTGCGTGAAGCGCACTGAAGCCTGGGACTACCCCCTGAGCCTTCCTCCTGGACGTGTCTTTTTAGCAACTTTAGATGCAGATTATGCTCTAGAAATGCCTTTTTTAGGGGCCAAGAGTTACATTATTGTTCTGGGGCGAGGAACCCCAGACACCCTCCTCTGTGCGCTACTGAAGCAGTTGTGGCTGCACGCTCTGCTGCCTCTGCCTGCCGCTGCTCCCGAGGGTAAAGGCACAGCAGCTCTGGCTCTTCCTGGTAGCACCCCACTCTCACCTGCCGCTTATGACACCCCTATCTTTACAGAAAAACAGTGTTGTGTGACTAAGGTGCCCCTCAAAGCACAGTTCATCCACTCTGGCACAAACACCTGCCTCGGTCATTGCTCCCAGCATCACAGCCGGGTCCTCTGGGCTCCTAGTAGCTGGGCCTGGGCTATGTTTGGTGCAGGCATCAGCAGGCACATTGTAGCAGCATCAGCAGACACACCATAGCAGCATCAGCAGACACACTGTAGCTGCATCAGCAGACACATTGTAGCAGCATTAGCAGACACAACGTAGCAGCATCAGCAGACACAGCATAGCAGCATCAGCAGAAACACTGTAGCACCATTAGCAGACACACTATAACAGCATCAGCAGACACAACATAGCAGCATCAGCAGAAACACCATAGCAGCATTAGTAGATACACTATAACAGCATTAGCAGACAAACCGTAGTAGCATCAGCAGACACAGCGTAGCAGCATCAGCAGACACACTGTAAAAGCATCAGCAGACACACTATAGCAGCATCAGCAGACACACTATAACAGCATCAGCAGACACACTACAGTGTCATCACCAGACATACTAAAACAACATCAGCAGACAGACTGTACGAGCAACAGCAGACACACTGTAGAAGCATCAGCAGCCACACTATAAAAGCCTCAGCAGACACACCATAGCAGCATCAGCAGACACACCGTAGCAGCATCAGCAGACAGACTATAGCAGCACCAGCAGCTACACTGTAGCAGCATCAGCAGCCACACTCTAGCAGCATCAGCACCCACACTATATCAGCATCAGCAGACACACCGTAGCAGCATCAGCAGACACACTATAGCAGCATGAGCAGACACACTGCAGCATCATCACCAGACATACGATAACAATATCAGCAGACATACTATAGCAGCAACAGCAGACACACTGTAGCAGCATCAGCAGCCACACTATAACAGCCTTAGCAGGCACACCGTAGCAGCATCAGCAGACACACTATAGCATCACCAGCAGCCACACTGTAGCAGCATCATCATCCACACTGTAGCAGCATCAGCAAACACTCTATAGCAGAATCAACAGACACACTGTAGCAGCATCAGCAAACACACAATAGCAGCATCAGCAGCCACACTATAAAAGCCTCAGCAGACACACCATAGCAGCATCAGCAGACACACCATAGCAGCATCAGCAGACAGACTATAGCAGCACCAGCAGCTACACTGTAGCAGCATCAGCAGCCACACTGTAGCAGCATCAGCACCCACACTGTATCAGCATCAGCAGACAAACCGTAGCAGCATCAGCAGACACACTATAGCAGCATCAGCAGACACACTGCAGCATCATCACCAGACATACGATAACAATATCAGCAGACATACTATAGCAGCAACAGCAGACACACTGTAGCAGCATCAGCAGCCACACTATAACAGCCTTAGCAGGCACACCGTAGCAGCATCAGCAGACACACTATAGCATCACCAGCAGCCACACTGTAGCAGCATCATCATCCACACTGTAGCAGCATCAGCAAACACTCTATAGCAGAATCAACAGACACACTGTAGCAGCATCAGCAAACACAGTGTAGCAGCATCAGCAGCCACACTATAACAGCATCAGCAGACACACTACAGCAGCATCACCAGACACACTGTAACAGCATCACCAGACATACTACAGTGTCATTACCAGACATACTATAACAACATCAGCAGACACACCATAGCAGCATCAGCAAACACACTGTAGCAGCATAAGCAAACACACTATAGCAGCATCGGCAAACACACTATAACAGCATCAGCAGACACACTGTAACAGCATCAGCAGACACACTGTAGCAGCAGACACACCGTAGCAGCATCTGCAGACACACTATAACAGCATCAGCAGGCACACTGTAGAAGCATTAGCAGACAGTACAGCAACATCAGCAAACACACTATAGAGGCATCAGAAGACACACTGTAGTAGCATCAGCAGACACACCACAACATCATCAGCAGAAAAACAGCAGCAGCATCAGCAAACACACTACAGCAGCATCAGCAGAAACACTATAGAGGCATCAGCCGACACACTATAACAGCATCAGCAGACACACAATAGCAGCATCAGCAAACACAGTGTAGCAGCATCAGCAGCCACACTATAACAGCATCAGCAGACACACTACAGCAGCATCCCCAGACACATTGTAACAGCATCACCAGACATACTACAGTGTCATTACCAGACATACTATAACAACATCAGCAGACACACCATAGCAGCATCAGCAAACACACTGTAGCAGCATCAGCAAACACACTATAGCAGCATAAGCAAACACACTATAGCAGCATCAGCAAACACACTATAGCAGCATCGGCAGCCACACTATAACAGCATCAGCAGACACACTGTAGCAACAGACACACCGTAGCAGCAGACACACCGTAGCAGCATCTGCAGACACACTATAACAGCATCAGCAGGCACACTGTAGAAGCATTAGCAGACAATACAGCAACATCAGCAAACACACTATAGAGTCATCAGAAGACACACTGTAGTAGCATCAGCAGACACACCACAACATCATCAGCAGAAAAACAGCAGCAGCATAAGCAAACACACTACAGCAGCATCAGCAGAAACACTATAGAGGCATCAGCCGACACAGTGGAGCAGCATCATCAGACACACTATAACAGCATCAGCAGACACACCACAGCAGCATCAGCAGAAAAACTGCAGCAGCACGAGCAGACACACTGTAGCACTGTCAGAAGACACACTGTTGCGGCATCAGCAGACACTCAATAGCGGCATTAGCAGAAATACTGAAGCAGCATCAGCAAACACTGTAACCGCGTCAGCAGACACACCGTAGCAGCGTCAGAAGACACACTATACAGCGTCAGCAGACACACCGTAGCAGCGTCAGAAGACACACTATACAGCGTCAAAAGACACACTATACAGCGTCAGCAGACACACCGTAGCAGCGTCAGAAGACACACTATACAGCGTCAGCAGACACACCGTAGCAGCATCAGCAGCATGAACAGAAACACTGTAGCAGAATCAGCAGAGACACCATAGCAGCGTCAGCAGACGTACTATCTGCTACGGTCCAAGTATCACACAGGACATGGGACCACTTGGCTGCTAGTAGTCATAAGCGGTTAGTGGTTTGGGTAGAAGGGCGCGCGCTCTTTCTGGATTGCGATTGGTGGTTGAGGTGCAGAGTGTATGGCTTTCTTTGGTCAATAGTTTGAAGTTGTGTTTCCGATATAACACATTGTGCTCTAGTATAAGCCGAAAGGTTTACATCTGGTGCCTGAGGCACCAACAACAAGCTGCCCACCAGCAGGAAGTGCAGAACCGGAGCCGGAAGTGAAATGAATACACTTTACCAAACTTGGAGAAACTACAGAAGAAAAGGCGGGTAGAAGCTGTAAGCTGAAGGCCTCAGTGAGTCCTCCTGTGTCGGACACGCTGGGATGCTTCATCTTTAGTGGGTGATTTCAGGGACCCCTGCAGGTGTGGATGCCCTGGAGCTTTCTTCCACAGATGTGCCCGCCGTGTCTTCTACATGGGACTGTGGCGGGGCCCCTTGTTACCTGTGAAAGCTCTGTCCCTTCACCCGCGGCTTCTCTGCAGGGCAGGTGACATGAACGGTGCTTTAGGGCTGGTTGTCAGGGCGCAGCTGTCCGTTTACTGAACACTTCCAGCCACACACGTGCAGTCTCATGTGCTAAACATGTACGTGTCAGTATAAGTAACAGGAACATAAATGTGAAACTGGCATGATCGGATTTGTTCGCAGAAAAAGCAGACCTCTCTGTAAGTCGGTGCCACCGAATGAGGTACATTATCGACTATGTGAGGAGCAAAATGTGACAAGAAGAGATGTTTTAAGGGCGGGGCACAGTGCGCTCCGGCGGGGGCGGCCTTGCAAGGGCCCCTGATGGAGCCAGCTCTGCCCTGCAGGGGGCACTGGCCTCATGAATTTGAAAGGATTGTTTGAAATACCGCTTTCCTTTCATTTATTCTAAATATAGGTGATGTGTGAATCTATTACAGACATTTTGCAGAGCAATGCTGTGTTATTGTTTCATGTAACAGGCAGCGTTGGGTCACTTGAACATGGGCTGGGAGGCTCGGTGCAGTGGTGCTGTCTGCAGTGGTTTCGGCGGCCCAAAGCCCTCTTCAGGGGTTCTTGGGTGCCTGCAAGGATGCAGGGGAACAACTCCGCTACTCCACAGGAGTTTCTTGTGCTGGGGTGAAGGCTGCACCTTTGCTTCTGTGCCTTTGTGCTTTTTTTCAAATTGTGCCTCTTTGCTGTTTTCCACTTTTTTTCGCCCCTTGTGCGCTCCCCCTTGCCACTTTTCCCTGCCGCTGTCTCCCTGCGGCCCCGCCCCCCTTGCGCCCCCATTCGCCGCTCCCTCCCGCCTCCCAGCTGCTCCTCCCTCCCACCTCCCCCCTCCCTTTTTAATGGCTGGCGCTGCCCGTCCGTGCCTGGACCGTGCCCAGCGCCACCCCCCCCTGGTCCACACGCCCCCCGCACCAACAGACGCCGCTACTCGGCCAACGAACTCATCGCCCTCAACCGCGGCTCCTCCACAACTTGCTTCCAGGTGACACCGAAGAACACCAAAGGGCCCTTCTCCTGCCGCGCCTGCAACTTCACCTGCAACAGAACAAGGAAACCTGCAACAACCATCACAAACCACCTCCACTCCATACTCCTCAACACACGCTCCGCACGAAACCACGCCATCGAGCTCTGGGACCTGCTCGACACCACCGCCCCAGACGTAGCCATCCTGACCAAAACATGGTGGAACGACTCCTCAGCACCTGACATCGCCATAGCCATCCCGGACGGCTACAAGATCACCAGAAGAGATCGCCCTAACGGAATCGGAGGAGGAATAGCCATCGCCCACAAATCCACCCTCAAAATCCACACCCACACGGAGGACACCCTCAAGACCGCCGAACACCTGCACTTCCGGATCCACACTGACCGCAACACCACCCTCAGGGGAACGCTCATCTACCGACCCCCAGGACCACGAGCACCCTTCAGCGACTCTATCGCCGACCTCACGAGCACCCACGCCCTCGCCTCTACGGACTACATCCTCCTTGGAGACCTCAATTTCCACCTGGAGAACAACAACGACGCCAACACCACATCTCTGATCGACAACCTCTCCAACCTCGGCCTCAGACAACTGGTCAACACACCCACCCACATCGCCGGCCACACGCTCGATCCAATCTTCTCCGCAAGCAACCACATCACCTTCAGCCACACCACCGAACTCCACTGGACCAACCACCACTGCGTCCACTTCACATTCAAGAAGCACACCGAACACCACCGCACCCAACTACCACCTCACCGCCGCTGGAGCAAAGTCACTGAAGATCAACTGACCAGCACACTCGCCCAGAACCCGCCCACCGAACCCACCGACCCAGACACCGCCGCCATCAACCTACGACGGTGGATCAACGACTGCGCCAACACCCTCACACCTCTCAAAAACCCCACCGACAACCAAGGAAAGAAAAAAGCCACCTGGTTCACGGACGAACTCATCACCTCCAAACGCACCTGCCAGAAACTAAAGAAGAAATGGCTCCTCGAACGCACACCAGACAGCCTGACAGCCCACAAGGAAGCCACCGGCAAGCACCACCAGCTAATCCGACTCTCCAAACGCTCCCATTTCACAGAACGCCTGAACAACAACGCACACGACAGCAAAGAACTCTTCTGCATCATGAAAGAGCTATCCAACCCCAGTGCCAACGCCAACGACATCCCACCCTCCCAAGAACTCTGCGACGCCCTGTCCACCTTCTTCTATCAGAAGATTGCCGACATCCACAACAGCCTCAACACCACGCCTCCGCCAGACCCCATCTCCGACAGCTCCACCTACACCAACCGCCTGACCGCCTGGACCCACGTAGATGACTCAGAAACCTGCAAGATCATGAACTCCATCCACTCAGGATCCCCCTCAGATCCATGCCCCCACCACGTCTACAAAAAAGCCGACTCTACCATCGCCCCCCAACTCCGAAAGATCATCAACTTATCCTTCGAAACCGCAACCTTCCCGGAAAGCTGGAAGCACGGCGACATCCACGCCCTCCTCAAGAAACCCAAGGCAGACCCCAACGACCTCAACTTCTGCCCGATCTCCCTCCTCCCCTTCCCGGCGAAGGTCATCGAGAAGATCGTCAACGCTCAGCTCACCCACCACCTCGAGGACCTCTCCATCCTGGACCCCTCCCAATCCGGTTTCAGACACAACCACAGCACCGAAACTGCTCTCCTCGCCGCTAAAGACGACATCAGACAGCATATGGACAACAGCGAAACATCAGCCCTCATCCTCCTGGACCTCTCCGCAGCCTTCGACACGGTTTGCCACTGCACCCTACTAACTCGTCTCCACGAAGCTGGAATACAAGAAAAAGCCCTCAACTGGATCTCCTCCTTCCTCTCCGGCAGAACCCAGAGAGTCCGACTCCCTCCCTTCCGCTCCGAAGCCACCAACATAATCTGCGGCATACCCCAAGGCTCCTCCCTAAGCCCAACGCTGTTCAACGTCTACATGGCCCCCCTCGCACAACTGGCCCGCCAGCACAACCTCAACATCCTCTCCTATGCCGACGACACCCAGCTCATCCTGTCCCTCACCAAAGACCCACACACCGCCAAAGCCAACCTCCATGAGGGAATGAAGTCCATCGCCGAATGGATGAGACTCCGGAATTGAACTCCGACAAGACGGAGGTCCTCATCCTCGGACGCACCCCCTCAGCCTGGGACGACTCCAGGTGGCCCACCGCACTGGGACCCCCTCCAACACCAACCAGCCACGCACGCAACCTGGGCTTCGTCCTTGACTCCGCCCTCACCATGTCCAAACAGGTCAACGCAGTCTCCTCCTCCTGCTACAACACTCTCCGCATGCTCCGTAGAATCTACAAATGGATCCCGACGGAACTCCCTGGCACTGATAGTGCCTACCGCCATGGTTTTCGTGGCGGTACAAAAAACACAAAAACCAAGGCGGTAGGCTGGGCTGTAATCCAGAGGGTGGGAATGTGACGGCCGCCGAGCTGGAGCTGGAGACCAAAGTCTCCAGCCCAGCGGCTGTTACCACCCTGGCGGTTGGTGTGTTAAAGTGGCGGTGTTGGATGACGGTAACTGCCAGGGTCCAAATCCCTATTTTTTTACTGCTGGCCTGTTGGCGGTATTACCGCTGCTTTAACACTGACTGCCAGGGTTGTAATGAGGGCCTAGGTGTCTTTTTTTCGCAATTGTCGAAGTCCACAGGCAGACTGGCAGGGTTGGCAGGGTTGGTGCTAAGTCTGTCACAGATCTTCTGATCTTGAGTTTTTCATCTCTCGAGTGTCCTTCTTCTTCAGTTCACCAGGGATCTGAGTAATGGGGCTCAGGGTGCCACGTAAATACTCAATTTAGGGGTGTTACAGTTAGTGCTAGGTGGCAGCCAATAGGTTCCCACCTTTGGGGTGACTACACCCTTTCTATGACTAGTTCCATTGGAAAGTGGGCATAACCCTGACCCCAGTGGCCTCATTTCTTCCAAATCAAGATGGAGGAAAAAAGTGGCGTCCACTACAGCTTGCCCACCTTAGGGGTGAAACTGGTATGAAGTGGGCACACCTCTCAATCTGCCTAAGTTTACCCCCTGTCTTGCTGCAAAAAGTGGGGTCAGGAGGGGAGCTTGGTCATCTCTGCCATTTGGAGAGACCTTGGTCGCATTACAAAGGCGGCTCAGCATTTAAAGCTTCTCGACCTGGAATCTCCATCATATCTGGGGAGATATCAACTCCCCACCCACCCCTTTTTATCTCTGGACCTGAGATCACTGGCTGTCACCTTAGGGGGTGAAAAACATGGCTAAGGTGGCTGAACTGGTTAACACACTAGCAGGTGGGTGGTTTTCAGGGGGCACCTCTAGGGTGCCCACTGGGTGCATGCACTGGTAAATCCAACACTGGCATTAGTGTGGGATCACCAATACGAGATATTTGTATACAAAACATCCTTATCCTCACTGAAGACATCATGTAGCTGGGGAACTTGTAGTGACCAGAGCCTAACACGTCTTTTTAAAATGGCCTCCCTGGTTACTTACTATGTCTGAGAATCAGCCAAGACATAAAATAGGCATTTCTGCTCAGGCAGATATGCCCTCACATGTAATATCATGCCCCTTAGGGATGCAAGGCCTGTTAGAGGGGGGACTTACTTACATTGCATGCAGTGTTAGGGGACATAGCCCACAGGCTGTGTGCCATGTTGTGTTTTCAGTTTTGTCTTCACCAAGACACGCAGCCTGTAATGGCAGCTGGTCACGTGCTGGGTGAGGGGTCCATGAGGGTGGCACAATTCGCACTGCAGCCCTTAGGGAGCTTCCTTAGTACCCCATGCCCTATGTACCAGGGGTACCATTTAGTAGGGACTTACAGGGGGTGCTGAAGGTTTTGCCAATTGGGAAAATTACTGCCGTTTTAGGGAAAGAGATCTGGCACTGGGGACCTGGTTATCAGGAACCCAGTTCACTTTCAGTTGAAATTACAAAAGTGGGGGCTAACCGTGCCAAAAAGAGTGCGTTCCTACAGGTTACATAGTAGAAGATCGATCTTATGAGCAAGGCAGAGAGTCTTAAACCTGATTCTTTGGCCCAAGGAGAGCCAGTGAAGTGTACACGTTACGGCTATCACATGATCATATTACTTTGTTTGACAGGATATCCTTATCTCATAATTCTGGATATTCTGGCCTAGCAATGTGGGCTGCTGAGAAGCCTGAATTCAGGGAACTAAAGTATCCAAGCTAGCTATAAAGCAGGAGCATACCACTGCAGCACAGGAATCCATCGGAAGGAGGGGTAGAGCTTTACTCTGTGTCTCCAGTAACGAGAAACAAGTGTTGACAATGGAGGAAATATTCTGGTCGAAGGGCGAATTCTCATCAAGAGCCACACTCACTCATTTGGCCTTTAGCACAGAAACTGGTGGATCACGTCTGGATGAAGGTTGTAAACAGTTTCTCCAGCGAAGATTCTCTTCCCAAAAGTAAGAGCTGTGTCTTGTCAGTGTTAAGATTTAGGAAGTTGGTGTTGATCCACTTCTGGACGATGTCCAGTGCTTTTTGGTTCAGTTGGGCCACGTTATGTGTTTCATCCATATTTGAAACTGTGTAAGTATGTGGCATGCAAATGAGTGGATAAGGGCAGCAGAGATTGATGACAGACTTTAAATTGCATTAAGTATAAAGGTGAGCCCTGAATCAAACTGCAATTAATCATGTCACTTGACTGCCAAAATGTATGCAGACTTAACATCTGAGAGTCCTATCCTGAAGGATCTTAACCAAGTCCACAGCATACAACTGAGGCAGAGTCTGCCAGCCTTCTCAGCAGCATCCTATGATGCACCATGTCAAAGTCAGCAGAGAGATCCCGGAACATCATCTTGATCTAGTAAGGCACTTATGTCACTTTGTCAGTGAGTTTAGCATCATTTCTGTGTCTTCTCTTGATAAAAACCAGTTTGCCGTGCTCTAGGACAGGACCATGGACAGTTGTTTAGCTACCAGCTTCCTAAGATGTCACCTGAGGCTGGAAGAAGTGTTATCCACAGGTAATATTAATGTCCGATGCATCCAAACTGGACTTTTTCCTGGCTCAGTGAACTCATCTTACTTCCACCAGGCCTGAGCCATACCACAAAGAAATGTAGGGTTAAACTGTTCAGCAACTTTTCCTGCCGGGCCCTAGGTGTCCTAGGTGCCCTAGGTGCTGGGGCACAGCAGGGGCACAGGGGGGGGTCAACAGCTTATATAATACTCCACCCCACTGTTACAATTCCTAGGCTCTCCCCCCGAACTTTGGGTGTTGTTGCACCCCTGCCCAGAGTCTCTTAAGAGATGCAGAGTGATCTATTGCTGGACACAGGCCGGGTCAGTGGCGTGTGATCAATGGTCACTCTATCTCGTAGATTCAGGGGCAGATGCATTATTATTTTAAGCAGCACAACACAGCAATCCAACTTGTTGCATTGACTTGTGTGAAGGGAGAGAGCGGAAGTGCATTATATGTGCTAAGATATGGCGCAATTCTACTCTCTCCCAGCACTAGTTCACTGTGTGCTGCCAACGCAGGCACCTTCGCACCACAAAGCAAGTGTGCCTGCGTCGCAGGTCACATTGGTTTAGTGCCGGAAGGGACATCTTCCTCCACAAACACAATCCTTAGAGGCATATTCCTCCTTCTATCTCTGCTGCAGATTGTAGCACATATGGAATGAGAGAGTAACAAGGAGAGATTAAGATTTTTCTCCACGCTGCTCCTCTGTAGGGTAGGCTTACCATTCTAGAGCAAGCCCAGGTGTGGATGTGTGGGCAGTCCCACACTACACTCATGTGATGCCTCCCCGACACAAACTAACACAAGACAGCGGAATGTGCTGCCTTCCGTTACTTTGTATTTACTAAAACCAATCAAAGCTATGCAAATTGACTTTGCGTACCAATGTCAATGCTCAAAAGAAGTTTCAGTCGGACTGTGTCACAAAAGTGACACAACTCTAGCGCAGAATCTTAGTGAGCCTGGGGCTCAACCTCTCGTGTAGCAGAGCAGGTCCCCTTGGTGATGTTCGGTAGGTGGCTGCAGGTAAGTGTGGTCCAAGACCTGACCCTGGAGGCATAGAGATTGAGAGGTGAGTGAGAAGTCTGCCGCACACAGCTTTGCAGCACTAGAAGAATACCTTGGTGTATCTGTGAGTGGGTGCCGGGCTGGCAGTGACCTCTGTGCCGCAAAATGCCAGGAACGTGGCCAAAGGGGGATTCATCTAAGCCAGTGATGCATTCATGTTTCCACCACCATGAGAACAAAGTCAATAATGCTCTAAGAGGCAAGTGATTTGTTATGTGAGCCCTCTGGGTGCCCGGGGTTGATATTACACACATTAGTATATTGAATCAAACATGGGACAAGATGCTGTACTGCGCACATCCTGTCATGTATTTCAAGGGCCTCTTATATGTGATAAAGAAGGGAAAGTGAAATAAAACAATTGCCTAAGATCACACAATTTGCTCACGTGGGGAAGCCGGGATTGATCTCAGACATTTTGGCCCATATTTATACTTTTTGACGCTAAACTGCGCTAACGCAGTTTAGCGTCAAAAAGTTTTGCGCCGGCTAACGCCATTCTGAAGCGCCATGCGGGCGCCGTATTTATTGAATGGCGTTAGCCGGCGCAAGCAGACCGGCGCTGCCTGGTGTGCGCGAGAAAAACCACGTACACCAGGCAGCGCCGGCGTAGGGGGAAAATGGCGCATGGGCGTCTTAAAATGGGGCAAGTCAGGTTACGTCGAAAAAATCGTCGTAACCCGACTTGCGCCATTTATTTTCGACGCCCATCCCCCATCAACATGACTCCTATCATTGTAAAGATAGGAGTCATGCCCCCTTGCCCAATGGCCATGCCCAGGGGACTTCTGTCCCCTGGGCATGGTCATTGGGCATAGTGGCATGTAGGGGGGCACAAATCAGGCCCCCCTATGCCAAAAAAAATTATTAAAAAAAAAAAAAAAAAAACTTACCTGAATGTCCCTGGGGTGGGTCCCTCCAGCCTTGGGTGTCCTCCTGGGGTGGGCAAGGGTGGCAGGGGGGGTCCCTGGGGGCAGGGGAGGGCACTGTGGGTTCATTTTGAGCCCACTTGTCCCTTAACGCCATGCCTGACCCAGGCGTTAAAAAGCGGCGCAAATGCGCCGTTTTTAGCCACGCTCACTCCCGGGCGTCTCTTTTGCCCGGGAGTATAAATACCACGTAAAGGCCTGGGAGTCATTTTTTAGACGGGAACGCCTCCCTTGCATATCATTAACGCAAGGAAGGGGTTCACGCTAAAAAATGACGCACATTCCGGGAACTTTGGCGCTAGACGCCTCTAACGCCATAGTATAAATATGGCGTTAGTTGGCGTTAGTTTAGCGTCGAATTTGCGTCGAAAAAAACGACGCAAATTCGGCGCAACCAGAGTATAAATATGCCCCTTTGTGTGCAATTCAGCCACTAGATATACATGCTGAGCTACCCCACCCCCCCTCCGACCACTAACCGGCTGAAAACAATGCAGCCATTGGTCACACCACAGACCAAACTTTGAGACCCATGGGGATATATTTGTGAGGACCCCTGATATGAGATCGTGGCTGCCTCACTCTCGGGTTTGTGTGCACTCACTGACTCCTTGTGGAGTCAGCTCAAGCTCTTCTTGGGTCTGAGAAAACCGATAATTTAAAAAAAAAAAGGATTGAGTGCCCTCTAGTAGGTAAATAATAAAATAGTTAAAGTGAAACAAGTGGAGAAAAGTTAAATGTTTTCTTCCTGCGAAAAGCGAAATGGCGGGAAAAGCATCAAGACATCCTGCGCACCTGTCAGTCTGGGGCTAGGAGCTCTCGGGCTTCACGAGTCCAGGCGAGCAGCTCACCCAGGCCTTTTCTGTGCATCCTGTGACGTGTAGACCTGCTCACAGCATGGGCATTGGCTCAGGATGACCTATCCAATCACTGGCCCGGGAAACCTGAAAGCCGTGCAGCCGGCGCACAAAGGCCCCTGATTACAGCTTTGACAATGTGGGTCAATCTGCAAGTTTTGTCAAAAATCATAATTGAACTGATCCCCTTCTCCAACCCCACCCAGTTTTCTTTCAACACTTCTAGCAGCTGTTTACACTAACCCTGCAGGGTCCCCAGACTTACAGCAGTGCTCGAGGTGGGAGGATCCGAGGGGGGCACGTGCTCATACTTTTTAATTTTAGAAAAAAACAGTTCCCCTGCTGTTTGTGAAAAGAGGTTTAATTCTGACAGATTAAATGTTTCAGCTGAAGGGGAAGGGAGGGAGTCTTAAGTGCTATGAAACTGAGGGAGGGACAGACAGCTGAACAAGAAACAAGCCTTCCTGCCAGGGGGATACTGCCTGGAAGAAATGTGAATGCGCCCAACTGGTTCATCTGCAAATGTGAAGGGGGGCTTGTAGCTGGTATTGGCTTCAAGTGGTGGAATCACTTGAAGCTTCCTGATGACACAGATTTATTCTTTTTGCATCTTATTGTAATGAAGTTACAGCTACGCTGTCAGGTGTCTGCTTTTAAAAGACACATAAAACAATTTCACTGCGTATACTCTGAGTATTACTACAATATATATTTTAAAAGCACTTTTTTCTCTTAAACCTTTTTGTGCATTTTGTAGCAGCCTCTCTTATACTGTGTGTAGTGGAAGTTTAAAATAGTGACTTACATGTTCACAGCGCCTTCTCTCACAGACTGGGGCCGTGTAGCAGTACATGTACACAAGTCACTATTGGACACAGCACCAACCAGGTTACAATTCCGTGGGTCTGTGGTGCAATGCATTAACTAACAGAGGATTCATAATGTACAATAGTACATTCACAGCTTACTTGCATTTAATTTTCATTTAAACTGTGCACTATTTTATATGTAGCTACCTGAAGGCAAAAGTCCAAAAAGTTACAGAATAGTTTTTTGTTTTTTTTAGCCACGGCATTCTCCCCACCCCCACGCTCACTCACCCACCCCCATTGCGTGCAACATCACAGTTCCCATACTTCTTAGATTTGGGGGAGAGCAGAGTTAAAGTTAACACCGGCAGACATATATAAAAGAGGTTTTGTAAGACTGACTGACTGGTCATAGACACACTGGGCTAGAACTGAATAAAATCACAGTTATGAAGTCTCTGCTATGCTGCTGTCCTAGCCCACACAGTAGAAGTAGGGTGTGTCTCCATTCACAAGATTGTCTCTTAATCACCCTCAAATATTAATTCACTACTGACAGTGAAAGTAGAAGTTGCCTGGGAGGAAATTCTAAAAAGGTGGGGATGGGCATGGGTACTTGCAGGGTAAAGCATTTACCCCCAACAAACCCACAGGAAGTATAACTACTCTTTCAAGTCAATGGACATCTGTAATGTGCATGAAAGTGACATGCATTTTAACTTATCTTGCTATTATTCTATCAATAGCTCAGTGACTGAGTGGAAACATGACTATCCACACATCAGACATGACTAGCCTTACATCTGTTTGGGAAACAAATCAGAGACACAAACCCGCACCTGAGGCTACCGTGGCAGGGACATACACCTTGAGGCAAGCCTAATGCCTGACTACACATAACAGTCCACTCGCATGTGAATGTGAGCTACCACACCTGCACCACTATGTAGTCAGTGCAAATAATAGGTTTCCATCCAACAAGGACTGAAAACATATCCCAAATAGCAACAGAAAGTATGTTTCTAACTCATGACAATGTGCATTCATGACAGGACCTTACAATGTATACATGATGTTGGCAAGAACATGTTAAGATTGTAACTGTGCGTAAGATGTATTGGCCTATTTATCATGCCTACAACACTATGGCAAAGGAAATAGCTGTGGAGCCAGTTCCTACTTACAGAACATGAACATGGTAGTAATATTCATAGCTCTGATGTCAATGTGTGTGATCCAATAGGAGTCTAGCAACACTTCCATGGTTACCTGCATGTAGGATGTCCACTCAGATGACATATTACAGAGGCCTATTCACATCCCTAACTTACCAAGGGGGTTCAACTTGTAACATATCTGAATAATTTTATCAAGTATGGCGTGTGAAATATCAGATGTACATCACAGCCTCACATGATGCTGTCACTCATCAGAAACCTTTTGAAAAGTAGGAATGACTTTAACTTGTCAGACTCCATGTTGCACATAGGCATGGATCAAGGGACATTGGAATGGACAACTTACCATCGTGATAGTGGGAGTATTGATCTGTAGGTGGGAAGGAACAACCAGCAGGTTATGAAAAGCAGTATAGTGGTACACATATGAAACAGTCATGTGTGCATCTCATATGCTTCTGTACAGAGGGGCCAACATAGGTGAGTAATATGTCTCAATAGACATGAGAATGTGCACACCTGTGTACCAATGTTGAGGACTGTACCTCAGTGTGCTCCCTAGAGATCTTTGACCCTTTGCACTTACCACATTGTCAGAGCTTAGAATACTTCACATCATACTCTAACCTGTTAAAAGGATGTAAATGTGTTAAGTCTGTACTCACCCCCTTGAGGCTGTTGTCCTGCCCTCTAATGCCATCCAACTCCGGGTAGGCCATTGCCAATATGCGGGCCATTAGGGGGATCAAGATCCGAGGGGCACCCTGTCCTTCTGGGGAAGACATCCCCAGCTGGGCCTCTGCAGTCTTCCGAGCCCGGCGTCTCAGGTCCTCCCACCACATCCGACAGTGGGTGCTCCTCTGGACATGGACCCTCAGGGTCCACACTTTCTTGGAGATGGCATGCCAAATCCCTTTTTCTGAAGTGCATTGACCTGCATGGATGACACAGACAAGAAGAGATTGTCATGTCCACATACAGCATACCAAAACAAGCAGGGTGAAAATACACGTTAGTGCAAGTAGCCATACATAGACTGCCTTCAACATCCCCTTCAATGATGAATGACCATCTGTAGTCAGGCCATGTGTGACGTTGAGACACACATAAAACACGCATACCCAGCACTAAGGGCCAGATGTATAATTCTTCCAAATAGCAATTACCTAATTGTGATTATCTCTGAATGGCAATTACGTAATCGCTATTTGAATGTATGAAACTCCAGGAGTTTCATTTAGCGATTCCCAATGGCTCGCAAATCAACCTACCTCATTAATATTCATTGCGAATTATTGTGAATGGCTATAATCACAGGGATGGTGGCCTGCTGGGCTCAGCAGACCACCATGTCTGTGATTGCTTTTAAATAAAGCAATATATATTTTTTTTAATGCAGCTCGTTTTCCTTACAGGAAAATGGGATGCATTTAAAAAAGAAAAATGAAAAGTTTTCTTTTCATTTTTAAGAGTAGGCAATAGTCTGTGGGACCACTGTCTGCTCTTAAAAAATGTTTTTGTGTGCATTCCTGAAGGGCAAGGGGTCCTTAGGGGACCCCTTCCCATTTGCAAATGGGTTACCACCTACTTGAAGTAAGTGGTAAAATGCAAATGTTTTGCAACCACATTTGGGTCACAAAACATTCCTACATACCGCTGCGATTGGGTATTAGGAAAGGATTCCCTTGACACGCCCATTCCTAATACAAGTTACCGAATCGCAAATTGGAATTCATACATACCAAAATGCATTTTTGCGATTGCAAAATCTGGCCCCAGTTGTTATATGACCAGACTACGAGCATATCTCCAAACATGGTATATCTGTCCGGATATTTTTCACACCACCTTCAATTATCATGTAATACAGCATGTAGGTGGGTCAGGGTACATACATCACACACTATCTACTATGTCTCAGGACTCAAAATCTATCTAAGCACATGTGCACATGTCCATCTACCTACACACATTACCGGAATCCTTCATTCAACCACATTTCCTGAACATCATCATACATTCAACAATTCAAACATCGGTATAGCATTGCACTTACCTGCTCCTCTGGTGCACCATAGAGCTGTTCATAAAGGGGGTAGGTCCTCCTCCACAAGCTTGTCCAACTCTTCAGGTGAGAAGGCAGGGGCCCTATCACCTGTAGGACGTGGCATGATTGCTCCCAGAGGCAGTACACAGCGGCTCAAGTCATGGAGGTCTGGGTGGCAGCACTGTCACGAGTCAAGAGAGAGATGAAGTTGGAGATGAGCAATATGACCCCACTGTGTCCTTGCCAAACCTAGGAAATAGTGAGAGAACAGAGCAGCTATTTTAACGTATGTACTGGGCACTGGTCAAACATGAGTTCCCCAGCTACATAATGGCCACTCTGCACCTTGGTATCAAACAACTCAGAATATTAAATCCAAACTGATACCAGTATTGGATTTAACCCTAAATGTACCCATGTGCCACCTTAGAGGTGCCCCCTGCAAAAGCTAACCTAACTGGCAGAGTTGCTGACTGGTTCCTTCCAGAAGCCAATCCAGACAGCCAATATACAAACCTGGGGGAGAGCCATGGCTCTCTGGTTTGTAAGAAAATGCCCTTCCTGGGTAAAGGAGCTAACACCCCCTGCCTCAGGAATGTGCAACACCCTGGTGGTGAGCTTCAAACAGCTACAGCCCCTGAAACCTGAGCCTCCAGGCCTGCAGCTGCTGCTTTGGGCGGGAGCAAAGGCGGGAAAACAGACAAAGGGTAGGAGGGGTGACCTCACTGATCATGCAACACCCCTAAGGGCTTGCATGCAAAGCGGACCATCTGATTCAGTGTTCTCCGTCTTGGAATAGAGAAAAACAGCCAATGAGGTTTAGGAAAGTGACCCTTCCCACAGGAAGTGGTCACTATAATGGGTGTAGCCACCCAAGGGTAAGTGCCCCACTGGACACTATCAGGATCCCCCTTAAACACCCACTAAATTCAGTATTTGTGGGCTCCCCTAGACCAAGATTGTAGATTTAGAAAAGGATTCCAATAAGACAAGAAGACCAGCATTAGAGAAACCGCCAGGATGAGAACTGAGGACCTGCTGCACTAGAAGAGGCGCCAAGACCCCTGCTTTTCTGTGCCAGAGACCCGACAATCACGACAGCGGAGGAGCTAAACACTGGACTGACCCCCAAGAAACCCAGGGGACCTCCAGGCTTGAAGAATAACCCCAGATCTCCCTCCTGAATGGAGGCACCACTCAAGAAAAGCAAGTAAACTGCAAAGGACCAAGAAACCACTGAGGGACACTTCACTGAATCGCTGATACCTCCACGACCGGAAGTCACAGCCGGACCCAACGACACACAGATGACAGCCCAGAAGTGTCCCCCGACTGTACCAAGCTTGGTGGTGCTGCAACCCCCAGTGGCCGAGATAGAGCAATACACTGGGTCCTGGTCAGCTGACGTCAGACCAGGAGAAAACCAGCTTCCCGAGCTGACAAAGGATGAGGAGGAAGCCCCAGTCGAGGGACTTCAGGAACACCCTGGACCTCCAACTAGAGTGCCCCTGCTGTCCTGTAAGTGGCCCTCAAAGAGATTTACCTCCAGCTCCAGTGGACTTTGTTGCGCACAGCATCCAAGGCCTCCAATAGGCCCTGCACCTGGCTGCCTTGGGCCCTGCATCGCGGGATATGCTGTGTGCCCCGGGTCCCCAACCCCTTGTGACCTCTACAGCCAAAGGGGACCCCCAGGCATCACTTTGAATTTGCAAACCAGCTCCTTTTCCAAGTGGCCCATCATGGTGGTCCTGTGCCAAGAACTTTTCCAACACTGCTCTCGTCTGAACTGGGAGCTGCCTGAGGCTCTCCAGCTGGCACAAGCTGCCCACCAATCCTTATAACCACCCTGCAAAAGAAGAGACTGGTAATTTAACTGTGCGATTTTTAATGCATTTTCAAACGTGACTGCCTATTGATTCCAATGGTGCGTAATTACGCACAGAAAGACTAACTTTGCTAAAACTTCAAAAAAGTAATAACAAGAAAAGTACTTAATGTATTCTAGAGATTTTGGTCCTAAAAATTATATAAAAGTCTGAAGTATTTTTATAAATTCTGGTCTCGAGTTATTCATTGAGTGCATGTGGTGCATGATTGGATTTGTGAGTACTGCTAGTGGAAGTGACGGGGAAGGGAAAATGAAAGCTGAAAACAACTGCAATAAGTGCTGCAACACCTTAAACGTTGCTTGTAGGGTGATGGCCCCTGGTAGGGGATTTGCCATGAGAAGGGCTGGGGCGTAGCTTCCATTGGTGAAGCACGCTTGGTGGCACTATGGTTCATAGGCTTAAGGGGCACACTGAACCCAGATTATTGCTATATTCTATAATTCAGACTGCGGCCAGTGGGCCTATTTCTTTCACTGCACTAGGGCCATGACACACTGGTTACACTACTAGAGAAGGGCTACTCAATCACACCACAAAGTATGGATGACGTAGAGAATCAAGCAGGACCTACAGATGTAGATGCGGTTTTTGACCACTACAACGGCGTGATGTTGTGGTTCCAGGACCACCCCTTGACATGGACAGTTGAGATCTTTTCAGATGCAGAAGGTGCTGCTAGATTTGGACTGTACTGGAAAGGCCACTGGCGCACTTAGAGGTGGCCCCTGGGGTGGAAGAAGAAGCATCACAGCACTGCCTTTCTGGAATTCTTCCCAGTTGTACTCATGGTGTGGTTGTGAGGGATGGAGTTGTAGAATAAGAAAGTGACATTTGTGATTGATAGCCAGGCTGTGGTTAACAGAATGAAGTCTAAGAAGGAATATGTGTTGAGGCGGCTGCAGGAGCTTGTCCTGATGTGTTTGGAAGGTGCAGGAGCAGAAATTTTATTAATTAATAATGTACTGATCATTGATGAACTAATATGTGAAAAACGGGTGACTTTTGTAAATGGCCACCATAATTCATTTTCTTTTCTGCTTAGGCTAACTTTAGCTAAATTTGCAGTTGTTTTCCATTGCTCAATGCTTACTTAAAAGAGTGTGAATATTAGCTTATAGATGTGTAGACAGGTACATCTAGTGGGATTTTGTCTTATGCCTCACAAGGTCAGATTTATTAGGTCATTGCTCGAGTTTGACTGTCTTATTGTTTAGAGAATTGTCACTAACGTGTGGTTTCTTCCTCGAGGGTGGAAATAGATGGCAACTATGCTAGATGTTTTTTCCTGAACCTAAGATTCGGATGAGATGGAACAATGGATCCACAAACGAGATGGAAGAGAAGAAGGAATTGTTATAAATTGAGTGTAGCTAATGATCACGTCAATGAAATGTTGTCAAATGAGAATTCAATGTATTATGAATGTGTAACTTTTAGTTATCTAACTTTAGTTTTATTGGCTGAATGTATAACACCCCATGTCTTGACCAATCATGAGTTTTGTGAAAGTTAATGTAATGTTCTGTCACCTATTCTTGGGGGTTGGTTGTTCTTCTTCTTGGGAGAGAGTGGGTTAGCTGTTGATGCATACCAGACTTTACAAGATTTTACAGTGATATGTCAGTTATGTAGGCTTGAGGGATTTATAGATTGTCCTACTGATGGTTCCCCTTGCTGAAGTGATCTTGTTGTTGTTGTTTTATGGGTAATGTATAAAATTGTGTATTGTTATATGTGTCTTTTTGTTTTACAGCTGCAACTCATAAATTAATTGCTGCATAATGATATTATTTTTGTTATAACCCGAGTTAGTATATTTTTCTAAATTTGTGTTTCCAAATTCTTTTTAGATGAAGCCCAACATGTTAATACTGATTAGTGGTTAGTGAGGGAATTTGTCTTTACATGCTCATGATTTATATTGGCGTTCTTTGATCTATTGTGTAAATGTATTTTATTTCACTGTTGCAAATATTGGTGTTATTAAGTTGTGTTATAATACTTGAGTTAATTTGTTTACTTGCATTGATTAAACTCAGATTTATAAGCGTTCTAATCAGCTGTTGATGATTCTATATGCTTATCATTTATGTTTGAGAATTATTTTTGTGACTTTAGCGTTGTTAACATAGCAAAATAAACGTATAATCCTTCTTAATAAAATGGTGTGGTTATTACATAGTGATTTGATTATTGATTTCTTGTTTATTGATGTTTACTATGACATGCACCTTTGCCATCCCCTCAAATCAATGTTGTGTCGATTCATTGGCCTAAGGCGCAAAATCCACTATTTAGTTTGCGGTAATAGCTAGGATTTCTCGGCGCTGAAGCAAAGGCAACATCTTCTTCAAAATCAGGCACCTAGCAGGATTGGAAAATGGGGTGGCTGATGGGATATCTCATTCACAATGGGTGAAATCTCATGGTTTAGCACCTGGAATGGACGTCAGAGACCTGAAGGTTCCAGAAGATTTGGGGGAGATCAGAATGTGAGAGCCATTTATCTGATGGAACCCTGTTGACGCAATCAACAAGGAGGACATACAGGTTGGGATGCACAGAGGTTTAGCTGTCAGGAGCATTAAAACAGAAAGGGTGGGGTTTGGAGGAGAAGAAAAAATGTCATGATCAATTTTATATTAGTACAGATTAAGAAGAGCATGGTGACAATTGCCAGGAAGATGACAGGGACTGCTCTCTATAAAAAGCTGCTGTGGGGATATGATCCTTGTGGGGGTGAGTTGAGAAGGAGGATTTTGGAGGGATGGCTCTGGGAATGGGGAACGGTGGTGAGTTTGAGGAAACCAGTGATGGTAAATGCGCTGAGAAGATGGATGGTTCGGTGAGATTCACAGGTGTATCCACCTGGAAGAGCCTGCTGTGTGGGCACTTTTCATAATATTATTTTTGAGACATTTAGGGTATCAGAGCTGGTGAGGGCTAGGAGTGACTTGTAGATGGAGATGGGACATATCATGAGGAAAACATGGTGGCTAAGTCTTGGGTTGAAGAGGAGTAAGACAGATCAGAAGGTTAAATGGACTGTAGTGTGGCTGAAGACATCAGGGGAGCAGGGGATGAGCCTGGTTCAACTGGGTCAGTTTTTGAGTGTGTGGGGCAGAAGGGTGGGTACAATATTCAGACACAAGAACTGGAAATGGGTTCTGGGCAGTGCTGTAGGTAACAATATGCTGCCTCACGTAGGCATAGTGTAATGAGGTGGAAATTTAGGTAGAAAGAAGGAGGTTTGGCTGTATGGGCATTGGATTTTGAAGTGGGTCCATCAAACCAGAAAATGATTCTGTGGCCAAGAGCTGGGTTTAGGCCATGGAAAGGGGAACCTGTGGTGGTGTGTTTTAGGTGAGATGAGGTGGGGGCAGCTGAAGTCCATGCTATGGGAGCCCGGAGGAAAATTGTTGTGAGCTGAGGAAGTGCTGTTACACCTGGGGGAGAATTACTTGGATCAACTTAATCCACATTTCTGGGGCTGATTAATATCATGAAGGGAGGCATGGAAGTCCTAAGAGAAAGGTGGGCTATGGCCGGTGTATAATTTATAAAAACAATTAAGTGCCAGGGCCCTTGTCAGGAGGCCTCTGAACCTTGCACTGCCCATTGCCCCTGTCAGAGCTGTCAATGACAGCGCCAACACAACCATTACACTCCTACAAGAGTGGCAATTCAGACTTTTAATATACATTAAGAATAACTAATACCTGCAGCCCACGTGATTCTTATAGCTTTGGGTGGCAGGTACTAGTCATTTTTATTGTACATTGAAATTTAAACAACTGTGGTTGTGCTTATCACAAATTAAACAAACAGCGCCACCATGTGACAGGCTGTCATAATTGCCAGTGTTGACAATATAGATCTCGTACTGAACTTGGAAAAGACCAGCTCAAATTAAGCACTGGCTAGGATTCAGTTCGGATGAACACAGCTGTTGCTTAGGAGAGTTTAGAGTTGCCCCGGAAGCAAGCAGCAATTAACAACGTAGAAAAATGTCAAAAAGGAAATTTCAGGGTTTTGAGGAGCCAAGGGGATTAAGGTTGTCAGACGCAAGAAGATAGTTTGCGAGTGCCCCGTGTTATTTTGCGATCATGGGGTACACCTTTCTGTGCCTTGAAACAAGTTATATTAGTTATATTTGGAGATGTGTTGGAAAATGGGTTATTGGTAGGGCAGGTAGGTACCTATACCTAGCAACAAGCCACTAACCTCCACATAGGTACAGTTAGGTCTCAGTAAATTAATCCCAGCTCAACCCTTGGTAGCTTGGCATCGAGCGTCAAGGCTTAACTTAGGAGACAAAGTGTAAAGCATTCAAATATCACAAAACAGTAATTTAATAAAACACAGAAAACAGTTTAAAAATCCAAAACCAATTTATAAAAATAGTTTATATTTTTATCTTTAAAATGACACAAAAACGATTAAAATCGGTTCAGGGGAACCGGAGATATGATTTTTTAAAGAATTATTACTTTTCTAGCGCTTAGAAACAAAAAGCGCCAATCGGGTCATCTGGTTGCACCTCGACCGGGGCAAAGTCAAACTTTCAGGCCGACCGCGATGGAGCCCTGCTCGGCTACAGGTCGCGGGGGCCTCGGTTAAAAAGTTACCTTCTGACTTAGTCTTTATTTTGAAGTTTTTCTTCACCAGGACGAACCTGCCAGTTGAATCCGACCTCCTGGAGCCCTTGTCCGGATACGCGATGTAGGTTTCCTCGGTGGAGACTTTTACCTTCGGACTTAGTCGTTTTTTCGAGATGAAAATCCTTCGACCGGGGTAAACCTGGATCTTGATCCGACGTCCATGGAGTCCTTCTCGGATACGATGGCTGGGAGGTCCCGGTCAACTTTTTACCTTCGGACTTAGGGGGTCATTTTGACCTTGGCGGACGGCAGAGGCCGTCCGCCAAGGTACCGCCGCTGAATGACCGCACCGCGGTCAAAAGACCGCGGCGGCCATTCAGACATTTCCTCTGGGCCGGCGGGCGCTCTCCAAAAGAGCGCCCGCCGGCCCAGAGGAAATGCCCCTGCAACGAGGACGCCGGCTCAGAATTGAGCCGGCGTAGTTGCAGGGGTGCGACGGGTGCAGTTGCACCCGTCGCGTATTTCAGTGTCTGCTTAGCAGACACTGAAATACTTTGCGGGGCCCTCTTACGGGGGCCCCTGCAGTGCCCATGCCATGGGCATGGGCACTGCAGGGGCCCCCAGGGGCGCCGCGGCACCCCCTACCGCCATCCTGTTCCTGCCGGGAGACCCGCCAGGAACAGGATGGCGGTAGGGGGTGTCAGAATCCCCATGGCTGCGGAGCGCGCTCCGCAGCCATGGAGGATTCTGTAGGGCAGTGGTAAACCGGCGGGAGACCGCCGGTTTACCCTTTCTGACCGTGGCTGAACCGCCGCGGTCAGAATGCCCTCGGGAGCACCGCCAGCCTGTTGGCGGTGCTCCCGTGGTCGGTGACCCTGGCGGTCACCGGCCGCCAGGGTCAGAATGACCCCCTTAGTCTCTTTTTTGGATGTTTTTCTTTACCGGGACGAACCACGAAGTCAGGCCGGGTCGCGGTTGAGGCAAGCCGGCTAGAATTTCCGCGGCGGGTCGGTCCCTCTCTGGAGCTTTTTTCCAAAAATTCTCAAATCTTTTCCAAACTTCTGGGGCTTCACCCAGATGTTCTTTTAAGGTTCTTTTGGGGTCCACAGCTCACCCCAAGGGTCCAGAAGTTCTGTGATGGTCCTTGGGGGGTGCGGACTTCAACTCCTAGAATGCACCTGGCGCAAACTCCTTTTTGGCCACTGGACAGTGGTCAGCTGGTCGCTTTCTTCAGGAGTTGGTGCAGGGGACTCTGGTTTAGCAATTTTTCACCTGTAGCAAACAGGGAGTCCCTCCTTGAACCAGTTGAAGCCAGGCAAAGTCCTTCTTGTGGTGAAGCCCAAGTGTGCAGCTGATGCAGTCCTTCTGAGTGCAGGGTCCAGGTGCAGGCCAGGGGTCCAGCAGGGCAGTCCTTCTTCTTCTTTAGTTCCTTTCTTGTTGAATTCTGGAGGGGATCTGAGGCGTGGGTGCAGGTCTGCCAGTTTTATCCTTGCTCCTGGGTGAAAAGCAGGGGGGCCCTGGTTCTCCAATCAGGGACAGGGTCGTCCCCCTGTGATGACCACTTCCTGGGAAGTGTGGCAAAAATCCATCCCAGAAGGCAACAGTCTCTAAAAATCCAACATGGATGAATCTGATTTTTGGAGGTTACATCTGGCTGAGCCCACACACTGCTGTGGCTAAAAATCATAAACACACCCCTCTCCTGCCCTCTCATAGTCTAATCAAGGGGACACCTAATTGTCTGGGGTTGCAGGATGTGGGGGTGTTGCTGGGTGCTCCAAATGTCCTTCTCTGCCTTTGAAGACCAGTTTGGCAGCCCTCCCCCTTCCTGCCTCACCATCTGCTGAGGGGAGATTCTCTCCCCCAAGCACATTCCTTTGTGTGAAGCCTGGCCACTTCACACCTCATCAAGGCAGCCTGGCAGAAGCTGCTGCAGGCTGGCCAATCAGAGCACAGCAGCAAAAACAATGCAGAGCTGAAATTGGCAACTTTTTAGGTAAAGTCTAAACTTTTTACCTGAACAAGTTATATTAAATCCAACAACTGGAAGTTGTGGGATTTATTACAACAATTAATTTGATACCAAATTCTTGGTATGTAACATTTAAGGAGACTTTAAAATTTAAAATAAAGTCTGCCCATTCTAGCCTATGAAGGCCATTTACTTCAATGAGGGAAAAACGAATTTGGCTGTTTTTACCTCACCAGGGCTTATAAATCAATTTTTATAAAGTCCCTGCTTATAGTTACATGGCACCCAGCCCTAGGGGCACATAGGGCACACCTTAGGGGTGACTTATATGTAAAAATAAGGTAGTTTAAGACTTTGGAAGTACCTTTAATTCCAAAGTCGAATTTGCATATAACTTTAATTTAAAAGCAGCCAGCAAGGCAGGCCTGCTTTTAAAATGACACTGGGCACCTCAGCAGTGCGCCTAGGTGTGCACCACCTATGCTGGGGTCCCTAAACCTACATGCCCTACCATATACTAGGGACTTATAGGTAGGTTAACTTAGTCAATTATAATTAGCCTAATTTGCATATCCATTTTACACAGAGCACAGGCCCTGGGACTGGTTAGCAGTACCCAGGGCACCATCAGAGTCAGGAAAACACCAGCATAAAGAGGAAAATGGGGGCAAAAAGTTATGGGGCCTCTGCAATCAGCCCTGTTTTCTCACAAGATGTCTATGGTGTCAGTGAAAGAGTGGATGAATTATATTCAAGGACTATGATGGGGCAAACAAATAGCAGCACAGGGGAGGGTTTTGTGGTCGAGGTTTTAGGGGGCAAAGACAGATTTTTTCAGAAGAAGGGGGGTAGAGGAAGTATGGGAACAAAGAGGGGGGGGAAGAGGATTCAATGACGTCAAGGTCAGAGAGACACATCAAAAAAGTAAATTGATTGTCAGAAATAAGAATACGTGAGATTCTAAAGACAGAAAGTTAAACTTTTCCTTATTGTTTACGGGAAGTAGAGGGAGCTGTTTAGGAGTGGGGAGATGGATAAGTATCAAACGTTTAGGAAAATTGAGTATTGCATTTTGCAGCATGTGTGGCCCGGCAGAAGGAGGTATCCAGAGAATATAGCTCTGTTCCCCTAGCTCACAATGGAGCCTGATTCTGAGGCTGCTCGTGTTACAGGGATCCCTTCACTCTCTTGATGATGATATATTCAGGCAATAGCTTAATGGACTCCAGATCAAAGTGTACAGAGCCCACAGCTATTTTATAAAATACACAGAGATACCGCAGCGTGCAGTTGGCTCAGGCATTTCGATATTTTGCACAGGTGTTCAGTGTCTGTGGGAGCACGGCCTGTGGCAGAATGAGGGCCTGATTTAGAACTGACCAGGTCTGTGGCAGACAAAGTCGGTGGTTGCCCAGGTCTTTTGCCAGTTTTCAAGTCAGTTGCTGGCCATGCTTGGCTGCCCAGGTCTGTGACAGTCCAGATCTGTGGCACTCATCTCTGTGGCAGTCTAGGTCTGTGACTGACCAGGACTGTGGCTGTGCAGGTCTGTGGCTGACCATGTTTGGCTGCCCAGGTCTGTGACAGCACATCTCTGTGTCAGCCTAGGTCTGTGGCTGACCAGGACTGTGCTGCCCAGGCCTGTGGCTGGCCATGTTTGGCTGCCCAGTTATGTGGCAGTCCAGGTCTGTAGCAGCACATCTCTGTGGCAGTCTAGGTCTGTGGCTGACCAGGACTATGGCAGCCCAGGTCTGTGGATGACCATCTTTGGCTGCCCATGTTTGTAGCAGACCATGGGGGTCATTCTGACCGCGGCGGACGGCGGTCGCCGCCCGCCACGCGGTTCCCGCCGAAAGACCGCGGCGGTCATTCTGGCTTTCCCACTGGGCTGGCGGGCGACCGCCGAAAGTCCGCCCGCCAGCCCAGCGGGAAACACCCTTCCCACGAGGACGCCGGCTCAGAATTGAGCCGGCGGTGTGGGAAGGTGCGACGGGTGCAGTTGCACCCGTCGCGAATTTCAGTGTCTGCTAGGCAGACACTGAAATTCTTTTTGGGGCCCTCTTACGGGGGCCCCTGGAGTGCCCATGCCATTGGCATGGGCACTGCAGGGGCCCCCAGGGGCCCCGCGGCACCCCCTACCGCCATCCTGTTCCCGGCGGGAGAACCGCCAGGAACTGGATGGGGGTAGGGGGTGTCAGAATCCCCATGGTGGCGGAGCGCGCTCCGCCGCCATGGAGGATTCTCAAGGGCAGCGGAAAGTCGGCGGGACACCGCCGACTTTCCGTTTCTGGCCGCGGCTGAACCGCCACGGTCAGAATGCCCAGCGGTGCACCGCCAGCCTGTTGGCGGTGCTACCGCCGACCTCCGCCATGGCGGTAATTACCGCCAGGGTCAGAATGACCTCCCATGTCTGTGGCAGCACATCTCTGTGGCAGAATAGGTCTGTGGCTGACCAGGACCGTGCTGCCCAGGCCAGTAGCTGACCATGTTTGGCTGCTCAGGTCTGTGGCAATCCACGTCTGTGTCAGCCCAGGTCTGTGGCTGATCAGGACTGTGGCTGACCATGTTTGGCTGCCCAGGCCTGTGGCAGACCAGGTCAGTGGCATCCCATCTCTGTGGTTGAACATGTTTGGCTGCCCAGTTCTGTGGTAGCACATCTCTGTGGCAGCCCAGGTCTGTGGCTAACCAGGACTGTGGCTGCCCAGGTCTGTGGCGATGCATCTCTGTGGCTGCCTAGGTCTGTGGTTGACCAGGACTGTGGCTGCCTAGGTCTGTAGCTGACCCTGTTTGGCTGCCCAGGTCTGTGGCAGCAGATCACCTTGGAAGCCTGGTTCTGTGGCTGACCAGGACTGTGGGTGACCATGTTTGACTGCTCCGGTCTGTGGCAGTCTAGGTCGGTGGCAGCACATCTCTGTCAGCCCAGGTCTGTGGCTGCCCATGTCTCTGGCTGACCATGTTTGACTGCCCAGGTCTGTGGCAGCACACCTCTGTGGCAGCGTAGGTCTGTGGATGACCAGGTCAGTGGCTGCCCAGCTCTGTGGCTGACCATGTTTGGCTGCCCAGGTCTGTGGCAGTACATTTCTGTGGCAGCTCAGGTATGTGGCTGACCAGGACTGTGGCTGCCTAGGTCTGTGGCTGACCATGTTTGGCTGCCCAGGTCTGTGGATGCATATCTCTGCGGCAGCCCAGGTCTGTGGCTGACCAGGACTGTGGCTGACCATGTTTGACTGCTCCGGTCTGTGGCAGTCAAGGTCGGTGGCACTACATCTCTGTGTCTGCCCAGGTCTGTGGCTGACAAGGTCTGTGACTGCCCAGGTCTGTGGCTGCTCAAGTCTGTGGCTGACCATGTTTGGCTGCCCATGTTTGTGGCAGTCCATGTCTGTGGCAGCACATTCCTGTGGCAGAATAGGTCTGTGGCTGACCAGGACTGTGGCTGCCCGGGTCTGTGGATGACCATCTTTGGCTGCCCATGTTTGTGGCAGACCATGTCTGTGGCAGCACATCTCTGTGGCAGAATAGGTCTGTGGCTGACCAGGACCGTGCTGCCCAGGCCTGTGGCTGGCCATGTTCGGCTGCTCAGGTCTGTGGCAGTCCAGGTCTGTGGCAGCACATTTCTGTGTCAGCCCAGGTCTGTGGCTGATCAGGACTGTGGCTGACCATGTTTTGCTGCCCAGGTCTGTGGCAGACCAGGTCAGTGGCAGCACATCTCTGTGGTTGAACGTGTTTGGCTGCCCAGTTCTGTGGCAGCACATCTCTGCGGCAGCCCAGGTCTGTGGCTGACCAGGGCTGTGGCTGCCCAGGTCTGTGGCTGACAATGTTTGGCTGCCCAGGTCTGTGGCGATACATCTCTGTGGCTGCCTAGGTCTGTGGCTGACCAGGATTGTGGGTGACCATGTTTGACTGCTCCAGTCTGTAGCAGTCTAGGTTGGTGGCAACACATCTCTGTCAGCCCAGGTCTGTGGCTGCCCATGTCTGTGGCTGACCATGTTTGACTGCCCAGGTCTGTGGCAGCACATCTCTGTGGCAGCGTAGGTCTGTGGATGACTAGGTCAGTGGCTGCCCAGCTCTGTGGCTGACCATGTTTGGCTGCCCAGGTCTGTGGCAGTACATCTCTGTGGCAGCCCAGGTCTGTGGCTGACCAGGACTGTGGCTGCCTAGGTCTGTGGCTGACCATGTTTGGCTGTCCAGGTCTGTGGCGGCATATCTCTGTGGCAGCCCAGGTCTGTGGCTGACCAGGACTGTGGCTGACCATGTTTGACTGCTCCGGGCTGTGGCTGTCCAGTTCGGTGGCAGCACATCTCTGTGTAAGCCCAGGTCTGTGGCTGCCCATGTCAGTGGCTGACCATGTTTGGCTGCCCAGTTCTGTGGCAGCACATCTCTGTGGCAGCCTAGGTCTGTGGATGACCAGGTGAGTGGCTGCCCAGCTTTATGACTGACCATGTATGGCTGCCCAGGTCTGTGGCAGTACATCTCTGTGGCTGCCAAGGTTTGTGGCTGACCATGTTTGGCTGCTCAGGTCTGTGGCAGCAGGTCTCTGTGTCAGCCCAGGTCTGTGGCTGATTATGACTGTACCCAACCATGTTGGCTACCCAGGTCTGTGGCCGACCAGGACTGTGGCTGTCAAAGGTCTGTGGCTGACCATGTTTGGCTGCCCAGATCTGTGGCAATACATCTCTGTGGCAGCCTAGGTCTGTGGCTGACCAGGACTGTGGCTGCCTAGGTCTGTGGCTAACCATGTTTGGCTTCCTAGGTCTGTGGCAGCAGATCTCTGTGGCAGCCAGGTCTGTGGCTGACCAGGACTGTGGCTGTCCAGGTCTGTGGCTGACCATGTTTGGCTGCCCAGATATGTGGCAATACATCTCTGTGGCAGCCTAGGTCTGTGGCTGACCAGGACTGTGGCTGCCTAGGTCTGTGGCTGACCATGTTTGGCTTCCCAGGTCTGTGGCAGCAGATCTCTGTGGCAGCCAGGTCTGTGGCTGACCAGGACTGTGGCTGACCATGTTTGACTGCTCCCGTCTGTGGCAGTCCAGGTCAGTGGCAGCACATCTCTGTGTAAGCCCAGGTCTGTGGCTGCCCATGTCAGTGGCTGACCATGTTTGGCTGCCCAGTTCTGTGGCAGCACATCTCTGTGGCAGCCTAGGTCTGTGGATGACCAGGTGAGTGGCTGCCCAGCTTTATGGCTGACCATTGTGGCTGCCCAAATCTGTGGCAGTACATCTCTGTGGCAGCCCAGGTCTGTGGCTGACCAGGACTGTGGCTGTCAAGGTTTGTGGCTGACCATGTTTGGCTGCTCAGGTCTGTGGCAGAAAATCTCTGTGGCAGTGTAGGTCTGTGGATGACCAGGTCAGTGGCTGCCCAGCTCTGTGGCTGACCATGTTTGGCTGCTCAGGTCTGTGGCAGTACATCTCTGTGGAAGCCCAGGTCTGTGGCTGACCAGGACTGTGGCTGACCATGTTTGACTGCTTCGGTCTGTGGCAGTCCAGGTCGGTGGCAGTACATCTCTGTGGCAGCCCAGGTCTGCGGCTTACCAGGACTGTGGCTGTCCAGGTCTGTGGATGACCAGGATTGGGTGCTCCGGTCTGTGGCACCACAGGTCTGTGGCTGACCAGGACTGTGGTTCACCAGGTCAGTGGCTGCCTAGGTTTCTTGCCCATTGACATCTTGGTTGATTACACTTTGAAGGCAGTCTCCGTATTTTAAAGAAGAGGCGCCTCTGATGTTTCTACTTATGATGGTGAAGGGTCTTCATGTTTGTGTGTCTGGGATTAGATATTATAGCGCCATGAAATAGTGATGACCAGCAGTGACGCTAGTGATGGAGAAAAGCAACATGTACACGTGAAATAGTAAGAAATAAACGTAGCGCTAGTGATGGGGTAAACAAATACATGCACTAGGAGCTATTAATAACCGCCAGTGGTGCAAAGGATAGGGCGAATCGTAGGCACCATAAACATAAAAACTGTGCTCGCGCAAGTAAACAATTACACTAATAGAATTTAATTGATTTCTTCTCACAGAGCATCCCTCTCAAGCCTAGAAATTTTACTAACCTTCTGTCTTTCACGGAGAGACCTCACACGCTCTTTTCCTTCTGGCTTGATTTCCTCATCTCCTGTTTGCAGTCTAAAGGTCTGGCGACGATGGTTACGCTGTTTGTTCTCCTCACTAGCGCCTCGAAACCCTCTTGGGTGAGCTGCTCGTACTCTACAAGATAGCACAGTGTGGCATGTCCCCCTCAGTGTCTCAGTCCTGTGGTTTCCACAGTGAAGTGCTCTTTGAAGTATGTAGAAATGAGCTGAAGTCTGGGAGCTGGCCAGTAGAGGGCAGACTCAGCACACGTAGGAGCCCAGAGGCGCTGGAAGAACAGAAGCATTTCGTCTATCATTCTTCAGACAAGAGGTCTTCAAACCTTTTTGCTCTCAGACCCCACCCCTAAGTGAAATGTTGGAGTTGGGTGCCTGTTCAGAAATCTATGGCAAAGACTGGGTAAGCAGGAGTGGCGGGTCTGAGAGCCGGGGATGGGATTATGAGATCATTTCAGGGTCCTTTTCTGTGGATCAAAATCTACACTAAATGTGAGACTTATGAAAGAGCAAATGCACGATACAGAAATAGAAACTGACTAAACACAGCTCCATATAGTTGGGGTATTGTGAGCCCCCACCCTCCTGGGCCCCAGTGCGACTGCACCTGGTGCACAATTCCCAGCCGCAGTGCTGAGTAGCCGGCAGTCTCTGCCTCTTTTTCTCCTTCGCAACCATGTCTGGCCATCACTCCAATCTTTAAAAATTCATGGTTCGATTACGACCTCGGCAGATGGGATACTCTGTCAGCAACCTGAGGGATATCCCGGCCCCCCTTTTACAAGTTCCATAGGATATAATAGAACTTGAAATACGGCGGACGGGATATCCCATCCGCCGAGGTCATAATCAGGCCCTCGGTGCCTTGCAGAAAAATAAATGGGTCCAGCATGGCGCCCCCTCTCTGTAGCAAGGATGCCTTCAGTACTAAGCTAACAAGGAAAATGAGCCCTCATGCCACTGACTTGCAGGCAGGCTGCCTCCTCAGCCACTTGTTAAAAACATGCCCCCGCCCCATCTAGCCCCTTCCCACCATCTCTCTGAGGCCCAAGCTAAGGTGTCTCCTCTGCTTCCATTTTCTTCTTCCTTGAGCCATTGCTCCAAGACTGAAAGAATCACTGGCATAGCGAGGGTGCACCGGGCCCAAACGCAAACAAGGAAGTACAATCCAGCTGAAGTGAGGTTTAGTTTAGCCCTCACAGCCCTGGGCACCCCGTAATACCCAGCGAGGACTATTTATATATTTTTTGCTTTTGTTGATGTCCCTAGAAGGAGCACCACCAAAAACGTTTTTATTGTACTGGTGGCTGCATGGATTTCTTCAGCCCCCAGCAATATTAGAACAAAAAGGACTGGTAAGTATCCCGGGTCATTGAAACCGTGACCTCTGGAGAGACTACCATATTTTTTAAAGGACTTCCCAGCTGAAGCTTTTCATCTACAGCTGGGAGTGTAGTACCCTTTAGAGGCTGGTTCTATGTCTGCATTTTATGTGGCATGAAGATGTATAATAAAGAAGATATGATTGTTTTTATGATTGCATTTTTTGACCTGAAACTCTTAGAGACATGTTAAAAAAAACAGTGTGTCACTGACTATTTTCACATTTTTCACCCAAAAAATGAAATAATTAAAACTATGTAAAAAAAACGAGTCACAGACATGTATTTTAATAAAAACTTTATTAAATATGTTCTTAAGTAATCCGTATCATTAAACATTGCATTGTGTGTACTATTGAAATATACATATGATTACAAATATTGGTGATTTGTGGAGAAACATAATAGATTTGCTTTTTGTGTAAGGGGTGAGGAGGGGGAGGGTTTTGCCGCAGGGCCTGCCCCCATGCCAGGCCCTGCGGCCAAACCCCGAATGCATGACTGAAGGCTGCATGCAGTGGGGTGCTGACTGCCTGCGGGGCTGGATGCAGGGCCAGGCGGGCTGGTCTTCAGCCATGCATGTCTGGGGGTTGGCTTTGTAAACGGTAATAAAATATTACTTTGAGACATAAAAAAAATAGAACTTCACTGAAAAAGAAAGGTTAAAATGTTGTTATAGTTAGGTGAGTATGTCAGTTAAAATGCTGTTTTAAATACACAAAACCACTGCAACTCGCCAGTTATCGTTATCTCAATAACTAGAACTCAGGCCCTAAGGTAACTATAACTCGCCCCCTCACCACGCACAGCTAATTACCCCACATATTTCATCACTCAGGACGTCTTCTATGACATCACTCTTAATATCTCTGAAACATTTGCAATGAAATTATTAATGAGAAAACTGTGCCTGGTGGGGGTGGGAGTTATAGTCACCTTCACCACACAGTCTTTATTCCATCTCATGCCTCTTCCTTCCACCCCCTTCTGCTTTCTCTGTTTCTCATGAATACCACGGCTGCTTGGTCTCCGTTACATGTCGTGCCACTTTCTTCCAACGCCCTGCACTTCTTGTCTGTGTCTGATCTGCGCTTCGGCTTACGCAGTCTTGAGTCCACCTTGAGCCTCGTTCTTCCTCCTCTCGACATTCCGGTCTCTTTATATCACTCTGAAGGTTCTGCTTCATCTATAGTTTTCTCCTTGTCCTTCTCGTGCTCCTTATTTCTCCCTTTGTCTGTGTTTTCCTTTCTCTCCCTTGTTTCTCTGTTCTCTCTCTGTCATTGTTTTACTGGTTTTGTCTTTCTCCTTCATTCTCCCTTTTCTGCATTTCTCTGCCTCTCTCTGGGTCAAAGTCTGATGATCACAAATAGGTCCCAGTCTGTGAGTGATGGTGCCCACCACCTGCAAACACCAGCACAAATTAAGCACTGCATGTATATGCCTTTCAGTTCTTATTAGGGGAAGGGTGTGCTGTGCCCACCTCTTTACAGACTACTACTTCTCATATTCTCCTACAGGCAGATCTCACAGATGGGGGTAGGCTTTACCTCCTTTGAGCTTCTGTTTGGGCATTTTGTCCATGATTCCCTGATTTGTAAGTCGAGATGGCTTGAAAGGTACTCCTGAGGCCACAAATGATGATGACAATTTTCTGAACCTCAGAAAGCTTATGGCTAAACTGAATATCTAAAGCAAAGCAAAATCTCCAGGCTAGCCAAGAGCAGAAAAGAATGGTATGACCAGAAAGTGATGCTGACTGGATACCAAGAGGGTCCGGACACATTAGTGCTGAAGCCAATTTTGCTTTCAGTATTAGAGGACAAATGGAGTGGTCCTAACAAGGTTGTCAGGAAGATCACAGGTGCCACATAAGGATCCTAGGAGATGTTCCACATGCACTAGCTTAAGCCACACCTCAGAACAGCCTACCATGTTAGCATCCTGGAAATGGAAGAACAGGCTGAGGAGGTGAGTGATCCCCTCCAAGACCAGCAGCACAGGGAGAGGGATAGCTCAGTAGACAAGGTACTGCTTGTCCACAACCTAACTCCTGAAGAACAGAAGGAGTGTACTGTAGGACTTGCAAGGAGGTCTCACCATTTTTGGGACATATCAGACTCCTGAAGTAGAAGAAGAGGACACGGAGACTGTGGAGACTCATAACATGACTTCAGAGGCTCTGCCACTCTTAGCGCCTTTTACCAATTCATCAATCTACCTTTTCCGTTAGAAAGTACAATGCCTTGCTAATCAATATGATGCAAAAGTACTTCCAGGTCAAGTTGGGAAGAGGTAGTGTTTAACCCAGTGGAACTGGAAAAAACCTGCCTGGCAATTGTGGATTTTGTTGGGGTTCTTCACTCTCATACCCAGCCTTCCCTCTGCATGCACTTTGTTGTTTTTCAGTTCTTTCAGTTTCTGCTTGACAATATTGCACTAAACATCTGCACGTTTTACCTTCAGTTTGCTACCACTGTAAGCTTTCTCCTGGAACCCTGCTGCTACAATCTACTCTCTGTGTCATCTATGGGTGTGCTTAGTTATGCTCTGGGTGATTCCTACAGTAGAGAGTACAATCATCTACTTGGCATATACCTATAGCAAGCCAAACGCAGACAAGTGAAACAAGAAGTGTTGAGTGTTTGGGGACGCGCGATTTCCAGCAGGAGGAGGAGGCGGTGAAGTGTCCAGGGGCAGGAGCCCTTTAAACACTTGCTCGCGCTCCCTCTACTGTGGGAAGCGCGATTTCCAGCGGAAGGAGGCGTTGACGTGTCCAGGGGCAGGAGCCCTTTAAAAACTTGCTCGCGCTCCCGCTACCGCGGGAAGCGCGATTTCCAGCGGGAGGAGGCGGTGACGTGTCCAGGGGCAGGAGCCCTTTAAAAACTTGCTTGCGCTCCCGCTACCGCAGGAAGCGCGATTTCCAGCGGGAGGAGGCGGTGACGTGTCCAGGAGCGGAGCCCTTTAAAAACTTGCTCGCGCTACCGTGGGACGCGCGCGGGCGCTCCCGGGCGAAGCCCGGGCCAAGGGCAGGCCCATCCTGTGCCCGTCGGAGACCGGAGGAGGCTGGGCTGGGCCCTTCTCTTTCATCTGCACTGTGGTAGTAGCATGCTTGCCAGTGCCTGGTGGGACCCCCAGTCCCAGGTACCCTTATTCTAGGGGATCCGTGAGGGCTGGGTCATCATTATTCAATTTTCCTTTTTGTTTTCGTTCTTGGGGGCCCCAGTCCTTGGCTCGGACACGCCGTATTGAATAATGGGGAAGCGTAAGGCAGATGATGTCCCTGTGCCTCCTTCTGGTGCCAAAAAACACAAGAAACGAGCTGGTCGGAAAATTTATGACCCTTCTAAGCCCATTAAAAAATCAATTCCAAGCTATTGACTCCTTGTTTGAGGAAGGAGAGGCAATATTGAGGAGTCCATCTATTATCGCTCCTTCCATTCCTGCTACTTCGACTATTAGGAAGATCCCGGATTTATTTATCAAAAAACTACGGACACCTCTTTTGTCTGTGGAAGCGGACCTCCATCTCCCTCCTATATCTGAGGCTGCAATTTCCTCACCGCCAATGAGGCCTACTTCAAGTGTTGAAGTTGCAGAATGTAACCAATGTAGGGACTCCCTGCATTTGGGTTCCAAGTCTGTAGTTTCTAGTGATATTCTCTGCTCCAATAGATTTCATCTCCTATCCACTTCTAGCGAGAGCCCAGGTCGCTCTCTGCCCTTAATTTCTGGGGAACCTGATACAGAGGAATTGGTCTGGCAGGCTCATCGCAAGATGTCACTCGAACTGGAAAATGTTTCCCAGAAGCTAGACAATTTAAAATCCTTGGTAATGGTTATTTTGGGTAAAATTTTGCTTAGCACGAATGACCACCTTCCTGAGTTGATTGGAGGGCCTAACGTGCTAGCTACATTAGACACTGGGGACAATTTAGCTTCTCACCCCAAATGTCCAAAGCTGGGAGCTAAGTCTATGAGTATGGCAACAAATATAAAGGGGAGTTGCCTCTCTCTATCCAATGGCAAACCCACCGACTCCGGTCGCATGCTTATTCCCGCTCCAACAAACAACGATCCACGTCCTCCCTGTATAAATCCCCTGTCCATGGGAGCTATGGTTGGGAAGGGTGCACGGGTGCCCTTAAGTCCACCCAGAGTCCCATGCCAAGGTCAACCCAAATTCATTCAGGCGACAGTTCCAAAGGGGAGAAATGATCAGAGTAGGAAAAATGCATACATCTATATGAGAGGGGTCCCCAGGTTATCTGCTGGGCAGAGAGAGTCCCATGATTCTCTCATTAATAAAGTTGTCTATTGGCTTCGCACTCAGAGGAAATGTCTGTCTGTTATCCGTCCTGATATTTGGGAGGCACGTAGAAATGCTCAACCAGACTCTGATTTTGATTATATTTCAATCCTCTTTTTTGCCACCTCTATGGTTGATAACCTTATGGCTTTCAACCTACGGACTCATTCTCTGACATCTGGTAGGAATATCGGAATTGGCCCCTGCATGTATTCTCCGGGGGGGGTGTAGGAGGCTGGACTGGCTTGTAGTGAGTACCAAGGGGTACTTGCACCTTGCACCAGGCCCAGTTATCCCTTATTAGTGTATAGGGTGTCTAGCAGCTTAGGCTGATAGATAATGGTAGCTTAGCAGAGCAGCTTAGGCTGAACTAGGAGACGTGTGAAGCTACTACAGTACCACTTAGTGTCATATGTACAATATCATAAGAAAACACAATACACAGTTATATTAAAAATAAAGGTACTTTATTTTTATGACAATATGCCAAAGTATCTTAGAGTGTACCCTCAGTGAGAGGATAGGAAATATACACAAGATATATATACACAATAGCAAAAATATGCAGTATAGTCTTAGAAAACAGTGCAAACAATGTATAGTTACAATAGGATGCAATGGGGAAACATAGGGATAGGGGCAACACAAACCATATACTCCAAAAGTGGAATGCGAACCACGAATGGACCCCAAACCTATGTGACCTTGTAGAGGGTCGCTGGGACTATTAGAAAATAGTGAGAGTTAGCAAAATAACCCTCCCCAAGACCCTGAAAAGTGAGTGCAAAGTGCACTAAAGTTCCCCTAAGGACAAAGTAGTCGTGTTAGAGGAATAATGCAGGAAAGACACCAACCAGCAATGCAACAACTGTGGATTTCCAATCTAGGGTACCTGTGGAACAAGGGGACCAAGTCCAAAAGTCACAAGCAAGTCGGAGATGGGCAGATGCCCAGGAAATGCCAGCTGCGGGTGCAAAGAAGCTTCGACTGGACAGAAGAAGCTGAGGTTTCTGCAGGAACGAAAAGGGCTAGAGACTTCCCCTTTGGTGGACGGATCCCTCTTGCCGTGGAGAGTCGTGCAGAAGTATTTTCCCGCCGAAAGGATGCTAACAAGCCTTGCTAGCTGCAAATCATGCGGTTAGCGTTTTTGGACGCTGCTGGGGCCCAGGAGGGACCAGGAGGTCGCAAATTGGACCTGAAGAGAGAGGGGACGTCGAGCAAGACAAAGAGCCCTCACTGAAGCAGGTAGCACCCGGAAAAGTGCCAGAAACAGGCACTACGAGGATGCGTGAAACGGTGCTCGCCGAAGTTGCACAAAGGAGTCCCACGTCGCCGGAGACCAACTTAGAAAGTCGTGCAATGCAGGTTAGAGTGCCGTGGACCCAGGCTTGGCTGTGCACAAAGGATTTCCGCCGGAAGTGCACAGGGGCCGGAGTAGCTGCAAAGTCGCGGTTCCCAGCAATGCAGCCCAGCGAGGTGAGGCAAGGACTTACCTCCACCAAACTTGGACTGAAGAGTCACTGGACTGTGGGGGTCACTTGGACAGAGTTGCTGGATTCGAGGGACCTCGCTCGTTGTGCTGAGAGGAGACCCAAGGGACCGGTAATGCAGCTTTTTGGTGCCTGCGGTTGCAGGGGGAAGATTCCGTCGACCCACGGGAGATTTCTTCGGAGCTTCTGGTGCAGAGAGGAGGCAGGCTACCCCCACAGCATGCACAAGCAGGAAAACAGTCGAGAAGGCGGCAGGATCAGCGTTACAGAGTTGCAGTAGTCGTCTTTGCTACTATGTTGCAGGTTTGCAGGCTTCCAGCGCGGTCAGCAGTCGATTCCTTATCAGAAGGTGAAGAGGGAGATGCAGAGGAACTCGGATGAGCTCTTGCATTCATTATCTAAAGTTTCCCCAGAGACAGAGACCCTAAATAGCCAGAAAAGAGGGTTTGGCTACCTAGGAGAGAGGATAGGCTACTAACACCTGAAGGAGCCTATCAGCAGGAGTCTCTGACGGCACCTGGTGGCACTGGCCACTCAGAGCAGTCCAGTGTGCCAGCAGCACCTCTGTTTCCAAGATGGCAGAGGTCTGGAGCACACTGGAGGAGCTCTGGACACCTCCCAGGGGAGGTGCAGGTCAGGGGAGTGGTCACTCCCCTTTCCTTTGTCCAGTTTCGCGCCAGAGCAGGGGCTAAGGGGTCCCTGAACCGGTGTAGACTGGCTTATGCAGAATTGGGCACATCTGTGCCCAAGAAAGCATTTCCAGAGGCTGGGGGAGGCTACTCCTCCCCTGCCTTCACACCATTTTCCAAAGGGAGAGGGTGTCACACCTTCTCTCAGAGGAAGTTCTTTGTTCTGCCATCCTTGGCCAGGCCTGGCTGGACCCCAGGAGGGCAGCTGCCTGTCTGAGGGGTTGGCAGCAGCAGCAGCTGCAGTGAAACCCCAGGAAGGGCAGTTTGGCAGTACCAGGGTCTGTGCTACAGACCACTGGGATCATGGGATTGTGCCAACTATGCCAGGATGGCATAGAGGGGGCAATTCCATGATCATAGACATGTTACATGGCCATATTCGGAGTTACCATTGTGAAGCTACATATAGGTAGTGACCTATATGTAGTGCACGCGTGTAATGGTGTCCCCGCACTCACAAAGTTCAGGGAATTGTCTCTGAACAATGTGGGGGCACCTTGGCTAGTGCCAGGGTGCCCTCACACTAAGTAACTTTGCACCTAACCTTTACCAGGTAAAGGTTAGACATATAGGTGACTTATAAGTTACTTAAGTGCAGTGTAAAATGGCTGTGAAATAACGTGGACGTTATTTCACTCAGGCTGCAGTGGCAGGCCTGTGTAAGAATTGTCAGAGCTCCCTATGGGTGGCAAAAGAAATGCTGCAGCCCATAGGGATCTCCTGGAACCCCAATACCCTGGGTACCTCAGTACCATATACTAGGGAATTATAAGGGTGTTCCATTAAGCCAATGTAAATTGGTAAAAATGGTCACTAGCCTGTCAGTGACAATTTGGAAAGAAATGAGAGAGCATAACCACTGAGGTTCTGGTTAGCAGAGCCTCAGTGAGACAGTTAGTCACTACACAGGTAACACATTCAGGCACACTTATGAGCACTGGGGCCCTGGGTTACCAGGGTCCCAGTGACACATACAACTAAAACAACATATATACAGTGAAAAATGGGGGTAACATGCCAGGCAAGATGGTACTTTCCTACACAACCCCCCCCCAAACGAAGGACAATAAGACTAGCCATGACCTGATGAGTCTTCATTGTCTAAGTGTAAATATCTGGAGAGTCCATCTGCATTGGAGTGGCTACTCCCAGGTCTATGTTCCACTGTATAGTCCATTCCCTGTAGGGATATGGACCACCTCAACAATTTAGGATTTTCACCTTTCATTTGTTTGTGGTCTGTCTGAACAATGAAGTGAGTGCCAAACAGGTATGGCCTCAACTTCTTCAGAGCCCAGACCACAGCAAAGGCCTCCCTCTCAATGGCAGACCAACGCTTTTCTCTAGGGGTCAACCTCCTACTAATAAAAGCAACAGGTTGATCCTGGCCCTGAGAATTAAGTTGTGATAGGACTGCCCCTACTCCTAATTCAGATGCATCAGTTTGGACATAGAATTTTTTAGAGTAACAAGGGCTTTTCAGGACAGGTGCAGAGCACATGGCCTGCTTCAGCTCCTCAAAAGCTTTCTGACAGTTTGCTGTCCATAATACCTTTTTAGGCATTTTCTTGGATGTGAGGTCATTAAGAGGGGCTGCAATGGAGCCATAGTTCTTAATGAACCTCCTGTAATACCCAGTGAGGCCTAGGAAGGCTCTCACCTGAGTCTGAGTGGTAGGGGGAACCCAATCAATAATAGTTTGGATTTTCCCCTGAAGTGGTGCAATCTGTTCCCCACCAACAAGGTGTCCCAGATAAACCACCTTACCCTGCCCTATCTGGCACTTTGAAGCCTTGATAGTGAGGCCTGCCTTTTGCAGGGCCTCCAAAACTTTCCATAGGTGGACCGGGTGATCATCCCAGCTGGAGCTAAAGACAGCTATATCGTCCAAATATGCTGCACTGAAAGCTTCCAGCCCTTGCAGGACTGTGTTCACCAACCTCTGAAAAGTGGCAGGTGCATTTTTCAAACCAAAAGGCATTACAGTAAACTGGTAATGTCCTCCAATGGTAGAAAATGCAGTCTTAGGTTTAGCATCTTCTGATAATTTGATCTGCCAATACCCTGCAGTCAAATCAAAAGTGCTTAGATACTTGGCAGATGCCAGTGTATCTATAAGCTCATCTGCCCTGGGTATAGGGTGAGCATCAGTTTTGGTTACCAAGTTGAGACCTCTATAGTCTACACAAAACCGCATTTCCTTCTTTCCATCTTTAGAATTGGGTTTTGGTACCAGTACCACAGGAGAAGCCCATGGACTGTCAGAGTGCTCAACCACTCCTAGTTCCAACATTTTCTGAACTTCTTGCTTTATGCAGTCCCTGACATGGTCAGGCTGCCTATAGATCTTACTTTTGACAGGTAAACTGTCTCCAGTATCTATAGTGTGCTCACACCAAGAAGTGGTGCCTGGCACAGTAGAGAAGAGTTCTGAAAATTGTCCTAGGAGATTTATGCAATTGTCTTTCTGCTCAGCAGTAAGACAATCAGCCAAAACTACACCTTCCACAAGAGCATCTTGATCTGTGGAAGAGAAGAGATCAGGTAGAGGATCACTGTCTTCTTCCTGTCCCTCATCTGTTGCCATGAGCAGGGTGAGATCAGCCCTGTCATAGTAGGGTTTCAGGCGGTTGACATGGAGCACCCTAAGGGGACTCCTGGCAGTGCCTAAGTCAACTAAATAGGTGACTTCTCCCTTCTTTTCAACAATTGTGTGGGGACCACTCCATTTATCTTGGAGTGCTCTTGGGGCCACAGGCTCCAAGACCCACACTTTCTGCCCTGGTTGGTACTGAACCAAAACAGCCTTCTGATCATGCCATTGCTTCTGGAGCTCTTGGCTGGCCTGAAGGTTTTTACTGGCCTTTTTCATGTACTCAGCCATCCTTGATCTGAGGCCAAGTACATAATCCACAATATCCTGCTTAGGACCTTTTAAAGGTTGTTCCCAACCCTCCTTTACAAGTGTGAGTGGACCCCTAACAGGGTGTCCAAAAAGAAGTTCAAAGGGGCTGAAGCCCACTCCTTTCTGGGGTACCTCCCTGTAGGCAAAAAGGAGGCATGGTAGAAGGATATCCCATCTCCTGCGGAGTTTTTCAGGGAGACCCATAATCATGCCTTTGAGAGTTTTATTAAATCTCTCCACCAGTCCATTTGTTTGTGGATGATAGGGTGTTGTGAACTTGTACGTTACACCACACTCCTTCCACATGGCTTTTAAGTATGCAGACATGAAATTGCTTCCTCTGTCTGATACTACTTCCTTTGGGAAGCCCACCCTGGAAAATATTCCCAGGAGGGCCTTTGCCACTGCAGGTGCTGTAGTGGTCCTTAAAGGAATAGCTTCAGGATATCTTGTGGCATGGTCCACTACCACTAAGATAAACCTATTGCCTGAAGCAGTAGGAGGGTCAAGGGGGCCAACTATGTCAACCCCTACCCTTTCAAAGGGAACCCCAACCACAGGCAGTGGGATAAGGGGTGCCTTTGGGGTGCCACCTGTCTTGCCACTGGCTTGACAGGTTTCACAGGACTTACAAAATTCCTTTGTGTCCTCAGACATCCTATGCCAATGAAACAGGGGAACAAGCCTGTCCCAAGTTTTCATTTGTCCTAGATGCCCAGCTAAGGGAATGTCATGTGCCAGTGTTAGGAGGAACTTTCTGTACTCCTGAGGAATCACTAATCTCCTGGCAGCTCCAGGTTTAGGATCCCTATGCTCAGTGTACAAGAGGTTGTCCTCCCAGTAAACTCTGTGAGAGTCACTGACATCCCCATTAGCCTGTTTGACAGCTTGCTGTCTGAGACCCTCTAATGTGGGACAGGTTTGCTGTGCCACACTCAGCTCCTCTCTGGCAGGCCCCCCTTCACCCAAAAGCTCAGCAGTGTCTGCTTCCAGCTCCTCTGGTGTAGGTTCTGCACAGGGAGGGAATTCTTCTTCCTCAGAAGTAGAATCCACTGTAGAGGGAGGGATAGTAGGAAGTGGTTTGCTTCTACTATCCCTAGCTTTAGGGAGCACATGGTCCATTGTTCCAGGATCCAAGCTTCCCTGTCCTTTTTGCTTTTTGGCCTGAGCCCTTGTCAAAGCAAAAATATGCCCTGGGATGCCCAGCATTGCTGCATGGTCCTCCAACTCCACATCTGACCAAGCTGATGTCTCCAAATCATTCCCTAATAGACAGTCTACAGGTAAATCTGAAGCTACCACAACTTTCTTTGGACCAGTTACCCCCCCCCCAGTTGAGATTTACAACAGCCATGGGGTGGCTTTGTGTTATGTTGTGAGCATCGGTTACTTGGTACTGGTGTCCAAGTATGTGTTGTTCAGGGTGTACCAGTTTCTCAATCACCATTGTGACACTGGCACCTGTGTTCCTGTAGGCCTGGACCTCAACACCATTTATTAGGGTTAGTTGCTTGTACTTCTCCAAGTTATGGGGGCAAGCAACCAAAGTGGCTAAATCAATAGCCCCTTCAGAGACTAAAGTAGCCTCTGTGGTCTCCCTAATTAGACCAACCCCAACTAAATTACCAAAAGTGAGCCCAGCTACTCCCTTGGATTGGCTATTAGTAGGTTTGCTCCCACCACTACTGCTATTAGTAGGGACACTAGGTGTAGCAGTAGGGGTTGTAGTGGTAGGAGCTGTGGTGCCTTTCTTTGGACAACTGAGATCTGTTGTCCAATGGCCTTTTATTTTACATAAATAGCACCATGGTTTCTTTTCCTTGTTCTGATTAAAGGAGGATTTGGACCCACCACCCCCACCAGAGTGTTTTTGTGGGCCTGATGAAGACTCATTTTTAGATTTGTCCCCACCCTTGTCAGAAGACTTACCATCCTTCTTTTTGTTGCCATCTTTGTCACCCCCTGTATGAACTTTTCTGTTCACTCTTGTTCTGACCCATTTGTCTGCCTTCTTTCCCAATTCTTGGGGAGAGGTCAGATCAGAGTCCACCAAGTACTGGTGCAACAAATCAGACACAGAATTATTAAGAATATGCTCTCTCAGGATCAAGTTATACAGGCTGTCATAATCAGTAACTTTACTGCCTTGTAACCACCCCTCCAAGGCCTTCACTGAATGGTCAATGAAATCAACCCAGTCTTGTGAAGACTCCTTTTTGGTCTCTCTGAACTTTATCCTGTACTGTTCAGTGGTTAAGCCATAACCATCCAGGAGTGCATTCTTAAGAACTTGGAAATTATTAGCATCATTTTCTTTCACAGTAAGGAGCCTATCCCTACCTTTTCTACTAAATGATAGCCATAGGATAGCAGCCCACTGCCTTTGAGGGACATCCTGTACAACACAGGCCCTCTCAAGTGCAGCAAACCACTTGTTAATGTCATCCCCCTCCTTATAAGGGGGAACTATCTTGTGCAGATTCCTGGAATCATGCTCTTTTGCAGGATGACTATGGGGAATACTGCTGCTGCCACCATGGGTATCTAAACCCAACTTCTGTCTTTCCTTCTCTAATTCAAAAGACTGTCTATCCAAATCCAGCTGTTGCTTTTTAAGCTTCAGTCTGGTTTGTTCCACCCTCAACTTATTGAGTTCCCTCTCTAACATTCTGTCATCAGGGTTGGTGGGAGGGACATTTCTAGAAACAGAGCTATGATGGGAATGAACAGAAGGAGACCTGTCCCTTACAGAAGCCACCCTAACAGCTTGGTTAACAGAAACATTACTACCAGTATGGTGAGAATAAATGCTTTTGCTATGATGTGAGACAACACTATTTATATGGTGTGGCTCATCATCATTACCATCTATGCTAGATTGTCTAGTAATGGGCAGGCTAGGAAGTTTCTTTCCTGAATCTTTTCCTGGGGGAGTCCCTGAATCAGATTGAGAACTATTAGGTACTTTTTCAACAGATGGGGCACCTATGGCCTTATCCTGTTCTCTAAGCATGTTACGTAACAGTTCCAAGGAAGGATTCTTCCCTACACTCAAACCTCTCTCTATACAGAGACTCCTTGCTCTTTTCCAGCTAAGGTTGTCATATGCAAGTTTGGACAGATCAACACTTTGGCCTGTGCCAGACATTTTTTAGAGAGAGTTAAAGTGATAGAAAAAGAGAAAAAAGTTTTCAGAACTTTTTGGAAAGACAGAAAAAAACTTTTTAAACTTTTAAGAACTTTTTGAAAGATTAGAAGTACTTTTCAGCACTTAGAAAATAGTGAAAAGAGGAAATGCAAAACTTTTTGGCTATGTGTATATACACTGACCTTGTTTTGTATATTTTTCTCTTATGAAAAGTACAATGACAAGAGTGGTAAGTAGTCTCAAGCACTTATCCCACCACTGCACAACCAATGTAGGAGGCTGGACTGGCTTGTAGTGGGTACCAAGGGGTACTTGCACCTTGCACCAGGCCCAGTTATCCCTTATTAGTGTATAGGGTGTCTAGCAGCTTAGGCTGATAGATAATGGTAGCTTAGCAGAGCTGCTTAGGCTGAACTAGGAGACGTGTGAAGCTACTACAGTACCACTTAGTGTAATATGTACAATATCATAAGAAAACACAATACACAGTTATACTAGAAATAAAGGTACTTTATTTTTATGACAATATGCCAAAGTATCTTAGAGTGTACCCTCAGTGAGAGGATAGGAAATATACACAAGATATATATACACAATAGCAAAAATATGCAGTATAGTCTTAGAAAACAGTGCAAACAATGTATAGTAGTTACAATAGGATGCAATTGGGAAACATAGGGATAGGGGCAACACAAACCATATACTCCAAAAATGGAATGCGAACCACGAATGGACCCCAAACCTATGTGACCTTGTAGAGGGTCGCTGGGACTATTAGAAAATAGTGAGAGTTAGCAAAATAACCCTCCCCAAGACCCTGAAAAGTGAGTGCAAAGTGCACTAAAGTTCCCCTAAGGACAAAGTAGTCGTGTTAGAGGAATAATGCAGGAAAGACACAAACCAGCAATGCAACAACTGTGGATTTCCAATCTAGGGTACCTGTGGAACAAGGGGACCAAGTCCAAAAGTCACAAGCAAGTCGGAGATGGGCAGATGCCCAGGAAATGCCAGCTGCGGGTGCAAAGAAGCTTCGACTGGACAGAAGAAGCTGAGGTTTCTGCAGGAACGAAAAGGGCTAGAGACTTCCCCTTTGGTGGACGGATCCCACTCGCCGAGGAGAGTCGTGCAGAAGTGTTTTCCCGCCGAAAGGACGCTAACAAGCCTTGCTAGCTGCAAATCGTGCGGTTAGCGTTTTTGGACACTGCTGGGGCCCAGGAGGGACCAGGAGGTCGCAAATTGGACCTGAAGAGAGAGAGGGGACGTCGAGCAAGACAAAGAGCCTCATTGAAGCAGGTAGCACCCGGAGAAGTGCCAGAAACAGGCACTACGAGGATGCGTGAAACGGTGCTCGCTGAAGTTGCACAAAGGAGTCCCACGTCGCCGGAGACCAACTTAGAAAGTCGTGCAATGCAGGTTAGAGTGCCGTGGACCCAGGCTTGGCTGTGCACAAAGGATTTCCGCCGGAAGTGTACAGGGGCCGGAGTAGCTGCAAAGTCGCGGTTCCCAGCAATGCAGCCCAGCGAGGTGAGGCAAGGACTTACCTCCACCAAACTTGGACTGAAGAGTCACTGGACTGTGGGGGTCACTTGGACAGAGTTGCAGGATTCGAGGGTCCTCGCTCGTTGTGCTGAGAGGAGACCCAAGGGACCGGTAATGCAGCTTTTTGGTGCCTGCGGTTGCAGGGGGAAGATTCAGTCGAACCACGGGAGATTTCTTCGGAGCTTCTGGTGCAGAGAGGAGGCAGGCTACCCCCACAGCATGCACAAGCAGGAAAACAGTCGAGAAGGCAGCAGGATCAGCGTTACAGAGTTGCAGTAGTCGTCTTTGCTACTATGTTGCAGGTTTGCAGGCTTCCAGCGCGGTCAGCAGTCGATTCCTTATCAGAAGGTGAAGAGGGAGATGTAGAGGAACTCGGATGAGCTCTTGCATTCGTTATCTAAAGTTTCCCCAGAGACAGAGACCCTAAATAGCCAGAAAAGAGGGTTTGGCTACCTAGGAGAGAGGATAGGCTACTAACACCTGAAGGAGCCTATCAGCAGGAGTCTCTGACGTCACCTGGTGGCACTGGCCACTCAGAGCAGTCCAGTGTGCCAGCAGCACCTCTGTTTCCAAGATGGCAGAGGTCTGGAGCACACTGGAGGAGCTCTGGACACCTCCCAGGGGAGGTGCAGGTCAGGGGAGTGGTCACTCCCCTTTCCTTTGTCCAGTTTCGCGCCAGAGCAGGGGCTAAGGGGTCCCTGAACCGGTGTAGACTGGCATATGCAGAATTGGGCACATCTGTGCCCAAGAAAGCATTTCCAGAGGCTGGGGGAGGCTACTCCTCCCCTGCCTTCACACCATTTTCCAAAGGGAGAGGGTGTCACACCCTCTCTCAGAGGAAGTTCTTTGTTCTGCCATCCTTGGCCAGGCCTGGCTGGACCCCAGGAGGGCAGCTGCCTGTCTGAGGGGTTGGCAGCAGCAGCAGCTGCAGTGAAACCCCAGGAAGGGCAGTTTGGCAGTACCAGGGTCTGTGCTACAGACCACTGGGATCATGGGATTGTGCCAACTATGCCAGGATGGCATAGAGGGGGCAATTCCATGATCATAGACATGTTACATGGCCATATTCGGAGTTACCATTGTGAAGCTACATATAGGTAGTGACCTATATGTAGTGCACGCGTGTAATGGTGTCCCCGCACTCACAAAGTTCAGGGAATTGGCTCTGAACAATGTGGGGGCACCTTGGCTAGTGCCAGGGTGCCCTCACACTAAGTAACTTTGCACCTAACCTTTACCAGGTAAAGGTTAGACATATAGGTGACTTATAAGTTACTTAAGTGCAGTGTAAAATGGCTGTGAAATAACGTGGACGTTATTTCACTCAGGCTGCAGTGGCAGGCCTGTGTAAGAATTGTCAGAGCTCCCTATGGGTGGCAAAAGAAATGCTGCAGCCCATAGGGATCTCCTGGAACCCCAATACCCTGGGTACCTCAGTACCATATACTAGGGAATTATAAGGGTGTTCCAGTAAGCCAATGTAAATTGGTAAAAATGGTCACTAGCCTGTCAGTGACAATTTGGAAAGAAATGAGAGAGCATAACCACTGAGGTTCTGGTTAGCAGAGCCTCAGTGAGACAGTTAGTCACTACACAGGTAACACATTCAGGCACACTTATGAGCACTGGGGCCCTGGGTTACCAGGGTCCCAGTGACACATACAACTAAAACAACATATATACAGTGAAAAATGGGGGTAACATGCCAGGCAAGATGGTACTTTCCTACACAACCCCCCCCCAAACGAAGGACAATAAGACTAGCCATGACCTGATGAGTCTTCATTGTCTAAGTGTAAATATCTGGAGAGTCCATCTGCATTGGAGTGGCTACTCCCAGGTCTATGTTCCACTGAATAGTCCATTCCCTGTAGGGATATGGACCACCTCAACAATTTAGGATTTTCACCTTTCATTTGTTTGTGGTCTTTCTGAACAATGAAGTGAGTGCCAAACAGGTATGGCCTCAACTTCTTCAGAGCCCAGACCACAGCAAAGGCCTCCCTCTCAATGGCAGACCAACGCTTTTCTCTAGGGGTCAACCTCCTACTAATAAAAGCAACAGGTTGATCCTGGCCCTCAGAATTAAGTTGTGATAGGACTGCCCCTACTCCTAATTCAGATGCATCAGTTTGGACATAGAATTTTTTAGAGTAACAAGGGCTTTTCAGGACAGGTGCAGAGCACATGGCCTGCTTCAGCTCCTCAAAAGCTTTCTGACAGTTTGCTGTCCATAATACCTTTTTAGGCATTTTCTTGGATGTGAGGTCATTAAAAGGGGCTGCAATGGAGCCATAGTTCTTAATGAACCTCCTGTAATACCCAGTGAGGCCTAGGAAGGCTCTCACCTGAGTCTGAGTGGTAGGGGGAACCCAATCAATAATAGTTTGGATTTTCCCCTGAAGTGGTGCAATCTGTTCCCCACCAACAAGGTGTCCCAGATAAACCACCTTACCCTGCCCTATCTGGCACTTTGAAGCCTTGATAGTGAGGCCGGCCTTTTGCAGGGCCTCCAAAACTTTCCATAGGTGGACCAGGTGATCATCCCAGCTGGAGGTAAAGACAGCTTTATCGTCCAAATATGCTGCACTGAAAGCTTCCAGACCTTGCAGGACTGTGTTCACCAACCTCTGAAAAGTGGCAGGTGCATTTTTCAAACCAAAAGGCATTACAGTAAACTGGTAATGTCCTCCAATGGTAGAAAATGCAGTCTTAGGTTTAGCATCTTCTGATAATTTGATCTGCCAATACCCTGCAGTCAAATCAAAAGTGCTTAGATACTTGGCAGATGCCAGTGTATCTATAAGCTCATCTGCCCTGGGTATAGGGTGAGCATCAGTTTTGGTTACCAAGTTGAGACCTCTATAGTCTACACAAAACCGCATTTCCTTCTTTCCATCTTTAGAATTGGGTTTTGGTACCAGTACCACAGGAGAAGCCCATGGACTGTCAGAGTGCTCAACCACTCCTAGTTCCAACATTTTCTGAACTTCTTGCTTTATGCAGTCCCTGACATGGTCAGGCTGCCTATAGATCTTACTTTTGACAGGTAAACTGTCTCCAGTATCTATAGTGTGCTCACACCAAGAAGTGGTGCCTGGCACAGTAGAGAAGAGTTCTGAAAATTGTCCTAGGAGATTTATGCAATTGTCTTTCTGCTCAGCAGTAAGACAATCAGCCAAAACTACACCTTCCACAAGAGCATCTTGATCTGTGGAAGAGAAGAGATCAGGTAGAGGATCACTGTCTTCTTCCTGTCCCTCATCTGTTGCCATGAGCAGGGTGAGATCAGCCCTGTCATAGTAGGGTTTCAGGCGGTTGACATGGAGCACCCTAAGGGGACTCCTGGCAGTGCCTAAGTCAACTAAATAGGTGACTTCTCCCTTCTTTTCAACAATTGTGTGGGGACCACTCCATTTATCTTGGAGTGCTCTTGGGGCCACAGGCTCCAAGACCCACACTTTCTACCCTGGTTGGTACTGAACCAAAACAGCCTTCTGATCATGCCATTGCTTCTGGAGCTCTTGGCTGGCCTGAAGGTTTTTACTGGCCTTTTTCATGTACTCAGCCATCCTTGATCTGAGGCCAAGTACATAATCCACAATATCCTGCTTAGGAGCTTTTAAAGGTTGTTCCCAACCCTCCTTTACAAGTGTGAGTGGACCCCTAACAGGGTGTCCAAAAAGAAGTTCAAAGGGGCTGAAGCCCACTCCTTTCTGGGGTACCTCCCTGTAGGCAAAAAGGAGGCATGGTAGAAGGATATCCCATCTCCTGCGGAGTTTTTCAGGGAGACCCATAATCATGCCTTTGAGAGTTTTATTAAATCTCTCCACCAGTCCATTTGTTTGTGGATGATAGGGTGTTGTGAACTTGTACGTTACACCACACTCCTTCCACATGGCTTTTAAGTATGCAGACATGAAATTGCTTCCTCTGTCTGATACTACTTCCTTTGGGAAGCCCACCCTGGAAAATATTCCCAGGAGGGCCTTTGCCACTGCAGGTGCTGTAGTGGTCCTTAAAGGAATAGCTTCAGGATATCTTGTGGCATGGTCCACTACCACTAAGATAAACCTATTGCCTGAAGCAGTAGGAGGGTCAAGGGGGCCAACTATGTCAACCCCTACCCTTTCAAAGGGAACCCCAACCACAGGCAGTGGGATAAGGGGTGCCTTTGGGGTGCCACCTGTCTTGCCACTGGCTTGACAGGTTTCACAGGACTTACAAAATTCCTTTGTGTCCTCAGACATCCTAGGCCAATGAAACAGGGGAACAAGCCTGTCCCAAGTTTTCATTTGTCCTAGATGCCCAGCTAAGGGAATGTCATGTGCCAGTGTTAGGAGGAACTTTCTGTACTCCTGAGGAATCACTAATCTCCTGGCAGCTCCAGGTTTAGGATCCCTATGCTCAGTGTACAAGAGGTTGTCCTCCCAGTAAACTCTGTGAGAGTCACTGACATCCCCATTAGCCTGTTTGACAGCTTGCTGTCTGAGACCCTCTAATGTGGGACAGGTTTGCTGTGCCACACTCAGCTCCTCTCTGGCAGGCCCCCCTTCACCCAAAAGCTCAGCAGTGTCTGCTTCCAGCTCCTCTGGTGTAGGTTCTGCACAGGGAGGGAATTCTTCTTCCTCAGAAGTAGAATCCACTGTAGAGGGAGGGATAGTAGGAAGTGGTTTGCTTCTACTATCCCTAGCTTTAGGGAGCACATGGTCCATTGTTCCAGGATCCAAGCTTCCCTGTCCTTTTTGCTTTTTGGCCTGAGCCCTTGTCAAAGCAAAAATATGCCCTGGGATGCCCAGCATTGCTGCATGGGCCTCCAACTCCACATCTGACCAAGCTGATGTCTCCAAATCATTCCCTAATAGACAGTCTACAGGTAAATCTGAAGCTACCACAACTTTCTTTGGACCAGTTACCCCCCCCCCCCAGTTGAGATTTACAACAGCCATGGGGTGGCTTTGTGTTATGTTGTGAGCATCGGTTACTTGGTACTGGTGTCCAAGTATGTGTTGTTCAGGGTGTACCAGTTTCTCAATCACCATTGTGACACTGGCACCTGTGTTCCTGTAGGCCTGGACCTCAACACCATTTATTAGGGTTAGTTGCTTGTACTTCTCCAAGTTATGGGGGCAAGCAACCAAAGTGGCTAAATCAATAGCCCCTTCAGAGACTAAAGTAGCCTCTGTGGTCTCCCTAATTAGACCAACCCCAACTAAATTACCAAAAGTGAGCCCAGCTACTCCCTTGGATTGGCTATTAGTAGGTTTGCTCCCACCACTACTGCTATTAGTAGGGACACTAGGTGTAGCAGTAGGGGTTGTAGTGGTAGGAGCTGTGGTGCCTTTCTTTGGACAACTGGGATCTGTTGTCCAATGGCCTTTTATTTTACATAAATAGCACCATGGTTTCTTTTCCTTGTTCTGATTAAAGGAGGATTTGGACCCACCACCCCCACCAGAGTGTTTTTGTGGGCCTGATGAAGACTCATTTTTAGATTTGTCCCCACCCTTGTCAGAAGACTTACCATCCTTCTTTTTGTTGCCATCTTTGTCACCCCCTGTATGAACTTTTCTGTTCACTCTTGTTCTGACCCATTTGTCTGCCTTCTTTCCCAATTCTTGGGGAGAGGTCAGATCAGAGTCCACCAAGTACTGGTGCAACAAATCAGACACAGAATTATTAAGAATATGCTCTCTCAGGATCAAGTTATACAGGCTGTCATAATCAGTAACTTTACTGCCATGTAACCACCCCTCCAAGGCCTTCACTGAATGGTCAATGAAATCAACCCAGTCTTGTGAAGACTCCTTTTTGGTCTCTCTGAACTTTATCCTGTACTGTTCAGTGGTTAAGCCATAACCATCCAGGAGTGCATTCTTAAGAACTTGGAAATTATTAGCATTATTTTCTTTCACAGTAAGGAGCCTATCCCTACCTTTTCCACTAAATGATAGCCATAGGATAGCAGCCCACTGCCTTTGAGGGACATCCTGTACAACACAGGCCCTCTCAAGTGCAGCAAACCACTTGTTAATGTCATCCCCCTCCTTATAAGGGGGAACTATCTTGTGCAGATTCCTGGAATCATGCTCTTTTGCAGGATGACTATGGGGAATACTGCTGCTGCCACCATGGGTATCTAAACCCAACTTCTGTCTTTCCTTCTCTAATTCAAAAGACTGTCTATCCAAATCCAGCTGTTGCTTTTTAAGCTTCAGTCTGGTTTGTTCCACCCTCAACTTATTGAGTTCCCTCTCTAACATTCTGTCATCAGGGTTGGTGGGAGGGACATTTCTAGAAACAGAGCTATGATGGGAATGAACAGAAGGAGACCTGTCCCTTACAGAAGCCACCCTAACAGCTTGGTTAACAGAAACATTACTACCAGTATGGTGAGAATAAATGCTTTTGCTATGATGTGAGACAACACTATTTATATGGTGTGGCTCATCATCATTACCATCTATGCTAGATTGTCTAGTAATGGGCAGGCTAGGAAGTTTCTTTCCTGAATCTTTTCCTGGGGGAGTCCCTGAATCAGATTGAGAACTATTAGGTACTTTTTCAACAGATGGGGCACCTATGGCCTTATCCTGTTCTCTAAGCATGTTACGTAACAGTTCCAAGGAAGGATTCTTCCCTACACTCAAACCTCTCTCTATACAGAGACTCCTTGCTCTTTTCCAGCTAAGGTTGTCATATGCAAGTTTGGACAGATCAACACTTTGGCCTGTGCCAGACATTTTTTAGAGAGAGTTAAAGTGATAGAAAAAGAGAAAAAAGTTTTCAGAACTTTTTGGAAAGACAGAAAAAAACTTTTTAAACTTTTAAGAACTTTTTGAAAGTTTAGAAGTACTTTTCAGCACTTAGAAAAGAGTGAAAAGAGGAAATGCAAAACTTTTTGGCTATGTGTATATACACTGACCTTGTTTTGTATATTTTTCTCTTATGAAAAGTACAATGACAAGAGTGGTAAGTAGTCTCAAGCACTTATCCCACCACTGCACAACCAATGTAGGAGGCTGGACTGGCTTGTAGTGAGTACCAAGGGGTACTTGCACCTTGCACCAGGCCCAGTTATCCCTTATTAGTGTATAGGGTGTCTAGCAGCTTAGGCTGATAGATAATGGTAGCTTAGCAGAGCAGCTTAGGCTGAACTAGGAGACGTGTGAAGCTACTACAGTACCACTTAGTGTCATATGTAAAATATCATAAGAAAACACAATACACAGTTATACTAGAAATAAAGGTACTTTATTTTTATGACAATATGCCAAAGTATCTTAGAGTGTACCCTCAGTGAGAGGATAGGAAATATACACAAGATATATATACACAATAGCAAAAATATGCAGTATAGTCTTAGAAAACAGTGCAAACAATGTATAGTTACAATAGGATGCAATGGGGAAACATAGGGATAGGGGCAACACAAACCATATACTCCAAAAGTGGAATGCGAACCACGAATGGACCCCAAACCTATGTGACCTTGTAGAGGGTCGCTGGGACTATTAGAAAATAGTGAGAGTTAGCAAAATAACCCTCCCCAAGACCCTGAAAAGTGAGTGCAAAGTGCACTAAAGTTCCCCTAAGGACAAAGTAGTCGTGTTAGAGGAATAATGCAGGAAAGACACAAACCAGCAATGCAACAACTGTGGATTTCCAATCTAGGGTACCTGTGGAACAAGGGGACCAAGTCCAAAAGTCACAAGCAAGTCGGAGATGGGCAGATGCCCAGGAAATGCCAGCTGCGGGTGCAAAGAAGCTTCGACTGGACAGAAGAATCTGAGGTTTCTGCAGGAATGAAAAGGGCTAGAGACTTCCCCTTTGGTGGACGGATCTCACTCGCCGTGGAGAGTCGTGCAGAAGTGTTTTCCCGCCGAAAGGACGCTAACAAGCCTTGCTAGCTGCAAATTGTGCGGTTAACGTTTTTGGACGCTGCTGGGGCCCAGGAGGGACCAGGAGGTCGCAAATTGGACCTGATGAGAGAGGGGACGTCGAGCAAGTCAAAGAGCCCTCACTGAAGCAGGTAACACCCAGAGAAGTGCCAGAAACAGGCACTACGAGGATGCGTGAAACGGTGCTCGCCGAAGTTGCACAAAGGAGTCCCACGTCGCCGGAGACCAACTTAGAAAGTCGTGCAATGCAGGTTAGAGTGCCGTGGACCCAGGCTTGGCTGTGCACAAAGGATTTCTGCCGGAAGTGCACAGGGGCCGGAGTAGCTGCAAAGTCGCGGTTCCCAGCAATGCAGCCCAGCGAGGTGAGGCAAGGACTTACCTCCACCAAACTTGGACTGAAGAGTCACTGGACTGTTGGGGTCACTAGGACAGAGTTGCTGGATTCGAGGGACCTCGCTCGTCGTGCTGAGAGGAGACCCAAGGGACCGGTAATGCAGCTTTTTGGTGCCTGCGGTTGCAAGGGGAAGATTCCGTCGACCCACGGGAGATTTCTTCAGAGCTTCTGGTGCAGAGAGGAGGCAGGCTACCCCCACAGCATGCACAAGCTGGAAAACAGTCGAGAAGGCGGCAGGATCAGCGTTACAGAGTTGCAGTAGTCGTCTTTGCTACTATGTTGCAGGTTTGCAGGCTTCCAGCGCGGTCAGCAGTCGATTCCTTATCAGAAGGTGAAGAGGGAGATGCAGAGGAACTCGGATGAGCTCTTGCATTCGTTATCTAAAGTTTCCCCAGAGACAGAGACCCTAAATAGCCAGAAAAGAGGGTTTGGCTACCTAGGAGAGAGGATAGGCTACTAACACCTGAAGGAGCCTATCAGCAGGAGTCTCTGACGTCACCTGGTGGCACTGGCCACTCAGAGCAGTCCAGTGTGCCAGCAGCACCTCTGTTTCCAAGATGGCAGAGGTCTGGAGCACACTGGAGGAGCTCTGGACACCTCCCAGGGGAGGTGCAGGTCAGGGGAGTGGTCACTCCCCTTTCCTTTGTCCAGTTTCGCGCCAGAGCAGGGGCTAAGGGGTCCCTGAACCGGTGTAGACTGGCTTATGCAGAATTGGGCACATCTGTGCCCAAGAAAGCATTTCCAGAGGCTGGGGGAGGCTACTCCTCCCCTGCCTTCACACCATTTTCCAAAGGGAGAGGGTGTCACACCCTCTCTCAGAGGAAGTTCTTTGTTCTGCCATCCTGGGCCAGGCCTGGCTGGACCCCAGGAGGGCAGCTGCCTGTCTGAGGGGTTGGCAGCAGCAGCAGCTGCAGTGAAACCCCAGGAAGGGCAGTTTGGCAGTACCAGGGTCTGTGCTACAGACAACTGGGATCATGGGATTGTGCCAACTATGCCAGGATGGCATAGAGGGGGCAATTCCATGATCATAGACATGTTACATGGCCATATTCGGAGTTACCATTGTGAAGCTACATATAGGTAGTTACGTATATGTAGTGCACGCGTGTAATGGTGTCCCAGCACTCACAAAGTTCAGGGAATTGGCTCTGAACAATGTGGGGGCACCTTGGCTAGTGCCAGGGTGCCCTCACACTAAGTAACTTTGCACCTAACCTTTACCAGGTAAAGGTTAGACATATAGGTGACTTATAAGTTACTTAAGTGCAGTGTAAAATGGCTGTGAAATAACGTGGACGTTATTTCACTCAGGCTGCAGTGGCAGGCCTGTGTAAGAGTTGTCAGAGCTCCCTATGGGTGGCAAAAGAAATGCTGCAGCCCATAGGGATCTCCTGGAACCCCAATACCCTGGGTACCTCAGTACCATATACTAGGGAATTATAAGGGTGTTCCAGTAAGCCAATGTAAATTGGTAAAAATGGTCACTAGCCTGTCAGTGACAATTTGGAAAGAAATGAGAGAGCATAACCACTGAGGTTCTGGTTAGCAGAGCCTCAGTGATACAGTTAGTCACTACACAGGTAACACATTCAGGCACACTTATGAGCACTGGGGCCCTGGGTTACCAGGGTCCCAGTGACACATACAACTAAAACAACATATATACAGTGAAAAATGGGGGTAACATGCCAGGCAAGATGGTACTTTCCTACAGGGGGGGACTTACGAAGGACCGATAGACCTTCCAATACTTATGAGGGAAGGGCTCTGGGTCAATTAAATAGCAATCGATCAGCTTTGACCAAGATCCGCTCCACCCGGCTATCTGATTTAGATTGACTAAACGACGTCTCTCCCTCAGTGCTCCCCACCTCAGATGCTATGGTTTATAGAGGTAAACGACCAAGGGTCCTGAACACAATCATATCCCCGAGAGCTAGACCCACACCTGTGCCCTTTGTACTTAAAATTGTATCTTGGAATGTGGCTGGAATAAGGAAAAAGATGGGAGATCCTGGATGGGTTAACTTTATCTCTAAGCAAGACTTGGGTGGAAGAATTAATATACGTTGAAGGGTTTACAACTTATTTTGTTGCAGCTCAGCCTGCCTCTGGAGGCTTTGGTAGGCCTATGGGTGGGCTCATGATTTTAGTGAACAAGAAACTGCAATGCGACCATTCTGTATTACCCCTTAACTCATTAGATCTATTGGGTGTTAGACTTATATTTCACCCTGGTTTCACAGTGACCCTGGTCAACGTGTATGCGAGGTTCGTCTCCCCTAATATGGAATCAAGGGTACTTGCCCAGTTAGTTAGCGTATGGAATCTTTGCATCCTTCTAACCATCTGGTGATTGGGGGCGATATAAATTGTTCTTTTGTATTCAAGAACCTCGTAGGTAATTTACGATCTGACGAAGATGGCTCCTGGGGTATTCCCCAAGTGAAGGATGATTCTCCTAGCATTGGTTCTTGTGCCGCCACACAGATGGCTTCCCTTTGCCTACGCCATGGACTTAGGGAATGTAATGGTCGGACTAGATCTGATCCTAATTGTGCCCCCACTTTTAAGCGGGGTGTTCGTCCAGCACTATTGATTATTTTTTTGTTGACATTAGGCTTTGGTCACATATTCTGGACATGAAGGTTGAACTCCGTCTTGACAGCGATCACTACCCTCTATGTCTTACTCTATTCAACAAAGCATTTGGGAGAACTCAACACCTAGAGATCACTGACGTCCCGATCCCTTCCCTAAACTCCAGGCAAACTCGTGTTAGTTGGCCAAAAGTTATATCTAACCCACTTCTGGTTAAACAAATGTATTCTTCCTTTCTCCAGCTGTTCTCCGGTCTTGAAAAGCAAGAGGTCGATACTCTTCCAATCATGAAAATTCATGCTGAATTGATACATTTTCTACAGAATGTTTTTTATAAAGAAACCATTGTGAGACATACCCTAGATGCTATCCGATCCAGGGAATGGTTCAACAATGACTGCAACCTTGCTCGGCTCAATCTTAAATTGGCCCTCCGCAAGCACTCACAGGAGGAGATTAGGACAGCTAGAGTTAGCTACACTAAGGCCCTGAATCTAGCGAAGAAAAACTGGGAATTTGAGATCTGGCAGAAGTTGCTGGAGGCAGCTGAAAATCGAGATGAGGGCTCTTTTTGGAGGTTGTTGACTCACAGGCAAAGAGAGGGTAATGTTATTCCTAATTTTCTCATACAGCCTGAAAGATGGGTGGCTCATATTTCCGAGATGTATGCCTCGTCTGTGCAAAGGCATCACAAGGCCTATACGGGTGGCAAATGTAGACCTCTCATTGAGGGTCCCATGGAGGGCATTGTTTTTACAATTGCTGAAACCATGGCAGCCATTAATTCTTTGAAACCCGCTAAGGCTCCTGGTCCCGATAAGATACCGGGGGACCTGTTTACGTCTGAACCCGTTATTTGGGCGTGGTACATTAATACTTTATCAAATGCCATTGCAGCAGGTAGCCCCATTCTGGACTCGTGGCTTGGAGCCGAAATTATCCCTATTCACAAAAAAGGAAATGTGGGACTGCCAGCCAATTACCGCCCAATTAGCCTCATTGATAATCTTCAGAAGATTTTTTCTAAGCAAGTCCTAGACAGGCTAATGGACTGGGTCCAAGCTAACCAGGTTTTATCTCCCCTTCAGGCTGGGTTTCGTTCAAAAATTAGCACTATGGACCAAGTTTTTAGATTTTTTTTGTTACTTTGGAAGTACGCTACCTTGGCCAAACAAAATTTGTATGTTGATTTTGTTGACCTTAAGTCCGCGTTCGATCTTGTTCAAGGCAAAAATTGTGGGAAGTCCTAAAGAAAATTAGCGTCCCGATGAACCGGGTGTATCTAATTCAAAGATTACACAAGAACACCTATGCTCGAGTAAGATGGGGCAGTCAGGGGGAACTCACTGATCGTATTAATATCAGGCGGGGAGTACGCCAGGGCTGTGTCCTGGCACCTACTCTCTTCTCGTTGTTTATCAATGAAGTAGTCCAAGTTGCAACCGACTGTCAAAACGATGCCCCTTCCTTGAATAATTCAAAAGTTCCAATTCTCTTATTTGCTGATGACTCCCTCTTGATCTCTAAAACACCCATGGGCCTTCAGGCCCTCCTGGATAGGTTTAGTGTGTTTTGTGCAGATTATGGATTGGAACTTAACTCTAGTAAAACTTAACTCATGATTTTTGGTCCTGGTAGCTCAAAACGATGTAACATTCTGTACAATGAGGTTCCTTTGAGCAAGGTATGCTCTATTGATTATTTAGGGGTGAGAATTAGCAATGATATGAACTGACAGGCCCACGTAGGGAAAAGCTCAGCCCTCCTAGCACATAGGTCAGGGGCAATTTTGCATTTTCAAATGTCTAATATTGAGAAAGTTGTTTCCCCAGCCATTACAATTTATCTAGCCAAGGCTCAGAGTGCCGCGCTCTACGGTGCTGAGGTCTGGGGTTGCTCTAAATCTAGCAAGTTATCTGTGGGGGAAAATAATTTTGCAAGATCACTCTTGGCATGCCCTCGTAGTACGCCCCTGGTTCCAGTGTTTTTGGATATAGGGTTCCCTCGCATTTCTGATGTAATAGCTTTAAGGCCTTTAATTTTTTGGGTTCGTATTTGGACTATCCCTGAATTAGTCACATACAAGGAATCTCTGCAAGACTTATTGGATAGACCAAACGTACTTTCTATCCCCTGGTTCAAGCACATTTCAGAATGGTTCCATACCTTGGGACTCAGTCACTTTTGGAGCCAGCCCAACAATTTAAGGAGGGCTCACAAGGACCACCTGAAATCTGTTTATTGGTCCCATGTTAGGGAAAAATATCTGCTCTGTACTTCACATGGTAGGTTGACGTCTCTTTTCCTCGATCATAAGTGGTTTCCCCACTTCGAACCCTTCCGGGACTTAATTACCGATCAACTAAGTAAAAGTTTGTATGCTCGATTTAGGTATGGATGCCTCCCTCTGAAGTCCTTTTCTAGTTCACGGAGCTCCACCCTGTTATCCGACAAATGCCCTTGCTGTAATGGTTCTGTGGAAACTGTAGTGCACTTTGTGTTTATTTGTCCTGCCTATGGCATTGCCCGGCGGAAATGGCTTCGTCCCGTTTGTAGAAACATGGGGTTGAGAACGTGTAGAGATGCCCTCAGGCTGACGTTGAGAGATTGCTCCTCTCCCTTAACTTGTGCGGTCAGCAAGTTCCTTGCGTCCGCTTGGCATATACGTACATACTTTTAAAAAAAAGGATTATAGTGATTTGATATTAATTGATCCCTGATTTTACCTTACTCTACCCAATTGTTTTATTCATTGAATTTCTTATAAATTACCGATGAGGAAGTTAAAAGCAGCCAACATAAGGAACTTTGACACTTCCCCCTTATTTCAAGGATGAGATACATATGTGAAGATTTATTTTACATTTTTCTCTCTGTACACTCGCAGATCCCTAATTTTACAGTATTTTTATCTTATCCCTATTACCTACTTTTTTATTTTGTTGTTATATATTTATTATGTATAGATTATGATTTTATTGTTGTAAGTTATTGCTTTGATGGTTATTCAGACCGAATAAAGCTTGTGTGCTTGAAAAAGTGTTGAGATATCCACATTGCAACTGAATACAAGGAATTTGAAGATGAGTTCTGTAGGAATGTCCTATCAATTACCTCCATGGACACCGTACGATTGTGCGATAGACTTGGTGTCGGGAATGCCATCCTTCTGGGCTGGACATATACTCTTAAACAGCGGAAAGAGAAAACAACTAAGAAATACACTGCTGTCAATCTGCCCAAGGGTTTATAAGACATTCAACTTTTCCAGCAGAAGCTCTGACATTTTTTTTTAACTAAAGCTGTAAGGAGCTGAGACCATGAATTGATTACCTTAAGATTAAGAATATCACCATTAAGAATAGACATCCATTACCTCTCAACTCTCTCCTTATAGATCAACTACGCAAAGGCCAATAATTAAGAAAACTTGACCACTGTGGGACTTATAACTTGGTGTGCATTTGTCTAGAAGATGAGTAGAAGACAATTTCAACACAAAGTATGTGCACTATAAATATTTGGTGCTGCCATTCTGTGCCCTGCTGCTTTTCAACATTTTATAAACAATATGCTCAGCAACTTTTTGGATCAATCTGGCGTAGTCTTGGTGAGTAAACAAGCCAGTAGCAGAACAGAGGAGAGGAGGCTATGGAGGCAGAGGAGTGCCAGGAGGGCGTTTGTAGTGATCACGAGTAAACACACCAGTAGCAGCCACAGATGAAAGGAGTGGATGGTAGCAGTGGGGCTTCAGAAGCAAACTCATAGCAGTACCAAACTACAGGTGAAAGCTGCAGATGTGAATCAGGATTACATGAAGAGGAAACAGCAGGAAGTGAAAAAAAATCATGTTTAGGGACCAGGAAGGATTGCTCTAGTTCTGTTCTGTATCCCATTATAAGGGCACTGCTTTCTAAATGAGTGAGTCATTAGTGTAATCAGGGCAGAGACAGAGGGAACAAACTGACAATAGAAACTTGCAAAGCCAACAAATCTCTGAATGTCTTTAATAGTCTTTGGTGAGGCACTGGAGTTAATCCATACCAATTCCATGTGCAGGAATGCTATATCCCAGAGGTGTGACTGTAGAACCATTAAAGGGATGCTGTATCCCAGTAGTGTGACTGTAGTACCATAAGAAGGATGCTATATTACAGAAGTGTGACTGTAGTACCATTAAAGGGATGCTATATCCCGGCAGTGTGACTGTAGTACCATTAGGGATGCTATATCCCAGTAGTGTGACTGTAGTACCATTAGGGATGCTATACCCCAGTAGTGTGACTGTAGTACCATTAAGGGGATGCTATATCCCAGCAGTGTGACTGTAGTACCATTAGGGATGCTATATCCCAGCAGTGTGACTTTAGTACCATTAAACAGATGCTATATCTCAGTAGTGTGACTGTAGTACCATTAGGGATGCTATATCCCAGCAGTGTGACTTTAGTACCATTAAACAGATGCTATATCTCAGTAGTGTGACTGTAGTACCATTAGGGATGCTATATCCCAGTAGTGTGACTGTAGTAAGCTTTAAAGGGATGCTATATCCCAGTAGTGTGACTGTAGAACCATTAAAGGGATGCCGTATCCCAGCAGCGTGACTTTAGTACCATAAGACGGGTGCTATATCTCAGTAGTGTGGCTGTAGTACCATAAAGGGATGCTGTATCCCAGTAGTGTGACTGTAGAACCATTAAAGGGATGCTATATCCCAGTAGTGTGACTGTAGTACCAATAAAGGGATGCTGTATCCCAGTAGTGTGACTGTAGTACCATTAAAGGGATGCTATATCCCAGTAGTGTGACTGTAGAACCATTAAAGGGGTGCTATATCCCAGTAGTGTGACTGTAGTACCATTAAAGGGATGCTATACCCCAGTAGTGTGACTTTAGTACCATTAAATGGATGCTATATCCCAGTAGTGGACCTGTAGTACCATTAAAGGGATGCTATATCCCAGTAGTTTTACTGTAGAACCATTAAAGGGATGCTATATCCCAGTAGTTTTACTGTAGAACCATTAAAGGGATGCTATATCCCAGCAGTGTGGCTTAAGTACTATTAAAGGGATGCTATATCCCAGTAGTGTGCCTTTAGTACCATTAAACTCAGATAGGAGCTTATCATACAGCCTGTGCTGCCATAGTGAATATAGAACTTCCCAAACGTGTTGTTAATGCCCTTGTGGATTGCAAGAAAATATTCTTCTGTTTCCTAGGGACACTACAACATATCTTGAGGTGTCCTAATTTTAGATTTTCTTTCATTGTTGAAACAGATGCATCAGCCATCTGATAGGATAGGAGCCATCTTATCCCAGAGAGATGAATCTACAAAAGCATTGTATCCAGTTCCCTAGCACTCCAGAACCATAACATGATCTAAGAGACACTTTACAAATTATAATCACAATTTATTGTCCATTAAAGATGCATTTAGTCATTGGCGTCACTATGTAGAAGGAGCCACATATTTCTAGTTGGTTTAAGGAAATCAAACCCATAGATATGGAAGGATGGATACAAGAACAAGTTTCTACAAGAAGGATACAGGGTAGGCTGCTCTTTCAGTAAGGAAAGACGACAACACAGTTACAGAATCAACTATTACAGTGAACTTGCGATATTCCTCTGGTTAGCCATTGTGGCATTAGAAGCATTTAACAATGGCTAACTTGTAACTTCTGGTGGCCTAACCTCCATGAATCCACTAATCTAAGATAGTCACTAAAATAGGACATTGTATTCCTTCACCTAGACGTGTAACCTCACAAAAACTGGCTAAGTATTTCAAGAATTAATAAGAGGGTCATTAAGAACATGGCAAAACACAGACCACCAGCCCTTTGAAGACCCTGCCTGCCCAATAATAAACATTCTACTGGGCCAGTGGGTGGAAACAGTGTTTCCACCAGCCGGCCCAGCGGAATTCTGGGCATTGCCGACGGCTCCACATGGAGCGGTCGTCAATGCCGCAGTGCAGCAGGTGCAGCAGCACCCATCGCACATATCACTGCCAGTATATCGGGCAGTGACCTGCGCGATGGGGTTGTGCAAGAGGGCCCCATAGCCCCCTTCCGTCAGCCTTTCCCTGGTGGGGGAAATCACTAGGAAAAGGCTGGAAGTACATGGGTTCTTTATCCAGAGGTCAGCGCTGCTTGCAGCGCGGCCCTGTCGCATAGAGAACTCCGCCATCATCAGGCTGCCTGGCAGTGGCGGAGGTCCGTCTATGGCAGTCCCCCAGTGTTTGTAATATGGCGGTCCAGACCGTCATGCCGGTGGCGGTAATTTCTGCAACCGCCGGCAAGGCGGTCTGGACCGCCATGTTCATACTGAGGGCCTCAATAGTTTCATTACATGGTCTTCCATACACTATCATTTCGGATCAAGATGGTCAATTCACATTCACATTCTGGACAGTCTCAATGACCGTACGTGGGAATAAAACCAACGTCTCAAGTGAATTCTATACTCAGACTGATGGACTGACAGGAAGGGTGAATGAAAGTTTTGAACTCTTTCTCTGATATTTTGTCACTCAATATCAAGATGACTGGGTCGTTGGATTCCACCGGCTGAAAGTACGTATAACAATTCCTTCCACAGTTCCCTGAAGATGTCACCATTCTTCTGTAATTATGAATTTTGTATGTAAATGCTCCCCTATATCTCCCTCAATTGCAATGTCCTTCAAGGCAAGACTTGACCACAGTGAGTAGGTAAATTCATAAAGATGTCAGTAAGTACCTACAGATATTATGGACATCCATTGTTCTCCTTTTCGCAAAACAGAAGACTCAGTTTGGCTAGCTACTCTTCATTTAGCTGGATTTACTCTGATTTGTAGGTCCATTTTCCGTCTCCAAGATGGTCAACCTAGTAACTGTCCAATTACGATTACTCTCAAAATGGCACATACACCTATATTCCATATTATTTTATTGGAACCAGAAACTAAAATGCCATTACATTCAACACTTCCTACACCTCTTGAACACCAAGGGGAAGACTCAGAATATGAGGTAAAAATAATCCTTGACTCTAGAATACTCCAAGGTCGTCTACAATGTCTGACTGACTGTAAGGGATAAAGGCCAGTGGATCATTCACAGGTCCCTTCATCCTTTGCGAATGCACCACGATTGGATAGAAAATTCCATCAATGTTTCCCTAACAAACCGGGGAGAGTTTTTGGAGAGGGATACAGTAAGATTTGTAAGGCGGTCTCAACGTTTTTGGAAAATACCAGACTCCATAGCCACAAGAAGGGGACACGGAGACTGGGGTGACCCATAACACAATTTAAGAGGTATCCATTCCCAGTCCACCAGAGTACCTACTTCATTGTAAACTAGAAAGGCTTCGGATTCAAGTGGTTGAACAGTATTTCCAGATCAAGCAGGGAAAATACAATATTTAAAAAAGCACAACTAAGATCACCAGGTATGGCACCTGTGCAGTTTTTTGGGGTTCTTTGATCTTCTACCAGTTTGCACGTGACCTTCCCTGCATGCACTTTTGTTGGTTTTGTCATTCCCTTGGGTTTCCCCTTGACCTTTATTGTCCCTCAAATAACCACATATACCCAAGTGTTCAGTATTCCAGACATGGTATGCATCTATGCAGGTTCGAACATTCCCGGGCATGGATCCTGACACCAGTGATATTCATCCCTTAGCAGGAAGATTCTTGGATGTATTGCACACACTTGTGTGAATCACTTTGCGCATATTGGATGATTGCTAGCAGGCAATGCACTGGCGCACATTTTCTTAATCCCCTGTTTTTGTGCATCATGAATCTCTACACTGCTATATGAGTACCATATCTGGAATACACATAAAGGTATAGGTGTTTGAATATATCTTAGAAGCCCTGAGGAAGTCTTGGATAAGACAAAACACGTTGGCTGTGCTCAGATTGAACATCATATTTTCAACATCTGTTTTTCTGTTGTCAAGTGTGTTGGACACATCATGATTTCATCTGTATTCTTAAACTTGACCTTGCATGAATTGGGTAATAATTGATAAGAATATTTTTGTAAGTCAACTAAACCAACATTTCTAATATAAATTCTGACAATAGAATGTGATAATTGGAATTATTGATTGGATGTTGTGCTCCAGACTTGTGTTGATTGTCTTCTTTGGTATTGTCTTTGGACAATGTCCATGTTTGCAGTTTTTTGCAGCAGAAGTGCAATGCGGGTTTCTTGCTCCACTGTTGCTATCTGTAATGGTTTACATGGATTGCATGTGTGAGTGTGAACAAATAAATACATAGCTGATATGCCATAGTGTTGGCTTAGGGAATACTATGTCAAAAGCAGGGTGCTATTGGGTCCTGACAAAAGCCACACAATCTGTATGTGCAACTAAGTGGCTGAAACATGTAGATCTCATTCTGATTCTAGATCTACTAATTGACTCTACATGTGTGTATGGACCTTCACTTTTGCATAGACAATTGGGCTCTCAACACTGTCACGAAGAAGAATGCCCATCCTATTTCCTGTGCTGGTGAGTTGGTAGGCAGATCAGTTGCAAACAAATACTTCAGTACCTTTGAACTGACCATTGTCTACTGGCAGATTGCACTGACACCTGGTACAGAGGAGTAGATAACATTCCCTACTCCTGAAGGCCTTTATCACTTTAAGGTTATACCCTCTTCATTAACAATGCTAGCATCACTTTTCAGCACCTTGTCAATTATATGTTGTCCAATCTGGAAGAGCTCTATATAGCCTAATAGGACTTTATCGCTATGTTTAGCAGTTCATGGGAATAACTACCTAGAGCAGTTGTTAGTGAAAATGCACCAACACGGCCGACAAGGCTACAAAGTGTCAGGTGGTGAGCCCTCTTTGGTCTATCTTGTACACCAGGTGAGGAATAGAAAAATTCGCCCTTGAGAAGGAAAGGTACACGAAGCACCAGATTGAGTAGTTTTCATACCTCATGCTCACATCATAGCTTTCGTAGATCACACCAGATATTAGTGAAACTTTGTGGTGAACTATCGACCATAGCTGCCACGTTGACAGCCCTGATCTTCAAGAAGAATCTCAGGAAGATGATCTGGACTGAGGTGTGTCAGATCCCTTCAATGACCGATAGGCCACAGAGAGAATGTAGCAGTTTTTAAAGACCGTCACTGCAGGCAACACTTCATTGGACAGACTCATGCTTCCAATAAGGGCTGCGGGTGGCCCTCGGCCGGCTCACTGAGAAGGGCAGGGAGCACCGGGTTGCCTTCATGAGCCACAGGTTGCTGCCTAGAGAGCAGAACTAGGATACCATTGAAAAATAGTTGTCTGCCATAGGGAGGGCCTCCAAAAATTCAGGTCATACTTGTTTTGTAATAAGGTTGTGATCCAGACCAAACGCAAACCGCTCACGTAGCAGATGATTATGAAGAGAGACAACTCTAAGTTACTCCAGTGATGCATTTCTTTTCAGGTATTAAACATCACTGTGAGGGACACAGCAGGATTACAGCATGGGAATGCAGATAGACTTTCCCACTGGCAGCTCCATTCCAATGCTTGCTCTTCTCCAGAGGTAGAGAAAGTCTTCGGTTCTTGGGGGGTGACTGTTGGGACAGAGAAAGACCTCCTGCCTAGCTTTGGAGAGTGTATGACCTGCCTTGAGTTCATCATAGCAAGCTCTGCAGATTTTTGTGCTCTGCACACACATCAAGCATGTGCTTTGGAGGCCTTTCCTGTGACACAGATTGTGACCCAGAGCAGGGTTCAGTGAGCTGGAGGGGGACACCATGTGCACTAGAGTGTGACCACCATCAGCTCATGAGGCTGTACAGGACTGACAGTGGTGGCTTGCAATGGTGTGATAGGTCTTTTTGTACCAGTCTGTGCCAATGAGACTAGTTTACAGACTTGTCCATTTTTTTAATTGATCTGTGCACCCCCTGCAAGTGAGCCCTTCACCAATCCATGAGGAACATTGATGGTGCATACAGATATATATATATATATAAATATATATATATATATATATATGTATATGTCATTTCAGTGTGTATCATGTGCATGTGGCGTGTACATGTCACATGTGACTGTAGTCATAGTGCAATCTATATGACTTCCTACATCTGATTAGTACATGCGATGGAGGATAGGGAGAGCTCCAGACACCAATGTGAATGGCCAGACTTATTCCAGGGCATCCCAGACATCCTTGATCCTAACAGGTCACACTTTTGGGTAAGGAGAAGATGAGACAGAGGCCCCTTTGCATCTTAGTGAATTGTCCCTGCCCTTTGAGGGACTTGTGTTGGCTCTTCGCTGACAGGAGAATCCTGATTCTGCCTACCTTCTGCTGACACAAAAATACAAACACTATGGCTGGACCAGTCTGAGAGGAATAAGTAAAGGCAAGAGCTGCCCAAAACTGGCCTCAGAGCTGACTGTGGGAGTACACAAACTCTGCATGCATTTTTACTATAATGATAGGACAGAAACCTTCTGCCAGAGTCCTGCACCAGAATCCAGGTCTCCAAACAAGTGGCAAGCAAGAAACTCTGGGCTCCAGGATTGGGGTACTTAGGCCCATATTTATACTTTTTGACGCTAAACTGCGCTAACGCAGTTTAGCGTCAAAAAATTTAGCGCCGTCTAACGCCATTCTGAAGCGCCATGCGGGCGCCGTATTTATGGAATGGCGTTAGCCGGCGCTAGCAGACCGGCGCTGCCTGGTGTGCGTGGAAAAAAACCACGTACACCAGGCAGCGCCGGCGTAGGGGGAAAATGGCGTTAGGGCGTCTTAAAATGGGGCAAGTCAGGTTGAGGCAAAAAAATCGCATCAACCCGATTTGCGCCATTTTTTCGACGCCCAGACGCCATTTAAATGACTCCTGTCTTAGTAAAGACAGGAGTCATGCCCCCTTGCCCAATGGCCATGCCCAGGGGACTTATGTCCCCTGGGCATGGTCATTGGGCATAGTGGCATGTAGGGGGGCACAAATAAGGCCCCCCTATGCCACCAAAAGAAATTAAAAAAAATAAAAAATTATACTTACCTGAACTTACCTGAATGTCCCTGGGATGGGTCCCTCCATCCTTGGGTGTCCCCCTGGGGTGGGCAAGGGTGGCAGGGGGGGTCCCTGGGGGCATGGGAGGGCACCTGTGGGCTAATTTTGAGCCCACAGCCCCCTTAACGCCTACCCTGACCCAGGCGTTAAAAAGTGGCGCAAATGCGGGGTTTTTTGCCCCGCCCACTCCCGGGCGTGATTTTTGCCCGGGAGTATAAATACGACGCATTTGCGTCGCCGTCATTTTTTTAGACGGGAACGCCTTCCTTGCATCTCATTAACGCAAGGAAGGCGTTCACGCAAAAAAATGACGCTATTTGCCCATACTTTGGCGCTAGACGCGTCTAACGCCAAAGTATAAATATGGCGTTAGTTTTGCGCCGAATTTGTGTCGAAAAAAACGACGCTAATTCGGCGCAAACGGAGTATAAATACGGGCCTTAGTGCCACCTCCCTTTGCCAGGCTTGGGATCAAAAGCCTGAGGAGTTGAACAAGCCTACCAGCAGAGGTCACTTTGACCCTCCTTCCAAGAGGAAGCTGACTGCTGCTTACAGGAAGAAGGACAATGAAAGAGCTGATGTGAGATGGACCAACATCATCGACTGTGACACAGGGAAGAACCTGCATGGCTCTGCCAGAGGGTGAGGCCTGGAAGCTGTAGAGTACTATGAACTGAAGCCGATGCATATGTATCTGTCAGATGTCTTGAAACCCACCTCTTTGAGTTAGAAAAAGGGTCTCAAGGGTATAGAAGCAAGAGGGCTATGGAGATCCACTACAACATTCTGCAGTCTCCTCTGAAAAACCAGAGTACTGGACCAGGTACAGATGAGCAAACAAGCTTCCCCTGTTAACAGAAAGACTTTAAATAATCTGAAATACTCAACTACTCACCGCTGTCCCCCAGAGAGGGCCCCTATCTTGTTTGGGTGATGGGTTTGTTATTTGGGCCCGAGGAAGAACCCAAGAGATTAGGATCCACTGTACCCAGATCAACATGATGCAGTCAGAGCCTTCTTCAACCCAGCATTGGTACTGCCAGTGCTGACCTGAACCAACATACGCATGTGTGCTAGTCACGCACTGTGACCCCATGTGCAGGGCGAGGGCAGGGACGCCACAATACTCGCTCTGCGGGCCATGCCAAGAGCACCCCATTTGCAGTGGCACTTCCCTTGCTGACTACAAAACACTGCAGGCCCTGTCTCGTCTACCTGAACTTCACTGAGAGCAGGTGCTGATCAAAGAAACATTATTGCCCAAGGGGGGTAAGGGTTTATGGTAGGAAACATTTGCCAGTATGAGGAAGGGCCAGTTCGGCTTCTCTGTGGACACCATGGTCTCACCTAGGGGTGGGCAAAGAATTCCACTCCACCGACGTTCACAGAGTGTTCCCCACTCCGCGCGGACGGCGGAGTTCTGAAAAAATCAGTGAAGTGACGCAGAGCGGAGTTTTTTTCTTGCTTGCACATACCAACATCAAGTTGGTGAGTGCGAGAAATCGCTAAGTTGGTGAGCGCAAGCGAGATTTCTGAATGCGAGCGGTCATGGTAGGCCACGACCACTTGAGATGAGAAAGTTGCCGCTCACTTTGAGGAAGCTGCCTCTCGAGTAGAAAATCTACTTGAGCGGCAAAAAGAAGTTAGCACCTTCTGGCGCTCTGTGTGATGCAATTCACACTGATTTTACAGCACGGGAGAAACTCCTGTGCTGAAAATCAATTCAAAGAGCGTTCCTTACCCAAACTCCGACGCTCGTGGAACTCCCCATAGCGCAGAAGAGTTTCTTATGCATTATGTGGATTCCGCATAGCTGAACTCGGCGCACTCCACCCACACCCAGTCTCACTCCCTCACATCGGGACATAGAAACTTGTTTTGTTTTTCACTAGACGACCCCTGAACCTGTCCTACCTGAGTCTTCCAGAGTCTGACAAAGTGTTACTTGAGTGAAGAAATGAATTTAACATCTTCTGTTACAAGTGTACAATATTGTGTTGTGTGAGTATAAAGTACTTTCACTTTTTAAAACAAACACTGGTTGCACATTCGTTTATCAATTACTGTTGGATGGTTCTCTGAGTTCTGTCTCTGACCCACAGACCACTCTCCTGAGTAAGCCCTAGACTAAATGACTTCACCACGCTAGGGGTCAAGTGCTAAAGGGCACTCAGAGTTCAGTTTTACGGCTCAGAAGTCAGCTAAACACCTAGGACACTGGTGGTTACTGGTTCTGACTGTCACAATCTGAGCCCAGTAACCACCTGCTATCCTGGGACTCCTGAAAGAGTCTCTCCACAGTAAAAGGATAGATGCTTTCACTGCAACCTTGTGTTGTTCATGAATGGCCAGAAGGTGTCAGGCTCTACACTTCCACTGACAGTGAGGAGGTTAAAAGCTCCAGACAGTTTGGTGATCTCCTGGGAACAGAGACTCTCTCACAGCTGTTCCTGTTCACTGCTGATGGAGGGGGCTGTCTCTGTATTGGTACAGTAATGGAGTCCAGATTGAGGCGGAGAGTCTCTACATAGGACTTGTAAAATGCTCAGAGTTTGATGTCAGGGGACCATAGAGGAGACATTTCCATATTTTGATCCGTAGCTGTTTGGGGGGAGCAGGGATTCTGTCATTCCTTGTTTGCAACACACATGGATGTGACATAATGTCTGACATCTTTGATTTTGTAGGAGCTGGTACTGTGGACAGCATTTGAAGTTTACAAGTCTGTCTACTAAATGTGGACATGTTTGCCGTTACCCCAGAAAAAGGTCCCACATGCCATGTTGTACCCACTTTGAGGGAAAACAGCATGGTTTGAGTTTCACTCTGCCAGAGCAACTTAGCAGAACTGTTGTCACTTCAGTGGGTCCTGAACACAGACCCCCAAAGTGGGGTCTATATCCAAGGCTGACAAACCAAATGTCCCCGAAATATTGGGAGTTTTCCGTCCCAACGTGTGGGGGACATTTATATGTCTTTGTGTCCATTAGTGCCATGGATTCAATGGCAGTCCTTAGAGAAGGACCTGGTCAGTGAACTGCTCTGCCTCCGTGTAGCTCCTCCAGTAAGTGCAGCCAGTGTCTGTCGAACCCTGACCCTGGTCAGAAGTTCGAGGCCCTCCGCCATCCACAGGCTCCTGCCTGCGCCTCATCCCTGGTGTCTAGTGGGAGAGCTTCTGCTAGGCTGCCCACCGGCCCTCGGCCCTTTTGTGCGTTTCTGCTTGCTGTATTGTGCCCTTGCGCTTCCTTTACTTTTTTCTATCTTGTTCATCTTTTTCTGTGCTTTTTACTCTAATTTTCCTATTTTTCTCGCATTCTCTCTCATTTCTCTCTTTCATGCTTTTTCTCAACTTTGACTCTTCCCTCTCCCTGCCGCTGCTGGCCCCAACCCCCTTTTTTGCACCGTTTTTCCCACTCCCACCTGTCCTCTCCTCCACCCTCTCCCTACTTAATGGCAGCCACTGGCGTGCCAAAGGTGTGCCAAAGGTAAGCCCATCTGCACCCATCTGCGATCCGACCCTGACCAGCGCCAGGACCCCTGGACCTCCCTCCTGCCACCTCTACACGCTAGCAGCACTTCACGCACTCACCCCAGGACGCAACAACAACTGCAAGGCCTCATCACTGGCTGACACCCAAAACACCCTTCAGCTGCCTCCGCTGCCGCCAATCCTACACCACCACCAAGACCTTCGACCTGGCAAAACCCACCCGCAACAACACACCCACACCAAAGATCCTGAAATGCATCTTCCTCAACATCCGCTCCCTCCACAAACACGCTACAGAAATCTGGGACCTCCTTGACAGCACCACCCCGGAAGTCGCATTCCTCACCGGAACCTGGACTAACACCACCTCTGGCCTGGACACTGCCATCGCGATTCCCCAAGGAGACAAGATCATCTGGAAAGACCGCCTCAGCTACCACGGGGGGTAATCACCATTGTCCACAAGTCTAACATCCAACTGAGTACACACTCCGAAGACCCGACAAGCTTGGTGGAACACCTTCACTTCAAAGTTCAGACAAGTCCAGTGTCCACTCTCAGGGAAGCCCTCATCTACTACCCACCGGGGGCCTGCGCACCTTTCTCCGACTCCATCACAGACAGTATCAGCGTGCAAGCCATCGCAGCCTCCAACTACACTCTGCTGGGAGACCTCAACTTCCACCTCGACAACCTACAACACCCAACACCGCATCCCTCCTAGACAACCTCCACAACGTAGGGCTCCGACAGATCGTGACGGAACCAACGTATTCAGCAGGACACACCCTCAACCCCATCTTCACAACAGGAACCTACGTCACCTTCAGCCACACCTCCGAACTTCCATGGACCGACCATCGCTGCATCCATTTCTCCTCCAACACACCCACCATCCTCAGACCCCAACACCAATCATCTGGTAGAAGCTGGGCAGGAATCACCGACGACCAGCTCACCGCCACCCTCGCCTACTCCGACCCCCCATCGCACACAACAACGACCTGAACATCACAGCCCACAACTTTCACAAATCGCTGACTGCACCAACACCATAGCCCCCCTCAAATAGAACAACAGCACCCACGCCAAGAAAGCCAGCTGGTTCACCGCAGAACTCTGAGAATCCAGGCGCATATGTCGACACCTCAAGAAAATCTGGAGAAACACCAAATCTACAGAAGCCCAAATCAACTTCAAAGCTGCCACCACCACACACCACCATCCCATCAAAAGCACCAGAAAGAAAGCAATACAAGAAAGAATCTCCTCTCACTCACACAACAGCAAGAAACTCTTTAGCATCATTAAGGAGTTCGTCCAACCCAACAGCGAAGCAACGGACATCCCACCCTCACAAGATCTCTGCAACAAACTCAACACATACTTTCACCACAAAATCAAGACCATCTACGACAACTTCAACGAAGACAACCTATGTGCAGAACCCCCTGCACTGGAACCCGACACCAAAAAAACAACGATCACCAACTGGACCTCCCTCACCACCAAAGATACACTGAAGACAATGAAGACCATACACTCCAGGGCCCCCATGGATCCATGCCCTGACCACATCTTCAACAGAGACACTGAAACCATTGCCCCAAGCTCTGCCTCACCATCAACTGCTCTCTAGCAGACATCTTTTTCCCCAATGACTGGAAACACAACACGCTGAGATCAACTATCACCTCAAGAAACCCTCGGCAGACCCCACACCGACCTCAAGAACTACAGGCCCATCTCCCTGCTCCCTTTTCCAGCAAAAGTAATCAAAAAAGCCATTGACAGCCAACTCGCCACTTTCATCAAAGACCATAACATCCTCGAAGCCCCCAAATCTGGCTTCAGAAAAAAACACAGCATTGAAACAGCCATCCTAGCTGCAACGGAGGACATCCGCTCCCTGCTGGACAAGGGTGAGGCTGCAGCCCTCATCCTGCTCGATCTCTCAGTGGCCTTCGACATAGTCTCCCACCACACCCTGAAACGCAGACTTCACCTTCACGAGGTGGGCATCACTGACAAGGCCCTCGACTGGGTCTGATCTTTCCTCTTCGGCAGAACTCAACGAGTAAGACTTCCTCCGTTCCTCTCGGACCCCACACCTACCACCCACGGAGTTCTCCAGGGATCCTCCCTCAGTCCAACGCTGTTTAACATCTACATGGCACTGCTGGCTGCCATCATCAGAAACTACGGACTCAACATCGTCTCCTACGCTGATAATACCTAACTCACCCTCTCCCTATCCAACGAACTCAACACAGCCAGACACAACTTCCGCAAAGGCATGGGAGCAGTCGTCAACTGGATGGAAAGCAGCTGCCTACAACTCAACGCAGACAAAACTGAAGTATTCATCATGGGTCCTCAACCCGATGTGTGGAATGACTCCTGGTGGCCCCCCATCCTCGGAAGTCCACCCACCCACACAAACTAAGCCTGCAACCTCAGAATCATCTTGAACTCCAAACTCAACATGGACCGCCGAATCAACTCAGTTGGATCCACTTGCTTCTGCACCCTCTGCCTCCTACGCAAGACTTTCAAATGGATCCCCCTTGAACACAGAAAGACCGTCACACACGCCCTCGTTACCAGCAGACTGGACTATGACAACACGCTCTACGTCAGACTCAACAAGAAACTCACACGCAAACTACAGAGCATCCAGAACGCTGCTGCCAGACTGGTCCTCGACCTACCTCAACACTCACATCTCCCAGCACCTGTGCACACTACTCTGGCTCCCCATAGAGAAAAGAATCACCTTCAAGATCCTCACCCTCGCACACAAAGCCCTCCACGACACCGGACCAGCCTACCTGAACCGGCGACTCAACTTCCACGTACCACACAGGACCGTACGCTCAGCCAAGCTCTCTCTCACCGAAGTACCCCGCATCAGATAAACAAGAACAGGAGACGCTCATTCTTCTACCTCACCGCCACAGCCTGGAACGCAGTACCGCCCCACCTCAGACAGACTACACCCCTCACCTTCACAAAAGAGCAGAAGGCATGGCTGTTTGAAGAACCACCGCACTGATAAACGCTCCACGACACCCCCGACCCTCAGCGCCTTGAGACCCTCACGGGTGAGTAGTTGCGTTTAACAATCTATTGATTGATTGACAGGTGAAGGGAGATGTGGGTCCTCTTGGAGATGTTGAGAATCAATCTGGCTCTGTGTTTTGGATGGTTTGAAGTCTTCTCATGAGTTTGCCGTTGGTCACTGGTTTTTTTGGGTACCCGTGCCGAGAGAGCCATTTGAAAATCCTGCAGAGCATGCGGAGCGTGCGGAAGCTGCCTGCGGAGACACATTGACCTGTTTTTTCATGCCCATTCCTTTCCTCTTTCACCCTCCTGTATTTCTTTCTCCTCATTCCTCTTTCATTTATTTTATCACTCATTTTCTCTATTACTTGTCATCATATGTCATATTTTCTTTATATGACATGTTTTCTTTCTGTTTCTTCCCCTTCAGCCAAGCAGTGTGACTTCTACTGTTAGTTTTTATTTTAAAGTTTTGTTTGTAGTACTAAACAGTCCCGCGATGGGACACAAGAGGACGGGGGCTCAGGAGGAAAGGAGGGGGGACACAGGCCCCAGCCTGGGCCAGACATGCTTGCACGAATACTGACGTCCAGAAGCGACGCACTGATGACCAGCGGTGACGCACTGACGCCAGTGACGGAGAAGGCTACATGCACACTAGTAATCACTGAAAGTAACGCTGGTTAAAGTCTAATCTATAATAGCATCGATAACGGCCGGCCCGGCCAGGGATGAGGGGAATTGATAGGATCCAGCAGACAAACCTGAGGAACTGACTATAAATAAAGGCATTCATGTTTAAGGGATTAGACACAGCAGAGCTATAGACTAAGAATAGAGCGCGGGACGGAAATAAACAATTACCCGGACTAGACCATAATTAATTAATGGCGGTGCCAGGGTGGGGGCTGCGGAGATCCGCGCCTAGGAGGCGTTGAGTTATCAGGCTTTACGTGGGAAGAGCCGGGCAGCCTTCGGGCCCTGTGCTTTCTGCAGAATACCTCAGAATACCTTTATAAAACAGAATACCTCAGAATACCTTTATAAAACAAATCACAACTGATGTCTTCTTTCCGCGGCGAGTAAAAGTGATTGTACTCCCTCTCGCCTCTCCCGGGTTTGATTTGCATCGTAAGAAGTAGTGAAGGGCGATAACTCGGGGAGGGCGCTGGAGTTCAGGCGCTGACCGGCAGGGGGCGGGCGCGGCACACGCAGAGCCAGGAGATCAGTCGGCCAAGGACCACCAATCCAAAGTCTAGACCAGAGGTTCTCAAACTTCTGACTTCCATGGACTCCGCTTTATCATTACTGGACCCAGGGACCCCCACCAACCATTATTGGAATCCAGGGAGCCCCCCATTGAGTCATTGCTGGAGGCTCGGGACCCCTGCTTAAACATTACACAAATACAGACACAAGCGTTCTATCAAACACATACACAAATGATAACAACTTTTATTTAATTTGCAAATAAATCATAAAAAAAAAACAATTAAGATTTTATTAGGAATATTGGAGCTTTTCTAAATTCAGTTGAAGCAACACTTCCTCCATACTATATTCTGTTTGACGCACCTGCGCGGCTCCCCGGAATCAATTTGAGGAGACTAATTCAATTTTTCGTCTACAATTTCAAATACCTTATAGTACGTTTTAAATATCTCAATTGTACATTTTACCACATTATTCCTACACACTTTATTAATGTGTTATTAATTCATTTTCTAAGCAGTCTAGACCCCCTGGGGAGGCTTCGTAGAGCCCCAGGGGTCCCCGGACCACAGGTTGGGAACCAGAAGGCTGGTATAGACCGGCTCCCCTTCGCCCCCAAAGTCTGCCCCTTTCTTCCGTCCACTGTTCGCCAAGGTACCCACCGCAGACCCTCTCCAGTGCGTGCAGAGGGTGAGAGTGTGTGCACTGCCCCCCAGCACTGTAGTAACCCCCAAAAGAACAGCTGTGGGTGCCTTCTATCCAGCCCCCGGCCCTGCTGCCGCCTGCTGTCGGTCTCCGTTTTTCCCTTTTTACCAAGCACCGTTCCTGCCCTGTGTCTGCCCCAGGGCAGTATCACTGCATGTACTGCCCCGTGCCCATCACCTCTGCAGAGCCCCTGATCTCGCCCCCCCCCCGCCCCCTCCATGACCCAGCATGGACTCCTGTGCAGGCCGTGCCCTGGGGTGTCTCCACAGGCGCGGCCTAGACCGGCCTCCGCCGCTTCGCAGGGTTGGCACGTATGTGCCTGGCATGTATGTGCCCGTCCTCACGCACATGTGAGCTCACAGTCAGGGTGTCACTGCTACACACGTGTGTCTAGCAGGCGCGACGTGGGGATGCAGGTGTGCACTATCACTGCTCAAACGCACAAACGGTGGCTTAAGTGCACATCTGGTGCCCTCTGCTCCCTCGGGCACTGGGGCCCTCTGGCCTGAAGGTTTATCATGGCACAGACCCGCTTATCGACAGAGTGAGACCAACGGATGCATAAATCAATATGGAAGGACAACCGACCACCTGAATACTGACGAACAGAATACCGAGGTTCGGACACTTGCAGACTCGTGGCAATAAATCAATAGAATCCAGTCCAGCTAGAGGTGTTTGTTTCCAGCTCTAAGTCTTGTATTGCACGTAAGTACTCAGTGTAGTGCACTGCAGTGTGCAAGTACATAGTGGACACCGCGAGCGCTATGCTAACTCCAACTGTGAGTATGGCTCTATATCTTATGGCTACCAAGAGCTTCCTTGCCTTTGCAAACAACTTAAAATTCACATCCCTCGCCCTGGTAGGATCGGACCCTGTCCTCCCTAGACTGTCCCCCACCTGGAGCACACTGGGGATGGAGGAAACATGGGCCTGACCTCCTGAGTGAGGCGTGTCCGAGTCGCGGTGTCGGCCTAAACATCTGCACACGGTGGATAGGTTGTGTGACCAGAGGTCCCGGACTTGTCGGGACATTCCCGGTGTAGCCCTAAACCTCTGCACACGGCGGACACATGTTGTGACCAGGGGTCCCGGAGTTGTCGGGACATCTCGGTGTCGGCCTAAACCTCTGTACAGGAGGACACATGTTGTGACCAGAGGTCCCGGACTTGTCAGGACAGTCCCGGTGTCGGGCCTAAACCCCTGCACACGGAGGACAGATGCCCTCCCGGGGGCGGAGGGGGGCAACAAGGAGAAGCTTGTGCATGTGTGGTATCAGCTCGCAGGTGGGGGCAATTGATGTACACACGCGCAGAGGGTGGAGACATTGGTGCTGTCGGTTCCGGGCCAGAGTACCTTGCTATAGTCGTGAGGAACAACACGATGCACGTGCGAGTTTATAAATACCTTTAATATATCGGGCAGCTCACGGGCACTCCTGCATTCTGCCCAGCTCTCACAAACTGCCCTGAACCGGCGACGTGGACCAAAGATCCACATGAAGTGTTCCACAAAACAGCCCAAAGTAAACACAACACCATCTTCCCCTCAACAAAACACAGAGGAAAATACACGAAAGGACAACAAAAACAAAATGAGAGGGAAAAATGACAATAAGAAACGATAAATCAACTCAAATGCTTACAACACATGTGAACAAAGTATCATTGTAACTGCTTAAATGTGCATCCTAGGAAAGCATGACATAATGAGAAAAAACCATCAATCGAGGATGCAGTCCCCTGAGTATTTGGGACGATTGGTACTCCCCCACGCCCCCCACCCCACCCCGCGATGACCGTGGAACTGGTGTATCAGTGACTCCTCCTTGAAAGACACCGGAGAACTCCCCTGAGCAACCAGCATGAATCCAACCCTTCACTAAGGATGACCTTGGAGTCCCCGCCACCCTGGTTGGTCAACCTGAAATAATCCCCTATGTCTCTGTCTCCTAAATGCTCATTCCAAGGCACCGCCCACTCCCATCATTCATGCTCAGCGGAGGGAGCTCTAATACAGGTTCAGTATCACTCCTCCTGACCCTCCTGCTCCATCACTCCCCATTCTCTACCAATGTAGCATCACTGGAAACCTTCACCACACGCGTGGCTGGGAAGGGGTTGGGACCGATCCTTTTCTGACCACGCGGCCTCCTGATTTCATCACATCACCCGCTTGGAACAAGATATCTTCTACTTTGATTAGGCATCATGTCTCTCATTGCGCTCACTTTGTCTCTCCTCTGCCTTGCAATGCACTTCCTTCATAACATGCACTTTCTTACTAGCATCTGTCTTGTCTAAAACCCATGCTGGAGACAAATCACAAGAGGAGTCCCTGCCTCTTAGCAAAACACCGGGGGATTTGTGGTCGGCGTCAGGTGCGCCTTCAACAGCAATCTGTTCTACACTTCACAGCCTGGGTCAGCGACAGACACACTAATGTTTCCGCACTGATTCCCTAGCAGCGACAGGCACTCTATATCCTGGCATTGGTGCTATAGAAAGTATGTTTTATTTTGCTTCCTTTGTTCCTTTTGTTGTCCTAAACAGAATCTGAACTCTGCTGTGGGTACTTGTGGCAAATATAGGATATTGTACACCATCATGCAAAATACTAATATCCTTTAATGTCTGAGCCTGGATTACAAAAGTATAAATGAAAGCAAAGGTACAAACATTTTGATAGCTATTTAATAGCCATTGATGGAGACATGTTCAATGCAAGATGGAAATTAGCATCTCTCATTAACTGTTTAGGCGTATGAAGGGCAACGCATATTTGATCATTTACCTACAGCCATTCAACCTCCATACACGAGTAGGATGCCTATACTGAAGCTACCAATAGACTTAGAAATCACTTTAAGGAAGACACTCACATAATTGTGGAGTGCCATAGGTTTTTCAATAGGAGACAGTCACAATTTGAGTCTATTGATGCCTTCCTTGTTGAATTAAGAATTCTGGCTTCGACTTGTGAGTTTGATGGCAATCTAGCCAATTTTTTTAGAGACCAACTTGTGCTCAATTGCTCCGACAAGTGCATTCAGGAAAAATTATTGTGCTGTCCTAATCCCAACCTACATGAAACATTAGCGATAACCAGGGGAATCAAAAAGGTCAGTACAGGCATCCAAAGAGCTGAATAAAGGCAAGGAGCAGGTCGTTACCAAACAAGTTAATGCAGTAGTTGCTAAACCCAAGTTAAACAACAGTGCAGCAAACGACAATAGGAAAGGAGGAAAAGTGGTTGATATTTCCAATGTATACTTAAAATGTGTTTCCAGCACTCACTTTGCTAATCACTGAGGTTGTCCTGCTGTTGATAAAACTTGTTTAGAATGACAAAAGGTTGGAGATTTTGCAAGGATGAGCATGAATGTGCAGAAACTAGCATTCAGGGACAAAGAAATCCCAAGGAGTCAGAGTGACTCAGTTGCTGAAGATTCGGATAGCAGGGTCCTACTGTCCATCCAAAAGGCGGAGACACATTCAAAGATCTTCCAAGGGCAGTGACCCTGTTTGTGACATTGGCAGTAGTAAAGTCATGATAGGAGTTACTGTGGACTCAGGGTCAATATAGCTGATGAGTGATATTGGCCAGAATGGGGATCAGTCCTGTTGTTGTTTTTGGACATACTTAAAGTAGTATTTGGGGCACACAGTATTGATTTGATGGATTATTTTTTAGATACACTTTCATTTCAAGACAGGGTAATCACTACAAATATATATGTTGCAAAAAAAGGTTGCAGCATTTTGGGGTGGAAAGATCAGGGTGCGTTTGGCATGGTTTTGAGGCCGGAAACCAACAGTCCCATTTCTTTAGTGTAACCTGTCATTCCTTTCTTACCTTTTACCAAATTGTTAAATAAACACAAAGCACTGTATGAAGAAAGATGAGGTTCTGTCAAGAGATTTAAACATGAAAGCTTGCTTAAGGATAATGCAGTACCAGTGGTATACAAGGATCAGAATGTCCCTTTAAGTGTGAGGAATCAATTAAAAGACCACCTAGCTAAACTGTGTTCGGAGAAAGTTATAGAACCTGTTGATTACTCCCAGTGGATTTCCCTGATTGTCATAGTCAAAAAGAAGAATGGAGCTATGAGGCTCTATGTTGACATCAGAACGCTCAATAAAAACGTCTTAGTAGATTGTTTCCCCCTACCCAAGATTCACAAGATGTTGGCACAGTTGTGTGGCGCCAAGGTTTTCTCCACCACAGATCTGAGGGCAGCTGACCACCTAGTTGAATTAAGCACTGGTTCCAGATCACTTAGAGTATTCAATACTCCTTTTGGTGCATACAGATTCATACGGTTGCCATTCTAGCTTCAGCCACATCAGTCTTTCAGAAGCTAATGTTTCAGCTTTCTGGAGACTTCAAGAAGGCCTTGGCATATCAGGATCCTGGTATTTACTGAGAGTAAAGAGGAACACTTGAGGATTCTGGGTGAAGTCCTGGGCATGTTATAAGGTCGAGGGTTCACAGCAAAGGAAGAATGGTACTAGAGATTGAGTATCTGGGACACGTTCTTTTCTGGGGTAGGTATCGAATCAAAATCAAATCTAGTAGCCTCAACCAAATGTAGTCCAGAGCATGCAGATAAAGACCAACTAAGATCATTTTTGGATCTATGTGAGTACTATTCCAGGTTCATAGAAAACATTGCCCTTCAGAAAGAACCACTTATGAAACTCTTATGCAAAGGTGAAGTGTTTGAATGGGGAGCATGAAGCATAAGAGGTTTTAAATAAACGAATTGTTGAGGCCGCAGTGTTTTATCTCTTCAAAGATGGTGTGATGTCCATTGTGATGGTTGACACCAGTGCTGTGGTGCTGGGGGCTGCCCTTTCCCAGATGGTGGATGGAAAGTATGTGGCTTTTCAATTCAAGGCATTTGTCCTCAGCAGAGCTCAACTATAGTACCATCTAAAGGGAAGCACTGGCATGTGTGCACAACCTGGCATTTTGTGACATATTTGGAGGGACGGAAACTTTTGCTCATCACAGATTACAACCCCCTACTGTTTCTGTTATCTGAAAAGAATTGGAATAAGACTAGTCCTAGATTGGTAAGACTTATTGCTAGGATGTATGAATTGAAGTTTGACATCAGCCACATTCCAGGGGCAAAAAACTCTCAGGCAGATTTTTTTTTCTAGATGTGCAGTCAGTAGTAGTGTTGGTGCACCAGAAGATGAGGCGGTTGAGTGTGTTGTTAGGAAGGTAGATGGAATTGATGCTGCCGGAGGGCGATATTCTTTAAGAATGGAAAGAGTGTACTGTGCTTCACAGTTGCCAACTCATGTTAAAGAAATTCATCATTAGGGATTGGCCGCATGAAAGGAATGTGAGTGATGACTTTAAGCCTTAGGTGGAGTTCTAGATAGAGGGTGAGTTGGGCTGCGTGGGAGTCTTTTGATTACCCCTGTCATCCTTAGAGCTTCTTTGGTAAGAATGGCACATCAGGAACATTGTTGCATGACAGGTACAAAGTAAAGGGTGTGCAGTTTTTACTGGCGGCCTGGTATGGACAATGAAATTGACTTGATTGTATGTAAGTGCAGTGGTTGTAGTCAGGCTGACAAATCCTTGTGGGTTTATAAAACTCCCTTATGCCCAATAGAATTTCCAAGTGGTCCATGGGAAAAGCTGAGCATGTACTTTGTAGGATCCATGTATTATCTGTCAGCAAACATGAGATATGAGTGTGGTGCTCACATACTCATGATCCACACACCTCCAACATAGGCCTCCACAAAAATGTAATCAGGCACTGATGGTCGTACTGGTGCCATCTGTGTACCGAAGGGTACAGTTTCCCTTGCTGTCAAAATGTGTTGTGAGGAACAACACTATACAAGTGGACAGCTTACAAGTATCTTTAATATAACAGACAACACACAGGCACTCCTGCATTCCATCTCGGCTCTCACAAACTGCAGTGAGCTGGTGACATGCTACCAGAATGATTGCAGCAATGACCCACATTGTGAGAAACCATGGCTTTATGCAGTGTCCCCGCACTTTTTGCACCAATTTCTGACTCCTAGATTCTGGTTTTCTAACTCCGAGGGTGTCCTGGGCTCTGCTAAACAGACCCAGGGCCTGTGCTCTGATTAAAAGTATATGCAAACTAGGCCTAATTGTAATTGGCATAACAACCTACCTGTAAGTCCCTAGTATATAGCAGAGTATGTAGGTTTAGAGGCCCAGCAGATTTAATGCACTCAAGTGCGCACTGCTGAGTGGCCTGCTGTCACTTTAAAAGCCAGCCCTGCTGTGAGGGCTGCTTTTAAATTCAATTTATATGCATATTCAACTTTGGAATTAAAAGTACTTCCAAAGTCTCCAGCTGCCTTATTTATATATGTAAGTCACTCTTGAGGTCTCCTTTAAGTGCCCCAAGGGTAGAGTGCTTCTATATTCAGGGACAATATAAAATATATTTTATATGCCCAGGCGAGGGAAAACTGCCACTTTTGTTTTTCCCCATTGTAGAACATTAACTCCACAGGCTAACATGGGAATCATTTATTAAAATATAACTACTGCTAGGAAAGAGCTAACAATGTCCTTCTTTGATGTACAATGATAGTAAGAATAAACCCAACACCTTGCCAATGTTGGATTTATTATAACTATCACAGAAAATAAGTTATACAACTTAATTTTCTGATGAGACAAAATCCAGCCTTCCAGAAGCTCTTCTCTGATTGGCAGCCTCTGCCAGGCTGAGTCAAGCTGCCTTAATAAAGTTTGAAGTGGCCTACATTGACACAATGGGACATCTAATGGGTGGAGATCTGCAAGCTGCAGAACAAAAGGCAGAAAGGGGTCTGGGTATCCAAAATAGTATCCAAAGGGGGAATGTCAGTTGGGATAGGACATAGGCTCACACTCACTTCCTGCCACCCCAGCCATATGGGAGCCCCAGTAATTAGATAAGCATAGGGCCTGGAGGGGGAGTGTTAAGGGGAATTAGCGTCACAAGTGGGGTGGCTTAGCCAGATCTTAACCCCCAGGAGAAACTTTCTCCATTTTGGATAGTGAAGGAATAGTGCTTTCTGGGACAGAAATATGCTGCACTTTGGTGTAACTGGTCATACCTGAGGGTGGCACCCTGGAACTTACTGAGCAGGGATGCTCCTCTGCTTATCACCCAGGAACACTGAATACATATGGCAGAGTTTCTGTAGGAAAGTACCATCTTGCCTGGCATGTTACCCCCATATTTCACTGTATATATGTTGTTTTAGTTGTATGTGTCACTGGGACCCTGCTAGCCAGGGCCCCAGTGCTCATAAGTGTGCCCTGTATGTGTTACCTGTGTTATGACTAACTGTCTCACTGAGGATCTGCTAACCAGAACCTCAGTGGTTATGCTCTCTCATTTCTTTCCAAATTGTCACTAACAGGCTAGTGACCAATTTCACCAATTTACATTGGCATACTGGAACACCCTTATAATTCCCTAGTATATGGTACTGAGGTACCCAGGGTATTGGGGTTCCAGGAGATCCCTATGGGCTGCAGCATTTCTTGTGCCACCCAAAGGGAGCTCTGACAATTCTTACACAGGCCTGCCACTGCACTGCAGCCTGAGTGAAATAACGTCCACGTTATTTCACAGCCATTTACCACTGCACTTAAGTAACTTATAAGTCACCTATATGTCTAACCTTTACCTGGTAAAGGTTGGGTGCTAAGTTACTTAGTGTGTGGGCACCCTGGCACTAGCCAAGGTGCCCCCACATTGTTCAGGGCAAATTCCCCGGACTTTGTGAGTGTGGGGACACCATTACACGCGTGCACTATACATATGTCACAACATATGTATAGCGTCACAATGGTAAGTCCGAACATGGCCATGTAACATGTCTAAGATCATGGAATTGTCACCCCAATGCCATTCTGGCATTGGGAAGACAATTCCATGATCCCCCGAGTCTCTAGCACAGACCCGGGTACTGCCAAACTACCTTTCCCGGGGTTTCACTGCAGCTGCTGCTGCTGCCAACCCCTCAGACAGGTTTCTGCCCTCCTGGGGTCCAGCCAGGCTTGGCCCAGGAAGGCAGAACAAAGGTCTTCCTCAGAGAGAGGGTGTTACACCCTCTCCCTTTGGAAAAAGGTGTCAGGGCTGGGGAGGAGTAGCCTCCCCCAGCCTCTGGAAATGCTTTGATGGGCACAGATGGTGCCCATCTCTGCATAAGCCAGTCTACACTGGTTCAGGGATCCCCCAGCCCTGCTCTGGCGCGAAACTGGACAAAGGAAAGGGGAGTGACCACTCCCCTGACCTGCACCTCCCCTGGGAGGTGACCAGAGCTCCTCCAGTGTGCTCCAGACCTCTGCCATCTTGGAAACAGAGGTGCTGCTGGCACACTGCACTGCTCTGAGTGGCCAGGGCCAGCAGGTGACATCAGAGACTCCTTCTGATAGGCTCCTCCAGGTGTTGCTAGCCTATCCTCTCTCCTAGGTAGCCAAACCTCCTTTTCTGGCTATTTAGGGTCTCTGCTTTGGGGAATTCTTTAGATAACGAATGCAAGAGCTCATCAGAGTTCCTCTGCATCTCTCTCTTCACCTTCTGCCAAGGAATCGACTGCTGACCGCGCTGGAAGCCTGCAAAACCGCAACAAAGTAGCAAAGACGACTACTGCAACCTTGTATCGCTGATCCTGCCACCTTCTCGACTGCTTTCCTGGTAGTGCATGCTGTGGGGGTAGTCTGCCTCCTCGCTGCACTAGAAGCTCCGAAGAAATTTCCCGTGGGTCGACGGAATCTTCCCCCTGCAACCGCAGGCACCAAAAGACTGCATCACCGGTCCTCTGGGTCTCCTCTCAGAATGACGAGCGAGGTCCCTTGAACTCAGCAACTCTGTTCAAGTGACTCCCACAGTCCAGTGACTCTTCAGTCCAAGTTTGGTGGAGGTAAGTCCTTGCCTCCCCACGCTAGACTGCATTGCTGGGTACCACGTGATTTGCAGCTGCTCCGGCTCCTGTGCCCTCTTCCAGGATTTCCTTTGTGCACAGCCAAGCCTGGGTCCCCGACACTCTACCATGGAGTGCACGACCTCCTGAGTTGTCCTCTGGCATCGTAGGACCTTCCTTTCTGACTTCGAGTGAGCTCCAGTTCACTCCACTTCATAGTGCCTGTTCTGGCACTTCTGCGGGTGCTGCTTGATTCTGAGTGGGCTCTTTGTCTTGCTGGACGCTCCCTCTGTCTCCTCACACAATTGGCGACATCCTGGTCCCCCCTGGGCCACAGCAGCATCCAAAAACCCTAACTGCGACCCTTGCAGTTAGCAAGGCTTGTTTGTGGTCTTTTTGCACGGAAACACCTCTGCAAGCTTCTTCACAATGTGGGACATCCATCCTCCAAAGGGGAAGTTTCTAGCCCTAGTCGTTCTTGCAGAATCTACAGCTTCTACCATCCAGTGGCAGCTTCTTTGCACCCACATCTGCCATTTCCTGGGCATCTGCCCACTCCCGACTTGATCGTGACTTTTGGACTTGATCCCCTTGTTCCACAGGTACTCTCGTCTGGAAATCCTTTGTTGTTGCATTGCTGGTGTTGGTCTTCCTTGCAGAATTCCCCTATCACGATTTCTGTGCTCTCTGGGGAACTTAGGTGCACTTTGCACCCACTTTTCAGGGTCTTGGGGTGGGCTATTTTTCTAACCCTCACTGTTTTCTTACAGTCCCAGCGACCCTCTACAAGGTCACAAAGGTTTGGGGTACATTCGTGATTCGCATTCCACTTTTGGAGTATATGGTTTGTGTTGCCCCTATACCTATGTGCTCTCATTGCAATCTATTGTGACTGTACATTGCTTGCATTGCTTTCTATTGCTATTACTGCATATTTTTGGTATTGTGTACATATATCTTGTGTATATTTGCTATGCTCATACTGAGGGTACTCACTGAGATACTTTTGGCATATTGTCATAAAAATAAAGTACCTTTATTTTTAGTATATCTGTGTATTGTGTTTTCTTATGATATTGTGCATATGACACCAGTGGTACTGTAGGATCTTCACACGTCTCCTAGTTCAGCCTAAGCTGCTCTGCTAAACTACCCTTTTCTATCAGCCTAAGCTGCTAGACACCTCTTCTACACTAATAAGGGATAACTGGGCCTGGTGCAAGGTGTAAGTACCCCTTGGTACCACTACAAACCAGGCCAGCCTCCTACAGTTGCCCATCAACTCAGATCCCTGCCTGAAATTACAAGAAAGACTGCCCTGCTGGGACCCTAATATGCACCCCAATGGAGTGCACTCTGAATGACTGCACCTGCTGCACACCAAGGAAGTACAGCTTTAAGGATATTTCCTGGCTTCAAGAGAGTGAAGGAGTGAAATCCCCTGAAAGCAGCAGGTTAAAAGAGCTTCACCTGTATCATTTCCACCAAGAAGGACCCAACTGACCACTTTCAACTGGACTTTTAAGGATTTGACAGGTGCATTCTGGGAAACATAGTCCCAACTTCCAAGGACCATCTCAGGGCTTCTAGACTGTTTGACTGGTGTTGTGGACCACTGGAGTCCCAAAGGAGGACTTCTGGAAGGAAATCCAGAAGTTTGGAAAAGTTTGGAGCAATTTTGGAATAAAGCTCTATAAGGTTACAGATCTGTTGATGAGAGTTAAGCGGCCAACGTTGAACCGGTACAAGGCCTGTGTTTCAGGATCATCCCGCTGAAGCTCTGGAGCTTTTACCTGTTGACAAGACTTCCAGGAGTTGACATGGACTTCTCGCTGAGCCACACCTCAGACGTTGCTTCGAATCCTGGCTTGATGAGGAGCCTCACCCGAGGATGAGAGAAAAAGCTCAAAAAAGTGGCTAAGTCAGAAGGTAAAAACTTGACTGGGCCCTACCTCTAAGTGTATCCCACCCACGTGCCATTGTGGTCAACCTGAAACTTTGATTTTGTCCTGGTCAAATACAACCAGATGTCCCAAAATTAAGCTTTTGGCTCCTCAGCACTAGAAAACATGTATGCTTCCCAGGTTTCCTACATTGGATTTGTGTCATTTTAGTGTCATTTTTAGATAAAAATATTTCCTGCTCCTTGTCAGCTACGAAGAGTTGAGCAAGGGATTACTTTATTGAGACCTTGACTTGACCTGATATTGTGATGGTGACCTTATTACTACTAGTGGACACCTATCAACCCCTACTAATAAAACATCTTCCAACGCACATGAAATGTCTCACATTAAGGGCCAGATGTAGGAAAAAGCCAAATTGCGACTTGCAATTTGCGAGTCCGTGCGACTCGCAAATTGCAACTTGCAATTTGGTATGCAGAAAGGTGTCTCAGACACCTTCTGCAACTCGCAATGGGGTCGCAAAGACCCACCTCATTAATATTAATGAGGTGGGGCGCATTTTGCGACCCCATTGCGAGTATGGGCACTCATGGGGATGGTGGCCTGCTGGAGTCAGCAGACCATCATGTCCGTGACTGCTTTTTAATAAAGCATTTTTTTTTTCTTCTATCTGCAGCCCGTTTTCCTTAAAGGAAAACGAGCTGCAAAAACCAAAACCTTTTGTTTCAGTATTTTTCAGAGCAGGCAGTGGTCCATAGGACCACTACCTGCTCTGAAAAATTATTTTTGTGTCCATTCACAAAGGGGAAGGGGTCCCATGGGGACCCCTTCCCGTTTGCGACTGGGTTACCATCCACTTCAAGTGGATGGTAACTGCAATTCCATTCGCGACTGCTTTCGCGGTCGCAAATGGAATTGAATCGCATTGCGAGTCGCAAATAGGAAGGGAACACCCCTTCCTATTTGAGAGTCAGAAATGCATTTTGCGAGTCGGATCTGACTCGCAAAATGCATTTCTGCATAGCAAAGAGGCTTTTGCGCCTCGCAAACGGCGTTTTTTGCTGTTTGCGAGGCGCAAACCCTTTCCTACATCTGGCCCTAAGAATTCCACAAAAGAATCCAAATTGAACACAACTCTATACTAGCTGGTTCAAAGATTATTTGAAAACAAAAGGCTTGTTAAATATGTTAGAAAATAAGATTTTCTGATTTTTCCTCTTCCAGTCCTTATCCCTCTAAGAGCAACAACAAGGCTAGACATGAGGCGTTCTACCAGGAGAGAAAAATTAAAAGGATTGTCTGCCAACTATGCTTCTCAGCTGACTGTGCCCTCAAATGAGGACCAGTATTCTCGTATTTCTAGCTCAGGGGCAGAAGAGGAAAGCACCAAGCTTATCCCTTCAGAACAATTAGTGGATGTTGAAAATTTGCCCTTTCTGCTCGATCAACTTGAACTTTTTGCCTTTTTCGCTGAGCCCAATTTTTTGCTCGCAGTAGAAGTGTGTGCACGTGACCCTTGCCAACCAGTGGTACAGTGCTTTTGCTCCTCCTTTAAAATTCATGACACTGGTTTATTTAACTTACGTATGTCATTAGTATAATGATACCCACATGGTATGCAGCGCCTGTAAGTTAAATGACACCACTGGGGTGCAGCTCTCATTGTGACAATGCAAACATGACTGCAGGCCTGCCACCACTAGCCTGGGCTGTGCAGGTTTAAACTACAAATTCTAGCTGTCAAAATGCTCCTTTTAACAGGCCTAAGCCATCATTTTAAGTATTACTAAATCACCCTCAAGTAATGTTGAACATGTACTTAGAGTGAAAATGCCCCAGAGGACCATTTCACTGCAGGAGGGTTAGCTGTTCCACAGAAAAGCAATGGAATACACCAGTGGCTTAATGAAATTGAGGGGCCCTCCTACAAAGTACATGAAGGGGGCCCCATCAGCCCCTGACCCCGTGAAGAGCCTGCCACCCATGCACAGTGGGGGCTAATGTTAACTCCACTTATGATAACTCTAGGGAAATATTTCAATAGCTAAAAATTCAATTTAATGGTGACATTTTGCCCAATTACTTCAGAAAAGGTACTTTAGGAAATGTTGCCTTTGCCTGTTTAAAGCTTCTAAGGACAACCAGTTCCTCCCAACTTTCACCTGGCAGCTGATGGGTCTCCTGTGTTGAGGTGTGGTCTGCTCCCAGGAGCAAACAATAGGCTGACCTAAAGGGGCAGAAATGACCCATCTGAACCTGAGAGAATATCCAGGGGAGGATGGGAAGATCCTCTTCGAAATACATTAAAATGTCAAGACCTGCTTGAATGTCACATCCTTCTTGATAGGTCGCTGGGGTTTTTCACATGACACTTGGGATGCACTTCAATGAGGCCACCTGGAACAGGCAAATGTTAGCTGATACGTGGGCAGGGCCCTGCTTTAGTCCTGCTAGACAGTCAAGCTCCAATCACAGTGGGACTCTCATTGACATTACAGTGTCACAACTAGGCCTGGGCAGAATTTTGACTATGCAGGAGAAATGAGAGTAATTTCAGTGATCCCACGTTATCCTTTGATGCAGAATTACCAATGATTATGTGATTACTCCTGCTCATGTAATTGAAAGTAATTTAAGGGGAAAGAATAATACAGCAAGAGCAGTTTTAGGGAGCACGAGCAGCTGCTCGTGCTCGCTGTTCATGTTCTGAAGCATTTTCACTGTTTCTTTGTGCAAAATGCATCCTTGTGTTCATATTGGACACAAGGATATATTGTGAGCTAAGAAAATAGCACTAAATGTTATTAGTAAATTGGTGAAAAATCCTACATCAAGAGCATATTTAGTTAGCAACTGTTCTGACTCCCTATTCAGGTTCTTTTGCATTTAGAGCTATCTCTTACTGAAAAAGGCCATTCCTGCATCCAGTTTGGACGCAAGGAGGCATTTTTATGACAAGAAATAGCACTGATTGCAGAATTACTTTTTGTGTAATTCTTAGATAATTTTGCATGGTTACGCTACACAGAATTAGGTGCGGTAGGCCCACCCATAGAGACCGCTAGTTTGGCAGGTCTACTGGGTTTACATATAACATTTGGAACCCGCAGCAAAGAAGTGAAGCAGAATGCCAAAACAATTTGTGTGCATCCAGGCACTGTTTGATTAAAGCTTTTTTTGTCTTACGCTTTGTCTTACCAGACATTGGCCCTCATTCTGACCTTGGCGGGCGGCGGAGGCCGCCCGCCAAAGTCCCGCCGTCAGGTTACCGTTCCGCGGTCGAAAGACCGCGGCGGTAATTCTGACATTCCCGCTGGGCTGGCGGGCGGCCGCCTTCAGGCCGCCCGCCAGCCCAGCGGGAAAGAGGCTTCCACGATGAAGCCGGCTCGGAATCGAGCCGGCGGAGTGAAAGCTGTGCGACGGGTGCAGTTGCACCCGTCGCGTATTTCACTGTCTGCGCAGCAGACAGTGAAATACATTTAGGGGCCCTCTTACGGGGGCCCCTGCAGTGCCCATGCCAGTGGCATGGGCACTGCAGGGGCCCCCAGGGGCCCCGCGACCCCCCCTACCGCCATCCGGTTCCCGGCGGGCGGACCGCCGGGAACTGGATGGCGGTAGGGGGGGTCGGAATCCCCTCGGCGGCGCAGCTAGCTGCGCCGCCTTGGAGGATTCCAATGGGTGGCGGTACACTGGCGGGTGACCGCCAGTGTTGCCGGTCCGACCGCGGCTTTACCGCCGCGGTCGGAATGCCCATTGGAGCACCGCCGGCCTGTCGGCGGTGCTCCCGCGGTCCTCCAACCCGGCGGTCATGGACCGCCAGGGTTGGAATGACCACCATTGTCTCTGACATTGCACTGGGTCCAGGGGAAGTGTAAAACTGGATTTTAGGTTAAGATGTGGGAGGACATTGGGATTACCATAGTTTACTCCCCACTCACACCCCCATCCCTCAGAGCCCAAGTTTAGTGTGGGCAAAGATTTTGCCATCTTGAAAATGCCTACAGTGGGTAGGGTTAGCCCTGGGAACCTTTACCTCATTGGTTAGGGTGTTCCCAGGGGCCATCCCCATCCACTAGCTCGTGCCATGCATAATTGTGGCATTGCCAGGTACCCACTTCAAAACACTCCTGGACCTGTGCAAGGTCAGAAGATAACCGAACATCCTGTCTGAGACCTGAGAAGAGAATAGACACCTGGTTCTGCTCTCTCTCTCATACGCAAGAAAAATAAATCAACTGCAAGAGTCATAAGACTGACCTCCTGTTAAAGCTACAGGTACACAGCAAACCACAAGAAGCCTTTCCTGCAACTGCCCAGCTGACCAGTGGGAACTAAACCTGGATTGTATCCTCCTGGTGGCCTCTACTTGCTACCCTGTGAGTCTCCAAGTGCCTCCCCTGGGGGCCTGGATGATTAGAAGTGCACTGCTGTGGTGGATTGGATTGAGACTAAAGTCAGAAGGTAAACTCTTTGACTATGATGATGGCGGTTAGGGTAACCATCCCACCCACTCTCCATCACAGTCAGCATCAGATTGCGCCTAGGTCCTGTTCTACTGTGACCACTGACTATCATTAGCACTTTGTGCTTCTTGGTGTTATATCTGCATAAAAAGTTTTTATGTCATTTTTGATTATTAAATTTTACACTATTTTTCTAATTTGGGGGATTTTTATTGTTTTGCAGTTCAACGTTATTGTTATTTTAACAATGCATGCATGCTTTACGCATTGTCCCTAAATTAAGCCTGTCTGCTGTGTGACATAGCTACTAGGAGCATTGGGTTTAGGTTACTTAGAGACTTTCATGGTTCATGCTGACAAGGATTGTGATTATTATTTGAGGTGGGTACTCAACCCCATCAACTAGTAGCCCAGTTTCTTACAGGGAAGTATATTGATGAGGAAATGTTACTGGAAATTTGAATAAGAATAAGGCAACATCTGGGATTTCTAGTAGATTTCCTAGCACTTCAGCTGAGCCAGTATTCAAGCAGTTCTGCCAACAAATGTCTGTGATGGATCCTGTACATCAACATGTTTCTGATGTGGTGAGAAAAGAGTAGAAGGATTTAGACAAAATGAATGTGCCTAGATTTATGGCTAGATTGCATCCCTTGGAGGATAAGGAGAAGGCCAAGCCTGCTTCAATCTCTGTGTGTTCCTTTTTGGCTAGTTTGATCAGGCTTACTTCCATGGCAGAGGAAAGTATCTTAAAGAACTAGACTTAAGAGAAGATCAATTCAGCGCTGAAAAAAGTCTTACATTAGGGCTCATTTATCGATGCAATTGGTATATATAGAGCATACATGACACAACCAGTGATCACTGACCTCAATGTCAATTTAAGACTGCTCAGGAGTGATCGGAATGCTCTGAGCTTCTAGAGGCATTGTAGGAGCAGGTGGAGTTCCTCTCAACATCTCCTTTGGTTTAGTAAGAGCATCAACATTGGCAACTGGAGCAACCATTTCTGCCAGAAGGAACCTTTAGCTGAAGAAATGGCATATGGGTGCAGCTAAAAGTCTGCCTTCACGCATGCCGTTGGAAGGAAACAGACTATTTGGTTCTGGTTTGGAGGAACAGTTTGTAGGAGGTTGCTCTCTACGAAGTGTGCAAAGCTAGGCACACTGTGCAGGGAGTCCAGGCAACCACACATTGCATTACAGGAGTTAAAACTAGACCACCTAAATCTCTAATGTTTATGGTAGCTTGGTCAAGCAGTTAGACCACTCCTAGGGAAGAGCAAAGCATTTTCAATACTCACAGCATCATTCTTGCAACTCACACGCTCAAAGGAATAACTAGAGACCAATTTATAAACATACTTCAGATTTGTATACACATTTTAAGACCAAGATCATTGAAATTGGGTAAGTACTTTTCAAGATATGAATTTTTGAAGTTTAATAAAGATAGTCTCTTTGTGCACAACTACGCACCATAGGAATCAATAGTGAAACCTCTAAAAATACATGTAAAATCACACAGTGGGGTTACCAAGTTCTTCTTTTGCAGGTTGGTCCAAGTCATTGACGGGCATGCTGTGCCAGCTGGAGAAGTACAGGCAGCTCCCAGTTCTGGCAGGAGCGGTAGGAAATAGTCTCTGGAGCTGGTGGAGGGCCACTGCGAGGGACCACTTGAAAAAGCACTGCACAGATATTTTTAAAGGGGAATCCTGGGGTCCCAATGGAGTGTCGAGGTCACAAGGGCTAGGGGACGCTTAGGGCACAGCAGGTTCTTCGGTACAGGGCACAGGGCAGCCTGGTGCAGAGCAAATTGGTGACCCAGGAGCTGTGTGCAAGGATGCCGTTAGAAGCAGGAGGTAAGTTGGTTCAAAGGTTGTTTGCAGGACAATGGGGGCCCTCTGGAGGGAGGTCCAGGTTGTTTCTGAAGTCCCTCAACTGGGGCCTCCTCCTGGTCCTTTTTCTGCCCTGAGCGTGCTGTCTTTCATGATGTCCAACGTGGGCTGACCAATACCCCAGGTATTGGCAGGCTTTGGCTGCTGGAGGTCACAGTGCCATCAAACTTGGCACAATAGCAGGGTTTGTCCTCATGGCCATTAGGATGGAGTTTGCTCTAGCTCGGGAGTTAGCAGCTGGTCAGTGAAGTTACCCTCACTGTCCTGGTGGTTTCTTGTGGTTTTAGAGTGGTACCTCCACTCTGGAGGGAGTTCTCTGGTACTTTGTGAGGTCTGGAGGTCCTCTGAGGTTTTTGTAGATTTGTCCAGTTGCTTCTCAGTGTCGATTGTTGGTTCTGGGTGCAGCAGGCAGAGTTTGGCACCTTTGCTTAGTTGCAGCAGTTCCACAGTTCTTGGGCTTCGGATCTTCTTGGTGCTGATCTTCTTTTTTTTATTGAAAACTGAGTTCTTGGTCCAGGGCTGCCCACTAAATACTGTATTTAGTGGGTGTTTTATGGGGAATCTGATAGTGACCAATGGGTCATCTACCTTGGGTTGGCTACACCCACTAAGTGACCACTTATAGTCGACAGGGGCCACATCCCTACACCTAATTGGCTATTTTCCTTCCATCTAAGATGGAGGAAAAATGAAATGGAGAGTACACCTCGCATGCAACACCTTGGGGGTGATCCGTGCTAGGTAGGGCCACTCTTCCTCTCCTAAGTTTTTATTTGCTGCTGTGGCTCCTGCCAAAAATGGGGGTTTGCAACAGGGTGGCCCTGTGCTACTAGCAGCAGGCCTGGAGTTTAAATTTCAAAAGTTGTAAGCTCTTTAAATCTTGCCAACAGGGCAGTGCACATTCCTGAAGGAGGGTGTGTTTGCACCTCCACCCAGGAAAGGCTGTGTCTTGGAAGGAAAGGCTGTGTCTTGGATCCCAGAGGGCTAAAGCCCTCACTCCAGGGGTACAGACTTGTGTCTGGAAGTGGCAGGCTGGTTAGGACTAGTCAGCAACTATTCCGGGGTAGTTGGCTTTTGTAGGGAGCACCTCTAAGGTGATCTGTGGGTACATTTTACAATAAATCAAACAAAGGTACCAGTTTGGATTTATCATTCTGAGTTGTTTGATACCACACAACCCAGGGCTGAAAGTGGCCATCATGTAACTGTGCAACTCATATTGACCAGTGTCCAGCACATGTATTAAAGTGGCTGCTCTGTTCATTCACTTTGCCCCAGGTTTGACAAGGACACAGTGGGGGCATATTGCACATGCAGCTATGCCCTCACATGCAGTATGGTGCACTCTGCCTTAGGGCTGGAAGGCCTGAAAGAGGGGTGTCTCACCCACAGTGCATGCAGCGTATGTGGACAAGGCACCCATGCAATCTGCAATGTTGTGTTTGTGGTTTTGGGTTGCACCAGAACACTCAGCCTACAATAGTATGACTGTGTGCAACTAGATGCATGTTCCTAGAGTGTGGCACAATCAGTGCTGCTTCCCTCAGGGGCCTACCCTTAGTATCACATGCCCTGGGTACCCAAGTGCAATTTACTAGGGACTTATAGTGGCAGCTAAAGGTATTGCCAATTGTGGCAATGCATCACAACAGTTTAGGAAAAGATCTCTGGCCCAGGGATCCTGGTTATCAGGGGCCCTCGACACTACAACTTCTAGGCTACATCATACATCAGGCAAAAAGTGGAGGCAAACCATGTCAGAAAGAGGCCTCCTCTCACAAAGGTACACAGGGATTTCTAGGAGATGAAACAACCCTCATCCTTTTATCAGAACATTGGTGTGGCTGCCTCAGGATTTTGTTCCTCTTCAAAGCCTTCAAAACAGACTGGCCAATAGCAACAACAGTTCTTGCTTATAGGAGACAAAAAGTAATAGGAAGCAAGAAACAGCTAGACCAAAAATGGAAATCCATGTCTCCTTCCTGGAATAAGCATTCCTGACTAGGCCAATGAGGATATCCTTCAACCAGTGGGAGGAAGGATAAACTAATTCCAAGCAGGTTTGAGGAACCTACTTCAAAAGCCTTGGTTCATCATGTGGTGGGAGAAAGACACTGAATGGAACCTTTGGAAATTTGGAGTTTATGGAAGCTCGATTAGAGATTGGGATTATTTCTACTCCAGAACCTCATGATTCAATATGGAAGACGGCATTGAGGGGAGCACTTCAGAATCTGATGGTGAAAGGGGATGTCATTCCTGGTTCAAGAGAGGAGAGGGACAGAGGAGTTTAGTCAATCATATTCATCGGCCCCAAACCCTCGGGGCATTTCAAATTGATAATAGACTTAAGAGGAGTTAACTGAATGAAAAAAATCAATTCAAGATTCAGACTTTACAGGCAATAATTCCTTTGATTCCAGACAAATCTTTAATAATTAGGATGGCCTTTATAGGCACCTATCTCTATTTTCCCATTGCGAAGGATCATACAAAGTACCTCAGATTATTTAGCTTTACAAAAGCACTACCAATTGCAGGTATTGTCCCAAGGGACCAAGTCTACCCAGGAGTATTCAGAAAAATTATGGTTCCCTTTGTTGCGCATTTACATCTACAGGGCTGGAATATTTTTCTGTACCTGGATGACTGACCCCTCCCTGCTCAGTCAGAGGAGGAGATCATAGAGGGATGAAATGTGAAGACGTACTGTCTTCAACGTCATGGATTTTTTATGAATCTGGAGAAATGCAGGTTTGATCCCTCCCAAGGCCTACCTCAGGGCGGACACAGGTATGTTGTTTCTGGTGCAGGAGAGAGTCTCAAGCTTAGGAATGACTTTCATCTCTTTGTTATCTCGAACAACAGCACCAACAAGATTGTAGCTGATGGCACACTGATACATGGCATCTTGTCTGTTCCTAATACCATGGGAGAGACATCAGTGGAGATCACTCTTGTCACACCTAGCGAAATATTGGAGACCCTTTTTAATGGGGTAGGGGAAGAAGATTCCAGCAACAAATTTGATCAGAGTTCAATTGCAATGGTGGCCAAACCTGGAATTATTTAGCAAGGGGTTTCCCTTACAGTCTCCTGCAGAAATGGTCATTATGGCCGATGCAGCAGATGGGGGCAACTGTGCTGACCAAGAAAGCTCAGGAAATATGGTCAACAAAGGACAGGCTGAGATTACTGAGTTGGAGAGAATTATCTGCAATTCTTCAAGCAGTGATATATTTCAAGGGGGACATTTACAATCCTCATGTGAGTATGTGGACAGGCAACACAACAGCAGTGTTGTTGATACACACACAGGTGGAACGAAAATTGTCTCTCTCAACCAGGTACCATTGAGGATTGGGGGCTGGTCAGAGAATCATCTCCTTTCCCTGAAGGCTATTCACATCAAGGGGACAGGGAATGTAGTGGTTGAAAAACTTTCTTGAGAAATATGTCATCCCAGATTTTCTCTCTCACTTCTCGGATTCAGAGATTCAAGCAGCCCTTCATAGACCTGTTCCCTTCCAGAGGAGACACTGAGATCCAGAAGTATGGGGGGGTAGATGCTAAATCTACACCTTGCCTCAACTCCTATATGCATTCCCATCTCCTCCACTCATCCCTTGTCTAATCGTGAGGGTTCACAGGGAGGCAGCAGGGGTGATAGCAATAATTTTATTTCAGCAGGTCGATCTTCATTTCCTCTGCTGAAGACAATTCCCCCTCTCCATCATTGAAGAACTCCATTGTACCCTCATCTCTAAGGTCACAGCGTTGACGACCACTACAGAGGTTGCCCAATTGGTTTGGAAATTGAGATGGTGGGGATCTAAAGGACAGGGGTAACAGAACATTTAGCAGCGATCATTCAGGGAACACTTTGAATCCTACTCCAAACATTGGAGGAACTTTCAGGAATGGTGCTTCTGTAGAGCTCAGTCTCTGGGAGAGTGAGTAATTGCCTTGATGCTGCAGTTCCTGCTAGATGGGTCCTGAAAGCTGGCAAACAAGTACGGTGACGTCTCAGTGATCATCCCTTAGAGCATTCAGAGAAGCATGGGGTTACTCTACAAGGATTTTGATTTGGTGGTCAGACTACTGAAATGTTAGTCTATTTCTAGACCTTTTTCTTGGCCCGCTGCTCCATCCTGAGATCTGCCATTAGTTTTGAATGCATTACAAGGTGTACCTTTTCAGCTATTGATTTCTGTTGATCTAAAATACTTGTTGTTAAAGCTGGCATTTTAAGTGGCTATAACTTCTCCAAGACGGATTGGCAAACTTGCGGCCTTGCTAAATAAACCATCTTCTATAAGGAAGATGGAGATTTATTTAAACTTAATCAAGTTTTTTTGTTCTTAAGGAGGCTTTCATGATGCATTGGGATCAAGAAATTGTATTGTTTGTGTTCTTCTCACCTCCTTCATCTGAGGAGGAAGGGCTCTTTCATTTGTTGGGTTTGAGAAGGCCAGTTTCTATTTACCTCCAGCACTCTCTGGGGTATAGGGAATCAGAGCTTTTCTTTGTGACATTTGGTGGTGTTAACCAGGGCCAAATAACTTCTAACACCACTTTGAGTTGGTGGATCAGGACAACTGTTGGGCTAGCATGGTCTTTGCTATTGTTCCTCATTCTGAAGGGATAGAGGGAAGTTCCACTAGAAGGGTGGTATCCTCTGGGGCTGAGCACAGGAGGTCACTTTGTATTTTTTTTGTCGAGCAGCGACTTGGGCATCAGCTCACACGTTTGTTAGGCACTTTTGTATTGAGCATATAATGAAGGGGGAATCATTTGGGGAAAATGTGTTAAATGTAGTTTGCTTAACACGCATAAATTTGTTTTCTGTTCACTAATTAAACATAAGGAAGCATGATCAGGGGGCTGTTTCAATGTGTCTTGAGATAGGTTGATTATGAAGGCCAGCTTAGCTTGGGTACTCCTCAAAAAAGTAATGACTGGAGGAGGACAAGAGATGTAGGGATAATGCCTGGTTACTTACCGTAAATCAGACTATAGTTAGGTCTAATTGCATATGTCCCAGTTATTGCGACCCACACGCCCAGCCTGAGTGCTGCCTTACTATGCTTGCCACTTTCAGAGAGGGTCCTGGCTGAGATGGTGCTTATAGCACCCCAGAGAGTGGGTGGAGTTATATGAGAACAGTAGGGTCTAAGGATAATGGAATCCTGGTCACCTGAGGCAGCTGGACCAGCAGGGAGTAACCATCACTGGGTCACCTGAGGCAGCTGAACCAGCAGGGAGTTACCATCACTGGGTCTCTTCCGGGTCACCGGAGGCAGCTGGACCAGCAGGGTGTTACCATCACTGGGTCTCTTCCTGGTCACCTGAGGCAGTTGGACCAGCAGGGAGTTACCATCACTGGGTCACTTTGGGGTCACCAGAGGCTGCAGGACGGGCAGGGAGTTACCATCACTTGGTATCTTCCAGGTGACCTGAAGCAGCTGGACCAGAAGGGAGTTACCATGACTGGGGCAGGTAGTTACCATCACTTGGTATCTTCCAGGTGACCTGAAGCAGCCAGACCAGCAGGGAGTTACCATCACTGGGTCTCTTCCGGGTGATCTAAAGCAGCTGGACCAGAAGGGAGTTACCATCACTGGGGCAGGTAGTTACCATCACTGGGTCTCTTCCGGGTCACCTGAGGCAGCTGGACCAGCAGGGAGTTACCGTTGATGGTCCCCATGTGATCAGCGTGACCCCAGGGCACCCCCGTACCATGGTCCTTTGTGTGACCAGTGTGATCCCAGTGTACCCCCGTACCCTGGTACTTCATCTGACCATCGTTACCCAGTGCAATCCTGTACCCTGCTCCTTCATGTGACCAGCATGAGCCCAGCATACCCCCATACCCTGGTCCTTCATGTGACCAGCATGAGCGCAGCGTACCCCCATACTCTGGTCCTTCATGTGACCAGCATGAGCGCAGCGTACCCCATACTCTGGTCCTTCGTGTGACCAGCATGAGCCCAGTGCACTCCCGTACCCTGGCTTTTTACGTCACCTGCGTGACTCCAGCCTGTGTAGTTGCTCGGGTGTGATCTTCATCTCTGGAGTCACAGGTAGGACGTCCTGGGGTTGGCTCTGGGATGAGGTAGAGGAAGAGGTGAAGGCCGCAGGGGTCCTCCTCCTCCATCCCCAGCAGGAAAGCCCCCTACGGTGTGTCCAGGTGTGTACTGTGTCCTCCTCCTAGGACGCGGGTGACCACGGATCTGGCCCGGTTCTAGGGTGTGTCCAGGTGGGGTGTCCCCCTCTGAGGCCGCTGGTGACCACGGATCAGGCCTGGTTCTACGATGTGTCCAGGTAGGGTGTCCTCCTAGGACGCGGGTGACCACGGATCAATCCCTGTTTTAGGGGGTGTCCAGGTGGGGTGTCCTCATCCTAGGACGCATGTGACCACAAATCAGGTCCGGTTCTAGGGTGTGAGTGTCCAGGTGGTCTGTCCTCCTGAAACGCATGTGACCACGGATCAGTCCCTGTTCTAGTGGGTGTCCAGGTGGGGTGTCCTCCTCCTAGGACGCGGGTGACCACGGATGAGGCTCCCCTGCGTGTCACGAGGGATGAGACCAGGACATGTCCCCGCATCTAAAGTACGGTCGATGTCTGCCCCACTCTGCCTCAGCACCCCCTGACACGCACCCACTCTAGTGCGATGACACACTTGTCACCAGAGCGCCAGATCACACGGCTGGTAAGTGACTGTGACCCTGCGCCGTCTCCCGAGACCAGCGGCCCCATTCATTTCAATAAAACTTACAATGATTTCCTGTACTGCCATGACGGGAGGCCCTGACAGCCGCGCGCACTGCTTGTGATCTGTGGCACCGAGGGGCTGCTGCGGGGGGCTCAGTGTGGGTGGGGAAGGAGGGCGCACACACTGCTTGTGATCTGTGGCACCGAGGGGCTGCTGCGGGGGGCTCAGTGTGGGTGGGGAAGGAGGGCGCACACACTGCTTGTGATCTGTGGCACCGAGGGGCTGCTGCGGGGGCTCAGTGTGGGTGGGGAAGGAGGGCGCACACACTGCTTGTGATCTGTGGCACCGAGGGGCTGCTGCGGGGGGCTCAGTGTGGGTGGGGAAGGAGGGCGCACACACTGCTTGTGATCTGTGGCACCGAGGGGCTGCTGCGGGGGCTCAGTGTGGGTGGGGAAGGAGGGCGCACACACTGCTTGTGATCTGTGGCACCGAGGGGCTGCTGCGGGGGCTCAGTGTGGGTGAGGAAGGAGGGCGCACACACTGCTTGTGATCTGTGGCACCGAGGGGCTGCTGCGGGGGGCTCAGTGTGGGTGGGGAAGGAGGGCGTACTCACTGCTTGTGATCTGTGGCACCGAGGGGCTGCTGCGGGGGGCTCAGTGTGGGTGGGGAAGGAGGGCGCACACACTGCTTGTGATCTGTGGCACCGAAGGGCTGCTGCGGGGGGCTCAGTGTGGGTGGGGAAGGAGGGCGCACACACTGCTTGTGATCTGTGGCACCGAGGGGCTGCTGCGGGGGCTCAGTGTGGGTGGGGAAGGAGGGCGCACACACTGCTTGTGATCTGTGGCACCGAGGGGCTGCTGCGGGGGCTCAGTGTGGGTGGGGAAGGAGGGCGCACACACTGCTTGTGATCTGTGGCACCGAGGGGCTGCTGCGGGGGCTCAGTGTGGGTGGGGAAGGAGGGCGTACTCACTGCTTGTGATCTGTGGCACCGAGGGGCTCTGCTGCTGGGGCTCAGTGTGGGTGGGGAAGGAGGGCGCACACACTGCTTGTGATCTGTGGCACCGAGGGGCTGCTGCGGGGGGCTCAGTGTGGGTGGGGAAGGAGGGCGCACACACTGCTTGTGATCTGTGGCACCGAGGGGCTGCTGCGGGGGCTCAGTGTGGGTGGGGAAGGAGGGCGCACACACTGCTTGTGATCTGTGGCACCGAGGGGCTGCTGCGGGGGCTCAGTGTGGGTGGGGAAGGAGGGCGTACTCACTGCTTGTGATCTGTGGCACCGAGGGGCTCTGCTGCTGGGGCTCAGTGTGGGTGGGGAAGGAGGGCGCACACACTGCTTGTGATCTGTGGCACCGAGGGGCTGCTGCGGGGGGCTCAGTGTGGGTGGGGAAGGAGGGCGCACACACTGCTTGTGATCTGTGGCACCGAGGGGCTGCTGCGGGGGCTCAGTGTGGGTGGGGAAGGAGGGCGCACACACTGCTTGTGATCTGTGGCACCGAGGGGCTGCTGCGGGGGGCTCAGTGTGGGTGGGGAAGGAGGGCGTACTCACTGCTTGTGATCTGTGGCACCGAGGGGCTCTGCTGCTGGGGCTCAGTGTGGGTGGGGAAGGAGGGCGCACACACTGCTTGTGATCTGTGGCACCGAGGGGCTGCTGCGGGGGGCTCAGTGTGGGTGGGGAAGGAGGGCGCACACACTGCTTGTGATCTGTGGCACCGAGGGGCTGCTGCGGGGGGCTCAGTGTGGGTGGGGAAGGAGGGCGCACACACTGCTTGTGATCTGTGGCACCGAGGGGCTGCTGCGGGGGCTCAGTGTGGGTGGGGAAGGAGGGCGCACACACTGCTTGTGATCTGTGGCACCGAGGGGCTGCTGCGGGGGGCTCAGTGTGGGTGGGGAAGGAGGGCGCACTCACTGCTTGTGATCTGTGGCACCGAGGGGCTCTGCTGCTGGGGCTCAGTGTGGGTGGGGAAGGAGGGCGCACACACTGCATGTGATCTGGGGCACGGGGGGGGGGGCGGGGTCGCAGTGTGGTGGGTAGTGCCTGGCTACATACACTACTTGTGACCTGTGGCACCCAGGGGCTCAGTGTGGGTGGGGGTACTATCCTCTCCGTGAGGGGGAACCCCGCGTCTCTGCTAGTTGGGTGAGGGTGATCCTGGAGGGTGGGAGGGGTAACCATGAATGAGGACATGGTCTGCTCGTGCCAGGCGCTGCCCCGACAGGCGACGCCCCCCACACATCCGTGTTAGTCCTATTGTGTATTGACTGCGCACCTCGTCTACTCGTTATCAGTGATGTGGTCTGGAAGCCGCACTATCTTCACAGTCACACCGAGAACAGGCGCAAAAGGTGACGAGGAGTCAGGACCAATGCCAGCTTCCCGTGTGACACACACACACGTGTCTCTCACACACACACACACGTGCTCAGACATGTCAAATACACACACGTACATACACATGTCAAGCACACACGTCACACACACACACTTCACCCACACAGATGCCAAACACACACGCACATAGGTATGTCACACACATACACGTCACGAACACACACATCCCACATACACACACATATCTCACACGCTCACCAACACACACGCACGTCATGCACATCTATCACACACGTCACACACTCATACAAATGTGACACAGGTCACGCACACACGCACAAACATGCACATCACACACATGCGCGCATACACCCCCACATGTCAAACACACACGTCACCCCCACACACATGCTCACACATGTCAAACACACATGCATGTACACATGTCAAGCAAACACACTTCACACTCACACACACTCGTCACACACACCCACACACATTCCAAACACACACACACACATACCTTTGCCACGCACATACACATGTCATGAACACACACATGTCATATACACAAACGCTCACACACATATCTATAGTTATCAGTGAATAAACTGGATGGGGACTTGAAGGCTTTAGGAACAGAGGCGAGACTTTGCCGGTTCTAGGAGTTTTGAGGCCCTGCCAGAATGGAAGTATGTGAAGCTTCTCTAATTTTCATACTGCGTGAAGTCACAGGAAGTGACATCACAGGAAGTGCCATCAATTAACTAATGTTGACCAACTTTAGAAGAAGCAACTTTCCTGGTAAGGACATCAGTAAAACAATAAAAACATAAATATTAACACTAATAAAATAAGTACCTATACGTAAAATTTATATTACATGGAAATACATTATGTAAGTCAGATTGCATGGAGGGTTTTGCCTAAGGCTCACCAAAATGCATATCTTTAATTTACTGTCAACAATATGTTTTCAGGTTAGTGCTGTAGGGTATGTAGACATATGCGGTATTTATATAGCTCAAACCTAGTCAAAAGGCTGCAAAGCTCTGTCCAGGGTCAAAGACACAATCAACATGTGAAAGTTGCAGTAGATGGTTTGTGGCTCTCACCGCATCACAATGTAGATTTGTTTAAAAAAAGTTGAGTGTTCAGCTGCTTCCAGAATTGGAGCTGGTTTCAGGCTGTCCAGGTGGATATGAGGCTACTGTGGCTGATCCTTGGCACACAGATGGGGATGTCTTTGTTTTTTTAGGTGGGGACTAGGCAGTGAGCACACGCTGTCTGCAAGACATGCTGTATTGAGTCTATGGGCTTCAACCACGCCCACTATTGCCATTTATTCTTTGTTGTGCTTGTCTTAAATGCTTCCTTTTTATTGGTGCATTTTTCTAAATGCCCCTCATTTGTTCCCTCCCAAGGGATTTCACTGAGAGAACATTTTTGTTGGCCTTAACACTACGTGAACGCTTCCTCCTGTTAGAACATGTGAGGGCCCCTCCTCCGGTCTGGGCATTGTAGCCTTAGTGTTCTTTTGGATGTCCATAGCAATGTGTTCACATCACACCAGTGAAAACACCTTGTTTAGAAAGGCACCGAAGGTTACAGGCTGTGTTTGTTCTTGCGCCTCTGCTCTGGGATACTTAATTAATGTTTTCAAGCCACTTTCCCCTCCACTGCTGTTGTAGAAATAATTGGCTCTGTGTGCGTGTTTTGCACCCTCCAGGAGACACACACTAATCCATTTTCAGTCTACCTCATTCTAAGTCCTCTAAAGAGTGCTGCTAACTGCTTAGCTGGTCCCAGTGGTAATCCCTCATTCTAAGTCCTCTAGGAAGTGCTGCTCGCTGCTTCTCTGGTCCCGTTGGTAATTCCTCATTCTAAGTCCTCTATGCAGTGCTGCAGCTGCTTCTCTGGTCCCAGTCGTAATTCCTCATTCTTAGTCCTGTAGACAGTGCTGAAGCTCCTTCTCTGGTCCCAGTGGTAATTCCTTATTCTTAGCCCTGTAGACAATGCTCCAGCTGCTTCTCTGGTCCTAGTGGTTCTGTCTCATTCTTAGTCCTGTAGAAAATGCTGCACCTGCTTCTCTAGTCCCAGAGGTAGTTCCTCATTCTCAGTCCTCTACGAAGTGCTGCTAGCCGCTTCTCTAGTTCAGTCGGTAATTCCTCACTCTAAGTCTTCTAGACAATGCTGCTGGCTGCTTCTCTGGTCCCGTCGGTAATTAATAATTCTTACTCTTCTAGGCAGTGCTGCTAGCTGCTTCTCTGGTCCCAGTGGTAATTTCTCATTCTAAGTCCTATAGACAGTGCTGCAGCTGCTTCTCTGGTCACAGTGGTAATTTATAATTATTAGTCCTCTAGGAAGTGCTGCTAGCTACATCTCTGGTCTTGTTGGTAATTCTTCATTCTAAGTCCTCTAGACAGTGCTGCTAGCTGCTTCTCTGGTCCCAGTAGTAATTCCTCATTCTATGTCCGTTAGACAGTGCTGCAGCTGCTTCTCTGGTCCCAGTGGTAATTCCTCATTCTAAGTCCTGTAGAAGGTGCTGCAGCTGCTTCTCTGGTTCCAGTGGTAATTCCTCATTCTAAATCCTGTAGACAGTGCTGCAGCTGCTTCTCTGGTCCAAGTGGTAATTCCTCATTCTAAGTCCTTTAGGCAGTGCTGCAGCTGCTTCTCTGGTCCCAGTGGTAATTCCTCATTCTAAGTCCTCTGGACAATGCTGCAAGCTGCTTCTCTCATTCTGTCAGGATTTCCTCATTGTAAGTCCTCTAGACAGTGCTGCAGCTGCTTCTCTGGTCCCAGTGGTAATCCCTCATTCTAGGTCCTCTAGACAGTGCTGCTAGCTGCTTCTCTGGTCCCAGTGGTATTTCCTCATTCTTTGCCCTCTAGAAAGCGCTGCTCGCTGCTTCTCTGGTCCCAGTGGTAATTCCCCATTCTAAGTTTTCAAGACAATGCTGGTAGCTGCTTCTCTGGCCCCGTCAGTACCTCCCCCATTCTAAGTTCTCTAGGCAATCCTTCAGTTGTCTCTCTGGTCACAGTGGGAATTCCTCATTCTTAGACCGCTAGGCAGCGCTGACAGTTGCTTCTCTGGTCCCGTCTGTAACTCCTCCATTCTAAATCCTCTAAGCAGTGCTGCAGCTGTGACTCTGGTCATAGTGGAACATCCTCACTCTACGTCCTTTGGGCAGTGCCGCAGCTCTGCCTCTGTTCCCAGTGGCAATTTCTCATTCTTAGTCCCCTAGACAGTGCTGCAGCTGCTCCTTTGGTCCCGTCTGTAACTCCTCCTTTCTAAATCCTTTAGGCAGGGCTGCATCTGTGTCTCTGTTCTCAGTGGTAATTCCTTAATCTTAGTCCCCTAGACAGTGCGGAGGCTGTGTTTCTGTTCATACATCAACTACACTCCAAAGCAAAACGCATAAGTAAAAGACATTGTCCTTTACAACATCAATAGCTCTAACTCTCACAAATTGAAGACCTATTGCATTGCAAATGCTTGTTTATTTTTATTTTTTAGCACTTCTTCTTCTTCCATCTGAAGTTGTCCTTGTTACAGGTGTGTGGAGAGCTGCTGGACACGGCGAGCTGGTCATACAAGTAGGCAGGGTTGTCATTCATGTGTAAGTGATACTTCCCTGGTGCACATCTAGCCAGAAGGCTGTAGAGCACTTTAGAGGGTCAATGTCAACCATAAAGTCAAGCATGACAGGAAAGGTGGCCAGTTTGTGGAATGTTAACGCACTGTGACGGCTCTGTAGATTATGCAACCCCTTTCAGCCTTATATGATGATTTCTTCCAATTTTTCCGAGCACCTGGAAAGCACACGTTCAAATGCAATTCACTTATGCTGCCAGCCTAGCCCACTAACCGTCTCATGTTCTTGGGCCTCACAGCGCTGGACTATGGCTTCAAGGCTCGGGCAGGGGGAGGCTAGGGCTCTAGGGGGGCATCTGGTCAGTATTTTACCATCATGGACAGTATTTTCACATGTAAACCAGAGAAAATGAAGAAACATCTCCACAGAACTCAGGTTTACAAGCGGCCCCAACCTGAGCAAATTGTTTGATCTTGGGTAATTCACATTCTTCATGCACGTTTTATCTCATTATTTGCCATTATCTCATGGGCGGACTGGGCTTTATCATAAAATAAAGATTTTTAGGTTGCGGCTGCTCCTTCAGTTGTGTTTCAGTCTCAGTTTTTACATTCCTCGTTTTAGCCCTCCTAAAAGCAAACATTTTAATAAAGTGGCCTGTGCAGGTCACTTCCTGTGGTACAAGTCCTCGCTCCCAGTTAACAAACGCTGCCCCCTCACTCCTCCGCACCGCAGTTGTTCTCAGAGGCCGTTTTGTGACATCCCCCTGGGCTGGGTTACTCCAGGCTTCCCAGCTAAACTGTTTTACATCCCCTATTGATTAGCCAGCTTGTCTGCATCAATCTCTCAACAACTAAAACAAATTGGACATTCGGCATCCTGCAGGAGCTTGCTGGAGGAGGAAACATGCATCTCAAATGGAGACCACCCTGCATCCTGTCACCCTTCTTTGGTAGGCCTCAGAGAACTGGACCCCATGGCTGTATGGTTCAGGGGAGAGGACCTCTTCTGTCCTCACAGCATTGTATAATGGCTGCGAGCCCTATGAGAAAAGGGCCAGTGGTGTAGCAGTGGTGCCGTGGCCTCGATGAAGCAAGGTAAATAGGCCACTCTCCACCCCCACCAATCCCATGATGGACATAAAATACATCTATAATTTGAGTAAATCGGGCCCATACTACCCTTGGACTCCAGTGCCATTGTACCTGCTGTAGTATGGACAGCTACATAACAATAAACTCCACCCAGTACAGATATAAGGGTCTTTACCAAGTCACTCAGTCCCTCCTTCAGTACATATATCCGCCCTAAGTCGGAGTTGAACCACTTGCCCCAAATATTTATGTGCTTCCTGGGACACCCCTAAGCCCTCTAGACAGGTTCTTCAAGTTTGGCAAACCCGTGTATACCTGCGCGCCACTCAGAGAGGGTCAGTCAAAATCTCATTTAGCCACCACCCAATCACGGAGCTGTCACTGGGCAATTTCCCAGCTCACCAAGAACCCCCAGTAATGCTTGTTTCTGTGTAAGGGTGCTAGGGGTTCCCAGGATCCAGGCCAGGGTAGTCATGATACCTCACCAATAGGTGGACATTGGAGGCCACAGCCACACATCATGATAAAGACTGCATCAAGGCAGGGCAGCAGAGACATTCTGGAACATAGGACTGCCCTACTCACCAGAGACGCCTTAGGGTCAGGTATGTGGGATGTAGGTGGTTAAGTTGTATAAGCCAAACACTACAAGAGACTGCAATCTCCTTGGGCACCAGACATGCTAGGGTCCAGTCCATCTCTGCCAGAGGCCCAATCCAGTTCCTCCATTTCTATTTCAGGTCTGGGAAGCCACCTGGGTCATTTGCCACTAGAGTGTGTAAAACGTGAGAGACAACCCCCCCCCCCAATGTGCCCATCAGGAGCTTTGCCTCCAGGGGACTGTGTTTGTGGACATCTGTTAAGTGGGACTTGTAAGTTTGTAGGGTCTGTCAATGTTGGAAATATTTGTGGAATTGTGTTGTGGCTAGAGATAATTGTGTTTTAGGCTCATGAAAGGAATGACTCGAGCTCCCCACCCATATGTCCCCCTTGTACTGTATTGCCAATCTTGTCCCACTTAGTAAAGCCTTCGAGCTGTGTTGTGTGTGTGAGTGGTCTGCCCCTCCACAGTGGGGTTTGTTGTGTTAGGGCCTTCTCCCATCCTGGTTCTCTCGTCGCTTCCGCCAACATTGTAAGACCACTTTAGTGACTTTCGGAAGACTATGTGAAAGGGATTTGCCATATAAGATCCCCATCAACCAGTCCAAATTCAGGAGTGAAAGTTCGGTCCTATAGGCCGGGGCATCCCACCCACCCATCAACCAGTCACACTCTTCTAGCAGTTGAGCTGCTCTATAGTATAGAAGGAGGTCCACCATACCTGTCCCTCCACCGTAGGAAGGGTTTCTAAGTTTATCATAGGCATTACATGGCAGGTGCTACACCCACATGAAGGAGCCGGTCATTGCTGTCAGACTCTGAAACCAGCCATGTGGAAAGAGGAGGGGATAATTTTGGAGCACATAAAGATAGTGGGGGAGGACCATCATTTTAAAAAGAGCAATTCTGCCTAATAATTGCAGAGGAAGTGAGTCCCAGCGTGGCTGGTCTGCCTCCACATGGTTTGTTATAAGGGTGAGGTTAAGGTCCCAGGTTTGGTCCAGGTCTCTGGAAATGTGTACTCCAAGGAATTTGAAGACTCCACCTGCACAGGATGGGGATGGACCAGAAGGTCTCTTCAGCCCCTCCCGGAAGCACAACAAGGAGCGATTTGTTGAGGTTTACCCATAGTGTCAAGGCCATTGCATAGAGTTCTAGGGTTTCAATGTATCTGGGTCCTGAAGTTTAGAGATGTGAGAGGAATATCAGGATGTCATGTGCATAAAGGTGGATCAGATCTTCCATGCGGTCCACCCAGCACCATCCCCATACCCGGGCCTCGTAATATATTAGCCTAGCCAGCGGTTCAATAACACGGGCACATAGGAGTGGCAAGAGTGGGCAACCCTGCTGAGTGTCCCTGTTGATGAAGAAGGAGTCTGATAATGCTCCACTGACCAGTGTGTGTGCCCTTGATCTTGAATATAACAACCCTATGTATCTATGGATCTTGAGGCCTAGTCCTATTTTCCTCAAGACCTTGAACAAGAAAGACCAGTGCACTGTATGGAAGGACGAGTAGGGCCAGCAGATCTTCAAGCTCCTTCATGCGGGCAAAGCCACATGGACTCGGCAGATGAAATGGCACGTACTGCATCCTGACATGAATCCACATTGGTCTGAATGGATCAGGTTGTGGAGAACTGGCTGGAGTCTATTTGCTATAAAGTGAGTGAGGATTAGGCCTATAGGCAGCACAGTGGTTGGCGGTTTGGCCCGATTGGGGATGACCACTATGATGGCCATATCCATTTCAGAGGGGAAGCGACCTCTATCCACCGCTTCTGTGTAAATGTTGAGCAGGTGAGGGGTGAGCCGTGAGGCATACTTGTGGTAGTGTTCCTTGGGGAACCCATCAGGTCTCCATGTCTTGCCCGATTTTAGTCCTTGTATCACCTCACCAATTTCCCCCTGTGCGATTGGGATGTCTAGGGTCATGCTGTCGGCCAAAGAAAGTATATATAGAGGTATATCCTCAAGCATCGGGTGCTGTGTTTTCCACGATGGACACTTTTTGTGGGTAAACAGAAGTTTGAAGTGAGCAACAGAGACCCCCTCCCGCACAGGGAGGTTATATTTGTGAAGTGTTTTGGGGATGATACGTAAGGACATGTGTCTGGTGCCAACAAGTACAGCAGTTTTCTTGAGTTGTCACCATGTTCACAGATCTTTTGTGTGGGGGCTGCCCAACATTTACATGCTTCTTCCAGAGCCGTTTGGTGGAGAGCTGTTCTTGTCAGGGCCTGTTCCCAGCTGAGGTTCTCTAACAGGCGCAGAGCATGTTGCTGGTCAAGATCCAGGATGCAGAACTCGAGGGCTACCATGGAGCTGACCTTAGCTGTCTCAGGCAAACAAACATAGCTCTTGGCTATGACCCAGAGAGTGGCTTTACAAGATATCCAGAGGGAACCCAGGGAGTCCACAGGTCCTATGTTTCAGGTGAAGTAGCTCTCTAGCTCCACAGAAAGAAGTTATTTCCATTTCTTCTCTCTAAGGTGCCATGCATTGATTCACCACATAGGTCTTAGGGTCCCCTCAGTATCACCTAGGAAGAACGTCACTGGAGAGTGATTGGAGATACTTGTGGGATGTATTATGGCCAAGGTCATTTGCAGCATGTCAGATGCAGAGAGCAGTAGAAGGTCTATACACAAAAGTGTATTGTAAGAGGCTGATGTGTGAGCATATTCCACGGAGCGTAGGAACCATGATCTTCAGCTATCGCAAATGCCCAGGGAATCCATCCAGTCCATAAGTCGTTTGGCTTTGGTTAATTGGTTAACAATGAGGGGACCCGAAGTACCTATTCTGTGGTCTGGGGTAGAGTTAAAGTACCCTCCTACCATGTTATCCCAAGGGGCATCTCTGCAATAACCATTGTTAGGGCTTCTAGGGTAGCAGCTTGCAGGTAGGATGGGATATATGCACTCAGGAAGTTGTAACTTGCCTTCAAGGATGCTCTCGACCCCCATGTATCTGCCCGGGGGACCACAATTGTGTTTGTTACCATCAGGGTTAGGGTGTCATGGAGGAGGATCGGAACAGAAAAAGGGAGCACACTGCCTCACACTCCAGCATGAAGTTACCTTAGTAGGTGCAGCAAGTGCTGTGTATCTCTGTACACGTGTTTCTGGGTTTAGCCCGTCATCAGCAGAGAGCAGCTCAGTCTATGGAGTTGCTTGAAATGCCTCCAAACGTCTTCTCAGGTTTATGTACCACTCACTCGTGCACAGGTGCCTCATAAAAGGCCTGGCACACTCAGTCATATCCATATCGTTTAAGGAAGGGGCAGTGGGATCCGAACAGGTGAGTCTCTTCAAGTATCAGTACCAAGGGTTAGAGTTGCTTATCTTATTTTAGGACAGCCATCTTTTTGATATGGTCGAGGAGGCCACTAACATTCTAGGACATGATCTGAGGTGTCATGCCATGGTTACATGGCAGTGTGTGTTTTAGTAGGATTCAGAATTGGGCATTGCTCCATAGATCCAACAGGGGTGTTGTTAAGTCCCCTTTTTTGATGGTCTCCCCCAGGTTTTGCAGCTTGATGCTGTTGTTTTATTTTATTTGAAAATGCACTGTGACCTGCTAACCAGGCCCCAGTGCCAGTGCTCCTTCCCTTACATTGTAACTGTGAATTGGATAACCCATTTGTCATGCACTTTACCACCCCTGCAAGGCCCTAGTAAATGGTACTGTGAGGAAGGTCCCCTTTTTGCATGGTTAGCCCCCTTCGTTTTGCCTGGAAAATGATGTTGTTTCACGCTGCACAGATGAAGGGTGAAAACCTCAAACTGCTTAGGTGGTCCATATCTCTTCAGGGAATGGACCTTAAAGTGGAACAAAGACCTGTGACTGCCCATGCCAATGCAGATGGCCTTTCCAGGTCAATCCACTTAGAGGATGGACACTCCCCAGGGAAAGGCTAGTTTCATCTCTTTTCATGGGGGGTGGGGGGTAGTGTGGGGTTAGTGCGAGGAAGGACCTTTTTTTGCATAGTTAGTCCCACTGCCTTTTGCCTGGTTTTACTCTGTAAATGCCCTGGGCCCTTGCTAAACAGGTTCCCCGGCCAGATCACTTGCCCAATACAAGATCACTTGTATTGTCACTTCAGCCACCCTTCTAAGTCCCTGATAAATGGAACCCCTGGTACATAGGGCATGGCTACTGAAGATGGCCCCCCAAAGCTGCAGCACACAGGGTGCCACTCTGAGAGGCCCCACACCAGCCTCATGCAGACTCCTGCAGACTGCCATTGCAAATGTATGACCAGGTGTATTTAAAAGTTGCAAACTCAACATGGCACTCACCAAGAGTGCCCTGTTCACTAACACTGCGTGCACTATAGGTAAATCACCCCTCTGGCAGGCCTTACAGCCCTAAGGCAGTGTGCACTAATGTATGTGAGGGCATATGTTTGCATGTGCAAATATGTCCCTACTGTGTCTTTACAAAAGCTTAAGACATAGTAAGTGTTCAGGGAAGCCATAGCAAATACATGTGCTGGACACTGGTCATTACGAGTTCCCCAGCTACACGATGGCCTCTCTAAATACTGGGTTGTTTGGTATCAAACAACTCAGAATAATAAACCCACACTGATGCCAGTGTTGGATTTATTATGACATGTACCCAGAGGTCACCTTAGAGCTGCCACTGCAAAAACCTACCAGCCCTGGCATGGTTGCTGACTGTTTTTACCAGCCTGCCACCACCAGACAAAAATCTGAATTCCTGGGGTGGAAGCCTCAGCTCTCAGGAACCAGAACACAAAGCCTTTCCTCTCCCCAGGTAGGCACCCAGGCCCAGCGGTTACCACCTTTGAAATAGGACCCATGACTCTGCTGCTAGCAGCAGATGGCCACCCAATGGTTTTCCCCCCACCTTGAGCGGGAAAACCGTTGGGAATACTTAACCAGAGTAGGAGGAGTTACCATCCCCAGCCTGCATCACCCACCAGGTGTGGCAGGTGAGGTGACCACTCCATTTCTTTTTTCTCCCTCTTGAATGGCAGGAAAATAGTCTATCATGGTTAGGGATGTGACCTCTTCCCACAGGAAGTGGTCACATAGTGGGTGTAGCCACCCTAAGGTAAGTGGCCAATTGGCCACTACCAGGTACTCCCCTTAATGCCCACTAACTGCAGTATTTAGTGGGCATCCCTAGACTTGCAGATCAGATTTGACAGACACAAGAAGGCCAGCGACAAAGAAGACCCCAGGCTCGAGAACAGAAGTCCTGCTGCAGGAAGAAAAAGGCGTCAAACCCTGCCTGCTGCACCCAGGGCTCGACAGTCGCTGATCAGGGGTTGACTGGACATCAGATGGACTCTAAGAAACCCCAGAGGACCTCCAACGTTCTAAAAATGGCCAATAACTTCCCTCCAGAGTGAAGGCATCATCCCCTGCACCGAACAAGCTAGAGCCAGTGAAGTCCAGTTCACTGACTGGCTGCTGAACAACGAGAAGGACAAAGCAACCAGACCAAATTTTACCCTAAAGACCCAGAGGACAAACCCTGCCAGTGTGCCGGGTTTGGTGGCACTGCGACTTCAAGTGACCATAACCTGTGGTCCTGGACCCCCAACACCGGACACCAATAAGAAAAGTCCACTTCGGACTCTCAAAGGAACAGAAGCATGCTCCAGTCGAGGGACTTCAGGACACCCAAGAACCACCCTCCAGAGTGGCCCTGCTGACCTGGAATTTACCCTCAAAGTGACCTGCACCTGGCTCCAAGGACCTTAGGACGCACAACCCTTGGCTGACCTATTTGCACTGCACCCAGCCACCGTGGCCCCTGAATCGGAAAACCAGCTGTGCTCTAGGGGTTCCTAACCCCTTGCAACTTCTAAACATCAAGGTGACCCACCGGATTTTCTTTTAAGAACACCCGTGCAATGTATTTACAAGTGGGCCCCTTCTCCGTTGTGCACCAGCTCCAAGACTTTCAGCTGTTGCTCCCGCTCGAACCGGAACCAACCAACCTTCTCCGGCTGGCCCACAGGACATCTCGATGACCTTGACCTGAAAACAGAAGGTAACACTTGAGAGCATTGCCTGATTTTATATGCATTTTTAAAGATTTTCTCATTGATCCCTATGGTGCGTTAATTACGCACATAAAGACTAAGGGGGTTATTACAACTTTGGAGGAGGTGTTAATCTGTCCCAAAAGTGACGGTAAAGTGACGGATATACCACCAGCCGTATTACGAGTTCCATAGGATATAATGGACTCGTAATACGTCTGGTGGTATATCCGTCACTTTACCGTCACTTTTGGGACGGATTAACACCTTCTCCAAAGTTGTAATAACCCCCTAATTTTGCTAAACTTTGAAAAATCATACTTACCCGATTTTGATGATCTTGGTCTTAAACATGATACAGAAATCTGAAGTATTTTTTTTAATTGGACTCGAGTTATTCTTTTGAGTGTGTGTCCCCATTTATTGATACAAGGGGATCAACAAATGCTTGCCCCTTCTCCAAGATTAGCCTAATTGCTTGACCAAGCTACCACTAAAATAGTGTATTCGGTGGTCAACTTTTTACCTCTGAAAACCAAGGTGGGATTGCTTGCACGCGCTGCACACTACACATCTTTTTAGTACACTACATACAGATACAGCCTCCTACAGGTACCAGTGGTACCAGGGCAGGGATGGTAAAGGGGTCACTAGGGCTACAGCACTGATTGTGCCTCCCTGGATGACCCGAGCAAAAACAAAGTCTGCAGAGATGCCATGTGGGCCCTGCGTGAGCAGCTCGCCTGCTAGAGTCCGACTCTGCCAGCAACATGTGCAGGCAGAGTCCCCTCTCTGCCCATGACGTGTCAGTCACCCCTAAGGGAGTCCTCCTATAGCCCAGGAGGCAGTGTGCATTATGTTATGAGTGTGGGCATATATATGCAGCATAGATTGCCCTGAGGTAGCATTTAAAATGTAATACTACAAGTGACCCGTGGTCCACGAAGTAACATGGGCTGGCACCCAGGTAAACCCCTGATTTCGAGCTCCATAAAACCCCTGCAGGATTCTGTCGTGTTTGGTATCAAACACTGTGCTTTTTAACTGTGGATATTATTCTCATGTCCAGGTTTACCTAGCATATACCAAAAGTCACGCCTTTAGAGGATGCCCACCAAGAGACCAGCTTTCTCGTGCCTTGGTAAACTTTCCCGGGTTTTGCCGCCAAGACAGAAATCTGACCTCATGCTGGGGAGTGGCTGCCACTCCCAAAAGTCAGAACAAAGGCATGTGTACCACCTCCACCCTGCCAAGATAGCTGGTGAATGGACCCATCACAGTGGTGAGCTTCAAAAACTCCACCACCGCTGCTGGACAAAGGAATTTGTTCCCCACTCGAGGACAAACCCTCCCCCTGCCCCAGGTGCCTTCTCAGGTGGGCAGGTGGGAAAATTAGCTAGTCAGAAGGCAGACACTCCACTAAGGCGGACTACACTTCTGTGCCATCTTGAAAAGACTTAGAAATAGTGGGTTCTGGGTAGTTAGGTGACGTTTACACACCGGATATAGTCACATAAGGGGCGGATTAGCCACAGGACTAGATGCCCATCAGCTACTAGCCCTCACACCTGTTAAGGCCCCCTAAATCTAGCATTTAAGGGGCACCCCTGACACCATTACCTCAGATCTGCTGTGACCCAAGAAGAGAACCGGGTCCACAACAAGGCAGGACTCCACAAAGAAAGGGGCAATGCTCTGCACCTGTGGTAGCCACTCTGCACCTGCTGAATTTCGACTCGCCCTGGACAAGAGACTGGTTCCAAAAGAAAGGTGAATCCCCCTCTGCAACCAAACCCCTTCACCAGGATTCCCTAGGACTAGAGGTACTAGTCCCCTGAAGACAGAACAACCAGACTGCACTTCCATGACCACTGAAGAACTGTCCACTGGTCTCTGAAGCATGGCCGCCTGAAAGTAACTGGTCAGGATCCTTCAGACACCTGCAAATCTGATCTTCAGTGAGGATCAGCTTTCTGCATTCTTCCCCTTGTCCTCTGGAAGAAGAATTCTCTAAATGCTGTGGGTGCGTGCACCAAGGGTTGTTGGTAGTTGGCTCGACTACTACCCAAGGAACCATCGTCACCGTTCAACAACCCACTTCATTGGCTCCGATGACTAGTCTTTGCATCTCCTTTCAGCCTGCATTGGCACACCTGGTAAAGTCAGCATCCTTGGGTCTCATCCAGCCCGATGGATAGCCAGGAGCACCTCTGCACCCGAGGTGTCCAAGAGTCGCTGAACTGTTCTGCCTGGTGATTCCTGGTCCAAGGCCAGCTCAAAGCTTAAGTTCCAAAGTACTTCACTGAACTTGACCTGCAAGTTTACCTTTTGCTAAGGTGTTCACTCCAAGACCACTAGTCCCCCTCAGCACAAAGCATAGCCAGCACACCTCTACATCCCGGCCCCCAGAGCCAGATAAAATTGTACTGACTGTTGAGGCTTGGTGTGTGGGCCCACAAGACCTTCATTCCAAGTGGGCTCCACAGAACCCACCCCACAAGTGACCTATTGCCTACTGTGTTTTCTCCCACTGATCGCAATGATAGAGTTTGACAGGTCTGCCAAGTACTGACTTATTTAATGCTGCAAAATTGATAATTCAGGTTATCCGTCATCTATTGACTTCGTTTTGGTGTCTAAAATTATGTAAAAATCTGCTTTGTTTTTATAAATTGGAGTCGGATTTCTCTTGAGTCATGTTGGTTACTTATTGTCCATGTCGGTGATGTGAAATGCTTAACACATGTTCCTCTAAGTAGCCTGACAGCTCATTGCCGCACTACCAGGACTGAGCTAAGGTTTACTGGTGTGAATCCGAGGTCGACTTTTGGGTTTTGTGATAGTATTAGGTTGTAAGATTCCCCAGTCATACCACATAATACTGCCACCTTGCTACAGTCTTGTCCGCCCAATTACCCCAACCCATACTTCTCCCCAAAACACATCTGTTACCCTTAAGATCCCTATCCCTAAATCAAAACGATTTTAAGTTTTTCTGAGTACATAAGGGGGGCCTCCTCCTTAATGGCAGATTACAAAGATATGCGACTGCCATAGAGAGACTCAAGAGTTAACAGGCAGTGGGAGAGCATTTCTAGGAGCTGTCTGCCCAGCAAATCCCAGATCCCTAACTGCCTCCCGGCAGCTGGAGGCACACCCACCCCGTAGAATCTCCACATCTGAATACAAAGAGGCCAATGGCTTGCCAGGGCTGGGCACGGCACCCCGAGGCACCCCGCAGGAGTTCAGGGGTCTTTGTTCTTTGCGCTGTCGGTTTGAGGTTTGCAGCCTTTTCTGGCCTTTCTTCTGCTCCGTTGCCGACTCCCAGACTTTGGTGGTCATTACAACCCTGGCGGTCGGTGTTAAAGCGGCGGTGAGACCGCCAACAGGCCGGCGGAAAAATGTTTTAAATATGACCGTGGCGGAAACCGCCAACAAAGACAGCCACTTAAACACTCCGACCGCCACGGCGGTACAAACAAACAGTGCAGCGGTCACCGCTAACAGACAGGCGGGAGACAATGTACCGCCCACAGTATCACACCCTACCAATCCGCCACCTTTTCTGGGGCAGATTCACTGCGAACAAAAATACGGCGGAAACAGGACTTCGAAGGGAAAACGCTCACCTCTGCACACCCCACGCGGGAACCAGGATGCCATGGAACCAGAGCTCCACATTTTTCCAGCCTTTATCTTCTTGCTCCTCTACCAGGAGCACGAACGCCGGCAGCGAAGACCACAGTGAGTACTGCACCTACGACACAGGGGAGGGGGGAGGGAAAAAACAGTGACACACACACGCAACACGCAACACCCTCACCCCCACCCACGACAACACACTAATACAGCATAATACATTACAGTTACACCCCCCAACCCCCCCAAAAGAATGCAAAGACAAAAGGAAATAAGTTGAACGATTGTAATATATTAAAATTCAGTAGTCAAATAATATACATACACTATTTACAAATATATACATCAAGAATATTAGTCCAAGGTATTCCACCCTTAAAGTCCGTGGACCACTGGGCCCACACTACATGGGCGAGGCCCACACAAGATACCCGAACATGACGGAGAGAACACTGCAGGGGCATCAGATAGAACTAAAACAGGCACCTCAGGGGGAAGGGAAAGGGGGGGCACCTCAGCCGGTTGAGTGCACAATGCCAAATCCACGAGGGGGCCCCATGCCCACTGTTCAATCCTGGGGAGTGCAAAGCCACAATCTCACAAGTCTCTACAGTGGGTGGTTTGCCCACTGTTCAATCCTGGGGAGTGCAAAGCCACAGTCTCACAAGTCTCTACAGTGGGTGGTTTGCCCACTGTTCAATCCTGGGGAGTGCAAAGCCACAGTCTCACAAGTCTCTATAGTGGGTGGGTTGCCCACTGCTATATCCTGGAGAGTGCAAAGCCACAGTCTCTCAAGTCTCTACAGAGGGTGGTTTGCCCACTGCCTTATCCTGGGGAGTGCAAAGCCACAGTCTCTCAAGTGGATAACAGTCTCCACTGGTTCTGGAGGGGGCTTGGGGCCCAGAGTACTTCATCCTGCCAAGGACAGAGGTAGTGGATGTAAATCTCCACTGGTTCTGGAGGGGGCTTTGTGCCCAGAGTGCTTCATCCTGCCAAGGACAGGTAGTGGATGTAAGTCTCCACTGGTTCTGGAGGGGGCTTGGTGACCAGAGTGCTTCATCCTGCCAAGAACAGAGGTAGTGGATGTAAATCTCCACTGGTTCTGGAGGGAGGTTGGTGCCCAGAGTGCTTCATACTGCTCGTGGTGGCCTCAGTAGCGTCAGTGCTTTTGGCGCTCATGGGCCTGCTGTGTTTGTGGCGGCGGTGTCCTTGGCAGTGGTGCTTGTGGTGGCCGTGTCCTTGGCAGCAGTGCTTGTGGCGGCGGTGTCCTTGGCAGCAGTGCTTGTGGCGGCGGTGTCCTTGGCAGAGGTGATTGTGGCAGCAGTGTCCTTGGCAGCGCCTCAGCTGCTGGCGGTCCTGTCTTGGGCAGCAGTGCTTGTGGCGGCGGTGTCTTTGGCAGCGGTGCTTGTGGCGGCGGTGTCCTTGGCAGAGGTGCTTGTGGCGGCGGTGTCCTTGGCAGCGGTGATTGTGATGGCAGTGTCCTTGGCAGCTGTGCTTGTGGCGGCGGTGTCCTTGGCAGCGCTTCAGCTGCTGGCGGTCCTGTCTTGGGCAGCGGGGCTGCTGGCGGTCGCCTCCTGGGCAGCGGGGCTGCTGCTGGCGGTCCTGTCTGGGCCAGCGGGGCTCCTGGCGGTCGCCTCCTGGGCAGCGGGGCTGTTGCTGGCGGTCCTGTCTGGGGCAGCGGGGCTGCTGCTGGTGGTCCTGTCTTGGCCAGCGGGCTGCTGGCAGTCGCCCCCTGGGCAGTGGGGCTGCTGCTGGCAGACCTGTCTGGGGCAGCGGGGCTGCTGCTGGCCAGCTCCTGAGCAGCGGGGCTGATGGTGGTCTTCTCCGCCGTGCTGATATTCCCAGACTTGCTGGGTTTCTTGTGCCCCTTCCCCACCTTGGAAGGTGTCGCAACTGAATCCACACTCCCACCTGTACCCCTGGGAGCAGCTTTGGTGACTGTTGTCTTCCCCCTCTCCCGCCGGGCACTGGCCAACTTTTGATGCTTGACAGGTGGGGGACTGTCCGTGCTGTGGCTCCTTGCCACACTGGCTGCCCTGCTGCCTGGTGCACTCCAGAATCTGGTGACTACTGGCACCACTGGTCCCGCCGATGTTGTGGCTGAGGTGCAAGGTTGGGACCTGGAGAGTCGGGCCCTAGGAGACTGACGGGGTGGGGGGGTGAGGGAAAGAGGTCAAGGGTGGACAGGAAAATTTTCTTAGGAACACTGGGACGGGTAGCTGGAGGGGGTTTGTGAGTGGAGGTAGAGGTTGTGGTTGTAGGAGGTGTACGTTTGGTGACTTTGGGTGAAGGTGCATGGGCTGGAGGCTGTCATGAGGTAGATGGCTGTTGGGTGTGTATGTGCCTGCGTTTGTGTACCTTTGGAGGTGGCGTCACAGACACAGTGGGAGAGGACACAGGGGATGTGTGAATGGTAGTGGGGGTAGTGAGTGCACGTGAGCGTGTGGTGGTGGGTGTGCTGGTGATGGAAGTATTGGCTGTAGATGTAGTGCATGCAGGTATGAGTGGAGACGAGACTGGGAGGGAGACGAGGAGGAGGGGACACAGTGGAGGCAGTGGATGTTGCTATGTCTGCATGTGTGTGATGCTTGCGTGAGTGCCTGTGGGATGTGTGGTGCTTATGTTTGCCTGAGCTTCCTTTGTGTGTTGAGGTGGGTGAATGCTGGTCTGATGGTGTGCTTGGGGTAGGCTGAGGTACAGGGGATTGGGTCTGGGTGGAGGAAGTTGGAGGGGGGAGGCTAGAGACAGGGGCAATGGCTGCCATCAGTGCTGAGGCCAGAGTCTGAAAAGCTCGCTGAAGGGCTGCCTGACCAGAATGAATGCCCTCCAGAAATGCATTGGTTTGTTGCAACTGCCTCTCTACACCCTGGATGGCATTCAAAATGGTAGACTGCCCAACAGTGAGGGACCTGAGGAGGTCAATGGCCTCCTCACTGAGGGCAGCAGGGGTGACTGGGGCAGGGGCTGAGGTGCCTGGGGCGAAGGTGATGCCCACCCTCCTGGGTGAGCGGGCACGGGGCAAAGGCTGAGGGGCTGCTGGGAGGGCGGTGCTGGAGGGGGGGTGGCGGCTGTACCTGTAGATGCGGGGGCACAGATGGACCCGCCACCACAAGGGAGCTCCCATCGGAGGACGAGTCCGTATCACTGGTGTCAGCTCCTGTCCCTGCCGTGGAGCTCCCCTCGCCCTCCGTCCCACTGGTGAAATCAGACTCCGTAGTGTTGCCCTCCATGGCCATGTGGGATGGAGCTCTCTCCTGCTCTGGTACCACTGCTCCTCTGCCTGATGATGCTAATGCACACATGTACAGGGAGACCACAAAAAGGGGGGGGGGGATAGAAGAAAGACATGTTGAGTGCATGCATTACCGCTACCGTTGGAGGACACGACAGACACAGAAGCCCCTGCACTACGCCGCGCACTTGGGATCCACTATTCAATCCCTGGGACATTGCCTACAAGGCTATGGCTGATATCTGCATACATGGATGTCACAGGAGCCTGACTAGGTGTAGTTGGCACTGTACCCAGGTGGGGTGGGGTGCCACAGGGTCTGCCTGAAAAAGGGTACTTAACTAGCACACTCGCCCTGGCCTAGGGAAACCCACAGCCCACCTCTCCCACCCAGACACCTCCACTGCGTGCTGAATCAGCAGAATGAGAGTGTACTCACCCCCTTGTTGCTGCTGTGATGCCCTGAAGCGCCCATCCAACTCCGGGTACGCCACTGCCAGGATCCTGAACATTAGGGGGGTCATGGTGCGACAGGCACCCCTCCCACGTTGGGAGGCCATCCCCAGCTGGGCCTCCGCCGTCTTCTTGCTCCAGCGGCGAATGTCCTCCCATCTTTTCCAGCAGTGGGTGCTCTGTCTGTGATAGACCCCCAGGGTCTGGACATCCTTGGCGATGGCACGCCAAATATCCTTCTTCTGGTGGGTGCTGACCTACATGAATTGTACAGGGAAAAAAGAGAAGTTATTACCAACTGCACCGTCACAGTCATTGGCCTGCATCCCTATCCTTGCCATGTGGCACATGCACTCACCGTCGTTTCATGCACGCATCATTTTCCCCCCTCCTATCTTTCATCCACACCACTCCACACAGGCATTGCCCATACAGCATGCTCACAGTGTACTTACCTGTTTGTCTGGAGGACCGTAGAGTAGCGTGTACTGGGGGAGGACCCCATCCACAAGTTTCTCCAACTCCTCCGTGCTGAAGGCAGGGGCCCTTTCCCCAGACGCACGAGCCTTTGTCTCTTCCAGACTGAGGTCACAGCAGCACTTGCAGTGTAGGTCCTCTCCTGTCGAAGATCAGGTATCAAGTGATTGAACAGATAGAAAATGGCGGTCACGTCCGCGGCGGTGCGTACCGTCACCGCCTGCGTACATCGTCATTGACTCCTGGGACCCATAGGGTCCATTGTTAACCAATGCAGAATTGCGCTGTGGTCTTCGACCGCCTACTGCGACGGTGTACAACACCAGCGCAGTTACCTCACATCCCATTGTCCCAGTTTACAGGTCAGGCAGCTGCCATTTCAGGGGCCCACATGGCTTTATTTTTAACTGCGTCACACATACCTAGGCCTTGGCTCAACACTCATACAGGCAAAATTCAGGTTATGAATGGTTTTCTGAGTAAGCTGTGTTTACGTACCTCTGAGTTGGTTGACTCTGTGTTCACTGTTGTCCTTCATAGGCACCGTCCGCTGGGACATGTGAGGAGATGGTGGCATCCTCCGGTGTACAGACCACTGGTGGACCTGTCGACAATGGAGGAAAGACATATAATCATCACCTTCAGGCTTGATCGTGCCACAATCCTGGAACTGTGTGCCCAGTTGGAGCCAGACCTGATGTCAGCTATCCGCCATCCCACAGGAATCCCCCCTCAAGTGCAGGTGCTGTCAGTACTCCATTTCCTTGCAAGTGGGTCTTTTCAAACTACAGTGGCCATAGCATCAGGGATGTCCCAGCCTATGTTTTCCAATGTGTTGTCCAGAGTGTTGTCTGCCCTGCTGAAACACATGCAGAGCTACATCGTTTTCCCTCAGGTGGAGGATTTGCCTACAGTGAAAGGTGACTTCTATGCCCTGGGACATATCCCCAAAATCATAGATGCCATTGATGGGACACATGTGGCCTTGGTCTCCCCCCACAGGAGTAAACAGGTGTACAGAAACCGAAAGAGTTACCATTCGATGAATGTGCAGATGGTGTGTTTGGCAGACCAGTACATCTCCCATGTTAATGCCAAATTCCCTGGCTCAGTGCATAACGCTTACATCCTGCGAAATAGCAGCATCCCTTATGTGATGGGGCAACTCCAGAGGCACCGTGTGTGGCTATTAGGTGAGCACCTGGAACCAAATCAGTGGGAATAGTTGTCTGGGTCTGAGTCTGGGGATATCCCTACAGGTTAGTGTGTGTCTAACAGTTGTCCCTCGCCATTTGCAGGTGACTCTGGTTACCCCAACCTGTCATGGCTACTGAACCCAGTGAGGAATCCCAGGACAAGGGCAGAGGAACGCTACAATGAGGCACATGGGCGAACTAGGAAGATTATAGAGCGGACCTTAGGCCTCCTGAAGGCCAGGTTCCGGTGCCTCCATATGACAGGTGGTTCCCTATTCTACTCACCAAAGAAGGTGTGCCAGATCATCGTGGCCTGCTGTGTGCTTCACAACTTAGCTTTGCGACGACAGTTGCCTTTTCTGCAGGAGGATGGTCCAGATGGAGGTGTTGTGGCAGCTGTGGAGCTTGTGGACAGCGAAGATGAGGAAGCAGAAGAAGAGGACATCGACAACAGGAACTCTGTGATCCTGCAATACTTCCAGTGAGACACAGGTAAGAAGACAAACCTGCCTACTACATGTACTTTAACACTACTACCTCTCTACTGTCTGTCCTTTTCACCCAGTGTATGGTCACTGAGTTGTCACTTTCCCTTACGATTTCACAGATGTGGGTCCCACTTTGTGACATCTGCTTTGTTTCCTCATGGACTAGAGCTGTGTGACATAGGTATGTTGACATTACAAATGAAAGAGCATTTTGTCAGTGTAATTGCTAATTCGAAATCACAGACAGACTCCAGATTGTTTTGTGCTTTAAGGGTGTTTATTTTAGTGCTCAATATTGGAGGGGGTTGTAAAATGGTGAGGGGTGATAGTGGAGGAATGTCCATGGCAGAGTCCAGTCTATTAGTCTCACAGGTGCATTGTCCAAAGGGGCATAGGAAGTGGAGTTGGGGCAGTTTGAGGATGGACAAGGTGACAAGGAGGGACAAAAGGATGACATTCAGGGCGGTCTCATTTCTTGGCGGGGTCTTGACATCGTTTTCTGTCTTTGTCCTGGATCTCAGGGACCGTTTGCGGGGTGGTTCTCCCTCTGCAGGGGGTGGGGTGCTGGTGTGGTGGTCCTGTGGCGGTGCCTCCTGTCCACTAGCGCCGGCGGAGGTGGAGGGCAGTTCATCGTCCAGGCTAGTGTCAGGGGCCCCTTGTTGTGCCACAGTGTCCCTCCTGGTGTTGAAGACTTCCTTCAGCACACCTACAATGGTGCCCAGGGTGAAATTTATGGATCTGAGTTCCTCCCTGAAGCCCAAATACAGATCCTCCTGCAGCCGCTGGGTCTCCTGAAACTTGGCCAGTACCGTTGCCATCGTCTCCTGGGAATTATGGTACGCTCCCATGATGTTGGAGAGGACCTCGTGGAGAGTGGGTTCCCTGGGCCTGTCCTCCCCCTGTCGCACAGCAGCCCTCCCAGTTCCCCTGTTTCCCTGGGCCTCTGTCCCCTGAACGGTGTGCCCACTGCCACTGCCCCCAGGTTGCTGTTGTTGTTGGGGTGGTGGATTAGCCTGGGTTCCCTGTAGTGGTGGACACACTGCTGATTGATGTGTCCTGGGGACAGAGGTATGGGCCCGCTGGGTGGGTGCTGGTGTTTCCAGAGGGGGCAAGCTCTGTAGTGGCCTGTGCCAGTGTGAGGGGAACCGACTGTCCTGAGGTTCCAGATGGGCCGGGCTGGTCGTCTAGATCCAGTTGGACAGAGCTGCTGTCATCACTGTGGGCCTCTTCCGTTGGTTGTGTGGACATGTGTGGACCGTCCTGTGCGGTGACGTTGGGTAGGGGTCCTGCAGGGGTGTAAAAGCATGATTATTGCATCTGGATGAACCATGGTGTGCAATGGGTGGGTGACCGTGTACCCCAGTGGTTGCATTCCTGTGTGGGACCTTGTGTGATGATGGTTTAGGGGGGTGTATGGGCATGTGCAGTGGCCATGCATTGGTGATGGGTGTCCATGCTTTATTGTTGCATGCAGGGCTTAGGTTTAGGATGTGTGGTTTGTGATAGTGGGACATGTGTAAGGAATTGGAGTGATGGGGTGAGGGCGAGGGTTGGGGTATGTGATGGCATGCAGGTAGGGTGGGGGATATAGTAGTTAAGGTTTGACTTACCAGAGTCCATTCCTCCAGCATCTCCTTCGAGGCCCTCAGGATGCAGAATAGCGAAGACTTGCTCCTCCCATGTTGTTAGTTGTGGGGGAGGAGATGGGGGTCCGCCGCCAGTCCTCTGACCCGCAAGGTGGTGTCTTGAGACCACGGAACGCACCTTCCTCCGTAGGCCGTTCCACCTCTTCCTGATGTCATCCCTATTTCTTGGGTGCTGTCCCACTGCGTTGACCCTGTCCACTATTCTTCGCCATAGCTCCATCTTCCTAGCTATGGAGGTGTGCTGCACCTGTGATCCGAATAGCTGTGGCTCTACCCGGATGATTTCCTCCACCATGGCCCTGAGCTCCTCCTCAGAGAACCTTGGGTGTCTTTGCCGTGCCATCGGGTGGTGTGGGGGATGTGTGCAGTGGTGTGTGTTGTGATATGTGGGGTGATATTTAGTGGTGTGTTGTGTGAGGTGTGTGGATGTTATGTGGGTGATGGTATTGTGTGCCTGTGGATGCTTGGTTGTAGATTGTAGTGTCTCTCTCTGGCCTTCTGTCACAATTGTGGTCGAAGGGGTTTGTGGGTGATGTGGGTGTGTGTTTTATATAGTTTTGGGTGTGTGGGGGTGGTGTGTGTATGTTTATCAGGTGTGTGTATTTGGAATTGTCCAATGTGGTAGTGTTTTGTAAAGGTGTGTGTATTTTGAGCGCGGCGGTGTGTACCGCCAATGGAATACCACGGTTGAAAGACCGCCGCGTGGATTCGTGGGTCGTGATAGTGTGGGCGTATTTCTGTTGGCGTGACGGTGGAGGTTTTGTTTTCACCAGTTTATCACTGGCCTTTGGTGTGGCGGACTTGTGTGGGTGTCTCAATTTTGGCAGATTCCGAGCTGTGGGTCATAATGACCGTGGTGGAATTCCGCTGCCGCGGCGGTGTGTTGGCGGTCTTCTGCACGGCGGTAAGTGGCTTTTACCGCCAATGTTGTAATGAGGGACTTTGTCCGGATATTCCATGAAGTGGGAGCATTCCTTTAAAATCTATTTGTGTCATGCAGGATGCATAAGCATATACTGGATGTGCATGACTCTAAGTTTTTGTTTTACTTTATTGAAAGACTTTCTCAGTTTCTGAGTTGCCAGAGAGTATTCAGGGAATATCATGATGTGGGTAGATTGATATTTCGACGGGACTGCCACTCTAGCATCTCAGAGGATAGTGTTCCTGCCACCAGCAAGGAAGTGCACCCCACCAGGGGGGTGGGCATGGGGCCAGGAATCAGTGGGCTCACTCCAGGACACACTATTTTGAGAGTTTCCCCTGAGGTGCCCAGGATTTCCGCCATTTATAGGAATGTCATGGCAGCAGGGTTTTCGACCCCTTCTGGAAAACCCACAAAGCAGAGGTTATTCCTTATCGACCCATTTTCAGCATTTTCCTCTCATTGTTCCAGGTTGGCTGTGGCTGAAAGAGTTTTCGCCATGTGAGGGTCTCTATGTTGTCCTCCAAAGTGGATATCCGAACCTCCGCTGTTGTCTTCCCTCGGGATCTCCATGTTGTGGAGATCTTGCAGAAGAAATGCTACATCCACCCTACCTCACCCACCTTGGCCTCCACAGGCTGCCTGGTAGGCCTAGATGATGGGATAGGAGGTGTCTTGCGAGGGCCAAGGCTGCCCAACGGCTTCACCTGTACTCCTCCTGTGTCAGGCAAGGCCGGTTGCAGTCAGGAATGGCAGAGGAGGTCCGAGAGCACCACTAGAGTGCATCCTCCTTGTTGGTCAATCAGGCCAAGCCCCTACATCAGCGATTTTTAACCTGTGGCTCAGGACCTCTTGTGGTCTGTAACACATACTCAGCGAGTCCACAACTGCTTAGAAAATTAAATAATATTAACATAGTTATTAAACGCATGTAAAAATAGAAGCACAATACAAATTTCTAAATCTTAAAATGTTCTGTAAATGTGAAGGAATTTGAAGGTGAAAGATAAAAAATTAAGTTGGTATCCTCAGATTAACTTGTGGGAACAGTGCAATACATCAAACAGAACATAGTATAGATGATGGGTGGCCTCGATTTAATATAGAAAACACTTAAACCTTACCATTTAATTTAAAATGTGGATTATTTTACATTTATGACTGTAATAAAATATATATTCAATTTGTGTGATTGAAGAATGGTTATTGTTGTAATTTTTGTGAATTGATTTGCAGTTTAAATCTTCATAATTGGTTATTGAGATCTCCCCTTCTTCCAGTAATGATTTAATAGGATTCCCCGGATTCTACTTTCGATTCAGTGGGGTTCCCTAGAGCCAAGCAATTATTAAGTGGAGGTCCAAGGAAGTCAAAAGGTTAAGAATTGATGACTTACCCTGAAAATCAAAGCAGAGGCAGTATTGCAAGCTTCGCTACACAGGACAGATAAGGTACAGGCAGCAGTGCTAACTTTGTTTACTCTTAATGGGTAAATGACAGGAAGTAATGCAAGCTTTGTATACACAGGACTGAGAAGAAACAGAGTCTAGTGCAATTTTCCCTTAGACTTACTGGGTAAAGGACAGAAAGTAGTGCAAGCTTCACTTACACCTAAGAGTTAAAGCACAACAGTAGTACAAGCTTCGCTTATCTTAAATAGTTAAAGCACAGGCAACAGTGCAACCTTCGCTGACACAGGACATCAAGGGCACAGACAGTAGTGCATGCTTGCAGACACAGGACAGGGCATACACAGGCAGTAGTGAAAGCTTTGCTGACACAGAACAGTTGATACACAAGTAGTAGTGCAAGCTTCGCTGACACAGGACATCAAGGGCACAGATAGTAGTGTATGCTTTGCTGACACAGGCAAGGCACAAACAGTAGTACGAGCTTTGCTGACACAGGACAGGCAAGCCACAGACAGTGGTGGAAGCTTTGCTGACACAGGCCAGGGCATACATAGGCAATAGTGGAAGCTTTGCAGACACAGAACAGATGATACACAAGCAGTAGTGCAAGCTTTGCAGACACAGAACAGATGATACATGAGCTGTAGTGAAAGCCTTCCTAACAGGATATGTAATACACAGTCAGTAGTGCAAACTTCACTGACCCAGGACATACAATACACAATCAGTATTGTCAGCTACGCTGACACAGGACAGGTAATACACAGTCAATATTGCAAGCTGCGCTGACACAGGACAGTTGATACACAGACAGTAGTGAAATCTTTCCTAACAGGACAGTTAATACACAAGCAGTGATGCAAGCTTCGCTGACACTGGATATTACATACACAAGCAGTAGTGAAAGCTTTGCTGACACAGGACAGGTAATATACAGCAGTAGTGCAAGCTTTGCTGACACAGGACAGGTGATACACGAGCAGTAGTGAAAGCTTTCCTAATAGGACAGGTGATACACAAGCAGTAGTACAAGCTTCGTGGTCACAAAACTAATGATACACGGGCAGTAGTGCAAGCTTTCATAACAGGACAGGTAGTCCACAATCAGTAGTACAAACTTTTTTTACAGGACAGGTAATACACAGTCAGTAGTGCAAGCTTCATTGACACAGGGCAGGAGATACAAAAGCAGTGGTGCAAGCTTTCATGACAGGACAGGTGATCCACAAACAGTGGTGCAAGCTTTTGTGACAGGACATGTGATACACAAGCAGTAGTGCAAGCTTCAATGACACAGGACAGGTGATACTCAAGCAGTAGTGCAAGCTTCGCAGACACAGGACAGGGGATACACAAGCAGTGGTGCAAGCTTCGCAGACTCAGGACAGGTGATACACAAGCAGTGGTGCAAGCTTTGCAGACACAGGACAGGTGATACACAAGCAGTAGAGTAAGCTTCACAGACACAGGACAGGTGATACACAAGCAGTGGGGCAAGCTTTGCAGACACAGGAAAGGTGATACGCAAGAAGTGGTGTAAGCTTCAATGACACAGGAGAGGAGATACGCAAGCAATGGTGCACGCTTCGCTGACACAGGACAGATGATACACAAGCAGTAGTGCAAGCTTCACAGACAGAGGACAGGTGATACACAAGCAGTGGTGCAAGCTTTGCAGACACAGGACAGGTGATGCGCAAGCAGTAGTGTAAGCTTCACAGACACAGGACAGGTGATACACAAGCAGTGGTGCAAGCTTTGCAGACACATGACAGGTGACACACAAGCAGTAGTCTGAGCTTCACAGACACAGGACAGGTGATACACAAGCAGTGGTGCAAGCTTTCATGACAGGACAGGTGATCCACAAGCAGTGGTGCAAGCTTTTGTGACAGGACATGTGATACACAAGCAGTAGTGCAAGCTTCAATGACACAGGACAGGTGATACTCAAGCAGTAGTGCAAGCTTCGCAGACACAGAACAGGGGATACACAAGCAGTGGTGCAAGCTTCGCAGACTCAGGACAGGTGATACACAAGCAGTGGTGCAAGCTTTGCAGACACAGGACAGGTGATACACAAGAAGTGGTGTAAGCTTCAATGACACAGGAGAGGAGATACGCAAGCAACGGTGCACGCTTCGCTGACACAGGACAGATGATACACAAGCAGTAGTGCAAGCTTCACAGACAGAGGACAGGTGATACACAAGCAATGGTGCAAGCTTTGCAGACACAGGACAGGTGATACGCAAGCAGTAGTGTAAGCTTCACAGACACAGGACAGGTGATACGCAAGCAGTGGTGCAAGTTTGCAGACACAGGACAGGTGATACGCAAGCAGTAGTGTAAGCTTCACAGACACAGGACAGGTGATACACAAGCAGTGGTGCAAGCTTTGCAGACACAGGACAGGTGATACACAAGCAGTAGTGTGAGCTTCACAGACACAGGACAGTTATACACAAGCAGTGGTGCAAGCTTTGCAGACACAGGACAGGTGATACGCAAGCAGTGGTGTAAGCTTCAATGACACAGGGCAGGTGATACACAAGCAGTAATGCAAGCTTCTCAGACACAGGACAGGTGATACACAATCAGTGGTGCAAGTTTTTGTGACAGGACATGTGATACACAAGCAGTAGTGAAAGATTCAATGACACAGGACAGGTGATACTCAAGCTGTGGTGCAAGCTTAGCAGACACAGGACAGGAGATACACAAGCAGTGGTGCAAGCTTCACAGACACAGGACAGGTGATACACAAGCAGTAGTGCAAGCTTCGCAGAAACAGGACAGGTGATACGCAAGAAGTGGTGTAAGCTTCAATGACACAGGAGAGGAGATACACAAGCAATGGTGCACGCTTCGCTGACACAGGACAGATGATACACAAGCAGTAGTGCAAGCTTCACAGACAGAGGACAGGTGATACACAAGCAGTGGTGTAAGCTTTGCAGACACAGGACAGGTGATACGCAAGCAGTAGTGTAAGCTTCACAGACACAGGACAGGTGATACACAAGCAGTGGTGCAAGCTTTGCAGACACAGGACAGGTGATACACAAGCAGTGGTGCAAGCTTTGCAGACACAGGACAGGTGATACACAAGCAGTAGTGTGAGCTTCACAGACACAGGACAGGTGATACACAAGCAGTGGTGCAAGCTTTGCAGACACAGGACAGGTGATACGCAAGCAGTGGTGTAAGCTTCAATGACACAGGGCAGGTGATACACAAGCAGTAATGCAAGCTTCTCAGACACAGGACAGGTGATACACAAGCAGTGGTGAAAGCTTCAATGACACAGGACAGGTGATACTCAAGCAGTGGTGCAAGCTTTGCAGACTCAGGACAGGTGATACACAAGCAGTAGTGCAAGCGTCGCAGACACAGGACAGGAGATACGCAAGCAGTAGTGTAAGCTTCACAGACACAGGACAGGTGATACACAAGCAGTGGTGCAAGCTTTGCAGACACAGGACAGGTGATACGCAAGAAGTGGTGTAAGCTTCAATGACACAGGAGAGGAGATACGCAAGCAATGGTGCACGCTTCGCTGACACAGGACAGATGACACACAAGCAGTAGTGCAAGCTTCACAGACAGAGGACAGGTGATACACAAGCAGTGGTGCAAGCTTTGCAGACACAGGACAGGAGATACACAAGCAGTGGTGCAAGCTTCACAGACACAGGACAGGTGATACACAAGCAGTAGTGCAAGCTTCGCAGAAACAGGACAGGTGATACGCAAGAAGTGGTGTAAGCTTCAATGACACAGGAGAGGCGATACGCAAGCAATGGTGCACGCTTCGCTGACACAGGACAGATGATACACAAGCAGTAGTGCAAGCTTCACAGACAGAGGACAGGTGATACACAAGCAGTGGTGAAAGCTTTGCAGACACAGGACAGGTGATACGCAAGCAGTGGTGTAAGCTTCACAGACACAGGACAGGTGATACACAAGCAGTGGTGCAAGCTTTGCAGACACAGGACAGGTGATACACAAGCAGTGGTGCAAGCTTTGCAGAGACAGGACAGGTGATATGCAAGCAGTGGTGTAAGCTTCAATGACACAGGGCAGGTGATACACAAGCAGTAATGCTAGCTTCTCAGACACAGGACAGGTGATACACAAGCAGTGGTGAAAGCTTCAATGACACAGGACAGGTGATACTCTAGCAGTGGTGCAAGCTTTGCAGACTCAGGACAGGTGATACACAAGCAGTAGTGCAAGCGTCGCAGACACAGGACAGGTGATACGCAAGAAGTGGTGTAAGCTTCAATGACACAGGAGAGGAGATATGCAAGCAATGGTGCACGCTTCGCTGACACAGGACAGATGATACACAAGCAGTAGTGCAAGCTTCACAGACAGAGGACAGGTGATACACAAGCAGTGGTGCAAGCTTTGCAGAAACAGGACAGGTGATACGCAAGAAGTGGTGTAAGCTTCAATGACACAGGAGAGGAGATACGCAAGCAATGGTGCACGCTTCGCTGACACAGGACAGATGATACACAAGCAGTAGTGCAAGCTTCACAGACAGAGGACAGGTGATAAACAAGCAGTGGTGCAAGCTTTGCAGACACAGGACAGGCGATACACAAGCAGTAGTGCAAGCTTTGCAGACACAGGACAGGTGATACGCAAACAGCAGTTTAAGCTTCACAGACACAGGACAGGTGATACACAAGCAGTGGTGCAAGCTTTGCAGACACAGGACAGGTGATACACAAGCAGTAGTGTGAGCTTCACAGACACAGGACAGGTGATACACAAGCAGTGGTGCAAGCTTTGCAGACACAACACAGGTGATACGCAAGCAGTGGTGTAAGCTTCAATGACACAGGGCAGGTGATACACAAGCAGTAATGCAAGCTTCTCAGACACAGCACAGGTGATACGCAAGCAGTGGTGTAAGCTTCAATGACACAGGGCAGGTGATACACAAGCAGTAATGCAAGCTTCTCAGACACAGGACAGGTGATATTCAAGCAGTGGTGCAAGCTTCGCAGACTCAGGACAGGTGATACACAAGCAGTGGTGCAAGCTTTGCAGACACAGGACAGGCGATACACAAGCAGTAGTGCAAGCTTTGCAGACACAGGACAGGTGATACGCAAACAGCAGTTTAAGCTTCACAGACACAGGACAGGTGATACACAAGCAGTGGTGCAAGCTTCGCAGACATAGGACAGGTGATACACAAGCAGTAGTGCAAGCGTCGCAGACTCAGGACAGGTGATACACAAGCTGTAGTGCAAGTTTTGCAGACTCAGGACAGGAGATACACAAGCAGTAGTGCAAGCTTCAATGACACAAGACAGGTGATACGCAAGCAGTAGTGTAAGCTTCGCAGACACAGGACAGGTGATACACAAGCAGTGGTGCAAGCGTCGCAGACACAGGAAAGGTGATACTCAAGCTGTAGTGCAAGCTTTGCAGACACAGGACAGGTGATACACAAGCAGTGGTGCAAGCTTTGCAGACACAGGACAGGTGATACACAAGCAGTAGTGCAAGCTTCGCAGACACAGGACAGGTGATACACAAGCTGTAGTGCAAGCGTCGCAGACACAGGACAGGTGATACACAAGCAGTGGTGCAAGCTTTGCAGACACAGGACAGGTGATACACAAGCAGTGGTGCAAGCTTCACAGACACAGGAGAGGAGATACGCAAGCAGTAGTGCAAGCGTCGCAGACACAGGACAGGTGATACACAAGCTGTAGTGCAAGCTTTGCAGACACAGGACAGGGGATACACAAGCAGTAGTGCAAGCTTCGCAGACACAGGACAGGTGACACTCAAGCAGTGGTGCAAGCGTTGCAGACACAGGACAAGAGATACGCAAGCAGTAGTGCAAGCTTTGCAGACACAGGACAGGTTATACACAAGCATTAGTGCAAGCTTCGCAGACACAGGGCAGGTGATACACAAGCAGTGGTGCAAGCTTCGCAGACTCAGGGCAGATGATACACAAGCAGTGGTGCAAGCTTCGCAGACTCAAGACAGGTGATACTCAAGCAGTGGTGCAAGCGTCGCAGACACAGGACAAGAGATACGCGAGCAGTAGTACAAGCTTCGCAGACACAGGACAGGTGATACACAAGCTGTAGTGCAAGCGTCGCAGACACAGGACAGGTGAAACACAAGCTGTAGTGCAAGCTTCGCAGACACAGGACAGGGGATACACCGGACAGATAGTACTCAAGCCCAGTAGTGGAAGCTTGGCGGACACAGGACACGCAAGGCACAGAGGCCCACGCTCGGGAACAGAGATGCACGGGGGGCAGTCGGGCTGGGGGGGCGAGGGGAGTGAGAGGGAAGAAACTCTTGCACTAACATATTAACAGGAAGAGGCGAGAGGGAGCCGGGGCCTTTGTAAGACTCTAGAGAGTCTAAAGACAGCTCTGGGAGCTGAAGTTATAAACGAGCAGGAACTGTCTTTTCTCGTAAATGGTTTTAATTTAGTTTTTAATGTTCAGCGCGGGCCGGGATGATGCACTGCCCAGACGGCTGTCCATTTCCCTCCCTCGCTGCCCTGAGCTTTTAGGCCGCCTAATGACCTGCTCGGGGCAGCCGGAGGCCCATTGTCGGGTGGACGGATCCTGCCCGGCCCGCCGAGGAGCCGGACTGATGGGGTCAGGGGCCCGGCCAGAGGCGGTCTGCTGCGGGGCTCACCCGGGGCCGGGGCCAGGGGCGCGACCCAGCCGCCCTGTGCTGCCGGACAGCACTGCCCAGGGCGTCATGTGGGAGGACACAACGCCCCTCCCCAGGAGGGACCCCGGCAGCATCCTATGGGGGAACACAAACCCCCTCCCCAGGAGGGACCCCGGCTGCATCCTGTGGGGGGACACAACACCACCTCCCCAGAAGGGACCCCGGCAGCATCCTGTGGGGGGGACACAACACGCCTCCCAGAAGGGAGCACAGCACCATCCTATGAAGTACACAATACCCCTCCACAGAAGGAAGCCCGGCAGCATCCTGTGGGGGGACACAACACCCCCTCCCCAGGAGGGACCACGGCTGCATCCTATGGGGGGACACAAAACCCCCTCCCCAGGAGGGACCCCGGCTGCATCCTATGGGGGGACACAACGCCCCTCCCCAGGAGGGAGCCCAGCAGCATCCTATGAGGGACACAATACCCCTCCACAGAAGGAAGCCAGGCAGCATCCTATGGGGGGACACAACGCCCCTCCCCAGAAGGGACCCCGGCAGCATCCTGTTGGGGGACACAACACCCCCTCCCCAGAAGGGACCCCAGCAGCATCCTGTGGGGGGACACAACACCCCTTCACATAAGGGAGCCTGGCAGCATCCTATGGGGGGACACAATACCCCTCCCCAGAAGGGACCCCGGCAGCATCCTGTGGGGGGGGCACAACACGCCTCCCCAGAAGGGAGCCCAGCACCATCCTATGAGGGGACACAATACCCCTCCACAGAAGGAAGCCCGGCAGTATCCTGTGGGGGGGACACAATACCCCTCCACAGATGGAAGCCCGGCAGCATCCTGTGGGGGGACACAACACCCCCTCCCCAGAAGGGACCCCGGCAGCATCTTGTGGGGGGGACACAACACGCCTCCCCAGAAGGGAGCCCAGCACCATCCTATGAGGGACACAATACCCCTCCACAGAAGGAAGCCCGGCAGCATCCTGTGGGGGTACTCAACACCCCCTCCCCAGAAGGGACCCCGGCAGCATCCTGTGGGGGGACACAACACCCCTTCACAAAAGGGAGCCCGGCAGCATCCTGTGGGGGGACACAATACTCCTCCTCAGAAGCATCCTATGGGGGAACACAACACCCCCTCCCCAGAAGGGTCCCCGGCAGCATCCTGTGGGGACACACAATACCCCTCCACAGAAGGGAGCCCGGCAGCAACCTATGGGGGTGACACAAACATCCTATCGGGGGGACGCAATACCCCTCTCCAGAAAGAAGCCCGGCAGCATCCTGTGGGGGACACAACACCCCCTCCCCAGAAGGGACCCCGGCAGCATCCTATGGGGGGACACAACACCCCTTCACAAAAGGGAGCCCGGCAGCATCCTGTGGGGGGACACAATCCTCCTCCTCAGAAGCATCCTATGGGGGAACACAACACCCCCCTCCCCAGAAGGGACCCCGGCAGCATCCTGTGGGGGGACACAATACCCCTCCACAGAAGGGAGCCCGGCAGCAACCTATGGGGGGACACAATACCCCTCCCCAGAAGGGAACCCGGCAGCGTCCTGTGGGGGGGACACAATACCCCTTCGCAGAAGGGAGCCCGGCAGCATCCTGTGGGAGGACACAACACCCCCTCCCCCAGAAGGTACCTCGGCAGCATCCTATAGGGGGACACAATACCCCTCCCCAGAAGGGAGCCCGGCAGCATCCTGTGGGGGCGACACAATAACCCTCCCCAGAAGGGAGCCCGACAGCATCCTGTGGGGGGACACAATACTCCTCCTCAGAAGCATCCTATGGGGGGGACACAACACCCCCTCCCCAGGAGGGACCCCGGCAGCATCCTGTGGGGGGACACAATACCACTCCCCAGAAGGGAGCCCGGCAGCATCATGTGGGGGACACAATACTCCTCCTCAGTAGTATCCTATGAGGGGACACAACACCCCCTCCCCAGAAGGGAGCCCGGCACCATCCTGTGGGGGGGACACAATACCCCTCCACATAAGGGAGCCCGGCAGCATCCTATGGGGGGGACACAATACTCCTCCTCAGAAGGGAGCCCGGCAGCATCCTGTGGGGGACACAATACCCCTCCCCAGAAGGGAGCCCGGCAGCATCCTGTGGGGGACACGATACTCCTCCTCAGAAGCATCCTATGGGGGGACACAACACCACCCTCCACAGGAGGGAGCCCAGCAGCATCCTATGGGTGGACACAACACCCCTCCACAGAAGGGGGCCCGGAAGCATCCTGTGGGGGGACACAAAACCCTTACCCAAAAGGGAGCCTGGCACCATCCTGTGGGGGGACACAATACTCCTCCTCAGAAGCATCCTATGGGGGGACACAACACCCCCTTCCCAGAAGGGAGCCCGGCAGCATCCTATGGGGGGACACAACACGCCTCCCCAGGAGGGAGCCCATCAGAATCCTATGGGGGGACACAACACCCCTCCGCAGAAGGGAGCCCAGCAGCATCCTGTGAGGGAACACAATACTCCTCCTCAGAAGCAACCTATCAGGGGACACAATACCCCTCCCCAGAAGGGACCCCAGCAGCATCCTGTGAGGGGACACAATACCCCACCCCTCTCAGAAGGGAGCCCGGCATGATCCTGTGGGGGGGACACAATACCCCCACCCCCCTCAGAAGGGAGCCCGGCATCATCCTGTTGGAGGACACAACACCCCCCTCCCCAGAAGGGAGCCCGGCGGCATCCTGTGGGAGGAGACAACACCCCTTTTCCAGAAGGGGGCCCAGCAGGATCCTGTGGGGGGACACAATACCCCTCCCCAGAAGGGAACCCAGAAGCATCCTATATAGGAACACAATACTCCTCCCCAGAAGGGAGCCCGGCAGCATCCTGTGGGAGGACACAACACCCCCTCCGCAGAAGGGACCCCGGCAGCATCCTATGGGGGGACACAACACCCCTCCACAGAAGGGACCCTGGCAGCATCCTATGGGGGACACAACACTCCCTCCCCAGAAGGGACCCCGGCAGCATCCTAATGGGGGGGGCACAACACCCCTCCACAGAAGGGAGCCTGGCAGCATCCTGTGGGAGGACACAACACCCCCTCCCCAGAAGGGACCCCTGCAGCATCCTGTAGGGGGACACTACCCCACCCCGCTCAGGAGGGACCCCGGCAGCTTCCTGTGGGGGGACACAATACCCCCACCCCCCTCAGAAGGGAGCCCAGCAGCATCCTGTGGGGGGACACAACACCCCTCCACAGAAGGGGGCCCGGAAGCATCCTGTGGGGGGACACAACACCCTTACCCAAAAGGGAGCCTGGCACCATCCTGTGGGGGGACACAATACTCCTCCTCAGAAGCATCCTATGGGGGGACACAACACCCCCTTCCCAGAAGGGAGCCCGGCAGCATCTTATGGGGGGGACACAACACGCCTCCCCAAAAGGGAGCCCAGCAGCATCCTATGGGGGGACACAACACCCCTCCGCAGAAGGGAGCCCAGCAGCATCCTGTGAGGGAACACAATACTCCTCCTCAGAAGCAACCTATCGGGGGACACAATACCCCTCCCCAGAAAGGACCCCAGCAGCATCCTGTGAGGGGACACAATACCCCACCCCTCTCAGAAGGGAGCCCAGCATGATCCTGTGGGGGGGACACAATACCCCCACCCCCCTCAGAAGGGAGCCCGGCATCATCCTGTTGGAGGACACAACACCCCCCTCCCCAGAAGGGAGCCCGGCGGCATCCTGTGGGAGGAGACAACACCACTTTTCCAGAAGGGGGCCCAGCAGGATCCTGTGGGGGGACACAATACCCCTCCCCAGAAGGGAACCTAGAAGCATCCTATATGGGAACACAATACTCCTCCCCAGAAGGGAGCCCGGCAGCATCCTGTGGGAGGACACAACACCCCCTCTGCAGAAGGGACCCCGGCAGCATCCTATGGGGGGACACAACACCCCTCCACAGAAGGGACCCTGGCAGCATCCTATTGGGGACACAACACCCCCTCCCCAGAAGGGACCCCGGCAGCATCCTAATGGGGGGGGGGGGGACACAACACCCCTCCACAGAAGGGAGCCTGGCAGCATCCTGTGGGAGGACACAACACCCCCTCCCCAGAAGGGACCCCCGCAGCATCCTGTGCGGGGACACTACGCCACCCCGCTCAGGAGGGAGCCCAGCAGCTTCCTGTGGGGGGACACAATACCCCCAACCCCTCAGAAGGGAGCCCAGCAGCATCTTGTGGGGGGACACAACACCCCTCCACAGAAGGGACCCCGGCAGCATCCTATGGGGGGACACAACACCCCTCCGCAGAAGGGAGCCCAGCAGCATCCTGTGAGGGAACACAATACTCCTCCTCAGAAGCAACCTATCGGGGGACACAATACCCCTCCCCAGAAAGGACCCCAGCAGCATCCTGTGAGGGGACACAATACCCCACCCCTCTCAGAAGGGAGCCCGGCATGATCCTGTGGGGGGGACACAATACCCCCACCCCCCTCAGAAGGGAGCCCGGCATCATCCTGTTGGAGGACACAACACCCCCCTCCCCAGAAGGGAGCCCGGCGGCATCCTGTGGGAGGAGACAACACCACTTTTCCAGAAGGGGGCCCAGCAGGATCCTGTGGGGGGACACAATACCCCTCCCCAGAAGGGAACCTAGAAGCATCCTATATGGGAACACAATACTCCTCCCCAGAAGGGAGCCCGGCAGCATCCTGTGGGAGGACACAACACCCCCTCTGCAGAAGGGACCCCGGCAGCATCCTATGGGGGGACACAACACCCCTCCACAGAAGGGACCCTGGCAGCATCCTATGGGGGACACAACACCCCCTCCCCAGAAGAGACCCCGGCAGCATCCTAATGGGGGGGGGGGACACAACACCCCTCCACAGAAGGGAGCCTGGCAGCATCCTGTGGGAGGACACAACACCCCCTCCCCAGAAGGGACCCCCGCAGCATCCTGTGCGGGGACACTACCCCACCCCGCTCAGGAGGGAGCCCAGCAGCTTCCTGTGGGGGGACACAATACCCCCACCCCCTCAGAAGGGAGCCCAGCAGCATCTTGTGGGGGGACACAACACCCCTCCACAGAAGGGACCCCGGCAGCATCCTATCGGGGGACACAATACCCCTCCCCAGAAGGGAGCCCAGGAGCATCCTATGGGGGGACACAACACCCTCTCCCCAGAAGGGAGCCAGGCGGCATCCTGTGGGGGGGGGACACAATACCCCTCCCACGAAAGGGACCCCGGAAGCATCCTATGGGGGGGACACAATACCCCTCCCCAGAAGGGAGCCCGGCAGCATCCTATGGTGGGACACAATACCCCTCCGAAGAAGGGAACCCAGCAACAACCTATGGGGGGGACACAACACGCCTCCCCAGCAGCATCCTATGGGGGGACACAACACCCCTCCACAGAAGGAACCCAGAAGCATCCTATGTGGGGACACAACACTCCTACGCAGAAGGGAGCCCAGCAGCAACCTATAGTGGGACACAACACCCCTCCAGAATAAGAAACCCAGAAGCATCTTACGGGGGGAGACAAAGCTCCTCCCCACAAGCCGAGCCCGGCAGCATCCTATGGGGGGACACAACACTCCTCCCCAGAAGGGAGTTCGACAGCATCTTATAAGGGAGCACAACACCCCTCCAGAATAGGGAACCCAGAAGCATCCTATGGGGGGACACAACACTCCTCCCCAGAAGGGAGCCCGTCAGCATCCTATGGGGGGACACAACACCCCCTCCCAAGAAGGGAGCCCATCAGCATCCTAAGGGAGGACACAACACCCCTCGATAGAAGGGAACCAAGAAGCTTCTTATGGGGGGACACAAAGCTCCTCCCCACAAGGGAGCCCGGCAGCATCTTATGGGGGGACACAACACTCCTCCCCAGAAGGGAGTTCGGCAGCATCTTATAAGGGGGCACAACACTCCTCCGGAATAGGGAACCCAGAAGCATCCTATGGGGGGACACAACACTCCTCCCCAGAAGGGAGCCCGGCAGCATCCTATGGGGGGACACAACACCCCCTCCCCAGAAGGGAGCCCGTCAGCATCCTAAGGGAGGACATAACACCCCTCCATAGAAGGGAACCAAGAAGCATCCTATGGGGGGACACAATACCTCTTCCCAGAAGGGAACCCAAAGCAAAAGTGTGCAGAGCCATCCCAGGGTAACTGTCCTAGAGCCATGGAGAGACCCTCAGGGGCCCCGGTGCCTTGGCACTAGTGCAATGCTTCCATACCGGTGCAAACTGTCCCAAAGTCCTTGGAGACCCCCCAGGGGCCCAGCTGGTCTGGTACTTGCACAAGAAAACCTTGGAGTGCCCTTCAGCACCACTGCTCCTGGCCCTTGTGCATAGAGCCCTACCAGAGACCTGGAGAGACCACCAGGGGCCCATGAGCCTTTAGAATTGTTTTCTATCCTAGGCAGGTGGTTCTTCATCCTTCCATGTGTGCAGCTTGGCATTCAGGATTATACTACAACTGGAGGTGCTGCAGCCTTGCAAAGCTGTCCAAGCTCTGTGCGCCTCTCAAAACGCGACCCTGATCTCTGTCCCTCATCTGAGACCTCACAGGTGATTTGCCGCGCTTTATAAATACTGATTGGTTGATTGATTAAATCCTTTCCCTGAGGATTGATTGGTTGGAAAGCCCAGTGTAGAGAGAGCTGCAATATTCAAGGTGGGATTCAGGCATTTTTTCTTTGCAGGTGTAAGTAATGGAAAACAAACAATGATATTGCTTTTATTTGGGGCGTGAAGGAAACGTTATTGCACAACACATCTAAATTGCTACTGGTTGGGGTGGTGGAGCCAAGGATTTGGCCCCGGAGGAGGGCAGGTACGCAGTACTAGTCATCCCAGAGGAGAAAGATGCCACTTTATTCACCAGTCGGACACAACCAGTGTTTCTGCATCCATTGGTGGATGTGAGATGTCAGTGTGACTTGTTCACAATGTTGGTGTTGTTGTCTTTAAGCTTATGCTCTATTTGTGTGTCACCTGTGCGCATGTGATTTCCGACATGGAGTTCATCTAGGCTTTGGGTGGAGGGGTCACGTACACGCTGAATAACATTGATGATGCAGATTCTGGAAGAGCAGTACATGTGATGTTGGTAGATTATGGGAGGAATGGACATGTTTGGTATGTTTGGAATGGTAGTGTGAAATCCTTTTTACTAGTGTAGGTGGATTTTACATTACTATTTTAGAAATGCCACTGTTAGAAAGTGGGCACTTGTCTGTGTTTATAGCTCTGGTGCTTTGCAGCTTGATTCCAATCCATGTTTGCGGCAGAGTGACAGCTCCACGATGTTTGGCAGCCTTATAGTAGTTTCCATGTTGCACTCATTGTGATGTTTGTGACAATTGCTCAGCGGCAAAGTAGACACTGATTTCTGTACTTGGTCTGTGGTTTATGTATAATATACGTCATGCTTTAATATAATATTGTCAGTGTCTCTTTTGGGGTGTATTTATTGTGTCACAGGTGTGAGTGTGTTGCACAAACACTTTACACATGACCTCTGGAGAAGCCTGACTGCTCTGTGCCAAGGGACCCAGGGGGTGAACAGAGGTTGTCTTTGGTGGGTAACTTACTCGCCCTGACTAGAGTGGTGTGTTCTGCCTGGCTTAGGTGCAAACCCGAGCCCACCAGACACCCCATTTCTAACAAGTACTAACTCCAGCCCAGTCTTGGAGAATGTCTAGCACCACAGGTGGCTAACCACTGGTACTGCAACACAATCTCATACAAAACAATTGAGACAGAAGAATTAAATAACACCCCATAGGAAATAATTTTAACTAAATTAAACTAGTTTAACATTACAATGTGTGAAACTGCATGATGGAGGGGCACAAGGTCCTGCCAAATAGACAGCACTAATGGAAAGAGCATGGATGGATCCAGTCCACCCTTATCCGCTGCCCTTTTTTGCACTAGTTGCACTGTAAGCCGCCGCCCTCTTGTGTACTAGTTGCACTGTAAGCAAAAGCAGATCTTCTGATGTGGCGCCTAGAAGCCATGTCTGTGGATACTTTGGGCTGGAGGAAGACACCATCACAAATTCTTCCCAAACCATGACAGCCCTGAACAAGGCAGCACCATCTCTCCTACTGCCCATGACACCTGCAAGCTCTTGTAGTGTAGAGGCAGTCTGTCATTCCCCTTCAATCATGTGGAGTCGGAAATGGGGGATTGTGGGTAAACTCTGACACGCCCTTTACTTACCAGAAATCACTTTGTGTACAGGCGCTATGTCTTCTGCCGTGAAGATACAGTGAAACTGTCAGTGAGGGTATGAATTAAATACCCTCCCACAGTGCCAAGAAAAACATAAACCGCAGCTATGTACAGCACCAACCATGAGAAAATAAACCGCCTCATGAATATATAATGAGATTAATAATAATCAGCTTTATCAAGAAGTGCAACTCTGCCCTTTCACAGCCTTGCAAAGTGCATGCGTCATACCCACTCATCAGCAACAACCGCCACTCGGAGGGCGGAAGCCGAGGAGGCAGTGCATCAGGCCTGCAGGCAGCAGACATTTGTAATATTACTTCAAAAAAGTGCAGTGCTAGCCCCAGGTATGTCTGGGGCCATGGGCAATACATATTTTGGGGCCTTCCGTTCGGAACACGTTTGCATTTCATTACCCTTTTTCTACTATTTCAAGACTGCATGGTACCAAACAATGCTGAATTATGGTGGTCATTACAACCCTGGTGGACGATGTTAAAGATGCGGTAATACCGCAAACAGTCAGACGGACAAAAATAGGGAATTATGACCCTGGCGGAAACCGCCAACAAAGACAGCCACTTTAACACTTCGCCCGCCACGGCGGTACAGACAAGCAGCGCGGCGGTCACCGCCAACAGACAGGCGGTAGACAATGTTCCGCCCACAGTATCACAACAGGCCAATCCGCCACCTTTTCCGGGGCGGATTCACCGTGGATAAAAACACGGCGGAAACAGCTTTTGCAATGGGAAAACGCTCACCTTCTACACATCCCACGAGGAACGACGACTCCATGGACCCGGAACTCCATATACTACCTGCCCTTGTCTTTCTGCTCCTTCACGACCAACAGCGACGTAGGCGCAGAAGATACCGGTGAGTACAGCACCTACGACACGGGGGAGGGGGGAGGCAAATGTTAGGGGGACACCCACCAAACACCCCCACCCTCGCATATTACAACATACACACCAATGCAGTCACAAACATCACAGTAACAACCCACAATTCCCCCGGAAGAATGCAAAGACAATGCGAAATTCGGTCAAACTTTGTAATGTGCCAATATACATGTCATACAAAAATAAACAAATATATGTATACTAAAATCACTCTTATTTACATATATACAATCCGAGAAGTAGTGCAGATATGTACACAACAATGTCCGTGCACAAACTGTCCAGAAATGCATGGGCGAGGCCCACAATAGATACCTGACCAAAATCGGAGAGAACACTGCCGGGGCATCAGATAGAAACACTACAGGCACCTCAGGGGGAAGTGTATGGGGGGGGCACCTCAGCCACATAAACGCAAAGCCAGATCCACGACGGGGCTCTATGCCCATTGATGTATCCTGGGTAGTGCAAAGCCACAGTCCCTCTAGTCCATACAGTGGGTGGGGTGCCCACTGTCACATCCTAGGGAGTGCAAAGCCACTGTCTCTCTAGTCCATACAGTGGGTGGGATGCCCACTGTCACATCCTAGGGAGTGCAAAGCCACTGTCTCTCTAGTACATACAGTGGGTGGATTGCCCACTGTCACATCCTGGGGAGTGCAAAGCCACAGTCTCTCTAGTCCATACAATGGGTGGATTGCCCACTGTCACATCCTGGGGAGTGCAAAGCCACAGTCTCTCAAGTTGATACAGGTCCATACTGGTACTGGGGGGTGACTGGTGCCCAGACTGGATGAGTCTCCCCGTGAATGGTAGTGTCCTGTCACTGTCCCAGCTGCACATGGGATAAGGATGCCTGATGTGGTGGGCCATTCTTTCCTACCCGGTGCATTGCCCTCTTCAGCGGTGCTTTGACATGGCGGTCTTTGCCCTCTTCAGCGGTGCTTTGACATGGCGGTCTTTGCCCTCTTCAGCGGTGCTATGACATGGCGGTCTTTGCCCTCTTCAGCGGTGCCATGACATGGCGTTTCAGGACTGTTCAGCGGTGCTTTGACATGGCGGTCTTTGCCCTCTTCAGCGGTGCTATGACATGGCGGTCTTTGCCCTCTTCAGCGGTGCTTCGACATGGCGGTCTTTGCCCTCTTCAGCGGTGCTTTGACATGGCGGTCTTTGCCCTCTTCAGCTGTGCTATGACATGGCGTTTCAGGACTGTTCAGCGGTGCTTTGACATGGCGGTCTTTGCCCTCTTCAGCGGTGCTATGACATGGCGGTCTTTGCCCTCTTCAGCGGTGCTTCGACATGGCGGTCTTTGCCCTCTTCAGCGGTGCTTTGACATGGCGGTCTTTGCCCTCTTCAGCGGTGCTATGACATGGCGTTTCAGGACTGTTCAGCGGTGCTATGACATGGCAGTCTTTGCCCTCTTCAGCGGTGCTTTGACATGGCGGTCTTTGCCCTCTTCAGCGGTGCTATGACATGGCGTTTCAGGACTGTTCAGCGGTGCTTTGACATGGCGGTCTTTGCCCTCTTCAGCGGTGCTTTGACATGGTGGTCTTTGCCCTCTTCAGTGGTGCTTTGACATGGCGGTCTTTGCCCTCTTCAGTGGTGCTATGACATGGCGTTTCAGGACTGTTCAGCTGTGCTTTGACATGGCGGTCTTTGCCCTCTTCAGCGGTGCTATGACATGGCGGTCTTTGCCCTCTTCAGCGGTGCTTTGACATGGCGGTCTTTGCCCTCTTCAGCGGTGCTTTGAAATGGAGGTTTTTGCCCTCTTCAGCGGTGCCATGACATGGCGTTTCAGGACTGATCAGCGGTGCTTTGACATGGCGGTTCTGATACGGACATTGGTGTGTGGCATGACGATTTCCACACTGGACATTGGTGTGTGGCATGACGCTTTCCACACTGGACATTGGTGTGTGGCATGACGTTCCATCATTGACCAGCGGGGCTGTGGCATCCTGGCCCCTCCTGGGCTGTGACTCTGGCGGTGGTCTCTGGACCAGTGACGATACTTGAGCCCTCCTGGGCTGTGACTCTGGCGGTGGTCTCTGGACCAGTGACGATACTTGAGCCCTCCTGGGCTGTGACTCTGGCGGTGGTCTCTGGACCAGTGACGACGGTGCTAGCGGTTGTGTCTGGACCACCGGAAATGATGGCGCACTTCTCCGCCGTGACACTCACAACAGGCTTGGCAGACTTCCTCTGGACCTTCCCCACCTTTTTAGGAGTTACAGCTGACTCACCAATCGCCTTCGATCCCATTTCACTTGTTGTCCCACCAGGAGTCTTGACAGGGTCCCGTCGTCCACTCTCCAATTTAGGAGCCTTTACAGGGGGTGGGCTGCCTGTGCCTTGGCTCCGGGTCCTACTGCCTGCCCTGGTGGACGGTGCACTCCAAAAACCTTGAACAGGCACCACTGGTCCTGGAGGCTTATTGGCTGAGGCGCTACGACGGGACTGATGAATTGGAGGGGGGGGGGGCAAAAAGGTCAATTTGACAGAGGGACAGTTTCTGACGAACACTGGGATGGGTAGCTGGAGGGGGTCTGGGAGTGGAGGAAGAGGAGGTGGTTGTAGGAGGTGTCACTTTAGCTGTTTTGGGTGCAGGTGCAGGTACTGGAGGCTGTCGTGAGGTGGATGGATGTTGGGTGAGTGATTGCCGGCGTTTGGGTACTTTGGACTTTGGGAGGGGGCGTCACAGACACACTGGGAGAGGACACAGGGGACGTGTAAATGGGAGTGGAGGTGGTGAGTGCAGGTGAGCGGCGTGTGGTGCTGGGTGTCCTGGTGCGAGTCCTAGTGCCTGTAGATGTGGTGCATGCAGGTGTGTGTGTAGACGAGACTGGGAGGGAGGAGGGAGAAGAGGAGGAGGGGGACACAGTGGAGACAGTGGATGTTGCTGTGTCTGTATGGGTGTGATGCTTGTGTGAGTGCTAGTGGTGTGTTTGGTGCCTATGTTTGCTTGAGCTACTTGTGTGTGTTGACTTGTGTGCTTGCTGGTCTGTAGGTGTGCTTGGGATGGGCTGGGATACAGGGCATTGGGTCTGGGTGGAGGAAGTTGGAGGGGGGAGGCTGGACACAGGGACAATTGCTGCCATCAGTGCTGAGGTCAGAGATTGCAGGGTTCGCTGAAGGGCAGCCTGACCAGAATGAATGCCCTCCAGGAATGCATTACCGTGTTGCAACTCCCTTTCTACACCCTGGATGGCATTCACAATGGTAGACTGCCCAACAGTGAGTGACCTGAGGAGGTCAATGGCCTCCTCACTGAGGGCAGCAGGGGTGACTGGGGCAGGGCCTGAGGTGCCAGAGGCGAAGGTGATGCCCACCCTCCTGGGTGAGCGGGCATGGGACACACGCTGAGGGGCTGCTGGGAGGGCGGTGCTGGTAGGGGAGGTGGCGGCTGTACCTGTAGAAGTGGGGCGCACAGATGGTGCCGCCACCACAGGGGACCTCACAACGGCGGATGAGTGTGTCGCTGGTTGGTGATCCGGTGGTCGACGTGAAGCTCCCCTCGCCCTCCGTCCCACTGGTGCATTCAGAGTCTGTGGTGTGGCCCTCCATGGCCATGTGGAATGCAGCTCCCTCGTGCTCCGGTGCCACTGTACCTCCGCCTGTTGATGCTGATGTGCAAACGGACAGGGAGAGCAGGAAAAGGGGGGGAGACAGAAGAAAGAGAGTTTTAGTACATGGCATACCGCTACCGTTGGCGGACAAGACTGACGCAGCTTCCCCATGCACAACGCCGCGCTCCTGCCCTCTGCACATGCAATTTCATGGATATGGGCTACATGGCAATGCTGGAAAGCAGCGCACATGGATGCCACAGGGGCAACTATACCTCAACTTGCCAGTTTGCTGAGGTGGGGTAGAGTGTCACATGGCCTACATAACGGAGGGGCCTTGCCTACCCAACTCGCCCTGGCCTAGGGACACCCACAGCCCACCTCCCCCACCCAGACACCTCCACTGCACGCAAAGTCCGCAGAATGAGTTTGTACTCACCCGCTTGTGTCTGCTGTGATGTCCTTAAGCGCCCATCCAACTCCGGATAGGCCACCGCCAGGATCCGGAACATCAGGGGGGTCATGTTACGACGGGCACCCCTCCCACATTGGGAGGCCATCCCCAGCTGAGCCTCCGCCGTCTTCTTGCTGCAGCGGCGAATGTCCTCCCATCTCTTCCGGCAGTGGGTGCCCCGTCTCTGGTGGGCCCCCAGGGTCCGGACGTCCTTGGCGATGGCATGCCAAATGTCCCTCTTCTGGTGGGCGCTGACCTACATGACATGCACAAGGGAAGAGGAACAGTCATTACCAATTGCACCATCAATGTGTGTGTCCCCCTCCATACTTTGACCATGTGGCCCATTTATTCCCATGCTTTACTGTAGTATGACTTCTGCCCCCTTCCCTCTTCCACCCAGCCCTCTCCACCCAGGCCTAGCCCCTACAACGTGCTCCCTGTGTACTAACCTGTTGGTCTGGAGGACCGTAGAGTAGCGTGTACTGGGGGAGGACCCCATCCACAAGTTTCTCCAACTCCTCCGATGTGAAGGCAGTGGCCCTTTCCCCAGACGCAGCAGCCATCGTCGCTTCCAGACCGAGGTCACAGCAGCACTAGCAGTGTAGGTCCTCTCCTGTCGAAGGTCAGGTATCTAGTGAATGAAGAGATAGAAAATGGCGGTGACGTCCGCGGCGGGCTGCATCATCACCGCCGGCGCACCTGTTCATTGGCTCCTGGGACCCATAGGGTCCATTGTTAACCAATGCAGCATTGCGCCACGCTCTACTACAGCCTACCGCCACGGTTAGCAACGCCAGCGCTGTTACCCCACAATCCCATTGTCCCAGTTTAGAGGTGTAGGAAAGTACCATCTTGCCTGGCATGTTACCCCCATCTTTCACTGTATATATGTTGTTTTAGTTGTATGTGTCACTGGGACTCTGGTAACCCAGGGCCCCAGTGCTCATAAGTGTGCCTGAATGTGTTACCTGTGTAGTGACTAACTGTCTCACTGAGGCTCTGCTAATCAGAACCTCAGTGGTTATGCTATCTCATTTCTTTCCAAATTGTCACTGACAGGCTAGTGACCATTTTTACCAATTTACATTGGCTTACTGGAACACCCTTATAATTCCCTAGTATATGGTACTGAGGTACCCAGGGTATTGGGGTTCCAGGAGATCCCTATGGGCTGCAGCATTTCTTTTGCCACCCATAGGGAGCTCTGACAATTCTTACACAGGCCTGCCACTGCAGCCTGAGTGAAATAACGTCCACGTTATTTCACAGCCAATTTACACTGCACTTAAGTAACTTATAAGTCACCTATATGTCTAACCTTTACCTGGTAAAGGTTAGGTGCAAAGTTACTTAGTGTGAGGGCACCCTGGCACTAGCCAAGGTGCCCCCACATTGTTCAGAGCCAATTCACTGAACTTTGTGAGTGCGGGGACACCATTACACGCGTGCACTACATATAGGTCACTACCTATATGTAGCTTCACCATGGTAACTCCGAATATGGCCATGTAACATGTCTATGATCATGGAATTGCCCCCTCTATGCCATCCTGGCATTGTTGGTACAATTCCATGATCCCAGTGGTCTGTAGCACAGACCCTGGTACTGCCAGACTGCCCTTCCTGGGGTTTCTCTGCAGCTGCTGCTGCTGCCAACCCCTCAGACAGGCAGCTGCCCTCCTGGGGTCCAGCCAGGCCTGGCCCAGGATGGCAGAACAAAGAACTTCCTCTGAGAGAGGGTGTGACACCCTCTCCCTTTGGAAAATGGTGTGAAGGCAGGGGAGGAGTAGCCTCCCCCAGCCTCTGGAAATGCTTTGTTGGGCACAGATGTGCCCAATTCTGCATAAGCCAGTCTACACCGGTTCAGGGACCCCTTAGCCCCTGCTCTGGCGCGAAACTGGACAAAGGAAAGGGGAGTGACCACTCCCCTGACCTGCACCTCCCCTGGGAGGTGTCCAGAGCTCCTCCAGTGTGCTCCAGACCTCTGCCATCTTGGAAACAGAGGTGCTGCTGGCACACTGGACTGCTCTGAGTGGCCAGTGCCACCAGGTGACGTCAGAGACTCCTGCTGATAGGCTCCTTCAGGTGTTAGTAGCCTTTCCTCTCTCCTAGGTAGCCAAACCCTCTTTTCTGGCTATTTAGGGTCTCTGTCTCTGGGGAAACTTTAGATAACGAATGCATGAGCTCAGCCGAGTTCCTCTGCATCTCCCTCTTCACCTTCTGATAAGGAATCGACCGCTGACCGCGCTGGAAGCCTGCAAACCTGCAACATAGTAGCAAAGACGACTACTGCAACTCTGTAACGCTGATCCTGCCGCCTTCTCGACTGTTTTCCTGCTTGTGCATGCTGTGGGGGTAGTCTGCCTCCTCTCTGCACCAGAAGCTCCGAAGAAATCTCCCGTGGGTCGACGGAATCTTCCCCCTGCAACCGCAGGCACCAAAAAGCTGCATTACCGGTCCCTTGGCTCTCCTCTCAGCACGACGAGCGAGGTCCCTCGAATCCAGCGACACCGTCCAAGTGACCCTCACAGTCCAGTGACTCATCAGCCCAACTTTGGTGGAGGTAAGTCCTTGCCTCACCTCGCTGGGCTGCATTGCTGGGAACCGCGACTTTGCAAGCTACTCCGGCCCCTGTGCACTTCCGGCAGAAATCCTTCGTGCACAGCCAAGCCTGGGTCCACGGCACTCTAACCTGCATTGCACGCCTTTCTAAGTTGGTCTCCGGCGACGTGGGACTCCTTTGTGCAATTTCGGCGAGCACCGTTTCACGCATCCTCGTAGTGCCTGTTTCTGGCACTTCTCCGGGTGCTACCTGCTTCAGTGAGGGCTCTTTGTCTTGCTCGACGTCCCCTCTCTCTGCAGGTCCAATTTGCGACCTCCTGGTCCCTCCTGGGCCCCAGCAGCTTCCAAAAACGCCAAACGCACGATTTGCGTGTAGCAAGGCTTGTTGGCGTCCATCCGGAGGGAAAACACTTATGCACGACTCTCCAAGGCGTGGGGGATCCATCCTCCAAAGGGGAAGTCTCTAGCCCTTGTCGTTCCTGCAGTATTCACAGTTCTTCAGCCTAGTAAGAGCTTCTTTGCACCAACCGCTGCCATTTCTTGGGCATCTGCCCATCTCCGAGCTGCTTGTGACTTTTGGACTTGGTCCCCTTGTTCCACAGGTACCCTCAGTCAGGAATCCATCGTTGTTGCATTGCTGATTTGTGTTTTCCTTGCATTTTCCCTCTAACACGACTATTTTGTCCTTAGGGGAACTTTGGTGCACTTTGCACTCACTTTTCAGGGTCTTGGGGAGGGTTATTTTTCTAACTCTCACTATTTTCTAATAGTCCCAGCGACCCTCTACAAGGTCACATAGGTTTGGGGTCCATTCGTGGTTCGCATTCCACTTTTGGAGTATATGGTTTGTGTTGCCCCTATCCCTATGTTTCCCCATTGCATCCTATTGTAATTATACCTTGTTTGCACTGTTTTCTAAGACTATACTGCATATTCTTGCTATTGTGTATATATATCTTGTGTATATTTCCTATCCTCTCACTGAGGGTACACTCTAAGATACTTTGGCATATTGTCATAAAAATAAAGTACCTTTATTTTTAGTATAACTGTGTATTGTGTTTTCTTATGATATTGTGCATATGACACTGAGTGGTACTGTAGTAGCTTCACACGTCTCCTAGTTCAGCCTAAGCTGCTCTGCTAAGCTACCATTATCTATCAGCCTAAGCTGCTAGACACCCTATACACTAATAAGGGATAACTGGGCCTGGTGCAAGGTGCAAGTACCCCTTGGTACTCACTACAAGCCAGTCCAGCCTCCTACATTGGTTGTGCAGTGGTGGGATAAGTGCTTGAGACTACTTACCACTCTTGTCATTGTACTTTTCATAAGAGAAAAATATACAAAACAAGGTCAGTGTATATACACATAGCCAAAAAGTTTTGCATTTCCTCTTTTCACTCTTTTCTAAGTGCTGAAAAGTACTTCTAAACTTCCAAAAAGTTCTTAAAAGTTTAAAAAGTTTTTTTCTGTCTTTCCAAAAAGTTCTGAAAACTTTTTTCTCTTTTTCTATCACTTTAACTCTCTCTAAAAATGTCTGGCACAGGCCAAAATGTTGAACTGTCCAAACTTGCATATGATCACCTTAGCTGGAAAGGAGCAAGGAGTCTCTGCATAGAGAGAGGTTTGAGTGTAGGGAAGAATCGTTCTTTAGAACTGTTAATTAATATGCTTAGAGTACAGGATAAGGCCATAAGTGCCCAATCTGTAGAAAAAGTAGCTAATGGTTCTCAATCTGATCCAGGGACTCCCCCAGGAAAAGGTTCAGGAAAGAAACTTCTCAGCCTGCCCATTACTAGACAGTCTAGCATAGTTGGTACAGAGGTTGAATCACATCATACTGATGATGTGCTCTCACATTATGCTGGTAGCCAAGCTGTTAGGGTGCCCTCTGTAAGGGACAGGTCTCCTTCTGTTCATTCCCATCATACCTCTGTATCTAGAAATGTCCCTCCCACCCACCCTGATGACAGATTGTTAGAAAGGGAGCTCAATAGATTGAGAGTGGAGCAAACCAGACTGAAGCTCAAGAAGCAACAGCTGGATTTGGATAGACAGTCTTTAGAAATAGAGAGGGAAAGACAGAAGATGGGTTTAGATACCCATGGTGGCAGCAGCAGTATTCCCCATAGTCATCCTGCAAAAGAGCATGATTCCAGGAATCTGCACAAGATAGTTCCCCCTTATAAGGAGGGGGATGACATTAACAAGTGGTTTGCTGCACTTGAGAGGGCCTGTGCTGTACAGGATGTCCCTCAAAAGCAGTGGGCTGCTATCCTATGGCTATCATTCACTGGAAAAGGTAGGGATAGGCTCCTTACTGTAAAAGAAAATGATGCTAATAATTTCCAAGTTCTTAAGAATGCACTCCTGGATGGTTATGGCTTAACCACTGAACAGTACAGGATAAAGTTCAGAGATACCAAAAAGGAGTCTTCACAAGACTGGGTTGATTTCATTGACCAGGCAGTGAAGGCCTTGGAGGGGTGGTTACATGGCAGTAAAGTTACTGATTATGACAGCCTGTATAACTTAATCCTGAGAGAGCATATTCTTAATAATTGTGTGTCTGATTTGTTGCACCAGTACTTGGTGGACTCTGATCTGACCTCTCCCCAAGAATTGGGAAAGAAGGCAGACAAATGGGTCAGAACAAGAGTGAACAGAAAAGTTCATACAGGGGGTGACAAAGATGGCAACAAAAAGAAGGATGGTAAGTCTTCTGACAAGGGTGGGGACAAATCTAAAAATGAGTCTTCATCAGGCCCACAAAAACACTCTGGTGGGGGTGGTGGGTCCAAATCCTCCTTTAATCAGAACAAGGAAAAGAAACCATGGTGCTATTTATGTAAAATAAAAGGCCATTGGACAACAGATCCCAGTTGTCCAAAGAAAGGCACCACAGCTCCTACCACTACAACCCCTACTGCTACACCTAGTGTCCCTACTAATAGCAGTGGTGGTGGGAGCAAACCTACTAATAGCCAATCCAAGGGAGTAGCTGGGCTCACTTTTGGTAATTTAGTTGGGGTTGGTCTGATTAGGGAGACCACAGAGGCTACTTTAGTCTCTGAAGGGGCTATTGACTTAGCCACTTTGGTTGCTTGCCCCCATAACTTGGAGAAGTACAAGCAACTAACCCTAATAAATGGTGTTGAGGTCCAGGCCTACAGGGACACAGGTGCCAGTGTCACAATGGTGATTGAGAAACTGGTGCACCCTGATCAACACATACTTGGACACCAGTACCAAGTAACCGATGCTCACAACATAACACAAAGCCACCCCATGGCTGTTGTAAATCTCAACTGGGGGGGGTAACTGGTCCAAAGAAAGTTGTGGTAGCTTCAGATTTACCTGTAGACTGTCTATTAGGGAATGATTTGGAGACATCAGCTTGGTCAGATGTGGAGTTGGAGGCCCATGCAGCAATGCTGGGCATTCCAGGGCATATTTTTGCTTTGACAAGGGCTCAGGCCAAAAAGCAAAAAGGACAGGGAAGCTTGGATCCTGGAACAATGGACCAAGTGCTCCCTAAAGCTAGGGCTAGTAGAAGCAAACCACTTCCTACTATCCCTCCCTCTACAGTGGATTCAACTTCTGAGGAAGAAGAATTCCCTCCCTGTGCAGAACCTACACCAGAGGAGCTGGAAGCAGACACTGCTGAGCTTTTGGGTGAAGGGGGGCCTGCCAGGGAGGAGCTGAGTGTGGCACAGCAAACCTGTCCCACATTAGAGGGTCTCAGACAGCAAGCTGTCAAACAGGCTAATGGGGATGTCAGTGACTCTCACAGAGTTTACTGGGAGGACAACCTCTTGTACACTGAGCATAGGGATCCTAAACCTGGAGCTGCCAGGAGATTAGTGATTCCTCAGGAGTACAGAAAGTTCCTCCTAACACTGGCACATGACATTCCCTTAGCTGGGCACCTGGGTCAAATGAAAACTTGGGACAGATTGGTACCATTGTTTCATTGGCCTAGGATGTCTGAGGACACAAAAGAATTTTGTAAGTCCTGTGAAACCTGTCAAGCCAGTGGCAAGACAGGTGGCACTCCAAAGGCACCCCTTATCCCACTGCCTGTGGTTGGGGTTCCCTTTGAAAGGGTAGGGGTGGACATGGTTGGCCCCCTTGACCCTCCTACTGCTTCAGGCAATAGGTTTATCTTGGTGGTAGTGGACCATGCCACAAGATATCCTGAAGCTATTCCTTTAAGGACCACTACAGCTCCTGCAGTGGCAAAGGCCCTCCTGGGAATATTTTCCAGAGTGGGCTTCCCAAAGGAAGTAGTATCAGACAGGGGAAGCAATTTCATGTCTGCATACTTAAAGGCCATGTGGAAGGAGTGTGGTGTAACTTACAAGTTCACAACACCCTATCATCCACAAACAAATGGACTGGTGGAGAGATTTAATAAAACTCTCAAAGGCATGATTATGGGACTCCCTGAAAAACTCCGCAGGAGATGGGATATCCTTCTACCATGCCTCCTTTTTGCCTACAGGGAGGTACCCCAGAAAGGAGTGGGCTTCAGCCCCTTTGAACTTCTTTTTGGACACCCTGTTAGGGGTCCACTCACACTTGTAAAGGAGGGTTGGGAACAACCTTTAAAAGCTCCTAAACAGGATATTGTGGATTATGTACTTGGCCTCAGATCAAGGATGGCTGAGTACATGAAAAAGGCCAGTAAAAACCTTCAGGCCAGCCAAGAGCTCCAGAAGCAATGGCATGATCAGAAGGCTGTTTTGGTTCAGTACCAACCAGGGCAGAAAGTGTGGGTCTTGGAGCCTGTGGCCCCAAGAGCACTCCAAGATAAATGGAGTGGACCCCTCACAATTGTTGAAAAGAAGGGTGAAGTCACCTACTTGGTTGACTTAGGCACTGCCAGGAGTCCCCTTAGGGTGCTCCATGTCAACCGCCTGAAACCCTACTATGACAGGGCTGATCTCACCCTGCTCATGGCAACAGATGAGGGACAGGAAGAAGACAGTGATCCTCTACCTGATCTCTTCTCTTCCACAGAACAAGATGCTCTTGTGGAAGGTGTAGTTTTGGCTGATTGTCTTACTGCTGAGCAGAAAGATAATTGCATAAATCTCCTAGGACAATTTTCAGAACTCTTCTCCATTGTGCCAGGCACCACTTCTTGGTGTGAGCACACTATAGATACTGGAGACAGTTTACCTGTCAAAAGTAAGATCTATAGGCAGCCTGACCATGTCAGGGACTGCATAAAGCAAGAAGTTCAGAAAATGTTGGAACTAGGAGTGGTTGAGCACTCTGACAGTCCATGGGCTTCTCCTGTGGTACTGGTACCAAAACCCAATTCTAAAGATGGAAAGAAGGAAATGAGGTTTTGTGTAGACTATAGAGGTCTCAACTTGGTAACCAAAACTGATGCTCACCCTATACCCAGGGCAGATGAGCTTATAGATACACTGGCATCTGCCAAGTATCTAAGCACTTTTGATTTGACTGCAGGGTATTGGCAGATCAAATTGTCAGAAGATGCTAAACCTAAGACTGCATTTTCCACCATTGGAGGACATTACCAGTTTACTGTAATGCCTTTTGGTTTGAAAAATGCACCTGCCACTTTTCAGAGGTTGGTGAACACAGTCCTGCAAGGGCTGGAAGCTTTCAGTGCAGCATATTTGGATGATATAGCTGTCTTTAGCTCCAGCTGGGATGATCACCTGGTCCACCTTTGGAAAGTTTTGGAGGCTCTGCAAAAGGCAGGCCTCACTATCAAGGCTTCAAAGTGCCAGATAGGGCAGGGTAAGGTGGTTTATCTGGGACAACTTGTTGGTGGGGAACAGATTGCACCACTTCAGGGGAAAATCCAAACTATTATTGATTGGGTTCCCCCTACCACTCAGACTCAGGTGAGAGCCTTCCTAGGCCTCACTGGGTATTACAGGAGGTTCATTAAGAACTATGGCTCCATTGCAGCCCCTCTTAATGACCTCACATCCAAGAATATGCCTAAAAAGGTATTATGGACAGCAAACTGTCAGAAAGCTTTTGAGGAGCTGAAGCAGGCCATGTGCTCTGCACCTGTCCTGAAAAGCCCTTGTTACTCTAAAAAATTCTATGTCCAAACTGATGCATCTGAATTAGGAGTAGGGGCAGTCCTATCACAACTTAATTCTGAGGGCCAGGATCAACCTGTTGCTTTTATTAGTAGAAGGTTGACCCCTAGAGAAAAGCGTTGGTCTGCCATTGAGAGGGAGGCCTTTGCTGTGGTCTGGGCTCTGAAGAAGTTGAGGCCATACCTGTTTGGCACTCACTTCATTGTTCAGACAGACCACAAACCTCTACTTTGGCTAAAACAAATGAAAGGTGAAAATCCTAAATTGTTGAGGTGGTCCATATCCCTACAGGGAATGGACTATACAGTGGAACATAGACCTGGGAGTAGCCACTCCAAAGCAGATGGACTCTCCAGATATTTCCACTTAGACAATGAAGACTCATCAGGTAATGGCTAGTCTTATTGTCCTTCGTTTGGGGGGGGGGGTTGTGTAGGAAAGTACCATCTTGCCTGGCATGTTACCCCCATCTTTCACTGTATATATGTTGTTTTAGTTGTATGTGTCACTGGGACCCTGGTAACCCAGGGCCCCAGTGCTCATAAGTGTGCCTGAATGTGTTACCTGTGTAGTGACTAACTGTCTCAATGAGGCTCTGCTAATCAGAACCTCAGTGGTTATGCTCTCTCATTTCTTTCCAAATTGTCACTGACAGGCTAGTGACCATTTTTACCAATTTACATTGGCTTACTGGAACACCCTTATAATTCCCTAGTATATGGTACTGAGGTACCCAGGGTATTGGGGTTCCAGGAGATCCCTATGGGCTGCAGCATTTCTTTTGCCACCCATAGGGAGCTCTGACAATTCTTACACAGGCCTGCCACTGCAGCCTGAGTGAAATAACGTCCACGTTATTTCACAGCCATTTTACACTGCACTTAAGTAACTTATAAGTCACCTATATGTCTAACCTTTACCTGGTAAAGGTTAGGTGCAAAGTTACTTAGTGTGAGGGCACCCTGGCACTAGCCAAGGTGCCCCCACATTGTTCAGAGCCAATTCACTGAACTTTGTGAGTGCGGGGACACCATTACACGCGTGCACTACATATAGGTCACTACCTATATGTAGCTTCACCATGGTAACTCCGAATATGGCCATGTAACATGTCTATGATCATGGAATTGCCCCCTCTATGCCATCCTGGCATTGTTGGTACAATTCCATGATCCCAGTGGTCTGTAGCACAGACCCTGGTACTGCCAGACTGCCCTTCCTGGGGTTTCTCTGCAGCTGCTGCTGCTGCCAACCCCTCAGACAGGCAGCTGCCCTCCTGGGGTCCAGCCAGGCCTGGCCCAGGATGGCAGAACAAAGAACTTCCTCTGAGAGAGGGTGTGACACCCTCTCCCTTTGGAAAATGATGTGAAGGCAGGGGAGGAGTAGCCTCCCCCAGCCTCTGGAAATGCTTTGTTGGGCACAGATGTGCCCAATTCTGCATAAGCCAGTCTACACCGGTTCAGGGACCCCTTAGCCCCTGCTCTGGCGCGAAACTGGACAAAGGAAAGGGGAGTGACCACTCCCCTGACCTGCACCTCCCCTGGGAGGTGTCCAGAGCTCCTCCAGTGTGCTCCAGACCTCTGCCATCTTGGAAACAGAGGTGCTGCTGGCACACTGGACTGCTCTGAGTGGCCAGTGCCACCAGGTGACGTCAGAGACTCCTGCTGATAGGCTCCTTCAGGTGTTAGTAGCCTTTCCTCTCTCCTAGGTAGCCAAACCCTCTTTTCTGGCTATTTAGGGTCTCTGTCTCTGGGGAAACTTTAGATAACGAATGCATGAGCTCAGCCGAGTTCCTCTGCATCTCCCTCTTCACCTTCTGATAAGGAATCGACCGCTGACCGCGCTGGAAGCCTGCAAACCTGCAACATAGTAGCAAAGACGACTACTGCAACTCTGTAACGCTGATCCTGCCGCCTTCTCGACTGTTTTCCTGCTTGTGCATGCTGTGGGGGTAGTCTGCCTCCTCTCTGCACCAGAAGCTCTGAAGAAATCTCCCGTGGGTCGACGGAATCTTCCCCCTGCAACCGCAGGCACCAAAAAGCTGCATTACCGGTCCCTTGGGTCTCCTCTCAGCACGACGAGCGAGGTCCCTCGAATCCAGCGACACCGTCCAAGTGACCCTCACAGTCCAGTGACTCATCAGCCCAAGTTTGGTGGAGGTAAGTCCTTGCCTCACCTCGCTGGGCTGCATTGCTGGGAACCGCGACTTTGCAAGCTACTCCGGCCCCTGTGCACTTCCGGCGGAAATCCTTCGTGCACAGCCAAGCCTGGGTCCACGGCACTCTAACCTGGATTGCACGACTTTCTAAGTTGGTCTCCGGCGACGTGGGACTCCTTTGTGCAACTTCGGCGAGCACCGTTTCACGCATCCTTGTAGTGCCTGTTTCTGGCACTTCTCCGGGTGCTACCTGCTTCAGTGAGGGCTCTTTGTCTTGCTCGACGTCCCCTCTCTCTGCAGGTCCAATTTGCGACCTTCTGGTCCCTCCTGGGCCCCAGCAGCGTCCAAAAACGCCAAACGCACGATTTGCGTGTAGCAAGGCTTGTTGGCATCCATCCGGCGGGAAAACACTTATGCACGACTCTCCAAGGCGTGGGGGATCCATCCTCCAAAGGGGAAGTCTCTAGCCCTTGTCGTTCCTGCAGTATTCACAGTTCTTCAGCCTAGTAAGAGCTTCTTTGCACCAACCGCTGGCATTTCTTGGGCATCTGCCCATCTCCGAGCTGCTTGTGACTTTTGGACTTGGTCCCCTTGTTCCACAGGTACCCTCAGTCAGGAATCCATCGTTGTTGCATTGCTGATTTGTGTTTTCCTTGCATTTTCCCTCTAACATGACTATTTTGTCCTTAGGGGAACTTTGGTGCACTTTGCACTCACTTTTCAGGGTCTTGGGGAGGGTTATTTTTCTAACTCTCACTATTTTCTAATAGTCCCAGCGACCCTCTACAAGGTCACATAGGTTTGGGGTCCATTTGTGGTTCGCATTCCACTTTTGGAGTATATGGTTTGTGTTGCCCCTATCCCTATGTTTCCCCATTGCATCCTATTGTAACTATACCTTGTTTGCACTGTTTTCTAAGACTATACTGCATATTTTTGCTATTGTGTATATATATCTTGTGTATATTTCCTATCCTCTCACTGAGGGTACACTCTAAGATACTTTGGCATATTGTCATAAAAATAAAGTACCTTTATTTTTAGTATAACTGTGTATTGTGTTTTCTTATGATATTGTGCATATGACACTGAGTGGTACTGTAGTAGCTTCACACGTCTCCTCGTTCAGCCTAAGCTGCTCTGCTAAGCTACCATTATCTATCAGCCTAAGCTGCTAGACACCCTATACACTAATAAGGGATAACTGGGCCTGGTGCAAGGTGCAAGTACCCCTTGGTACTCACTACAAGCCAGTCCAGCCTCCTACAACAGGTCAGGCAGCCGCCATTTCAGGGGCCCACATGGATTCATTTGCAACTGCGTCACACATACTGAGGCCTACACTCAACACACATACAGGAAGGGTTTATTGTCTGGGGTAGTCTTGTGTGTTACTGTGGGTACATACCTGGAAGAATAGTGACTTTTACCTCGCTGTTGTCCTTCGTAGGCACCGTCAGCTGGGACAATTGAGAAGATGGCGGAATCCGCCGGTGTACCGACCGCTGGTGGACCTGTTGACAATGGAGGAGCGACATTTAATCGTGACCTACTGGTTTGACCGTGCCACAATCCAGGAACTGTGTACCCAGTTGGAGCCAGAGCTGATGTCACCAATCCGCCATCCGACTGGAATCCCCCCTGACGTGCAGGTGCTGTCAGTGCTCCATTTCCTTGCAAGTGGGTCATTTCAAACAACAGTGGCCATGGCATCAGGGATGTCCCAGCCTACGTTTTCCAACGTCTTGTCCAGAGTGTTGTCTGCCCTGCTGAAACACGTAAGGTGATACATCATTTTCCCTGAGGTGGAGGATTTGCCTACAGTGAAAGGTGATTTCTATGCGCTTGGACATATCCCCAACGTCATAGGTGCTATTGATGGGACCCATGTAGCTCTGGTCCCCCCCGCAGTAGTGAACAAGTGTACAGGAACCGGAAGAGTTATCATTCGATGAATGTCCAGATGGTCTGTTTGGCAGACCAGTACATCTCCCATGTAAATGCTATGTTCCCTGGCTCAGTGCATGACGCCTACATCCTGCGCAATAGCAGCATCCCTGATATGATGGGTGGACTCCAGAGGCACCGTGTATGGCTATTGGGGGACTCTGGTTACCCCAACCTTTCCTGGCTATTGACCCCAGTGAGGAATCCCAGGACCAGGGCAGAGGAACGGTACAATGAGGCCCATGGGCGGACTAGGAGGGTTATCGAACGCACCTTCGGCCTTCTTAAGGCCAGGTTCAGGTGCCTCCATATGACAGGTGGATCCCTATTCTACTCACCGAAGAAGGTGTGCGACATCATCATCGCCTGCTCCATGCTCCATAACTTGGCTTTGCGACGCCAGGTGTCTTTTCTGCAGGAGGATGATCCAGATGACGGTGTTGTGGCAGCTGTGGAGCCTGTGGACAGTGATGAAGATGAAGCTGAGGAAGACGAAAACAACAACAGGGAGTCAGTCATACAGCAATATTTCCAGTGACACACAGGTGAACACATTTTCTATTTTACCATTACATTCACTTTCACACATCTACCTCTATCCTGTACCTCAAATTCACTCACTATTTGTTAACTGAGTTGTCCCCTTCCATTTCAGTTCCACAAATGTGGTTACCTACGTGTCAACTGTTTGCATCCTTGAAGGGCTTGTGATGTGTGACATAGGTATGTTAGCCTTCCAATGGGTAACCCATTATGCAACTGTAATTGATTATACAGATTTACAAATCATTGACTGACTCAATTTCTTTTTGTGTTTGAAGGGTGTTTATTTAAGTGCAAAAAAATGAAGGGGGGTGTAAAATGGTGATGGGTTATGGTGGAGGAATGTCCATGGCAGAGTCCAGTCTATTAGTCTCACAGGTACATTGCAGATCTGGGCATTGGAAGTGGAGCTGGGGCAGTTCCGATTTGGGCAGGGTAACAAAGTGGGACAGTGGGAGGACTATCAGGGTGGTCTTATTTCCTGGCGGGGGTCTTGCCATCTTGCTCTGTCCTGTTCCTGGATCTCAGGGCCCGCTTGCGTGGTGGTTGTCCGTCTGCAGGGGGTGGGGTGCTGGTGTGGTGGTCCTGTGGCGGGGCGTCCTGTCCACTAGCGCCGGCGGGGGTGGTGGGCAGTTCATCGTCCTGGCTAGTGTCAGGGGCCCCTTGGAGTGCCACGGTGTCCCTCAAGGTCTTTTGAATGTCCGTCAGCACACCTACGATGGTGCCCAGGGCGGAGCCGATGGTCCTGAGCTCCTCCCTGAACCCCAAATATTGTTCCTCCTGCAGACGCAGGGTTTCCTGCAACTTGTCCAGGACCGTGGCCATCGTCTCCTGGGAGTGGTGGTATGCTCCCATGATGGAGGAGAGGGTATGCTCCCATGATGGAGGAGAGGGCCTCGTTGAGAGTGGGTTCCCTTGACCTGTCCTCCCTCTGTCGCACAGCAGCCCTCCCAGTTCCCCTATGTTCCTGTGCCTCCGTCCCCTGGACCGTGTGCCCACTACCACTGCCCCCAGGTCCCTGTTGTTGTTGGGGTGGTGGGTTAGCCTGGGTGCCCTGTAGTGTTGGACACACCGCTGATTGACCTGTCCTGGGTAGGGAGGTTTGGGCCCGCTGGGTGGGTGCTGTGCTGGTGTTACCCGAGGGTGGAAGCTCGGTGTTGGGCTGCAGCTGGGCAAGGGGAACCGACTGTCCTGAGGCCCACGATGGTCCGGGCTGCTCATCAAGATCCAGTGGGGCAGAGCTGCTGTCGTCACTGTGGGCCTCTTCTGGGGGTGGAGTGGTGTTGTCTGGACCCTCTGGTGTGGTGACGTTCCTTCGGGGGTATAAGTACATGATTATTGCATGTGTGTGTTTCATGGTGTGCAATTGTTGGGTGTGAGTGAACCCCAGTGCAGGCATTCCTGTGGGGGGGCTTGTGTGCTGATGGTTGGGGGGTGTTCTGGGTCTGTGCAGTGGGCATGCTTTGGTTATGGGTGTTGATGCTTAGTTATGTCATGCAGGGCTTGGGTTTGGGATGGGTGGTTGGTGTAATGGGTAGATAGGTGAGGATTTGGGGTGATAGGGGAGGGTGTGATGGTGGGGGTGTGTGATATCATGCAGGTAGGGTGGGGGTTATGATAGTTAAGATTTGACTTACCAGTGTCCGTTCCTCCAACGACTCCTCCGAGGCCCTCAGGATGCAAGATGGACAAGACTTGCTCCTCCCATGTTGTTAGTTGAGGGGGAGGAGGTGGTGGTCCGCCGCCAGTCCGCTGTACCGCGATGTTGTGCCTGGATACAGTTGAACGCACCTTCCCCCGTAGGCCGTTCCACCTCTTCCTGATGTCCTCCCTATTTCTTGGGTGCTGTCCCACAGTGTTGACCCTGTCGACTATTCTGTGCCATAGCTCCATCTTCCTGGCTATTGATGTGTGCTGTACCTGTGAGCCAAATAGCTGTGGCTCAACCCGGATGATTTCCTCCACCATGACCCTGAGCTCCTCCTCGGAGAAGCGGGGGTGTCTTTGGCATGACATGGGGTGGTGTGTGTGATGTGTGGGGTGGTGTATGTGTTGATGAGTGTGGTGAGTGTAGTGGTATGTGGTGTTTTGTGCGTGGATGTTGTGTGGGTGATGGTGTTGTGTGTCTCTGTGTGGTGGGATTGTCTAATCAGTGCTGTCTCTCTGGCCTTCTTTCAGAATTTTTGTTCGTAGGGGTTTGTGGGTGATGTGGGTGTGTGTTTTATATTGTGTTGTGTGTGTGGGAGTGTTGTTTGTATGTGTATCAGGTGTGTGTATTTTGAATTGTCCAATGTGGCGGTGTTTTGGAGCTGTGCGTGGATTTGTGGGTCGTAATAGCATGGGCGTGTTTCTGTTGGCGTGGAGGTGGAGGATTTGTTTCCGCATGTTTATCGCTGACCTTTGGTGTGGCGGTATTGTGTGGGTGTCTGAATTTCTGCGGATTCCAAGATGTGTGTCATAATAGCTGTGGCGGTCTACCGCGGCCGCGGCGGAGTTTTGGCGGTCTTCTGCACGACGGTAAGCACCTTATACCGCCAGTGTTGTAATGACCCCCTATATGTTAAACTTTCAGAAACTGGGTCACACAAAAACAAATGTATCTTGGCTTGTGGCCCCACAGATCCTTAAAATGATACTTGGCAGCGAGAGAGAGATGGAGGTAGGCAGAAAGGGAGAAGTGGAAGTAGAGAGGTAGACAGTAAATGAGAAAATTCCCTCTCCCTGGGGACCCCATGGAAGGTGGGGGACTCTGGGAACTCCCCCACTTTGCCCATGCCTCAAAACATCTCTGAAAGGTGTCTTATTGGCTTGATGGCTGTCAGTTATGAGCGGGGCTAGGAACCATGATCACTTCCTGTCGCTCTCACTCCTGGCCACATCCACAGCCCTTCAGCAGCAAAGAGGAGGATGTTGAAGGATTGAGGGTGAGGGGAGCCAACACTGTGATGTCATCAGCAGGTGGGCGGGATGGCAACAGACCTGTGATGTCACTTCCATTCCCACTTCTTTTGTCTGTCAATCATCATAACACCTGTTACGTGTTTCCATCCAGCAGGGGTCTCACCAGTCCTTTATGAAAAGCCAGGCTCGCACTAACCCCATAAGTTTCAGGTCTCCCCAACTCTCCGATGTCTCCCGCTGCTGGCGCCCCAGTGTTACAACAAGCAGCAAGACCTTTAAGCAGCAAACTCTGCCCATGCTGTGTCCACTGTACGATAACCCACATACCTAGGTGTCATTTTCTTGGGTCTCCCTACCCCCACTTAGGACAAGATTTAGATGTCGTCGGATGGACAACTCAGTCACAACAGTGATGGATATTCCACACACTGAGAAAATAATGGAATTTATATTTCAGTGGACGGGATGTCCGTCACTGTTGTGACAGAGTAACCCGTCCACCGAAATCTAAATCAAGCCCTTAATTTCTGATACACTGGTATCTGTTGCGAAGCTGAAACTGTTGTTTATAGTGAGGCCTACAGGGAACAAGGCAGCCTAAGCTGAGATGCCAGTATCATGCTGCCACTTCAGCTTGGCACTTGCTCACCGTGTAGTGTTGCCCTCACCCTTCACTTTCAGAAATGCAAATCTTGGCACATTTTCCACGGTGAGGCACTAGCCTCTCTTCCCATCCATTGGCTCATGCCCATCTGTACTGCCAGGCACTGCTGTGGCACCCCAGTCACTGCCACACGCTGGTTTGGGCTCCCCTGACTACTACCCTCTGCACACGCATGCCCAGTCTTGGCACCTACAAGGCCAGCAGAGAGAGGAGCCCTGGTCACGTACCCAAGCATTCCCTAGTGGCACAGAAAGTGGGTGTCGTGTGCTCCCAGGCCTCTATGCCAACAGGTGGTGATGGGTCCTAGCCTTTTGACTTCTGTGGACCCCCCACTGAACCTCAAAAAAATGCAGAAACAAGTATACACCAGACAAATATGTAAATTAGGAAACCTTATTGAATTGACAGACACAAAATATGCAAAAATTGAAATTTTAAATGTAACGGTAAGGAGTCGATTAGAAATTGAGGTCTGTAGTTGGCATGGTACGTGCCCTATCCAAGTAAAAACCACAATCCTAGTCAGGGTAAGTCAGATACGCACCCTAAATTAACCTGTGCTCACTCTCTGGTAGCTTGGCTCAGAGCACGCAGGCTTAACTTAGAAGGGAATGTGCGAAATATTTGTGCACTGCTTAATCACAGCAACTCAGTAAAAGACACCACACAAAGCCCAAATTCCCTTTGTGTTTGCCTGTCCAATGGGAATGCACAGAGCCCAGCTGTCACCTACCCCAGGCGTGTATTCAGGGACAGTCAGAGGCACAGAATGGTTAAAGTAAGAAAATGCCAGCTTTCTAAACGTGGCACTTTCAGGCTTACAATTTAAAACCCAACTTCACCGTAAGTTGTAATTTTAAATTGTGAGTCCAGGAACACCAAACTCCATATTTCTATCTCGTCCCATTTGCAAGTTAGACTTAAAAGTTTCTTTAAGGCAACCCCAATGCTACTCTATGGGAGAGACAGGCCTTGCAACTATTTGGTCATGTTAAACTTAAAAAGCACATGCCTGATCTTTTATGTACAATGCACCCTGCCCTTGAGGTTAACAGGGGCCTACCTTAGGGGTGCTTTACATGTACAAAAAGGGAAGGTTTAGGCCTGGCAAGTGGGTGCACTTGTCAGGTCGAATTGGCAGTGCAAGAGGGCACACACAGACACTGCAGTGGCAGGTATGAGTCATTTTTACAGGGCTACTTATGTAGGTGGCACAATCAGTGCTGCAGGCCCACTAATAGCATTTAATTTACAGGCCCTGGGCACTAGGGTGGACTTTGCTAGGAGCTTATAGGTAAACAGGGAAGAAGTCAGTATTTCTATGTTTGAGAACACAAAGCACCTGCACTTTAGCACTGGTCAGGAGTGGTAAAGTGCCCAGATCCCTAAAGGCCCAAAAAGAGGTCAAAAACACAGGAGGTCAGAGGGCAAAAAGTCAGGGGAGACCAACCAATGATGCCAGGTCTAACAGCATCTTTTCACAATGTGGTTTTATTTCTCCAACAGGAAGCAGTATGGCAGGTTGTAAAATATCACTGCTGTTTTCACTACCAATGTTTGTTTTCTTTTTTTTTGTCGGCTTATAGTAGTACTTCAATTGACTACGGAAAGCATTCATATTAGGTTCCGGAAAAATACCACCTTCATGTTTAGCTTCCAATTTCAAATTCACTCACCTTTGAAGATCATTTTACAATTTCCGTTTTTGCTTTCTGATGCATGTGCACTTTCTAAAACTCTTAATATTCAATGTTCTAACAAATCAGTGGGTGTCGGGGACCCCGGGTGGTCCCCAGACCACTGGTGAAGAGCGGCTGTGAGGGAAGCGGTCAGAGTCCGTGTCCAAGCCTTGTTGTGCCTCAGAGCCCCCCTCCCCCGTCCTGAAGGAGTCACCCCTGAGGAGACATGAACCTGTCCTCACAGTTTGTCGTCTCGGCACTCGGAGAGAGGGATCATTACCACACAGAAGAGGCGGCCTGCTCTCACGCGCAGCCGAGGGATTACACCCAGAGCATCTACACTCAAGCCATCGGTGACCAGTGTTACACAGGTGCTGCTGATATGAACAGTGGGTAACCCGAGAAGCAGTCACAGTGAGAGCGCCTCAAAACCGGTGAGGGGGTCAAAGCGAGACCACTTCAGGGTCTATGAGGGGTCACAGTGAGGGCACCTTAGGGCCTGTGGGGGGGGGGGGGGTCACAGAGAGAGCGTCTTAGGGCCTGTGAGGGAGTCACAGCGAGAGCTCCTTAGGGCCTGTGAGGGGGTCACAGTGTGAGAGAACCTTAGAGCCTGGGTCACAGTGAGAGGACCTTAGGGTCTGTGAGGGGTCACAGTGAGGGCACCTTAGGGCCTGTGAGGGGGTCACAGTGTGAGAGAACCTTAGAGCCTGGGTCACAGTGAGAGCACCTTAGGGTCTGTGAGGGGTCAAAGTGTGATCGCATTAGGGTCTGTGAGGGGGTCACAGCGAGAGCACCTTAGGGCCTGTGAGGGAGTCACAACGAGAGCTCCTTAGGGCCTGTGAGGGGGTCACCTTAGGGTCTGTGAGGGGGTCACAGCGAGAGCACCTTAGGGCCTATGAGGGAGTCACAACGAGAGCTCCTTAGGGCCTGTGAGGGGGTCACCTTAGGGTCTATGAGGGGGTCACAGCGAGAGCACCTTAGGGCCTGTAAGGGAGTCACAATGCAAGCGCTTTGAGGCATGTGGGCAAGTCCCAGTGCAGAGCGCCTGGGGTCTCGCGAGGGAGTCCCAGTACAGGCATCTATGAGGGGGTCACAATCCCTGTGTCTTAGACCTGACGTGGGCCGAGGAGAAGCCAGTAGATGTTCATGTGTGCTTTGAGGGTTCAGGCGAGAGGCACTCAGGCAGAGCTTGGGGGAAGTGCCTCTTTCTCGGGGTGCACCCAGAGAAGGCTTCCACCAGGGTGCGATGTTTGTTGAAGATCAGCCCCTTGTCACATCATGCCTTGCACACTAGCAGTAAGAGGGGGGACCCAGTGGGCAGGAGTTCAGGAGTCTGAAACGAGTAAAGCCCATATTTATACCTTTTTAGACCGCATTTGCGTCATTTTTTGACGCAAAAGCGGCGCAAACTTGCAAAATACAATTATATTTTGTAAGTTTGCACCGTTTTTGCATCAAAAAGCGGCGCTAATGCGGCGCTACAAAAGTATAAATATGGGCCTAAGTCATTTCCCGGAAGCTTTACGTCACAGGTACACCCGCCTTGCTCCTCTGCCTCTCATCCCAGTGTTTGGGGTCTCCTTGGGACCAGTACAAGTGGCCCCCACGGTTGCCATTACCACCCTCGCTGCTGGGGCTCCATTACAGGGGGGGGGTCTGGCCTGGCCATGGGGGGGTTGAGTGCCTTCTGAGAAGCATCCCTCCTGCCCCCATAAGTACAGGCTGAGCAGAGCTCAGACGGACGCCCCCAAGGTCCCATTAAGGAGCTGAGAATTAGCGATTAGTGGCGGAGGAAAGGGGTGGGGGCGCAGAGGACTCCCACCCCATCTGGGGGGATGCACTCCTGAACACTGCTCGGGCAGGCCCATGAAATATGCATGGACCCATCTCTGCACATCCTGAAGAGAGGTCTGGCTTCGGGCCTCTGGTTCAGGCCTCTTCTGCTTGTGATGGAAGCACCTCCCCTCTCTGGGTCTACAATGTATCAAGGAAAGAGGAAACCACTGCTTGACTTCACCCACCCAGTGACTGCGCGCGGGGTCAGTGTGGAAGAAACAAGGCGCAGCATAGAGATGCAAGCAACACACAGCCGCAGCAGTGTGACATCATAAGAGCCCGCCACACGGATAACCGATACACCAGCAACTCACAGCCGCATCATTGTGACATCACAAGGGCCCCCCAACACGGATAACCGAGACACAAGCAACTCACAGCCGCAGCAGTGTGACATCATAAGGGCCCGCCACACGGATAACCGATACACCAGCAACTCACAGCCGCATCATTGTGACATCACAAGGGCCCCCCAACACGGATAACCGAGACACAAGCAACTCACAGCCGCAGCAGTGTGACATCATAAGGGCCCGCCACACGGATAACCGATACACCAGCAACTCACAGCCCCATCATTGTGACATCACAAGGGCTGCCACATGGAGAACCGAGACACAAGCAACTCACAGCTGCAGCATTGTGACATCACAAGGGCCCCCCACACGAATAACCGAGACACAAGCAACTCACAACCGCAGCATTGTGACATCACAAGGATCCGCCACACAGATAACTGATACACAAGTAACTCACAGCCGCAGCAGTGTGACATCATAAGAGCCCGCCACACGGATAACCGAGACACAAGCAACTCACAGCCGCAGCAGTGTGACATCATAAGGGCCCGCCACACGGATAACCGATACACCAGCAACTCACAGCCGCATCATTGTGACATCACAAGGGCCCCCCAACACGGATAACCGATACACCAGCAACTCACAGCCGCAGCAGTGTGACATCATAAGAGCCTCCCACATGGATAACCGAGACACCAGCAACTCACAGCCCCAGCAGTGTGACATCATAAGGGCCCGCCACACGGATAACCGATACATCAGCAACTCACAGCCCCATCATTGTGACATCACAAGGGCCCCACAACACGGATAACCGAGACACAAGCAACTCACAGCCGCAGCAGTGTGACATCATAAGAGCCTCCCACATGGATAACCGATACACCAGCAACTCACAGCCGCATCATTGTGACATCACAAGGGCCCCCCAACACGGATAACCGATACACCAGCAACTCACAGCCGCAGCAGTGTGACATCATAAGAGCCTCCCACATGGATAACCGAGACACCAGCAACTCACAGCCCCAGCAGTGTGACATCATAAGGGCCCGCCACACGGATAACCGATACATCAGCAACTCACAGCCCCATCATTGTGACATCACAAGGGCCCCCCAACACGGATAACCGAGACACAAGCAACTCACAGCCGCAGCAGTGTGACATCATAAGAGCCTCCCACATGGAGAACCGAGACACAAGCAACTCACAGCTGCAGCATTGTGACATCACAAGGGCCCCCCACACGAATAACCGAGACACAAGCAACTCACAACCGCAGCATTGTAACATCACAAGGATCCGCCACACAGATAACTGATACACAAGTAACTCACAACCGCAGCAGTGTGACATCATAAGAGCCCGCCACACGGATAACCGATACACCAGCAACTCACAGCCGCAGCAGTGTGACATCATAAGAGCCTCCCACATGGATAACCGAGACACCAGCAACTCACAGCCCCAGCAGTGTGACATCATAAGAGCCTCCCACATGGATAACCGAGACACAAGCAACTCACAGCCGCAGCAGTGTGACATCATAAGGGCCCGCCACACGGATAACCGATACACCAGCAACTCACAGCCGCATCATTGTGACATCACAAGGGCCCCCCAACACGGATAACCGATACACCAGCAACTCACAGCCGCAGCAGTGTGACATCATAAGAGCCTCCCACATGGATAACCGAGACACCAGCAACTCACAGCCCCAGCAGTGTGACATCATAAGGGCCCGCCACACGGATAACCGATACATCAGCAACTCACAGCCCCATCATTGTGACATCACAAGGGCCCCCCAACACGGATAACCGAGACACAAGCAACTCACAGCCGCAGCAGTGTGACATCATAAGAGCCTCCCACATGGATAACCGATACACCAGCAACTCACAGCCGCATCATTGTGACATCACAAGGGCCCCCCAACACGGATAACCGATACACCAGCAACTCACAGCCGCAGCAGTGTGACATCATAAGAGCCTCCCACATGGATAACCGAGACACCAGCAACTCACAGCCCCAGCAGTGTGACATCATAAGGGCCCGCCACACGGATAACCGATACATCAGCAACTCACAGCCCCATCATTGTGACATCACAAGGGCCCCCCAACACGGATAACCGAGACACAAGCAACTCACAGCCGCAGCAGTGTGACATCATAAGAGCCTCCCACACGGATAACTGATACACCAGTAACTCACAGCTGCATCATTGTGACATCACAAGGGCCTGCCACACGGATAACCGATACATCAGCATCTCACCTGTGGCTCTCTCTATATAGAACATGGGATCGCCAAAACACCAGGAACACAGGGCCCAGTGGGTCTATCCCTTCCAGATGGATAAACGAGACCCAAGCATCTCACCCGTGGTTCTCTCTATATGGAACATGGGATCGCGAAGAGACCTGGAACACAGGGCTCTATGGGTCTATCGTCCCCACCACATGGATAACTGAGACTCAAGCACCTCTTATCCACAGCATTATGGGGTCACAGACACAAGGACCCACCACGTGGCTAACGAGACACAGGTAACTCATAATTTTACCATTCTGAAGATTGTACAAGGGATCGCACAGGCACAAGGACTCTCTGTAGGGCTAACGAGACACAAGGAACTCATAATAATAGCTTCTGCAGATAATTAGGACAAGGGATTGGAAAGACACAAGGAACAGAGGGCTCAGTGGTTTAATCCACACCACATGGATAACAAAGACCCAAGCAACTCGTGGTTGCAGAAAAAACGCAAGAACACGGAAGACGACTGGCCTATCCCTGGTGCATGAATAACTCAGGGACAAGAAACCCATGCTCCTAGCATTCTGCAGATAATACAAGGGATCACAAAGACACAAAGGAACACAGGGCTCTATGGGTCTATCTCAAAGCCATGGATAGCAGACAAAAGCTATTCAGATCCGTTGTACTCTTTCCATAGTGCACAGGCTTGCAAAGACACAAGGAACACAGGACCTAACACATGAATAACAGAAACACAAGGAACTCAAGGTTGTAGCAAAGACAAGGGGGACACGGAACCCTGGTGGTCTATCCACAGCACATGAAGAACTGAGACACAAGCAGCTCATATCGGTAGCATTCGGTCAATAGTTCATGTGGCCGCAGAGATACGCAGAGCAGGCACCCAGTGGGTTTGTCCACATGGATATCTGGGACACAAGCATATGATTTCCATAGCATTCTAGCTCTGTTACATGAGAACCCAAAGTGGAACCAACACTGGACCACAACATGGAGAACAGAGACACAAGAAACTTGTGCCTGTAGTATTATGGGATCCCAAAGACACAGCACACGGGATCCACTGCGTGGAAACAGAGACACAAGGACCTTGTGCCTGTAGTATTATGGGATCCCAAAGACACAGCGCACAGGATCCACTGCGTGGAAACAGAGACACAAGGACCTTGTGCCTGTAGTATTATGGGATCCCAAAGACACAGCGCACAGGATCCACTGCGTGGAAACAGAGACACAAGGACCTTGTGCCTGTAGCATTATGGGATCCCAAAGACACAGCGACACAGGATCCACTGCGTGGAAACAGAGACACAAGGACCTTGTGCCTGTAGCATTATGGGATCCCAAAGACACAGCACATGGGATCCACTGCGTGGAAACAGAGACACAAGGACCTTGTGCCTGTAGCATTATGGGATCCCAAAGACACAGCACATGGGATCCACTGCGTGGAAACAGAGACACAAGGAACTTGTGCCTGTAGCATTATGGGATCCCAAAGACAAAGCATACAGGATACACTACATGGAAACAGAGACACAAGGAACTTGTGCCTGTAGCATTATGGGATCCCAAAGACACAGCGCACAGGATCCACTGCGTGGAAACAGAGACACAAGGACCTTGTGCCTGTAGTATTATGGGATCCCAAAGACACAGCACATGGGATCCACTGCGTGGAAACAGAGACACAAGGAACTTGTGCCTGTAGCATTATGGGATCCCAAAGACACAGCACACAGGATCCACTGCGTGGAAACAGAGACACAAGCACCTTGTGCCTGTAGTATTATGGGATCCCAAAGACACAGCGCACAGGATCCACTGCGTGGAAACAGACACACAAGGAACTTGTGCCTGTAGTATTATGGGATCCCAAAGACACAGCGCACAGGATCCACTGCGTGGAAACAGAGACACAAGGACCTTGTGCCTGTAGTATTATGGGATCCCAAAGACACAGCGCACAGGATCCACTGAGTGGAAACAGAGACACAAGGACCTTGTGCCTGTAGCATTATGGGATCCCAAAGACACAGCACATGGGATCCACTGCGTGGAAACAGAGACACAAGAAACTTGTGCCTGTAGTATTATGGGATGCCAAAGACACAGCGCACAGGATCCACTGCATGGAAACAGACACACAAGGACCTTGTGCCTGTAGCATTATGAGATCCCAAAGACACAGCGCACAGGATCCACTGCGTGGAAACAGAGACACAAGGACCTTGTGCCTGTAGTATTATGGGATCCCAAAGACACAGCGCACAGGATCCACTGCGTGGAAACAGACACACAAGGAACTTGTTCCTGTAGCATTATGGATCACAAAGACACAGCACATGGGATCCACTGCGTGGAAACAGAGACACAAGGACCTTGTGCCTGTAGTATTATGGGATCCCAAAGACAAAGCACACAGGATCCACTGCATGGAAACAGACACACAAGGAACTTGTTCCTGTAGCATTATGGATCACAAAGACACAGCACATGGGATCCACTGCGTGGAAACAGAGACACAAGGACCTTGTGCCTGTAGTATTATGGGATCCCAAAGACACAGCGCACAGGATCCACTGCGTGGAAACAGAGACACAAGGACCTTGTGCCTGTAGTATTATGGGATCCCAAAGACAAAGCATACAGGATACACTACATGGAAACAGAGACACAAGGAACTTATGCCTGTAGCATTATGGGATCCCAAAGACCCAGCGACACAGGATCCACTGAGTGGAAACAGAGACACAAGGAACTTATGTCTGTAGAATTATGGGATCCCAAAGCCACAGCACACAGGATCTACTGCTTGGAGAACAGAGACACAAGGAACTTGGGCCTGTAGCATTATGGAATCCAAAAAGATACAGGGACACAGGATCCACTGCTTGGAGAACAGAGACACAAGGAACTTTGGCCTGTAGAGTTATTGGACCCCAAAGACACTGCACACAGGATCCACTGCATCGAAACAAAGACACAAGGAACTTGTGCCTGTAGCATTATGGGATCCCAAAGACACAGTACACAGGATCCACTGCGTGGAAACAGAGACACAAGGAACTTGTGCCTGTAGCATTATGGGATCCCAAGGACACAGGGACACATGATCCACTGCGTGGAAACAGAGACACAAGGAACTTGTGCCTGTAGCATTATGGGATCCCAAATACACAGCACACAGGATCCACTGTGTGGAAAACAGAGACACAAGGAACTTGTGCCTGTAGCATTATGGGATCCCAAAGACACAGGGACACATGATCCACTGCATGGAGAACAGAGACACAAGGAACTTGTGCCTGTAGCATTATGGATCACAAAGACACAGCACACAGGATCCACTGTGTGGAGAACAGAGACACAAGGACCTTGTGCCTGTAGCATTATGGGATCCGAAAGACAAAGCACACAGGATCTACTGCGTGGAGAACAGAGATACAAAGAACTTGTGCCTGTAGCATTATGGGATCCCAAAGACACAGCACACAAGATCCACTTCGTGGAAACAGAGACACAAGGAACATGAGCCTGTAGCATTATGTATCACAAAGACACAGCACACAGGATCCACTGCAGCATGAACTTGTGCCTGTAGCATTATGAGATCCCAAAGACACAGCACATAGGATCCACTGCGAGGAAACAGAGACACAAGGAACTTGTGCCTTAGCATTATGGGATCCCAAAGACACAGCACACAGGACCCACTGCGTGGAAACCGAGACACAAGGAACTTGTGCCTCTAGTATTATGGGATCCCAAAGACAAAGCACACAGGAGCCACTGCGTGGAGAACAGAGACACAAGGAACTTGTGCCTGTAGCATTATGGGATTCGAAAGACCCAGCACACAGGATCCACTACATGGAAACAGTGAAACAAGGAACTTGTGCCTGTGGCATTATGGGATCCCAAAGACCCAGCACACAGTATCCACTGCTTGGAGAACAGAGACACAAGGAACTTGTGCCTGTAGCATTATGGTGTCCCAAAGACACAGCCCACAGGATGCAGTGCGTGGAGAACAGAGACACAAAGAACTTGTGCCGGTAGCATAATGGGATCACAAAGACCCAACGACACAGGATCCACTGAGTGGAAACAGAGACACAAGGAACTTATGTCTGTAGAATTGTGGGATCCCAAAGCAACAGCACACAAGATCTACTGCTTGGAGAACAGCGACACAAGGAACTTGGGCCTGTAGCATTATGGAATCCCAAAGATACAGGGACACAGGATCCACTGTGTGGAGAACAGAGACACAAGGAACTTTGGCCTGTAGAGTTATCTGATCCCAAAGACACTGCACACAGGATCCACTGCATCGAAACAAAGACACAAGGAACTTGTGCCTGTAGCATTATGGGATCCCAAAGACACAGTACACATGATCTACTGCGTGGAAACAGAGACACAAAGAACTTGTGCCTGTAGCATTATGGGATCCCAAGGAAACGGGGACACATGATCCACTGCGTGGAGAGCAGAGACACAAGGAACTTGTTCCTGTAGCATTATGAATCACAAAGACACAGCACACAGGATCCACTGTGTGGAGAACAGAGACACAAGGAACTTGTGCCTGTAGCATTATGGGTTTACAAAGACACTGCACACAGGATCCACTGCATCGAAACAAAGACACAAGGAACTTGTTCCTCTAGCATTATGGGATCCCAAAGACACAGGGACACATGATCCACTGCATGGAGAACAGAGACACAAGGAACTTGTGCCTGTAGCATTATGGGATCCCAAATACACAGCACACAGGATCCACTGCGTGGAGAACAGAGACACAAGGAACTTGTGCCTGTAGCATTATGGATCACAAAGACACAGCACACAGGATCCACTGTGTGGAGAACAGAGACACAAGGAACTTGTGCCTGTAGCATTATGGGTTTACAAAGACACAGCACACTGGATACATTGCATGGAAACAGAGACACAAGAAACTTATGCCTGTAGCATTATGAGAGCCCAAAGACACATCACACAGGATCGACTGTGTGGAAACAGAGACCCAAGGAACTTGTGCTTGTAGCATTATGGGATCCCAAAGACACAGCACACAGACTTCACTGCATGGAGAACAGAGATACAAGGAACTTGTGCCTGAAGCATTATGGGATCCCAAAGACACAGGGACACAGGATCCAGTGCATTGTCCTCCGGACCTCCAACACTCTCCTCCCCACATGGATAACAGAGACACAGGATACTCATTTCACATCCATGATACATGGGATCACAAAAAGACAAGGACCTCCGGACCTCCAACACTGTCCTCTCGCATGGATAACAGCGACACAGAAATCTAATTTCACATCCATGATACATGGGATCACAAAGAGACAAGGACCTCCGGACCTCCAACACTGCCCTCTCCGCATGGAGAGCAGAGATACAGGAAACTCATTTCACATCCCGTACATTCATAGTGCATGTGATTGTGAAGACACAAGGAACTCAAGGAGCATCGATCCTGCTCTGATCACATGGATTACGGAACATTGGGGTGAAAGCACTGTGCATGGCTTCAGATAAGCTGTGCAGCTCTTCCCTTGCATGATCCAGGATAGCCCTGAGTGTTTCTCCCCAGTGACCTCAGCAATCATGCATACCCCCCCACCTTGAGAATGTCCCTGCGTGTAACAGTTTTTGAGACATTAGAGCTGGCCTCTTCTGATGTTAGAAGGACACCAAGAGCGTTACATGAGAGTGGCTCCCCCCTCTCAACCCAGGCTAGGAGGTGACGTAACTGTGGTGGTTGCAAGTTTACAGTCAGTGACTTGGATCTTTTTAACTGCTCCAGTGGGGGGCACTTCTTGTATTACTTGGCATTCATCATGTATGCATTTACATATGTAAGCATGTAGGTATGTATGTGTGATATGTATTTAGGTATGTACGGAATGCACAAATAGTCACCCTCCATACCCATGGAAAGAGCTCCTTGGGTGCAGTGCCATAAACCAAACCTTTTATAGCTTGGCAGGAGCCACCATGATGGTCATAGGGCCTGGGGGAGAGTGAGGCACACGTGAATGAAGGGAAGGAGTCAGACAGAGACACTGAGAGCGAGAGATATGCATAAGGACAATGAAGACAGTCACAAGCTCAAGCCATCGGCCTGATGCTGGTCTCCCTGGAGCACAGAGAAATAGAAACATGCAAAAGGTGTTGGGAGGAGTTCTAGCAATTTGTCTAACCACTGGCAACCACTCCCGACTCATTAGTCTTCTGGTTACTATGTCATTTCAGTTTGGACCCAGCCACATGCAAATCAGTGTTGCTCCTGCTCCAATAGGAACAGCCCAGCCAGAACCGACAGGCCAGGCCCTCTCTGGACCGGAAGACAAGTAAACCAAGAGCGGTTTTGTCCTGATCGAGGCTCATCAGCCAGGTATAGCCTGGTTCCAGTGACACAGTGTGCACAGGACCCACATCTGGACATATCTTAAAGTTGAGAACGTTTCCAGAGAGGAAGGTTGACATTTAAAATACTTAAAATATTAGAAAATATGTGGGTGGAATAGTTTCGTCACTGAGGATACCTTAAAATGAGAAAACAACTCTAGTTTATCTTGTTGAATAAGTTGATGTGGTTTAATATATTCAGTTTTCTAAAAGGGTTTGAGTTTGAGGGTGCTTAAAATTAAATAAGCCACTTTGAAAACCTTCAGGTTTAAAACAGGTGAGGAGAGTTAAAATTCAATGAGAAAGTTATCAGTATGGGTGATGAATGCAGCCAAAAACGATGGGAACTATTGCTCTGCAATGCACCCTTCTCTGGCAAACGTCTCCATGTGCTGCTCTGGGCAGGAAATACAGAAACACAAGACTGAACCCGCCCTTCAGGGAACAGACACTGCAGAGGAGTCGTGATTGGATATCGAAAGTCAGGGGAGTCCTCAACCCCCCCTGCTTCAGCAGCTACAGCGGGGTGAGGTTCTTGATGGGCCTCTTCTGTCTGCAGATCAGCAAAGGCTCATAATTAATGTGAACGTGGATGGATAGATGCATGGATGAAGGAGTGGAAGGGAGGATGGATGAATGGGTGGGTGTATGAATGAATGGATGAATGAATGGGTGGATGTATGAATGAATGGATGAATTAAAGTGTGAAGGAGTGACAGTCTGGATGGATGGAGAGAAAGGATGAATGGACAAAGACAAGGAAAGCTGGATGTAAGGATGGAGGAATGAAAGAATAGATGAACCACTGAAAAGGAGGGTAGATAGATGAGTGCACAAAAAGGTGGATGGATGGATGAGTGAAAGAGTGAATGGATTAACAGATGAGAGATATGGTAGATAGATAAGTGAAGGGATTAATGGATGAGTGAAAGGCTAAATGGATGCATGGATGAGTGGATGCATGAAAGGGTTGAAGGGTAAATGGATGGAGTGAAAGGGTGGATCCATGAAGTGAAAGGGTGGATGGATGAATGAAAGACTGGATGGATAAAAGGGGGAAGGATAAGAGAAAGGATGAATGACTGAGTGAAAGGGTGGGTGGATGGATAGGATTGAAGACGGATGGATATGTTTGGATATAGATTGGGGGATGGATGGATGGCCAGAATGGTGAGAGACTAAATGATGGATAAAAGAATGAATGAATGACAGAATGTAAAGGTGAAAGGGTGGATATCATGCGGTGAACAGAAGGATCAAAGGATGAATGGATAGATGCTTGGATGGAAGAGACAAGCTCTTCCAGGGAGGGTTGCAATGACTTGCTTCACTTGCTTTGCAGCAGAAGAGCTTTGGTTCAAAGTGGGTGGTGTTTTAATTTTCTGTTTCCTCCTTAAGGCAAAGAGAAAGGACTGGTCAGAACTGCTCTCTCAGGAGGATGTGGTCACCTAGAAGTGGTGGTCAAATGAAGAACCCCGGGCTTGACATCCTCCATGCCTCCCCATCCTGCCAGCTGCCCAGGCTCTACATTACACATGACCTTGCTGCTGATGGACTGAAGGTGGGGAGATGGGGTGCAGAGCACGCAATCCCGGGGTGAGACCTGCTCCGAGATGGAAGATCCCTCTCCCATGCTTGTGCTCTTGGGTCTCCCCTGAGAGGAGACCCCCAGCCCTCTCCCCATCCCACACCTCCCATGGACACCTCAAGACGAGGACCATAGCTGGACCAATCAGAGCGGACTAAGAGGAAGGCAGGAAATGCCCAGACTTCCAGGCGCTGGGCCAGGATGTCTCCACCAAAATCAGGGGTCCCACTCCAGGGGTGGTGAAGAAACTTTTGTTCTCCGGGGTTGGAGTCTTGACTGCTGATTCCCTTGCACAAGGCTTGGGCTTCCCGCCCTCCCCCCCTCCCCCCCCCCCACCCGGGAAGAAGCCAGCGCCTAGAAGTGTGAGGCACTGATCAAACCACGACTGCATCTCACCGACGTGAGCTGTGCCAGCCAGGATGGAGAGGTCATTGATGGATACCTGAGGACCCCTGCTGTGACCGGGCGTGGGGGCCACTGAAGCAAGAGCCACTGACTGTGAGAGCTACTCCACTGATGGTGCTTGTGCTCTCCACACTCACCTGACGGCGATCCAGGTGAGCGGGAGATGATCACTCAATGAGTCGGGGTCCTCCCTGTGGAATGCAGAGCTCAGGTGCCAGGTTGGGAGCTGAGAAGATTGTCAGTGGAGAGGTGTAGGACAAGATGGGTAAACAAGGGCCTTTTATCCCAGAAAACCCTGTGATTATGAGGAGGCCACAGCTACCAACACAAACACACACAGGATTAGTGGGAACATACATGTGAAGTTGCTGTTAGTGAAGAAAAAAGACTCTGGAAACTGTGCGTGTGGTCATTCTTGTCCACTGCACCGATTAATAACTTTCAGCTGCATGTTTTGCTCCTGCGCATCTCTTGGCCTTCAATGGTTTAAACTTCTTACATTGTGAAGATGCGAATACCCGAAGTTTCGCCCCCACTCATTTTACAGGCTTTTTGGGGTGGGGGGGGCATGGCTTTGGCATGTTCCTTGACCTCCTTAGGGAGAGAGGAAGCCGTGGTAGCTAGAGGCCGGACAGGGTTCCTCCGGTGCTGTGTGTGCACATATGAACAGCCACACACATGAGAAGACGTGCACACATGTATGTCCTCATGTGCACACACAAGCAGATGCATGCCCTCAGCCCAGCTCTCCTACACAAATGTGATCGTGTACCGAAACTCACAGTCACTGGTAGGTGTCCAAATAAATGAACGCAGACACGAGCCTGTGCACACATGTGCGCCCACACATGTTGATCCTTATTAACACAGGCCATAAACTGTACGTAAGTTTGTATCAAGTAGTGGAAATTCAGTCAACCTTGACACAGGGGTACGTTTTACAGAACAACACTCCATTAACACATGTACAAATAAGCGACACTTAAGAATATGCGCACATAAATACATGCATGCACACACAAAGACATACGTTTATACTTACCTCTGTTTATGGAGACTCTCCCTCATCAAGGGGCATATTTATACTCTGTTTGCGCCGGAATTGCGTCGGTTTTTTTTACGCAATTCCGACGCAAAACTAACTCCATATTTATACTTTGGCATTAGACGCGTCTAGCGCCAAAGTCCATGGAGTTTGCGTCATTTTTTAGCGTGGACACCTACTTTGCGTTAATGATATGCAAGGTAGGCGTTCCCGTCTAAAAAATTGACTCCGAGGCATGTGCGCCGTATTTACACTCCCGGGCAAAATTCACGCCCGGGAGTGGGCGGGTCAAAAAAAATGACGTACGGCCGCTTTTGCGCCGTTTTTTAGCGCCTGGAAAAGGCAGGCGTTAAGGGACCTGTGGGCTCGGAAGGAGCCCAGAGGTGCCCTCCCATGCCCCCAGGGACACCCCCTGTCACCCTTGCCCACCCCAGGAGGACACCCAAGGCTGGAGGGACCCATCCCAGGGACATTAAGGTAAGTTCCGGTAAGTATATATATATTTTTTTTTTGTGGCATAGGGGGGCCTGATTTGTGCCCCTCTACATGCCACTATGCCCAATGACCATGCCCAGGGGACAGAAGTCCCCTGGGCATGGCCATTGGGCAAGGGGGCATGACTCCTGTCTTTGCTAAGACAGGAGTCATTTCTATGGGGGTTGGGAGTCGAAAAAAATGGCGCAAATCGGGTTGAGGCGAAAAATTTGCCTCAGCCTGACTTGCCCCATTTTTTGGCGCCCAAGCTCCATATCCCCCTACGCCGGCGCTGCCTGGTGTACGTCGTTTTTTTCCACGCACACCAGGCAGCGCCGGCGGCTAACGCCGGCTAACGTCATTGATTAAATACGGCGCTCGCATGGCGCTTCAGAATGGCGTTAGCGGGTGCTAATTTTTTTTACGCAAAACTGCGTTAGCGCAGTTTTGCGTCGAAAAGTATAAATATGGCCCCAAGTGTTTAATTTCTTGTCTAACTCCACGCACACTGTGGCACTGACGACGTGTGTGCACTCACTCAGAGTACACAAAACAGCCACGGCACCGGTCTGTAGAGGTGTGGTACTCACACCCGTGGCGTTTGTGTGGGCCAGTCAGTGTCTACCAATGATCCGGACCGCAGAGTCTGCGTCAAACACACCCAGACACACAGACATGCACACTCCAGCAGCCCCCAAAACACCTACATGCACACACCCATGCACACAGACATACAAACATGTACACACCTGAAGACTCCAAAACAGCTACATGCCCACACCCATGTACACAGACACACAGACACGTACACACCTGCAGACTCCAAAACAGCTACATGCACACACCCATGCACACTGACACCTGGGCACACACACCTGCAGACCCGAAAACAACCAACATGCACATACCCATGCACATAGAAACACAGACATGCACACACCTGCAGACTCCAAAACACCCACGTGCACACACCCATGCACACATACATGTACACACCTGCAGACTCCAAAACACCTATATGCCCACACCCATGCAACCAGACACACAGACATGCACACACCTGCAAACTCCAAAACACCTACATGTACACACCCATGCACACAGACATACAAAGGTACACACCTGCAGACCCAAAAATACCCACATGCACACACCCATGCACACAGACACACAGAAACGTACACACCTGCAGACTCCAAAACACCTATATGCCCACAACCATGCACACAGACACACAGACATGCACACACCTGCAGACTCCAAAACACCTACATGCACACACCCATGCACACAGAAACACAGACATGCACACGCCAGCAGACCGCAAAACACCTGCAGACACACAGACATGCACACACCAGCAGCCCCAAAAACACCTACATGCCCACACCCATGCACCCAGACACACAGACATGCACACACCTGCAGACACCAAAACACCTACATGCCCACACCCATGCACACAGACACACAGACATGCACACACCTGCAGACTCCAAAACAACTACATGCACACACCCATGCAAACAGGCACCTGGGCACACACACCTGCAGACACCCAAAACACCTACATGCACACACCCATGCACCCAGACACACAGACATGCACACACCTGCAGACTCCAAAACAACTACATGCCCACACCCATGCACACAGACACCTGGACACACATACACACTTCAAAACACCTACTCGTCACACACATACGCACGCACACACACACACACACACACACTTGCTGCGTGAATAATGATGCTGCTGTTTTTGCATTTGCAGAAGAGTAATTTTATAACAAAGCTAATGGCCGTCAGGAAGGCCATTAAAAGCGGATGGCTGAGGTTAGCCCATGGCTCAGGGAGCTTTATTGCTCTGCTTCCAGACACCAGGTCTGTATGGGCCTCCAGGATGACTTACTGCCTAATGCTGAGCGGCTCCCCTTCCCTTCCCCGCTGCCAGGAAGCCCATTTGGGGAGTTTCCAATAAGGAAAGGCCAGAGTCTAAATCAAGCCGGGCTTCCCCTAACAAGCAGCCCTGAGAGCTGGGCAGGAGCCGAGGCCTCCCGGTGCCATCTGGACGAAGTCAAGGGTTTCCTGGAATCCTCCGGAAGGAACATCTAGAGCTGAATACATGGACCAGCAGACCTCAGCTGCATACTCAGAGCGGTGCCCTGGCAGAGGCACACCTGGAACTGCACACCTGAGGTGGCACACCTGAAACTGCACACCTGAAGTGGCACACCTGCTACTGTACACCTGGAGTGGCACACCTGCACTCCTGAAGTGGCACACTTAGAACTGCACACCTGAGGTGGCACACCTGAAACTGCACAACGAAGTGGCACACCTGGAACTGTACTTCTGAAGTGGCAAACCTGGAACTGCACACCTGAGGTTTGCACCTAGAACTGCAAACCTGAAGTGGCACATCTGAAATTGCACACCTCAAGTGGTACATCTAGAACTGCACACCTCAAGTGGCACACCTGGAACTGCACACCTGAAGTGGTACATCTAGAACTGCACACCTCAAGTGGCACACCTCGAACTGAACACCTCAAGTGGCACACCTCGAACTGAACACCTCAAGTGGCACACCTGGTACTGTACTTTTGAAGTGGCAAACCTGGAACTGCACACCTGAGGTTTGCACCTAGAACTGCACACTGAAGTGGCACACTTAGAACTGCACACCTGAAGTACCGCCTGTAACTTCACACCTGAAGAGGCATACCTGGAACTGTACACATGAAGCGGAACATCTGGCTGGAAATGCACAACTGCACTCCTGAAGTGGCACAATGGCACACTTAGAACTGCACACCTAAGTGGAACACTTGGAACCGCACACCTAAAGTGGCGCACCTGAAATTGCACACCTCAAAAGGTACATCTAGAACTGCACACCTCACGTGGCACACCTCGAACTGAACACCTCAAGTGGCACACCTGGCACTGTACTTCTGAAGTGGCAAACCTGGAACTGCACACCTGAGGTTTGCACCTAGAACTGCACAGTGAAGTGGCACACTTAGAAGCACACCTGAAGTACCGCCTGTAACTTCGCACCTGAAGTGGCACACCTGCTACTGTACACCTGAAGTGGCACACCTGCACTCCTGAAGTGGCACACTTACAACTGCACACCTAAGTGGAACACTAGGAACTGCACACCTAAAGTGGCGCACCTGAAATTTCACACCTCAAGTGGTACATCTAGAACTGCACACCTCAAGTGGCACACCTCGAACTGAACACCTCAAGTGGCACTCCTGGTACTATACACCTGAGGTTTGCACCTAGAACTGCACACTGAAGTGGCACACTTAGAAGCACACCTGAAGTACCACCTGTAACTTCGCACCTGAAGTGGCACACCTGCTACTGTACACCTGAAGTGGCACACCTGCACTCCTGAAGTGGCACACTTACAACTGCACACCTAAGTGGAACACTAGGAACTGCACACCTAAAGTGGCGCACCTGAAATTTCACACCTCAAGTGGTACATCTAGAACTGCACACCTCAAGTGGCACACCTCGAACTGAACACCTCAAGTGGCACTCCTGGTACTATACACCTGAGGTTTGCACCTAGAACTGCACACTGAAGTGGCACACTTAGAAGCACACCTGAAGTACCACCTGTAACTTCACACCTGAAGAGGCATACCTGGAACTGCACTCCTGAAGTGGCACAATGGCACACCTAGAACTGCACACCTCAAGTGGAACACTTGGAACTGCAGAGTCGTAGTGGCACACCTGGAACTGCACAGCTGAAGAGAGATACCTGGAACTGCACAGCTGAAGACTCATGCCTGGAACTGAATACCTGAAGTGACACACTTGGAACTGCACACCTAAAGTGGCGAACCTGAAATTGCACACCTCAAGAGGTACATCTGGAACTGAACTCCTCAAGTGGCACACCTGGCACTGTACTTCTGAAGTGGCACCTGCAACTGCTCCCCTGAAGCGGCAAACCTGGAACTGCACACCTGAGGTTTGCACCTGGAACTGCACACTGAAGTGGCACACTTGGAACTGCACACCTGAAGTACCACCTGTAACTGCACACCTGAAGAGGCATACCTGGAACTGTACACCTGAAGAGGCACACCTGGAACTGTACACATGAAGCGGAACATCTGGCTGGAAATGCACAACTGAAGTAGCTCCTGGAACTGCACACTGAAGTGGCACACTTGGAACTGCACACCGGAAGTAGCACCTGCAACTGCACACCTGAAGAGAGATACCTGGAACTGCACAGCTGAAGAGAGATACCTGGAACTGCACAGCTGAAGAGTCATGCCTGGAACTGAATACCTGAAGTGACACACTTGGAACTGCACACTGAAGTAGCACCTGCAACTGCACACCTGAGGAGACATACCTGGAACTGCACACCTGAAGTGGTACACCTGAAACTGTACACATGAAGCAGCACACCTGGAAATGCACACATGAAGTAGCTCCTGGAACTGCACACCTGAAGTGCCACACTTGGACCTGCACACCTGAGATGGCACATGTGGAAGTGCACACCTGAAGTGGCACACCTGGAACTGCACACCTGAAAAGACATACCTGGAACTGCACACCTGAAATGGCGCTCCTGGAACTGCACACCTGAACTGACTGCACACTTAAAGTAGAACCTGGAACTGCATACCTAAAGTATTACACCTGGCTGCAGACTTGAAGTGGCACACCTCGCACTACACACCTGAATTAGGACCTGGAACTGCACACCTGAAGGGGCAGACCTAGAACTGCACAACTAAAGTGTTACACCGGGAACTGCACACCTGGAGTGTCACACCGGGAATTACAAACCTGAAATGGCATACCTGGAACTGTACACCTGAAGTAGCACACCTGGAACTGCACATCTGAAAAAGCACACCTGGAACTGTACAACTGAAGTGGCACACCTGGAACTGGACCCCTGAAGTGGCACTAAATAAACTACACACCTGAAATAGCACACCTGGAACTGTACACCTGAATGCCACACCCAGAACTGCAAGCCTGAAATGGCACACCTGGAACTGTACACCTGAAAGTGCAAACCTGGAACTGCACATCTGAAATAGCATACCTGGAACTGGACACCTGAAGTGGCACAAAATGAATTACACACCAGAATTAGCACTCCTGGAACTGTACATGTGAATGGTACACCTAAAGTGGCATACCTGGAACTTGACACCTGATGTGGCATAGAATGAATTACACACCTGAAATAGCACACTTGGAACTGTACACCTGAAGTAGCAAACCTGGAACTGCACACCTCAAATGGCACACCTGGAGTGGCACACCTGGAACTGCAAACCTGAAGGGGCACACCTGGAATTTCACACCTGAAATAACACAGTTGCAACTGTACACCTGAATTGGCACACTGGGAACTGTACACCTGAAGTGGCATACCTACAACCGCACATGTACACTCAGAGCTGCACACTGACAGACACATACTTGGAATGGCTCGCCTGCAGATAGTCATAAGTACACAATGGCGGTTACACACCTGAAGGAGCATGCATGTAGCTGCAGCTTCCAAGGGTGTATGGTAGTGATGACACACCACACACAGCATACCTCCCATGCACACCCAGAGACGCATGCTGGCAATGTTACATCTAGAGCTGAAATTAATCTAATATTTCAGCTAATACAAGCATTCCTGCTGACATCCCTTCCTGACATGCCAAAGCAACACAGCTGGTATGGCAGTCTACTATTGACAAAAATCAGGTCTCTAACCTACCATCCTTAATACCAACACAGTCATGCCAGCTGGCATCCCAGTCATGATAGTTCATTGCCAGGAGATCACTGAAGGGTACATATCATGCCAGCTGCATCTTTGTCCTGGCATTGACAAGCATCAGGGCTGCTACTTTCCTTCAGGAGTGCAAGATATAATAATCCAGCACTGAAACATCTCTGAAATACGTCTCACGCTAGCCAACCACCTATCACAAGAAACACTCCATGATCCAATTGCCATCCTACACACCAGCACAAGCATCCCGCCCCACCAGCGAAAAACATCAAAACTTCTCAAAAGCACAAATATAACCCCATGAAACACTCCACACAGCATTGTGATGTACAGCATCATGTACATGAGCCATCCATACCTGCCAGACACCCCCAAGGGGCCCAACCTAACATCCCAGCCATCATACCTGCCAGACACCCCCAAGGGGCCCAACCTAACATCCCAGCCATCAGGAGCAATCTACTCCTTAAGAGGGATGTCCTGCTACCACCACCCTGCGGCAACCACCTGACGTGTATGCTAACACAGCAGTACCAAATACACCAACTCCCAATGACAATGTTCTCCTTCTATATAGGACCTTGCTGAAAAGAAGGGAAACAGGCTTTATGGAAACTATCATGAACAGTGAAAGACACAGTCCCATCTTCAAAACACTACACCAGCCTGGCAACAGTGATTCCAAAATTCAGTGAATGGCTCTCAGAAGAATTTAACGCAAGCATCTCACAGAAGAAAGGTCCACAGTTGACTCGAACAATGTTTCATCGATTGAGTTTGTGTCACTTAAGGATACAAGCAGTGGTCTCAAGAGAAGATGGAGAAAAATCCGAGGATCTGGACAGCAGAAATCGATACAACACATCTAAAGAGCAGCCTTCACTAAAGGGAAGAGGAAACACTTCTCAGCTCTTCCGAGCGCCGTTCTCCGAAAAGAAGGTCTGCAGAATCTTCTCAGGATTGAAGAAAAAACAACAGCATCTTAAACAATCCTCCGAGATCCATTGTCACCTTATTTGTAAACAAACACAAGTCTACACACCTTTCTGAGCTCTAGGATATCAGCAAAGAACCCACCATCTCCATCAGACCCACAAAATAAGAACACAGAAAGAAGAAACTCCTCGTGCCCCCCGTGCAGGGGCATTCCTCTAAAAAACTGATATCACCCAGCGAAAAATCCGAATACTGAGCTGACCTACTCTCCCAGGAATATTCCAGAAGTCCTATCCGTGACATCTATCACAAAGGCAACATTGTAGGAAAGTACCATCTTGCCTGGCATGTTACCCACATTTTTCACTGTATATATGTTGTTTTAGTTGTATGTGTCACTGGGACCCTGGTAACCCAGGGCCCCAGTGCTCATAAGTGTGCCTGAATGTATTACCTGTGTAGTAACTAACTGTCTCACTGAGGCTCTGCTAATCAGAAGCTCAGTGGTTATGCTCTCTCATTTCTTTCCAAATTGTCACTAACAGGCTAGTGACCATTTTTACCAATTTACATTGGCTTACTGGAACACCCTTATAATTCCCTAGTATATGGTACTGAGGTACCCAGGGTATTGGGGTTCCAGGAGATCCCTATGGGCTGCAGCATTTCTTTTGCCACCCATAGGGAGCTCTGACAATTCTTACACAGGCCTGCCACTGCAGCCTGAGTGAAATAACGTCCACGTTATTTCACAGCCATTTTACACTGCACTTAAATAACTTATAAGTCACCTATATGTCTAACCTTTACCTGGTAAAGGTTAGGTGCAAAGTTACTTAGTGTGAGGGCACCCTGGCACTAGCCAAGGTGCCCCCACATTGTTCAGAGCCAATTCCCTGAACTTTGTGAGAGCGGGGACACCATTACACGCGTGCACTACATATAGGTCACTACCTATATGTAGCTTCACAATGGTAACTCCGAATATGGCCATGTAACATGTCTATGATCATGGAATTGCCCCCTCTATGCCATCCTGGCATAGTTGGCACAATCCCATGATCCCAGTGGTCTGTAGCACAGACCCTGGTACTGCCAAACTGCCCTTCCTGGGGTTTCACTGCAGCTGCTGCTGCTGCCAACCCCTCAGACAGGCATCTGCCCTCCTGGGGTCCAGCCAGGCCTGGCCCAGGATGGCAGAACAAAGAACTTCCTCTGAGAGAGGGTGTGACACCCTCTCCCTTTGGAAAATGGTGTGAAGGCAGGGGAGGAGTACCCTCCCCCAGCCTCTGGAAATGCTTTGTTGGGCACAGATGTGCCCAATTCTGCATAAGCCAGTCTACACCGGTTCAGGGGACCCCTTAGCCCTGCTCTGGCGCGAAACTGGACAAAGGAAAGGGGAGTGACCACTCCCCTGACCTGCACCTCCCCTGGGAGGTGTCCAGAGCTCCTCCACTGTGCTCCAGACCTCTGCCATCTTGGAAACAGAGGTGCTGCTGGCACACTGGACTGCTCTGAGTGGCCAGTGCCACCAGGTGACGTCAGAGACTCCTTCTGATAGGCTCCTTCAGGTGTTAGTAGCCTATTCTCTCTCCTAGGTAGCCAAACCCTCTTTTCTGGCTATTTAGGGTCTCTGTCTCTGGGGAAACTTTAGATAACGAATGCATGAGCTCAGCCGAGTTCCTCTGCATCTCTCTCTTCACCTTCTGATAAGGAATCGACTGCTGACCGCGCTGGAAGCCTGCAAAACTGCAACATAGTAGCAAAGACGACTACTGCAACTCTGTAACGCTGATCCTGCCGCCTTCTCGACTGTTTTCCTACTTGTGCATGCTGTGGGCGTAGTCTGCCTCCTCTCTGCACCAGAATCTCCGAAGAAATCTCCCGTGGGTCGACGGAATCTTCCCCCTGCAACCGCAGGCACCAAAAAGCTGCATTACCGGTCCCTTGGGTCTCCTCTCAGCACGACGAGCGAGGTCCCTTGAATCCAGCAACTCTGTCCAAGTGACCCCCACAGTCCAGTGACTCTTCAGTCCAAGTTTGGTGGAGGTAAGTCCTTGCCTCACCTCGCTGGGCTGCATTGCTGGGAACCGCGACTTTTGCAGCTACTCCGGCCCCTGTGCACTTCCGGTGGAAATCCTTTGTGCACAGCCAAGCCTGGGTCCACGGCACTCTAACCTGCATTGCACGACATTCTAAGTTGGTCTCCGGTGACGTGGGACTCCTTTGTGCGACTTCGGGTGAGCACCATTTCACGCATCCTCGTAGTGCCTGTTTCTGGCACTTCTCTGGATGCTACCTGCTGCTAAGAGGGCTCCTTGTCTTGCTCGATGTTCCCTCTCTCTCCTGGTCCAATTTGCGACCTCCTGGTCCCTCCAGGGCCACAGCAGCGTCCAAAAACGCTAACCGCACGATTTGCAGCTAGCAAGGCTTGTTGGCGTTCTTTTGGCAAGGAAACACTTCTGCACAACTCTCCACGGCGAGTGGGATCCGTCCACCAAAGGGGAAGTCTCTAGCCCTTTTTGTTCCTGCAGAAACCTCAGCTTCTTCTGTCCAGTAGAAGCTTCTTTGCACCCGCAGCTGGCATTTCCTGGGCATTTGCCCATCTCCGACTTGCTTGTGACTTTTGGACTTGGTCCCCTTGTTCCACAGGTACCCTAGATTGGAAATCCACAGTTGTTGCATTGTTGGTTTGTGTCTTTCCTGCATTATTCCTCTAACACGACTTCTTTGTCCTTAGGGGAACTTTAGTGCACTTTGCACTCACTTTTCAGGGTCTTGGGGAGGGTTATTTTTCTAACTCTCACTATTTTCTAATAGTCCCAGCGACCCTCTACAAGGTCACATAGGTTTGGGGTCCATTCGTGGTTCGCATTCCACTTTTGGAGTATATGGTTTGTGTTGCCCCTATCCCTATGTTTCCCCATTGCATCCTATTGTAACTATACATTGTTTGCACTGTTTTCTAAGACTATACTGCATATTTTTGCTATTGTGTATATATATCTTGTGTATATTTCCTATCCTCTCACTGAGGGTACACTCTAAGATACTTTGGCATATTGTCATAAAAATAAAGTACCTTTATTTTTAGTATAACTGTGTATTGTGTTTTCTTATGATATTGTGCATATGACACTAAGTGGTACTGTAGTAGCCTCACACGTCTCCTAGTTCAGCCTAAGCTGCTCTGCTAAGCTACCATTATCTATCAGCCTAAGCTGCTAGACACCCTATACACTAATAAGGGATAACTGGGCCTGGTGCAAGGTGCAAGTACCCCTTGGCAATAAAATGAAATCCTAGGTTAGTCTGGATGTAAAGTCCAGATGTGCATGTAATGGTCTATAAGGGAAGGGCTGCCTGCACGCAGAAGCTGCAGCTTACTGAAAGCATAGCACCCCCTTTCTGATGCACACTGGGTTTGGTCCCTGAGGAGGGTCACAATCTCGCCTTGCCTCTAGTGGGCCAGCACAGCTCACGGGCGCGGAAGGGCGCAGTCGCACTGGTTCGGCTGTACCTCTCTGGCGCCTTCCATACAATCCACCATCCTAAACTACTGATGCCCAGATGTTGGCCACGGGCTCTCTGTGGCACTGGTACCAAGCTACACCTGGCTGAAGAGCCCCAACTAGAGCAAAACTGCTCTTGGGTTGGCTGTTTTCTGTTTCGGAGAAGACATATCTTGGCAGTTCGTGCTGGACTGTTTCTATTAGAAAAGGACCAAGATTGATGTGCACATGGCTCAATCTCATCTGAGGTAGCTTAGTGGACAAAAAACGATTGAAGGGAATGCAGTCTAGGGTAATTCGCACTGGCTGACACTAGTTCAAGATTCCACCTATCACTTTTTTTACTTCAGTGTTATGCGATTAAATCAAGGTATATGGTTCAGTATGTGGCCCTATTATCTAGTCATTCTGTCACTTTAGCTCACCTTGTAAATAAATGAATCTTGGTCAGTGCTTAATTTGAGCTGGGGTTTGGTGGTGTGGCCCACCTGCACTCATTTTTAAGGACCAGCTCTTATTTTTAACTCATTAGCTATTGACCGAGAGCAAGAGAGAGAAAAACACACAAAGGGTAGAGAAGGGGGAGGAGAAACAGGTAAAACCCCGCGAAGGGCGGCAGCATCACCCGGCACGAGTGAGGTAAAGAGGCAGGGAGTGTCTGGGAGTGGACTTAAGACTTCGAGCCCTGGTATCCGGCTGCCGACATTGAAGTAGAATTTAGGGCACCAGCACTCATTGTTTTACAAATTAAGCACTGATCTTCATGCTTTCAAAAATGCATGGCTTTCTTTGGAAAACTGAACTGTTTCAACAGAACCACTTCAATCCTTTAATTCGCCATCCATTAATTATTTGTTTTCGATCAAAGCGCAGTAATGTTTTCTGTCCTTTCCCAGCATTAAAGATTCTGTAAAAATACTTAATGGTGCCTTCATGCCACAGAAAGTTAGCCCACGATGTCCACTTTCCAAATAAAATGTGGCAGCCATATCTGCAGCCTATCCTAGTTATGTTCTAAAACGTGTCTTCTATTTCAGGGTTACATGCAGCTCCACCTGCAGATAAAGGGCCTGATTGCAACTTTGGAGGAGGGTGTTAATCCGTCCCAAATCTGACGAATATACCACCTGCCGTATTACGAGTCCATTATATCCTATGGAACTCGTAATACGGTGGGCAGGATATCCCTCACATTTGGGACGGATTAACACCCTCCTCCAAAATTGTAATCAGGCCCAAAGTCCCTTCAGAACCCATCAATTGGACAGAATTGTTACATCTGTAAACACCTGAATGCAGCCATTAAGTGCTGAAATGTGACCTGTTAACTTTTACAAAGTGTCACCGTTGCAATCAAAGATAGCACCTCGGTAGACAGGTAACGTAGGTTTTATGATGACGTTTATTTGAAATAAAAAGATAAAGTTTATTTGAAATAAAACGTCTTAGAGGTTGAAGATGTTATACAGCTTTTCTTCCAATCTGCAGCAATTTTAGTTTGTTTTGATCTCTTTGGGCTAGAAATAAAGTTCTTTCCCTAAACATCTACAGATTACACATTAGACTGTGAATAAAGAGGCAATTTTGGCAACTTTATATGAATGCAGAAAAAGGTGCAGTTGCAAAACTGTGTTTTTTCTAGGCAACTTGATTTTACGTTTAAAACATACTATAACACCATACCATCCCATGCCACACCATAACATGCCATAAACATACCATGCATCCATCAAAGGCCTGAACCTGTCAGCCTGTGCATGCATCCATCACAGCCCCAAAATGGTCAGCCTGGGCATTCATCCATCACAGGTCTGAACTAGTCAGCCTGGGCATGCATCCATTGCAGCCCTAAACTGGTCAGCCTGTGCATGCAAGCATTGCAGGCCTGAACCGATCAGCCTGTCACAGGCCTGAACCGATCAGTATGTGCATGCATCCACCGCAGACCTCAACCAGCCAGCCTTTGCATCCATCCATTGTGTACCTGAACTGGTCAGCCTGCACATGCATCCATCAAAGACATGAACCTGTCAGCCTGTGCATGCATCCATCGCAGCCCTGAACCGGCCAGCCTGCACATGCATTCATCAAAGGCCTGAACCTGTCAGCCTGTGCATGCATCCATCGCAGCCCTGAACTGGTCAGCTTGGGCATGCATCCATCACAGGCCTGAACTGGTCAGCCTGAGCATGCATCCATTGCAGCCCTGAACCGGCCAGCCTGTGCATTCTTTCATCCCAGGTCTGAACTGGCCAGCCTAGGCATGCAGCCATCGCAGCCTTGAACCAGCCAGCCTGTGCATACATCCATCGCAGCCCTGAACCAGCCAGCTGGTGGATGCATCTATTGCAAGCATGAACTGGTCAGCCTGTGCATACATCCATCGAGGCCTGAACTGGTCAGCCTGTGCATGCATCCATCGCAGCCCTGGACTGGTCAGCCTGGGCATGCATCCATTACAGGCCTGAACTTGTCAGCCTGTGCATGCATCCATTGCAGCCCTGAACTGGTCAGCCTGTGCATGCATTAATTGCAGCCCTGAACCAGTCAGCCTGCACATTGTTCCATCAAAGGCCTGAACCTGTCAGCCTTTGCATGCATCCATCGCAAGCCTGAACCACTCAGCCTGTACATACATCCATCGCTGACCTGAACCGGCCAGCCTGTGAATTCATTCTTCCCAGGTCTGAACTGGTCAGCTTGTGCATACATCCATTGCAGCACTGAACTGGTCAGCCGGTGCATGCATCCACCGCAGGCCTGAACTGGCCAGCCTGCACATGCATTCATCAAAGGCCTGAACCTGTCAGTCTGTGCATGCATCCAATGCAGGCCTGAACTGGTCAGCTTGTGCATGCAACCATCACAGACCTGAACCGGCCAGCCTTCACAGGCTTCCACCAAAGGCCTGATCCTGTCAGCCTGTGCATGCATCCATCTCAGGCCTGAACTGGTCAGCCTGGGCATGCATTCATCACAAGCCTGAATGGGTCGGTCTATGCATGTATCCTTCACAGGCTTGAACCAGTCAGACTGAGCATGTTTCCATCGTTGGCCTGAACCGGTCAGCCTGTACATGCAACCATCACAGCCCTGAACCTGTCACCCTGTGCATTCATCTGTCGCAGGCCTAAACTGGTTGGCCTATGCATGCATCCACCACAGTCCTGAAGCGGAGAGCCTGTGCATCCATCTGTCAGATCCCTGAACCGGTCAGCCTGTGCATGCATTCACTGCAGCCCTGGTCAGCCTGTACATGCATCCATCACAACCCTGAACCGGTCAGCCTGTGCATGCATCCATCGCAGCCGTGAATCGGTCAGCCTGTGCATGCATCCATCACAGCCCAGAACTGGTCAACCTGTGCATTCATCCACTGCAGGCCTGAAACACCCATCTATTGCAGCCCTGAACTGATCAGCCTGTGTGTGCATCCATCACAGCCCTGCACCGGTCATCCTGTGGATGAATCCATTGCAGCCCTCAATCGGTCAGCCTGTGCATGGATCATCACAGCCCTGAACTGGTCAGCCTGTGCATGCATCCTCTGCAGGCCTGAAACAGCCAACCTGCACATGCATCCATCAAAGGCCTGAACCGGTCAGCCTGTGCATGCATCCATCGCAGACCTTAAACAGCCAGCCTGTGTAGGAGGCTGGACTGGCTTGTAGTGAGTACCAAGGGGTACTTGCACCTTGCACCAGGCCCAGTTATCCCTTATTAGTGTATAGGGTGTCTAGCAGCTTAGGCTGATAGATAATGGTAGCTTAGCAGAGCAGCTTAGGCTGAACTAGGAGACGTGTGAAGCTACTACAGTACCACTTAGTGTCATATGCACAATATCATAAGAAAACACAATACACAGTTATACTAAAAATAAAGGTACTTTATTTTTATGACAATATGCCAAAGTATCTTAGAGTGTACCCTCAGTGAGAGGATAGGAAATATACACAAGATATATATACACAATAGCAAAAATATGCAGTATAGTCTTAGAAAACAGTGCAAACAATGTATAGTTACAATAGGATGCAATGGGGAAACATAGGGATAGGGGCAACCCAAACCATATACTCTAGAAGTGGAATGCGAACCACGAATGGACCCCAAACCTATGTGACCTTGTAGAGGGTCGCTGGGACTATTAGAAAATAGTGAGAGTTAGAAAAATAACCCTCCCCAAGACCCTGAAAAGTGAGTGCAAAGTGCACCAAAGTTCCCCTAAGGACAAAATAGTCGTGTTAGAGGGAAAATGCAAGGAAAACACAAATCAGCAATGCAACAACGATGGATTCCTGACTGAGGGTACCTGTGGAACAAGGGGACCAAGTCCAAAAGTCACAAGCAGCTCGGAGATGGGCAGATGCCCAAGAAATGCCAGCGGTTGGTGCAAAGAAGCTCTTACTAGGCTGAAGAACTGTGAATACTGCAGGAACGACAAGGGCTAGAGACTTCCCCTTTGGAAGATGGATCCCCCACGCCTTGGAGAGTCGTGCAGAAGTGTTTTCCCGCCGGATGGACGCCAACAAGCCTTGCTACACGCAAATCGTGCGTTTGGCGTTTTTGGACGCTGCTGGGGCCCAGGAGGGACCAGGAGGTCGCAAATTGGACCTGCTGAGAGAGGGGACGTCGAGCAAGACAAAGAGCCCTCACTGAAGCAGGTAGCACCCAGAGAAGTGCCAGAAACAGGCACTACGAGGATGTGTGAAACGGTGCTCGCCGAAGTTGCACAAAGGAGTCCCACGTCGCCGGAGACCAACTTAGAAAGTCGTGCAATGCAGGTTAGAGTGCCGTGGACCCAGGCTTGGCTGTGCACAAAGGATTTCCGCCAGAAGTGCACAGGGGCCGGAGTAGCTTGCAAAGTCGCGGTTCCCAGCAATGCAGCCCAGCGAGGTGAGGCAAGGACTTACCTCCACCAAACTTGGGCTGAAGAGTCACTGGACTGTGGGGGTCACTTGGACGGTGTCGCTGGATTCGAGGGACCTCGCTCGTCGTGCTGAGAGGAGACCCAAGGGACCGGTAATGCAGCTTTTTGGTGCCTGCGGTTGCAGGGGGAAGATTCCGTCGACCCACGGGAGATTTCTTCGGAGCTTCTGGTGCAGAGAGGAGGCAGACTACCCCCACAGCATGCACAAGCAGGAAAACAGTCGAGAAGGCGGCAGGATCAGCGTTACAGAGTTGCAGTAGTCGTCTTTGCTACTATGTCGCAGGTTTGCAGGCTTCCAGCGCGGTCAGCGGTCGATTCCTTATCAGAAGGTGAAGAGGGAGATGCAGAGGAACTCGGCTGAGCTCATGCATTCGTTATCTAAAGTTTCCCCAGAGACAGAGACCCTAAATAGCCAGAAAAGAGGGTTTGGCTACCTAGGAGAGAGGAAAGGCTACTAACACCTGAAGGAGCCTATCACAAGGAGTCTCTGACGTCACCTGGTGGCACTGGCCACTCAGAGCAGTCCAGTGTGCCAGCAGCACCTCTGTTTCCAAGATGGCAGAGGTCTGGAGCACACTGGAGGAGCTCTGGACACCTCCCAGGGGAGGTGCAGGTCAGGGGAGTGGTCACTCCCCTTTCCTTTGTCCAGTTTCGCGCCAGAGCAGGGGCTAAGGGGTCCCTGAACCAGTGTAGACTGGCTTATGCAGAATTGGGCACATCTGTGCCCAACAAAGCATTTCCAGAGGCTGGGGGAGGCTACTCCTCCCCTGCCTTCACACCATTTTCCAAAGGGAGAGGGTGTCACACCCTCTCTCAGAGGAAGTTCTTTGTTCTGCCATCCTGGGCCAGGCCTGGCTGGACCCCAGGAGGGCAGCTGCCTGTCTGAGGGGTTGGCAGCAGCAGCATCTGCAGTGAAACCCCAGGAAGGGCAGTCTGGCAGTACCAAGGTCTGTGCTACAGACCACTGGGATCATGGAATTGTACCAACAATGCCAGGATGGCATAGAGGGGGCAATTCCATGATCATAGACATGTTACATGGCCATATTCGGAGTTACCATGGTGAAGCTACATATAGGTAGTGACCTATATGTAGTGCACGCGTGTAATGGTGTCCCCGCACTCACAAAGTTCAGTGAATTGGCTCTGACAATGTGGGGGCACCTTGGCTAGTGCCAGGGTGCCCTCACACTAAGTAACTTTGCACCTAACCTTTACCAGGTAAAGGTTAGACATATAGGTGACTTATAAGTTACTTAAGTGCAGTGTAAAATGGCTGTGAAATAACGTGGACATTATTTCACTCAGGCTGCAGTGGCAGGCCTGTGTAAGAATTGTCAGAGCTCCCTATGGGTGGCAAAAGAGATGCTGCAGCCCATAGGGATCTCCTGGAACCCCAATACCCTGGGTACCTTAGTACCATATACTAGGGAATTATAAGGGTGTTCCAGTAAGCCAATGTAAATTGGTAAAAATGGTCACTAGCCTGTTAGTGACAATTTGAAAGTAATGAGAGAGCATAACCACTGAGGTTCTGGTTAGCAGAGCCTCAGTGAGACAGTTAGGCACCACACAGGGAACATATACATGCACACCTATGAGCACTGGGGCCCTGTGTGACAGGGTCCCAGTGACACATACATATAGGCCACAAACCTATGAGCACTGGGGTCCTGACCAGCAGGATCCCAGTGACACATAACAAACATACTGAAACCATAGTGTTTTCACTATGAGCACTGAGGCCTGGCTATCAGGATCCCAGTGAGACAGTGAAAACAGTGACAAACACCCTGACATACACTCACAAACAGGCCAAAAGTGGGGGTAACAAGGCTAGAAAGAGGCTACCTTCTCACACAACCCCCCCCCCAAACGAAGGACAATAAGGCTAACCTTGGCCAGTTGAGACTTTATTGTCTAAGTGGTGATAAGTAGAGAGTAGCTCTGCAATAGACTGGTTACTCCCTTTATCATCCACTATATGGTTACTTCCCTGTGGGGATGTAAACCACCCTGTTTGAAGTTTTTTAGCTAAGCAACAATGTGAAGATGTATTTTCAGAGTTTCTATCAGTAAGTTTTAGTTTAGAGCAGTGGGAATTGTCCACTGAACCTATTTGTAGTGATAGAAATGCCAGACAGGGATGCTGTCTCAGAAAAGCCATAGCTGGGCAAAAACTTTGTCCATATGGCTGGAAGAGAGAACAGGGATGCTGTTTCTCTTGGGTTGGAGCAGGGCAGGGATGCTGTCCTATGAGCTCCACACTAGGGCAGGGATGCTGTCCTAAGTGTTGTGAGGCAGTGCAGAGTTTCTGCACTAAAGTTTCTCTGGGAGGGTTGGAGGGATGCTCCATGTTAACTAAAATGGTGCTCTTTTTCTCACCAATGCTAGTTATCCCACAGAGATGTACTTCCACCTCAGGGAGTCCAGCTTTGCCAGCTGATGATTCCCTTGGAACAGGTGCCACCCCAGGAGAGGTTTCTCCCACCACAGGAATAGTATCCTGAATGGTAGGGTGGTTAGGGGATACTGTGATACCCTTTTTACCTGTTGATGGAGAGGGATCCTGAGTTTTCAGGCCTTCTCTCCTTTGCTTTTTCATTTCACTTGAAATGAGAGGGAACAATTCCTCAGGGATGCCCAGCATGGCTGCATGGGCATAAAACTCTACATCAGCCCAACCTGAGGCCTCTAGGTCATTACCTAAGAGACAGTCTACAGGTAAGCTAGGTGATACCACCACCTGCTTAGGGCCAGTAACTCCACCCCAACTAAACTGAATTATAGCTAAGGGAAGAAACTTAGTGGAGTTATGGACATCAATAATCTTATACTGTTGTCCAATGATGTGTTGTTCAGGAGGCACTAGGTTTTCAGTCACCAAAGTGAAACTGGCACCTGTGTCCCTGTAGGCCAAGGCCTCAACACCATTTATTGAAACTGTCTGCCTGTACTTATCCATTGTAAGGGGACAAGCAGCCAGTGTGGCAAGGCCAGTGCCACTAGGTGTGACAGAAACTGTCTTGGGACTGATTACATCAGTTTCCACTATGGACCCATAAGTGAACCCAACTACACCCTTTGCTTGACTGTTGCCAGCAGTCCCACCACTAGTACCACTACTGCTAGGGGCACTAGAGCTTGATGTATTAGTGGTGGTAGGCTCAGGGGGTTTACCTGGACAGGACTTATCCCCTGGCCTATGGCCTCTGTTTTTACACACAAAGCACCAAGGCTTTTTAATGTGTGCAGGTTGGGAAGAAGAGGAAGAATTTGTTTTATCCCCACCCTCTGAAGAGTGTTTAAGATTTGAAGTGGGATCTTTGGTTTTACCCTTATCCCCATGCTTATCTTGAGATTTTTCACCATCTTTCTTCTTATTGCCATCTTTGTCACCCCCTGTATGAACTTTCCTGTTCACCCTTGTTCTGACCCATTTGTCTGCCTTCTTTCCCAATTCTTGGGGAGAGGTCAGATCAGAGTCTACCAGGTACTGGTGCAACAAATCAGACACACAATTATTAAGTATATGCTCTCTCAGGATTGTGTTATACAGGCTTTCATAATCAGTAACTTTACTGCCATGTAACCACCCCTCCAAGGCCTTCACTGCCTGGTCAATGAAATCAACCCAGTCTTGTGAAGACTCCTTTTTGGTCTCTCTGAACTTTATCCTGGGGGAGTCCCTGGATCAGATTGAGAACCATTAGCTACTTTTTCTACAGATTGGGCACTTATGGCCTTATCCTGTACTCTAAGCATATTAATTAACAGTTCTAAGGAAGGATTCTTCCCTACACTCAAACCTCTCTCTATGCAGAGACTCCTTGCTCCTTTCCAGCTAAGGTGATCATATGCAAGTTTGGACAGTTCAACTTTTTGGCCTGTGCCAGACATTTTTAGAGAGAGTTAAAGTGATAGACAAAGAGAAAAAAGTTTTCAGAACTTTTTGGAAAGACAGAAAAAAAACTTTTTAAACTTTTAAGAACTTTTTGAAAGTTTAGAAGTACTTTTCAGCACTTAGAAAAGAGTGAAAAGAGGAAATGCAAAACTTTTTGGCTATGTGTATATACACTGACCTTGTTTTGTATATTTTTCTCTTATGAAAAGTACAATGACAAGAGTGGTAAGTAGTCTCAAAGCACTTATCCCACCGCTGCACAACCAATGTAGGAGGCTGGACTGGCTTGTAGTGAGTACCAAGGGGTACTTGCACCTTGCACCAGGCCCAGTTATCCCTTATTAGTGTATAGGGTGTCTAGCAGCTTAGGCTGATAGATAATGGTAGCTTAGCAGAGCAGCTTAGGCTGAACTAGGAGACGTGTGAAGCTACTACAGTACCACTTAGTGTCATATGCACAATATCATAAGAAAACACAATACACAGTTATACTAAAAATAAAGGTACTTTATTTTTATGACAATATGCCAAAGTATCTTAGAGTGTACCCTCAGTGAGAGGATAGGAAATATACACAAGATATATATACACAATAGCAAAAATATGCAGTATAGTCTTAGAAAACAGTGCAAACAATGTATAGTTACAATAGGATGCAATGGGGAAACATAGGGATAGGGGCAACCCAAACCATATACTCTAGAAGTGGAATGCGAACCACGAATGGACCCCAAACCTATGTGACCTTGTAGAGGGTCGCTGGGACTATTAGAAAATAGTGAGAGTTAGAAAAATAACCCTCCCCAAGACCCTGAAAAGTGAGTGCAAAGTGCACCAAAGTTCCCCTAAGGACAAAATAGTCGTGTTAGAGGGAAAATGCAAGGAAAACACAAATCAGCAATGCAACAACGATGGATTCCTGACTGAGGTTACCTGTGGAACAAGGGGACCAAGTCCAAAAGTCACAAGCAGCTCGGAGATGGGCAGATGCCCAAGAAATGCCAGCGGTTGGTGCAAAGAAGCTCTTACTAGGCTGAAGAACTGTGAATACTGCAGGAACGACAAGGGCTAGAGACTTCCCCTTTGGAGGATGGATCCCCCACGCCTTGGAGAGTCGTGCAGAAGTGTTTTCCCGCCGGATGGACGCCAACAAGCCTTGCTACACGCAAATCGTGCGTTTAGCATTTTTGGACGCTGCTGGGGCCCAGGAGGGACCAGGAGATCGCAAATTGGACCTGCAGAGAGAGGGGACGTCGAGCAAGACAAAGAACCCTCACTGAAGCAGGTAGCACCCGGAGAAGTGCCAGAAACAGGCACTACGAGGATGCGTGAAACGGTGCTCGCCGAAGTTGCACAAAGGAGTCCCACGTCGCCGGAGACCAACTTAGAAAGTCGTGCAATGCAGGTTAGAGTGCCGTGGACCCAGGCTTGGTTGTGCACAAAGGATTTCCGCCGGAAGTGCACAGGGGCCGGAGTAGCTTGCAAAGTCGCGGTTCCCAGCAATGCAGCCCAGCGAGGTGAGGCAAGGACTTACCTCCACCAAACTTGGGCTGAAGAGTCACTGGACTGTGGGGGTCACTTGGACGGTGTCGCTGGATTCGAGGGACCTCGCTCGTCGTGCTGAGAGGAGACCCAAGGGACCGGTAATGCAGCTTTTTGGTGCCTGCGGTTGCAGGGGGAAGATTCCGTCGACCCACGGGAGATTTCTTCGGAGCTTCTGGTGCAGAGAGGAGGCAGACTACCCCCACAGCATGCACAAGCAGGAAAACAGTCGAGAAGGCGGCAGGATCAGCGTTACAGAGTTGCAGTAGTCGTCTTTGCTACTATGTCGCAGGTTTGCAGGCTTCCAGCGTGGTCAGCGGTCGATTCCTTATCAGAAGGTGAAGAGGGAGATGCAGAGGAACTCGGCTGAGCTCATGCATTCGTTATCTAAAGTTTCCCCAGAGACAGAGACCCTAAATAGCCAAAAAAGAGGGTTTGGCTACCTAGGAGAGAGGAAAGGCTACTAACACCTGAAGGAGCCTATCACAAGGAGTCTCTGACGTCACCTGGTGGCACTGGCCACTCAGAGCAGTCCAGTGTGCCAGCAGCACCTCTGTTTCCAAGATGGCAGAGGTCTGGAGCACACTGGAGGAGCTCTGGACACCTCCCAGGGGAGGTGCAGGTCAGGGGAGTAGTCACTCCCCTTTCCTTTGTCCAGTTTCGCGCCAGAGCAGGGGCTAAGGGGTCCCTGAACCAGTGTAGACTGGCTTATGCAGAATTGGGCACATCTGTGCCCAACAAAGCATTTCCAGAGGCTGGGGGAGGCTACTCCTCCCCTGCCTTCACACCATTTTCCAAAGGGAGAGGGTGTCACACCCTCTCTCAGAGGAAGTTCTTTGTTCTGCCATCCTGGGCCAGGCCTGGCTGGACCCCAGGAGGGCAGCTGCCTGTCTGAGGGGTTGGCAGCAGCAGCAGCTGCAGTGAAACCCCAGGAAGGGCAGTCTGGCAGTACCAGGGTCTGTGCTACAGACCACTGGGATCATGGAATTGTACCAACAATGCCAGGATGGCATAGAGGGGGCAATTCCATGATCATAGACATGTTACATGGCCATATTCGGAGTTACCATGGTGAAGCTACATATAGGTAGTGACCTATATGTAGTGCACGCGTGTAATGGTGTCCCCGCACTCACAAAGTTCAGTGAATTGGCTCTGAACAATGTGGGGGCACCTTGGCTAGTGCCAGGGTGCCCTCACACTAAGTAACTTTGCACCTAACCTTTACCAGGTAAAGGTTAGACATATAGGTGACTTATAAGTTACTTAAGTGCAGTGTAAAATGGCTGTGAAATAACGTGGACGTTATTTCACTCAGGCTGCAGTGGCAGGCCTGTGTAAGAATTGTCAGAGCTCCCTATGGGTGGCAAAAGAGATGCTGCAGCCCATAGGGATCTCCTGGAACCCCAATACCCTGGGTACCTTAGTACCATATACTAGGGAATTATAAGGGTGTTCCAGTAAGCCAATGTAAATTGGTAAAAATGGTCACTAGCCTGTTAGTGACAATTTGAAAGTAATGAGAGAGCATAACCACTGAGGTTCTGGTTAGCAGAGCCTCAGTGAGACAGTTAGGCACCACACAGGGAACATATACATGCACACCTATGAGCACTGGGGCCCTGTGTGACAGGGTCCCAGTGACACATACATATAGGCCACAAACCTATGAGCACTGGGGTCCTGACCAGCAGGATCCCAGTGACACATAACAAACATACTGAAACCATAGTGTTTTCACTATGAGCACTGAGGCCTGGCTATCAGGATCCCAGTGAGACAGTGAAAACAGTGACAAACACCCTGACATACACTCACAAACAGGCCAAAAGTGGGGGTAACAAGGCTAGAAAGAGGCTACCTTCTCACAGCCTGCACATGCATCCATCAAAGACATGAACCGGTCAGCATGTGACTGCACCCATCTCAGGCCTGAACTAGTCAGCCTGTGCATGCATCCATTGTGGGCTTGAACTGTTCAGCCTGTGCATGCATCCACCACAGGCCTGAACCGGTAAACCTGTGCATGCATCCATCGCAGCCCCGAACCGGTAAGCCTGTGCATGCATCCACTGCAGGCCTGAAACAGCCAGCCTGCACATGCATCAATCGAAGGCCTGAACCGGTCAGCATGTGCGCGCACCCATCTCAGGCCTGAACTGGTTAGCCTGTGCATGCATCCATTGCAAGCCTGAACTGGTCAGCCTGTCCATGTATCCACTGCAGACATGAAACAGCCATCTGGCACATGCATCCATCACAGCCCTAAACTGGTCATCCTGTGCATGCATCCATCACAGCCCTGAACTGGTCAACCTGTGCATGCATCCACTGCAGGCCTGAAACACCCAGCCTCCAAATGCATCTATTGCAGCCCTCAATCAATCACATTTATAAAGCGCGCTACTCACCCGTAAGGGTCTCAAGGCGCTGGGGGGGGAGGAGGGGGTCAGTGCTCGAAGAGCCAGGTCTTGAGCTGCCTTCTGAAGGAGAGGTGGTCCTGTATGGCGCGAAGATGGCTGGGAAGAGAGTTCCAGGTCTTCGCTGCCAGGAAAGAAAAGGATCTTCCTCCGGCGGTGGCTTTGCGGATGCGGGGTACGGCTGCCAGGGCTTGTCCGGTCGAGCGTAGGGTGCGCGGAGGAGTGTATTGATGAGTTTTGACTGAGGCTGTGCAGGGCTTTGTGTGCGTGGGTGAGGAGTCTGAAGGTGATCCTCTTGTTGACTGATAGCCAGTGAAGTTTCTTCAGGTGTCCGGAGATGTGGTGGTGGCGGGGTATGTTCAGGATGAGTCGTGCGGCAGCGTTCTGGATTCGTTGAAGTTTCCTCTGCAGCTTGGTGGTGATGCCGGCGTACAGAGCGTTCCCATAGTCCAAGCTACTGGTGACGAGGGCGTGGGTGACGGTCTTCCTGGTGTCGGTGGGGATCCAGCAGAAGATCTTGCGGAGCATGCGGAGGGTGTTGAAGCATGCCGAGGTCACCGAGTTGACCTGTCTGGTGATGGAGAGGGAAGAGTCCAGGATGAAGCCGAGGTTGCGTGCGTGGTCGGTGGGTTGGGGAGTGCTGCCTAGGGCGGGAGGCCACCAGGAGTCGTCCCAGGCGGTTGGTGTAGGGCCGAGGATGAGGACCTCCGTCTTCTCTGTATTCAGTTTAAGCCGGCTGTCTGTCATCCAGTTCGCTACTTCCTTCATGCCTTCGTGTAGTCTGGCTCTTGCTGAGGTGGGGTTGTTGGTGAGGGATAAGATGAGCTGGGTGTCGTCGGCGTAGGATATGAGGTTGAGTCCGTGTTTTCGTGCGATGTTCGCCAGGGGGGTCATGTAGATGTTGAAGAGGGTGGGGCTGAGGGAGGATCCTTGGGGGACGCCGCAGATGATCTCCGTGGCTGTGGATCTGAAGGGGGGGAAGCGGACTCTCTGAGTTCTTCCGGAGAGGAAGGAGATGATCCATTCCAGGGCCTTGCCTCTGATGCCGGCGTTGCTGAGGCGGTGTATCAGGGTACGGTGGCATATCGTGTCGAAGGCTGCAGAGAGGTCCAGGAGGATGAGGGCCACAGTTTCTCCTTTTTCGGTCAGGGATCTGATGTCGTCCGTGGCTGCGATGAGGGCGGTCTCGGTGCTGTGATTAGCTCTGAAGCCGAACTGTGAGGGGTCGAGAGAGTCGTTGGTTTCCAGGGCGGTGGTGAGTTGAGCGTTGACGATTTTCTCAATCACTTTGGCGGGGAATGGTAGGAGCGAGATGGGCCGGAAGTTTTTGAGTTCAGTGGGGTCTGCTGTTGTTTTATTTAGGAGGGCGTTGATTTCGGCGTGTTTCCAGTTCTCCGGGAAGGTGGCGGTGGTAAAAGACGCATTGATGACGTCTCGGAGGTGGGGTGCGATGATGTTGTCAGCTTTGTTGAAAATGTGGTGCGGGCAGGGGTCGGATGGTGATCCTGAGTGGATGGAGTTCATGATGCGGGTGGTTTCCTCGGTGGTGGTTGGGTTCCAGGTGAGGATGGTGGTGTTGTCGGTGGTGGGTTCCAGTGGTGGGTTCGTGTTGGTAGTGGTGAAGCTGTTGTAGATGTCGGTGATCTTGTGGTGGAAGAAGGCTGCGAGGGAGTCGCAGAGGTCCTGTGAGGGAGGGATGGAGTTGTTTTCTGCGTCGGGGTTGGAGAGTTCTTTGACGATGCCAAATAGTTCCTTGCTGTTGTGGGCGTTGTTGTCTAGTCTGTTCTGGAAGGCTGATTTTCGTGCGGCGCGGAGGCGTTGGTGGTGTTGGCGGTGGCGTTCTTGAGAGCAGACATGTTCTCTTCGGTCTGGTTGAGGCGCCAAGTCTTCTCGAGGGTGCGGCATTCTTTTTTGGAGTCCTTGAGGTCGGGGGTAAACCAGGAGTTTTTCTTGTGGTTGTTGGTGTTTGATTGGGTCTTCAGGGGGGCCCGGAGGTTGGCGCAGTCGGAGATCCAGCTCGTGAGGTTGTTGGCAGCTTCGTTGGGGTCTGTGGTGCTGGTGGGTTGGTTCTGGGAGAGGGTTGATGGGAGTTGTTCCGTGGTGATTCGATTCCATTGTCTTCTTGGTGGTTGCTGGGTGTGGTGGCGCATGGTGGTCTTCTTGAAGCTGAAGTGGACACAGCTGTGGTCCGACCAGGCGAGTACGGTGGTGTGGCTGAAAGAGATGTGTTTGCTGGAGGAGAAGATGGGGTCGAGCGTGTGTCGGGCGTAGTGGGTGGGGGTGTTGACTAGCTGTTTCAGTCCCAGGTTGGCGAGGTTGACCAGTAAGGCGGTGGTGTTGTTGTCGGTGTGGTTCTCCAGGTGGTAGTTGAGGTCCCCTAGGAGGATGTAGTCGGTGGACGGGAGTGCGTGTGGGCTGACGAAGTCTGCGATGTCTTCGCTGAACTTAGTGCGTGGTCCTGGTGGTCTGTACATGAGGGTGCCTCTGAGGGTGGTCTTGGGGTCGCTGTGGATTGCGAAGTGGAGGTGTTCGGCGTCGGGGGGTGAGTCATCGACGTGGGTCGAGATGCGGATGGAGTTTTTGTGTGCGATGGCAATGCCTCCTCCGGTGCGGTTGGTGCGGTCTTTCCGGATGATTTTGTAGCCGTCGGGGATGGCTATGGTGATGTCGGGTGCCGAGGAGGGGTTCATCCAGGTCTCGGTGAGGAAGGCGATGTCCGGGTTTGTTGAGTCGATGAGGTTCCACAGTTCGGTGGCGTGCCTGTGGACGGATCGGGTGTTGATCAGGATGCAATCGAGGTTTTTTCCGTGGGAGTCGTTCTTGATGGGTGCGATGTGTGTTCGTGGGCAGGTGAAGCGGCAGTTGCGGCAGGTGAAGGATCCGTGGGTCCGCTTCGGGGTGGCGCGGTAGCAGCCCAGCGTGCGGCCGGGGTTGAGGGCGGTGAGGGTGGTGGTGTCGTAGGTCAGGCGGTGGTGGAGGGTGGGGTGGGGGTCGTGGGGACCAGCGGTTCGGGCGCTGGGCGCGGTCCAGGCGCGGACGGGCGCAGACGGGCTTGCCTTAGACGCGCGGCCTCGCAGCGGCTGCCATTTAAGGGGTAGCCGGGGAGGCGGGGTCAGCTGGGAGGTGGGAGGCGGGCGGGTAGGGAAAAAAAAGCGGGAAAAAAAGCGGCGGGAGGTCTTGAGAACGGCGAGGAGGCCTGAAAAACGAAAAGTACCTCAAAAAGGTACGAAAAAGAGGAGAAAAACGGCGGAAGGACGAGGGGGACGGCGGGGGCACTCAGGCGAGCAGACACTCGAGAGACACGGAGTAAAGGGGAGCGCGATCACACACAGGCAGCAATCGGGGACAGACACTCGGGAAACAAGGAGAGAAGGGGAGCGCGATCACACACAGACAGGCACTCGGGAAGCAAGGATCACACACAGGCAGACAGCGAGGGGGAAGGCACGCAGGATCTGGTGGTGCTGTGAGGACAGGGGAGCGACCTACCCTGGGGTCAGGGGTCGCTACCACTGCCTCGCAGCGGCCGCCATTTAAGGGGTAGCCGGGGAGGCGGGGTCAGCTGGGAGACGGGAGGCGGGCGGGTAGGGAAAAAAAAGCGGGAAAAAAAGCGGCGGGAGGTCTTGAGAACGGCGAGGAGGCCTGAAAAACGAAAAGTACCTCAAAAAGGTACGAAAAAGAGGAGAAAAACGGCGGAAGGACGAGGGGGACGGCGGGGGCACTCAGGCGAGCAGACACTCGGGAGACACGGAGTAAAGGGGAGCGCGATCACTCACAGGCAGCAATCGGGGACAGACACTCGGGAAACAAGGAGAGAAGGGGAGCGCGATCACACACAGACAGGCACTCGTGAAGCAAGGATCACACACAGGCAGACAGCGAGGGGGAAGGCACGCAGGATCTGGTGGCGCTGTGAGGACAGGGAAGCGACCTACCCTGGGGTCAGGGGTCGTTACCACTGCCTCGCAGCGGCCGCCATTTAAGGGGTAGCCGGGGAGGCGGGGTCAGCTGGGAGGCGGGCGGGTAGGGAAAAAAAAGCGGGAAAAAAAGCGGCGGGAGGTCTTGAGAACGGCGAGGAGGCCTGAAAAACGAAAAGTACCTCAGAAAGGTACGAAAAAGAGGAGAAAAACGGCGGAAGGACGAGGGGGACGGCGGGGGCACTCAGGCGAGCAGACACTCGGGAGACACGGAGTAAAGGGGAGCGCGATCACACACAGGCAGCAATCGGGGACAGACACTCGGGAAACAAGGAGAGAAGGGGAGCGCGATCACACACAGACAGGCACTCGGGAAGCAAGGATCACACACAGGCAGACAGCGAGGGGGAAGGCACGCAGGATCTGGTGGTGCTGTGAGGACAGGGGAGCGACCTACCCTGGGGTCAGGGGTCGCTACCACTGCCTCGCAGCGGCCGCCATTTAAGGGGTAGCCGGGGAGGCGGGGTCAGCTGGGAGACGGGAGGCGGGCGGGTAGGGAAAAAAAAGCGGGAAAAAAAGCAGCGGGAGGTCTTGAGAACGGCGAGGAGGCCTGAAAAACGAAAAGTACCTCAAAAAGGTACGAAAAAGAGGAGAAAAACGGCGGAAGGACGAGGGGGACGGCGGGGGCACTCAGGCGAGCAGACACTCGGGAGACACGGAGTAAAGGGGAGCGCGATCACTCACAGGCAGCAATCGGGGACAGACACTCGGGAAACAAGGAGAGAAGGGGAGCGCGATCACACACAGACAGGCACTCGTGAAGCAAGGATCACACACAGGCAGACAGCGAGGGGGAAGGCACGCAGGATCTGGTGGCGCTGTGAGGACAGGGAAGCGACCTACCCTGGGGTCAGGGGTCGTTACCACTGCCTCGCAGCGGCCGCCATTTAAGGGGTAGCCGGGGAGGCGGGGTCAGCTGGGAGGCGGGCGGGTAGGGAAAAAAAAGCGGGAAAAAAAGCGGCGGGAGGTCTTGAGAACGGCGAGGAGGCCTGAAAAACGAAAAGTACCTCAGAAAGGTACGAAAAAGAGGAGAAAAACGGCGGAAGGACGAGGGGGACGGCGGGGGCACTCAGGCGAGCAGACACTCGGGAGACACGGAGTAAAGGGGAGCGCGATCACACACAGGCAGCAATCGGGGACAGACACTCGGGAAACAAGGAGAGAAGGGGAGCGCGATCACACACAGACAGGCACTCGGGAAGCAAGGATCACACACAGGCAGACAGCGAGGGGGAAGGCACGCAGGATCTGGTGGTGCTGTGAGGACAGGGGAGCGACCTACCCTGGGGTCAGGGGTCGCTACCACTGCCTCGCAGCGGCCGCCATTTAAGGGGTAGCCGGGGAGGCGGGGTCAGCTGGGAGACGGGAGGCGGGCGGGTAGGGAAAAAAAAGCAGGAAAAAAAGCAGCGGGAGGTCTTGAGAACGGCGAGGAGGCCTGAAAAACGAAAAGTACCTCAAAAAGGTACGAAAAAGAGGAGAAAAACGGCGGAAGGACGAGGGGGACGGCGGGGGCACTCAGGCGAGCAGACACTCGGGAGACACGGAGTAAAGGGGAGCGCGATCACTCACAGGCAGCAATCGGGGACAGACACTCGGGAAACAAGGAGAGAAGGGGAGCGCGATCACACACAGACAGGCACTCGTGAAGCAAGGATCACACACAGGCAGACAGCGAGGGGGAAGGCACGCAGGATCTGGTGGCGCTGTGAGGACAGGGAAGCGACCTACCCTGGGGTCAGGGGTCGTTACCACTGCCTCGCAGCGGCCGCCATTTAAGGGGTAGCCGGGGAGGCGGGGTCAGCTGGGAGGCGGGCGGGTAGGGAAAAAAAAGCGGGAAAAAAAGCGGCGGGAGGTCTTGAGAACGGCGAGGAGGCCTGAAAAACGAAAAGTACCTCAAAAAGGTACGAAAAAGAGGAGAAAAACGGCGGAAGGACGAGGGGGACGGCGGGGGCACTCAGGCGAGCAGACACTCGGGAGACACGGAGTAAAGGGGAGCGCGATCACACACAGGCAGCAATCGGGGACAGACACTCGGGAAACAAGGAGAGAAGGGGAGCGCGATCACACACAGACAGGCACTCGGGAAGCAAGGATCACACACAGGCAGACAGCGAGGGGGAAGGCACGCAGGATCTGGTGGCGCTGTGAGGACAGGGGAGCGACCTACCCTGAACTGATCAGCCTGAGTGTGCATTCATCACAGCCCTGAACCGGTCATCCTGTTCATGAATCCTTTGCAGCCCTGAATCGGTCAGCCTGTGCATGGATCCATCACAGCCCTGAACCAGTCAGCCTGTGCATGCATCCACTGCAGGCCTGAAACAGACAGCCTACACATCCATCCATCCATCAAAGGCCTGAACCGGTCAGCCTGTGCATGCATCCATCGCAGACCTTAAACAGCCAGCCTGCACATGCATCCATCAAAGGCATGAACCGGTCAGCATGTGCATGCACCCATCTCAGGCCTGAACTAAACAGCCTGTGCATGCATCCATTGTGGGCTTGAACTGGTCAGCCTGTGCATGCATCCACCACAGGCCTGAACCGGTAAACCTGTGCATGCATCCATCGCAGCCCAGAACCGGTCAGCCAGTGCATGCAACCGCAGAAGGCCTGACCAGTCAGCCTGAGCATGCATCCATCAAAGGCATGAACCGGTCATCATGTGCATGCACCCATCTCAGGCCTGAACTAGTCTGCCTGTGCATGCATCTATTGTGGGCTTGAACTGGTCAGCCTGTGCATGCATCCACCACAGGCCTGAACCGGTAAACCTGTGCATGCATCCATCGCAGCCCAGAACCGGTCAGCTAGTGCATGCAACCGCAGCAGGCCTTACCAGTCAGCCTGAGCATGCATCCACCACAGGCTTGAACCGGTCAGCCTTTGCATCCATCCATCGCAAGTCCGAAGTAGTGAGCCTGTGCATGCATCTGCCGTAGGCCTGAACCGGTCAGCTTATGCATGCATCCATTGCAGGCCTTTACTGGTCAGCCTGTGCATGCATCCATTGCAAGCCCAAAGTGGTTAGCCTGTGATGCATCCTATGCAGCCCTAAACTGGTCAGCCTGTGCCTATATCCATCGAAGACCTGAACTGTTCTGCCTGTGCATGCATCCCCTGCAGGCCTGAACTGATCAGCCTGGGCATGCACCCATCGCAGGCCTGAACCGGTCAGCCTCTTCATGCATTTATTGCAGGCCTGAATTGGTCGGCCTGCGCATGTATCCCTCGAAGCCCTGAGCCAGTCAGCCTCTTCATGCATCCATTGCAGGCCTGAACTGGTCAGCCTGTGCATGTATCCCTCAAAGCCCAGAGCCGGTCAGCCTGTGCATGCATCCATCGCCATGGAGGGGCAATTCCACTGTTGCTCAAGGCCACTATTATGCTGCAGTTTTAAAACCTTGCCATCCTCGCCTTCGCAGCATACAAAGTCTCCCCATCAAAGTAAAAAATAATTGTAAAATGCTTGTGTCCCTCACAAAGCACTGCATGCCCTTAAGACTCCTATCTGGTTGAAAGTCTCTTTCTGGTGCCCAACGGGGTTCGATGAATGGTGAACCCTCTTCTGAAGCCACCAACATCCAAGCATGAGTAGTTCATGAACCAGGTCTCGTCTGGAAATGCCACAGGGATCACTTCTGGCGTTCAGCAGGTCTACACACAACATGGAGTCACCTCTCCTTCTAAAGGGAGCTCAACCCCTCTCACTGCAGAGACACTGGATGACACGTTAATCCAGGCCTGTGAAAACAAATGTAGCTGTGGGCGAAGAATTCTGCTCCGCCAGTGGATTATGTGGAGTTTTCCACACTCTGTGCAGAGTTCCGAAAAACTCCGCAAAGTGATTCGAAGCAGAGTTTTTCCTCTTGCTTTTGCTTGCCAACATTACGTTGGTGAGCGCAAGCGAGAGAAATCACTAAGTTGGCGAGCGCAAGCAAGATTTCTGAATGCGGGCGGTCCCGGTAGGCCACGATCGCTCACAATAAGAAAGCTGCTTCTCGCGTTGAGGAAGCTGCAGCTTGACTAGAAAATCTACTCGCATGGCAAAAGCAAGTTAGTGCCCTCTTGTGCTCTGCGTGATGCCATTTGCACTGATTTTACAGCACGAGAGACACTCCTGCTCTGAAAATCATTGCGAACAGCGTGCCTTACCCAAACTCCACCGTTCGCGGAACTCCATGTAGTGCTGCAGAGTTTTTTCGGCACTTTGCGGAGTTCCACGTAGCAGAACTCCGCAAACTCTGCCCAATCGATATTACTTGACACAAGTGTAGTAAATATTGCTTCAGTGCAAAGGTCACGTGCTACCACAGTATAATCTCCCTGCTGCAAAAACACTGCTTACTGCCTCACCAGTCGCACACTGCAACCACTTTACAGAGGAAACTTCCAGGCCCAGGGTACTGGGAACTTTTCAACAGGATCTGATCCGTTGCACAGATAGAGCCCTTGTGCCCTAGTTAGGGTGTCTGTGTGTTGGATCTATGCCACCCCAGGGTGAGCCCTTGTGCCCTAGTTAGGGTGTCTGTGTGTTGGATCTATGCCACCTCACGGTGAGCCCTTGTACCTAGTAGGATCTATGCCACCCCCAGGGTGAGCCCTTGTGCCCTAGTTAGGGTGTCTGTGTGTTGGATCTATGCCACCTCAGGGTGAGCCCTTGTGACATAGTTAGGGTGTCTGTGTGTAGGATCTATGCCACCCCAGTGTGATCCCTTGTGCCCTAGTTAGGGTGTCTGTGTGTAGGATCTATGCACCCCAGGGTGATCCCTTGTGCCCTAGTTAAGGTGTCTGAGTGTAGGATCTGCGCCGCCCCAGGGTGAGCCCTTGTGCCCTAATTAAGGTGTCTGTGTGTAGGATCTACGCCACCCCAGGGTGAGCCCTTGGGCCTAGTAGGATCTATGCCACCCCAGGGCGAGCCTTTGTGCCCTAGTTAGGGTGTCTATGTGTAGGATCTATGCCACACCAGGGTGAGCCCTTGTACCTAGTAGGATCTATGCCACCCCAGGGTGAGCCCTTGTGCCCTAGTTAGGGTGTCTGTGTGTAGGATCTATGCCACCCCAGGGTGATCCCTTGTGCCCTAGTTAAGGTGTCTGTGTGTAGGATCTATTCCACCCCAGGATGAGCCCTTGTGCCTAGTAGGATCTATGCCACCCCAGAGTGATGAATTGTGCCCTGGTTAGAGTGTCTGTGTGTAGGATCTATGCCACCCCAGGGTGAGCCCTTGTGCCTAGTAGGATCTATGCCATCCCAGGGTGAGCCCTTGTGCCCTAGTTAGGGTGTCTGTATGTAGGATCTATACCACTCCAGGGTGACCCCTTTTGCCCTAGTTAGGGTGTCTGTATGTAGGATCTACGCCACCCCAGGGTGAGCCCTTGTGCCCTGGTTAAGGTTAAATAAGGTTATTTGTAATACTGCACATGAAAACACATCATGGAATAAACCATATGTGCGGAGGGGCAGAGTGTATAGTGACTCCCGTGGAGCTGTGTAAATACCTCACATCACACGGCTCACTGGGGTGGGAGCTGGGGCTTTTGGGCGGGCACCTACTACTGGAAGTGTGTTTGGATGACTTCCCTGTCTGCTGCTGGCCCCCTCCCTCCGCCCGGAAACACTCTCAGTGTCACAGCCTCACTTAGAGCGACCCCCAGGGCTGCAGAGGTCATAGGTCAGAGACCCTCAATCTTCCTGCCAGACTGATGACTTCTCTGCTGCTTAGGCTAATGAGCAATCTCGCCGAGGCAGCTCGCATCACTCTGAACCACGAGGTGGCGCTGTGGCTGTGCCCAGCATCCCATGTGAGAGGCGCTGAGGAGCCGTGTCCACCTCCGAGAGTGTGAGGGACCCCCGCTCTCCCAGGTTGAACGCAGGGTGCCCACCTCCAGGAGTGTGAGGGACCCCCGCTGTCCCAGGTTGAACGCAGTGTGCCCACCTCCAGGAGTGTGAGGGACCACCGCTGTCCCTGGGTGGATGCAGTGGCCCACCTCCAGGAGTGTGAGGGACCCCCACCTCCAGGAGTGTGAGGGACCCCCGCTGTCCCTGGGTGGACGCAGTGTGCCCACCTCCAGGAGTGTGAGGGACCCCCGCTGTCCCTGGGTGGATGCAGGGGCCCACCTCCAGGAGTGTGAGGGACCCCCACCTCCAGAAGTGTGAGGGACCCCCACCTCCAGAAGTGTGAGGGACCCCCGTTGACCCTGGGTGGACGCAGTGGCCCACCTTGAAGAGTAGAGGGACCCCCGCTGTCCCTGGGTGGAGGCAGTGGCCCACCTTGAAGAGTGGAGGGACCCCCGCTGTCCCTGGGTGGACACAGTGGCCCACCTCCAGGAGTGTGAGGGACCCCCACCTCCAGGAGTGTGAGGGACCCACGCTGTCGCTGGGTGGACGCAGTGTGCCCACCTTGATGAGTGGAGGGACCCCCGCTGTCCCTGGGTGGACGCAGAGTGCCCACCTCCAGGAGTGTGAGGGACCCACACCTCCAGGAGTGTGAGTTTCCCCCGCTGTCCCTGGGTGGACGCATAGTGCCCACCTCCAGGAGTGTGAGGGACTCCCGCTGTCCCGCGGCGGACGTGGAGTGCCCACCTCCAGGAGTGTGAGGGACCCCCGCTGTTCCTGGGTGGACGCAGTGGCCCACCTCCAGGAGTGTGAGAGACCCCCGCTGTCCCTGGGTGGATGCAGTGGCCCATATCCAGGAGTGTGAGGGACCCCCACCTCCAGGAGTGTGAGGGACCCCCGCTGTCCCTGGGTGGATGCAGTGGCCCATATCCAGGAGTGTGAGGGACCCCCACCTCCAGGAGTGTGAGGGACCCCCGCTGTTTCTGGGCGGATGCAGTGGCCCATATCCAGGAGTGTGAGGGACCCCCACCTCCAGGATGTGCAGGGACCCCGCTGTCCCTGGGTGGATGCAGGGGCCCACCTTGAAGAGTGGAGGGACCCCCGCTGTCCCTGGGTGGACGCAGTGGCCCATCTCCAGGAGTGTGAGGGACCCCCACCTCCAATAGTGTGAGGGGCCCCCGCTGTCCCTGGGTGGACGCAGTGGCCCACCTCCAGCAGTGTGAGGGACCCCCGCTGTCCCTGGGTGGATACAGTGGCCCATCTCCAGGAGTGTGAGGGACCACCGCTGTCCCTGGGTGGATGCAGTGGCCCACCTCCAGGAGCGTGAGGGACCCCCGCTGTCCATGGGTGGACGCAGGGGCCCACCTTGAAGAGTGGAGAGACCCCCGCTGTCCCTGGGTGGACGCAGTGGCCCATCTCCAGGAGTGTGAGGGACCCCCACCTCCAGGATGTGCCTGGGACCCCGCTGTCCCTGGGGGGATGCAGTGGCCCATCTCCAGGAGTGTGAGGGACCACCACCTCCAGGATGTGCCTGGGACCCCGCTGTCCCTGGGTGGATGCAGGGGCCCACTTTGAAGAGCGGAGGGACCCCCGCTGTCCCAGGGTGTCTGCATCAGTGCCACCGTGGCGGGTGCCCCATTGCCATCAGCCGTGGTGCAGGCAAGGCAGACGGCCACTTCCACTGCTTTTGGAGCTGTGGTCGAAGTGCATTTTAAAAAGTGTGGGAACTGTGATGCGCACAGTGGGGGTGGGGTGAGTGAGCATGGGGGAGTTGTCAAAGGCGTGGCTAAAAAAAAGAAAATTGTAATTTTTCAATCTTTCAAGTTAAGGTACCTACTTATAGAATAACACACAATTTAAACGTAAATTAAATGCAAGTTATGCTCATCAATGGGAAATGAACCATCGTACATTATAAAGCCTCTATTAAAGCCTCAGAGACCCACAGAGTTGTAACCTGGCTGGTGCAGCGCAGAATAGTGCCTTTGGTACGTGTAGTGCCACGAGGTCGCAGCCTGTGACAGAAAGCACTGTGACATGAAAGTCAATATTGTAAACTTGCATTAGACACAGTATAAGATAAGTTGCAACAAAATGTGCAAAAGGATTATTATTAAGGAGTGCTTCCAGAATATATGTTTTTGGTAATAACCAGACTAATACTGTAATGTTTGTATTACCATCTTTTAAAAGCAACACTTCACAGCTCAGCTGTTACCTCCCTTACAACACCTCTCAAAAATATGAAATCCGTGTCATCAGGAGGCTTCAAGTGACTCCATCCATTAAAGCCAACAGCGGCTTCAAGGCGCACTTTACATTTTCAGATTAGGCAGTTGCGCACATTTACATTCCTGTCAGGCAGCACCTCCCGGCAGGAAGGCTTGTTCATCGTCACCCCCACCCCCGCGGTGTCACAGCACAGGAGGCTGACTCCCTGCCTTAAGATTCGGCTGAATTAACCGTATTAACCGTCTGGGGTTGGTTGCAGTTTTTCACACAAAATAGGGGATCTGTTTTCCTACTATTAAAAAAAAAGTATGGGCACCTAGTGCCCCCCGGGGACTGCCCTCCCCCCACACACTCTCCGATCACTATTTGGAGGAGTAAAATACAGCTAATAGTGTGCAATGGGTCTCTAGGCCCCGGTGCCACTGCACCTGCTGCACCAGTGGTAGCTACACCTCTGATCAGAGGTGGAAATGATCGCACTGCGAGGTATTATCCCCAGATTTGAGCTTCTAGAGTAAACATGAGCACTGCTGTGCGGTAATAACACTACAACGCAGGTGTGCGCACTGCTAGCCTTTTTGTGTCCGTGCATTAGTGTAACTTGTGGTGTTCCTACCTCAGTTAACAACGCCCCCACCCCACGAACACACACCCTCGCTAGACCCGCCCCTTTACCACTTCACAGGGACAGCAAGGTAGGGCCCCAGGGCACTAATAGCAAATTAACGTACGTCTCGAGGGGTGTTTGAAGCACATCCTGCTCGCGAGGGAAGGATAATTCATCTATTCATCCATTTCTTACACTCCTTGGATGTAGAGTTAGGGCACAGCGGGGTACAGAGTACAGAGCACACCCCTCTCTCAGCGGAAGGATTATTAATCTATTCATCCATTTCTTACACTCCTTGGATGTGGGGTTAGGGCCCAGCGGGGTACTGAGTACAGAGCACACCCCTCTCTCACCGTAAGGATTATTCATCTATTCATCCATTTCTGACACTCCCTTGGATGTGGGTGTCAGGGCGCAGCGGGGGTACAGAGTACATCCCTCTCTCAGCGGAAGGATTATTCATCTATTCATCCATTTCTGACACTCCGTTGGATGTGGGGATCTGGCACAGCGGGGTACAGAGTACAGAGCACACCCCTCTCTCAGCGGAAGGATTATTCATCTATTCATCCATTTCTGACGCTCACTTGGATGTAGAGTTAGTGCGCAGCGGGGTACAGAGTACAGAGCACACCCCTCTCTCAGCGGAAGGATTATTCATCTATTCATCCATTTCTTACACTCCTTGGATGTGGGGTTAGGGCACAGCGGGGTACAGAGTACACAACACCATAAAACGCCCCCGGGCAGCCAGTATTTGCGCATCTGAAATAAAACTCTGTTTGCAGCGGGGCTTCTTAACTTTAAAAGGAATTTCTCAATCTCGACAGCAGGAAGAAAAGAACCGATTTTGGGGACAGATGTGAAGGGCAACGATGCCATCGCCTGACTCTGAAATCATCCACCGCGCTATCACTGCACCGTGACGTCACTGCGTGATGGCATCTCTGCGCCTAAGGGCAGCAAAGAACTGGGCTGACACATCATCCCAAACAGTGGCATCATACCCCGCGCCGTGAGTGCACTGCAACGTCACTGCACGATGACATCATTACACCTAAGGGCAGAAAAGAACTGGGCTGACAAAACATCCCAAACAGTGACATCATACACTGCGCCATGCTTGCACTGTGACGTCACTTCACGATGACATCTTTGCACTTAAAGGGAGCAAAGAACTGGGTAGATAAATCATCCCAAATAGTGACATCATTCACCACGCCATAGCTGTACTGTGACGTCACTGCATAATGACATCATAGCACTTTAAGGGCAATGAACTAGGCTGAGATATCATACCGGTGCCCTGTGATATCACAACACAAACTGTGGCATCACTATAATGGGCTGTGACACATCTTCGGGGCTTTAACATCACAATACAAATTGTGACGTCAGACACCGTGCAATAACTGCACTATGACATAACTGCATGATGACATCACGGCACTTTAATCACACTGAACTGGTTTAGGACATCACCCCAGTGGACTGTGACATCACAACACAAACTGCGATATCACTACACTGGACGGCGACACGTCATCAGGCTCTTACATTACAACACTAACTCCGGCGTCACTACACAAGGCTGCAATATCTCTACACCGGGCGGCGACGCGTCATCAGGCTCTAACATTACAACACTAACTCCAGTGTCACTACACAAGGCTGTGATATCACTACACTGGGCGGCGACGCGTCATCAGGCTCTTATATTACAACACTAACTCCAGTGTCACTACACAAGGCTGTGATATCACTACACTGGGCGGAGACACACCATCAGGCTCTTATATTACAACACTAACTCCAGTGTCACTACACAAGGCTGCGATATTGCTACACTGGGCGGCGACGCGTCATCAGGCTCTAACATTACAACACCAACTCTGGTGTCGCTACACAAGGCTGCGATATCGCTACACTGGGCGGCGACACGTCATCAGGCTCTTACATTACAACACTAACTCCGGCGTCACTACACAAGGCTGCAATATCTCTACACCGGGCGGCGACGCGTCATCAGGCTCTAACATTACAACACTAACTCCAGTGTCACTACACAAGGCTGTGATATCACTACACTGGGCGGCGACGCGTCATCAGGCTCTAACATTACAACACTAACTCCAGTGTCACTGCACAAGGCTGTGATATCACTACACTGGGTGGCGACGCGTCATCAGGCTCTTACATTACAACATTAACTCCGGCGTCACTACACAAGGCTGCGATATCACTACACTGGGCGGCGACGCGTCATCAGGCTCTTACATTACAACACAAAGGGGGTCATTACAACCCTGGCGGTCGGTGTTAAAGCGCCGGTAAGACCGCCAACAGGCCGGCGGTAAACAAAATGGAATTACGACCGTGGCGGAAACCGCCAACATAGACAGCCACTTTAACACTCTGACTGCCACAGAGGTACAAACAAACAGCTTAGCGGTCACCGCCAACAGACAGGTGTAGGACAATGTACGGCCCACAGAATTACAACCCACCAATCCGCCACCTTTTCCAGGGTGGATTCACCGCAAACAAAACACAGCGGAAACAGGACATCGAAAGGAAAACGCTCACCTCTACACACCCCACGAGGAACCAGGACGCCATGGAACCAGAGTTCCAGATTTTTCCAGCCTTTATCTTCCTGCTCCTCTACCAGGAGCACGAATGCCGGCGGCGAAGACCACGGTGAGTACTGCACCTACGACACAGGGGAGGGGGGAGGGAAAAAACAGTGACACACACACGCAACACCCCCATCCCCAACCCCACCCTCACCCACTACAACACACACGCTAATACATCATGACACATCACAGTTACATCCCCCAACCCCCCCCTGGAAGAATGCAAGGACAAAAGGAAATGAGTTGAATTATTGTGATATATTCAAAAACATGATTAAAAAATATTTACAAATATATGCATTTATACTATATACAATTAAATACACCAAGATCACAAGTCCAAGGGAGTCCGCTATCATGGTCCGTGGATCACTGGGCCCAAAAGGCATGGACGAGGCACACACAAGATACCCGTACAAGACGGAGAGAACACTGCAGGGGCATCAGATAGAAACAAAACAGGCACCTCAGGGGGAAGGGAAGGGGGGGGCACCTCAGCCGGTTGAGTGCACAATGCCAAATCCACGATGGGGACCCATGCCCACCGTTCAATCCTGGGGAGTGCAAAGCCACAGTCTCTTAAGTCTCTACAGTGGGTGGGTTGCCCACTGTTCAATCCTGGGGAGTGCAAAGCCACAGTCTCTCAAGTGGATTACAGTCTCCACTGGTTCTGGAGGGGGCTTTGTGCCCAGAGTGCTTCATCCTGCCAAGGACAGAGGTAGTGGATGTCATTCTCCACTGGTTCTAGAGGGGGCATTGTGCCCAGAGTGCTTCATCCTGCCAAGGACTGAGGTAGTGGATGTGATACTCCACTGGTTCTGGAGGGGGCTTTGTGCCCAGAGTGCTTCATCCTGCCAAGGACTGAGGTAGTGAATAACAGTCTCCACTGGTTCTGGAGGGGGCTTTGTGCCCAGAGTGCTTCATCCTGCTCGTGCCGGCCTCAGTAGCGTTAGAGCTTTTGGCGCTCATGGGCCTGCGGTGCTTGTGGCGGCGATGTCCATGGCAGTGGTGCTTGTGGCAGTGGTGTCCTTGGCAGCGGTGCTTGTGGCGGCGGTGTCTGCGGTGTCCTTGGCAGTGGTGCTTGTGACGGTGGTGTCCTTGGCAGCGGTGCTTGTGGCGGCGGTGTCTGCGGTGTCCTTGGCAGCGGTGCTTGTGGCGGCGGTGTCCTTGGCAGCGGTGCTTGTGGCGGCAGAATCTTTGGCAGCGGTTCAGCTGCTGGCGGTCCTGTCTGTGGCAGTGGGGCTGCTGGCGGTCACCTCCTGGGCAGCGGTTCAGCTGCTGGTGGTCCTGTCTGTGGCAATGGGGCTGCTGGCGGTCGCCTCCTGGGCAGTGGTTCAGCTGCTGGCGGTCCTGTCTGGGGCAGTGAGGCTGCTGGCGGTCACCTCCTGGGCAGCGGGGCTGCTGCTGGCGGTCCTGTCTGGGGCAGTGGGGCTGCTGGCGGTCGCATCCTGGGCAGCGGGGCTGCTGCTGGTGGTCTTCTTCTCCGTGCCGATCTTCCCAGACTTGCCGGTTTTCTTGTGCCCCTTCCCCACCTTGGAAGGTGTCGCAGCTGACTCCACAATCCCAACTGTACCCCTGGGAGCGGCTTTGGTGGCTGATGTCTTCCCCCTCTCCCGCCGGGCACTGGCCAACTTTTGATGCTTGACAAGTGGGGGACTGTCCGTGTTGTGGCTCCTTGCAACACTGGCTGCCCTGCTGCCTGGTGCACGCCAGAATCCGGTGACTACTGGCACCACTGGTCCCGACGATGTTGTGGCTGAGGTGCTAGGTTGGGACCTGGAGAGACGGGCCCTAGGAGACTGATGGGGTGGGGGAGGTGAGGGAAAGAGGTCAAGGGTGGCCAGGAAAAGTTTCTTAGGAACACTGGGACGGGTAGATGGAGGGGGTTTGGGAGTGGAGGAAGAGGTAGTGGTCGTAGGAGTTGTACGTTTGGTGACTTTGGGTGAAGGTGCATGGGCTGGAGGCTGTCGTGAGGTGGATGGCTGTTGGGTGGGTGTGTGGCTGCGTTTGTGTACCTTGGGAGGTGGGCTCACAGACACACTGGGAGAGGACACAGGGGATGTGTGAATGGTAGTGGGGGTGGTGACTGCATGTGAGCGGGGTGTGGTGGTGGGTGTGCTGGTGATGGAAGTAGTGGCTGAAGATGTAGTGCATGCAGGTGTGAGTGGAGACGAGGAGGAGGGGGACACAGTGGAGGCAGTGGATGTTGGTATGTCTGCATGTCTCTGATGCTTGCGTGAGTGCCTCTGGGATGTGTGGTGGTTATGTTTGCCTGAGCTTCCTTTGTGTGTTGAGGTGTGTGCATGCTGGTCTGATGGTGTGCTTGGGATAGGCTGAGGTACAGGGGTGTGGGTCTGGGTGGAGGAAGTTGGAGGGGGGAGGACAGAGACAGGGACAATGGCTGCCATCAGAGCTGAGGCCAGCATCTGAAAAGCTTGCTGAAGGGCTGCCTGACCAGAATGAATGCCTTCTAGGAATGCATTGGTTTGTTGCAACTGCCTCTCTACACCCTGGATGGCATTCAAAATGGTAGACTGCCCAACAGTGAGGGACCTGAGGAGGTCAATGGCCTCCTCACTGAGGGCAGCAGGGGTGACAGGGGCAGGGCCTGAGGTGCCCGGGGCGAAGGTGATGCCCACCCTCCTGGGTGAGCGGGCACAGGGCAAAGGCTGAGGGGCTGCTGGGAGGGCGGTGCTGGAGGGAAGAGTGCAGCTGTACCTGGAGATGCGGGGGCACAGATGTGCCCGCCACTGCTAGGGAGCTCCCATCAGAGGAGGAGTACGTTTCGCTGGTGTCAGCTCCTGTCACCGCCGTGGAGCTCCCCTCGCCCTCCGTCCCACTGGTGATTTCAGAGTCCGTAGTCTCGCTCTCCAGGGCCATGTGGGATGCAGCTCCCTCCTGCTCCGGTGCCACTGCTCCTCCGCCTGATGATGCTAATGCGCACAAGTACAGGGAGACCACAAAAAGGGAGTGGGGAAGACAAAAGAAAGACATGCTGAGTGCATGCAATACCGCCACCGTTGGCGGACACGACGGACACAGAAGCCCCCTGCACAACGCCGCGCACTTGGGGTCCACTACTCAATCCATGGGACATGGCTTACAAGGCTATGGCCAATTTCTGCACACATGGATGTCACAGGAGCCTGACTAGGTGTAGTTGGCACTGTACCCAGGTGGGGTGGGGTGACACATGGTCTGCCTGAAAAAGGGGACTTCACTAACAAACTCGCCCTGGCCTAAGGGAACCCACAGCCCACCTCCCCCACCCAGACACCTACAATGCGCGCTGAATCAGCTGAATGAGAGTGTACTCACCCCCTTGTTGCTGCTGTGCTGCCCTCAAGCGCCCGTCCAACTCCGGGTACGCCACCGCCAGGATCCTGAACATCAGGGGGCTCATGGTGCGACGGGCACCCCCTCCCACGTTGGGAGGCCATTCCCAGCTGGGCCTCCGCCATATTCTTGCTCCAGTGGTGAATGTCCTCCCATCTTTTCCGGCAGTGGGTGCTCTGTCTGTGGTGGACCCCCAGGGTCCGGACGTCCTTGGCTATAGCACGCCAAATATCCTTCTTCTGGTGGGCGCTGACCTACAGGAATAGTACAGGGGAAAAGGAAAAGTAATTACCAACTGCACCATCACAGTCATTGGCCCGCATCCCTACCCTTGCCATGTGGCACATGCACTCACTGTCGTTTCATGCACGGCTCATTCTCGCCCCCCTATCTTTCATCCACCCCACTCCACACAGGCATTGCCCATACAGCATGCTCCCAGTGTACTTACCTGCTTGTCTGGAGGACCGTAGAGTAGCGTGTACTGGGGGAGGACCCCATCCATGAGTTTTTCCAACTCCTCCGTGCTGAAGGCAGGGGCCCTTTCCCCAGACGCACGAGCCATTGCCCCTTCCAGACTGAAGTCACAGCAGCACTTGCAGTGCAGGTCCTCTCCTGTCGACGATCAGGTATCGAGTGATTGAACAGATAGAAAATGGTGGTCACGTCCGCGGCGGTGCGTACCGTCACCGCCGGCGTACATCGTCATTGGTTCCTGGGACCCATAGGGTCCAATGTTAACCAATGCAGAATTGCACCGCGGTATTCGACCGCCTACCGCGACGGTGTACTACGCCAGCGCAGTTACCTCATATCCCCTTGTCCCACTTTACAGGTCAGGCAGCCGCCATTTCAGGGGCCCACGTGGCTTTATTTTTTACTGCATCACACATACCTAGGCCTTGACTCAACACTCATACAGGCATATTTCGGTTTATGAAAAGTTTTCTGAGTAAGCTGTGTGTACGTACCTCAGAGTTGGTTGACTCTCTGCTCGCTGTTCTCCTCCATAGGCACCGTCCGCTGGGGCATGTGAGGAGATGGCGGCATCTTCCGGTGTACAGACCGCTGGTGGACCTGTCGACAATGGAGGAAAGGCATGTGATCATCACCTACAGGCTTGATCGTGCCACAATCCTGGAACTGTGTGCCCATTTGGAGCCAGACCTGATGTCAGCCATCCGCCATCCCACAGGAATCCCCCCTCAAGTGCAGGTGCTGTCAGTACTCCATTTCCTTGCAAGTGGGTAATTTCAAACAACAGTGGCCATCGCATCAGGGATGTCCCAGCCTATGTTTTCCAACGTGTTTTCCAGAGTGTTGTCTGCCCTGCTGAAACACATGCGGAGCTACATCGTTTTCCCTCAGGTGGATGATTTGCCTACAGTGAAAGGTGACTTCTATGCCCTGGGACATATCCCCAACATCATAGGTGCCATTGATGGGACCCATGTGGCCTTGGTCCCACCCCCGCCAGAGTGAACAGGTGTACAGAAACCGGAAGAGTTATCATTCGATGAATGTGCAGATGGTGTGTTTGGCAGACCAGTACATCTCCCATGTTAATGCCAAATTCCCTGGCTCAGTGCATGGCGCTTACATCCTGCGGAATAGCAACATACCTTATGTGATGGGGCAACTCCAGAGGCACCGTGTGTGGCTATTAGGTGAGCACCTGGAACCAAATCAGTGTGAATAATTGTCTACGTCTGGGGATATCCCTAAGAGTTAGTCTGTGTCTAACAGTTGTCCCTCGCCATTTGCAGGTGACTCTGGTTACCCCAACCTGTCATGGCTACTGATCCCAGTGAGGAATCCCAGGACAAGGGCAGAGGAACGCTACAATGAGGCCCATGGGCGAACTAGGAGGATTATAGATGGGAACTTCGGTCTCCTTAAGGCCAGGTTCCGGTGCCTACATATGACAGGTGGTTCCCTATTCTACTCACCAAACAAGGTGTGCCAGGTCATCGTGGCCTGCTGTATGCTTCACAACTTGGTTTTGCGACGACAGGAGCCTTTTCTGCAGGAGGATGGTCCAGATGGAGGTGTTGTGGCAGCTGTGGAGCTTGTGGACAGTAAAGACGAGGAAGCAGATGAAGAGTGTCGAAGTAAGCCTCAGCAAGGCCTACTAGTGCAAGGGGTTTGTCCTTCTCTGCACAAAGTCCTCAGACCAAAAAGGAAGAAGTTGGCACAGAAACTGACATAAAAGACAAAGTTTATTAAGCCTCATGAGGTGGCACCACAGTTCAAACAGCACCCTTCGGTAATGTTTGAAGTAGCACACTGAACTAAGAGAGCATGGTCCTTTTATACCCACACAGGGGCTAAAAGAAGGTGGTACAATTATAGAAGCAAGACTTATATACATATACGGTCATATGGAAATGCACAGTCGACAGGTAGGAGGGGCTAACAGTTTTCAAGGACTAGTAGACACATTACGGTTGGTTACTAATTACTAACAGCTGCAGACCTTACTGGGCATGTGCAAAGTGGGAGATGCTAAATATAACTTGTCACTAGACAGATTTCAAGAGTAGTTAACAGGAAGGTGGGACAGAGCACATGGCGAGCACATGGCAGCATGTGGCATAGATAATGGCTGCCATGAATACAAATGGATTCCGCAAAATGTTCACAATAGTTGCTAAATACAAGATGTCTTCTGCTAATGCTTAATCTAATCGCTACTAAATTACAACAGACGACCCTTTCAGAATTAGCTGAAGAAATTCGTCTTTTTGGGATAATCTAAATATTCAACTTGTATATTTATGCTCATCATTTCAGCTATTTCCATATCTAACATGTGTTGTGCTTTCATTTCTGTAATATTTCTTTTGGTAGGCATACAAGCAGTAATACACATGGAGCAGAACATTGGACCACACTGAATACAGATCCAGCATGTGAAAAATATTGCAATCATTACACACAGGATAGTCAGTAGTTTCCAGCCCCAAGCGCAAACAAGAGCCCAAAACCTTCCAGAAAAAGTCCAAGTACCAGTCTCTGTGTGAATTTCTGCAGCAATTTTATGCAATTTAGATATTGCATCATATACTGAAGGTGAGTGATCTGGAATGAAAACGCAGCAACTACTACCGATGATGCAACATGCACCACCTAGATCAGCTAATATCACATCTAGTACCTGTAGGAAAGTACCATCTTGCCTGGCATGTTACCCCCATATTTCACTGTATATATGTTGTTTTAGTTGTATGTGTCACTGGGACCCTGCCAGCCAGGGCCTCAGTGCTCATAAGTGTGCTCTGTATGTGTTACCTGTGTTATGACTAACTGTCTCACTGAGGCTCTGCTAATCAGAACCTCAGTGGTTATGCTCTCTCATTTCTTTCCAAGTTGTCACTAACAGGCTAGTGACCAATTTCACCAATTTACATTGGCATACTGGAACACCCTTATAATTCCCTAGTATATGGTACTGAGGTACCCAGGGTATTGGGGTGTCAGGAGATCCCTATGGGCTGCAGCATTTCTTTTGCCATCCATAGGGAGCTCTGACAATTGTTACACAGGCCTGCCACTGCAGTCTGAGTGAAATAACGTCCACATTATTTCACAGCCATTTACCACTGCACTTAAGTAACTTATAAGTCACCTATATGTCTAACCTTTACCTGGTAAGGGTTGGGTGCTAAGTTACTTAGTGTGTGGGCACGCTGGCACTAGCCAAGGTGCCCCCACATTGTTCAGGGCAAATTCCCCGGACTTTGTGAGTGCGGGGACACCGTTACACGTGTGCACTATACATAGGTCACTACCTATGTATATCTTCACAATGGTAACTCCGAACATGACCATGTAACATGTCTAAGATCATGGAATTGCCCCCCGAATGCCATCCTGGTATTGGGGAGACAATCCCATGATCCCCCGGTTCTCTAGCACAGACCCGGGTACTGCCAAACTGCCTTTCCTGGGGTTTCACTGCAGCTGCTGCCAACCCCTCAGACAGGTTTCTGCCCTCCTGGGGTCCAGCCAGGCTTGGCCCAGGAAGGCAGAACAAAGGACTTCCTCAGAGAGAGGGTGTTACACCCTCTCCCTTTGGAAAAAGGTGTCAGGGCTGGGGAGGAGTAGCCTCCCCCAGCCTCTGGAAATGCTTTCATGGGCACAGATGGTGCCCATTTCTGCATAAGCCAGTCTACATCGGTTCAGGGATCCCCCAGCCCTGCTCTGGCGCGAAACTGGACAAAGGAAAGGGGAGTGACCACTCCCCTGACCTGCACCTCCCCTGGGAGGTGCCCAGAGCTCCTCCAGTGTGCTCCAGATCTCTGCCATCTTGGAAACAGAGGTGCTGCTGGCACACTGGACTGCTCTGAGTGGCCAGTGCCAGCAGAGACTCCTTCTGATAGGCTCCTCCAGGTGTTGATAGCCTATCCTCTCTCCTAAGTAGCCAAACCTCCTTTTCTGGCTATTTAGGTTCTCTGCTTTGGGGAATTCTTTAGATAACGAATGCAAGAGCTCATCAGAGTTCCTCTGCATCTCTCTCTTCACCTTCTGCCAAGGAATCGACTGCTGACCGCGCTGGAAGCCTGCAAAACCGCAACAAAGTAGCAAAGATGACTACTGCAACCTTGTGTCGCTGATCCTGCCGCCTTCTCGACTGTTTTCCTGGTGGTGCATGCTGTGGGGGTAGTATTCCTCCTCTCTGCACTAGAAGCTCTGAAGAAATCTCCCGTGGGTCAACGGAATCTTCCCCCTGCAACCGCAGGCACCAAAGAACCGCTTCACCGGTCTTCCGGGTCTCCTCTCAGCACGACGAGCGAGGTCCCTTGAATTCAGCAACTCTGTCCAAGTGACTCCCACAGTCCAATGACTCTTCAGTCCAAGTTTTGTGGAGGTAAGTCCTTGCATCCCCACGCTAGACTGCATTGCTGGGTACAGCATGATTTGCAGCTGCTCCGGCTCCTGTGCACTCTTCCAGGATTTCCTTTGTGTACAGCCAAGCCTGGGTCCCCGGCACTCTAACCTGCAGTGCACGACCTCCTGATTTGTCCTCCAGCGTTGTGGGACCTTCCTTTGTGACTTCGGGTGAGCTCCGGTTCACTCCACTTTGTAGTGCCTGATCTGGCACTTCTGCGGGTGCTGCCTGCTTCTGAGTGGGCTCTTTGTCTTGCAGGACGCCCCCTCTGTCTCCTCGCGCAATTGGCGACATCCTGGTCCCTCCTGGGCCACAGCAGCATCTAAAAATCCTAACCACAACCCTTGCTGCTAGCAAGGCTTTCTTGCGGTCTTTCTGCACAAAAATACCTCTGCAAGTTTCTTCACAACGTGGGACATCCATCCTCCAAAGGGGAAGTTTCTAGCCCTCTTTGTTCTTGCAGAATCTACAGCTTCTACCATTCAGTGGCAGCTTATTTGCACCCACAGCTGGCATTTCCTGGGCATCTGCCCACTCCCGACTTGATCGTGACTTTTGGACTTGGTCCCCTTGTTCCACAGGTACTCTCGTCTGGAAATCCATCATTGTTGCATTGCTGGTGTTGGTCTTTCTTGCAGAATTCCCCTATCACAACTTCTGTGCTCTCTGGGGAACATAGGTGCACTTTGCACCCACTTTTCAGGGTCTTGGGGTGGGCTAGTTTTCTAACCCTCACTGTTTTCTTATAGTCCCAGCGACCCTCTACAAGGTCACATAGGTTTGGGGTCCATTTGTGGTTCGCATTCCACTTCTAAAGTATATGGTTTGTGTTGCCCCTATCCCTATGTGCTCCCATTGCATTCTATTGTGACTATACATTGTTTGCACTGTTTTCTATTGCTATTACTGCATATTTTGGTATTGTGTACATATATCTTGTGTATATTTGCTATCCTCATACTGAGGGTACTCACTGAGATACTTTGGCATATTGTCATAAAAATAAAGTACCTTTATTTTTAGTATATCTGTGTATTGTGTTTTCTTATGATATTGTGCATATGACACCAGTGGTATAGTAGGAGCTTCACACGTCTCCTAGTTCAGCCTAAGCTGCTCTGCTAAGCTACCATTTTCTATCAGCCTAAGCTGCTAGACACCCTATACACTAATAAGCGATACCTAGACTTGGTGCAAGGTGTAAGTACCCCTTGGTAGTCACTACAAACCAGACCAGCCTCCTACAGTACCATATGATTTTGGAGCGCTACAATCCTCGCAATTTGGAGCACCTCGGTAATATTCCCAAGTGCCAGAGCTGCCTGATTGGTAACAGCTTCCACAACCCTAGTCAATCATCTCACTTTCCTACTGTTTAACGCAGCACCCACAAAGGAGAACAACCCTAAATTAAAATCAACATATTGTTGCAGGCTAGTGTCCGTTTGGTCTACCTCATTTGTACTTATTGTCCTTTTATATCTATTTTTAATGATGTCATTGAACAGTTTAAAATCTCGGTGATATGATGCAGGTGCCAAAAACACAGGGGGTAATAGAAAAGATACATAAAACACACCTGACCACCCAACAGGTAGTTGGTAATATCCATAGTTACCACAAACAAAATATGTATTATGTGAAGCTGTAAAACTACTATTATTTACACCCTCAATAGTTCAAATCAAGGTACAATCGCTTGTCCCCACTGGAATTTGCCCAATGCTACGTATACATGAATCTGCTTTAGTTTTTGTAAAAGAAATCACAAATTGTTCTTTCTTGTCAGAGTCTCTTATATTTGTGAAGACATATGGTATTGAAACATTGTCCGGTTGATACTCTTCCCATTCCCATTTTGTTCCTTTGGCTTGGGGATACCCATCTTTGTCTTGGTAGCATACTTTATTAAGGCGAAAAAGAAGTCTGCCCTCTGTACGTTTTCCAGATGCAAACAAAAGCGTATACCAAGCTTGACAAGAACCATTGTGTGAAAAAGGAAGAGGAATTAAAGGCGTTCCTCCTTTCTTCTGATGCGCAGGTATCATTCCACATACCTAACACTTAGTAGTATTTGTAGCATTATGAGTATGATGCATTATCTGAATGAAAGTATTATTGAAGTACGATTGACGGTGCTTCTGCTCCTGATAGGGAAGCGTAAAGTAATAGTGATCCTCTGGTACTGGAGTAGTGGCAACAAAAAACTCACGAGCAGGAGCCTTCTTTTCAACAAACCAGGTGATTATTGCTATAACCACCAAAACAATAACAAACCCCATAGTACTAATTATCTCTTTGTTATTCATTTTAGCAACAGTGATAATCGACCCTTCCAGAAATTAGTTAAAAACAATTGTTGGAGCTCTTATCCCTGGGCAGCCGCTGATTTCTTCACCACAAGCCAAGGCGGGTGTCACTACTCTAATGCATGGCTGACCCCCCCCCCCCTTGCCACATTGGCTCTCTGTTTCACTAACCCAGGGCGGTAGCTCAACCAGTTTTCTCCAGCACTACAGATTTTTTCCTCGGTCTCAAATTATATCGCGATACTCCAGAAATCGTATGGTCCGGAAAGAACTCTGCAGATTCGTCAGGTGATATAGCACGGCCTTTCTCCGTTGTCAAAATCTCTCGATAATCGGTCAGCACAGCAGGTTCCACCAAGTTAGGTAGCACTCTCTTGCAGTGAGTACTATGGACCCAATTCTTTCGGTTCGTCACTCGAACTGCTGTCCTTGTCGCAAGGAGCACCCGCTCTGGGCCTCGCCACCTTGGTTCCAAACTGCTTGATCTTTCAAAGGACTTAATCATCACCTGGTCTCCAGGTCGGAGTTCATGGCCTTCACCTGTAGATCTGTCAGGAAGTGCTTCTCGAACCTGTTGATGATTAGAAACCAAATTGTCGGTTAACTGTGCCGAAATAATCATTCATCAGGACACAAGGTACATCATATACAGAATTTGGCTTAGGAACTCCCCAAATGTTCATTGGCCTTCCAAATACTATTTCATAGGGGGAAGGCCTGTTCGAGAGTGTGGCACTGACCTAATAGACAATAATGCCAACGGTAATGCATTCGGCCAAGTTAAAGATGTGGAAGCCTGTATCTTTGCTAACTTCAGCTTCAAAGTAGCATCATACCTTTCCACCAACCCTGCTGATTGTGGGTGGAAAACCACATGGAACTTCTGTTTGATCCCTAATCCTTTCAGGACATACTTAATAACTTCCCCAACAAAATGAGGTCCGTTATCATTCCATAAAAGTCTGCAAACACCAAACCTAGGGAAAAATTATGTCAAAAGCACCTTCACTGTGGTAATGGCAGTATTATCCTTTGTGGGGTATGCGTCTATCCATTTACTAAAGGCACATACCACCACCAAGACATAATTTTAATTGTTGCAGCGTTCAAGCTGAATATAATCCATTTGTAGAACTTCGAAAGGTGCAGTTGGTGTAGCAAACCCTCCCGCAGGAGTTCGTATTCCCTTTTCCAGGATTGTATTGTAAACAGATCAAAGAAGACTCTCTTAGCTGTACTGGAAGTTTCTGGATGCTCCCAAACTTGCGTAAGCAACTTCGTTAATGTTGAAGCTCCAACATGTGCCAGCCCACGTGCCATCTGAACCATAGGTTGTACAAAAGCTATAGACAATTTCTATGTATCCATCTGCTTATTCCGCCAACAGCCCTCATCATCCAATTCTCCTTCTTCAGATCATTGCTCACGTTCTTTCACAGAAGCAGATTTCTGATATATCTAATACGTCTTGTCTAGCATTATGCCAACATTCAGCTTGTGACTTCACTACATATATAGAAGTAGTGCTTTGCTGCATCGCAGTCTCACGTGCTATGCGGTCCACAAGGGCATTACCTTGCCCTATCTTATCGGTCACTCTCTTGTGTGCACTACATTTCACAATAGCTATTTTCTTTGGATATGTCAATGCAGTCGAGAGGTTATGCACTAATTCTCTGTGCATTATCTGCATCCCGTGGGATGTGAGAAAGCCTCTCTCCTTCCAAAGCAAACCAAAATCATGAGCCACTCCAAAAGCATAGCGGCTGTCTGTATAACTGTTCACATACAAGTCAGTACTAAGCTCACATGCTCGTGTCAAAGCTATTAGTTCAGCTGCTTGAGCTGACTTCTGTGGTATACGAGCTGTCTCCACTACCGTGTGTATTGTGGTGATTGCATATGCAGCTGAAGTCGTACCGTCTGGCAACTTCAAACAAGACCCAGCAACCCACAATTCCCCGTCTACATCTGGAAGGGGCGTATCTTGCAAATCAATACGACCCTTTGTCTGTTCTTTGGTAAGGAATATACAATCATGTGTTTCTTGTGACTGAGGCTGAGTCACCGGATATGGCAACAAAGTGGCTGGATTTAGTGTTGCACATCTCTTCAGTGTAATGTGAGGAGCCAGCAATGTCAATTCATATCCTGTCAGGTGAGCGCTAGTTAAATGTTGCGTCTTTGTTTGATTTAAAAGAGCATCAACCGCATGGGGTACTAACACCAACAGCTTATGTGACAAAACTATCCCTTCACTCTGACGTATTGACACAGCTGTTGCCGCAACTGAACAAAAACACCCAGGCAACGCTCGAGAGACATGATCAAGTACTGCTGAAAAATATGCACGGGGACGCTGCTTATCGCCATGTGTCTGTACTAAAACTAACAATGCACCTCCATTGTTCTCATGTACGTAAAGTGCAAAAGGCTTCGTGTAATCTGGAGTACCTAACACTGGAGCTGAACAAAGGGCTTGTCGTAGCTGCCGGAAAGCAGTCTCACATTCATCTGTCCATGGGAGGGGCATTGGAGTATCTTTAGTCAAAATTGCTAGCAAAGGTTTGACAATGTGTGAAAACCCTAATATCCATTGCCTACAAAAAGAAGTAAGACCAAGGAATGCACGAACATCTTTCTGAGTAGAGGGTACTGGTGTGTCTAAAATTGCTTGAATACGATCTGATGTAAGTGCACGGCCCTCCTTAGACAAAAGGTGACCTAAATAGGTTACCTTTGGTATACAATATTGCAATTTCTTTCATGATACTTTATGATGGTGTGAAGTAAGAAAAGAAAGTAAGGACAAAGTGCACTTTTCACATTGCTCAGGGGTATCAGCTGCCAACAAAATATCATCGACATATTGTATGAGAGCCACACCTTCAGGCAAAACAAAAGAATCAAGTTGTCATTTTAATGCCTGACTATAAATACTAGGACTCTCAGTATAGCCTTGAGGAACTCTGCAAAATCTATATGATCGTTTATTCAAAGTAAAACCAAACAAATATCAGCTGTCAGGATGAATAGGAATCGAAAAGAAAGCATTCTTCAAGTCTATCACAGAGAACGTAGTTGCTGTCGGGGGAACCAAAGTAAGAAGTGTCATGATGTCAGATACCACAGGATATTGTGGTACCACAATCTTATTCACTTCTCGTAAATCAATAATGAATCGGTAAATCCTAGTATCAGTATCCTTTTTCAGAATAGGAAGAATCGGACTGTTACAAACATTATACAGAACTTCCTCAACAACTCCAACTGCAATAAGATCATGCACAATTCGTGTGAGTGCTTCTTCACCCTCCTGTGAATTGTTGTATTGAGGCAAACAAGGCAATACAGCTCCCTCCTTGACACTAATATGTACTGGTGGAATAATCATTTGGCCCACATCAGTATCTGAAGTACCCCACAAAGTACTAGGGAGTGAAGCTAATGCAACATCCTCTTTAACAAGACAAACTCTTTCCATCACAGGATGATTATCATTCAAAATAACACATACCCCTTCAGGAGAGCATCGTATTGTAGCCCTGAAATACTTGAGCATATCAAGACCCACAATATTGTCTGGTGTATTTGGAGAAAGCAAAAATGGACATGGAGCAGTAAATTTATCAACATGGAATGCAAGTGGTTGTGACAATGTGCTAGGGGAAGGTGTTCCATCGAAACCTATCGATGTAATGGTTAAGCCAGACAGGGGAGCCCTTGAACCAATTGTTTAGACAAGGCGATACGAGTAGCTCCTGTATCTACCAGAAACTGATCAGTAGAACCCAAAACATGTGTTGTAACATAGGGACCCCTCTGATCTTCTGGAACTTCAACTGATTCCTTACCCCATCCTAGGCAATCCTATGCATCAGCAGAATCTTGGAAATCAGGCTGCACATAGTTAGACATCTGGTATTGGTTCCGTCTATCAAAAGTGTTAAACCCATCCTGCCTTCGTACATTAGCATCAAACCTAGCATGATCATTCGTGCTTCTTCTACGCCCTGAATATCCTGAGCGATTTCTCATTTGTCCGCGACTACGTGAACACTGCTGAACACGTAGTGCTGGACAATCGGCAGCCCAATGACCAAATTTCTTACAATACGCACACTGATCAACAGACAAATTCGAACGAGTGTAAGAAGAAACATAAGATCCACGTCCACCTCTATCACTACCTCTAAATGGCGGACCATAAGCTTGAGCCAACATAACCTTCGTATTTAATTCTTTAATCTTTTTATCCTCGCTACCTTTTGCTTCTAATTCCTGACGTTCATAATACTGAGCCATAGTCCAAAAAGAAACCGGAGTAGAGGTAATCCATGAACTTTCACTAGCTTTTAGACGACTAGCTATTCCTGGTAACAGAGTTGCGACATATTTATCGACGAACAAATGTCTGCCCGTATCATCTGACAATAACTGGCCGCTAAAATCATGAAATGCTTCTTCAAAGTGTGTAAAAAAATCAGAGACCGATTCATCTGCCTTTTGCTTAAAAGACGCTAAAACAGTCCAATCTATCTTTTTAGGGGGAATAATTGTTTTTAACTTAACTAATATGGCTGCGGGAAGATCTAGAATCAACTGATACAGCTTTTTCACAGGTTCCCTATCCCCATCCATCTGTTCTAATTCTTTCCATGACGCCCCAAAAACTACAGGATCATCAACTTTACGAACAGTTCTCCACATATCTGGCGGTAATATCAATCCAAAAAATAAATCAATGTCAGCCAAAGTCATAGTACAAGAACTAATTGCTCCCTCAACTTCCTCATAAAAGGCGGCTGGATTTTTCTGTGGTCAGGAATGCTGTTTTAAGTGCCATTACATCTGCCCTATTCCAAGGAGTATACACCCAATTATAAATAAAATAACCCTTAGAATCAACAGAAGTGTTATTATCACTTGTACCCGATCCTTTAGGAGGAACATACAAAGGCGCGGCCTCCCGCATTGGTTTCGCGTGAACTATCATAGTCTTATCTGTTCCAAAGATGGAAGCTTGCACCCTGATGGTCTGAGATGTCCGTGCAACTACGACCACAGCCCTTTTCTCCTCTTGCAAACGGACTGCTGCAACACATAATTTCACTGAACGCCTGATTGCAGCAGCCAAATGGGAGAAAACAAAAAGACCATCACGCATTTGCTTATGATCAGCTGCTACATCATCAGGCTTTAACTCATCAGAATATTTCCAAAATAGTTCAATAACTTCTGTGCCAAATGCCTCAGTAAAATATAGCTGCTCCTTTTCCGTCCACCCTTTCATGTGGTCTAAAATTCAGAAGCAGAGACAACGCTACGAATTGTTTTAGGGGCAGTAGATCTAAGCTCAGACGCACGGTAAGCAGGCAACGTAGAGCAACTGTCTTGTATCTTCTGTTGCTCCGTACCGGAGACCTCAGCTAACTCATGAGGGGTAGAAAGAACGACATACGGAGGTGGAGGGCGATCTACTAACAAAAAATCATTGTGCGGTTTATTAAGGATAGGATAGAGAGGTTGCCGAACAGTGTATTGGCCAGTTACCTGTAATTTACGTTCTTTCTCTTCTATCTCCTTTAAGTCATTTATTTCTTTCTTTCTCATTTCCAATGCTTTCACATATACATTGTTCCGCTGCTCTTTCTCAAGCAAGGCTTGCTCACGCTTCACTCGTTCACACACTTCTTTCTCCCACATTCGTACACAGTCAAACATATCTTGCCTAGACCTTCGCTTACACATACATTGTTCCACATACTCAATCTTTCGCAAATCAAATGACCCATGCATAGGCCAACGTAACTCAGGATCCGCACGAGTGTATTTATTCCACAATGTGCTGTACATTATAGAAGAAAGACCATGTTTAACATACATATCTCTATTGTGCGTCCCCTTTGGGGGTGCTGGTTACGATTCGTCCAGTCTCAAATTGGTACCATTACAAAAGCAACACATCCTACGAAGTGAGCTAAAAACAGGCATGCCAAAAATAGTGCAGAATATGCAATATTATAATCAAAGTATCACTTAAGGTACCTTTAGTATGATGTGCCGTTCAAATCAAAATTAAATTGGAGAAAATTCTCCTCATTACCTGCCTATATAAATTGCAATTTATATATCAATTCAAAGGTAAGTAAGTGGTGCTAAACTTCATTACCAAACAAAGGCATCAAAACCCACAGCAAGTGCCGTAAAACGGCTCTTACCAATCACAGGGTGTCCAGGTTCCAACTGGCAAGTTCTAAAATCGACCAAATGGTCACTGCACGACGAATGAACAAAAAGGATCTCAGTCGAGAACCGGCGCCACCTGGATGGTCAAATCAAAAAGAAGGGAAAAACACTGTGGTTGCCAAGATTCGGGTCTCCTCAGGCATTGATCTTCCACAGCGAGATCCCAATCCTTCGTCGCGGGCCAATCCGTCGGGCGTCCGAGTCGCCGATGAGTCCCTGTTCGGGCGCCAATTTATCTAAGTAAGCCTCAGCAAGGCCTACTAGTGCAAGGGGTTCGCTCTTCTCTGCAGAAAGTCCTCAGACCATACAGGAAGAAGTTGGCACAGAAACTGAAATAAAAGACCAAGGGCCAGATGTATCATCTGATTTTGCACTCGCAAACAGCGAAATCGGCCATTTGCGAGTGCAAAATCGGGGTCTGCAATGCATCAACTGCATTCACAGACCAAAAAACGAAAATCGCAAAAATTGCGATTTTCTGCGTTGCGACCTGGATTTTGCGAAACGCACTTTGCGATTTGCAAAATCAAGGTCGCAAAGCAATGCTGCAAAAAATCGCAAATTGCGATTTTTCGCAGAATGGTATTTTGCAAGTGCAAAATACCATGACCTGCAACCAGGTGGTAACCTGGTGCAAAATTAAAAAATGCAGTAAAACTGCATTTTTTAATTTGAAACGTAAAGCACACATGCCCTTTTGGCATGTGTGTACTTTACATGTGTAAAAAAAAAAAAATGGGGTGCAGAAGAGGACGCCTTAGGCCCCCAGCACCGTGGCCCTTAACTTTTCACAAATTGCGATTTCTGTTTCAGAAATCGCAATTTGCGAAATGCAAAAAATTCGCAGCTATGGGCCAACAGGCCCATAGCTGCGAATGGGGCCAGTATCGCAATTTGCGATTCGGTAATTGCATTTGCGATTTTAAAGAAATCGCAATTACCGACTCGCAAATGTGATACATGGCCCTTTGCGAATATGTAATTGCGATTTCCTAAAAATCGCAATTGCCGAATCGCAATGGGCCAGATTCAGACATCTGGCCCCAAGTTTATTAAACCTCATGAGGTGGCACCACAGTTCAAACAGCCCCCTTCGGTAATGTTTGAAGTAGCACGCTGAACTAAGAGAGCATGGTCCTTTTATACCCACGCCGGGGCTAAAAGAAGGTGGTACAATTATAGAAGCAAGACTTATATACATATAAGGTCATATTAAAATGCACAGTCGACAGGTAGGAGGGGCTAACAGTTTCCAAGGACTAGTAGACACATTACTGTCGGTTACTAATTATTTACAGCTGCAGACCTTACTGGGCATGTGCAAAGTGGGAGATGCTAAATATAACTTGTCACCAGACAGATTTTCAAGAGTAGTTAACAGGAAGGTAGGACAGAGCACATGGCGAGCATATGGCAGCATGTGGCAGAGATAATGGCTGCCATGAATACAAATGGATTCCGCGAAATGTTCACAATAGTTGCTAAATACAAGATGTCTTCTGCTAATGCTTAATCTAATCGCTACTAAATTACAACAAGAGGACATAGACAACAGGAGCTCGTGATCCTGCAATACTTCCAGTGAGAAACAGGTAAGAAGACAAACCTGCATGCTACATGTACTTTAACACTACTACCTCTCTACTGTCTGTCCTTTTCACCCAGTGTATAGTCACTGAGTTGTCACTTTCCCTTACAATTTTACAGATGTGGGTCCCACTGTGTGACATCTGCTTTGTTTCCTCATGGACTAGAGCTGTGTGACATAGGTATGTTGACATTACATTTGAAAGAGCATTTTGTCTCTGTAATTGCTAATACACTTATTCAAAATCACAGACAGACTCCAGATAGTTTTGTGCTTTAAGGGTGTTTATTTTAGTGCTCAATATTGGAGGGGGTTGTAAAATGGTGAGGGGTGATGGTGGAGGAATGTCCATGGCAGAGTCCAGTCTATTAGTCTCACAGGTGCATTGTCCAAAGGGGCATAGGAAGTGGAGCTGGAGCAGTTTGAGGATGGACAGGGTGACAAGGTGGGACAAAAGGATGACAATCAGGGTGGTCTCATTTCTTGGCGGGGGTCTTGGCATCGTTCTCTGTCTTTGTCCTGGATCTCAGGGACCATTTGCGGGGTGGATCTCAATCTGCAGGGGGTGGGGTCCTGGTGTGGTGGTCCTGTGGCGGTGCCTCCTGTCCAATAGCGCCGGCGGAGGTGGTGGGCAGTTCATCATCGAGGCTAGTGTCAGGGACCCCTTGTTGTACCACAGTGTCCCTCCTGGTGTTGAGGACTTCCTTCAGCACACCTACGATGGTGCCCAGGGTGGAATTGATGGATTTCAGTTCCTCCCTGAAGCCCAAATACTGTTCCTCCTACAGCCGCTGGGTGTCCTGAAACATGGCCAGTACTATTGCCATCGTCTCCTGGGAATGATGGTAGGCTCCCATGATGTTGGAGAGGGCCTCGTGGAGAGTGGGTTCCCTGGGCCTGTCCTCCCCCTGTTGCACAGCAGCCCTCCCAGTTCCCCTGTGGTGGGTGCTGTGCTAGTGTTTTCAGAAGGGGCTAGCTCTGTGGTGGCCTGTGACTGTGTCAGGGGAACCGACTGTTCCGAGGTCCCAGGTGGGCCGGGCTGGTCATCTAGATCCAGTTGGACAGAGCTGCTGTCATCACTGTGGGCCTCTTCTGTTGGCGGTGTGGACATGTCTGGACCCTTCTGTCCGGTGAGGTTGGGTAGGGGTCCTGCAGGGGTGTAAAAGCATGATTATTGCATCTGTGTGTGCCATTGTGTGCAATGGGTGGGTGACCGTGTACCCCAGTGCTTGCATTCCTGTGTGGGACCTTGTGTGATGATGGTTTAGGGGGTGTATGGGTATGTGCAGTGGCCATGCTTTGGTGATGGGTGTCCATGCTTTGTTGTTGCATGTAGGGCTTGGTGTTGGGATGGGTGGTTTGTGATATTGGGACATTTGTGAGGCGTTGGAGTGATGGGGGTGAGGGCGAGGGTTGGGGTATGTGATGGGATGCAGGTAGGGTGGGGGATATAGTAGTAAAGATTTGACTTACCAGAGTCCATTCCTCCAGCTACTCCTGCGAGGCCCTCAGGATGCAGAATAGCCAAGACTTGCTCCTCCCATGTGTAGGAAAGTACCATCTTGCCTGGCATGATACCCCCATATTTCACTGTATATATGTTGCTTTAGTTGTATGTGTCACTGGGACCCTGCCAGCCAGGGCCCCAGTGCTCATAAGTGTGCCCTGTATGTGTTACCTGTGTTATGACTAACTGTCTCGCTGAGGCTCTGCTAATCAGAACCTCAGTGGTTATGCTCTCGCATGTCTTTCCAAATTGTCACTAACAGGCTAGTGACCAATTTTACCAATTTACATTGGCATACTGGAACACCCTTATAATTCCCTAGTATATAGTACTGAGGTACCCAGGGTATTGGGGTTCCAGGAGATCCCTATGGGCTGCAGCATTTCTTTTGCCACCCATAGGGAGCTCTGACAATTCTTACACAGGCCTGCCACTGCAGCCTGAGTGAAATAACGTCCACGTTATTTCACAGCCATTTTACACTGCACTTAAGTAACTTATAAGTCACCTATATGTCTAACCTTTACCTGGTAAAGGTTGGGTGCTACGTTACTTAGTGTGTGGGCACCCTGGCACTAGCCAAGGTGCCCCCACATTGTTCAGGGCCAATTCCCCGGACTTTGTGAGTGCGGGGACACCATTACAAGCGTGCACTACATATAGGTCACTACCTATGTGTAGCTTCACAATGGTAACTCCGAATATGGCCATGTAACATGTCTAAGATCATGGAATTGCCCCACCAATGCCATCCTGGTATTGGGGAGACAATCCCATGATTCCCCGGGTCTCTAGCACAGACCCGGGTACTGCCAAACTGCCTTTCCCGGGGTTTCACTGCAGCTGCTGCTGCTGCCAACCCCTCAGACAGGTTTCTGCCCTCCTGGGGTCCAGCCAGGTTTGGCCCAGGAAGGCAGAACAAAGGACTTCCTCAGAGAGAGGGTGTTACACCCTCTCCCTTTGGAATAAGGTGTCAGGGCTGGGGAGGAGTAGCCTCCCCCAGCCTCTGGAAATGCTTTGATGGGCACAGATGGTGCCCATCTCTGCATAAGCCAGTCTACACCGGTTCAGGGATCCCCCAGCCCTGCTCTGGCGCGAAACTAGACAAAGGAAAGGGGAGTGACCACTCCCCTGCACCTCCCCTGGGAGGTGCCCAGAGCTCCTCCAGTGTGCTCCAGACCTCTGCCATCTTGGAAACAGAGGTGCTGCTGGCACACTGGACTGCTCTGAGTGGCCAGGGCCAGCAGATGACGTCAGAGACTCCTTCTGATAGGCTCCTTCAGGTGTTGCTAGCCTATCCTCTCTCCTAATTAGCCAAACCCTCTTTTCTGGCTATTTAGGGTCTCTGCTTTGGGGAATTCCTTATATAACGAATGCAAGAGCTCATCAGAGTTCCTCTGCATCTCTCTCTTCACCTTCTGCCAAGGAATCGACTGCTGACCGCGCTGGAAGCCTGCAAAACTGCAACAAAGTAGCAACGACGACTACTGCGACACTGTAATGCTGATCCAGCCGCCTTCTCGACTGTTTTCCTGGTGGTGCATGCTGTGGGGGTAGTCTGCCTCCTCTCTGCACTAGAAGCTCCGAAGAAATCTCCCGTGGGTCGACGGAATCTTCCCCCTGCAACCGCAGGCACCAAAGAACTGCATCACCGGTCTTCTGGGTCTCCTCTCAGCATGACGAGCGAGGTCCCTTGAACTCAGCAACTCTGTCCAAGTGACTCCCACAGTCCAGTGACTCTTCAGTCCAAGTTTGGTGGAGGTAAGTCCTTGCCTCCCCACGCCAGACTGCATTGCTGGGAACCGCGTGTTTTGCAGCTACTCCGGCTCCTGTGCACTCCATGAAGATTTCCTTTGTGCACAGCCAAGCCTGGGTCCACGGCACTCTAACCTGCATTGCACGACCTCCTGAGTTGTCCTCCGGCGGCGTGGGACTCTCTTGTGCAAGTTTGGGTGAGCACCGTTTCACTCCACTTTGTAGTGCCTGTTCTGGCACTTCTGCGGGTGATGCCTGCTTCTTAGAGGACTCTTCGTCTTGCTGGGCATCCCCTCTGTCCCCTCACGCAATTGGCGATATCCTGGTGCCTCTTGGGCCACAGCAGCACCCAAAAACCCTAATCGCAAGCTTTGCAGCTAGCAAGGCTTGTTTGTAGTCTTTCTGCGGGAAAACACTTCTGCACAACTCTTCTCGACGTGGTATACCTCTCCTCCAAAGGGGAAGTTTGTAGCCCTTGTCGTTCTTGCAGAATCTTCAGCTTCTACTGTCCAGTAGCAGCTTCTTTGCACCCACAGCTGGCATTTCCTGGGCATCTGCCCACTCTCGACTTGATCGTGACTTTTGGACTTGGTCCCCTTGTTCCACAGGTACCCTCGTCTGGAAATCCATTGTTGTTGCATTGCTGGTTTTGGTCTTTCCTGCAGAATTCCCCTATCACGACTTCTGTGCTCTTTAGTGCACTTTGCACTCACTTTTCAGGGTCTTGGGGTGGGCTATTTTTCTAACCCTCACTGTTTTCTTACAGTCCCAGCGACCCTCTACAAGGTCACATAGGTTTGGGGTCCATTCGTGGTTCGCGTTCCACTTTTGGAGTATATGGTTTGTGTTGCCCCTATCCCTATGTGTCCCCATTGCATCCTATTGTAACTATACATTGTTTGCACTGTTTTCTATTGCTATACTGCATATTTTTGGTATTGTGTACATATATCTTGTGTATGTTTGCTATCCTCATACTGAGGGTACTCACTGAGATACTTTTGGCATATTGTCATAAAAATAAAGTACCTTTATTTTTAGTATATCTGTGTATTGTGTTTTCTTATGATATTGTGCATATGACACTAGTGGTACTGTAGGAGCTTCACTCGTCTCCTAGTTCAGCCTAAGCTGCTCTGCTAAGCTACCTTTTCTATCAGCCTAAGCTGCTAGAAACCCCTATACACTAATAAGGGATACCTGGGCCTGGTGCAAGGTGTAAGTACCCCTTGGTACTCACTACAAGCCAGTCCAGCCTCCTACATTGGTTGTGTAGCGGTGGGATAAGTACTTTGCAACTACTTACCACTTTTATCATTGTACTTTTCATAAGAGAAAAATATACAAAACAAGTTCAGTGTATGTACACCTAACCAAAAAGTTTTGCTTTTCTTCTCTCACTTCTTTTCTAAGTGCTGAAAAGTACCTCTAAACTTTCTAAAAAACGTTCTTAAAAAGTTTAAAAAGTTTTTTTCTGTTCTTTAAAAAGTTCTAAAAACTTTTTCTTTCTTTTTCTATCCCTCAAACACTTTCTAAAATGTCTGGCACAGGCCAAACTGTTGATCTGTCCAAACTTGCTTATGATCACCTTAGCTGGAAAGGAGCAAGGAGTCTCTGCATTGAAAGAGGTTTAGGGGGAGGGAAGAATCCCTGTAGAGAACTGTTGGTTAATATGCTCATTGAACAAGATAAGACCAGAGTTGGCACTTCTGTTGAGAAATTTGCTGATGGTTCCCAATCTGACCCTGGGGCAACCCTAGCAAAAGATTTAGAAGGAAAACTTCCTAGCCTGCCCATTAGCAGACCACCTAGCATAGCTGGTACTGATGTAGAGTCACATCACAGTAATAGTGTTGCCTCACATCACAGTAAGAGTATTCCTTCTCATCATAGTAGAAGTGCTATTTCTGTTAGACAGGCTGTTAGAGTGCCATCTGTTAGGGACAGGTCTCCTTCTGTTCATTCTCACCATACTTCTGTTTCAAGGCATGCCCCACCCACCCACCCTGATGACAGAGTGTTAGAAAGGGAGCTCAATAGATTGAGAGTGGAACAATCCAGACTGAAGCTCAAGAAGCAACAGCTGGATTTAGATAGGCGGTCCTTAGAAATAGAAAGAGAAAGACAGAAAATTGGGTTAGAAACCCATGGTGGCAGCAGCAGTATTCCCAATAGTGATCAGGCAAGAGAGCATGATTCTAGGAATCTGCATAAGATAGTTCCCCCTTTTAAGGAGGGGGATGACATTAACAAGTGGTTTGCTGCACTTGAGAGGGCCTGTGTTGTACAGGATGTCCCTCAAAGGCAGTGGGCCGCTATCCTATGGCTATCATTTAGTGGAAAGGTTAGGGATAGGCTCCTTACTGTAAAAGAAAGTGATGCCAATGATTTCAAAGTTCTTAAGAATGCACTCCTAGATGGTTATGGCTTAACCACTGAACAGTACAGGATGAAGTTCAGAGAAACCAAAAAGGAGTCTTCACAAGACTGAGTAGACTTTGTTGACCATTCAGTGAAGGCCTTGGAGGGGTGGTTACATGCAGTAAAGTTACTGATTATGAGAGCCTGTATAACTTAATCCTGAGAGAGCATATTCTTAATAATTGTGTGTCTGATTTGTTGCACCAGTACCCAGTGGACTCTGATCTGACCTCTCCCCAAGAATTGGGAAAGAAGGCAGACAAATGGGTCAGAACAAGGGTGAACAGAAAAGTTCATACAGGGGGTGACAAAGATGGCAAGAAGAAGGATGGTAAGTCTTCTGACAAGGGTGGGGACAAATCTAAAAATGAGTCTTCATCAGGCCCACAAAAACACTCTGGTGGGGGTGGTGGGCCCAAATCCTCTTCAAATCAAAACAAAGAAAAGAAACCATGGTGCTATTTGTGTAAAATAAAAGGCCATTGGACAACAGATGCCAGTTGTCCAAAGAAAAGCACCAAGCCTCCTACCACTACAACCCCTGCTGCTACACCTAGTGCCCCTAGTAATAGCAGTGGTGGTGGGAGCAAACCTACTAATAGCCAATCCAAGGGAGTAGCTGGGCTCACTTTTGGTAATTTAGTTGGGGTTGGTCTTGTTAGGGAGACCACAGAGGCTGTATTAGTCTCTGAGGGAGCTATTGATTTAGCCACCTTGGTTGCTTGTCCCCTTAACATGGATAAGTACAAGCAACTACCCCTAATAAATGGTGTTGAGGTTCAGGCCTACAGGGACACAGGTGCCAGTGTTACAATGGTAATAGAGAAACTGGTCCACCCTGAACAACACCTACTTGGTCACCAGTACCAAGTAACCTATGCTCATAACAACACACTTAGCCACCCCATGGCTGTTGTAAATCTCAACTGGGGGGGGGGGGTTACTGGTCCAAAGAAAGTTGTGGTTGCGTCAGATTTACCTGTAGACTGTCTACTAGGGAATGATTTAGAGACATCAGCTTGGTCAGATGTGGAGTTGGAGGCCCATGCAGCAATGCTGGGCATTCCAGGGCATATTTTTGCTTTAATCAGGGCTCAGGCCAAAAAGCAAAAAGGACAGGGTGACTTGGATCCTGGAAGAATGGACCAAGTGCTCCCTAAAGCTAGGGCTAGTAGAAGTAAATCACTACATACTATCCCTCCCTCTATAGTGGATTCTACTTCTGAGGAAGAAGAATTTCCACCCTGTGCAGAACCTACACCAGAGGAGCTTGAAGCAGACACTGCTGAGCTTTTGGGTGAAGGGGGGCCTGCCAGGTAGGAGCTGAGTGTGGCACAGCATACCTGTCCCACACTAGAGGGTCTAAGGCAGCAAGCTGTCAAACAAGCAAATGGGGATGTCAGTGACTCTCACAGAGTTTACTGGGAGGACAACCTCTTGTACACTGAAGCAAGGGATCCAAAACCTGGAACTGCCAGGAGATTGGTGATTCCTCAGGAGTACAGAAAGTTCCTCCTAACTCTAGCCCACGACATTCCCTTAGCTGGACATTTGGGGCAAATGAAAACTTGGGACAGGCTTGTCCCCTTGTTTCATTGGCCTAGAATGTCAGAGGACACAAAAGAATTTTGTAAGTCCTGTGAAACCTGTCAAGCCAGTGGCAAGACAGGTGGCACTCCAAAGGCACCCCTTATCCCACTGCCTGTGGTTGGGGTTCCCTTTGAAAGGGTAGGGGTTGACATAGTTGGCCCCCTTGACCCTCCTACTGCTTCAGGCAATAGGTTTATCTTGGTGGTAGTGAACCATGCCACCAGATATCCTGAAGCAATTCCTCTAAGGACCACTACAGCTCCTGCAGTGGCAAAGGCCCTCCTGGGAATCTTTTCCAGGGTGGGCTTCCCAAAAGAGGTGGTATCAGAGAGGGGAAGCAATTTCATGTCTGCTTACTTAAAGGCCATGTGGAAGAAGTGTGGTGTTACATACAAGTTCACCACACCCTATCATCCACAAACAAATGGACTGGTGGAGAGATTTAACAAAACTCTCAAAGGCATGATTATGGGACTCCCTGAAAAACTCCGCAGGAGATGGGATATCCTGTTACCTTGCCTCCTTTTTGCTTACAGGGAGGTACCCCAAAAAGGAGTGGGCTTCAGCCCCTTTGAACTCCTATTTGGATACCCTGTGAGAGGTCCTCTAACACTTGTTAAGGAGGGTTGGGAACAACCTTTAAAAGCTCCAAAGCAAGACATAGTGGACTATGTACTTGGCCTCAGATCTAGGATGGCTGAGTACATGAAAAAGGCCAGTAAAAACCTTCAGGCCAGCCAAGAGCTCCAAAAGCAATGGCATGACTAGAAGGCTGTTTTGGTTCAGTACCAACCAGGGCAGAAAGTGTGGGTCTTGGAGCATGTGGCACCAAGAGCACTCCAAGACAAATGGAGTGGACCCCACATAATTGTTGAAAAGAAGGGAGAAGTCACCTACTTAGTTGACTTAGGCACTGCCAGGAGTCCCCTTAGGGTGCTCCATGTCAATCGCCTGAAACCCTACTATGACAGGGCTGATCTCACCCTGCTCATGGCAACAGATGAGGGACAGGAAGAAGAGAGTGACCCTCTCCCTGATCTCTTCTCTTCCACAGAACAAGATGCTCTAGTGGAAGGTGTAGTTTTGGCAGATTGTCTTACTGCTGAGCAGAAAGACCATTGCATAAATCTCCTAGGTCAGTTTTCTGAACTCTTCTCTACTGTGCAAGGCACCACTTCTTGGTGTGAGCACACTATAGATACTGGAGACAGCTTGCCAGTCAAAAGTAAGATCTATAGGCAGCCTGACCATGTCAGAGACTGCATAAAGCAAGAGGTACATAAAATGCTTAAACTGGGAGTGGTTGAGCACTCTGAAAGTCCATGGGCCTCTCCTGTGGTACTTATACCAAAACCTCATTCCAAGGATGGAAAGAAAGAAATGCGGTTTTGTGTAGACTATAGAGGTCTCAACCAGGTAACCAAAACTGATGCTCACCCTATACCCAGGGCAGATGAGCTAATAGATACACTGGCATCTGCCAACTATCTAAGCACTTTTGATTTGACTGCAGGGTATTGTCAGATCAAGTTATCAGAAGATGCAAAAGCAAAAACTGCATTTTCAACCAGTGGAGGCCATTACCAATTCACAGTAATGCCTTTTGGATTGAAAAATGCACCTGCCACTTTTCAAAGGTTGGTGAATACAGTCCTGCAAGGGCTGGAAGCTTTTAGTGCAGCATATCTAGATGATATAGCTGTCTTCAGCTCCAGCTGGGATGATCACCTGGTCCACCTATGGAAAGTTTTGGAGGCCCTGTGAAAGGCAGGCCTCACTATCAAGGCTTCAAAGTGCCAGATAGGGCAGGGGAAAGTGGTTTATCTGGGACACCTGGTAGGTGGAGAACAGATTGCACCACTTCAGGGGAAAATCCAAACTATTATAGATTGGGTTCCCCCTACAACTCAGACCCAGGTGAGAGCCTTCTTAGGCCTCACTGGGTATTACAGGAGGTTCATAAAGAACTATGGCTCCATTGCAGCCCCTCTTAATGACCTCACATCTAAGAAAATGACTAAAAAGGTATTGTGGACAGCTAGCTGTCAGAAAGCTTTTGAGGAGCTGAAGCAGGCTGTGTGCTCTGCACCTGTCCTGAAAAGCCCCTGTTACTCCAACAAAAATTCATTGTCCAAACTGATGCATCTGAATTAGGGGTAGGGGCAGTCTTATCACAACTTAATTCTGAGGGCCAGGATCAACCTGTTGCTTTTATCAGCAGGAGGTTGACCCCTAGAGAAAAGCGTTGGTCTGCCATAGAGAGGGAGGCCTTTGCTGTGGTCTGGGTACTGAAGAAGTTGAGACCATACCTGTTTGGCACTCACTTCATTATTCAGACAGACCACAAACCTCTACTTTGGCTAAAACAAATGAAAGGTGAAAACCCTAAATTATTGAGGTGGTCCATATCCCTACAGGGAATGGATTATACAGTGGAAAATAGACCTGGGAGTACCCACTCCAGTGCAGATGGACTCTCCAGATATTTCCACTTAGACAATGAAGACTCATCAGGTCATGGCTAGTCTTATTGTCCTTCGTTTGGGGGGGGGTTGTGTAGGAAAGTACCATCTTGCCTGGCATGTTACCCCCATATTTCACTGTATATATGTTGTTTTAGTTGTATGTGTCACTGGGACCCTGCCAGCCAGGGCCCCAGTGCTCATAAGTGTGCCCTGTATGTGTTACCTGTGTTATGACTAACTGTCTCACTGAGGCTCTGCTAATCAGAACCTCAGTGGTTATGCTCTCTCATGTCTTTCCAAATTGTCACTAACAGGCTAGTGACCAATTTTACCAATTTACATTGGCATACTGGAACACCCTTATAATTCCCTAGTATATGGTACTGAGGTACCCAGGGTATTGGGGTTCCTGGAGATCCCTATGGGCTGCAGCATTTCATTTGCCACCCATAGGGAGCTCTGACAATTCTTACACAGGCCTGCCACTGCAGCCTGAATGAAATAACGTCCACGTTATTTCACAGCCATTTTACACTGCACTTAAGTAACTTATAAGTCACCTATATGTCTAACCTTTACCTGGTAAAGGTTGGGTGCTAAGTTACTTAGGCGGTCATTCCAAGTCAGGCGGGCGGCAGTAGCCGCCCGCCAGGCGGGAACTTCTATTTGGCCGCCATACGGCCAAAAGACCGCTGCCGGCATTACAACCTTCCCGCTGGGCCGTCGGGCGCTAACCATGTTAGCGCCCGCCGGCCCAGCGGGAAGGATGCCTGAAACACAGAAGCCAGCTCCGAATGGAGCCGGCGGTGTTGCGGCCGTGCGACGGGTGCAGTTGCACCCGTCACGCTTTTCACTGTCTGCTAGGTAGACAGTGAAAAGCCGGCCAGGGCCCTATTCGGGGGCCCCTGCACTGCCAGTGGCATGGGCGGTGCAGGGGCCCCCAGGGGCCCCAAGACACCCGTTACCGCCAGCCTCTTCCTGGCGGGAAACCGCCAGCCCCGGTTTTCTGACCACGGCTTTACCGCCGCGGTCAGAATGGGCTATGAAGCACTGCCAGCCTGTTGGCGGTGCTTCCGTCATCCGCGACGGGTCGGAATGACCCCCTTAGTGTGTGGGCACCCTGGCACTAGCCAAGGTGCCCCCACATTGTTCAGGGCCAATTCCCCGGACTTTGTGAATGCGGGGACACCATTACACGCGTGCACTCCATATAGGTCACTACCTATGTGTAGCTTCACAATGGTAATTCCGAATATGGCCATGTAACATGTCTAAGATCATGGAATTGCCCCACCAATGCCATCGTGGTATTGGGGAGACAATCCCATGATTCCCCGGGTCTCTAGCACAGACCCGGGTACTGCCAAACTGCCTTTCCCGGGGTTTCACTGCAGCTGCTGCTGCTGCTAACCCCTCAGACAGGTTTCTGCCCTCCTGGGGTCCAGCCAGGCTTGGCTTAGGAAGGCAGAACAAAGGACTTCCTCAGAGAGAGGGTGTTACACCCTCTCCCTTTGGAATAAGGTGTCAGGGCTGGGGAGGAGTAGCCTCCCCCAGCCTCTGGAAATGCTTTGATGGGCACAGATGGTGCCCATCTCTGCATAAGCCAGTCTACACCGGTTCAGGGATCCCCCAGCCCTGCTCTGGCGCGAAACTGGACAAAGGAAAGGGGAGTGACCAATCCCCTGACCTGCACCTTCCCTGGGAGGTGCCCAGAGCTCCTCCAGTGTGCTCCAGACCTCTGCCATCTTGGAAACAGAGGTGCTGCTGGCACACTGGACTGCTCTGAGTGGCCAGGGCCAGCAGGTGACGTCAGAGACTCTTTCTGATAGGCTCCTTCAGGTGTTGCTAGCCTATCCTCTCTCCTAAGTAGCCAAACCCTCTTTTCTGACTATTTAGGGTCTCTGCTTTGGGGAATTCCTTAGATAACGAATGCAAGAGCTCATCAGAGTTCCTCTGCATCTCTCTCTTCACCTTCTGCCAAGGAATCGACTGCTGACAGCGCTGGAAGCCTGCAAAACTGCAACAAAGTAGCAACGACGACTACTGCGACACTGTAACGCTGATCCAGCCGCCTTCTCGACTGTTTTCCTGGTGGTGCATGCTGTGGGGTAGTTTGCCTCGTCTCTGCACTAGAAGCTCCGAAGAAATCTCCCGTGGGTCGACGGAATCTTCCCCCTGCAACCGCAGGCACCAAAGAACTGCATCACCGGTCCTCTGGGTCTCCTCTCAGCACAACGAGCGAGGTCCCTTGAACTCAGCAACTCTGTCCAAGTGACTCCCACAGTGCAGTGACTCTTCAGTCCAAGTTTGGTGGAGGTAAGTCCTTGCATCCCCACGCCAGTCTGCAATGCTGGGAACCGCGTGTTTTGCAGCTACTCCGGCTCCTGTGCACTCCACGAAGATTTCCTTTGTGCACAGCCAAGCCTGGGTCCACAGCACTATAACCTGCATTGCACGACCTCCTGAGTTGTCCTCCGGCGGCGTGGGACTCTCTTGTGCAACTTCGGGTGAGCACCATTTCACTCCACTTCGTAGTGCCTGTTCCGGCACTTCTGCAGGTGCTGCTTGCTTTTGAGAGGGCTCCTGGTCTTGCTGGGCACCCCCTCTGTCCCCTCACGCAATTGGCGACATCCTGGTCTCTCCTGGGCCACAGCAGCACCCAAAAACCCTTACCTTGAGCTTTGCAGCTAGCAAGGCTTGTTTGCGGTTTTTCTGCGGGAAAATACTCCTGCACGACTCTTCACGACGTGGGACACCTATCCTCCAAAGGGGAAGTTTCTAGTCCTTGTCGTTCTTGCAGAATCTTCAGCTTCTACTGTCCAGTAGCAGCTTCTTTGCACCCACAGCTGGCATTTCCTGGGCATCTGCTCACTCTCGACTTGATCATGACTTTTGGACTTGGTCCCCTTGTTCCACAGGTACCCTCTTCTGGAAATCCATCGTTGTTGCATTGCTGGTTTTGGTCTTTCCTGCAGGATTCCCCTATCACGACTTCTGTGCTCTTTGGGGAACTTTAGTGCACTTTGCACTCACTTTTCAGGGTCTTGGGGTGGGCTATTTTTCTAACCCTCACTGTTTTCTTACAGTCCCAGCGACCCTCTGCAAGGTCACATAGGTTTGGGGTCCATTCGTGGTTCGCATTCCACTTTTGGAGTATATGGTTTGTGTTGCCCCTATCCCTATGTGTCCCCATTGCATCCTATTGTAACTATACATTGTTTGCACTGTTTTCTAATGCTATACTGCATATTTTTGGTATTGTGTACATATATCTTGTGTATATTTGCTATCCTCATACTGAGGGTACTCACTGAGATACTTTTGGCATATTGTCATAAAAATAAAGCACCTTTATTTTTAGTATATCTGTGTATTGTGTTTTCTTATGATATTGTGCATATGACACTAGTGGTACTGTAGGAGCTTCACTCGTCTCCTAGTTCAGCCTAAGCTGCTCTGCTAAGCTACCTTTTCTATCAGCCTAAGCTGCTAGGCACCCCTATACACTAATAAGGGATACCTGGGCCTGGTGCAAGGTGTAAGTACCCCTTGGTACTCACTACAAGCCAGTCCAGCCTCCTACACCATGTTGTTAGTTGTGGGGGAGGAGGTGGGGGTCCGCCGCCAGTCCTCTGAACCGCAAGGTGGTGTCTTGAGACCACGGAACGCACCTTCCCCCGTAGGTCGTTCCACCTCTTCCTGATGTCATCCCTATTTCTTGGGTGTTGTCCCACTGCGTTGACCCCGTCCACTATTCTTCGCCATAGCTCCATCTTCCTAGCTGTGGAGGTGTGCTGCACCTGTGATCCGAATATCTGTGGCTCTACCCGGATGATTTCCTCCACCATGACCGTGAGCTCCTCCTCAGAGAACCTGGTTTGTCTTTGCCGTGCCATGGGGTGGTGTGGGTGATGTGTGGGTTGGTGTGTGTTGTGATGTATGGGGTGATATTCAGTGGTGTGTTATGTGAGTTGCGTGGATGTTGTGTGAGTGATGGTGTTGAGTGCCTGTGGATGCTCGTTTGTAGATGGTGGTGTCTCTCTGTGGCCTTCAGTTGCAGTTGTTGTAGTAGGGGTTTGTGGGTGATGTGGGTGTGTGTTTTATATTGTATTGGGTGTGTGGGAGTGGTGTGTGTATGTGTATCAGATGTGTGTATTTGGAATTGTCCAATGTGGATGTGTTTTGTATGTGTGAGTGTATTTTGAGCGTGGCAGTGTGTACCGCCAATGGAATACCGAGGTTGAAAGACCACCGCGTGGATTCGTGGGTCGTGATAGTGTGGGCGTATTCCTGTTAGCGTGACGGTGGAGGTTTTGTTTTCGCCAGTTTATCACTGACCTTTTGTGTGGCGGACTTATGTGGGTGTCTAAATTTTGGCGGATTCCGAGATGTGGGTCTTAATGACCGTGGCGGAATTCTGCGGCCACGGCGGTGTGTTGGCGGTCTTCTGCACGGCGGTAAGCGGCTTTTACCGCCAGTGTTGTAATGACCCCCCAAGTCTGGCGTCACTACACAAGGATGCGATAACGCTACACTGGGCGGCGAAACGTGATCAGGCTCTAACATTACAACACCAACTCTGGCGTCACTACACAAGGCTGCGATATCGCTACACTGGGCGGCGACACATCATCAGCTCTAACATTGCAACACTAACTCTGGCGTCACTACACAAGGCTGCGATATCGCTACACCGGGCTGTGACGCCTCATCAGGCTCTAACATTACAACACCAACTCTGGCATCGCTACACAAGGCTGCGATATCGCTACACCGGGCGGTGAAGAATCATCAGGCTCTAACATTACAACACTAACTCTGGCATCGGTACGCAAGGCTGCGATATCGCTACACCGGGCGGCGACACGTCATCAGGCTCTAACATTACAACACCAACTCTGGCGCACTTCAAAAGGCTGCAATATCGCTACACTGGGCTGTGACGCACCATCAGGCTCTAACATTACAACACCAACTTTGGCGTCACTACACAAGGCTGCGATATCGCTACACCGGGCTGTGACGCATCATCGGGCTCTAACATTACAACACCAACTCTGGTGTTGCTACACAAGGCTGCTATATCGCTACACACAAGGCTGCGACATCGCTACACCGGGCGGCGACACATCCTCAGGCTCTAACATTACAACACCAAGTGTGGTGTTGCTACACAAGGCTGCGATATCGCTACACTGGGCGGCGACACGTCATCAGGCTCTAACATTACAACACTAACTCTGGCGTTGCTACTCAAGGCTGGGATATCGCTACACTGGGCAGTGACACATCATCAGCTCTAACATTACAATACTAACTCTGGCGATGCTACACAAGGCTGCAATATCACAACACTGACTCTGGCGTCACTACACAAGGCTGCGATATTACTACACTGGGCGGGGGCACATCATCAGGCTCTAACATTACAACACCAACTCTGGCGTCACTGCACAAGGCTGCGATATCGCTACACTGGGCTGCGACACATCATCGGGCTCTAACATTACAACACAAACTCTGGCATCACTACACAAGGCTGCGATATCAGTACACTGGGCGGCGACACATCATCGGGCTCTAACATTACAACACTAACTCTGGCATCACTACACAAGGCTACGATATCACTACACGGGGCGGCAACGCATCATTAGGCTCTAACATCACAACACCGGCTCCGGCATCACTACACCAGGCTGTGATATCACTACACGGGGCGGCAACACATCATCAGGCTCTAACATTCGAACACGAAGTCTGGCGTCGCTACACAAGGCTGCGATATCGCTACACCGGGATGTGATGCATCATCAGGCTCTTACATTACAATACCAACCCTGGTGTCGCTACACAAGGCTGCGATATCGCCACACACAAGGCTGTGATATCGCTACACTGGGTGGCGACACATCATCAGGCTCTAACATTACAACACAAACTCTGGCATCACTACACAAGGCTGCGATATCAGTACACTGGGCGGAGACACATCATCAGGCTCTAACATTACAACACTAACTCTTGCATCACTACAAAAGGCTGCGATATCACTACACAGGGCGGCAACGCATCATTAGGCTCTAACATTGCAATACCGGATCTGGCGTCGCTACACAAGCCTGCAATATCGCTACACACAAGGCTGTGATATTGCTACACTGGGTGGCAACACATCATTAGGCTCTAACATTACAACACAAAGACTGGCGTGACTACAGAAGGCTGCAATATCGCTACACCGGGCTGTGACGCCTCATCAGGCTCTAACATTACAACACCAACTCTGGCATCGCTACACAAGGCTGCAATATCGCTACACTGGGCGGTGATGCATCATCAGGCTCCAACATTACAACACTAACTCTGGCATCCCTACACAAGGCTGCGATATTGCTACACCGGGCAGCGACACGTCATCAGGATCTAACATTACACCACCAACTCTGGCGCACTACACAAGGCTGCGATATCGCTACACTGGGCTGTGACGTATGATCAGGCTCTAACATTACATCACCAACTCTGGCGTTGCTACACAAGGCTGTGATATCGCTACACCGGGCTGTGACGCATCATCAGGCTCTAACATTACAACACCAACTCTGGCGTCACTACACAAGGCTGCGATATCGCCACACTGGGTGGCGACATATCATTGGGCTCTAACACTACAACACTAACTCTGGCATCACTACACAAGGCTGCAACATCACTACACTGGGCGGCGATACATCATCCGGTTCTAACATTACAACACTAACTCTGGCATCACTACACAAGGCTGCGATATCGCTACACCGGGATGTGATGCATCATCAGGCTCTTACATTACAATACCAACCCCGGTGTCGCTACACAAGGCTGCAATATCGCTACACACAAGGCTGTGATATCGCTACACTGGGTGGCGACACATCATCAGGCTCTAACATTACAACACAAAGACTGGCGTGGCTACAGAAGGCTGCGATATCGCTACACCGGGCTGTGACGCCTCATCAGGCTCTAACATAACACCAACTCTGGCATCGCTACACAAGGCTGCGATATCGCTACACTGGGCGGTGATGCATCATCAGCTCCAACATTACAACACTACCTCTGGCGTCACTAATCAAGGCTGCGATATTGCTACACCGGGGGTGGCGTCACATCATCAGCTCTAACATTACACCACCAACTCTGGTGCACTACACAAGGCTGCGATAACGCTACACTGGGCTGTGACGCATCATCAGGCTCTAACATTACAACACCAACTCTGGCGTTGCTACACAAGGCTGCGATATTGCTACACCGGGCTGTGACGCATCATCAGGCTCTAACATTACAACACCAACTCTGGTGTCGCTACACAAGGCTGCGATATCGCTACACTGGGCGGCGAAACGTGATCAGGCTCTAACATTACAACACCAACTCTGGCGTCACTACACAAGGCTGTGATATCGCTACACTGGGCGGCGACACATCATCAGCTCTAACATTGCAACACTAACTCTGGCGTCACTACACAAGGCTGCGATATCGCTACACCGGGCTGTGAGGCATCATCAGGCTCTAACATTACAACAGCAACTCTGGCATCGCTACACAAGGCGGCGATATCGCTACACCTGGCGGTGAATAATCATCAGGCTCCAACATTACAACACTAACTCTGGCATCGCTACGCAAGGCTGCGATATCGCTACACCGGGCGGTGACACGTCATCGGGCTCTAACATTACAACACTAACTCTGGCGCACTTCACAAGGCTGCGATATCGCTACACTGGGCTGTGATGCACCATCAGGCTCTAACCTTACAACACCAACTTTGACGTCACTACACAAGGCTGCGATATCGCTACACCGGGCTGTGACGCATCATCAGGCTCCAACATTACAACACAAACTCTGGTGTCGCTACACAAGGCTGCGATATCGCTACACACAAGGCTGCGATATCGCTCCACTGGGCGGCGACACATCATCAGGCTCTAACATTACAACACCAAGTCTCGTGTTGCTACTCAAGGCTGCGATATCGCTACACTGGGCAGCGACACATCATCAGGCTCTAACATTACAACACTAATTCTGGCGTCGCTACACAAGGCTGCGATATTACAACACTGACTCTGGCGTCACTACACAAGGCTGCGATATTGCTACACTGGACGGGGACACATCATCAGGCTCTAACATTACAGCACTAACTCTGGCGTCACTGCACAAGGCTGCGATATCGCTACACTGGGCTGCGACACATCATCGGGCTCTGACATTACAACACAAACTCTGGCATCACTACACAAGGCTGCGATATCAGTGCACTGGGCGGCGACACATCATCGGGCTCTAACATTACAACACTAACTCTGGCATCACTACACAAGGCTGCGATATCACTACACGGGCAGCAACGCATCATTAGGCTCTAACATTACAACACCGGCTCCGGCGTCGCTACACCAGACTGTGATGTCACTACACGGGGGGCGACACATCATCAGGCTCTAACATTCGAACACGAAGTCTGGTGTCGCTACACAAGGCTGCAATATCGCTACACCGGGATGTGATGCAACATCAGGCTCTTACATTACAATACCAACCCTGGTGTCGCTACACAAGGCTGCGATATCGCTACACACAAGGCTGTGATATCGCTACACTGGGAGGTGACACATCATCAGGCTCTAACATTACAACACAAAGACTGGCGTGGCTACAGAAGGCTGAGATATCGCTACACCGGGCTGTGACGCCTCATCAGGCTCTAACATAACACCAACTCTGGCATCGCTACACAAGGCTGCAATATCGCTACACTGGGCGGTGATGCATCATCAGGCTCCAACATTACAACACTAACTCTGGCATCCCTACACAAGGCTGCGATATTGCTACACCAGGCGGCGACACGTCATCAGGCTCTAACATTACACCACCAACTCTGGCACACTACACAAGGCTGCGATATTGCTACACCGGGCTGTGACGCATCATCAGGCTCTAACATTACAACACCAACTCTGGCGTTGCTACACAAGGCTGTGATATCGCTACACCGGGCGGCGACACATCATGAGGCTCTAACATTACAACACCGACTCCTGGCGTCACTACACAAGGCTGCAATATCACTACACTGGGAGGTGATGCATCATCAGGTTCTAACATTACAACACTAACTCTGGCGTCACTACACAAGGCTGCGATATCGCCACACTGGGTGGCGACATATCATTGGGCTCTAACATTACAACACTAACTCTGGCGTCACTACACAAGGCTGTGATATCAGTACATGGGGCGGCGATACATCATCCAGCTCTAACATTACAACACCGACTCTGGCGTCGCTACAGAAGGCTGCGATATAGCTACACCGGGGTGTGACGCATCATCAGGCTCTAACATTACAACACCAACTCTGGTGCACTACACAAGACTGCAATATCAGTACACTGGGCGGCGACGCACCATCAGGCTCTAACATTACAACACCGACTCTGGCGTCACTACACAAGGCTGCGATATTGCTACACTGGGCGGTGACACATCATCAGGCTCTAACATAACAACACCAACTCCGGCGTCACTACACAAGGCTGCGATATTGCTACACCGGGGGTGGCGTCACATCATCAGCTCTAACATTACAACACCAACTCCGGCGTCACTACACAAGGCTGTGATTTTGCTACACTGGGCGGCGACACAACATCAGGCTCTAACATTACATCACCAACCGTGGTATCATTACACAAGACTGTGGCATCACTTCACTGTAATGTGACATCACTCCACTGTCCTTTCACATCACGTCTCTGAAATTTGACATCACTTCACTGTAATGTGGATTCACTCCACTGTGCTGTGGCATTACTGAGCAGCAATGTGATATCACTCCAATGTAATGTGACATCACTTCACTTTATTGTGACATCACTTCACTGTGCTGTGACCTCACTTCTCTGCAATGTGGGTTAACTTCACTCTGCTGTGACCTCACTTCTATGCAAAGTGATATCACTTCATTATGCTGTAACATAATTTCACAGTAATGTGGCATCACTCCACTATGCTGTGACCTCACTTCTCTGCAATGTGACACCACTGCACTGTGCTGTGACCTTGCTTCTCTGCAATGTGACATCACTACATTGTTCTGTGAGCTCACGTCTATGTAATGTGACATAACTCCACTGTGCTGTGACAACACTTTGCAGCAGTGTGACATCACTCCACTGTGATGTGACAACGCTTCGCAGCAGTGTGACATTACTCCACTGTGCTGTGACCTCGCCTATTTTCTATGTAACATCTCTCCACTTTTCTGTGATCTCACTTCTCTACAATGTGGCATCACTCCACTGCGCTGACCTCACTTCTCTGTAATGTGACATCACGCCACTGCACTGTAACCTCACTTTGCAGCAGCGTGACATCACTCCATTGTGCTGTGACCTCACTTATTTTCATTGTGACATCACTCCACTGTTCTGTAATCTCAAATCTCTGCAATGTGACATCACTCCACTGCGCTTTGACCTCACTTCTCTACAATGTGACATCATTCCACTGTTGTGTAACCTCACGTCTCTGTAATGTGACATCACTCCACCGTACTGTGTCATTACTTCCTGTAATGTGACATCACACCACTGTGCTGTGACATCACTTCACTGTAATGTGACATCACTCCACTGTGCTGTGACCTCACTTAATTGCAATGTGACATCTCTCCACTGTGCTGTGACCTCACTTCGCTGTAATGTGACTTCACCCCACTGTGCTGTGACTTCTCGTCTCTGCAATGTGACCTCATTCCACTGTGCTGTGACCTCAGTTTGCTGTAATGTGACATCATCCCGCTGTGCTGTGACACATCAAGATTAATCTCTGACATGACTAGAGAGGACTGTGATACTGTGACGTCTGACATAATTACTGTAGACACTGACTCTCTACATCTAGCTATGACATCACATCATCAGGCTGTGACATCACTGCACTGGGCCGTGAGACCGCTACAATAGTGTGATATTACAGCATTCGACTGTGACACCTCTACACTGGGCTGCACAGCACTTCACTGAGCTGTGGCATCACTTTACACGGCTGATACCGCACGTCTCTGCAATGTGACATCACTTAAATGTGCTGACACCCCTGCACCGTACTGTGACAACACTAGAGAGGGCTACAACACTGCGACGGCTGACATCACAAATCTAGTTAGTGATGCTCCACATCTGGTTGTGACATCACATCATCGGTCTGTGATATCACTATACTGAGCTGCGACATAGCTATGCAAGAGTGTTTTATGACAGCTTTGGACTGTGACAACACTACACTGGGCTGGACAATACATCACTGGCTCCTACATCACTTCACAGACTGTGACATCACTTTGCTGTGCTATGACTTCACTCCACTGTGCTGTTGCATGACTGCACTGTAATGTGACATCACTCCACTGTGCTGTGGCATGACTGCAATGTGACATTACTCCACTGTGCTGTGGCATGACTGCACCGTAATGTGACATCACTCCACTTTAATGCGACTTAACTTAACTGTGCTGTGACATGTCTGCCCTGTAATGTGGCATCACTCCACTGTAATGTGTCTTCACTTAACTGTGTTGTGGCATGACTTCACTGTGAAGTGACATAATTCCACTATAATGTGACTTCATTTAACTGTGCTCCTGCATGACTGATCTGTCATGTGTCATCGCTTTACTGTGCTATGACCTCATGTCTCTGTAATGTGACATCACTTAACTGTAATGTGGCATCACTTCACTGTAATGTGACATTACTCTACTGTGCTGTGACATGGCTGCATTGTAATGTGACATCACTCCACTGTAATGTAACATCACTGTACTGTAATGTAACATCACTCCACTGTAATGTTATAAAAGTTATAAAAAAAGTACATGACATGTTACATGACTGCATCACTCCACTATGCTGTGGCATGACTGTATTGTGCTGTGGTATCACTCCACTGTGCTGTGGGATGACTGCATTGTGCTGTGGCGTCACTCCACTGTGCTCTCAGCGCACTACACCCGGGTGTGACGTCACTAGAGTGGACCGTGATGCTGCTACATCAAGCTTTTTTACTCTGGGTAGTGACACTGCACATCTAGTTGTGGCATCACATATTGGGCCAGTTGTAATGGAATATATGTCGGAACAACGCATGCTGGACTCACGCATGCCAGAACAACATGGTCGGAACAACGACCTCATTGTTACCACTAATGTCTTTACCATGAATGCCTTAACAACGTTTTTTCATTGTAAAGGCATTCCTGGTAAAGGCATGCGTGTAATGGCATGCATGGTTTCATCATGCGACCGCCCTGACCCACGACCCCCGCCCCTCAAACTACCCAACCCCCCCACCCCACCCCTAAAACCTAAAACTATCCGACCCCTAATCCACCCCTAAAACCACGACTGGCAACAGTGGCCTCCATACCCTCAGTGATGGACACAGTAATTTGTGTGTCAGCATAGGATTGGGCCTGCAGCCCAAAGGACAGTATCAGTTTAGCCAAAGGGGAGTTGTAAATATTAAAAAGAGCTGGGCTCCGGGAGTAGCCCTGCATTACCTCACATGGCAGAGAGATGGGATAGGAGTTAGAGCCAAATTGGTTCATAACAATTGTCTGTGATCTATCCTTCAAAAAAGAGGTTAACAGATTTAATGCTGACCCGGAAAGCCCCAGATTCCGCAGCCAATCAGCCAGCAGGACAGGAGGCTGTACTATTTATTGGGTGCAAAGTACTGGTCGCAATTTGTGAGCTGTATATTTGCAACCAGCAAAGCACTTTAAGAACCAGCCTGTATTCTAATAGGCCAGTTCTTATAATTCTGAATAATAGTGGGACACAATCATACATTGCAACCGACAATTGGAGGCCACAATAGGAATGGTGGCCTGGTGGTGTCGGCAGACACAAAGACCCTCATTCCAACCCTGGCGGTCTCTGACCGCCAGGGCGGAAGGCAGCGGAAGCACCCCCAACAGGCTGGCGGTGCTTCCAGGGCTATTTGACTGTGGCGGTAAAGGCGCGGTCAGAAAAGGGTTTCCCGCCGGTTTCCCGCCGGTTTTCCCCTGGCCCAGGGAAGCCGCCATGGGAATTCCGACCCCTTTCCCGCCAGCCTATTTCTGGCAGTTTCACCGCCAGAACCAGGATGGCGGGAACGGGTGTCGTGGGGCCCCTGGGGGCCTCTGCACTGCCCATGCCACTGGCATGGGCAGTGCAGGGGCCCCCTAACAGGGCCCCATACAGATTTTCCCTGTCTGCTTTGCAGACAGTGAAAATCGTGACGGGTGCCACTGCACCCGTCACACCCCTGCAACTCTGCCGGCTCCATTCGGAGCCGGCTTCTTCGTTGCAGGGGCTTTCCCACTGGGCCGGCCGGCGGCCTTTTGGCGGTTGCCCGCCGGCCCAGCGGGAAAGCCAGAATGGCATCCGCGGTCTCCTGACCACGGAGCGGCCATTCGGCGGTGACCGCATGGCGGGCGGCGGTCAATGACCGCCAAAGTCTGTGACAACTTCTTAATTAAGTAGCCTCTTTTTAATGTATCCCTTTTTCCGTAAAGGAAACAAAACTGTGTTTAAAAAGAGAAGCTCTGGTATATTTGTGTGTTTAAGAGTTGTCAGTTGTTCCCTGGACCACTTACTTATCGTCTTTCTTTTTTTTTCATTCACAAAGGGGAAGGGGTCCCCTTTCATTCACAAAGGGGAAGGGGTCCCAGGGGACCCCCTTGTCTTACTTTTTCCGCCTCCTTTGAAGTGTCAGTAAAATATCAATGCTTTGTTACCAGGTTTGCAAAACTCCAAAGAAAAGTATAATAGCTCCGTGACTCGTGTTCCACGGACACTGATAACGCCCATTTCCAAGATGGCTGCTTCAGTACGTTTGGAATCGGGAAGCCCCAGTGCTTCTTCTGGTACCCCAAAATCTTGAGGACCCTTCCTGAATGTTTCTGCTCTGCATGAGATGAGACTCAGTGCTAAGGATGAATTTGGCCTCCTGGCCTGTTCAGAGACATTTTGGGCCGCCAAGTCTGATTCAACCACATTCAACATGCTGCTTGTTTTGGCCACTGGTCCTTCAGACAGAAGCTACTCTCCCCAGTACATCCTTGAATTTATTTGAGCCAATCAAAGCACAGTTCCTCATTACTGACAAATAATTTATTTTGTTTACGCATTTCTCAAACTTACTAAAAAGGGTGTCCTTTACATAATTTCTCAGTGGTACACAAATACCAGTCTCTCAGCTTTTAACAAGTAGTGAAACGCCTCATTTAATTCCTTATTCATATCAGGGTTTAACATGTTATCTTTGCTTTTTTTCATAAATTTCACAGAGGCAAAACGAATGCATTAAATCATTTGGTTAGTTCAAACCACAATGTTAGATTAGAGGTTTCCACTCAGCCCCTTCCTGTGGGTATCACTTGCCTCCCAGTGGCAGCAGATTGAGTCTGGCTTCTGTAGATAGACATTGCTGGACTGAGGACACTGCATTATACAAGCAAGGTTTAGGACTCAATGTCATCAGCTGATAGCAGACCAGAGAGGGCAGTAGCCCCCTCATATCCCACCACTGAGACAACCAATAGCAGGCTAGAAGGGGCAACAATCCTCTCACATTCCAACCCTGAGGCAACCAATAGCTTTCCAGCACTCCTCGTGTTTTCTTTTTTTATATCTGGGCAAGAGAGCTATCTCACCTCTCTCATTCAATTACTACAAAATTCATAAAGGAAAAATACAGAAATATGCAAACACATAGAGTGCCTTTGGAACCACCCTCTTTGTCCATTGGTTTGTTCAACTGTCTCTCACATTTTGCTTCTGCCCACCACAGCACACATCATGGATCAGCCCACTTTAGCCATTGGCTTCCTTGCAAGGTGAATGATCACATTTTGTCTGATAACATGTGCACATCCACCTAAAAAGAAGTGCACTTCAGTTCAAGGGCGGGCTTGATAGTAATTGTCAAACAAGTAGCCCAGTGGCTACTGGATTGTGAACTCCAAAAGACCATGGCCCATCACTTGGGTACAGGTAACTGTAGAGCACGCCGTCCCCACTGGACAGCATCAAAGACCCCAACGAATCAATTATTCATTACCAAAGGGATGGGCAGGTTGTTCTTTGGGTGATGGGTTCAATTGGGCCAGAATACTGTTTTTTCGCATAGCCTAAATCTAGTGAAGTGAAGTGAGGCCTAACCCTAGGGAAGTGAATACTAACTCTAGTGAAATGAAGTGAAGTGAAGCCTAACTGTAGCGCAGTGAAGCCTAAGTCTAGTGAAGTGAATACTAACTCTAGTGAAGCAAAGCCTCACTCCAGTGAAGTGAAGCATAATGCTAGTGAAGTCAAAGGCTAACACTAGTGAGGTGAAGGCTAATACTAGTGAAGTGAAGGATGAATCTACTGAAGTGAAGCCTAACTCCCGTGAAGTGAATACTAACTCTAGTAAAGTGAAGCCTAACTCTAGTGAAGGGAAGCCTAACTCTAGTGAAGTGAATACTAACTCTAATGAAGTGAAGTGAAGTGAAGCCTAACTGTAGTGAAGTGAAGCCGAAGTCTAGTGAAGTGAATATTAACTCTAGTGAAGGGAAGTGAAGCCTACATTTAGTGAAGTGAAGAATAATGTTAGTGAAGTGAAGGTTAACTCTAGTGAAGTGAAGCCTAATGCTAGTGAAGTGAAGGCTAACTCTAGTGAAGTGAATCCTAACTTTAGTGAAGTGAAGCCTAACTCTAGTGCAGTGAGTGCTAACTCTAGTGAAGTAAAGACTAGCTCTAGTGAAGTGAATACTAGTTCTAGTGATGTGAAGTGAAGCCTAAATTTAGAGATGTGAAGCCTAATGCTAGTGAAGTGAAGGCTAACTCTAGTGAAGTGAAGCCTAATGCTAGTGAAGTGAAGCCTAACTCTAGTGAAGGGAAGCCTAACTCTAGTGAAATGAATACTAACTCTAGTGAAGTGAAGCCTAACTCTAGTGAAGTGAATACTAACTCTAGTGAAGTGAAGTGAAGTGAAGCCTAACTGTAGTGAAGTGAAGCCTAAGTCTAGTGAAATGAATACTAACTCTAATGAAGTGAAGTGAAGGCTAATGCTAGTGAAGTCAAAGGCTAACTCTAGTGAAGTGAAGCCTACCTTTAGTAAAGTGAATACTATCTCTAGTGAAGTGAAGTAAAGCCTAACTCTAGAGAAGTGAAGCCTAATGATAGTGAAGTGAAGGCTAAGTCAAGTGAAGTGAAGCCTAACTCTAGTGAAGTGAATATTTATTGAACCCTAACTCTAGTGAAATGAAAATTTACTGAACCCTAACTATACTTAAGTGAACACTAACTCTAGTGAAGTGAAGCCTAACTCTAGTGAAGTGAATACTAACCCTAGTGAAGGGAAGTGAAGCTTACATTTAGTGAATTGAAGCCTAATGTTAGTGGAGTGAAGGTAAACTCTAGTGAAGTGAAGCCTAACTAGTGAAGTGAAGTGAATCCCAGCTGTGGTGAAGTGAGGCATAACTCTAGTGAAGTGAATACTAACTGTAGTGAAGTGAAGTATAACTCTAGTGAAATGAATACTAACTCTAGTGAAGTGAAGTAAAGCCTAACTCTAGTGAAGTGAAGCCTAATGTTAGTGAAGCGAAGGCTAACTCTAGTGAAGTGAAGCCTAACTCTAGTGAAGTGAATACTAACTGAACCCTAACTCTAGTGAAATGAACACTAGCTTTAGTGAAGTGAAGCCTAACTCTAGTGAAGTGAATATTAACTCTAGTGAAGGGAAGTGAAGCCTACATTTATTGAAGTGAAGAATAATGTTAGTGAAGTGAAGGTTAACTCTAGTGAAGTGAAGCCTGATGCTAGTGAAGTGAAGGCTAACTCTAGTGAAGTGAATCCTAACTCTAGAGAAGTGAATACTAACTCTAGTGAAGTGAAGCATAACTCTAGTGAAGTGAACACTAACTCTAGTGATGTAAAGGGAAGCCTAAATTTAGTGAAGTGAAGCTTAATGCTAATGATGTGAAGGCTAACTCTAGTGAAGTGAAGCCTAATGCTAGGGAAGTAAAGGCTAACTATAATGAAGTGAAGCCTAACTCTAGTGAAGTGAAGCCTAACTCTAGTGAAGTAAATACTAACTCTAGTGAAGTGAAGCCTAACTCTAGTCGAAGTGAGTACTAACTCTATTGAAGTAAAGCCTAGCTCTAGTGAAGTGAATACTAGTTCTAGTGATGTCAAGTGAAGCCTAAATGTAGAGAAGTGAAGCCTAATGCTAGTGAAGTGAAGGCTAACTCTAGTGAAGTGAAGCCTAATGCTAGTGAAGTGAAGGCTAACTCCAGTAAAGTGAAGCCAAACTATAGTAAAGTGAAGCCTAACTTTAGTGAAGTGAATGCTAACTCTAGTGACGTGAAGTCTAACTCTATTGAAATGAATACTAACTCTAGTGAAGTGAAGGCTAACTCTAGTGAAGTGAAGCCTAACTCTAGTGAAGTGAATACTAACTCCAGTGAAGGGAAGTGAAGCCTACCTTTAGTGAAGTGAAGAATAATGTTAGTGAAGTGAAGGTTAACTCTAGTGAAGTGAAGGCTAATGCTAGTGAAGTGAATACTAACTCTAGTGAAGGGAAGCCTAACTCTAGTGAAGTGAATACTAACTCTAATGAAGTGAAGTGAAGTGAAGCCTAACTGTAGTGAAGTGAAGCCGAAGTCTAGTGAAGTGAATACTAACTCTAGTGAAGGGAAGTGAAGCCTACATTTATTGAAGTGAAGAATAATGTTAGTGAAGTGAAGGTTAACTCTAGTGAAGTGAAGCCTAATGCTAGTGAAGTGAAGGCTAACTCTAGTGAAGTGAATCCTAACTCTAGTGAAGTGAAGCCTAACTCTAGTGCAGTGAGTGCTAACTCTAGTGAAGTAAAGACTAGCTCTAGTGAAGTGAATACTAGTTCTAGTGATGTGAAGTGAAGCCTAAATTTAGAGATGTGAAGCCTAATGCTAGTGAAGTGAAGGCTAACTCTAGTGAAGCGAAGCCTAATGCTAGTGAAGTGAAGCCTAACTCTAGTGAAGGGAAGCCTAACTCTAGTGAAATGAATACTAACTCTAGTGAAGTGAAGCCTAACTCTAGTGAAGTGATTACTAACTCTAGTGAAGTGAAGTGAAGCCTAACTGTACTGAAGTGAAGCCTAAGTCTAGTGAAATGAATACTAACTCTAATGAAGTGAAGTGAAGGCTAATGCTAGTGAAGTCAAAGGCTAACTCTAGTGAAGTGAAGCCTAACTTTAGTAAAGTGAATACTATCTCTAGTGAAGTGAAGTAAAGCCTAACTCTAGAGAAGTGAAGCCTAATGATAGTGAAGTGAAGGCTAAGTCAAGTGAAGTGAAGCCTAACTCTAGGGAGTGAATATTTATTGAACCCTAACTCTAGTGAAGTGAAAACTTACTGAACCCTAACTCTAGTGAAGTGAACACTAACTCTAGTGAAGTGAAGCCTAACTCTAGTGAAGTGAAAACTAACCCTAGTGAAGGGAAGTGAAGCTTACATTTAGTGAATTGAAGCCTAATGTTAGTGGAGTGAAGGTAAACTCTAGTGAAGTGAAGCCTAACTAGTGAAGTAAAGTGAATCCCAGCTGTAGTGAAGTGAGGCATAACTCTAGTGAAGTGAATACTAACTCTAGAGAAGTGAAGTCTAACTCTAGTGAAATGAATACTAACTCTAGTGAAGTGAAGTAAAGACTAACTCTAGTGAAGTGAAGCCTAATGTTAGTGAAGCGATGGCTAACTCTAGTGAATTGAAGCCTAACTCTAGTGAAGTGAATACTAACTGAACCCTAACTCTAGTGAAGTGAACACTAGCTTTAGTGAAGTGAAGCCTAACTCTAGTGAAGTGAATACTAACTCTAGTGAAGGGAAGTGAAGCCTACATTTATTGAAGTGAAGAATAATGTTAGTGAAGTGAAGGTTAACTCTAGTGAAGTGAAGCCTGATGCTAGTGAAGTGAAGGCTAACTCTAGTGAAGTGAATCCTAACTCTAGAGAAGTGAATACTAACTCTAGTGAAGTGAAGCCTAACTCTAGTGAAGTGAACACTAACTCTAGTGATGTAAAGTGAAGCCTAAATTTAGTGAAGTGAAGCTTAATGCTAATGATGTGAAGGCTAACTCTAGTGAAGTGAAGCCTAATGCTAGGGAAGTAAACGCTAACTATAATGAAGTGAAGCCTAACTCTAGTGAAGTGAAGCCTAACTCTAGTGAAGTAAATACTAACTCTAGTGAAGTGAAGCCTAACTCTAGTGAAGTGAGTACTAACTCTATTGAAGTAAAGCCTAGCTCTAGTGAAGTGAATACTAGTTCTAGTGATGTCAAGTGAAGCCTAAATGTAGAGAAGTGAAGCCTAATGCTAGTGAAGTGAAGGCTAACTCTAGTGAAGTGAAGCCTAATGCTAGTGAAGTGAAGGCTAACTCCAGTAAAGTGAAGCCAAACTATAGTAAAGTGAAGCCTAACTTTAGTGAAGTGAATGCTAACTCTAGTGACGTGAAGTCTAACTCTAGTGAAATGAATACTAACTCTAGTGAAGTGAAGCCTACCTCTAGTGAAGTAAAGCCTAATGCTAGTGAAGTGAAGGCTAACTCTAGTGAAGTGAAGCCTAACTCTAGTGAAGTGAATACTAACTCCAGTGAAGGGAAGTGAAGCCTACCTTTAGTGAAGTGAAGAATAATGTTAGTGAAGTGAAGGTTAACTCTAGTGAAGTGAAGGCTAATGCTAGTGAAGTGAAGGCTAACTCTAGTGAAGTGAATCCTAACTCTGGTGAAGTGAAGCCTAACTCTAGAGAAGTGAATTCTAACTCTGGTGAAGTGAAGCCTAACTCTAGTGAAGTGAATATTAACACTAGTGATGTAAAGTGAAGCCTAAATTTAGCGAAGTGAAGCCTAAATTTAGCGAAGTGAAGCCTAATGCTAGTGAAGTGAAGGCTAACTCTAGTGAAGTGAAGGGTAACTCCAGTGAAGTGAAGGCTTACTCTAGTGAAGTGAAGCCTAACTCTAGTGAAGTGAATACTAACTCTAGTGAAGGGAAGCCTAACTCTAGTGAAGTGAATACTAACTCTAATGAAGTGAAGTGAAGTGAAGCCTAACTGTAGTGAAGTGAAGCCTAAGTCTAGTGAAGTGAATACTAACTCTAGTGAAGGGAAGTGAAGCCTACATTTAGTGAAGTGAAGAATAATGTTGGTGAAGTGAAGGTTAACTCTAGTGAAGTGAAGCCTAATGCTAGTGAAGTGAAGGCTAACTCTAGTGAAGTGAATCCTAACTCTAGTGAAGTGAAGCCTAACTCTAGTGCAGTGAGTGCTAACTCTAGTGAAGTAAAGACTAGCTCTAGTGAGTGAATACTAGTTCTAGTGATGTGAAGTGAAGCCTAAATTTAGAGATGTGAAGCCTAATGCTAGTGAAGTGAAGCCTAACTCTAGTGAAGGGAAGCCTAACTCTAGTGAAATGAATACTAACTCTAGTGAAGTGAAGCTTAACTCTAGTGAAGTGAATACTAACTCTAGTGAAGTGAAGTGAAGTGAAGTGAAGCCTAACTGTAGTGAAGTGAAGCCTAAGTCTAGTGAAATGAATACTAACTCTAATGAAGTGAAGGCTAATGCTAGTGAAGTCAAAGGCTAACTCTAGTGAAGTGAAGCCTAACTTTAGGAAAGTGAATACTATCTCTAGTGAAGTGAAGTAAAGCCTAACTCTAGAGAAGTGAAGCCTAATGATAGTGAAGTGAAGGCTAAGTCAAGTGAAGTGAAGCCTAACTCTAGTGAAGTGAATATTTATTGAACCCTAACTCTAGTGAAGTGAAAACTTACTGAACCCTAACTCTAGTGAAGTGAACACTAACTCTAGTGAAGTGAAGCCTAACTCTAGTGAAGTGAATACTAACCCTAGTGAAGGGAAGTGAAGCTTACATTTAGTGAATTGAAGCCTAATGTTAGTGGAGTGAAGGTAAACTCTAGTGAAGTGAATCCTAACTAGTGAAGTGAAGTGAATCCCAGCTGTAGTGAAGTGAGGCATAACTCTAGTGAAGTGAATACTAACTCTAGAGAAGTGAAGTCTAACTCTAGTGAAATGAATACTAACTCTAGTGAAGTGAAGTAAAGCCTAACTCTAGTGAAGTGAAGCCTAATGTTAGTGAAGCGATGGCTAACTCTAGTGAATTGAAGCCTAACTCTAGTGAAGTGAATACTAACTGAACCCTAACTCTAGTGAAGTGAACACTAGCTTTAGTGAAGTGAAGCCTAACTCTAGTGAAGTGAATACTAACTCTAGTGAAGGGAAGTGAAGCCTACATTTATTGAAGTGAAGAATAATGTTAGTGAAGTGAAGGTTAACTCTAGTGTAGTGAAGCCTGATGCTAGTGAAGTGAAGGCTAACTCTAGTGAAGTGAATCCTAACTCTAGAGAAGTGACTACTAACTCTAGTGAAGTGAAGCCTAACTCTAGTGAAGTGAATACTAACTCTAGTGATGTAAAGTGAAGCCTAAATTTAGTGAAGTGAAGCTTAATGCTAATGATGTGAAGGCTAACTCTAGTGAAGTGAAGCCTAATGCTAGGGAAGTAAACGCTAACTATAATGAAGTGAAGCCTAACTCTAGTGAAGTGAAGCCTAACTCTAGTGAAGTAAATACTAACTCTAGTGAAGTGAAGCCTAACTCTAGTGAAGTGAGTACTAACTCTATTGAAGTAAAGCCTAGCTCTAGTGAAGTGAATACTAGTTCTAGTGATGTCAAGTGAAGCCTAAACGTAGAGAAGTGAAGCCTAATGCTATTGAAGTGAAGGCTAACTCTAGTGAAGTGAAGCCTAATGATAGTGAAGTGAAGGCTAACTCCAGTAAAGTGAAGCCAAACTATAGTAAAGTGAAGCCTAACTTTAGTGAAGTGAATGCTAACTCTAGTGACGTGAAGTCTAACTCTAGTGAAATGAATACTAACTCTAGTGAAGTGAAGCCTACCTCTAGTGAAGTAAAGCCTAATGCTAGTGAAGTGAAGGCTAACTCTAGTGAAGTGAAGCCTAACTCTAGTGAAGTGAATACTAACTCCAGTGAAGGGAAGTGAAGCCTACCTTTAGTGAAGTGAAGAATAATGTTAGTGAAGTGAAGGTTAACTCTAGTGAAGTGAAGGCTAATGCTAGTGAAGTGAAGGCTAACTCTAGTGAAGTGAATCCTAACTCTGGTGAAGTGAAGCCTAACTCTAGAGAAGTGAATTCTAACTCTGGTGAAGTGAAGCCTAACTCTAGTGAAGTGAATATTAACACTAGTGATGTAAAGTGAAGCCTAAATTTAGCGAAGTGAAGCCTAATGCTAGTGAAGTGAAGGCTAACTCTAGTGAAGTGAAGGGTAACTCCAGTGAAGTGAAGGCTAACTCTAGTGAAGTGAAGCCTAACTCTAGTGAAGTGAATACTAACTCTAGTGAAGGGAAGCCTAACTCTAGTGAAGGGAAGCCTAACTCTAGTGAAGTGAATACTAACTCTAATGAAGTGAAGTGAAGTGAAGCCTAACTGTAGTGAAGTGAAGCCTAAGTCTAGTGAAGTGAATACTAACTCTAGTGAAGGGAAGTGAAGCCTACATTTAGTGAAGTGAAGAATAATGTTGGTGAAGTGAAGGTTAACTCTAGTGAAGTGAAGCCTAATGCTAGTGAAGTGAAGGCTAACTCTAGTGAAGTGAATCCTAACTCTAGTGAAGTGAAGCCTAACTCTAGTGCAGTGAGTGCTAACTCTAGTGAAGTAAAGACTAGCTCTAGTGAAGTGAATACTAGTTCTAGCGATGTGAAGTGAAGCCTAAATTTAGAGATGTGAAGCCTAATGCTAGTGAAGTGAAGCCTAACTCTAGTGAAGGGAAGCCTATCTCTAGTGAAATGAATACTAACTCTAGTGAAGTGAAGCCTAACTCTAGTGAAGTGAATACTAACTCTAGTGAAGTGAAGTGAAGTGAAGCCTAACTGTAGTGAAGTGAAGCCTAAGTCTAGTGAAATGAATACTAACTCTAATGAAGTGAAGTGAATGTCGCGCCGCGTGGTGCGGCGCGAGCCGAATGTTCGGCACAAGCCGGGCGTTCGGCTGGGGCCGCACAGCGCGTTTCTAAAACGCGGCGCCCCCAGCCTTTCATGCACTTTTCGAGGCCCAGGCATTGCATGGGGCCTCGCTCTGTCATTTTCCACCGCCTTGCTGGGGTCTCCTGACCCCTCTTACCTGTTCTTCTTTCTTCTTTCTTGTCCTCTTTCTTTTCTTCTTTCTGGGGTCTTTTTGTTGTACTTTTTTTATGTCTTCTTCCCTTCCCAGGTTACCTTTCTCTTCCCAGCATTCATTGTTCCCTATTCTCTATGGTTTCTATTCTGTTTTGTTCTATGTACCTCTCCCTGTCTAATATGGTGTCCTTTTACTTCCTGTGGGTCACTTCCTGTCTTTTGGTATATAGGGGCTGTGTTTTCTTCATTTCCTTGCGCTGCAACACTTTCTGCTCAGATAGTGTCTTCGCTCCTGATTTCCTCGCCTTTTTGGTTCTGGATTTCATCGCCCTGTGTTTCCTGAATTTTGTTCTTTTTGATTCCTGCTTTTTGTTCTTGTTTTTCAGGAGTCCTCCTGTTTAGAGGTTTTTTCCCCTTTTGTTCTAAGGGTTTTTTTCCCTCTGGCGCTATTTTCTGAAGGCCACGGTCTGTTCTTGGCGTCTCCATCACCCACAGCACCGTGGCTACCAGAAAGAGTCGCCCCTTTTTGGGCTAAAGCCGAACATCGAAGATCCACGCCACTAGATCTGCAAATTCCAGGCGCAAGCAGCACGTGAGTCGTGACAGATTGCAGCGCCCAACCATTCCGACGTCCTCAAACACCATGGATAATACAGTGGCGGCTGCTGCAGATTCTGATCAATCTCTTTTGACCACGATTCAGCAACAAGCTCAGGAATTGCAACAACTACGCAATGAAAATGCTGCGTTACGACAGGCTTTGGCTCTCCGCACTAGTGATGTTCCGACTATCTCCGCTTCTACCCCTCGTTTCTCCGGCGAACCAACCAAGCTTCGTGAGTTCCTGGATGCATTAACGGTGTACTTCGCCTTCCGACCAACCCAATTCTCCCACGACAGGACCAAGGTGGGTTATCTCATCAGTGCCTTATCCGGTCCAGCCTTGGCCTGGGCAACCCCGATGGTGTCATCCAATGACCCAGTTTTGTCGGACTATTCCACCTTTGTGAGTCGCTTCAAACAAATGTTCAGTCGACCTGGATTGGAAGCCTCTGCAGAAGAAGCCTTATGCGACATTCACCAAGGCTCACAAGATGTTCTGCAATATATAACCCGTTTTCGTCAGCTAGCAGCAGAGACCACTTGGGTGGAACGTACTCTGGTAACGTTATTTCGCAGAGGACTCAAAGAAGAAATAAAGGATGAACTAGTACATTCTACCAGAGTGGAAGATCTTCGTGGCCTGATGGATCAAGCACTATCCATCGAATATCGTCTTCAGGAACGGAGATCGGAGAAGAGAAGGAGTAGAGGGTTCTCCCAGCCAAGTACCTCACGAGCTGGTCTGCAGCGTTCTGAGGAACCTCGCCCTCCTGCTAGAGACGTCGAAGGGGAATCCATGCAGGTAGATACTACCCGAGGTCCGCTCTCTGCCAGCGAGCGAGAAGACAGACGCAAGAAAGGGTTGTGCCTGTACTGTGGTTCTGCTGGTCACATAATTCGAAACTGTCCTGTACGTCCGCCCAGGCCATCGGGAAACGCCACTTCCCGTCCTCTGTAAGAAGGGAGGGGACGGGATCTACAGCTATACCTTCCATCAGCTCCTTTAATGACAATACAACCTCCTTGTTCATTTTTCCTGTCTTGTTGCAACTTCCTGACGGTCGTCAAGAAGAGACTATGGCATTACTAGATTGTGGTGCTAGTGGAATATACATGGACCAGACGTGGGCTGCTACTCACCAAGTTCCTACACAATCTAAAGAAGTTCCCGAACAGGTGCACACCGTGGATGGATCCTTATTATCCTCTGGTCCAGTGGACACCACTACCCTGATGTTAAGTTTACAGATCGGAAACCATCAAGAACACATCTCTTTTGATCTTATCACGTCCCCCAACCATACCATTATTCTTGGAATTCCGTGGTTCATCAGACATAATCCATATGTGTACTGGGTAACCCGGACTGTTTCCTTGTCTTCGCAATTTTGTCATGAAAACTGTTTTGCTTCCGACAAGTATTGGTCATCGAAAAGATCTATAGTCACTGAAAGTATTACTGGTTCTTCCATTAATACAGTCCAAGGAGTCCCTGAACACTATTTGGAGTTTCAAGATGTGTTCCAAAAACCATCCAAACCTGTGTTACCTCCACATCGAGACTACGATTGTGCTATTCCCTTAGAACCTGGCACAATCGTTCCTTTTGGGAGGATATATTCCCTCACGGAACCTGAAAAAGAAGTTCTAAAAGAATATCTGGATGACAATGTCCAGAGTGGTCTTATAGTTCCCTCATCTTCTCCGGCCGGGGCTCCTCTCTTTTTTGTACCCAAGAAGACTAAGGATCTTCGTCCTTGCCTGGACTTTCGAGGTCTGAATAAGATAACCATTAAAGACCGTTATCCTTTGCCTCTCATCTGGGACATTCTAGAAGCAGTTAGAGGGGCTCAACGTTTTACTAAACTTGATCTGCGAGGAGCCTATCACCTTTTACGCACAAAAGAAGGAGATGAGTGGAAGACAGCTTTCAGGACCCCATTTGGTCACTTTGAATACAGAGTTATGCCGTTTGGTCTCACTAATGCCCCCGCAATCTTCCAGAGATTTATAGATTCGGTGTTTTCTGACCTTCTGAACCAGACAGTGGTCATTTACCTAGATGATATTCTGATTTATTCCAGAGATCCTGAACTCCATTCGTCCCATGTGAAACAAGTCCTTCAAAGACTCCGGGCACATCAACTATTTTGCAAACCAGAAAAATGTGAGTTCGACAAGACGGAGGTAAAATACCTGGGTTATCATTTAAGTTCCACCGGCATAGCTATGGACCAAGAAAAAGTACAAGCGATTCTAGACTGGCCTTCTCCTTCTTCTATTAAAGAAGCACAATGTTTTTTAGGATTAGCAAACTTTTATCGGCAGTTTATATTGGACTTTGCAAAACAAACTAGCCACATAACACATACCTTAAAGAAGGAGAATTTAACGAAAGGGTTTATCTGGACTGAGGCGGCTGAAACAGCCTTTCAAGGTTTAAAGAAAGCTTTCACACAAGCTCCCATCTTACGGCATCCAGATACCAACAAACAATTTATTGTTGTCACCGACGCTTCTGAAAGAGCCATCGGAGCTGTCTTACTCCAACAACAAGAGGATGATGGTCTTGAACATCCTGTTTTCTATTTGTCTCATATCCTCTCTACAGCAGAACAACATTACTCTGTACTTGAACGGGAATTATTGGCTTTGAAAACAGCCTGCCTAGAGTGGAGACAGTTTCTGATGGGTTCCAAAGAGCCTTTTGAGGTTAGAACAGACCACCGTAACCTACAATGTTTACAAAATTTTGTGTGCCAGAATAGTCGCCAGGCTCGTTGGGCCTTTTTCTTCAGTCAGTATGATTTTTACGTCACCTATATTCCTGGATCTCAAAACATTCTGGCTGATGCTCTGTCTCGTCGTTATCCAGATTGTACTCCTTCCCCATCTCAGTATCTACTGGAACCTAGTAAGATCATTGGAGTGGCTCAATCTTTTCTGGAGGAAGTACAACTGGAATACACCAAACAATCGGACCACGAAGTAGAGAACCTAAGACCTTTGTTGAATAAGAGACAAGGATTCCATTATTATCAGAACTTGATATTCCTCCCTACTGACAGAGTGAAAGAAAAAGCATTACAAATGTGCCATGATTCACCGGTGGCTGGTCATAGAGGCATCAAGGCCACACAAGAACTTCTCTCACGGTTTTTCTGGTGGCCTACCTGGAAGCAGGATGTTGAAAGATATGTTCAGGCTTGTCCTATTTGTGCTCAAGTCAAGATTCCCCGTACCAGACCTGCAGGATTGCTACAGCCCTTGCCTGTTCCGCCAGCTCCATGGCACACCATCTCTACCGATTTCATGTGTTCGCTCCCACCTTCAGAAGGAAACCGGGTTATCATGGTCACTGTGGATTCCTTTACTAAGATGGCTCATTTCACTGCCCTAAAAAGGCTGCCTACATCTCAAGAACTAAGCCAGATATTTATTGATCATATCTTCCGCCTTCATGGACTTTCACATACCATTATATCTGATAGAGGACCCCAGTACATTTCCCGGTTTTGGAGGTATTTCTGTAAGACACTCAATATCAACAGAGCCCTGTCATCGGGGTTCCATCCACAGACCAATGAACAGACCGAGCGTCTGAACCAAGGACTAGATCAATACCTTCGCTGTTTTTGCAATTCAACCCAAAGCAACTGGAACACTTATCTCCCTATTGCTGAATTTTCCTACAATAATACTGTCCACAGTGCTTCCAAGGTCACTCCTTTTTTCTGCTCTTATGGTTTTCATCCTACCTCCTTTCCTACTTCTCCTCCATCCACCTCTCCTTTGCCCGCTATTACTCACCTCTCCAAACGACTTTTACAGATCCATAGACTAATTCGATCCAATCTGTTACAAACCAAGAGATATATGAAGAAGGCTGCAGACAAGAAACGTGGAACCACTCCAGACTATCACCCGCAAGATAAAGTCTGGCTCTCATCCAAATTCCTACCCTCACGTCTTTCTCTGAATAAGTTCACACCTCGTTACTACGGACCATTCCGTATTCTTCAGCTGATCAATCCTGTCACTGTCCGTCTTCGCTTACCTCATACTTGGAAGATTCATCCTGTCTTTCATGTTTCCCAGCTCAAACCTTACGTACCTGACCCTTTCTCTCGTCAGTTTCCTTGTCCTCCTCCTGTGTTGGTGAACGATGTTCCTGACCCCTCTTACCTGTTCTTCTTTCTTGTCCTCTTTCTTTTCTTCTTTCTGGGGTCTTTTTGTTGTACTTTTTTTATGTCTTCTTCCCTTCCCAGGTTACCTTTCTCTTCCCAGCATTCATTGTTCCCTATTCTCTATGGTTTCTATTCTGTTTTGTTCTATGTACCTCTCCCTGTCTAATATGGTGTCCTTTTACTTCCTGTGGGTCACTTCCTGTCTTTTGGTATATAGGGGCTGTGTTTTCTTCATTTCCTTGCGCTGCAACACTTTCTGCTCAGATAGTGTCTTCGCTCCTGATTTCCTCGCCTTTTTGGTTCTGGATTTCATCGCCCTGTGTTTCCTGAATTTTGTTCTTTTTGATTCCTGCTTTTTGTTCTTGTTTTTCAGGAGTCCTCCTGTTTAGAGGTTTTTTCCCCTTTTGTTCTAAGGTTTTTTTTTCCCTCTGGCGCTATTTTCTGAAGGCCACGGTCTGTTCTTGGCATCTCCATCACCTACAACACCGTGGCTACCAGAAAGAGTCGCCCCTTTTTGGGCCAAAGCCGAACATCGAAGATCCACGCCACTAGATCTGCAAATTCCAGGCGCAAGCAGCACGTGAGTCGTGACAGTGAAGGCTAATGCTAGTGAAGTCAAAGGCTAACTCTAGTGAAGTGAAGCCTAACTTTAGGAAAGTGAATACTATCTCTAGTGAAGTGAAGTAAAGCCTAACTCTAGAGAAGTGAAGCCTAATGATAGTGAAGTGAAGGCTAAGTCAAGTGAAGTGAAGCCTAACTCTAGTGAAGTGAAGCCTAATGATAGTGAAGTGAAGGCTAAGTCAAGTGAAGTGAAGCCTAACTCTAGTGAAGTGAATATTTATTGAACCCTAACTCTAGTGAAGTGAAAACTTACTGAACCCTAACTCTAGTGAAGTGAACACTAACTCTAGTGAAGTGAAGCCTAACTCTAGTGAAGTGAATACTAACCCTAGTGAAGGGAAGTGAAGCTTACATTTTGTGAATTGAAGCCTAATGTTAGTGGAGTGAAGGTAAACTCTAGTGAAGTGAAGCCTAACTAGTGAAGTGAAGTGAATCCCAGCTGTAGTGAAGTGAGGCATAACTCTAGTGAAGTGAATACTAACTCTAGTGAAGTGAAGTCTAACTCTAGTGAAATGAATACTAACTCTAGTGAAGTGAAGTAAAGCCTAACTCTAGTGAAGTGAAGCCTAATGTTAGTGAAGCGAAGACTAACTCTAGTGAAGTGAAGCCTAACTTTAGTAAAGTGAATACTATCTCTAGTGAAGTGAATTAAAGCCTAACTCTAGAGAAGTGAAGCCTAATGATAGTGAAGTGAAGGCTAAGTCAAGTGAAGTGAAGCCTAACTCTAGTGAAGTGAATATTTATTGAACCCTAACTCTAGTGAAGTGAAAACTTACTGAACCCTAACTCTAGTGAAGTGAACACTAACTCTAGTGAAGTGAAGTCTAACTCTAGTGAAGTGAATACTAACCCTAGTGAAGGGAAGTGAAGTTTACATTTAGTGAATTGAAGCCTAATGTTAGTGGAGTGAAGGTAAACTCTAGTGAAGTGAAGCCTAACTAGTGAAGTGAAGTGAATCCCAGCTGTAGTGAAGTGAGGCATAACTCTAGTGAAGTGAATACTAACTCTAGTGAAGTGAAGTCTAACTCTAGTGAAATGAATACTAACTCTAGTGAAGTGAAGTAAAGCCTAACTCTAGTGAAGTGAAGCCTAATGTTAGTGAAGCGAAGGCTAACTCTAGTGAAGTGAAGCCTAACTCTAGTGAAGTGAATACTAACTGAACCCTAACTCTAGTGAAGTGAACACTAGCTTTAGTGAAGTGAAGCCTAACTCTAGTGAAGTGAATACTAACTCTAGTGAAGGGAAGTGAAGCCTACATTTATTGAAGTGAAGAATAATGTTAGTGAAGTGAAAGTTAACTCTAGTGAGGTGAAGCCTGATGCTAGTGAAGTGAAGGCTAACTCTAGTGAAGTGAATCCTAACTCTAGAGAAGTGAATACTAACTCTAGGGAAGTGAAGCCTAACTCTAGTGAAGTGAACACTAACTCTAGTGATGTAAAGTGAAGCCTAAATTTAGTGAAGTGAAGCTTAATGCTAATGATGTGAAGGCTAACTCTAGTGAATTGAAGCCTAATGCTAGGGAAGTAAATGCTAACTATAATTAAGTGAAGCCTAACTCTAGTGAAGTGAAGCCTAACTCCAGTGAAGTAAATACTAACTCTAGTGAAGTGAAGCCTAACTCTAGTGAAGTGAGTACTAACTCTATTGAAGTGAAGCCTAGCTCTAGTGAAGTGAATACTAGTTCTAGTGATGTCAAGTGAAGCCTAAATGTAGAGAAGTGAAGCCTAATGCTAGTGAAGTGAAGGCTAACTCTAGTGAAGTGAAGCCTAATGCTAGTGAAGTGAAGGCTAACTCCAGTAACGTGAAGCCAAACTATAGTAAAGTGAAGCCTAACTTTAGTGAAGTGAATGCTAACTCTAGTGACGTGAAGTCTAACTCTACTGAAATGAATACTAACTCTAGTGAAGTGAAGCCTACCTCTAGTGAAGTAAAGCCTAATGCTAGTGAAGTGAAGGCTAACTCTAGTGAAGTGAAGCGTAACTCTAGTGAATTGAATACTAACTCCAGTGAAGGGAAGTGAAGCCTACCTTTAGTGAAGTGAAGAATAATGTTAGTGAAGTGAAGGTTAACTTTAGTGAAGTGAAGGCTAATGCTAGTGAAGTGAAGGCTAACTCTAGTGAAGTGAATCCTAACTCTGGTGAAGTGAAGCCTAACTCTAGAGAAGTGAATACTAACTCTAGTGAAGTGAAGCCTAACTCTAGTGAAGTGAATATTAACACTAGTGATGTAAAGTGAAGCCTAAATTTAGCGAAGTGAAGCCTAAATTTAGCGAAGTGAAGCCTAATGCTAGTGAAGTGAAGGCTAACTCTAGTGAAGTGAAGGGTAACTCCAGTGAAGTGAAGGCTAACTCTAGTGAAGTGAAGCCTAACTCTAGTGAAGTGAATAATAACTCTAGTGAAGGGAAGCCTAACTCTAGTGAAGTGAATACTAACTCTAATGAAGTGAAGCCTAACTCTAGTGAAGTGAATACTAACTCTAGTGAAGGGAAGTGAAGCCTACATTTAGTGAAGTGAAGAATAATGTTAGTGAAGTGAAGGTTAACTCTAGTGAAGTGAAGCCTAATGCTAGTGAAGTGAAGGCTAACTCTAGTGAAGTGAATCCTAACTCTAGTGAAGTGAAGCCTAACTCTAGTGCAGTGAGTGCTAACTCTAGTGAAGTAAAGACTAGCTCTAGTGAAGTGAATACTAGTTCTAGTGATGTGAAGTGAAGCCTAAATTTAGAGATGGGAAGCCTAATGCTAGTGAAGTGAAGGCTAACTCTAGTGAAGTGAAGCCTAATGCTAGTGAAGTGAAGCCTAACTCTAGTGAAGTGAACACTAACTCTAGTGAAGTGAAGTCTAACTCTAGTGAAGTGAATACTAACCCTAGTGAAGGGAAGTGAAGTTTACATTTAGTGAATTGAAGCCTAATGTTAGTGGAGTGAAGGTAAACTCTAGTGAAGTGAAGCCTAACTAGTGAAGTGAAGGGAATCCCAGCTGTAGTGAAGTGAGGCATAACTCTAGTGAAGTGAATACTAACTCTAGTGAAGTGAAGTCTAACTCTAGTGAAATGAATACTAACTCTAGTGAAGTGAAGTAAAGCCTAACTCTAGTGAAGTGAAGCCTAATGTTAGTGAAGCGAAGGCTAACTCTAGTGAAGTAAAGCCTAACTCTAGTGAAGTGAATACTAACTGAACCCTAACTCTAGTGAAGTGAACACTAGCTTTAGTGAAGTGAAGCCTAACTCTAGTGAAGTGAATACTAACTCTAGTGAAGGGAAGTGAAGCCTACATTTATTGAAGTGAAGAATAATGTTAGTGAAGTGAAGGTTAACTCTAGTGAAGTCAAGCCTGATGCTAGTGAAGTGAAGGCTAACTCTAGTGAAGTGAATCCTATCTCTAGAGAAGTGAATACTAACTCTAGTGAAGTGAAGCCTAACTCTAGTGAAGTGAAAACTAACTCTAGTGATGTAAAGTGAAGCCTAAATTTAGTGAAGTGAAGCTTAATGCTAATGATGTGAAGGCTAACTCTAGTGAATTGAAGCCTAATGCTAGGGAAGTAAATGCTAACTATAATTAAGTGAAGCCTAACTCTAGTGAAGTGAAGCCTAACTCCAGTGAAGTAAATACTAACTCTAGTGAAGTGAAGCCTAACTCTAGTGAAGTGAGTACTAACTCTATTGAAGTGAAGCCTAGCTCTAGTGAAGTGAATACTAGTTCTAGTGATGTCAAGTGAAGCCTAAATGTAGAGAAGTGAAGGCTAATGCTAGTGAAGTGAAGGCTAACTCTAGTGAAGTGAAGTCTAATGCTAGTGAAGTGAAGGCTAACTCCAGTAACGTGAAGCCAAACTATAGTAAAGTGAAGCCTAACTTTAGTGAAGTGAATGCTAACTCTAGTGACGTGAAGTCTAACTCTACTGAAATGAATACTAACTCTAGTGAAGTGAAGCCTACCTCTAGTGAAGTAAAGCCTAATGCTAGTGAAGTGAAGGCTAACTCTAGTGAAGTGAAGCCTAACTCTAGTGAATTGAATACTAACTCCAGTGAAGGGAAGTGAAGCCTACCTTTAGTGAAGTGAAGAATAATGTTAGTGAAGTGAAGGTTAACTTTAGTGAAGTGAAGGCTAATGCTAGTGAAGTGAAGGCTAACTCTAGTGAAGTGAATCCTAACTCTGGTGAAGTGAAGCCTAACTCTAGAGAAGTGAATACTAACTCTAGTGAAGTGAAGCCTAACTCTAGTGAAGTGAATATTAACACTAGTGATGTAAAGTGAAGCCTAAATTTAGCGAAGTGAAGCCTAAATTTAGCGAAGTGAAGCCGAATGCTAGTGAAGTGAAGGCTAACTCTAGTGAAGTGAAGGGTAACTCCAGTGAAGTGAAGGCTAACTCTAGTGAAGTGAAGCCTAACTCTAGTGAAGTGAATACTAACTCTAGTGAAGGGAAGCCTAACTCTAGTGAAGTGAATACTAACTCTAATGAAGTGAAGTGAAGTGAAGCCTAACTGTAGTGAAGTGAAGCCGAAGTCTAGTGAAGTGAATACTAACTCTAGTGAAGGGAAGTGAAGCCTACATTTAATGAAGTGAAGAATAATGTTAGTGAAGTGAAGGTTAACTCTAGTGAAGTGAAGCCTAATGCTAGTGAAGTGAAGGCTAACTCTAGTGAAGTGAATCCTAACTCTAGTGAAGTGAAGCCTAACTCTAGTGCAGTGAGTGCTAACTCTAGTGAAGTAAAGACTAGCTCTAGTGAAGTGAATACTAGTTCTAGTGATGTGAAGTGAAGCCTAAATTTAGAGATGGGAAGCCTAATGCTAGTGAAGTGAAGGCTAACTCTAGTGAAGTGAAGCCTAATGCTAGTGAAGTGAAGCCTAACTCTAGTGAAGGAAAGCCTAACTCTAGTGAAATGAATACTAACTCTAGTGAAGTGAAGCCTAACTCTAGTGAAGTGAATAGTAACTCTAGTGAAGTGAAGTGAAGTGAAGCCTAACTGTAATGAAGTGAAGCCTAAGTCTAGTGAAATGAATACTAACTCTAATGAAGTGAAGTGAAGGCTAATGCTAGTGAAGTCAAAGGCTAACTCTAGTGAAGTGAAGCCTAACTTTAGTAAAGTGAATACTATCTCTAGTGAAGTGAAGTAAAGCCTAACTCTAGAGAAGTGAAGCCTAATGATAGTGAAGTGAAGGCTAAGTCAAGTGAAGTGAAGCCTAACTCTAGTGAAGTGAATATTTATTGAACCCTAACTCTAGTGAAGGGAAAACTTACTGAACCCTAACTCTAGTGAAGTGAACACTAACTCTAGTGAAGTGAAGCCTAACTCTAGTGAAGTGAATACTAACCCTAGTGAAGGGAAGTGAAGCTTACATTTAGTGAATTGAAGCCTAACGTTAGTGGAGTGAAGATAAACTCTAGTGAAGTGAAGCCTAACTAGTGAAGTGAAGTGAATCCCAGCTGTAGTGAAGTGAGGCATAACTCTAGTGAAGAGAATACTAACTCTAGTGAAGGGAAGTGAAGCCTACATTTATTGAAGTGAAGAATAATGTTAGTGAAGTGAAGGTTAACTCTAGTGAAGTCAAGCCTGATGCTAGTGAAGTGAAGGCTAACTCTAGTGAAGTGAATCCTATCTCTAGAGAAGTGAATACTAACTCTAGTGAAGTGAAGCCTAACTCTAGTGAAGTGAACACTAACTCTAGTGATGTAAAGTGAAGCCTAAATTTAGTGAAGTGAAGCTTAATGCTAATGATGTGAAGGCTAACTCTAGTGAAGTGAAGCCTAATGCTAGGGAAGTAAACGCTAACTATAATGAAGTGAAGCCTAACTCTAGTGAAGTGAAGCCTAACACTAGTGAAGTAAATACTAACTCTAGTGAAGTGAAGCCTAACTCTAGTGAAGTGAGTACTAACTCTATTGAAGTAAAGCCTAGCTCTAGTGAAGTGAATACTAGTTCTAGTGATGTCAAATGAAGCCTAAATGTAGAGAAGTGAAGCCTAATGCTAGTGAAGTGAAGGCTAACTCTAGTGAAGTGAAGCCTAATGCTAGTGAAGTGAAGGCTAACTCCAGTAAAGTGAAGCCAAACTATAGTAAAGTGAAGCCTAACTTTAGTGAAGTGAATGCTAACTCTAGTGACGTGAAGTCTAACTCTAGTGAAATGAATACTAACTCTAGTGAAGTGAAGCCTACCTCTAGTGAAGTAAAGCCTAATGCTAGTGAAGTGAAAGCTAACTCTAGTTAAGTGAAGCCTAACTCTAGTGAAGTGAATACTAACTCCAGTGAAGGGAAGTGAAGCCTACCTTTAGTGAAGTGAAGAATAATGTTAGTGAAGTGAAGGTTAACTCTAGTGAAGTGAAGGCTAATGCTAGTGAAGTGAAGGCTAACTCTAGTGAAGTGAATCCTAACTCTGGTGAAGTGAAGCCTAACTCTAGAGAAATGAATTCTAACTCTGGTGAAGTGAAGCCTAACTCTAGTGAAGTGAATATTAACACTAGTGATGTAAAGTGAAGCCTAAATTTAGCGAAGTGAAGCCTAAATTTAGCGAAGTGAAGCCTAATGCTAGTGAAGTGAAGGCTAACTCTAGTGAAGTGAAGGGTAACTCCAGTGAAGTGAAGGCTAACTCTAGTGAAGTGAAGCCTAACTCTAGTGAAGTGAATACTAACTCTAATGAAGTGAAGTGAAGTGAAGCATAACTGTAGTGAAGTGAAGCCGAAGTCTAGTGAAGTGAATACTAACTCTAGTGAAGGGAAGTGAAGCCTACAGTTAGTGAAGTGAAGAATAATGTTGGTGAAGTGAAGGTTAACTCTAGTGAAGTGAAGCCTAATGCTAGTGAAGTGAAGGCTAACTCTAGTGAAGTGAATCCTAACTCTAGTGAAGTGAAGCCTAACTCTAGTGCAGTGAGTGCTAACTCTAGTGAAGTAAAGTCTAGCTCTAGTGAAGTGAATACTAGTTCTAGTGATGTGAAGTGAAGCCTAAATTTAGAGATGTGAAGCCTAATGCTAGTGAAGTGAAGCCTAACTCTAGTGAAGGGAAGCCTAACTCTAGTGAAATGAATACTAACTCTAGTGAAGTGAAGCCTAACTCTAGTGAAGTGAATACTAACTCTAGTGAAGTGAAGTGAAGTGAAGCCTAGCTGTAGTGAAGTAAAGCCTAAGTCTAGTGAAATGAATACTAACTCTAATGAAGTGAAGTGAAGGCTAATGCTAGTGAAGTCAAAGTCTAACTCTAGTGAAGTGAAGCCTAACTTTAGGAAAGTGAATACTATCTCTAGTGAAGTGAAGTAAAGCCTAACTCTAGAGAAGTGAAGCCTAATGATAGTGAAGTGAAGGCTAAGTCAAGTGAAGTGAAGCCTAACTCTAGTGAAGTGAATATTTATTGAACCCTAACTCTAGTGAAGTGAAAACTTACTGAACCCTAACTCTAGTGAAGTGAACACTAACTCTAGTGAAGTGAAGCCTACCTCTAGTGAAGTGAATACTAACCCTAGTGAAGGGAAGTGAAGCTTACATTTAGTGAATTGAAGCCTAATGTTAGTGGAGTGAAGGTAAACTCTAGTGAAGTGAAGCCTAACTAGTGAAGTGAAGTGAATCCCAGCTGTAGTGAAGTGAGGCATAACTCTAGTGAAGTGAATACTAACTCTAGTGAAGTGAAGTCTAACTCTAGTGAAATGAATACTAACTCTAGTGAAGTGAAGTAAAGCCTAACTCTAGTGAAGTGAAGCCTAATGTTAGTGAAGCGAAGACTAACTCTAGTGAAGTGAAGCCTAACTTTAGTAAAGTGAATACTATCTCTAGTGAAGTGAAGTAAAGCCTAACTCTAGAGAAGTGAAGCCTAATGATAGTGAAGTGAAGGCTAAGTCAAGTGAAGTGAAGCCTAACTCTAGTGAAGTGAATATTTATTGAACCCTAACTCTAGTGAAGTGAAAACTTACTGAACCCTAACTCTAGTGAAGTGAACACTAACTCTAGTGAAGTGAAGTCTAACTCTAGTGAAGTGAATACTAACCCTAGTGAAGGGAAGTGAAGCTTACATTTAGAGAATTGAAGCCTAATGTTAGTGGAGTGAAGGTAAACTCTAGTGAAGTGAAGCCTAACTAGTGAAGTGAAGTGAAACCCAGCTGTAGTGAAGTGAGGCATAACTCTTGTGAAGTGAATACTAACTCTAGTGAAGTGAAGTCTAACTCTATTGAAATGAATACTAACTCTAGTGAAGTGAAGTAAAGCCTAACTCTAGTGAAGTGAAGCCTAATGTTAGTGAAGCGAAGGCTAACTCTAGTGAAGTGAAGCCTAACTCTAGTTTAGTGAATACTAACTGAACCCTAACTCTAGTGAAGTGAACACTAGCTTTAGTGAAGTGAAGCCTAACTCTAGTGAAGTGAATACTAACTCTAGTGAAGGGAAGTGAAGCCTACATATATTGAAGTGAAGAATAATGTTAGTGAAGTGAAAGTTAACTCTAGTGAGGTGAAGCCTGATGCTAGTGAAGTAAAGGCTAACTCTAGTGAAGTGAATCCTAACTCTAGAGAAGTGAATACTAACTCTAGTGAAGTGAAGCCTAACTCTAGTGAAGTGAACACTAACTCTAGTGATGTAAAGTGAAGCCTAAATTTAGTGAAGTGAAGCTTAATGCTAATGATGTGAAGGCTAACTCTAGTGAAGTGAAGCCTAATGCTAGGGAAGTAAAGGCTAACTATAATTAAGTGAAGCCTAACTCTAGTGAAGTGAAGCCTAACTCTAGTGAAGTAAATACTAACTCTAGTGAAGTGAAGCCTAACTCTAGTGAAGTGAGTACTAACTCTATTGAAGTGAAGCCTAGCTCTAGTGAAGTGAATACTAGTTCTAGTGATGTCAAGTGAAGCCTAAATGTAGAGAAGTGAAGCCTAATGCTAGTGAAGTGAAGGCTAACTCTAGTGAAGTGAAGCCTAATGCTAGTGAAGTGAAGGCTAACTCCAGTAAAGTGAAGCCAAACTATAGTAAAGTGAAGCCTAACTTTAGTGAAGTGAATGCTAACTCTAGTGACGTGAAGTCTAACTCTACTGAAATGAATACTAACTCTAGTGAAGTGAAGCCTACCTCTAGTGAAGTAAAGCCTAATGCTAGTGAAGTGAAGGCTAACTCTAGTGAAGTGAAGCCTAACTCTAGTGAAGTGAATACTAACTCCAGTGAGGGGAAGTGAAGCCTACCTTTAGTGAAGTGAAGAATAATGTTAGTGAAGTGAAGGTTAACTTTAGTGAAGTGAAGGCTAATGCTAGTGAAGTGAAGGCTAACTCTAGTGAAGTGAATCCTAACTCTGGTGAAGTGAAGCCTAACTCTAGAGAAGTGAATACTAACTCTAGTGAAGTGAAGCCTAACTCTAGTGAAGTGAAGCCTAACTCTAGTGAAGTGAATATTAACACTAGTGATGTAAAGTGAAGCCTAAATTTAGCGAAGTGAAGCCTAAATTTAGCGAAGTGAAGCCTAATGCTAGTGAAGTGAAGGCTAACTCTAGTGAAGTGAAGGGTAACTCCAGTGAAGTGAAGGCTAACTCTAGTGAAGGGAAGCCTAACTCTAGTGAAGTGAATACTAACTCTAATGAAGTGAAGTGAAGTGAAGCCTAACTGTAGTGAAGTGAAGCCGAAGTCTAGTGAAGTGAATACTAACTCTAGTGAAGGGAAGTGAAGCCTACATTTAGTGAAGTGAAGAATAATGTTAGTGAAGTGAAGGTTAACTCTAGTGAAGTGAAGCCTAATGCTAGTGAAGTGAAGGCTAACTCTAGTGAAGTGAATCCTAACTCTAGTGAAGTGAAGCCTAACTCTAGTGCAGTGAGTGCTAACTCTAGTGAAGTAAAGACTAGCTCTAGTGAAGTGAATACTAGTTCTAGTGATGTGAAGTGAAGCCTAAATTTAGAGATGTGAAGCCTAATGCTAGTGAAGTGAAGGCTAACTCTAGTGAAGTGAAGCCTAATGCTAGTGAAGTGAAGCCTAACTCTAGTGAAGGGAAGCCTAACTCTAGTGAAATGAATACTAACTCTAGTGAAGTGAAGCCTAACTCTAGTGAAGTGAATACTAACTCTAGTGAAGTGAAGTGAAGCCTAACTGTAGTGAAGTGAAGCCTAAGTCTAGTGAAATGAATACTAACTCTAATGAAGTGAAGTGAAGGCTAATGCTAGTGAAGTCAAAGGCTAACTCTAGTGAAGTGAAGCCTAACTTTAGTAAAGTGAATACTATCTCTAGTGAAGTGAAGTAAAGCCTAACTCTAGAGAAGTGAATCCTAATGATAGTGAAGTGAAGGCTAAGTCAAGTGAAGTGAAGCCTAACTCTAGTGAAGTGAATATTTATTGAACCCTAACTCTAGTGAAGTGAAAACTTACTGAACCCTAACTCTAGTGAAGTGAACACTAACTCTAGTGAAGTGAAGCCTAACTCTAGTGAAGTGAATACTAACCCTAGTGAAGGGAAGTGAAGCTTACATTTAGTGAATTGAAGCCTAATGTTAGTGGAGTGAAGGTAAACTCTAGTGAAGTGAAGCCTAACTAGTGAAGTGAAGTGAATCCCAGCTGTAGTGAAGTGAGGCATAACTCTAAAGAAGTGAATACTAACTCTAGAGAAGTGAAGTCTAACTCTAGTGAAATGAATACTAACTCTAGTGAAGTGAAGTAAAGCCTAACTCTAGTGAAGTGAAGCCTAATGTTAGTGAAGCGATGGCTAACTCTAGTGAATTGAAGCCTAACTCTAGTGAAGTGAATACTAACTGAACCCTAACTCTAGTGAAGTGAACACTAGCTTTAGTGAAGTGAAGCCTAACTCTAGTGAAGTGAATACTAACTCTAGTGAAGGGAAGTGAAGCCTACATTTATTGAAGTGAAGAATAATGTTAGTGAAGTGAAGGTTAACTCTAGTGAAGTGAAGCCTGATGCTAGTGAAGTGAAGGCTAACTCTAGTGAAGTGAATCCTAACTCTAGAGAAGTGAATACTAACTCTAGTGAAGTGAAGCCTAACTCTAGTGAAGTGAATATTAACTCTAGTGAAGTGAAGTAAAGCCTAACTCTAGTGAAGTGAAGCCTAATGCTAGTGAAGTGAAGGCTAACTCTAGTGAAGTGAACCCTAACTCTAGTGAAGTGAATACTAACTGAACCCTAACTCTAGTGAAGTGAACACTTACTCTAGTGAAGTGAAGCCTAACTCTAGTGAAGTGAATACTACCTCGAGTGAAGAGAAGTGAAGCCTACATTTAGTGAAGTGAAGCCTACATTTAGTGAAGTGAAAGTTAACTCTAGTGAAGTGAAGCCTTATGCTAGTGAAGTGAAGGCTAACTCTAGAGAAGTGAAGCCTAACACTAGTGAAGTGAAGCCTAACTCTAGTGAAGTGAAGTGAAGCCTAACTCTAGTGAAGTGAAGCCTAACTCTAGTGACGTGAATACTAACTCTAGTGATGTAAAGTGAATCTTAAATTTAGTGAAATAAAGCCTAACTCTAGTGAAGTGAATACTAACTCTAGTGAAGTGAAGCCTAACTCTAGTGAAGTGAGTACAAACTCTAGTGAAGTGAAGCATAACTCTAGGGAAGTGAACACTAACTCCAGTGAAGTGAAGCCTAACTCTAATGAAGTGAGTACTAGCTTTAGTGATGTGAAGTGAAGCCTAAATTTAGAGAAGTGAAGCCTAATGCTAGTGAAGTGAAGGCTAACTCTAGTGAAGTGAAGCCTATTGATAGTGAAGTGAAGTCTAACTCCAGTGAAGTGAAGCCTAACTCTAGTGAAGTGAAGCTTAACTCTAGTGAAGTGAAGTGAAGTCTAACTCTAGTGAAGTGAAGCCTAACTCTAGTGAAGTGAATACTACCTCTAGTGAAGTGAAGAGAATCCTAACTGTAGTGAAGTGAGGCCTAACTCTAGTCAAGTGAATACTAACTCTAGTGAAGTGAAGTGAAGCCCAACTCTAGTGAAGTGAAGCCTAACTCTAGTGAATTGAATACTAACTCTAGTGAAGTGAAATCAAGTCTAACTCTAGTGCAGTGAAGCCTAATGCTAGTGAAGTGAAGGCTAACTCTAGTGAAGTGAAGCCTAACTCTAGTGGATTGAATACTACCTCCAGTGAAATGAATACTAACTCTAGTGAAGTGAAGCCTAACTCTAGTGAAGTGAATACTAACCCTATTGAAGTGAAGTGAAGCCTAACTGTAGTGAACTGAAGCCTAGTTCTAGTGAAGTTAATACTAACTCTAGCGAGGTGAAGTGAAGCCTCACTCTATTGAAGTGAAGCCTAATTCTAGTGAAGTGAATACTTACTCTAGTGACATGAAGCCTAATGCTAGTGATGTCAAAGGCTAACTCTAGTGAAGTGAAGCCTAACTCTAGTGACGTGAAGCCTAATGCTAGTGAAGTGAAATGCTAACTCTAGTGAAGTGAAGCCTAATGCTAGTGAAGTGAAGGCTAACTCTAGTGAAGTGAAGCCTAACTCTAGTGAAGTGAATACTAACTCTATTGAAGTGAAGGCTAACTCTAGTGAAGTGAATATTAACTCTAGTGAAGTGAAGTAAAGCCTAACTCTAGTGAAGTGAAGCCTAATGCTAGTGAAGTGACGGCTATCTCTAGTGAAGCGAAGCCTAACTCTAGTGAAGTGAATATTTATTGAACCCTAACTCTAGTGAAGTGAAAACTTACTGAACCCTAACTCTAGTGAAGTGAACACTAACTCTAGTGAAGTGAAGCCTAACTCTAGTGAAGTGAATACTAACCCTAGTGAAGGGAAGTGAAGCTTACATTTAGTGAATTGAAGCCTAATGTTAGTGGAGTGAAGGTAAACTCTAGTGAAGTGAAGCCTAACTAGTGAAGTGAAGTGAATCCCAGTTGTAGTGAAGTGAGGCCTAACTCTAGTGAAGTGAATACTAACTCTAGTGAAGTGAAGTCTAACTCTAGTGAAGTGAAATGAATACTAACTCTAGTGAAGTGAAGCCTAATGTTAGTGAAGAGAAGGCTAACTCTAGTGAAGTGAAGCCTAACTCTAGAGAAGTGAATACTAACTCTAGTGAAGTGAAGTCTAACTCTAGTGAAGTGAACAATAACTCTAGTGATGTAAAGTGAAGCCTAAATTTAGTGAAGTGAAGCCTAATGCTAATGATGTGAAGGCTAACTCTAGTGAAGTGAAGCCTAATGCCAGGGAAGTAAAGGCTAACTATAATGAAGTGAAGCCTAACTCTAGTGAAGTGAAGCCTAACTCTAGTGAAGTGAGTACTAACTCTATTGAAGTAAAGCCTAGCTCTAGTGAAGTGAATACTAGATCTAGTGATGTCAAGTGAAGCCTAAATGTAGAGAAGTGAAGCCTAATGCTAGTAAAGTGAAGGCTAACTCTAGTGAAGTGAAGCCTAATGCTAGTGAAGTGAAGGCTAACTCCAGTAGAGTGAAGCCAAACTATAGTAAAGTGAAGCCTAACCTTAGTGAAGTGAATGCTAACTCTAGTGACGTGAAGCCTAACTCTGATGAAGTGAATGCTAACACTAGTGAAGTGAAGCCTAACTGTAGTGAAGTGAAGCCTAATTCTAGTGAAGTGAATACTAACTCTAGTGAAGTGAAGCCTAACTCTAGTGAAGTGAAACCTAATGCTAGTGAAGTCAAAGGCTAACTCTAGTGAAGTGAAGCCTAATGCTAGTGAAGTGAAGCCTAACTCTAGTGAAGGGAAGCCTAACTCTAGTGAAGTTAAGTCTAATTCTAGTGAAGTGAAGCCTAACTCTAGTGAAGTGAATACTACCTCTAGTGAAGTGAAGTGAATCCTAACTGTAGTGAAGTAAAGCCTAACTCTAGTGAAGTTAATACTAACTCTAGTGAAGTGAAGCCTAACTCTAGTGAAGTGAATACTAACTCTAGTGAAGGGAAGTGAAGCCTACATTTATTGAAGTGAAGAATAATGTTAGTGAAGTGAAGGTTAACTCTAGTGAAGTGAAGCCTGATGCTAGTGAAGTGAAGGCTAACTCTAGTGAAGTGAATCCTAACACTAGAGAAGTGAATACTAACTCTAGTGAAGTGAAGCCTAACTCTAGTGAAGTGAATATTAACTCTAGTGAAGTGAAGAAAAGCCTAACTCTAGTGAAGTGAAGCCTAATGCTAGTGAAGTGAAGGGTAACTCTAGTGAAGTTAACCCTAATTCTAGTGAAGTGAATACTAACTGAACCCTAACTCTAGTGAAGTGAACACTAACTCTAGTGAAGTGAAGCCTTACTCTAGTGAAGTGAATACTACCTCGAGTGAAGGGAAGTGAAGCCTACATTTAGTGAAGTGAAGCCTACATTTAGTGAAGTGAAAGTTAACTCTAGTGAAGTGAAGCCTAATGCTAGTGAAGTGAAGGCTAACTCTAGAGAAGTGAAGCCTAACACTAGTGAAGTGAAGCCTAACTCTAGTGAAGTGAAGTGAAGCCTAACTCTAGTGAAGTGAAGCATAACTCTAGTGACGTGAATACTAACTCTAGTGATGTAAAGTGAAGCTTAATTTAGTGAAATAAAGCCTAACTCTAGTGAAGTGAATACTAACTCTAGTGAAGTGAATCCTAACTCTAGTGAAGAGAGTACAAACTCTAGTGAAGTGAAGCCTAACTCTAGCGAAGTGAACACTAACTCCAGTGAAGTGAAGCCTAACTCTAATGAAGTGAGTACTAGCTTTAGTGATGTGAAGTGAAGCCTAAATTTAGAGAAGTGAAGCGTAATGCTAGAGAAGTGAAGGCTAACTCTAGTGAAGTGAAGCCTAATGATAGTGAAGGGAAGTCTTACTCCAGTGAAGTGAAGCCTAACTCTAGTGAAGTGAAGCTTAACTCTACTGAAGTGAAGTGAAGTCTAACTCTAGTGAAATGAAGCCTAACTCTAGTGAAGTGAATACTACCTCTAGTGAAGTGAAGAGAATCCTAACTGTAGTGAAGTGAGGCCTAACTCTAGTGAAGTGAATACTAACTCTAGTGAAGTGAAGTGAAGCCCAACTCTAGTGAAGTGAAGCCTAACTCTAGTGAATTGAATACTAACTCTAGTGAAGTGAAATCAAGTCTAACTCTAGTGCAGTGAAGCCTAATGCTAGTGAAGTGAATACTAACTCTAGTGAAGTGAAGCCTAACTCTAGTGAAGTGAATAGTAACCCTATTGAAGTGAAGTGAAGTCTAACTGTAGTGAACTGAAGCCTAGTTCTAGTGAAGTTAATACTAACTCTAGTGAGGTGAAGTGAAGCCTCACTCTATTGAAGTGAAGCCTAATTCTAGTGAAGTGAATACTAACTCTAGTGACATGAAGCCTAATGCTAGTGATGTCAAAGGCTAACTCTAGTGAAGTGAAGCCTAACTCTAGTGACGTGAAGCCTAATGCTAGTGAAGTGAAAGGCTAACTCTAGTGAAGTGAAGCCTAATGCTAGTGAAGTGAAGGCTAACTCTAGTGAAGTGAAGCCTAACTCTAGTGAAGTGAATACTAACTCTATTGAAGTGAAGGCTAACTCTAGTGAAGTGAATATTAACTCTAGTGAAGTGAAGTTAAGCCTAACTCTAGTGAAGTGAAGCCTAATGCTAGTGAAGTGAAGGCTATCTCTAGTGAAGTGAAGCCTAACTCTAGTGAAGTGAATACTAATTCTAGTGAAGTAAATACTATCTCCAGTGAAGTGTAGCCTAACTCTAGTGAAGTGAATACTAATTCTAGTGAAGTGAAGTGAAGCCTACATTTAGTGAATTGAAGCCTAATGCTAGTGAAGTGAAGGCTAACTCTAGTGAAGTGAAGCCTACCTCTACTGAAGTGAATACTAACCCTAGTGAAGTGAAGTGAAGCCTAACTGAAGTGAAGCCTAGTTCTAGTGAAGTGATTACTAACTCTAGTGAGTTGAAGTGAAGCCTAACTCTATTGAAGTGAAGCCTAACTCTAGTGAAGTGAATACTAACTCTAGTGAAGTGAAAGCTAACTCTAGTGATGTGAAGCCTAATGCTAGTGAAGTCAAAGGCTAACTCTAGTGAAGTGAAGCCTAATGCTAGTGAAGTGAAGGCTAGCTCTAGTGAAGTGAAGCTTAATTCTAGTGAAGTGAATCCCAGCTGTAGTGAATTGAGGTATAACTCTAGTGAAGTGAATACTAACTCTAGTGAAGTGAAGTCTAACTCTATTGAAATGAATACTAACTCTAGTGAAGTGAAGAAAAGCCTAACTCTAGTGAAGTGAAGCCTAACTGAACCCTAACTCTAGTGAAGTGAACACTAAGTTTAGTGAAGTGAAGCCTAACTCTGGTGAAGTGAATACTAACTCTAATGAAGGGAAGTGAAGCCTACATTTAGTGAAGTGAAGAATAATGTTAGTGAAGTGAAAGTTAACTCTAGTGAAGTGAAGCCTAATGCAGGGGAAATAAAGGCTAGCTATAGTGAAGTGAAGCCTAACTCTAGTGAAGTGAAGCCTAACTCTAGTAAAGTAAATACTAACTCTAGTGAAGTGAAGCCTAACTCTAGTGAAGTGAGTACTAACTCTAGTGAAGTAAAGCCTAGCTCTAGTAAAGTGAATACTAGTTCTAGTGATGTGAAGTGAAGCCTAAATTTATAGAAGTTAAGACTAATGCTAGTGAAGTGAAGGCTAACTCTAGTGAAGTGAAGCCTAATGCTAGTGAAGTGAAGGCTGACTCCAGTGAAGTGAAGCCTAACTCTAGTAAAGTGAAGCCTAACTCTAGTGAAGTTAATACTAACTCTAGTGAAGTGAAGCCTAACTCTAGTGAAGTGAATACTAACGCTAGTGAAGTGAAGTGAAGCCTAACTGTAGTGAAGAGAAGCCTAATTCTAGTGAAGTGAATACTAACTCTAGTGAAGTGAAGCCTAACTCTAGTGAAGTGAAGCCTAATGCTAGTGAAGTCAAAAGCTAACTCTAGTGAAGTGAAGCTAATGGCTAGTGAAGTGAAGGATAACTCTAGTGAAGTGAAGCCTAACTCTAGTGAAGGGAAGCCTAACTCTAGTGAAGTGAAGTCTAACTCTAGTGAAGTTAAGCCTAACTCTAGTGAAGTGAATACTACCTCTAGTGAAGTGAAGTGAATCCTAACTGTAGTGAAGTAAAGTCTAACTGTAGTGAAGTGAATACTAACTCTAGTGAAGTGAAGCCTAACTCTAGTGAGGTGAATACTAACTCTAGTGAAGTGAAGTAAAGCCTACCTCTAGTGAAGTGAAGCCTAATGCTAGTGAAGTGAAGGCTAACTCTAGTGAAGTGAAGCCTAACTCTAGTGATGTGAATACCAACTGAGCCCTAACTCTAGTGAAGTGAACACTAACTCTAGTGAAGTGAAGCCTAACTCTAGTGAAATGAATACTAACTCTAGTGAAGGGAAGTGAAGCCTACATTTAGTGAAGTGAAAGTTAACTCCAGTGAAGTGAAGCATAATGCTAGTGAAGTGAAGGCTAACTCTAGTGATGCGAAACCTAGCTCTAGTGAAGTGAACCCTAACACTAGTGAAGTGAATACTAACTCTAGTGAAATGAAGCCTAACTCTAGTGAAGTGAAAGTTAACTCTAGTGAAGTGAAGCATGATGCTAGTGAAGTGAAGGCTAGCTCTAGTGAAGCGAAACCTAGCTCTAGTGAAGTGAAGCCTAACAATAGTGAAGTGAATACAAACTCTAGTGAAATGAAGCCTATCTCTAGTGAAGTGAATACTTACTCTAGTGATGTAAAGTGAAGCCTAAATTTAGTGAAGTGAAGCCTAATGCTAGTGAAGTGAAGGCTAACTCTAGTGAAGTGAAGCATAATGCTAGTGAAGTGAAGGCTAACTCTAGTGAAGCGAAACCTAGCTCTAGTGAAGTGAAGCCTAACACTAGTGTAGTGAATACTAACTCTAGTGAAATGAAGCCTAACTCTAGTGAAGTGAAAGTTAGCTCTAGTGAAGTGAAGCATAATGCTAGTGAAGTGAAGGCTAGCTCTAGTGAAGCGAAACCTAGCTCTAGTGAAGTGAAGCCTAACACTAGTGAAGTGAATACTAACTCTAGTGAAATGAAGCCTAACTCTAGTGAAGTGAATACTTACTCTAGTGATGTAAAGTGAAGCCTAAATTTAGTGAAGTGAAGCCTAATGCTAGTGAAGTGAAGGGTGACTCTAGTGAAGTGAAGCCTAATGCTAGTGAATTGAAGACTAACTCTAGTGAAGTGAAGCCTATATCTAGTGAAGTAAATACAAACTCTAGTGAAGTGAAGCCTAACTCTAGTGAAGTGAGTACTAACTCTAGTGAAGTGAAGCCTAACTCTAGGGAAGTGAACACTAACTCTAGTGAAGTGAAGCCTAACTCTAGTGAAGTGAATACTAGCTTTAGTGATGTGATGTGAAGCCAAACTTTAGAGAAGTGAAGCCAAATGCTATTGAAGTGAAGACTAACTCTAGTGAAGTGAAGCCTAATGATAGTGAAGTGAAGGCTAACTCCAGTGAAGTGAAGCCTAACTCTAGTGAATTGAATACTAACTCTAGTGAAGTGAAGAGAATCCTAACTGTAGCGAAGTGAGGCCTAACTCTAGTGAAGTGAATACTAACTCTAGTGAAGTGAAGTGAAGCCCAACTCTAGTGAAGTGAAACCTAACTCTAGTGAATTGAATACTAACTCTAGTGAAGTGAAATAAAGCCTGACTCTAGTGAAGTGAAGCCTAATGCTAGTGAAGTGAAGGCTAACTCTAGTGAAGTGAAGCCTAACTCTAGTGGAGTGAATACTAACTCCAGTGAAGTGAATACTAACTCTGGTGAAGTGAACCCTAACTCTAGTGAAGTGAAGCATAATTTTAGTGAAGTGAATACTAACCCTAGTGAAGTGAAGTGAATCCTAACTGTAGTGAATTGAAACCGAGTTCTAGTGAAGTGACTACTAACTCTAGTGAGGTGAAGTGAAGCCTAACTCTATTGAAGTGAAGCCTAACTCTAGTGAATTCACAGGCTAACTCTAGTGAAGTGAAGCCTAATGCTAGTGAAGTGAAGGCTAACTCTAGTGAAGTGAAGCTTAATTCTAGTGAAGTGAATACTAACTCTAGTGAAGTGACGCCTAACTCTAGTGAAGTGAAGTCTTACTCTAGTGAAGTGAAATGAATCCTACCTGTAGTGAAGTGAAGCCTAACTCTTGTGAAGTGAATACTAACTCTAGTGAAGTGAAGGCTAACTCTAGTGAAGTGAATACTAACTCTAGTGAAGTGAAGTTAAGCCTAACTCTAGTGAAGTGAATCCTAATGCTAGTGAAGTGAAGGCTATCTCTAGTGAAGTAAAGCCTAACTCTAGTGAAGTGAAGTGAAGCCTACATTTAGTGAATTGAAGACTAATGCTAGTGAAGTGAAGGTTAACTCTAGTGAAGTGAAGCCTTCCTTTAGTGAAGTGAATACTAAACCTAGTGAAGTGAAGTGAAGCCTAACTGTAGTGAATTGAAGCCTAGTTCTAGTGAAGTGAGGTGAGGTGAAGTGAAGCCTAACTCTATTGAAGTGAAGCCTAACTCTAGTGAAGTGAATACTAACTCTAGTGAAGTGAAGCCTAACTCTAGTGACGTGAAGCCTAATGCTAGTGAAGTCAAAGGCTAACTCTAGTGAAGTGAAGCCTAATGCTAATGAAGTGAAGGCTAACTCTAGTGAAGTGAAGCTTAATTCTAGTGAAGTGAATACTATCTCTAGTGAAGTGATGCCTAACTCTAGTGAAGTGAATACTAACTCTAGTGAAGTGAAGTGAATCCTAACTGTAGTGAAGTGAAGCCTAATGCTAGTGAAGGCTAACTCTAGTGAAGTGAAGCCTACCTCTAGTGAAGTGAAGCCTAACTCATGGAACTTGTATTGGGAGCACGTAAATCCTACATCTAGTGAAGTGAAGTCTAACTCTATGGAAGTTGTGTTGGGAGTATGTGAAGACTAACTCTAGTTCAGTGAAGCCTAACTCTATGGATGCTGTGTTGGGAGCATGTGAAGTCTAACTCTATGGAACTTCTGTTGGGAGTAGGTGAAGCCTACACCTAGTGAAGTGAAGCCAAACTCTATGGACCTTCTGTTTGAAGTAAGTTGATTCTAACATTGGTGAAGTGAAGCCTTTCTCTATTGACGTTGTGTTAGGAGCATACGAAGACGGACTCTATGGACGTTGTATTAGGAGTACGTGAAGCCTAACTCTGTGGAAGTTGCGTTGGGAGTATGTGAAGCCTAACTCTAAGGATGTTGTATTGGGAGTATGTGAAGCTGAACTCTAGTGAAGTGAAGTCTAACTCTATGGAAGTTGTGTTGGAAGCATGTGAGCATTTCTGTCTGTTCTCCTCTGCAGCATGCTTCTATCTGACATGTCCTCATGGATAGGGAGTAATTTGGTAGCCTCCTACTTTGTGTACCTAGGCTGTGGTAGATGTGTGCGAGTAGGTAAGAGTCTTGTTGGTCAGTTCTAGGGGAATAGTGTAGATCATGCAAGTGATGTCAGTTGATCTGTTAAATAGTACAGGGGGTCACTACTTTTAAATACAATATGTATGTGACTGATGAAATCAGCCTTTTGAAATATATTTTGACATGCTTGAAAGCCAGTCTACACCGGTTCAGGGAACCCCCAGTCCCTGCTCTGGCACAAAACTGGACAAAGGAAATGGGAGTGACCACTCCCCTGTCTACACCACCCCAAGGGTTGGGCCCAGAGCTCCTCCAGTGTGTCCCAGACCTCTGGCATCTTGAATCCAGAGGTGTGAGGGCACAGTGGAGGGCTCTGAGTGGCCAGTGCCAGCAGGTGAGTGGCCAATGCCAGCAGGTGATGTCAGAGACCCCTCCTGATAGGTGATCACCTGACTAGGCCAATCCTCCTATGAGGGCTATTTAGAGTCTCTCCTGTGGGCTTTTCCTCAGATAACGACTAGCAAGAGTTCACTAGAGTTCCTCTGCATCTCCCTCCTTGACTTCTGCCAAGGATCGATCGCTGACTGCTCCAGGACACCTGCAAAACTGCAACAAAGTAGCAAGAAGACTACCAATGACATTGTAGTGCCTAATCCTGATGGCTTTCTTGACATTTTGCTTGTGGTGCTTGCTCTGGGGGCTGTCTGCCTACACCCTGCACTGGAAGCCAAGAAGAAATCTCCTGTGGGTCAATGGAATCTTCCCCCTGCTCCAGCAGGCACCAAACTTCAGCATCACCGGTACTCTGGCACCCCTCTCACCCTGGCGAGCATGGTCCCTGGAACACAGGTGGTGGACCCAAGTGACTCAGACTGTCCAGTGGTCCAAGTGTCCAAATTTGGAGGAGGTAAGTCCTTGCCTCTCCTCGACAGACATTAATCCTGTGTACTGCATGGACAGCAGCTGCTAGGGCTTCTGTGTACTTTTGCAAGGAATCCTTTGTGCACATCATAGCCCAGGTCCCCAGCACTCTGTCCTGCGTTGCTCAACTCACTGAGTTGACCATTGGCTTTGTGGGACCCTCTTTTGTAGTGTTGAGATGACTGCCATGCTCAGTTTTCTTAAACCTGTGTTCAAGTACTTCTGAGGGTGCTGCCTTCTGGTGCATGGACTCTCTGTATTGGTGAGGGCCTCCTCTGTCTCCTCTTCCAAGTAGCGACCTCCTGATCCTTCCTGGGCCCAGGCAGCACCCTTTTTATGGTCGAGCCTGCGTTGCATGCGCTCGTGCATGCGTATCGCAGTAAGACGCTTTAGTTATTAGAAAAGAGCTCGGAGCCCTGTCGACGTCACGTCAGTGTGTTTCATTGGTTTGCGGGCTTGCCTAGTAAAATCTGCTTGCTTTCATTAGTGGAAGGCATGCATACGTCATGCCTTTTCCGGTGGCTAGCCCTCCTCGAGCGCAGCGACAAAGTACAGAAAACATGCGAGGCCCGCTGTTTTCTGTCGGATCGTGGACTACTTTTTCTCTATTTTCCTAGCGTGATTTCGCTTGGCAGAAGTCGAGCACTTTACACAGTTAATTTAACTTTTTCGGGTTACGTATATAAAAGCACTTTTGCCGATAGATGAAAAGTCAGGTTAGGAGTTTACAACGCGATCAGCTCTAACATGAGCAAACGCGAGTCCCGTTGCATTGCAAATGCTTGTTTTAACTGTGACCTTTGCAGCTAGCAAGGCTTGTTTACGGTCTTTCTCCAAAGAAACAATGCTAAATCCTCCAGCATTCCGTAGGACATCTTCTGCACAAAGGAGATGTTCCTGGCACCTTTCTTTGTTGCAGAATCTATAGCTTCTTCCACCCGAAGGCAGAAATTTTGCACCTTCATCAGGGGTTTAGTGGGTTCCTGCCCCCCATGGACACTTTCACAACTCTTGGACTTGGTCCCCTTCCTTTGCAGGTCCTCAGGTCCAGGAATCCGTCTTCAGCGCTTTGCAGTCTATTGTGGTCTTTGCAGAATCCTCTATCACGAGTTTAGTGTGTTTCTCGAGAAGTAGTATCAATTTTCTCTTACTTTTTAGGGTCTTGGGGTGGGGTATCTTGGATACCCTTGGTGTTTTATTACACTTCCAGCGACCCTCTACACACTACACGAGGCCAGGGGTCACTAAGTGGTTCTCATTCCACTTTCTTAGTATATGGGCTGTGTTGCTCCTAGGCCTATTGCATCCTATTGTATTCTAAAGTGTTTGCACTATTTTTCTAACTGTTTACTTAACTGATTTTGGTTTGTGTGTATATTTTGTGTATTTCACTTACCTCCTAAGGGTGTATATCCTCTGTGATATTTTTGGCACATTGTCAGTAAAATAAAGTACCTTCATTTTTAGTAACTCTGAGTATTGCGATTCTTGTGATATAGTGCTATATGGTATAAGTGGTATAGTAGGAGCTTTGCATGTGTCCTAGTTCAGCCTAAGATGCTCTGCTATAGCTACCTCTATCATCCTAAACTGCTAGAACACTACTAATCTACTAATAATGGATAACTTGACCTGGCACAAGGTGTAAGTACCATCAGGTACCAAGTATAAGCCAGCCCAGCCTCCTACATTGGTGGCAGCGGTGGGATAAGTACTTGTAACTGCTTTACCACTTTGTCATTGGTGCTTTTCATAAGAAAAACATTTTCCAAATACTTACATATCTGCACAGTTAACCTAAACAGTTTAACTCTCTTTCTAAAAACTTTCTATAAAGTTTCTAAAAGGTTTTCAAATGTTTTCAAATGTTTTTCTCTTTTCTTTAAAAAGTTTCTGAACTTTTTTCTCTCTGTCCTAAACTCTTTCTTGCAACTATGTCAGTAGTAGAGGCCACTCCCAAAGTTGTTCAGGCAACCTATGGTAGTTTAAAATTTAAAAGTTTGAGGTGTCTCTACATAGAAAGAAGTTTAAGCATTGGTAAGAACCCTACCAAATATCTTCTCCTTAGCCTTCTCCTAGAAAGTGACCAGAACCAGTCTGGCCCATCCCAGGATCAGGAGGTAGAGGAGGAGGATACCTAGGAAGAATCAGGGGAGGGCCCTGAGGATTCTGGGGAGGGTTCCTCCAAAGACCTGTCAGCTAACAGGCCATCTAGTGAAGCTGGTATTGGGAGGGGGTCACACACTAGTAGGGCACTGTTCACTCCAAAAGGCCAGGTGACTAGAGTCCAGCCATTTAGAGACCGGTCCACTTCTGCCAATTCCCACATCACCTCTGTGTCTCAGAATTCCCAAGCCTCCCACCCTGTGGATAACACCCTACACAGGGAACTCAGAAAGCTGAGATTGAAAGAGGCCAGACTGAAGCTGAGACAGTAGCAGTTGGCCTTCGACAGGGAATCTCTAGATGTAGAGAGGTAAAGACAGAAGTTGGGGTTAGTTCCCCATGGTGGCAGCAGCAGTGTTCTTGATAGTAATCCTGTAACAATCAAAATAAGCCATGGTGTTATGTATGCAAGAGTAACGGCCATTGTTCAAGTGATTCCACCTGTCCAAGAAAAACACCAAGGCTCCCACTATCACAACCCAACTGCATACTCTAGTGCCCCTAGTAATAGCAGTGGTGGTGGGAAGTCTACTACAAATAGCCAATCAAAGGGTGTAGCTGGGCTCACCATTGGTAATGTAGTTGGGGTTGGTCTTGTTAGGGAGATCACAGAGGCTGTTTTATTGCCTGATGGTGGTATTGACTTTGCCACCTTAATTGCTTGTCCCCTTAATTTGGGTAAGTACAAGCAACTTCCCCTAATAAATGGTGTTGAGGTTGAAGCTGACAGGGATACAGGAGCCAGTGTCACTATGGTGATTGAGAAACTGGTTCACCCTGATCAGCATCTACTTGGTCAGTAGTACCAAGTGACTGATGCTCATAACAACACTCTTAGCCATCCCATGGCTGTTGTGACTCTCAAATGGAGGGGGGGTTACTGGTCCAAAGAAAGTTGTGGTAGCCACTGATTCACCTGTACACTGCTTACTGGGCAATGATTGGGAGACATCAGCTTGGGCTAAAGTGGAGATGGAGGCTCATGCAGCAATGCTGGGCATTCCAGGGCATAGCTTTTCTCCCACAAGGGCTCAAGCCCAGAACCAAAGAGGACAGGGAAGCTTGGATCCTGGAACAATGGACCAAGTGCTCCCAAAAGCTGAGGTAGAAATGGTAAATCCTTGCCCACTATCTCTCCCTCTCCAGAAGATTCCCCTTTTGAGGAAGAGGAATCCTCTCCCTGTGCAGAACCTACACCAGATGAGCTGGCAGCAGACACTGCTGAGCTTTTGGGTACAGGGGTGGCCTGCTATGGAAGAGCTGAGTGTGGCACAGCAGACCTGTCCCACACTAGAGGGTATAAGACAGCAATCTGTCAAACAGCAGAATGGGGATATCACTGATAGCCATAAGGTCTATTGGGAAGATAACCTCGTCTACACTGAGTCAAGGGGCCCTAAACCTGGAGTTGCCAGGAGATTAGTCATCCCTTTGCATTATAGGGAGTTTCTTGTGACCTTGGCACATGATATTCCTTTGGCTGGGCATTTGGGCCAGAGTAAAACTTGGGACAGGCTTCTTCCATTTTTTCACTTGCCTCACATGTCAGAGGACACTCAGGTGTTTTGTCGCTCCTGTGTGACCTGCCAAGCAAGTGGCAAGACTGGTGGCACACCTAAGGCCCCCTTAATTCCACTCCCAGTAGTTGTGGTGCCCTTTGAAAGGGTAGGGGTTGACATAGTTGGCCCCCTTGACCCTCCAACAGCTTCAGGCAATAGGTTTATACTCGTGGTAGTGGACCATGCCACTAGGTATCCTGACGCCATACCCTGAAGGACCACTACAGCTCCTGCAGTGGCAAAAGCCCTTTTGGGAATCTTTTCCAGAGTGGGTTTTCCTAAGGAAGTGGTGTCAGACAGAGGTAGTAACTTCATGTCTGCATACCTCAAAGCTATGTGGAAGGAGTGTGGTGTAACTTAAAAGTTCACTACTCCATTTCATCCACAAACAAATGGTCTGGTTGAGAGGTTTAATAAAACTCTCAAAGGTATGATAATGGGACTCCCTGAAAAACTCAGAAGGAGATAGGATGTCCTGTTACCATGCCTCTTTTTTGCTTACAGGGAGGTGCCCCAAAAAGAAGTGGGCTTTAGCCCCTTTGAACTCCTCTTTGGACACCCTGTACGAGGTCCCCTTGCTCTTGTGAAGGAGGGTTGGGAAAACCTTTAAAAGCTCCCAAGCAAGACATTGTGGACTATGTACTTGGCCTAATATCCAGAATGGCTGTGTGCATGAAAAAGGCCAGTAAAAACCTTCAGGTCAGCCAAGAGCTCCAAAAGCAATCGCATGACCAGAAGGCTGCCCTGACTCAGTACCACCCAGGACAGAAGGTGTGGATATTGGAGCCTGTGGCCCCAAGAACACTCCTGAACTAATGGAGTGGACCCCATCTCATTGTTGAAAAGAAAGGTGAGGTCACCTATCTGGTAGACCTGGGCACTGCCAGGAGTCCCCTTAGGGTGCTCCATGTCAAGCGCCTAAAACCTTATTATGACAGGGCTGACTTAACCCTGCTCATGGCAACTGATGAGGGGCAGGAGGAAGAGAGTGACCGTCTCCCTGACCTCTTCTCCACAACTGAAGCTGATGGCTTAGTGGATGGAGTTGTACTTGCTGATTGCCTTACTGCTGAGCAGAAGGACAACTTCATAAATCTCCCAGATCAGTTCTCTGATCTCCTCTCACTGATACCAGGTACAACTACCTGGTGTGAGCACACAATCAACACTGGATACAGCTTGCCTGTCAAAAGTACGATTTATAGGCAGCCAGACCATGTCAGAGATTGCATAAAATAAGAGGTACAGAAAATGTTAGATCTGGGAGTGATTGTGCCTTCTGAAAGCCCATTGGCTAGCGAAGTGGTGCTTGTCCCTAAACCTCATACTAAAGATGGTAAAAAGGAAATGAGGTTTTGTGTTGACTATAGAGGACTCAATCAGGTAACCAAAACTGATGCTCACCCTATACCCAGGGCAGATGAGCTCATAGATACACTGGCTTCTGCCAAGTATCTAAGCATTTTGACTTAACTGCCGAGTATTGACAGATTAAGGCCCTCATTCTGACCCTGGCAGTCGGTGATAAAGCGGCGGCCAAGCCGCCAACAGGCCGGCGGTCTAAAATATGCAATTCTGACCCTGGCGGGAACCACCAACACAGCCCGCCAACTTAACACTCCGCCCGCCACGGCGGTACAAACAAACAGCGCGGCGGTTCCCGCCAACAGCCAGGCGGCAGACAATGTACCGCCCACCCTATTACGACCCACCAATCCGCCACCTTTTCCGGGGCGGGAGCACCGCCGATAAGAACACGGCGGAAACAGACTACGAACGGGAAAACGCTCACCTCTACGCACTCCACGCGAGATTCCGGCAGTATGGAACCAGAGTTGCAGGTCATCCCCGCACTCCTATACCTGCTCATATACCAGGAGCACGCCCGGCGGCGCGGAAGACATCGGTGAGTACTGCACCTACGACACAGGGGAGGGAAAAGATTACCGGCACACACCCACCCACCCACACCCACTACAACACACACATCAATGCATTCCCACAGATCACTGTCACAACCCACAAACCACCCCCCTCCGAAATAATGCAAAGACCAAAAGAAGAGATCATAAACGGGCAGATATATTGAAATATGTACACCAGTAATCCCAATAAATAAATAAACTATGTACAAAATATATACAGCTACTAAATGTAGTCCAACCACTGTCCGTGGATCACAGGGGTCCTGTGCAAAGGGGCAAGGCCCAGTCCCACGACAAGAACTCCACGGAGAGAACACTGCAGGGGCATCAGAAAGAAAATAGGACAGGCACCTCAGGGGGAAGGGAAGGGGGGGCACCTCAGCCACTTGAGTACACGACGCCAGATCCACGAGGGGACTCCATGACCACTGGCCCATCCTGGGGAGAGCAAAGCCACAGTCCAAACAGTCCATACAGTGGGTGGCCTGCCCACTGGGCCATCCTGGGGAGAGCAAAGCCACAGTCCATACAGTCCATACAGTGGGTGGCCTGCCCACTGGGCCATCCTGTGGAGAGCAAAGCCACAGTCCATACAGTCCATACAGTGGGTGGCCTGCCCACTGGGCCATTCTGGGGAGAGCAAAGCCACAGTCCAAACAGTCCATACAGTGGGTGGCCTGCCCACTGGGCCATCCTGGGGAGAGCAAAGCCACAGTCCATACAGTCCATACAGTGGGTGGCCTGCCCACTGGGCCATCCTGGGGAGAGCAAAGCCACAGTCCAAACAGTCCATACAGTGGGTGGCCTGCCCACTGGGCCATCCTGGGGAGAGCAAAGCCACAGTCCATACAGTCCATACAGTGGGTGGCCTGCCCACTGGGCCATCCTGGGGAGAGCAAAGCCACAGTCCATACAGTCCATACAGTGGGTGGCCTGCCCACTGGGCCATCCTGGGGAGAGCAAAGCCACAGTCCAAACAGTCCATACAGTGGGTGGCCTGCCCACTGGGCCATCCTGGGGAGAGCAAAGCCACAGTCCTTACAGTCCATACAGTGGGTGGCCTGCCCACTGGGCCATCCTGGGGAGAGCAAAGCCACAGTCCAAACAGTCCATACAGTGGGTGGCCTGCCCACTGGGCCATCCTGGGGAGAGCAAAGCCACAGTCCATACAGTCCATACAGTGGGTGGCCTGCCCACTGGGCCATCCTGGGGAGAGCAAAGCCACAGTCCATACAGTCCATACAGTGGGTGGCCTGCCCACTGGGCCATCCTGGGGAGAGCAAAGCCACAGTCCAAACAGTCCATACAGTGGGTGGCCTGCCCACTGGGCCATCCTGGGGAGAGCAAAGCCACAGTCCAAACAGTCCATACAGTGGGTGGCCTGCCCACTGGGCCATCCTGGGGTCCATAACAGACCCCACTGCCACTGGAGGAGGCAAGTTGGCCAGAGGACATCCTGCAGCCCTGCCCGAGATAGATCCTGCCCTGCCACGTCTGCCAAAGGGCCAGCGGTTCTTGCCTTGAAGGGCCCAGTTCAGCGCTCCTTGCCTTGAAGGGCCCAGTTCAGCGGTTCTTGAGACGGCGGGGCCCCGTTCAGCGGTTCTTGAGACGCCGGGGCCCAGTTCAGCGGTTCTTGAGACGGCGGGGCCCAGGTCAGCGCTCCTTGCCTTGAAGGGCCCAGTTCAGCGGTTCTTGAGACGGCGGGGCAAAGTTCAGCGGTTCTTGAGACGGCGGGGCCCAGGTCAGCGCTACTTGCCTTGAAGGGCCCAGTTCAGCGGTTCTGGAGACGGCGGGGCCCAGCGGAGCGGTTCTTGAGACGGCGGGACCCAGTTCAGCGGTTCTTGAGACGGCGGGGCCCAGTTCAGCGGTTCTTGAGACGGCGGGGCCCAGGTCAGCGCTCCTTGCCTTGAAGGGCCCAGTTCAGCAGTTTTGGAGACGGCGGGGCCCAGCGGAGCGGTTCTTGAGACGGCGGGGCCCAGTTCAGCGGTTCTTGAGACGGCGGGGCCCAGGTCAGCGCTCCTTGCCTTGAAGGGCCCAGTTCAGCGGTTCTTGAGACGGCGGGGCCCAGCGGAGCGGTTCTTGAGACGGCGGGGCCCAGTTCAGCGGTTCTTGAGACGGCGGGGCCCAGGTCAGCGGTTCTGGAGACGGCGGGGCCCAGGTCAGCGCTACTTGCCTTGAAGGGCCCCGTTCAGCGGTTCTGGAGACGGCGGGGCCCAGCGGAGAGGTTCTTGAGACAGCGGGGCCCAGTTCAGCGGTTCTTGAGACGGCGGGGCCCAGTTCAGCGGTTCTTGAGACGGCGGGGCCCAGTTCAGCGGTTCTTGAGACGGCGGGGCAAAGTTCAGCGGTTCTTGAGACGGCGGGGCCCAGGTCAGCGCTACTTGCCTTGAAGGGCCCAGTTCAGCGGTTCTGGAGACGGCGGGGCCCAGCGGAGCGGTTCTTGAGACGGCGGGACCCAGTTCAGCGGTTCTTGAGACGGCGGGGCCCAGTTCAGCGGTTCTTGAGACGGCGGGGCCCAGGTCAGCGCTCCTTGCCTTGAAGGGCCCAGTTCAGCAGTTTTGGAGACGGCGGGGCCCAGCGGAGCGGTTCTTGAGACGGCGGGGCCCAGTTCAGCGGTTCTTGAGACGGCGGGGCCCAGGTCAGCGCTCCTTGCCTTGAAGGGCCCAGTTCAGCGGTTCTTGAGACGGCGGGGCCCAGCGGAGCGGTTCTTGAGACGGCGGGGCCCAGTTCAGCGGTTCTTGAGACGGCGGGGCCCAGGTCAGCGGTTCTGGAGACGGCGGGGCCCAGGTCAGCGCTACTTGCCTTGAAGGGCCCCGTTCAGCGGTTCTGGAGACGGCGGGGCCCAGCGGAGAGGTTCTTGAGACAGCGGGGCCCAGTTCAGCGGTTCTTGAGACGGCGGGGCCCAGTTCAGCGGTTCTTGAGACGGCGGGGCCCAGTTCAGCGGTTCTTGAGACGGCGGGGCCCAGGTCAGCGCTACTTGCCTTGAAGGGCCCAGTTCAGCGGTTCTGGAGACGGCGGGGCCCAGGTCAGCGCTACTTGCCTTGAAGGGCCCAGTTCAGCGGTTCTGGAGACGGCGGGGCCCAGCGGAGCGGTTCTTGAGACGGCGGGCCCAGTTCAGCGGTTCTTGAGACGGCGGGGCCCAGTTCAGCGGTTCTTGAGACGGCGGGGCCCAGTTCAGCGGTTCTTGAGACGGCGGGGCCCAGGTCAGCGCTACTTGCCTTGAAGGGCCCAGTTCAGCGGTTCTGGAGACGGCGGGGCCCAGCGGAGCGGTTCTTGAGACGGCGGGGCCCAGTTCAGCGGTTCTTGAGACGGCGGGGCCCAGTTCAGCGGTTCTTGAGACGGCGGGGCCCAGTTCAGCGGTTCTTGAGACGGCGGGGCCCAGGTCAGCGCTCCTTGCCTTGAAGGGCCCAGTTCAGCGGTTCTGGAGACGGCGGGGCCCAGCGGAGCGGTTCTTGAGACGGCGGGGCCCAGTTCAGCGGTTCTTGAGACGGCGGGGCCCAGTTCAGCGGTTCTTGAGACGGCGGACGGTCTATGGCCAACTGCTAATTGCCTGGTGGTGCCGTCCTGGGCAGCGGGGATGGTGCTCCTTCAATGCCCACCTGGGCTGTGGGTGGTGGGGCCCTCCTGGCCAGCTGGGCTGGGTCCTCCCTGGGCAGCGGCTATGGGGGTGGTGGGCTCTCCCGGGGCAGCTGTGCCGGTTCCTCCCGGGGCAGCGGCTATGGGGGTTGTGGGCTCCTCCTGGGCAGCAGGCCTGCTGCCTGACCTCTCCGACTTGCTGCCCTTACCCTCCTTAGTCGTGGGCCTGTGGCCCTTTCCTCCCTTTGGAGCTGTGGCTGGTGACTGTCTCTGGGTGGTGTCCGGGGGGGATGTAGAAGGCGGGCTCCTGCGGCGCCCCTTCCGCCTTCTGCTCCTCTTCCCAGGGGGTGGGCTGCCTGTCCCCTTGCTGCTGGGCGAAGATCCAGACATGCGGGCTGGCGGGCTCCAATACCCCTGCACCCTTGTCAAGGGGGCTGCAGGGCTGGTGGTGGCTGAGGTGCTCTTCTTACCCCGACGAGAAGGAGGGGGGGGCTCAGGGTCAGGAAAGAAGTTAGTAGTGGCGAGGAAGAGCTTCTTGGGACAATGGAGAGTGGTAGGTACAGTGGGAATGGGAGTGGAGGGAGAGGATGTGGTTGTAGGTGAGTCACGTTTGCTGTCTTTGGGTGCAGGTGCAGGAGGGATAGGCTGTCGTGAGGTGGATGGCTGTTGGGTGGGTGGGTGGCTGCGTTTGTGTGGTGTGGAAGAGGGGGTGACAGACACAGTGGGAGAGGACACAGGGGACGTGTAAATGGCAGTGGGGGTGGTGACTGCACGTGTGCGGACTGGAGTGGAGGGTGTGCTGGTGATGGAAACACTGGCTGATGGTGAGGTGAATGGAGGTGTGAGTGTAGACGTCACAGGGAGGGAGGAGGGAGACGAGGAGGTGGGGGTCACAGAGGTGGTAGTGACTGTTGGCATGTCTGCATCGGAATGTTGCGTGTGTGAATGTCTGCGTGATCTGTGGTGCTTATGTTTGGATGAGCTTCTCTTGGGTGTTGAGGTGTGTGCAGGCTGGTCTGATGGTGTGGGTGGGACAGGCAGAGGAACAGGAGACTGGGAGGAGGGAGTTAGTAGAGGCAGGCAGGAGACAGGGACAATGGCTGCCGTCAGTGCTGAGGCCAGAGCCTGGAACGATCGCTGATGGGCAGCCTGACCCGAATGAATGCCCTCCAGGTACGCATTGCTGCGATGAACCTCCCTCTCCACCCCCTGGATGGCATTCAAAAGGGTAGTCTGCCCAACAATGAGCGTTCGGAGGAGGTCAATGACCTCCTCACTGAGGGCAGCGGGGGTAACAGGGGCAGGGCCTGAGGTGCCTGGGGCGAAGGAGATGCCCGGCTTCCTGGCAGAGCGGGCACGGGGCGAACGCTGAGGGGCTGCTGGGAGGGCGGAGATGGTGCGCTGGGTGGCGGCTGTACCTGTAATGGCGGGGGGCACGGATGGTGCCACCCCCGCAAGGGAGCCCCCTTCCGAGGACGTGTCCGTGTCGCTGCAGGGTCCAGTCGTCCCCGTCGTGGAGCTCCCCTCGCCCTCCGTCTCACTGGTCCAGTCTGACTCTGTGGCATGGCCCTCCTGGGCCATGTGAGATGCAGCTCCCTCCTGCCCCGATGCCACTTCTCCTCCGCCTGATGATGCTGATGCACACAAGCACAGAAAGACAAACAAAAAGGGGGGGGGAGAGAGAAATAAAGGGATATTGATTACATGGATCTCGGGTACAGTTAGCGGACATGACAGACACAGATGCCCCCTGCACTAAGTTGCGCACTTGGGGTCCGCTACGCATTCCGTGGAACATGCCCTACACGCCTAGAGTTGACAACTGCACCCATGGATGACACGGCCCAGGGATGGCTGTACTGACAAACTACTGAGGGTGGTGGCTGGGGACACAGGGGCTTACGGGGGTGCCCAGCCTACAGATATCGCCCTGGCCTAGGGGGACCCCCAGCCCTCCTCCCCCACCCAGACACCTCCACTGCGCGGCAACAGAGTAGATAATGCTTGTACTCACCCCCTTGTGTCTGCTGTGCTGCCCTCACGCGCCCATCCAAATCAGGGTAGGCCACCGCCAGGATCCGGAACATCAGGGGGCTCAGTTGACGGCAGGCACCCCGCCTACGTTGGGAGGCCATCCCCAGCAGAGACTCGGCGGTCTTCTTGGTCCCGCGGCGGATGTCCTCCCACCTCTTGCGGCAGTGGGTGCCCCGTCGATGGTGGACCCCCAGGGTCCGGACTTCCTTGGCGATGGCACGCCAAATCCCGATCTTCTCATGGGCGCGGACCTATGTGACACGTACAGGGAGGGAGAAATACCACGTTCAAGTTTGTCAGCATTTTCCTTCCCAGTGGCCCAACGCCCCCCATCCCCGCCAGGCCCCCCGCCATGCCCCCCGCCATGCCCAACATGCCCCCCATCCCCGCCAGGCCCCCCGCCATGCCCCCCGCCAGGCCCAACATGCCCCCCATCTCCGCCATGCCCCCGCCATGCCCAACATGCCCCCCATCCCCGCCAGGCCCCCCGCCATGCCACCCGCCAGGCCCAACATGCCCCCTATCCCCGCCATGCCCCCCGCCATGCCCAACATGCCCCCCATCCCCGCCAGGCCCCCCGCCATGCCCCCCGCCAGGCCCAACATGCCCCCCATCCCCGCCAGGCCCCCCGCCAGGCCCAACATGCCCCCATCCCCGCCAGGCCCCCCGCCATGCCCCCCGCCATGCCCAACATGCCCCCCATCCCCGCCAGGCCCCCCGCCATGCCCAACATGCCCCCCATCCCCGCCATGCCCCCCGCCATGCCCCCCGCCAGGCCCAACATGCCCCCCATCCCCGCCAGGCCCCCCGCCAGGCCCCCAAGCCAGCCAGTGGCCCCAAATCCAGATTGAATTAAACTCACTTGTTGGTCTGGAGGACCGTAGAGTAGCGCATACTGGGGGAGGACCCCATCCACAAGTTTCTCCAACTCCTCTCCAGTGAAGGCAGGGGCCCTTTCCCCAGGTGCAGCAGCCATTGTCCCTTCCAGACCGAGGTCACAGCAACACTTGCAGTATAGGTCCTCTCCTGTGAAAGTTCAAGTCGCAAGTGGATAAGTAGATAGAAAATGGCGGTCACGTCCGCGGCGGTGCATACCGCGGCGGTGCGTCCCGCCACCGCCGGCGCCCTTCGCCATTGGCTCCTGAAACCCATAGGCTTCAATGTTAACCAATGCGGCTTGGCGCCGCGGTCTTCGCCCGCCGCCCGCCGCGGTGTGCCACGCCAGCGCATTGACCTCACATCCCATTGTCACACTTCACAGGTCAGGCAGCCGCCATTTCCAGGGCCCACATGGCTCAATTTCAACTGCGTCACACAGGCCTAGGCCTTGCATAGCCACTCAGACACGCCATTCACTGCATAGAGAATGGTTTACTGTGCTAGCTGTGAGTACGTACCTGTGGGTTGCTTGACTGTGTGCTCCATGTTGTCCTTCCTAGGCACCGTCCGCTGGGTTGGGCGAGGAGACGGATGAATCCTCCCGTGTACCGACCGCTGGTGGACCTGTCGACAATGGAAGAACGCCACATTATCCTGACCTACCGTCTTAACCGTGCCACTATCCATGAACTGTGTGCCCAGCTGGAGCCCGACCTGATGTCCCCCATCCGCCAACCCACAGGGATTCCCCCTCTGGTGCAGGTCATGTCAGTACTCCATTTCTTGGCAAGTGGGTCATTTCAGACAACCGTGGGAATTGCTTCTGGGATGTCTCAGCCCATGTTTTCGAAGGTGTTATCCAGAGTGTTGTCTGCCCTGATGAAATCCGTGAGGAGCTACATCATTTTCCCAGAGGTGGGCGAATTGGCTACAGTGAAGGGTGATTTCTACGCCCTTGGACATATTCCCAACGTAATTGGTGCCATTGATGGGACCCATGTGGCTTTGGTTCCCCCAAGAGACAGGGAGCAGGTGTACAGGAACAGAAAAAATTACCATTCAATGAACATCCAGGTGGTGTGTTTGGCTGACCAGTACATCTCGCATGTAAATGCCAAATTCCCAGGGTCAGTGCATGACGCCTACATCCTCAGGAATAGCAGCATCCCTTACGTGATGGAACAGCTACAGAGACACCGTGTATGGCTAGTGGGGGACTCTGGGTACCCCAACCTGTCGTGGCTACTGACCCCAGTAAGGAATCCCCGGACCAGGGCAGAGGAACGGTACAATGAGGCCAATGGGCGTACTAGGAGGGTGATCGAACGCACCTTTGGCCTCCTAAAGGCCAGGTTTAGGTGCCTGCATATGACAGGTGGATCCCTAATGTACTCACCTAAGAAGGTGTGTCACATCATCGTGGCCTGCTGCATGCTTCACAACCTGGCTTTGCGCCGCCAGGTGCCTTTCCTGCAGGAGGATGGTCGAGACGGTGGTGTTGTGGCAGCGGTGGAACCTGAGGAGAGTGACGAGGAGGAAGACGACGGGGCTGAAACAGACAACAGGGACAGAATCATTGAACAGTACTTCCAATAGGACACAGGTAACATTTCAAAGATAATTTAGTAAATGTTAACTACTCTCCTGCATCTCTGCTGCCTGTCTATTTGCCCCAGTGTATGATGACTGAGTTTTGGCTTTTCCCTCCCTATTTCAGATCTGGGGTCCCCACTACGAGTCCTGTGCTTCGTTTCCCCATGGACTACAGCTTTGTGGCAGCTGTTTGTTGACTTCACCATGTACAAGGACATATTTGCACTGTCATGTCAATTACAATATATTGAAATCACAGCCAGACTCCAGATATTTTGGTGCAAAATAGGTGTTTATTTAAGTGCTCAAAATGGGATGGGTGGTTTCAAGTGGGTGGGGGCTATGGTGAAGGAATGTCCATGGCAGAGTCCAGAGTAACAGTCACACAGGTGCATTGTCCAGAGGCCTGTGGAGAGATGGAGCATGGGCAGTTCAAGGATGGACAGGGTGACAATGTGGGACAGTGGGATGACATCAGGTGGTATCCATTGCTGGTGGGGGTCTTGACATCCTACTCTGTCTTCTTGCGAGATCTCAGGGCCCTCTTGCGGGGTGGTTCTTCTCCTGCAGGAGGTGGGGGTCTGGTGGGCTGCTGCTGTGCGGGGGCCTCCTGTCCACTAGCGCCGGCGGAGGTGGTTGGCTGTTCTTGGTCCAGGCTAGTGGCAGGGGCCCTTGGGTGTTGTTGAGTGTCCGCCCTGGTGTTGACGAGGTCCTGCAGCAGCCCTACCATGGTAACCAGGGTGGTGTTGATGGCTCTGATGTCCTCCCTGTACCCCCGATAGTGTTCCTCCTGCAGTACCTGGATCTCCTGGAACCGGGCCAGTACCGTCGCCATCGTCTCCTGGGAGCGGTTGTATGCTCCATGATGGTGGTGAGGACCTCGTGGAGAGTGGGTTCCCTGGGCCTCTCCTCCCCCCCCTGTCGCACAGCTGCCCTCCGAGTTGCCCTGTTTCCCTGGGCCTCTGCCCCCTGGCCGGTGTGCCCACTACCACTGCCCCCAGGTCCCTGTTGTTGTTGGGGTGGTGGGTTATCCTGGGTGCCCTGTAGTGGTAGACACACCGCAGATTGACGCGCCCTGGAGACAGAGGCATGGGCCCGCTGGGTGGGAGCTGTGCTGGTGTTCCCAGAGGGGTTTGGGTCTGTAGTGGCCTGGGCCTGTGTGAGGGGAACCGACTGTCCAGAGGTCCCCGATGGTCCGGGCTGGTCATCGGTGTCTAGGTCGACAGAGCTGCTGTCATCGCTGACGGCCTCTTGGGTGGGGGGTGTGGAGAATTCTGGCCCCTCCGCCGCGGTGTGTTGACGGTCGGGTCCTGCAGGGGTATAGAGGTATGGTTATAGTTTCAATGTGTGGCATATGGGTGTATCTATGGGTTCTCGTGTCCCCAAGTGCTGGCATTCGTGTGTGGGGGCTTTGGTGAGGGTGGCTTGTGGGGGGGATGTGTATATGCATTGGGCATGCTTTGGTGATGGGTGTCCATGCTTAGTGGACGCATGCAGGCCTAGGTTTTGGGATGTGTGGGTGGTGATGGTGAGACATTGGCGGGGAATAGGTGTGCTGGGGGTGGGGGTGAGGATGGTGGTGGGGGTGAGGATGGTGGTGGGGGTGGGGGTGAGGGTGGGGTTCGAGGATGGGGGTGAGGGTTGGGGTATGATTTGGCATGCAGGTGGGGGGGAAGCAGTATTGAAGCTTCAACTTACCAGTATCCATTCCTCCGCCGACTCCCGCGAGGCCGTCAGGATGCAGGATGTTCAAGACTTCCTCCTCCCATGATGTGAATTGTGGGGGTTGAGGTGGGGGTCCTCCGCCAGTCTTCTGCACGGCGATGTTGTGCCTGGATACCATGGAACGCACCTTCCCCCGTAGGTCGTTCCATCGCTTCCTGATGTCTTCCCGATTTCTGGGGTGCTGTCCCACTGCGTTGACCCTGTCGACAATCCTCTGCCATAGCTCCGTCCTCCGGGCAATGCTGGTGTATTGTATCTGTGTGCCGAACAGCTGGGGCTCTACCCGAACGATTTCCTCCACCATGACCCTGAGTTCTTCGTCTGTGAAGCGGGGTTGTCTTTGGGGTGCCATGGGGTGGTGTGTATGATGTGTGGGGTGGAGTATGTGTATTTAAGTGAGTTGAGTGTGGTGGTGTGTGTTGTTTTGTGTGTGAATAGTGTGTGGGTGATGGTGTTGAGTGGCTGTGGCTGTTAGTTTGTGGATGCTGGTGTCTCGCTCTGGCCTTCGTTCAGAATTTTTTAGCGTAGGGGTTTGTGGGTGATGTGGGTGGGTGTTTTATATTGTATTGTGTGTGTGGGAGTGGTGTGTGTATGTGTATCAGGTGTGTGGGATTCAAATCGTCCAATGTGGCTGAGTTTTGTTCGTTTGTGTGTATTCTGACCGCGGCGGTGTGTCCCGCCAATGGAATACCGCGTTTGAATGACCGCCGCGTGGATTCGTGGGTCGTAATGGCATGGGCGTATTTCTGTTGGCGTGACGGTGGAGGTTTTGTCACCTCCACTTTTCCGCCGACCGCTGGTCTGGCGGTCTGTTGTGGCGGTCGGATTTTCGGAGGTTTGCCTTCTGCGGGTCAGAATGACCGTGGCGGGTTTCCGCGACCGCGGCGGGATTATGGAGGATTTCTGACCGGCGGTAGGCGCCTTTTACCGCCGAGGTCAGAATGACCACCTAAGTTGTCAGAAGATGCTAAACCTAAGACAGCATTTTCCACCATTGGAGGGCACTATCAGTTCACTGTTATGCCCTTTGGTTTGAAAAATGCACCTGCCACTTTTCAGAGGTTGGTAAATACAGTCCTGCAAAGGTTGGAAGCCTTTAATGCAGCATATCTAGATGATATAGTTGTCTTTAGCTCCACCTGGGATGATCACCTGGTCCACCTATGGAAAGTTTTGGAGACCCTGCAAAAGGCAGGCCTCACTATCAAGGCTTCAAAATGCCAGCTAGGGCAGGGGGAAATGGTTTAACTGGGCCACCTGGTAGGTGGGGAACAGATTGCACCACTGCAGGGGAAGATCCAGACCATTATGGAATGGGCTCCCCCTACAACTCAAACCCAGGTGAGAGCCTTCTTAGGCCTCACAGGGTACTTTAGGAGGTTCATTAAGAACTATGGCTCTATTGCAGCCCCTCTTAATGACCTCCCAAGCAAGAAGATGCCTAAAAAGGTATTGTGGTCATCTAGCTGTCAAAAGGCTTTTGATGAGCTCAAACAGGCCATGTGCTATGCACCTGTCCTAAAAAACCCTTGTTACTCAAATAAATTCATAGTCCAGACTGATGCTTCTGGATTAGGGGTAGGGGAAGTTCTATCATAGCTTAACACTGAGGGCCAGGATCAACCTGTTGCTTTTATCAGCAGGAGGTTGACTCCTAGAGAAAAGCGTTGGTCTGCCATAGATAGGGAGGCCTTTGCTGTGGTCTAGGCACTTAAAAAGTTGAGACCATACCTGTTTGGTACTCACTTTATTGTTCAGACAGACCACAAACCTCTATTATGGCTTAAACACATGAAAGGTGAAAACCCTAAATTTTTGAGGTGGTCCATCTCCCTACAGGGAACATATACCTGGGAGTACCCACTCCAATGCAGATGGACTCTCCAGATATTTCCAATTAGACAATGAAGAATCATCTGGGAAAGGTTACCCTTATTGTCCCTCGTTTGGGTGGGGGGTTGTGTAGGAAAGTACCATCTTGCCTGGCATGTTACCCCCATTTTTTACATGCATGTAAGTTTGATTTTGCCTGTCTCTCTAGGATCCTGCTAGCCAGGACCCCAGTGCTCATAGTTTGTGGCAGAATGTGTGTACCTGTGTAGTGACTAACTGTGCAACTGAGGTTCTGCTAACCGGAACCTCAGTGCTTATGCTCTCTCTGCCTTTAAAATTGTCACTATAGGCTAGTGACCATTTTCACCAATTCTAATTGGCACACTGTAACACCCTTATAATTCTTGCCCCTTCCTGCACAAAAACAAACCTGCTGACAACACAGGCACCCTTGCACTATGGTGCAAGGGTGTCTGCATTGGCCCTAGGCTGCCAAAAGCATGTCAGAGCAGAGGACAGGAATGCCCCGTATTGGATAAATACAGCGCACCTCAGCCCTTTCCCTGTGGCACAGCGCAGCAGGGTGACTTGTTCTGCTTCCCTACGCCAAAACGCCCATCAATATAGGCCCTTGTACTTCCAGCCTGCTCACAGACACACTATAGTTGTAGTCGGCCCCCAGACGCACTATAGTTCTAGTCGTCTCCCAGGTGCGCTATAGTTCTGGCCGGACCCCCGACGCACTATAGTTCTAGCTGGCTCCCAGATGCACTATATTTCTAGCCAGCCCCAGTCTAACTATAGTTCTAGCTGGCCCACAGACTCACTATAGTTCTAGCCGGACCCCAGACTCACTATACTTCCAGCCGGATCCCAGATGCACTATAGTTCTAGACGGCTCCCAGACTCACTATAGTTTTAGCTGGACCCCAGACTCACTATAGTTCTAGCCGGCTCCCAAACGCAATATAGTTCTAGCCAGCTCCCAGACTCACTATAGTTCTAGCCGGCCCTCAGATGCACTATAGTTCTAGCCGGCCCCCAGACGCACTGTAGTTCTAGCCGGGTCCCGGATGCACTGTAGTTCTAGCCAGCCCTCAGTCTCACTATAGTTCTAGCTGGCCCACATACTCACTATAGTTCCAGCCAGCTCCCAGACTCACTATAGTTCTAGCCGGACCCCAGACTCACTATAGTTATAGCAGGTTCCCAGACTCACTATAGTTCTAGCTGCACCCAGTCTCACTATAATTCTATCCAGCTCCCAGATGCACTATAGTTCTAGCCGGCTCCCAGACTCACTATAGTTCTAGCCGGCTCCCACATGCACTATAGTTCCAGCCGGCGCCCAGACTCACTATAGTTCTAGCCGGCTCCCAGACGCACTATAGTTCTAGCTGGACCCCAGACTCACTATACTTCTAGCCGGCCCCCAGACTCACTATAGTTCTAGCCGGACCCCAGACTCATTATAGTTCTAGCAGCACCCAGACGCACTATAGTTCTAGCCGGTTCCCAGGTGCACTATAGTTCTAGCCGGCTCCCAGACGCACTATAGTTCTAGCCGGACGCCAGACTCACTATACTTCTAGCCGGCCCCCGACTCACTATAGTTCTAGCCGGACCCCAGACTCACTATACTTCTAGCGGCACCCAGACTCACTATAGTTCTAGCCGGCTCCCAGACGCACTATAGTTCTAGCCGGCTCCCAGATGCACTGTCGTTCTAGCCGGCTCCCAGACGCACTGTCATTCTAGCCGGCCCCCAGACTCACTGTAGTTCTAGCCGGACCCCAGACTCACTATAGTTCTACCCGGACCCCAGACTCACTATAGTTCTACCCAGCCCCCAGACTCACTATAGTTCTAGCCGGACCCCAGACTCACTATAGTTCTAGTGGCACCCAGACCCACTATAGTTCAAGCTGGCTCCTAGACGCACTATAGTTCTAGCCGGCCCCCAGACTCACTATAGTATTAGCCGAACCCCAGATTCACTATAGTTCTAGCCGAACCCCAGACTCACTATAGTTCTAGCCGGACCCCAGACTCACTATAGTTCTAGCCGGACCCCAGACTCATTATAGTTCTAGCCGGCCCCCAGACTCACTATAGTTCTAGCCGGACCCCAGACTCACTATAGTTCTAGCCGGCTCCCAGACGCACTATAGTTCTAGCAGCACCCAGACTCACTATAGTTCTAGCCGGACCCCAGACTCACTATAGTTCTAGTGGCACCCAGATGCACTATAGTTCTAGCCGGCCCCCAGACTCACTATAGTTCTAGCCGAACCCCAGACTCACTATAGTTCTAGCCGGCTCCCAGACGCACTATAGTTCTAGCCGGCTCCCAAACTCACTATAGTTCTAGTCAGACCCCAGACTCAATATAGTTCTGGCCGGCTCCCAGACGCACTATAGTTCTAGCCGGACCCCAGACTCACTATACTTCTAGCCGGCCCCCAGACTCACTATAGTTCTAGCTGGACCCCAGACTCACTATAGTTCTAGTGGCACCCAGACGCACTATAGTTCTAGCCGGCTCCCACACACACTATGGGGGTCATTCCAACTTACCCCGTCAAATGACCGCTCCGTGGTCAGAAGACCGCGGAGCCCATTCCGACTTTCCAGCTGGGCCGGAGGGCGCCCGCCAAGGAAGCGCCCGCCGGCCCAGCGGGAAAGGCCCTGCAACACAGAAACCGGCTCCGAATGGAGCCGGCGGTGTTGCAGGGGTGCGACGGGTGCAGTTGCACCCGTCGCGATTTTCACTGTCTGCAATGCAGACAGTGAAAATCATGATGGGGCCCTGTTAGACAGTGGCATGGGCAGTGCAGGGGCCCCCGGGGGCCCCACGACACCCGTTCCCGCCATCCTGTTTCTGGCAGTGAGCGCCGCCATGGAGGATTCTCCCAGCCGGGGGTAATCCGGCGGGAAACCGACGGACCCGGCTGGGCGACTGCGGCTATACAGCCGCGGTCGGAATGCCAAAGGAAGCACCGCCAGCCTGTTGGCGGTGCTTCCGGCGACATCCACCCTGGCGGACATAGACCGCCAGGGTTGGAATGAGGGCCTATATTTCTAGCCAGCCCCCAGACTCACTGTAGTTCTAGCTGGCTCCTAGATGCACTGTAGTTCTAGCCGGCCCCCAGACTCACTATAGTTCCAGACTGCCTATAGTTTCAGGTTGTCCCCAGGCTGCCCACAGTTTCAGGTGGGCTACAGACTGTCTATGGTTCCAGAATGCCCATAGTTTCAGGTGGGCTCCAGACTGCCTATAGTTTCAGATGGTCCCCAGACTGCCTATAGTTTCAGATGGGCTCCAGACTGCCTGTAGTTTCAGGTTGGCCCCAGACTGCCTATAGTTTCAGGTTGGCCCCACACTGCTCATAGTTTCAGGTGGGATCCAGACTGCCTATAGTTCCAGACTGCCCATAGTTTCATGTGAGCTCCAGACTGCCCGTAGCTTCAGGTGGGCTCCAGACTGCCCATAGTTTCAGGTGGTCCCCAGACTGCCTATAGTTTCAGGTGGTCCCCGACTGCCTATAGTTTCAGGTGGTCCCCAGACTGCCTATAGTTTCAGGTGGGCTCCAGACTGCCTATAGTTTCAGGTGGGCTTCAGACTGCCCGTAGTTTCAGGTGGGCTCTAGACTGCCAGTAGTTTCAGGTGGGCTCCAGACTGCCTATAGTTTCAGGTGGGCTCCAGACTGCCTATAATTGCAGGTGGGCTCCAGAATGCCTATAGCTTCAGGTGGGCTCCAGACTGCCTATAGTTCCAGACTGCCTATAGTTTCAGGTGGGCACCAGACTGCCTATAGTTCCAGACTGCCTATAGTTTCAGGTGGGCCCCAGACTGCCCATAGTTCCAGACTGCCCATAGTTTCAGGTGGGCTCCAGACTGCCTATAGTTCCAGACTGCCTATAGTTTCAGGTGGGCCCCAGACTGCCCATAGTTCCACACTGCCATAGTTTCAGGTGGGCTCCAGACTGCCCATAGTTCCAGACTGCCCATAGTTACAGGTGGGCCCCAGACAACCTCTAGTTTCAGGTGGGCTCCAGACTGCCCGTAGTTTCAGGTAGGCTCCAGACTGCCCATAGTTTCAGGTGATCCCCAGACTGCCTGTAGTTTCAGATGGGCCCCAGACTACCTATAGTTTCTGGTAGGCCCCAGCCTACCTATAGTTTCAGGTGGGCTCCAGACTGCCTATAGTTTCAGGTTGGCCCCAGACTGCTCATAGTTTCAGGTGGGCTCCAGACTGCCTATAGTTTCAGATGGTCCCCAGACTGCCTATAGTTTAAGGTGGGCTCCAGACTGCCTATAGTTTCAGGTGGGCTCCGGACTGCCTATAGTTTCAGGTGGGCTCCAGACTGCCTATAGTTTCAGGTGGGCTCCAGACTGCCTATAGTTTCAGGTGGGCTCCAGACTGCCTATAGTTTCAGGTGGGCTCCAGACTGCCTATAGTTCCAGACTGCCCATAGTTTCATGTGAGCTCCAGATTGCCCGTAGCTTCAGGCGGGCTCCAGATTGCCCATAGTTCCAGACTGCCCATAGTTTCAGGTGGGCTCCAGACTGCCCATAGTTTCAGGTGGGCTCCAGACTGCCCGTAGTTGCAGGTGGGCTCCAGACTGCCCATAGTTTCAGTTGGGCTCCAGACTGCCTGTAGTTTCAGGAGGGCTCTAGACTGCCCGTAGTTTCAGGTGGTCCCCAGACTGCCTGTAGTTTCAGGTGGTCCCCAGACTGCCTGTAGTTTCAGGTGGGCTCCAGACTGCCTATAGTTTCAGGTGGGCTCCAGACTGTCTATAGTTTCAGGTTGGCCCCAGACTGTCCATAGTTTCAGGTGGGCTCCAGACTGCCTATAGTTCCAGACTGCCCATAGTTTCAGGTGGGCTCCAGACTGCCCATAGTTCCAGACTGCCTATAGTTTCAGGTGGCCCCTAGACTGCCTGTAGTTTCAGGTGGGCCCCAGACTGCCTGTAGTTTCAGGTGGGCTCCAGACTGCCTATAGCTTCAGGTGGGCTCCAGGCTGCCTCTAGTTTCAGGTAGGCTCCAGACTGCCCGTAGATTCAGGTGGGCTCCAGACTGCCCATAGTCTCAGGTGGGCTCCAGACTGCCCATATATCCAGACTGCCCATAGTTTTAGGTGGGCCCCAGACTATCTATAGTTTCAGGTGGGCACCAGACTGCCTATAGTTTCAGGTTGTCCCCAGACTGCCCATAGTTTCATGTGGGCTCCAGACTGCCTATAGTTCCAGACTGCCCATAGTTTCAGGTGGGCTCCAGACTGCCCATAGTTCCAGACTGCCTATGGTTTCAGGTGGTCCCCAGACTGCCTATAGTTTCAGGTGGGCTCCAGACTGCCTATAGTTTCAGGTGGACTCCAGACTGCCTATAGTTTCAGGTGGGCTCCAGACTGCCAGTAGTTTCAGGTGGGCTCCAGACTGCCTCTAGTTCCAGGTGGGCTCCAGACTGCCCGTAGTTTCAGTTGGACTCTAGACTGCCGGTAGTTTCAGGTGGGCTCTAGACTGCCCGTAGTTTCAGATGGGCTCCAGACTGCCTGTAATTTCACAGGTGGTCCCCAGACTGCCTGTAGTTTCAGGTGGGCCCCAGACTACCTATAGCTTCAGGTGGGCCCCAGACTATCTATAGTTTCAGGTGGGCTCCAGACTGCCTATAGTTTCAGGTTGGCCCCAGACTGCCCATAGTTTCAGGTGGGCTCCAGACTGCCTTTAGTTTCAGGTGGGCTTCAGACTGCCTATAGTTTCAGGTGGGCTCCAGACTGCCTATTGTTTCAGGTGGGCTTCAGACTGCCCGTAGTTTGAGGTGGGCTCCAGACTGCCTTTAGTTTCAGGTGGGCTCCAGACTGCCTATAGTTTCAGGTGGGCTCCAGACTGCCCATAGTTTCAGTTGGGCTCCAGACTGCCTGTAGTTTCAGGTGGGCTCCAGACTCTCCATAGTTTCAGGTGGTCCCCAGACTGCCTATAGTTTCAGGTAGTCCCCAGACTGCCTATAGTTTCAGGTGGGCCCCAGACTGCCTATAGTTTCAGGTGGGCTTCAGATTGCCCGTAGTTTCAGGTGGGCTCCAGACTGCCCGTAGTTTCAGGTGGGCTCCAGACTGCCTATAGTTTCAGGTGGACTCCAGACTGCCTATAGTTTCAGGTGGTCCCCAGACTGCCTGTAGTTTCAGGTGGGCCCAAGACTGCCTATAGTTTCAGGTGGTCCTCAGATTGCCTATAGTTTCAGGTGGGCTCCAGACTGCCTATAGTTCCAGACTGCCCATAGTTTCATGTGAGCTCCAGACTGCCCGTAGCTTCAGGTGGGCTCCAGATTGCCCATAGTTCCAGACTGCCCATAGTTTCAGGTGGGCTCCAGACTGCCCATAGTTTCATGTGAGCTCCAGACTGCCCGTAGCTTCAGGTGGGCTCCAGACTGCCCATAGTTTCAGGTGGTCCCCAGACTGCCTATAGTTTCAGGTGGTCCCCGACTGCCTATAGTTTCAGGTGGTCCCCAGACTGCCTACAGTTTCAGGTGGGCTCCAGACTGCCTATAGTTTCAGGTGGGCTTCAGACTGCCCGTAGTTTCAGTTGGGCTCCAGACTGCCTGTAGTTTCAGGTGGCTCCAGACTGCCTATAGTTTCAGGTGGGCTCCAGACTGTCTATAGTTTCAGGTTGGCCCCAGACTGTCCATAGTTTCAGGTGGGCTCCAGACTGCCTATAGTTCCAGACTGCCCATAGTTTCAGGTGGGCTCCAGACTGCCCATAGTTCCAGACTGCCTATAGTTTCAGGTGGCCCCCAGACTGCTTGTAGTTTCAGGTGGGCCCCAGACTGCCTGTAGTTTCAGGTGGGCTCCAGACTGCCTATAGCTTCAGGTGGGATCCTGGCTGCCTATAGTTTCAGGTGGGCTCCAGACTTCCCGTAGTTTCAGGTGGGCTCCAGACTGCCCATAGTTTCAGGTGGGCTCCAGACTGCCCATATATCCAGACTAACCATAGTTTCAGGTGGGCCCCAGACTATCTATAGTTTCAGGTGGGCTCCAGACTGCCCATAGTTTCAGGTGGGCTCCAGACTGCCCATATATCCAGACTAACCATAGTTTCAGGTGGGCCCCAGACTATCTATAGTTTCAGGTGGGCTCCAGACTGCCTATAGTTTCAGGTTGTCCCCAGACTGCCCATAGTTTAATGTGGGCTCCAGACTGCCTATAGTTCCAGACTGCCCATAGTTTCAGTTGGGCTCCAGACTGCCCATAGTTCCAGACTGCCTATAGTTTCAGGTGGGCTCCAGACTGCCTATAGTTTCAGGTGGACTCCAGACTGCCTATAGTTTCAAGTGGGCTCCAGACTGCCCGTAGTTTGAGGTGGGCTCCAGACTGCCTTTAGTTTCAGGTGGGCTCCAGACTGCCTATAGTTTCAGGTGGGCTCCAGACTGCCCATAGTTTCAGTTGGGCTCCAGACTGCCTGTAGTTTCAGGTGGGCTCCAGACTCTTCATAGTTTCAGGTGGTCCCCAGACTGCCTATAGTTTCAGGTGGTCCCCAGACTGCCTATAGTTTCAGGTGGGCCCCAGACTGCCTATAGTTTCAGGTGGGCTTCAGACTGCCTATAGTTTCAGGTGGGCTCCAGACTGCCTATTGTTTCAGGTGGGCTTCAGACTGCCCGTAGTTTGAGGTGGGCTCCAGACTGCCTTTAGTTTCAGGTGGGCTCCAGACTGCCTATAGTTTCAGGTGGGCTCCAGACTGCCCATAGTTTCAGTTGGGCTCCAGACTGCCTGTAGTTTCAGGTGGGCTCCAGACTCTCCATAGTTTCAGGTGGTCCCCAGACTGCCTATAGTTTCAGGTGGTCCCCAGACTGCCTATAGTTTCAGGTGGGCCCCAGACTGCCTATAGTTTCAGGTGGGCTTCAGACTGCCCGTAGTTTCAGGTGGGCTCCAGAATGCCCGTAGTTTCAGGTGGGCTCCAGACTGCCTATAGTTTCAGGTGGACTCCAGACTGCCTATAGTTTCAGGTGGTCCCCAGAGTGCCTGTAGTTTCAGGTGGGCCCAAGACTGCCTATAGTTTCATGTGGTCCTCAGATTGCCTATAGTTTCAGGTGGGCTCCAGACTGCCTATAGTTTCAGGTGGGCTCCAGACTGCCTATAGTTCCAGACTGCCCATAGTTTCATGTGAGCTCCAGACTGCCCGTAGCTTCAGGTGGGCTCCAGATTGCCCATAGTTCCAGACTGCCCATAGTTTCAGGTGGGCTCCAGACTGCCCATAGTTTCATGTGAGCTCCAGACTGCCCGTAGCTTCAGGTGGGCTCCAGACTGCCCATAGTTTCAGGTGGTCCCCAGACTGCCTATAGTTTCAGGTGGTCCCCGACTGCCTATAGTTTCAGGTGGTCCCCAGACTGCCTACAGTTTCAGGTGGGCTCCAGACTGCCTATAGTTTCAGGTGGGCTTCAGACTGCCCGTAGTTTCAGTTGGGCTCCAGACTGCCTGTAGTTTCAGGTGGCTCCAGACTGCCTATAGTTTCAGGTGGGCTCCAGACTGTCTATAGTTTCAGGTTGGCCCCAGACTGTCCATAGTTTCAGGTGGGCTCCAGACTGCCTATAGTTCCAGACTGCCCATAGTTTCAGGTGGGCTCCAGACTGCCCATAGTTCCAGACTGCCTATAGTTTCAGGTGGCCCCCAGACTGCTTGTAGTTTCAGGTGGGCCCCAGACTGCCTGTAGTTTCAGGTGGGCTCCAGACTGCCTATAGCTTCAGGTGGGATCCTGGCTGCCTATAGTTTCAGGTGGGCTCCAGACTTCCCGTAGTTTCAGGTGGGCTCCAGACTGCCCATAGTTTCAGGTGGGCTCCAGACTGCCCATATATCCAGACTAACCATAGTTTCAGGTGGGCCCCAGACTATCTATAGTTTCAGGTGGGCTCCAGACTGCCCATAGTTTCAGGTGGGCTCCAGACTGCCCATATATCCAGACTAACCATAGTTTCAGGTGGGCCCCAGACTATCTATAGTTTCAGGTGGGCTCCAGACTGCCTATAGTTTCAGGTTGTCCCCAGACTGCCCATAGTTTAATGTGGGCTCCAGACTGCCTATAGTTCCAGACTGCCCATAGTTTCAGTTGGGCTCCAGACTGCCCATAGTTCCAGACTGCCTATAGTTTCAGGTGGTCTCCAGACTGCCTATAGTTTCAGGTGGGCTCCAGACTGCCTATAGTTTCAGGTGGACTCCAGACTGCCTATAGTTTCAGGTGGGCTCCAGACTGCCTCTAGTTCCAGGTGGGCTCCAGACTGCCCGTAGTTTCAGTAGGACTCTAGACTGCCCGTGGTTTCATGTGGGCTCTAGACTGCCCGTTGTTTCAGATGGGCTCCAGACTGCCTGTAATTTCACAGGTGGTCCCCAGACTGCCTGTAGTTTCAGGTGGGCCCCAGACTACCTATAGCTTCAGGTGGGCCCCAGACTACCTATAGTTTCAGGTGGGCTCCAGACTGCCTATAGTTTCAGGTTGGCCCCAGACTGCCCATAGTTTCAGGTGGGCTCCAGACTGCCTTTAGTTTCAGGTGGGCTTCAGACTGCCTATAGTTTCAGGTGGGCTCCAGACTGCCTATAGTTTCAGGTGGGCTTCAGACTGCCCGTAGTTTGAGGTGGGCTCCAGACTGCCTTTAGTTTCAGGTGGGCTCCAGACTGCCTATAGTATCAGGTGGGCTCCAGACTGCAGATAGTTTCAGTTGGGCTCCAGACTGCCTGTAGTTTCAGGTGGGCTCCAGACTCTCCATAGTTTCAGGTGGTCCCCAGACTGCCTATAGTTTCAGGTGGGCCCCAGACTGCCTATAGTTTCAGGTGGGCTTCAGACTGCCCGTAGTTTCAGGTGGGCTCCAGACTGCCCATAGTTTCAGGTGGGCTCCAGACTGCCTATAGTTTCAGGTGGTCCCCAGACTGCCTGTAGTTTCAGGTGGGCCCCTGACTGCCTATAGTTTCAGGTGGTCCTCAGATTGCCTATAGTTTCAGGTGGGTTCCAGACTGCCCATAGTTTCAGGTGGGCTCCAGACTGCCTATAGTTTCAGGTGGGCTCCAGACTGCCTATAGTTCTAGACTGCCCATAGTTTCATGTGAGCTCCAGACTGCCCGTAGCTTCAGGTGGGCTCCAGACTGCCCATAGTTTCAGGTGGTCCCCAGACTGCCTATAGTTTCAGGTGGTCCCCGACTGCCTATATTTTCAGGTGGTCCCCAGACTGCCTACAGTTTCAGGTGGGCTCCAGAATGCCTATAGTTTTAGGTGGGCTTCAGACTGCCCGTAGTTTCAGGTGGGCTCTAGACTGCCCGTAGTTTCAGGTGGGCTCCAGACTGCCTATAGTTTCAGGTGGGCTCCAGACTGTCTATAATTGCAGGTGGGCTCCAGAATGCCTATAGCTTCAGGTGGGCTCCAGACTGCCTATAGTTCCAGACTGCCTATAGTTTCAGGAGGGCTACAGACTGCCTATAGTTCCAGACTGCCTATAGTTTCAGGTGGGCCCCAGACTGCCCATAGTTTCAGGTGGGCTCCAGACTGCCTATAGTTCCAGACTGCCTATAGTTTCAGGTGGGCCCCAGACTGCCCATAGTTCCAGACTGCCCATAGTTTCAGGAGGGCTCCAGACTGCCCATAGTTCCAGACTGCCCATAGTTTCAGGTGGGCCCCAGACTACTTCTAGTTTCAGGTGGGCTCCAGACTAACCGTAGTTTCAGGTTGGCTCCAGACTGCCCATAGTTTCAGTTGGTCCCCAGACTGCCTGTAGTTTCAGATGGCCCCAGACTACCTATAGTTTCCGGTAGGCCCCAGCCTACCTATAGTTTCAGGTGGGCTCCAGCCTGCCTATAGTTTCAGGTTGGCCCCAGACTGCTCATAGTTTCAGGTGGGCTCCAGACTGCCTATAGTTTCAGATGGTCCCCAGACTGCCTATAGTTTCAGGTGGGATCCAGACTGCCTATAGTTTCAGGTGGGCTCCGGACTGCCTATAGTTTCAGGTGGGCTCCAGACTGCCTGTAGTTTCAGGTGGGCTCCATACTGCCTATAGTTTCAGGTGGGCTCCAGACTGCCTATAGTTCCAGACTGCCCATAGTTTCATGTGAGCTCCAGACTGCCCGTAGCTTCAGGTGGGCTCCAGATTGCCCATAGTTCCAGACTGCCCATAGTTTCAGGTGGGTCCCAGACTGCCTATAGTTTCAGGTGGGCTTCAGACTGCCCGTAGTTTCAGGTGGGCTCTGGACTGCCTGTAGTTTCAGGTGGGCTCCAGACTGCCTATAGTTTCAGGTGGGCTCCAGACTGCCTATAATTGCAGGTGGGCTCCAGAATGCCTATAGCTTCAGGTGGGCTCCAGACTGCCTATAGTTTCAAGTGGGCCCCAGACTGCCCATAGTTCCAGACTGCCCATAGTTTCAGGTGGGCTCCAGACTGCCTATAGTTCCAGACTGCCTATAGTTTCAGGTGGGCCCAAGACTGCCCATAGTTCCAGACTGCCATAGTTTCAGGTGGGCTCCAGACAGCCCATAGTTCCAGACTGCCCATAGTTTCAGGTGGGCCCCAGACAACCTCTAGTTTCAGGTGGGCTCCAGACTGCCCGTAGTTTCAGGTAGGCTCCAGACTGCCCATAGTTTCAGGTGATCCCCAGACTGCCTGTAGTTTCAGATGGGCCCCAGACTACCTATAGTTTCCGGTAGGCCCCAGCCTACCTATAGTTTCAGGTGGGCTCCAGACTACCTATAGTTTCAGGTTGGCCCCAGACTGCTCATAGTTTCAGGTGGGCTCCAGACTGCCTATAGTTTCAGATGGTCCCCAGACTGCCTATAGTTTCAGGTGGGCTCCAGACTGCCTATAGTTTCAGGTGGGCTCCGGACTGCCTATAGTTTCAGGTGGGCTCCAGACTGCCTATAGTTTCAGGTGGGCTCCAGACTGCCTATAGTTTCAGGTGGGCTCCAGACTGCCTATAGTTCCAGACTGCCCATAGTTTCATGTGAGCTCCAGATTGCCCGTAGCTTCAGGCGGGCTCCAGATTGCCCATAGTTCCAAACTGCCCATAGTTTCAGGTGGGCTCCAGACTGCCCATAGTTTCAGGTGGGCTCCAGACTGCCTGTAGTTTCAGGAGGGCTCTAGACTGCCCGTAGTTTCAGGTGGTCCCCAGACTGCCTGTAGTTTCAGGTGGTCCCCAGACTGCCTGTAGTTTCAGGTGGGCTCCAGACTGCCTATAGTTTTAGGTGGGCTCCAGACTGTCTATAGTTTCAGGTTGGCCCCAGACTGTCCATAGTTTCAGGTGGGCTCCAGACTGCCTATAGTTCCAGACTGCCCATAGTTTCAGGTGGGCTCCAGACTGCCCATAGTTCCAGACTGCCTATAGTTTCAGTTGGCCCTTAGACTGCCTGTAGTTTCAGGTGGGCCCCAGACTGCCTGTAGTTTCATGTGAGCTCCAGACTGCCCGTAGCTTCAGGTGGGCTCCAGACTGCCCATAGTTTCAGGTGGTCCCCAGACTGCCTATAGTTTCAGGTGGTCCCCGACTGCCTATAGTTTCAGGTGGTCCCCAGACTGCCTACAGTTTCAGGTGGGCTCCAGACTGCCTATAGTTTCAGGTGGGCTTCAGACTGCCCGTAGTTTCAGTTGGGCTCCAGACTGCCTGTAGTTTCAGGTGGCTCCAGACTGCCTATAGTTTCAGGTGGGCTCCAGACTGTCTATAGTTTCAGGTTGGCCCCAGACTGTCCATAGTTTCAGGTGGGCTCCAGACTGCCTATAGTTCCAGACTGCCCATAGTTTCAGGTGGGCTCCAGACTGCCCATAGTTCCAGACTGCCTATAGTTTCAGGTGGCCCCCAGACTGCTTGTAGTTTCAGGTGGGCCCCAGACTGCCTGTAGTTTCAGGTGGGCTCCAGACTGCCTATAGCTTCAGGTGGGATCCTGGCTGCCTATAGTTTCAGGTGGGCTCCAGACTTCCCGTAGTTTCAGGTGGGCTCCAGACTGCCCATAGTTTCAGGTGGGCTCCAGACTGCCCATATATCCAGACTAACCATAGTTTCAGGTGGGCCCCAGACTATCTATAGTTTCAGGTGGGCTCCAGACTGCCCATAGTTTCAGGTGGGCTCCAGACTGCCCATATATCCAGACTAACCATAGTTTCAGGTGGGCCCCAGACTATCTATAGTTTCAGGTGGGCTCCAGACTGCCTATAGTTTCAGGTTGTCCCCAGACTGCCCATAGTTTAATGTGGGCTCCAGACTGCCTATAGTTCCAGACTGCCCATAGTTTCAGTTGGGCTCCAGACTGCCCATAGTTCCAGACTGCCTATAGTTTCAGGTGGTCTCCAGACTGCCTATAGTTTCAGGTGGGCTCCAGACTGCCTATAGTTTCAGGTGGACTCCAGACTGCCTATAGTTTCAGGTGGGCTCCAGACTGCCTCTAGTTCCAGGTGGGCTCCAGACTGCCCGTAGTTTCAGTAGGACTCTAGACTGCCCGTGGTTTCATGTGGGCTCTAGACTGCCCGTTGTTTCAGATGGGCTCCAGACTGCCTGTAATTTCACAGGTGGTCCCCAGACTGCCTGTAGTTTCAGGTGGGCCCCAGACTACCTATAGCTTCAGGTGGGCCCCAGACTACCTATAGTTTCAGGTGGGCTCCAGACTGCCTATAGTTTCAGGTTGGCCCCAGACTGCCCATAGTTTCAGGTGGGCTCCAGACTGCCTTTAGTTTCAGGTGGGCTTCAGACTGCCTATAGTTTCAGGTGGGCTCCAGACTGCCTATAGTTTCAGGTGGGCTTCAGACTGCCCGTAGTTTGAGGTGGGCTCCAGACTGCCTTTAGTTTCAGGTGGGCTCCAGACTGCCTATAGTTTCAGGTGGGCTCCAGACTGCAGATAGTTTCAGTTGGGCTCCAGACTGCCTGTAGTTTCAGGTGGGCTCCAGACTCTCCATAGTTTCAGGTGGTCCCCAGACTGCCTATAGTTTCAGGTGGGCCCCAGACTGCCTATAGTTTCAGGTGGGCTTCAGACTGCCCGTAGTTTCAGGTGGGCTCCAGACTGCCCATAGTTTCAGGTGGGCTCCAGACTGCCTATAGTTTCAGGTGGTCCCCAGACTGCCTGTAGTTTCAGGTGGGCCCCTGACTGCCTATAGTTTCAGGTGGTCCTCAGATTGCCTATAGTTTCAGGTGGGTTCCAGACTGCCCATAGTTTCAGGTGGGCTCCAGACTGCCTATAGTTTCAGGTGGGCTCCAGACTGCCTATAGTTCCAGACTGCCCATAGTTTCATGTGAGCTCCAGACTGCCCGTAGCTTCAGGTGGGCTCCAGACTGCCCATAGTTTCAGGTGGTCCCCAGACTGCCTATAGTTTCAGGTGGTCCCCGACTGCCTATATTTTCAGGTGGTCCCCAGACTGCCTACAGTTTCAGGTGGGCTCCAGAATGCCTATAGTTTTAGGTGGGCTTCAGACTGCCCGTAGTTTCAGGTGGGCTCTAGACTGCCCGTAGTTTCAGGTGGGCTCCAGACTGCCTATAGTTTCAGGTGGGCTCCAGACTGTCTATAATTGCAGGTGGGCTCCAGAATGCCTATAGCTTCAGGTGGGCTCCAGACTGCCTATAGTTCCAGACTGCCTATAGTTTCAGGAGGGCTACAGACTGCCTATAGTTCCAGACTGCCTATAGTTTCAGGTGGGCCCCAGACTGCCCATAGTTTCAGGTGGGCTCCAGACTGCCTATAGTTCCAGACTGCCTATAGTTTCAGGTGGGCCCCAGACTGCCCATAGTTCCAGACTGCCCATAGTTTCAGGAGGGCTCCAGACTGCCCATAGTTCCAGACTGGCCATAGTTTCAGGTGGGCCCCAGACTACTTCTAGTTTCAGGTGGGCTCCAGACTAACCGTAGTTTCAGGTTGGCTCCAGACTGCCCATAGTTTCAGTTGGTCCCCAGACTGCCTGTAGTTTCAGATGGGCCCCAGACTACCTATAGTTTCCGGTAGGCCCCAGCCTACCTATAGTTTCAGGTGGGCTCCAGCCTGCCTATAGTTTCAGGTTGGCCCCAGACTGCTCATAGTTTCAGGTGGGCTCCAGACTGCCTATAGTTTCAGATGGTCCCCAGACTGCCTATAGTTTCAGGTGGGCTCCAGACTGCCTATAGTTTCAGGTGGGCTCCGGACTGCCTATAGTTTCAGGTGGGCTCCAGACTGCCTGTAGTTTCAGGTGGGCTCCATACTGCCTATAGTTTCAGGTGGGCTCCAGACTGCCTATAGTTCCAGACTGCCCATAGTTTCATGTGAGCTCCAGACTGCCCGTAGCTTCAGGTGGGCTCCAGATTGCCCATAGTTCCAGACTGCCCATAGTTTCAGGTGGGTCCCAGACTGCCTATAGTTTCAGGTGGGCTTCAGACTGCCCGTAGTTTCAGGTGGGCTCTAGACTGCCTGTAGTTTCAGGTGGGCTCCAGACTGCCTATAGTTTCAGGTGGGCTCCAGACTGCCTATAGTTTCAGGTGGGCTCCAGACTGCCTATAATTGCAGGTGGGCTCCAGAATGCCTATAGCTTCAGGTGGGCTCCAGACTGCCTATAGTTTCAGGTGGGCCCCAGACTGCCCATAGTTCCAGACTGCCCATAGTTTCAGGTGGGCTCCAGACTGCCTATAGTTCCAGACTGCCTATAGTTTCAGGTGGGCCCAAGACTGCCCATAGTTCCAGACTGCCATAGTTTCAGGTGGGCTCCAGACAGCCCATAGTTCCAGACTGCCCATAGTTTCAGGTGGGCCCCAGACAACCTCTAGTTTCAGGTGGGCTCCAGACTGCCCGTAGTTTCAGGTAGGCTCCAGACTGCCCATAGTTTCAGGTGATCCCCAGACTGCCTGTAGTTTCAGATGGGCCCCAGACTACCTATAGTTTCCGGTAGGCCCCAGCCTACCTATAATTTCAGGTGGGCTCCAGACTGCCTATAGTTTCAGGTTGGCCCCAGACTGCTCATAGTTTCAGGTGTGCTCCAGACTGCCTATATTTTCAGATGGTCCCCAGACTGCCTATAGTTTCAGGTGGGCTCCAGACTGCCTATAGTTTCAGGTGGGCTCCGGACTGCCTATAGTTTCAGGTGGGCTCCAGACTGCCTATAGTTTCAGGTGGGCTCCAGACTGCCTATAGTTCCAGACTGACCATAGTTTCATGTGAGCTCCAGATTGCCCGTAGCTTCAGGCGGGCTCCAGATTGCCCATAGTTCCAGACTGCCCATAGTTTCAGGTGGGCTCCAGACTGCCCATAGTTTCAGGTGGGCTCCAGACTGCCCGTAGTTGCAGGTGGGCTCCAGACTGCCCATAGTTTCAGTTGGGCTCCAGACTGCCTGTAGTTTCAGGAGGGCTCTAGACTGCCCGTAGTTTCAGGTGGTCCCCAGACTGCCTGTAGTTTCAGGTGGTCCCCAGACTGCCTGTAGTTTCAGGTGGGCTCCAGACTGCTTATAGTTTCAGGTGGGCTCCAGACTGTCTATAGTTTCAGGTTGGCCCCAGACTGTCCATAGTTTCAGGTGGGCTCCAGACTGCCTATAGTTCCAGACTGCCCATAGTTTCAGGTGGGCTCCAGACTGCCCATAGTTCCAGACTGCCTATAGTTTCAGTTGGCCCTTAGACTGCCTGTAGTTTCAGGTGGGCCCCAGACTGCCTGTAGTTTCAGGTGGGCTCCAGACTGCCTATAGCTTCAGGTGGGCTCCAGGCTGCCTCTAGTTTCAGGTAGGCTCCAGACTGCCCGTAGATTGAGGTGGGCTCCAGACTGCCCATAGTCTCAGGTGGGCTCCAGACTGCCCATATATCCAGACTGCCCATAGTTTTCGGTGGGCCCCAGACTATCTATAGTTTCAGGTGGGCTCCAGACTGCCTATAGTTTCAGGTTGTCACCAGACTGCCCATAGTTTCATGTGGGCTCCAGACTGCCTATAGTTCCAGACTGCCCATAGTTTCAGGTGGGCTCCAGACTGCCCATAGTTCCAGACTGCCTATGGTTTCAGGTGGTCCCCAGATTGCCTATAGTTTCAGGTGGGCTCCAGACTGCCTATAGTTTCAGGTGGACTCCAGACTGCCTATAGTTTCAGGTGGGCTCCAGACTGCCAGTAGTTTCAGGTGGGCTCCAGACTGCCTCTAGTTCCAGGTGGTCTCCAGACTGCCCGTAGTTTCAGTTGGACTCTAGACTGCCCGTAGTTTCAGGTGGGCTCTAGACTGCCCGTAGTTTCAGATGGGCTCCAGACTGCCTGTAATTTCACAGGTGGTCCCCAGACTGCCTGTAGTTTCAGGTGGGCCCCAGACTACCTATAACTTCAGGTGGGCCCCAGACTATCTATAGTTTCAGGTGGGCTCCAGACTGCCTATAGTTTCAGGTTGGCCCCAGACTGCCCATAGTTTCAGGTGGGCTCCAGACTGCCTTTAGTTTCAGGTGGGCTTCAGACTGCCTATAGTTTCAGGTGGGCTCCAGACTGCCTATAGTTTCAGGTGGGCTTCAGACTGCCCGTAGTTTGAGGTGGGCTCCAGACTGCCTTTCGTTTCAGGTGGGCTCCAGACTGCCTATAGTTTCAGGTGGGCTCCAGACTGCCCATAGTTTCAGTTGGGCTCCAGACTGCCTGTAGTTTCAGGTGGGCTCCAGACTCTCCATAGTTTCAGGTGGTCCCCAGACTGCCTATAGTTTCAGGTGGTCCCCAGACTGCCTATAGTTTCAGGTGGGCCCCAGACTGCCTATAGTTTCAGGTGGGCTCCAGACTGCCCATATATCCAGACTAACCATAGTTTCAGGTGGGCCCCAGACTATCTATAGTTTCAGGTGGGCTCCAGACTGCCTATAGTTTCAGGTTGTCCCCAGACTGCCCATAGTTTAATGTGGGCTCCAGACTGCCTATAGTTCCAGACTGCCCATAGTTTCAGTTGGGCTCCAGACTGCCCATAGTTCCAGACTGCCTATAGTTTCAGGTGGTCTCCAGACTGCCTATAGTTTCAGGTGGGCTCCAGACTGCCTATAGTTTCAGGTGGACTCCAGACTGCCTATAGTTTCAGGTGGGCTCCAGACTGCCTCTAGTTCCAGGTGGGCTCCAGACTGCCCGTAGTTTCAGTAGGACTCTAGACTGCCCGTGGTTTCATGTGGGCTCTAGACTGCCCGTTGTTTCAGATGGGCTCCAGACTGCCTGTAATTTCACAGGTGGTCCCCAGACTGCCTGTAGTTTCAGGTGGGCCCCAGACTACCTATAGCTTCAGGTGGGCCCCAGACTACCTATAGTTTCAGGTGGGCTCCAGACTGCCTATAGTTTCAGGTTGGCCCCAGACTGCCCATAGTTTCAGGTGGGCTCCAGACTGCCTTTAGTTTCAGGTGGGCTTCAGACTGCCTATAGTTTCAGGTGGGCTCCAGACTGCCTATAGTTTCAGGTGGGCTTCAGACTGCCCGTAGTTTGAGGTGGGCTCCAGACTGCCTTTAGTTTCAGGTGGGCTCCAGACTGCCTATAGTTTCAGGTGGGCTCCAGACTGCAGATAGTTTCAGTTGGGCTCCAGACTGCCTGTAGTTTCAGGTGGGCTCCAGACTCTCCATAGTTTCAGGTGGTCCCCAGACTGCCTATAGTTTCATTTGGGCCCCAGACTGCCTATAGTTTCAGGTGGGCTTCAGACTGCCCGTAGTTTCAGGTGGGCTCCAGACTGCCCATAGTTTCAGGTGGGCTCCAGACTGCCTATAGTTTCAGGTGGTCCCCAGACTGCCTGTAGTTTCAGGTGGGCCCCTGACTGCCTATAGTTTCAGGTGGTCCTCAGATTGCCTATAGTTTCAGGTGGGTTCCAGACTGCCCATAGTTTCAGGTGGGCTCCAGACTGCCTATAGTTTCAGGTGGGCTCCAGACTGCCTATAGTTCCAGACTGCCCATAGTTTCATGTGAGCTCCAGACTGCCCGTAGCTTCAGGTGGGCTCCAGACTGCCCATAGTTTCAGGTGGTCCCCAGACTGCCTATAGTTTCAGGTGGTCCCCGACTGCCTATATTTTCAGGTGGTCCCCAGACTGCCTACAGTTTCAGGTGGGCTCCAGAATGCCTATAGTTTTAGGTGGGCTTCAGACTGCCCGTAGTTTCAGGTGGGCTCTAGACTGCCTGTAGTTTCAGGTGGGCTCCAGACTGCCTATAGTTTCAGGTGGGCTCCAGACTGTCTATAATTGCAGGTGGGCTCCAGAATGCCTATAGCTTCAGGTGGGCTCCAGACTGCCTATAGTTCCAGACTGCCTATAGTTTCAGGAGGGCTACAGACTGCCTATAGTTCCAGACTGCCTATAGTTTCAGGTGGGCCCCAGACTGCCCATAGTTTCAGGTGGGCTCCAGACTGCCTATAGTTCCAGACTGCCTATAGTTTCAGGTGGGCCCCAGACTGCCCATAGTTCCAGACTGCCCATAGTTTCAGGAGGGCTCCAGACTGCCCATAGTTCCAGACTGCCCATAGTTTCAGGTGGGCCCCAGGCTACTTCTAGTTTCAGGTGGGCTCCAGACTAACCGTAGTTTCAGGTTGGCTCCAGACTGCCCATAGTTTCAGTTGGTCCCCAGACTGCCTGTAGTTTCAGATGGGCCCCAGACTACCTATAGTTTCCGGTAGGCCCCAGCCTACCTATAGTTTCAGGTGGGCTCCAGCCTGCCTATAGTTTCAGGTTGGCCCCAGACTGCTCATAGTTTCAGGTGGGCTCCAGACTGCCTATAGTTTCAGATGGTCCCCAGACTGCCTATAGTTTCAGGTGGGCTCCAGACTGCCTATAGTTTCAGGTGGGCTCCGGACTGCCTATAGTTTCAGGTGGGCTCCAGACTGCCTGTAGTTTCAGGTGGGCTCCATACTGCCTATAGTTTCAGGTGGGCTCCAGACTGCCTATAGTTCCAGACTGCCCATAGTTTCATGTGAGCTCCAGACTGCCCGTAGCTTCAGGTGGGCTCCAGATTGCCCATAGTTCCAGACTGCCCATAGTTTCAGGTGGGTCCCAGACTGCCTATAGTTTCAGGTGGGCTTCAGACTGCCCGTAGTTTCAGGTGGGCTCTAGACTGCCTGTAGTTTCAGGTGGGCTCCAGACTGCCTATAGTTTCAGGTGGGCTCCAGACTGCCTATAATTGCAGGTGGGCTCCAGAATGCCTATAGCTTCAGGTGGGCTCCAGACTGCCTATAGTTTCAGGTGGGCCCCAGACTGCCCATAGTTCCAGACTGCACATAGTTTCAGGTGGGCTCCAGACTGCCTATAGTTCCAGACTGCCTATAGTTTCAGGTGGGCCCAAGACTGCCCATAGTTCCAGACTGCCATAGTTTCAGGTGGGTTCCAGACAGCCCATAGTTCCAGACTGCCCATAGTTTCAGGTGGGCCCCAGACAACCTCTAGTTTCAGGTGGGCTCCAGACTGCCCGTAGTTTCAGGTAGGCTCCAGACTGCCCATAGATTCAGGTGATCCCCAGACTGCCTGTAGTTTCAGATGGGCCCCAGACTACCTATAGTTTCCGGTAGGCCCCAGCCTACCTATAGTTTCAGGTGGGCTCCAGACTGCCTATAGTTTCAGGTTGGCCCCAGACTGCTCATAGTTTCAGGTGGGCTCCAGACTGCCTATAGTTTCAGATGGTCCCCAGACTGCCTATAGTTTCAGGTGGGCTCCAGACTGCCTATAGTTTCAGGTGGGCTCCGGACTGCCTATAGTTTCAGGTGGGCTCCAGACTGCCTATAGTTTCAGGTGGGCTCCAGACTGCCTATAGTTCCAGACTGCCCATAGTTTCATGTGAGCTCCAGATTGCGCGTAGCTTCAGGCGGGCTCCAGATTGCCCATAGTTCCAGACTGCCCATAGTTTCAGGTGGGCTCCAGACTGCCCATAGTTTCAGGTGGGCTCCAGACTGCCCGTAGTTGCAGGTGGGCTCCAGACTGCCCATAGTTTCAGTTGGGCTCCAGACTGCCTGTAGTTTCAGGAGGGCTCTAGACTGCCCGTAGTTTCAGGTGGTCCCCAGACTGCCTGTAGTTTCAGGTGGTCCCCAGACTGCCTGTAGTTTCAGGTGGGCTCCAGACTGCTTATAGTTTCAGGTGGGCTCCAGACTGTCTATAGTTTCAGGTTGGCCCCAGACTGTCCATAGTTTCAGGTGGGCTCCAGACTGCCTATAGTTCCAGACTGCCCATAGTTTCAGGTGGGCTCCAGACTGCCCATAGTTCCAGACTGCCTATAGTTTCAGTTGGCCCTTAGACTGCCTGTAGTTTCAGGTGGGCCCCAGACTGCCTGTAGTTTCAGGTGGGCTCCAGACTGCCTATAGCTTCAGGTGGGCTCCAGGCTGCCTCTAGTTTCAGGTAGGCTCCAGACTGCCCGTAGATTGAGGTGGGCTCTAGACTGCCCATATATCCAGACTGCCCATAGTTTTCGGTGGGCCCCAGACTATCTATAGTTTCAGGTGGGCTCCAGATTGCCTATAGTTTCAGGTTGTCCCCAGACTGCCAATAGTTTCATGTGGGCTCCAGACTGCCTATAGTTCCAGACTGCCCATAGTTTCAGGTGGGCTCCAGACTGCCCATAGTTCCAGACTGCCTATGGTTTCAGGTGGTCCCCAGATTGCCTATAGTTTCAGGAGGGCTCCAGACTGCCTATAGTTTCAGGTGGACTCCAGACTGCCTATAGTTTCAGGTGGGCTCCAGACTGCCCGTAGTTTCAGTTGGACTCTAGACTGCCCGTAGTTTCAGGTGGGCTCTAGACTGCCCGTAGTTTCAGATGGGCTCCAGACTGCCTGTAATTTCACAGGTGGTCCCCAGACTGCCTGTAGTTTCAGGTGGGCCCCAGACTACCTATAGCTTCAGGTGGGCCCCAGACTATCTATAGTTTCAGGTGGGCTCCAGACTGCCTATAGTTTCAGGTTGGCCCCAGACTGCCCATAGTTTCAGGTGGGCTCCAGACTGCCTTTAGTTTCAGGTGGGCTTCAGACTGCCTATAGTTTCAGGTGGGCTCCAGACTGCCTATAGTTTCAGGTGGGCTTCAGACTGCCCGTAGTTTGAGGTGGGCTCCAGACTGCCTTTCATTTCAGGTGGGCTCCAGACTGCCTATACTTTCAGGTGGGCTCCAGACTGCCCATAGTTTCAGTTGGGCTCCAGACTGCCTGTAGTTTCAGGTGGGCTCCAGACTCTCCATAGTTCCAGGTGGTCCCCAGACTGCCTATAGTTTCAGGTGGTCCCCAGACTGCCTATAGTTTCAGGTGGGCCCCAGACTGCCTATAGTTTCAGGTGGGCTTCAGACTGCCCGTAGTTTCAGGTGGGCTCCAGACTGCCCGTAGTTTCAGGTGGGCTCCAGACTGCCTATAGTTTCAGGTGGACTCCAGACTGCCTATAGTTTCAGGTGGTCCCCAGACTGCCTGTAGTTGCAGGTGGGCCCAAGACTGCCTATAGTTTCAGGTGGTCCTCAGATTGCCTATAGTTTCAGGTGGGCTCCAGACTGCCCATAGTTTCAGGTGGGCTCCAGACTGCCTATAGTTTCAGGTGGGCTCCAGACTGCCTATAGTTCCAGACTGCCCATAGTTTCATGTGAGCTCCAAAATGCCCGTAGCTTCAGGTGGGCTCCAGATTGCCCATAGTTCCAGACTGCCCATAGTTTCAAGTGGGCTCCAGACTGCCCATAGTTTCATGTGAGCTCCAGACTGCCCGTAGCTTCAGGTGGGCTCCAGACTGCCCATAGTTTCAGGTGGTCCCCAGACTGCCTATAGTTTCAGGTGGTCCCTGACTGCCTATAGTTTCAGGTGGTCCCCAAACTGCCTACAGTTTCAGGTGGGCTCCAGACTGCCTATAGTTTCAGGTGGGCTTCAGACTGCCCGTAGTTTCAGTTGGGCTCCAGACTGCCTGTAGTTTCAGGTGGCTCCAGACTGCCTATAGTTTCAGGTGGGCTCCAGACTGTCTATAGTTTCAGGTTGGCCCCAGACTGTCCATAGTTTCAGGTGGGCTCCAGACTGCCTATAGTTCCAGACTGCCCATAGTTTCAGGTGGGCTCCAGACTGCCCATAGTTCCAGACTGCCTATAGTTTCAGGTGGCCCCCAGACTGCTTGTAGTTTCAGGTGGGCCCCAGACTGCCTGTAGTTTCAGGTGGGCTCCAGACTGCCTATAGCTTCAGGTGGGATCCTGGCTGCCTATAGTTTCAGGTGGGCTCCATACTTCCCGTAGTTTCAGGTGGGCTCCAGACTGCCCATAGTTTCAGGAGGGCTCCAGACTGCCCATATATCCAGACTAACCATAGTTTCAGGTGGGCCCCAGACTATCTATAGTTTCAGGTGGGCTCCAGACTGCCCATAGTTTCAGGTGGGCTCCAGACTGCCCGTAGTTGCAGGTGGGCTCCAGACTGCCCATAGTTTCAGTTGGGCTCCAGACTGCCTGTAGTTTCAGGAGGGCTCTAGACTGCCCGTAGTTAAAGGTGGTCCCCAGACTGCCTGTAGTTTCAGGTGGTCCCCAGACTGCCTGTAGTTTCAGGTGGGCTCCAGACTGCCTATAGTTTCAGGTGGGCTCCAGACTGTCTATAGTTTCAGGTTGGCCCCAGACTGTCCATAGTTTCAGGTGGGCTCCAGACTGCCCATAGTTCCAGACTGCCTATGGTTTCAGGTGGTCCCCAGACTGCCTATAGTTTCAGGTGGGCTCCAGACTGCCTATAGTTTCAGGTGGGCTCCAGACTGCCAGTAGTTTCAGGTGGGCTCCAGACTGCCTCTAGTTCCAGGTGGGCTCCAGACTGCCCGTAGTTTCAGTTGGACTCTAGACTGCCCGTAGTTTCAGGTGGGCTCTAGACTGCCAGTAGTTTCAGATGGGCTCCAGACTGCCTGTAATTTCACAGGTGGTCCCCAGACTGCCTGTAGTTTCAGGTGGGCCCCAGACTACCTATAGCTTCAGGTGGGCCCCAGACTATCTATAGTTTCAGGTGGGCTCCAGACTGCCTATAGTTTTAGGTTGGCCCCAGACTGCCCATAGTTTCAGGTGGGCTCCAGACTGCCTTTAGTTTCAGGTGGGCTCCAGACTGCCCATAGTTTCAGTTGGGCTCCAGACTGCCTGTAGTTTCAGGTGGGCTCCAGACTCTTCATAGTTTCAGGTGGTCCCCAGACTGCCTATAGTTTCAGGTGGTCCCCAGACTGCCTATAGTTTCAGGTGGGCCCCAGACTGCCTATAGTTTCAGGTGGGCTTCAGACTGCCCGTAGTTTCAGGTGGGCTCCAGACTGCCCGTAGTTTCAGGTGGGCTCCAGACTGCCTATAGTTTCAGGTGGACTCCAGACTGCCTATAGTTTCAGGTGGTCCCCAGACTGCCTGTAGTTTCAGGTGGGCCCAAGACTGCCTATAGTTTCAGGTGGTCCTCAGATTGCCTATAGTTTCAGGTGGGCTCCAGACTGCCCATAGTTTCAGGTGGGCTCCAGACTGCCTATAGTTTCAGGTGGGCTCCAGACTGCCCGTAGTTTCAGTTGGACTCTAGACTGCCCGTAGTTTCAGGTGGGCTCTAGACTGCCAGTAGTTTCAGATGGGCTCCAGACTGCCTGTAATTTCACAGGTGGTCCCCAGACTGCCTGTAGTTTCAGGTGGGCCCCAGACTACCTATAGCTTCAGGTGGGCCCCAGACTATCTATAGTTTCAGGTGGGCTCCAGACTGCCTATAGTTTTAGGTTGGCCCCAGACTGCCCATAGTTTCAGGTGGGCTCCAGACTGCCTTTAGTTTCAGGTGGGCTCCAGACTGCCCATAGTTTCAGTTGGGCTCCAGACTGCCTGTAGTTTCAGGTGGGCTCCAGACTCTTCATAGTTTCAGGTGGTCCCCAGACTGCCTATAGTTTCAGGTGGTCCCCAGACTGCCTATAGTTTCAGGTGGGCCCCAGACTGCCTATAGTTTCAGGTGGGCTTCAGACTGCCCGTAGTTTCAGGTGGGCTCCAGACTGCCCGTAGTTTCAGGTGGGCTCCAGACTGCCTATAGTTTCAGGTGGACTCCAGACTGCCTATAGTTTCAGGTGGTCCCCAGACTGCCTGTAGTTTCAGGTGGGCCCAAGACTGCCTATAGTTTCAGGTGGTCCTCAGATTGCCTATAGTTTCAGGTGGGCTCCAGACTGCCCATAGTTTCAGGTGGGCTCCAGACTGCCTATAGTTTCAGGTGGGCTCCAGACTGCCCATAGTTTCAGGTGGGCTCCAGACTGACTATAGTCTCAGGTGGGCTCCAGACTGCCCATATATCCAGACTGCCCATAGTTTTAGGTGGGCCCCAGACTATCTATAGTTTCAGGTGGGCTCCAGACTGCCTATAGTTTCAGGTTGTCCCCAGACTGCCCATAGTTTCATGTGGGCTCCATACTGCCTATAGTTCCAGACTGCCCATAGTTTCAGGTGGGCTCCAGACTGCCCATAGTTCCAGACTGCCTATGGTTTCAGGTGGTCCCCAGACTGCCTATAGTTTCAGGTGGGCTCCAGACTGCCTATAGTTTCAGGTGGACTCCAGACTGCCTATAGTTTCAGGTGGGCTCCAGACTGCCAGTAGTTTCAGGTGGGCTCCAGACTGCCTCTAGTTCCAGGTGGGCTCCAGACTGCCCGTAGTTTCAGTTGGACTCTAGACTGCCCGTAGTTTCAGGTGGGCTCTAGACTGCCCGTAGTTTCAGATGGGCTCCAGACTGCCTGTAATTTCACAGGTGGTCCCCAGACTGCCTGTAGTTTCAGGTGGGCCCCAGACTACCTATAGCTTCAGGTGGGCCCCAGACTATCTATAGTTTCAGGTGGGCTCCAGACTGCCTATAGTTTCAGGTTGGCCCCAGACTGCCCATAGTTTCAGGTGGGCTCCAGACTGCCTTTAGTTTCAGGTGGGCTTCAGACTGCCTATAGTTTCAGGTGGGCTCCAGACTGCCTATAGTTTCAGGTGGGCTTCAGACTGCCCGTAGTTTGAGGTGGGCTCCAGACTGCCTTTCATTTCAGGTGGGCTCCAGACTGCCTATAGTTTCAGGTGGGCTCCAGACTGCCCATAGTTTCAGTTGGGCTCCAGACTGCCTGTAGTTTCAGGTGGGCTCCAGACTCTCCATAGTTCCAGGTGGTCCCCAGACTGCCTATAGTTTCAGGTGGTCCCCAGACTGCCTATAGTTTCAGGTGGGCCCCAGACTGCCTATAGTTTCAGGTGGGCTTCAGACTGCCCGTAGTTTCAGGTGGGCTCCAGACTGCCCGTAGTTTCAGGTGGGCTCCAGACTGCCTATAGTTTCAGGTGGACTCCAGACTGCCTATAGTTTCAGGTGGTCCCCAGACTGCCTGTAGTTGCAGGTGGGCCCAAGACTGCCTATAGTTTCAGGTGGTCCTCAGATTGCCTATAGTTTCAGGTGGGCTCCAGACTGCCCATAGTTTCAGGTGGGCTCCAGACTGCCTATAGTTTCAGGTGGGCTCCAGACTGCCTATAGTTCCAGACTGCCCATAGTTTCATGTGAGCTCCAAAATGCCCGTAGCTTCAGGTGGGCTCCAGATTGCCCATAGTTCCAGACTGCCCATAGTTTCAGGTGGGCTCCAGACTGCCCATAGTTTCATGTGAGCTCCAGACTGCCCGTAGCTTCAGGTGGGCTCCAGACTGCCCATAGTTTCAGGTGGTCCCCAGACTGCCTATAGTTTCAGGTGGTCCCTGACTGCCTATAGTTTCAGGTGGTCCCCAAACTGCCTACAGTTTCAGGTGGGCTCCAGACTGCCTATAGTTTCAGGTGGGCTTCAGACTGCCCGTAGTTTCAGTTGGGCTCCAGACTGCCTGTAGTTTCAGGTGGCTCCAGACTGCCTATAGTTTCAGGTGGGCTCCAGACTGTCTATAGTTTCAGGTTGGCCCCAGACTGTCCATAGTTTCAGGTGGGCTCCAGACTGCCTATAGTTCCAGACTGCCCATAGTTTCAGGTGGGCTCCAGACTGCCCATAGTTCCAGACTGCCTATAGTTTCAGGTGGCCCCCAGACTGCTTGTAGTTTCAGGTGGGCCCCAGACTGCCTGTAGTTTCAGGTGGGCTCCAGACTGCCTATAGCTTCAGGTGGGATCCTGGCTGCCTATAGTTTCAGGTGGGCTCCATACTTCCCGTAGTTTCAGGTGGGCTCCAGACTGCCCATAGTTTCAGGTGGGCTCCAGACTGCCCATATATCCAGACTAACCATAGTTTCAGGTGGGCCCCAGACTATCTATAGTTTCAGGTGGGCTCCAGACTGCCCATAGTTTCAGGTGGGCTCCAGACTGCCCGTAGTTGCAGGTGGGCTCCAGACTGCCCATAGTTTCAGTTGGGCTCCAGACTGCCTGTAGTTTCAGGAGGGCTCTAGACTGCCCGTAGTTTCAGGTGGTCCCCAGACTGCCTGTAGTTTCAGGTGGTCCCCAGACTGCCTGTAGTTTCAGGTGGGCTCCAGACTGCCTATAGTTTCAGGTGGGCTCCAGACTGTCTATAGTTTCAGGTTGGCCCCAGACTGTCCATAGTTTCAGGTGGGCTCCAGACTGCCTATAGTTCCAGACTGCCCATAATTTCAGATGGGCTCCAGACTGCCCATAGTTCCAGACTGCCTATAGTTTCAGTTGGCCCTTAGACTGCCTGTAGTTTCAGGTGGGCCCCAGACTGCCTGTAGTTTCAGGTGGGCTCCAGACTGCCTATAGCTTCAGGTGGGCTCCAGGCTGCCTCTAGTTTCAGGTAGGCTCCAGACTGCCCGTAGATTCAGGTGGGCTCCAGACTGCCCATAGTCTCAGGTGGGCTCCAGACTGCCCATATATCCAGACTGCCCATAGTTTTAGGTGGGCCCCAGACTATCTATAGTTTCAGGTGGGCTCCAGACTGCCTATAGTTTCAGGTTGTCCCCAGACTGCCCATAGTTTCATGTGGGCTCCAGACTGCCTATAGTTCCAGACTGCCCATAGTTTCAGGTGGGCTCCAGACTGCCTATGGTTTCAGGTGGTCCCCAGACTGCCTATAGTTTCAGGTGGGCTCCAGACTGCCTATAGTTTCAGGTGGACTCCAGACTGCCTATAGTTTCAGGTGGGCTCCAGACTGCCAGTAGTTTCAGGTGGGCTCCAGACTGCCTCTAGTTCCAGGTGGGCTCCAGACTGCCCGTAGTTTCAGTTGGACTCTAGACTGCCCGTAGTTTCAGGTGGGCTCTAGACTGCCCGTAGTTTCAGATGGGCTCCAGACTGCCTGTAATTTCACAGGTGGTCCCCAGACTGCCTATAGTTTCAGGTGGGCCCCAGACTACCTATAGCTTCAGGTGGGCCCCAGACTATCTATAGTTTCAGGTGGGCTCCAGACTGCCTATAGTTTCAGGTTGGCCCCAGACTGCCCATAGTTTCAGGTGGGCTCCAGACTGCCTTTAGTTTCAGGTGGGCTTCAGACTGCCTATAGTTTCAGGTTGGCTCCAGACTGCCTATAGTTTCAGGTGGGCTTCAGACTGCCCGTAGTTTGAGGTGGGCTCCAGACTGCCTTTAGTTTCAGGTGGGCTCCAGACTGCCTATAGTTTCAGGTGGGCTCCAGACTGCCCATAGTTTCAGTTGGGCTCCAGACTGCCTGTAGTTTCAGGTGGGCTCCAGACTCTTCATAGTTTCAGGTGGTCCCCAGACTGCCTATAGTTTCAGGTGGTCCCCAGACTGCCTATAGTTTCAGGTGGGCCCCAGACTGCCTATAGTTTCAGGTGGGCTTCAGACTGCCCGTAGTTTCAGGTGGGCTCCAGACTGCCCGTAGTTTCAGGTGGGCTCCAGACTGCCTATAGTTTCAGGTGGACTCCAGACTGCCTATAGTTTCAGGTGGTCCCCAGACTGCCTGTAGTTTCAGGTGGGCCCAAGACTGCCTATAGTTTCAGGTGGTCCTCAGATTGCCTATAGTTTCAGGTGGGCTCCAGACTGCCCATAGTTTCAGGTGGGCTCCAGACTGCCTATAGTTTCAGGTGGGCTCCAGACTGCCTATAGTTCCAGACTGCCCATAGTTTCATGTGAGCTCCAGACTGCCCGTAGCTTCAGGTGGGCTCCAGATTGCCCATAGTTCCAGACTGCCCATAGTTTCAGGTGGGCTCCAGACTGCCCATAGTTTCATGTGAGCTCCAGACTGCCCGTAGCTTCAGGTGGGCTCCAGACTGCCCATAGTTTCAGGTGGTCCCCAGACTGCCTATAGTTTCAGGTGGTCCCCGACTGCCTATAGTTTCAGGTGGTCCCCAAACTGCCTACAGTTTCAGGTGGGCTCCAGACTGCCTATAGTTTCAGGTGGGCTTCAGACTGCCCGTAGTTTCAGTTGGGCTCCAGACTGCCTGTAGTTTCAGGTGGCTCCAGACTGCCTATAGTTTCAGGTGGGCTCCAGACTGTCTATAGTTTCAGGTTGGCCCCAGACTGTCCATAGTTTCAGGTGGGCTCCAGACTGCCTATAGTTCCAGACTGCCCATAGTTTTAGGTGGGCTCCAGACTGCCCATAGTTCCAGACTGCCTATAGTTTCAGGTGGCCCCCAGACTGCTTGTAGTTTCAGGTGGGCCCCAGACTGCCTGTAGTTTCAGGTGGGCTCCAGACTGCCTATAGCTTCAGGTGGGATCCTGGCTGCCTATAGTTTCAGGTGGGCTCCATACTTCCCGTAGTTTCAGGTGGGCTCCAGACTGCCCATAGTTTCAGGTGGGCTCCAGACTGCCCATATATCCAGACTAACCATAGTTTCAGGTGGGCCCCAGACTATCTATAGTTTCAGGTGGGCTCCAGACTGCCCATAGTTTCAGGTGGGCTCCAGACTGCCCGTAGTTGCAGGTGGGCTCCAGACTGCCCATAGTTTCAGTTGGGCTCCAGACTGCCTGTAGTTTCAGGAGGGCTCTAGACTGCCCGTAGTTTCAGGTGGTCCCCAGACTGCCTGTAGTTTCAGGTGGTCCCCAGACTGCCTGTAGTTTCAGGTGGGCTCCAGACTGCCTATAGTTTCAGGTGGGCCCCAGACTGCCTATAGTTTCAGGTGGGCTTCAGACTGCCCGTAGTTTCAGGTGGGCTCCAGACTGCCCGTAGTTTCAGGTGGGCTCCAGACTGCCTATAGTTTCAGGTGGACTCCAGACTGCCTATAGTTTCAGGTGGTCCCCAGACTGCCTGTAGTTTCAGGTGGGCCCAAGACTGCCTATAGTTTCAGGTGGTCCTCAGATTGCCTATAGTTTCAGGTGGGCTCCAGACTGCCCATAGTTTCAGGTGGGCTCCAGACTGCCTATAGTTTCAGGTGGGCTCCAGACTGCCTATAGTTCCAGACTGCCCATAGTTTCATGTGAGCTCCAGACTGCCCGTAGCTTCAGGTGGGCTCCAGATTGCCCATAGTTCCAGACTGCCCATAGTTTCAGGTGGGCTCCAGACTGCCCATAGTTTCATGTGAGCTCCAGACTGCCCGTAGCTTCAGGTGGGCTCCAGACTGCCCATAGTTTCAGGTGGTCCCCAGACTGCCTATAGTTTCAGGTGGTCCCCGACTGCCTATAGTTTCAGGTGGTCCCCAGACTGCCTACAGTTTCAGGTGGGCTCCAGACTGCCTATAGTTTCAGGTGGGCTTCAGACTGCCCGTAGTTTCAGTTGGGCTCCAGACTGCCTGTAGTTTCAGGTGGCTCCAGACTGCCTATAGTTTCAGGTGGGCTCCAGACTGTCTATAGTTTCAGGTTGGCCCCAGACTGTCCATAGTTTCAGGTGGGCTCCAGACTGCCTATAGTTTCAGACTGCCCATAGTTTCAGGTGGGCTCCAGACTGCCCATAGTTCCAGACTGCCTATAGTTTCAGTTGGCCCCAGACTGTCCATAGTTTCAGGTGGGCTCCAGACTGCCTATAGTTCCAGACTGCCCATAGTTTCAGGTGGGCTCCAGACTGCCCATAGTTCCAGACTGCCTATAGTTTCAGGTGGCCCCCAGACTGCTTGTAGTTTCAGGTGGGCCCCAGACTGCCTGTAGTTTCAGGTGGGCTCCAGACTGCCTATAGCTTCAGGTGGGATCCTGGCTGCCTATAGTTTCAGGTGGGCTCCAGACTTCCCGTAGTTTCAGGTGGGCTCCAGACTGCCCATAGTTTCAGGTGGGCTCCAGACTGCCCATATATCCAGACTAACCATAGTTTCAGGTGGGCCCCAGACTATCTATAGTTTCAGGTGGGCTCCAGACTGCCCATAGTTTCAGGTGGGCTCCAGACTGCCCGTAGTTGCAGGTGGGCTCCAGACTGCCCATAGTTTCAGTTGGGCTCCAGACTGCCTGTAGTTTCAGGAGGGCTCTAGACTGCCCGTAGTTTCAGGTGGTCCCCAGACTGCCTGTAGTTTCAGGTGGTCCCCAGACTGCCTTTAGTTTCAGGTGGGCTCCAGACTGCCTATAGTTTCAGGTGGGCTCCAGACTGTCTATAGTTTCAGGTTGGCCCCAGACTGTCCATAGTTTCAGGTGGGCTCCAGACTGCCTATAGTTTCAGACTGCCCATAGTTTCAGGTGGGCTCCAGACTGCCCATAGTTCCAGACTGCCTATAGTTTCAGTTGGCCCTTAGACTGCCTGTAGTTTCAGGTGGGCCCCAGACTGCCTGTAGTTTCAGGTGGGCTCCAGACTGCCTATAGCTTCAGGTGGGCTCCAGGCTGCCTCTAGTTTCAGGTAGGCTCCAGACTGCCCGTATATTCAGGTGGGCTCCAGACTGCCCATAGTCTCAGGTGGGCTCCAGACTGCCCATATATCCAGACTGCCCATAGTTTTCGGTGGGCCCCAGACTATCTATAGTTTCAGGTGGGCTCCAGACTGCCTATAGTTTCAGGTTGTCCCCAGACTGCCCATAGTTTCATGTGGGCTCCAGACTGCCTATAGTTCCAGACTGCCCATAGTTTCAGGTGGGCTCCAGACTGCCCATAGTTCCAGACTGCCTATGGTTTCAGGTGGTCCCCAGATTGCCTATAGTTTCAGGTGGGCTCCAGACTGCCTATAGTTTCAGGTGGACTCCAGACTGCCTATAGTTTCAGGTGGGCTCCAGACTGCCAGTAGTTTCAGGTGGGCTCCAGACTGCCTCTAGTTCCAGGTGGGCTCCAGACTGCCCGTAGTTTCAGTTGGACTCTAGACTGCCCGTAGTTTCAGGTGGGCTCTAGACTGCCCGTAGTTTCAGATGGGCTCCAGACTGCCTGTAATTTCACAGGTGGTCCCCAGACTGCCTGTAGTTTCAGGTGGGCCCCAGACTACCTATAGCTTCAGGTGGGCCCCAGACTATCTATAGTTTCAGGTGGGCTCCAGACTGCCTATAGTTTCAGGTTGGCCCCAGACTGCCCATAGTTTCAGGTGGGCTCCAGACTGCCTTTAGTTTCAGGTGGGCTTCAGACTGCCTATAGTTTCAGGTGGGCTCCAGACTGCCTATAGTTTCAGGTGGACTTCAGACTGCCCGTAGTTTGAGGTGGGCTCCAGACTGCCTTTAGTTTCAGGTGGGCTCCAGACTGCCTATAGTTTCAGGTGGGCTCCAGACTGCCCATAGTTTCAGTTGGGCTCCAGACTGCCTGTAGTTTCAGGTGGGCTCCAGACTCTCCATAGTTTCAGGTGGTCCCCAGACTGCCTATAGTTTCAGGTGGTCCCCAGACTGCCTATAGTTTCAGGTGGGCCCCAGACTGCCTATAGTTTCAGGTGGGCTTCAGACTGCCCGTAGTTTCAGGTGGGCTCCAGACTGCCCGTAGTTTCAGGTGGGCTCCAGACTGCCTATAGTTTCAGGTGGACTCCAGACTGCCTATAGTTTCAGGTGGTCCCCAGACTGCCTGTAGTTTCAGGTGGGCCCAAGACTGCCTATAGTTTCAGGTGGTCCTCAGATTGCCTATAGTTTCAGGTGGGCTTCAGACTGCCCATAGTTTAAGGTGGGCTCCAGACTGCCTATAGTTTCAGGTGGGCTCCAGACTGCCTATAGTTCCAGACTGCCCATAGTTTCATGTGAGCTCCAGACTGCCCGTAGCTTCAGGTGGGCTCCAGATTGCCCATAGTTCCAGACTGCCCATAGTTTCAGGTGGGCTCCAGACTGCCCATAGTTTCATGTGAGCTCCAGACTGCCCGTAGCTTCAGGTGGGCTCCAGACTGCCCATAGTTTCAGGTGGTCCCCAGACTGCCTATAGTTTCAGGTGGTCCCCGACTGCCTATAGTTTCAGGTGGTCCCCAAACTGCCTACAGTTTCAGGTGGGCTCCAGACTGCCTATAGTTTCAGGTGGGCTTCAGACTGCCCGTAGTTTCAGTTGGGCTCCAGACTGCCTGTAGTTTCAGGTGGCTCCAGACTGCCTATAGTTTCAGGTGGGCTCCAGACTGCCTATAGTTTCAGGTGGGCTTCAGACTGCCCGTAGTTTCAGGTGGGCTCCAGACTGCCGTAGTTTCAGGTGGGCTCCAGACTGCCTATAGTTTCAGGTGGACTCCAGACTGCCTATAGTTTCAGGTGGTCCCCAGACTGCCTGTAGTTTCAGGTGGGCCCAAGACTGCCTATAGTTTCAGGTGGTCCTCAGATTGCCTATAGTTTCAGGTGGGCTCCAGACTGCCCATAGTTTCAGGTGGGCTCCAGACTGCCTATAGTTTCAGGTGGGCTCCAGACTGCCTATAGTTCCAGACTGCCCATAGTTTCATGTGAGCTCCAGACTGCCCGTAGCTTCAGGTGGGCTCCAGATTGCCCATAGTTCCAGACTGCCCATAGTTTCAGGTGGGCTCCAGACTACCCATAGTTTCATGTGAGCTCCAGACTGCCCGTAGCTTCAGGTGGGCTCCAGACTGCCCATAGTTTCAGGTGGTCCCCAGACTGCCTATAGTTTCAGGTGGTCCCCAACTGCCTATAGTTTCAGGTGGACCCCAGACTGCCTACAGTTTCAGGTGGGCTCCAGACTGCCTATAGTTTCAGGTGGGCTTCAGACTTCCTGTAGTTTCAGTTGGGCTCCAGACTGCCTGTAGTTTCAGGTGGCTCCAGACTGCCTATAGTTTCAGGTGGGCTCCAGACTGTCTATAGTTTCAGGTTGGCCCCAGACTGTCCATAGTTTCAGGTGGGCTCCAGACTGCCTATAGTTCCAGACTGCCTATAGTTTCAGGTGGCCCCCAGACTGCTTGTAGTTTCAGGTGGGCCCCAGACTGCCTGTAGTTTCAGGTGGGCTCCAGACTGCCTATAGCTTCAGGTGGGATCCTGGCTGCCTATAGTTTCAGGTGGGCTCCAGACTTCCCGTAGTTTCAGGTGGGCTCCAGACTGCCCATAGTTTCAGGTGGGCTCCAGACTGCCCATATATCCAGACTAACCATAGTTTCAGGTGGGCCCCAGACTATCTATAGTTTCAGGTGGGCTCCAGACTGCCCATAGTTTCAGGTGGGCTCCAGACTGCCCGTAGTTGCAGGTGGGCTCCAGACTGCCCATAGTTTCAGTTGGGCTCCAGACTGCCTGTAGTTTCAGGAGGGCTCTAGACTGCCCGTAGTTTCAGGTGGTCCCCAGACTGCCTGTAGTTTCAGGTGGTCCCCAGACTGCATTGTAGTTTCAGGTGGGATCCAGACTGCCTATAGTTTCAGGTGGGCTCCAGACTGTCTATAGTTTCAGGTTGGCCCCAGACTGTCCATAGTTTCAGGTGGGCTCCAGACTGCCTATAGTTCCAGACTGCCCATAGTTTCAGGTGGGCTCCAGACTGCCCATAGTTCCAGACTGCCTATAGTTTCAGTTGGCCCTTAGACTGCCTGTAGTTTCAGGTGGGCCCCAGACTGCCTGTAGTTTCAGGTGGGCTCCAGACTGCCTATAGCTTCAGGTGGGCTCCAGGCTGCCTCTAGTTTCAGGTAGGCTCCAGACTGCCCGTAGATTCAGGTGGGCTCCAGACTGCCCATAGTCTCAGGTGGGCTCCAGACTGCCCATATATCCAGACTGCCCATAGTTTTCGGTGGGCCCCAGACTATCTATAGTTTCAGGTGGGCTCCAGACTGCCTATAGTTTCAGGTTGTCCCCAGACTGCCCATAGTTTCATGTGGGCTCCAGACTGCCTATAGTTCCAGACTGCCCATAGTTTCAGGTGGGCTCCAGACTGCCCATAGTTCCAGACTGCCTATGGTTTCAGGTGGTCCCCAGATTGCCTATAGTTTCAGGTGGGCTCCAGACTGCCTATAGTTTCAGGTGGACTCCAGACTGCCTATAGTTTCAGGTGGGCTCCAGACTGCCAGTAGTTTCAGGTGGGCTCCAGACTGCCTCTAGTTCCAGGTGGGCTCCAGACTGCCCGTAGTTTCAGTTGGACTCTAGACTGCCCGTAGTTTCAGGTGGGCTCTAGACTGCCCGTAGTTTCAGATGGGCTCCAGACTGCCTGTAATTTCACAGGTGGTCCCCAGACTGCCTGTAGTTTCAGGTGGGCCCCAGACTACCTATAGCTTCAGGTGGGCCCCAGACTATCTATAGTTTCAGGTGGGCTCCAGACTGCCTATAGTTTCAGGTTGGCCCCAGACTGCCCATAGTTTCAGGTGGGCTCCAGACTGCCTTTAGTTTCAGGTGGGCTTCAGACTGCCTATAGTTTCAGGTTGGCTCCAGACTGCCTATAGTTTCAGGTGGGCTTCAGACTGCCCGTAGTTTGAGGTGGGCTCCAGACTGCCTTTAGTTTCAGGTGGGCTCCAGACTGCCTATAGTTTCAGGTGGGCTCCAGACTGCCCATAGTTTCAGTTGGGCTCCAGACTGCCTGTAGTTTCAGGTGGGCTCCAGACTCTTCATAGTTTCAGGTGGTCCCCAGACTGCCTATAGTTTCAGGTGGTCCCCAGACTGCCTATAGTTTCAGGTGGGCCCCAGACTGCCTATAGTTTCAGGTGGGCTTCAGACTGCCCGTAGTTTCAGGCGGGCTCCAGACTGCCCGTAGTTTCAGGTGGGCTCCAGACTGCCTATAGTTTCAGGTGGACTCCAGACTGCCTATAGTTTCAGGTGGTCCCCAGACTGCCTGTAGTTTCAGGTGGGCCCAAGACTGCCTATAGTTTCAGGTGGTCCTCAGATTGCCTATAGTTTCAGGTGGGCTCCAGACTGCCCATAGTTTCAGGTGGGCTCCAGACGGCCTATAGTTTCAGGTGGGCTCCAGACTGCCTATAGTTCCAGACTGCCCATAGTTTCATGTGAGCTCCAGACTGCCCGTAGCTTCAGGTGGGCTCCAGATTGCCCATAGTTCCAGACTGCCCATAGTTTCAGGTGGGCTCCAGACTGCCCATAGTTTCATGTGAGCTCCAGACTGCCCGTAGCTTCAGGTGGGCTCCAGAATGCCCATAGTTTCAGGTGGTCCCCAGACTGCCTATAGTTTCAGGTGGTCCCCGACTGCCTATAGTTTCAGGTGGTCCCCAGACTGCCTACAGTTTCAGGTGGGCTCCAGACTGCCTATAGTTTCAGGTGGGCTTCAGACTGCCCGTAGTTTCAGTTGGGCTCCAGACTGCCTGTAGTTTCAGGTGGCTCCAGACTGCCTATAGTTTCAGGTGGGCTCCAGACTGTCTATAGTTTCAGGTTGGCCCCAGACTGTCCATAGTTTCAGGTGGGCTCCAGACTGCCTATAGTTCCAGACTGCCCATAGTTTCAGGTGGGCTCCAGACTGCCCATAGTTCCAGACTGCCTATAGTTTCAGGTGGCCCCCAGACTGCTTGTAGTTTCAGGTGGGCCCCAGACTGCCTGTAGTTTCAGGTGGGCTCCAGACTGCCTATAGCTTCAGGTGGGATCCTGGCTGCCTATAGTTTCAGGTGGGCTCCAGACTGCCTATAGTTCCAGACTGCCCATAGTTTCATGTGAGCTCCAGACTGCCCGTAGCTTCAGGTGGGCTCCAGATTGCCCATAGTTCCAGACTGCCCATAGTTTCAGGTGGGCTCCAGACTGCCCATAGTTTCATGTGAGCTCCAGACTGCCCGTAGCTTCAGGTGGGCTCCAGACTGCCCATAGTTTCAGGTGGTCCCCAGACTGCCTATAGTTTCAGGTGGTCCCCGACTTCCTATAGTTTCAGGTGGTCCCCAGACTGCCTACAGTTTCAGGTGGGCTCCAGACTGCCTATAGTTTCAGGTGTGCTTCAGAGTGCCCGTAGTTTCAGTTTGGCTCCAGACTGCCTGTAGATTCAGGTGGCTCCAGACTGCCTATAGTTTCAGGTGGGCTCCAGACTGTCTATAGTTTCAGGTTGGCCCCAGACTGTCCATAGTTTCAGGTGGGCTCCAGACTGCCTATAGTTCCAGACTGCCCATAGTTTCAGGTGGGCTCCAGACTGCCCATAGTTCCAGACTGCCTATAGTTTCAGGTGGCCCCCAGACTGCTTGTAGTTTCAGGTGGGCCCCAGACTGCCTGTAGTTTCAGGTGGGCTCCAGACTGCCTATAGCTTCAGGTGGGATCCTGGCTGCCTATAGTTTCAGGTGGGCTCCAGACTTCCCGTAGTTTCAGGTGGGCTCCAGACTGCCCATAGTTTCAGGTGGGCTCCAGACTGCCCATATATCCAGACTAACCATAGTTTCAGGTGGGCCCCAGACTATCTATAGTTTCAGGTGGGCTCCAGACTGCCCATAGTTTCAGGTGGGCTCCAGACTGCCCATATATCCAGACTAACCATAGTTTCAGGTGGGCCCCAGACTATCTATAGTTTCAGGTGGGCTCCAGACTGCCTATAGTTTCAGGTGGACTCCAGACTGCCTATAGTTTCAGGTGGGCTCCAGACTGCCAGTAGTTTCAGGTGGGCTCCAGACTGCCTCTAGTTCCAGGTAGGCTCCAGACTGCCTGTAGTTTCAGTTGGACTCTAGACTGCCCGTAGTTTCAGGTGGGCTCTAGACTGCCCGTAGTTTCAGATGGGCTCCAGACTGCCTGTAATTTCACAGGTGGTCCCCAGACTGCCTGTAGTTTCAGGTGGGCCCCAGACTACCTATAGCTTCAGGTGGGCCCCAGACTATCTATAGTTTCAGGTGGGCTCCAGACTGCCTATAGTTTCAGGTTGGCCCCAGACTGCCCATAGTTTCAGGTGGGCTCCAGACTGCCTTTAGTTTCAGGTGGGCTTCAGACTGCCTATAGTTTCAGGTGGGCTCCAGACTGCCTATAGTTTCAGGTGGGCTTCAGACTGCCCGTAGTTTGAGGTGGGCTCCAGACTGCCTTTAGTTTCAGGTGGGCTCCAGACTGCCTATAGTTTCAGGTGGGCTCCAGACTGCCCATAGTTTCAGTTGGGCTCCAGACTGCCTGTAGTTTCAGGTGGGCTCCAGACTCTCCATAGTTTCAGGTGGTCCCCACACTGCCTATAGTTTCAGGTGGTCCCCAGACTGCCTATAGTTTCAGGTGGGCCCCAGACTGCCTATAGTTTCAGGTGGGCTTCAGACTGCCCGTAGTTTCAGGTGGGCTCCAGACTGCCCGTAGTTTCAGGTGGGCTCCAGACTGCCTATAGTTTCAGGTGGACTCCAGATTGCCTATAGTTTCAGGTGGTCCCCAGACTGCCTGTAGTTTCAGGTGGGCCCAAGACTGCCTATAGTTTCAGGTGGTCCTCAGATTGCCTATAGTTTCAGGTGGGCTCCAGACTGCCCATAGTTTCAGGTGGGCTCCAGACTGCCTATAGTTTCAGGTGGGCTCCAGACTGCCTATAGTTCCAGACTGCCCATAGTTTCATGTGAGCTCCAGACTGCCCGTAGCTTCAGGTGGGCTCCAGATTGCCCATAGTTCCAGACTGCCCATAGTTTCAGGTGGGCTCCATACTGCCCATAGTTTCATGTGAGCTCCAGACTGCCCGTAGCTTCAGGTGGGCTCCAGACTGCCCATAGTTTCAGGTGGTCCCCAGACTGCCTATAGTTTCAGGTGGTCCCCGACTGCCTATGGTTTCAGGTGGTCCCCAGACTGCCTACAGTTTCAGGTGGGCTCCAGACTGCCTATAGTTTCTGGTGGGCTTCACACTGCCCGTAGTTTCAGTTGGGCTCCAGACTGCCTGTAGTTTCAGGTGGCTCCAGACTGCCTATAGTTTCAGGTGGGCTCCAGACTGTCTATAGTTTCAGGTTGGCCCCAGACTGTCCATAGTTTCAGGTGGGCTCCAGACTGCCTATAGTTCCAGACTGCCCATAGTTTCAGGTGGGCTCCTGACTGCCCATAGTTCCAGACTGCCTATAGTTTCAGGTGGCCCCCAGACTGCTTGTAGTTTCAGGTGGGCCCCAGACTGCCTGTAGTTTCAGGTGGGCTCCAGACTGCCTATAGCTTCAGGTGGGATCCTGGCTGCCTATAGTTTCAGGTGGGCTCCAGACTTCCCGTAGTTTCAGGTGGGCTCCAGACTGCCCATAGTTTCAGGTGGGCTCCAGACTGCCCATATATCCAGACTAACCATAGTTTCAGGTGGGCCCCAGACTATCTATAGTTTCAGGTGGGCTCCAGACTGCCCATAGTTTCAGGTGGGCTCCAGACTGCCCATATATCCAGACTAACCATAGTTTCAGGTGGGCCCCAGACTATCTATAGTTTCAGGTGGACTCCAGATTGCCTATAGTTTCAGGTGGTCCCCAGACTGCCTGTAGTTTCAGGTGGGCCCAAGACTGCCTATAGTTTCAGGTGGTCCTCAGATTGCCTATAGTTTCAGGTGGGCTCCAGACTGCCCATAGTTTCAGGTGGGCTCCAGACTGCCTATAGTTTCAGGTGGGCTCCAGACTGCCTATAGTTCCAGACTGCCCATAGTTTCATGTGAGCTCCAGACTGCCCATAGCTTCAGGTGGGCTCCAGATTGCCCATAGTTCCAGACTGCCCATAGTTTCAGGTGGGCTCCATACTGCCCATAGTTTCATGTGAGCTCCAGACTGCCCGTAGCTTCAGGTGGGCTCCAGACTGCCCATAGTTTCAGGTGGTCCCCAGACTGCCTATAGTTTCAGGTGGTCCCCGACTGCCTATGGTTTCAGGTGGTACCCAGACTGCCTACAGTTTCAGGTGGGCTCCAGACTGCCTATAGTTTCTGGTGGGCTTCACACTGCCCGTAGTTTCAGTTGGGCTCCAGACTGCCTGTAGTTTCAGGTGGCTCCAGACTGCCTATAGTTTCAGGTGTGCTCCAGACTGTCTATAGTTTCAGGTTGGCCCCAGACTGTCCATAGTTTCAGGTGGGCTCCAGACTGCCTATAGTTCCAGACTGCCCATAGTTTCAGGTGGGCTCCTGACTGCCCATAGTTCCAGACTGCCTATAGTTTCAGGTGGCCCCCAGACTGCTTGTAGTTTCAGGTGGGCCCCAGACTGCCTGTAGTTTCAGGTGGGCTCCAGACTGCCTATAGCTTCAGGTGGGATCCTGGCTGCCTATAGTTTCAGGTGGGCTCCAGACTTCCAGTAGTTTCAGGTGGGCTCCAGACTGCCCATAGTTTCAGGTGGGCTCCAGACTGCCCATATATCCAGACTAACCATAGTTTCAGGTGGGCCCCAGACTATCTATAGTTTCAGGTGGGCTCCAGACTGCCCATAGTTTCAGGTGGGCTCCAGACTGCCCATATATCCAGACTAACCATAGTTTCAGGTGGGCCCCAGACTATCTATAGTTTCAGGTGGGCTCCAGACTGCCTATAGTTTCAGGTTGTCCCCAGACTGCCCATAGTTTCATGTGGGCTCCAGACTGCCTATAGTTCTAGACTGCCCATAGTTTCAGTTGGGCTCCAGACTGCCCATAGTTCCAGACTGCCTATAGTTTCAGGTGGTCTCCAGACTGCCTATAGTTTCAGGTGGGCTCCAGACTGCCTATAGTTTCAGGTGGACTCCAGACTGCCTATAGTTTCAGGTGGGCTCCAGACTGCCTCTAGTTCCAGGTGGGCTCCAGACTGCCCGTAGTTTCAGTAGGACTCTAGACTGCCCGTGGTTTCATGTGGGCTCTAGACTGCCCGTAGTTTCAGATGGGCTCCAGACTGCCTGTAATTTCACAGGTGGTCCCCAGACTGCCTGTAGTTTCAGGTGGGCCCCAGACTACCTATAGCTTCAGGTGGGCCCCAGACTACCTATAGTTTCAGGTGGGCTCCAGACTGCCTATAGTTTCTGGTTGGCCCCAGACTGCCCATAGTTTCAGGTGGGCTCCAGACTGCCTTTAGTTTCAGGTGGGCTTCAGACTGCCTATAGTTTCAGGTGGGCTCCAGACTGCCTATAGTTTCAGGTGGGCTTCAGACTGCCCGTAGTTTGAGGTGGGCTCCAGACTGCCTTTAGTTTCAGGTGGGCTCCAGACTGCCTATAGTTTCAGGTGGGCTCCAGACTCTCCATAGTTTCAGGTGGTCCCCAGACTGCCTATAGTTTCAGGTGGTCCCAAGACTGCCTATAGTTTCAGGTGGGCCCCAGACTGCCTATAGTTTCAGGTGGGCTTCAGACTGCCCGTAGTTTCAGGTGGGCTCCAGACTGCCCATAGTTTCAGGTGGGCTCCAGACTGCCTATAGTTTCAGGTGGTCCCCAGACTGCCTGTAGTTTCAAGTGGGCCCCTGACTGCCTATAGTTTCAGGTGGGCTTCAGACTGCCTATAGTTTCAGGTGGGCTCCAGACTGCCTATAGTTTGAGGTGGGCTTCAGACTGCCCGTAGTTTGAGGTGGGCTCCAGACTGCAGATAGTTTCAGTTGGGCTCCAGACTGCCTATAGTTTCAGGTGGGCCCCAGACTGCCTATAGTTTCAGGTGGGCTTCAGACTGCCCGTAGTTTCAGGTGGGCTCCAGACTGCCCATAGTTTCAGGTGGGCTCCAGAATGCCTATAGTTTCAGGTGGTCCCCAGACTGCCCATAGTTTCAGGTGGGCTCCAGACTGCCTTTAGTTTCAGGTGGGCTTCAGACTGCCTATAGTTTCAGGTGGGCTCCAGACTGCCTATAGTTTCAGGTGGGCTTCAGACTGCCCGTAGTTTGAAGTGGGCTCCAGACTGCAGATAGTTTCAGTTGGGCTCCAGACTGCCTGTAGTTTCAGGTGGGCTCCAGACTCTCCATAGTTTCAGGTGGTCCCCAGACTGCCTATAGTTTCAGGTGGTCCCCAGACTGCCTATAGTTTCAGGTGGGCCCCAGACTGCCTATAGTTTCAGGTGGGCTTCAGACTGCCCGTAGTTTCAGGTGGGCTCCAGACTGCCCATAGTTTCAGGTGTGCTCCAGACTGCCTATAGTTTCAGGTGGTCCCCAGACTGCCTGTAGTTTCAGGAGGGCCCCTGACTGCCTATAGTTTCAGGTGGTTCTCAGATTGCCTATAGTTTCAGGTGGGTTCCAGACTGCCCATAGTTTCAGGTGGGCTCCAGACTGCCTATAGTTTCAGGTGGGCTCCAGACTGCCTATAGTTCCAGACTGCCCATAGTTTCATGTGAGCTCCAGACTGCCCGTAGCTTCAGGTGGGCTCCAGACGGCCCATAGTTTCAGGTGGTCCCCAGACTGCCTATAGTTTCAGGTGGTCCCCGACTGCCTATATTTTCAGGTGGTCCCCAGACTGCCTACAATTTCAGGTGGGCTCCAGACTGCCTATAGTTTTAGGTGGGCTTCAGACTGCCCGTAGTTTCAGGTGGGCTCTACACTGCCCGTAGTTTCAGGTGGCCTCCAGACTGCCTATAGTTTCAGGTGGGCTCCAGACTGTCTATAATTGCAGGTGGGCTCCAGAATGCCTATAGCTTCAGGTGGGCTCCAGACTGCCTATAGTTCAAGACTGCCTATAGTTTCAGGTGGGCTCCAGACTGCCTATAGTTCCAGACTGCCTATAGTTTCAGGTGGGCCCCAGACTGCCCATAGTTTCAGGTGGGCTCCAGACTGCTTATAGTTCCAGACTGCCTATAGTTTCAGGTGGGCCCCAGACTGCCCATAGTTTCAGGAGGGCTCCAGACTGCCCATAGTTCCAGACTGCCCATAGTTTCAGGTGGGCCCCAGACTACTTCTAGTTTCAGGTGGGCTCCAGACTAACCGTAGTTTCAGGTTGGCTCCAGACTGCCCATAGTTTCAGTTGGTCCCCAGACTGCCTGTAGTTTCAGGAGGGCCCCTGACTGCCTATAGTTTCAGGTGGTCCTCAGATTGCCTATAGTTTCAGGTGGGTTCCAGACTGCCCATAGTTTCAGGTGGGCTCCAGACTGCCTATAGTTTCAGGTGGGCTCCAGACTGCCTATAGTTCCAGACTGCCCATAGTTTCATGTGAGCTCCAGACTGCCCGTAGCTTCAGGTGGGCTCCAGACGGCCCATAGTTTCAGGTGGTCCCCAGACTGCCTATAGTTTCAGGTGGTCCCCGACTGCCTATATTTTCAGGTGGTCCCCAGACTGCCTACAATTTCAGGTGGGCTCCAGACTGCCTATAGTTTTAGGTGGGCTTCAGACTGCCCGTAGTTTCAGGTGGGCTCTACACTGCCCGTAGTTTCAGGTGGGCTCCAGACTGCCTATAGTTTCAGGTGGGCTCCAGACTGTCTATAATTGCAGGTGGGCTCCAGAATGCCTATAGCTTCAGGTGGGCTCCAGACTGCCTATAGTTCAAGACTGCCTATAGTTTCAGGTGGGCTCCAGACTGCCTATAGTTCCAGACTGCCTATAGTTTCAGGTGGGCCCCAGACTGCCCATAGTTTCAGGTGGGCTCCAGACTGCCTATAGTTCCAGACTGCCTATAGTTTCAGGTGGGCCCCAGACTGCCCATAGTTCCAGACTGCCCATAGTTTCAGGAGGGCTCCAGACTGCCCATAGTTCCAGACTGCCCATAGTTTCAGGTGGGCCCCAGACTACTTCTAGTTTCAGGTGGGCTCCAGACTAACCGTAGTTTCAGGTTGGCTCCAGACTGCCCATAGTTTCAGTTGGTCCCAAGACTGCCTGTAGTTTCAGATGGGCCCCAGACTACCTATAGTTTCCGGTAGGCCCCAGCCTACCTATAGTTTCAGGTGGGCTCCAGACAGCCTATAGTTTCAGGTTGGCCCCAGACTGCTCATAGTTTCAGGTGGGCTCCAGACTGCCTATAGTTTCAGATGGTCCCCAGACTGCCTATAGTTTCAGGTGGGATCCAGACTGCCTATAGTTTCAGGTGGGCTCCGGACTGCCTATAGTTTCAGGTGGGCTCCAGACTGCCTGTAGTTTCAGGTGGGCTCCATACTGCCTATAGTTTCAGGTGGGCTCCAGACTGCCTATAGTTCCAGACTGCCCATAGTTTCAGGTGGGCCCCAGACTGCCTATAGTTTCAGGTGGGCTTCAGACTGCCCGTAGTTTCAGGTGGGCTCCAGACTGCCCATAGTTTCAGGTGGGCTCCAGACTGCCTATAGTTTCAGGTGGTCCCCAAACTGCCTGTAGTTTCAGGTGGGCCCCTGACTGCCTATAGTTTCAGGTGGTACTCAGATTGCCTATAGTTTCAGGTGGGTTCCAGACTGCCCATAGTTTCAGGTGGGCTCCAGACTGCCTATAGTTTCAGGTGGGCTCCAGACTGCCTATAGTTCCAGACTGCCCATAGTTTCATGTGAGCTCCAGACTGCCCGTAGCTTCAGGTGGGCTCCAGACTGCCCATAGTTTCAGGTGGTCCCCAGACTGCCTATAGTTTCAGGTGGTCCACGACTGCCTATATTTTCAGGTGGTCCCCAGACTGCCTACAGTTTCAGGTGGGCTCCAGACTGCCTATAGTTTTAGGTGGGCTTCAGACTGCCCGTAGTTTCAGGTGGGCTCTAGACTGCCCGTAGTTTCAGGTGGGCTCCAGACTGCCTATAGTTTCAGGTGGGCTCTAGACTGTCTATAATTGCAGGTGGGCTCCAGAATGCCTATAGCTTCAGGTGGGCTCCAGACTGCCTATATTTCCAGACTGCCTATAGTTTCAGGTGGGCTCCAGACTGCCTATAGTTCCAGACTGCCTATAGTTTCAGGTGGGCCCCAGACTGCCATAGTTTCAGGTGGGCTCCAGACTGCCTATAGTTCCAGACTGCCAATAGTTTCAGGTGGGCCCCAGACTGCCCATAGTTCCAGACTGCCCATAGTTTCAGGTGGGCTCCAGACTGCCCATAGTTCCAGACTGCCCATAGTTTCAGGTGGGCCCCAGACTACTTCTAGTTTCAGGTGGGCTCCAGACTAACCGTAGTTTCAGGTGGGCTCCAGACTGCCCATAGTTTCAGTTGGTCCCCAGACTGCCTGTAGTTTCAGATGGGCCCCAGACTACCTATGGTTTCCGGTAGGCCCCAGCCTACCTATAGTTTCAGGTGGGCTCCAGACTGCCTATAGTTTCAGGTTGGCCCTAGACTGCTCATAGTTTCAGGTGGGCACCAGACTGCCTATAGTTTCAGATGGTTCCCAGACTGCCTATAGTTTCAGGTGGGCTCCAGACTGCTTATAGTTTCAGGTGGGCTCCGGACTGCCTATAGTTTCAGGTGGGCTCCAGACTGCCTGTAGTTTCAGGTGGTCTCCAGACTGCCTATAGTTTCAGGTGGGCTCCAGACTGCCTATAGTTCCAGACTGCCCATAGTTTCATGTGAGCTCCAGACTGCCCGTAGCTTCAGGTGGGCTCCAGACTGCCCATAGTTCCAGACTGCCCATAGTTTCAGGTGGGCTCCAGACTGCCCATAGTTTCAGGTGGGCTCCAGACTGCCCGTAGTTGCAGGTGGGCTCCAGACTGCCTATAGTTTCAGTTGGGCTCCAGACTGCCTGTAGTTTCAGGAGGGCTCTAGACTGCCCGTAGTTTCAGGTGGTCCCCAGACTGCCTGTAGTTTCAGGTAGGCCCCAGACTGCCTGTAGTTTCAGGTGGGGTCCAGACTGCCTATAGTTTCAGGTGGGCTCCAGACTGTCTATAGTTTCAGGTTGGCCCCAGACTGTCCATAGTTTCAGGTGGGCTCCAGACTGCCTATAGTTCCAGACTGCCCATAGTTTCAGGTGGGCTCCAGACTGCCCATAGTTCCAGACTGCCTATAGTAAAGGTGGCCCCCAGACTGCTTGTAGTTTCAGGTGGGCCCCAGACTGCCTGTAGTTTCAGGTGGGCTCCAGACTGCCTATAGCTTCAGGTGGGCTCCAGGCTGCCTATAGTTTCAGGTGGGCTCCAGACTTCCCGTAGTTTCAGGTGGGCTCCAGACTGCCCATAGTTTCAGGTGGGCTCCAGACTGCCCATATATCCAGACTAACCATAGTTTCAGGTCGGCCCCAGACTATCTATAGTTTCAGGTGGGTTCCAGACTGCCTATAGTTTCAGGTTGTCCCCAGACTGCCCGTTGTTTCATGTGGGCTCCAGACTGCCTATAGTTCCAGACTGCCCATAGTTTCAGGTGGGCTCCAGACTGCCCATAGTTCCAGACTGCCTATAGTTTCAGGTGGTCCCCAGACTGCCTATAGTTTCAGGTGGGCTCCAGACTGCCTTTAGTTTCAGGTGGACTCCAGACTGCCTATAGTTTCAGGTGGGCTCCAGACTGCCCGTAGTTTCAGGTGGGCTCCAGACTGCCTCTAGTTCCAGGTGGGCTCCAGACTGCCCGTAGTTTCAGTTGGGCTCTACACTGCCCGTAGTTTCAGTTGGGCTCTAGACTGCCCGTAGTTTCAGATGGGCTCCAGAGTGCCTGTAATTTCACAGGTGGTCCCCAGACTGCCTGTAGTTTCAGGTGGGCCCCAGACTACCTATAGCTTCAGGTGGGCCCCAGACTACCTATAGTTTCAGGTGGGCTCCAGAATGCCTATAGTTTCAGGTTGGCCCCGGACTGCCCATAGTTTCAGGTGGGCTTCAGACTGCCTTAAGTTTCAGGTGGGCTTCAGACTGCCTATAGTTTCAGGTAGGCTCCAGACTGCCTATAGTTTCAGGTGGGCTTCAGACTGCCCGTAGTTTGAGGTGGGCTCCAGACTGCCTTTAGATTCAGTTGGGCTCCAGACTGCCTATAGTTTCAGGTGGGCTCCAGACTGCCCATAGTTTCAGTTGGGCTCCAGACTGCCTGTAGTTTCAGGTGGACTCCAGACTGTCCATAGTTTCAGATGGGCTCCAGACTGCCCTGTAGTTTCAGGTGGTCCCCAGACTGCCTGTAGTTTCAGGTGGGCCCCAGACTACCTATAGCTTCAGGTGAGCCCCAGACTACCTATAGTTTCCGGTGGGCTCCAGACTGCCTATAGTTTCAGGTTGGCCCCGGACTGCCCATAGTTTCAGGTGGGCTCCAGACTGCCTATAGTTCCAGACTGCCCATAGTTTCAGGTGGGCTCCTGACTGCCTATAGTTTCAGGTGGTCCTCAGATTGCCTATAGTTTAAGTGAGCTCCAGACTGCACGTAGTTTCAGGTGGGCTCCAGACTGCCTATAATTGCAGGTGGGCTCCAGAATGCCTATACCTTCAGGTGGGCTCCAGACTGCCTATAGTTCCAGACTGCCTACAGTTTCAGGTGGGCTCCAGACTGCCTATAGTTCCAGACTGCCTATAGTTTCAGGTGGGCCCCAGACTGCCCATAGTTTCAGGTGGGCTCCAGACTGCCTATAGTTCCAGACTGCCCATAGTTTCAGGTGGGCCCCAGACTACCTCTAGTTTCAGGTGGGCTCCAGACTGCACGTAGTTTCAGGTGGGCCCCAGACTGCCCATAGTTCCAGACTGCCCATAGTTTCAGGTGGGCTCCTGACTGCCCATAGTTCCAGACTGCCCATAGTTTCAGGTGGGCCCCAGACTACCTCTAGTTTCAGGTGGGCTCCAGACTGCCCGTAGTTTCAGGTGGGCTCCAGACTGCCCATAGTTTCAGTTGGTCCCCAGACTGCCTGTAGTTTCAGATGGGCCCCAGACTACCTATAGTTTCCGGTAGGCCCCAGCCTACCTATAGTTTCAGGTGGGCTCCAGACTGCCTATAGTTTCAGGTTGGCCCCAGACTGCTCATAGTTTCAGGTGGGCTCCAGACTGCCTATAGTTTCAGATGGTCCCCAGACTGCCTATAGTTTCAGGTGGGCTCCAGACGGCCTATAGTTTCAGGTGGGCTCCGGACTGCCTATAGTTTCAGGTGGGCTCCAGACTGCCTATAGTTTCAGGTGGGCTCCAGACTGCCTATAGTTCCAGACTGCCCATAGTTTCATGTGAGCTCCAGACTGCCCGTAGCTTCAGGTGGGCTCCAGATTGCCCATAGTTCCTGACTGCCCATAGTTTCAGGTGGGCTCCAGACTGCCCATAGTTTCAGGTGGGCTCCAGACTGCCCGTAGTTGCAGGTGGGCTCCAGACTGCCCATAGCTTCAGTTGGGCTCCAGACTGCCTGTAGTTTCAGGAGGGCTCTAGACTGCCTATAGTTTCAGGTGGGCTCCAGACTGTCTATAGTTTCAGGTTGGCCCCAGACTGTCCATAGTTTCAGGTGGGCTCCAGACTGCCTATAGTTCCAGACTGCCCATAGTTTCAGGTGGGCTCCAGACTGCCCATAGTTCCAGACTGCCTATAGTTTCAGGTGGCCCCCAGACTACCTATAGTTTCAGGTGGGCTCCAGACTGCCTATAGTTTCAGGTTGGCCCCAGACTGCCCATAGTTTCAGGTGGGCTCTAGACTGCCCGTAGTTTCAGTTGGGCTCTAGACTGCCCGTAGTTTCAGATGGGCTCCAGACTGCCTGTAATTTCACAGGTGGTCCCCAGACTGCCTGTAGTTTCAGGTGGGCCCAGACTACCTATAGCTTCAGGTGGGCCCCAGACTACCTATAGTTTCAGGTGTGCTCCAGACTGCCTATAGTCTCAGGTTGGCCCCAGACTACCCATAGTTTCAGGTGGGCTCCAGACTGTCTTTAGTTTCAGGTGGGCTTCAGACTGCCTATAGTTTCAGGTGGGCTCCAGACTGCCTATAGTTTCAGGTGGGCTTCAGACTGCCCGTAGTTTGAGGTGGGCTCCAGACTGCCTTTAGTTTCAGTTGGGCTCCAGACTGCCTATAGTTTCAGGTGGGCTCCAGACTGCCCATAGTTTCAGTTGGGCTCCAGACTGCCTGTAGTTTCAGGTGGACTCCAGACTGTCCATAGTTTCAGATGGGCTCCAGACTGCCCTGTAGTTTCAGGTGGTCCCCAGACTGCCTGTAGTTTCAGGTGGGCCCCAGACTACCTATAGCTTCAGGTGGGCCCCAGACTACCTATAGTTTCCGGTGGGCTCCAGACTGCCTATAGTTTCAGGTTGGCCCCGGACTGCCCATAGTTTCAGGTGGGGTCCAGACTGCCTATAGTTCCAGACTGCCCATAGTTTCAGGTGGGCTCCAGACTGCCTATAGTTTCAGGTGGTCCTCAGATTGCCTATAGTTTAAGTGAGCTCCAGACTGCCCGTAGTTTCAGGTGGGCTCCAGACTGCCTATAGTTTCAGGTGGTCTCCAGACTGCCTATAGTTTTAGGTGGGATCCAGACTGCCTATAGTTTCAGGTGGGCTTCAGACTGCCCGTAGTTTCAGGTGGGCTCCAGACTGCCTATAGTTTCAGGTGGGCTCCAGACTGCCTATAGTTCCAGACTGCCCATAGATTCATGTGAGCTCCAGAGTGCCCGTAGCTTCAGGTGGGCTCCAGACTGCCCATAGTTTCAGGTGGTCCCCAGACTGCCTATAGTTTCAGGTGGTCCCTGACTGCCTATAGTTTCAGGTGGTCCCCAGACTGCCTACAGTTTCAGGTGGGCTCCAGACTGCCTATAGTTTCAGGTGGGCTTCAGACTGCCCGTAGTTTCAGGTGGGCTCTAGACTGCCCGTAGTTTCAGGTGGGCTCCAGACTGCCTATGGTTTCAGGTGGGCTCCAGACTGCCTATAATTGCAGGTGGGCTCCAGAATGCCTATAGCTTCAGGTGGGCTCCAGACTGCCTATAGTTCCAGACTGCCTATAGTTTCAGGTGGGCTCCAGACTGCCTATAGTTCCAGACTTCCTATAGTTTCAGGTGGGCCCCAGACTGCCCATAGTTTCAGGTGGGCTCCAGACTGCCTATAGTTCCAGACTGCCTATAGTTTCAGGTGGGCCCCAGACTGCCCATAGTTCCAGACTGCCCATAGTTTCAGGTGGGCCCCAGACTACCTCTAGTTTCAGGTGGGCTCCAGACTGCCCGTAGTTTCAGGTGGGCTCGAGACTGCCCATAGTTTCAGTTGGTCCCCAGAATGCCTGTAGTTTCAGATGGGCCCCAGACTACCTATAGTTTCCGGTAGGCCCCAGCCAACCTATAGTTTCAGGTGGGCTCCAGACTGCCTATAGTTTCAGGTTGGCCCCAGACTGCTTATAGTTTCAGGTGGGCTCCAGATTGCCTATATTTTCAGATGGTCCCCAGACTGCCTATAGTTTCAGGTGGGCTCCAGACTGCCCATAGTTCCAGACTGTCCATAGTTTCAGGTGGGCTCCAGACTCCCCATAGTTTCAGGTGGGCTCCAGACTGCCCGTAGTTGCAGGTGGGCTCCAGACTGCCCATAGTTTCAGTTGGGCTCCATACTGCCTGTAGTTTCAGGAGGGCTCTAGACTGCCCGTAGTTTCAGGTGGTCCCCAGACTGCCTGTAGTTTCAGGTGGGCCCCAGACTGCCTGTAGTTTCAGGTGGGCTCCAGACTGCATACAGTTTCAGGTGGGCTCCAGACTATCTATAGTTTCAGGTTGCCCCCAGACTGTCCATAGTTTCAGGTGGGCTCCAGACTGCCTATAGTTCCAGACTGCCCATAGTTTCAGGTGGGCTCCAGACTGCCCATAGTTCCAGACTGCCTATAGTTTCAGGTGGCCCCCAGACTGCTTGTAGTTTCAGGTGGGCCCCAGACTGCCTGTAGTTTCAGGTGGGCTGCAGACTGCCTATAGCTTCAGGTGGGCTCCAGGTTGCCTATAGTTTCAGGTGGGCTCCAGACTTCCTGTAGTTTCAGGTGGGCTCCAGACTGCCCATAGTTTCAGGTGGGCTCCAGACTGCCCATATATCCAGACTAACCATAGTTTCAGGTGGGCCCCAGACTATCTATAGTTTCAGGTGCGTTCCAGACTGCCTATAGTTTCAGGTTGTCCCCAGACGTGCCCATAGTTTCATGTGGGCTCCAGACTGCCTATAGTTCCAGACTGCCCATAGTTTCAGGTGGGCTCCAGACTGCCCATAGTTCCAGACTGCCTATAGTTTCAGGTGGTCCCCAGACTGCCTATAGTTTCAGGTGGGCTCCAGACTGCCTTTAGTTTCAGGTGGACTCCAGACTGCCTATAGTTTCAGGTGGGCTCCAGACTGCCCGTAGTTTCAGGTGGGCTCCAGACTGTCTGTAGTTCCAGGTGGGCTCCAGACTGCCCGTAGTTTCAGTTGGGCTCTAGACTGCCCGTAGTTTCAGTTGGGCTCTAGACTGCCCGTAGTTTCAGATGGGCTCTAGACTGCCCGTAGTTTGAGATGGGCTCCAGACTGCCCTGTAGTTTCAGGTGGTCCCCAGACTGCCTGTAGTTTCAGGTGGGCCCCAGACTACCTATAGCTTCAGGTGGGCCCCAGACTACCTATAGTTTCCGGTGGGCTCCAGACTGCCTATAGTTTCAGGTTGGCCCCAGACTGCCCATAGTTTCAGGTGGGCTCCAGACTGCCTATAGTTCCAGACTTCCCATAGTTTCAGGTGGGCTCCAGACTTCCTATAGTTTCAGGTGGTCCTCAGATTGCCTATAGTTTAAGTGAGCTCCAGACTGCCCGTAGGTAGTTTCAGGTGGGCTCCAGACTGCCTATAGTTTCAGGTGGTCCCCAGACTGCCTATAGTTTTAGGTGGGATCCAGACTGCCTATAGTTTCAGGTGGGCTTCAGACTGCCCGTAGTTTCAGGTGGGCTCCAGACTGCCTATAGTTTCAGGTGGACTCCAGACTGCCTATAGTTTCAGATGGTCCCCAGACTGCCTGTAGTTTCAGGTGGGCCCCAGACTGCCTATAGTTTCAGGTGGTCCTCAGATTGCCTATAGTTTCATGTGGGCTTCAGACGGCACATAGTTTCAGGTGGGCTCCAGACTGCCTATAGTTTCAGGTGGGCTCCAGACTGCCTATAGTTCCAGACTGCCCATAGTTTCATGTGAGCTACAGACTGCCTGTAGCTTCAGGTGGGCTCCAGACTGCCCATAGTTTCAGGTGGTCCCCAGACTGCCTATATTTTCAGGTGGTCCCCAGACTGCCTATAGTTTTAGGTGGGCTCCAGACTGCCTATAGTTTCAGGTGGGCTTCAGACTGCCCATAGTTTCAGGTGGGCTCCAGACTGCCCGTAGTTTCAGGTGGGCTCCAGACTGCCTATAGTTTCAGGTGGGCTCCAGACTGCCTATAGTTTCAGGTGGGCCTCAGACTGCCCGTAATTTCAGGTGGGCTCCAGACTGCCTGTAGTTTCAGGTGGACTCTAGACTGCCTATAGTTTCAGGTGGTCCCCAGACTTCCTGTAGTTTCAAGTGGACTCCAGACTGCCTATAGTTTCAGGTGGTCCCCAGACTGCCTGTAGTTTCAAGTGGACTCCAGACTGCCAATAGTTTCAGGTTGGCTTCCAGTCGCCCTACGTTGCAGTGTCCCCACCTCTTGGCTCTCCCCGGGACTCCTCCAGGCCCAGGGGACCCTCATAGTATCAGTGGCCCCTAAGTCTCCGTAGCTCCCGCTTCCCTCTCCCCGCGCTCACACGGCGCCTCCGGGCCTCGCAGCAGATCGCTCGAACAGAGTGGTCTTCCAGGGTCGTAGGGGGTCTCTGGGCGCACCATATGGCCCCCATTTAGACTCCAATTGATTTCTGAGGTGGACAGAGCGTGACATTTTACCAGGCAGGGAACAGATGACCCCGGTCTGCAGAATAAAGGAGCGTGGACATTATGGGGTGTAAAGCCACGGGGAGCCCCCGAGCAGGCCCTCATAAACCCGGCTCCGACGCGGCGGGGGCGCAGTTCACTGTGGCCACTAATGGGGCTCGGAGCTCCCCCACTCCCTCTACCCCCGGGCAGACAGCCCCCCCAGGACTGACTATAAAGGGTGACTGAGTCCGATGCAGCCTGTGGTGGGTGGGGGCAGAGGGGGGATCGTGCCTCGTCCTCCACCCACTGGGGGTTGCATAAGGGCCAGGGCCGGTAGACAGTACAGAAGGAGGGGGTTCCCTGTCACTTGCTGTGGGCATTGCAGACCCCCGTCCCCGCACCTAGAGACGGAGACACGACCGACACTCAAACCAGGGAGGGTCCAGGCTGGACAACCTGTCCTTAGAGGGGGTGGACAGGGACGGACTGTCCTGTGGGGGGAGTGGGGGTACCACAACCTGCCATAGAGAGAGTGGTGGGCAGGGACGGACTGTCCTGTTGTGGGGGGCACAACCTGCCATAGAGAGAGGGGTGGACAGGGACGGACTATCCTGTGGGGCAGTGCCACAGCCTGCCATAGAGAGGGGTGGACAGGGACGGACTGTCCCGTGGGGGGGGAGGGGGGAGCCCCAACCTGCCATAGAGAGATGGGTGGACAGGGATGGACTGTCCTGTGTGTGTGGGGGGGGGGTGGAGGGCACAACCTGCCGTAGAGAGAGAGGTGGACAGAGACGGACTGTCCTGTGGGGGGAGGGGGTGTCACAACCTGCCATAGAGAGAGAGGTGGAAAGGGACGGGCTGTCATGTGGGTCCGTGCCACACCCTGCCATAGAGAGGGGTGGACAGGGACGGACTGTCCGGTGGGGCAGTAATTCCGTGGCACAGCCTGTCTCAGAGAGAGGGATGGACAGGACGGACTGTCCTGTGGGGCACCGGGACAGTGTCTATGGGTTAGTTTGAGAAGTCAGTGCGTGGCACGGGTTATTGCCTGTTTCAGGTCCCCTGGGCCAGGTTTGTAGTTCATGGGCTGGCGCTATGATTAGGGCAAATTAAGGTTAAAGCAGATTATTGGTTCTCTAGGACAGGTTACATCAGGTGCCCTAGGTCTGATCTGTTTATGATTAATAATGGCAATAAAGGGAGTAGGCCTGACTTAGTAATTCTGAGACTCATAGACGGGACCACTAGAATTATGCATCAGGAGAGGGCCAAATTCTGTGACAGAGTTGAGTAAAATATGTGGCAAGAAAAGGCAAATTATGCAGTTTAATACAGCACATTTTGTGATAGTATTAATTCATTATTTCGTCATTTTTAGGGTCGAGCCTGCGTTGCATGCGCTAGCGCATGCGTTTCGCAGGGAGACTCTTTTGTATTTATAAAAGGGCTCGGAGCACTTTCAACTTCACATCAGTGTTTTTTAGTGGTTCGTGGGCTTCCCTAATAAAATCTGCTTGCTTTCATTAGTCGAAGGCATGCATACGTCATGCCTTTTCCGGTGGCTAGCCCTCCTCGAGGGCAGCGACCAAGTACAGAAAACATGCGAGGCTCGCTGTTTTCCATCGGGCTCGGGGACTTTTTTTTCTCTAATTTACGAGCCCGATCTCGCTTGGCAGAAGTCGAGCGCTTTACCTACTTGATTTCACTTTTTCGGGTTTCGTGCATAAATGCACTTTTGCCCGATAGGTGAAAAGTCAGGTTAGGAGTTTACAACGCGATCAGCTCTAACATGAGCAAACGCGAGACCCGATGCATTGTAAATGCTTGTTAAACTTGGTACCACTGTTTGGGTATTTCCTGCATGCATTAGAACAAGTTTACCGCCCAAATATAGTGGGACAGAAAGGTGACCAGTCCAGCTTTGCAAAGGGCCTCACACTGCACAAAAAGTGTTGCTGCATTTTTAGTAACTTTTGAACCGTCTGAGCGAGAAACAAAATATTTGCTAAAATCTGCAGATTATGTGACAGATGATGGATTACATGCCAAATGGAACAAATCTTTATTCATATGAAAATTGCCACGGCCGCATAATTCCAGTGGCGCTGGTCATAGGCTATTAAGAGTGGACTGTCATTACACTGTGCTGAAGGCTATGCGAACCTCTCAGGACACTGTGGCAGGCAAGGACCTCTCAGGACACTGTGGCAGGCAAGGACGTTTGACAAACCCTGCGGGTTGAAGGTTTGCACCTGGGTAATCCTTAGTAAACCCTCCTAGTACGGCCTGGCAGGTGTAGGTGTCTACCAGGACCTTGTAATAAAAACATACATTTAAAAAAATCAAAAAACTCTACATAGGCACATTGAAGGTCGTTGGGTCAGCACTCCTCTGTGTGTCCAATGGCAGCTCACTGCATGGGGTACTGGCTCAGCCCTCTTCCACCATTGGCTGCACTGCCCTATGAGTGACAGCACTCTTCCTCCTCACATGTGCACTTCCTCCTGAACATGAGCGATGTTTCGTTGTGTAAACTAGTGCCCAGCGTTAAAGCTTTCCTTTTTTGCGTTTATAAATCAGTTTTAATTTCTTTCCCCCTTCTTTTGCCAAACACTCGTCATGAGCCGCCCCTGTCACTGTTATTTTTTTTTTATTTGCCTTGCACATGTTTGTTGAGTTTGTGCATCTGTGTTAGAGTGAATGTAAGACTGAACCAGAGGGCGGATGAATGGATATATGAGTGCAAGGACAAGTGACAGAGTTGTATCTATAATGACTCATTCAGTGCCCAAGTGGAGACCAGCAGGGGGGTGTAGAGTATCGGATCAGGGGTTTCAGCAGCAATGCATTCTGGACCAGGTAGTTCACCTGGGACGTCTGTCACTGGATGGAATTACCAAGAATGTAAATACACATTGTTGTATAAGGACGCTTTACTCCTTGCCCTGTCTCCTCACTTCAGCTCTATATACTATATATATATATATATATATATATATATATATATATATATATATATATATATATATATAGTAAATACCACCTATTTGTGAACTATACAAGGAGTTGATTATATTAGGGTACATAAAGGCTTGTTTGGTGAATAAGTACATAATGTATTTTCTGATATGTATACCAGCTATAGGGAGCAATCGCTTTGCTATTTAATGTACATCCTTCAATATTACTGATCCATCATATGTGTGTAACTGTTACCTCCTTGAGAAAGTGTAGGTTGCAGCGAAACACGTGTCGCGGCGTTATGTGCAGATTCCATTGATTCAGTACGGTGTCATGAAGGATTCATTTAAGAGGCAGAGGTCTAGGATGAACCCAGTGATGTCTGTGACAGGGACACCTCATCAAATGTCTTCTGATCCTTTGAAAGGTTAACACCGGTGTTGTTCAGGGAGCCTAGCACCTGGCCTGGCCATCAGCTCCATTGTTACCCATTGAGGGTGGAAACTACCACTCGCTAGTCATATAGTATGTGCAACATTTACGTTTTTATACTCAAGTATCTATTGTTTCTCAGTAATGAGACATGTTAGACACAGATTATGTTTTGTTTTGGCTACTTGCCTGTGTTCTAAGTTGTGGGCAGTTGGAAGAGTGTTTCTAAACGCCAAGGTGCATATTTATACTTTGCTTGCACCGTTTCAGCTCCTTTTTTACGCTAAAATGAAGCAAACTTACCTCCATATTTATATTTTGATGCTAGACCCAACCAGCATCAAAATATTGGAGTTAGCGTCATGTTGAGGATGCAGCAAAGTACCTTGCGCTATTAGATGCAAGGTAGACATTCCTGTCCACAGCATGACGCTAACCCGCTACTGCCATATTTACACTCCAGCAAAGAAACAACACACAGGGAGTAGGCAGACCCAAATAATGGTGCTTAGCACCATTATTTTATGCCTGGGTCAGACCAGGCGTTAGGGTACCTATGGAACCATTTCCATGGCCAAACACCATGGAATGGGCAGACAGATGCCCACCCCAAGCCCCAGGAACACCCCACCCACACCAGAGGGATGCCATAGGATTGGGGACCCCATCCTGGGTAAGTATTGGTAAGTATTATTATTTTTTCTGTGCCATTGGGGGCCCCTGCCTGCCACTGGGTCTTATGGCCTTGCCCAGGGGACACTGGCCTGTGCTGGCCATTGGGGTGGTGGGCATGACTCCTGTCTTTACTTAGACAGGAGTCATGCTTGGGTGGTAGTGCGTCAGAACATGACGCTAGGCTGGTTAGCAGCATATTTATTGCTGCTAACCAGCCTAGCGTCATTTCTGACCCACTAACGCCTTTTTCCCTCTCCCCATCCCCCCAGGCTAGCGTCTTTTCTTTAGACGCTCTCCTGTCCTATGTGCCACTGATCGTCCTTCCATTAATATGGTGCCTGCCTGGCGCAATGGATTTTGCTGCAAAACTGTGTTAGCGCAGTTTTGAGGCAAAATCCATAAATATGGGCCCGAGAGCACAAGACTATTTTGGTGCTATGTTACCCATTTCTCCACTGTCCTTACTGGCATGCTAAAACTGACACTGTCCGAGCATCACTGAAGGGCTCTGAACATGTGGATGGTCAGGAGTGTTTGGCCCAAGAGGTTAATTAGAATATACATAGAAGTTCAATATGTCTCCTTTCTTTTTGAAATGATTAAATAAAGGAAACATGACCAACAGAATCTGAATAAACAAATATTCATAAGGGAAGATATTATGTGTAGATCTCTCGTGAGTGTAAGATATTCTATTGATGACGCTGAAAGAGTGTGGAGGCGGAGTCTCCAGTTTTCAATACTGAAGGTAGATTCTCTTTATACATTTCTAATAACAAACCATGAGGGGGTGTTTTGGGGATCACATTGTTTTGCTTTCTTTAGTGTTTTTTTTTTATTAGTCCTCCTTTGACAAGTGTATTTTTTTTCGGAGGGTGGTGGAGGATGTATATGGACCAGAGGATGAGGAGCAGTGAAGGAGAGGGACTATGAAGACTTTGTTTGGAGATGTATATGGGTCAGTGGGTGAGAAGCATCAGAGGAGAGGGACTGTGGAGACTTTGGAGATGTATATGGGTCAGTGGGTGAGGAGCATCAGAGGAGAGGGACTGTGGAGACTTTGTTTGGCAATGTATATGGGTCAGTGGGTGAGGAGCATCAGAGGAGAAGGACTAAGAAGACTTTGTTTGAAGATGTATATGGGCCAGTGGATGAGGAGCATCAGAGGAGAAGGACTGTGGAGACTTTGTTTGGAGATATATATGGGCCAGTGGGTGAGGAGCATCAGAGGAGAGTGACTGTGGAGACTTTCTTTGGCGATATAAATGGACCAGTGAATGAGGAGCATCAGAGGAGAGGGACTGTGGAGACTTTTTTGGGAGGTATATATGAACCATGTGGATGAGGAGCAGCGGTGGCTCCTACACTAAGGCAGAGGAGCATCTCTCCATTGGATTGTGGGGGAAGGAAAATAAAATGATAATAATGTGATGTTATTATCATTTTATTTTTCTTGGCAGTAAGAGGTGGGGCTGGGCTGGAGGGAGGGGGCCGGAGGAGGGCTGTAAGAGGGGTTTGGCAGCACAAAGTGTGCACCTCTGTTTGGCCGGCTGTGTTGGCCTGGCCAACCAGACATGCACACTTTGCATTTCTCTACCCGGCTGTATTGCACAGCTGAGTGGAGAACATGCCCAGGCTTCCACTCCCAGTCTGAGCGGCGAAGCAGGCTGCTGAGACCAACCAACGATGCGGCTGTTGTGTTGGTGACAGCAGCGTCATGATTGGCTGGTAGCCTGTGTGCAGCCGGAAAGAGGAAGAGGACGATGGGGAGATGAACCCATCTCACCGAATGTAAGCGTTTTGTTTTTTTACTTTTTATTTTTTATTCCACCCCCACCTGATCCCACTGAGAGGCAGCCACCACTGAGGAGGAGCAGCAGAGGAGAGGGACTGTGAAGACTTTGTTTGGAGGTGTATATGGGCCAGTGGATGAGGAGCAGTGGAGGAGAGGGACTGTGAAGACTTTGTTTGGAGATGTATATGGACCAGTGGATGAGGAGCAGTGGAGGAGAGGGACTGTGAAGACTTTGTTTGGAGATGTATATGGATCAGTGGATGAGGAGTAGTGGAGGAGAGGGACTGTGAAGACTTTGTTTGGAGGGACTGTGAAGACTTTGTTTGGAGATGTATATGGACCACTCAATGAGGAGCAGCAGAGGAGAGGGGCGGTGAAGACTTTTTTCGGAGATGTATATGGACCAGTTGATGAGGAGCAGCAGAGGAGAGGGGCTGTGAAGACTTTGTTTGGATGTGTATATGGATCAGTGGATGAGGATCAGTGGAGGAGTAGGAGTCTGAATTCTCTCTTTGGAGATGTATGTGGGGGCAGTGGAAGTGTATGAGGAGGAGCAGAGGAGAGGGGCTGGAAGACTTTGACATGTGGTGCGTCCCACACAGCCAGGTCCACAATGATTATCTAACAGGTGTGTTCAGCCCCCACGTCCCCAAGCTCAGTGCCACTGAACAATTATGCATCACAGGTGCTGACGGGCAGCAGTGAGCCCAGAGTGATCAAGTGTGGAGGAAGCAGGGTTAGGTGTGGATGAGGCACACAAACTGATGATGTACAAGTCATTCTCTCCCTCACTGACAAGACACCCAGTACCCGGTCGGCAGGGTTAGGTGTGGAGGAGGCACAGGCACTGATGATGTACAGGTCATTCTCTCCCTCACTGACAAGACACCCATTGCCCGGTGGGCAGAGTTAGGTCTGGAGGAGGCACAGGCACTGATGATGTACAAGTCATTCTCTCCCTCACTGACAAGACACCCAGTGCCCGGTGGGCAGGGTTAGGTCTGGAGGAGGCACAGGCACTGATGATGTACAGGTCATTCTCTCCCTCACTGACAAGACACCCAGTACCCGGTCGGCAGGGTTAGGTATGGTGGAGGCACAGGCACTGATGATGTACAGGTCATTCTCTCCCTCACAGTACCCGGTGGGCAGGGTTAGGTATGGAGGAGGCACAGGCACTGATGATGTACAGGTCATTCTCTCCCTCACTGACAAGACACCCAGTACCCGGTGGGCAGGGTTAGGTATGGAGGAGGCACAGGCACTGATGATGTACAGGTCATTCTCTCCCTCACTGACAAGACACCCAGTGCCCGGTGGGCAGGGTTAGGTCTGGAGGAGGCACAGGCACTGATGATGTACAGGTCATTCTCTCCCTCACTGACAAGACACCCAGTGCCCGGTGGGCAGGGTTAGGTGTGGAGGAGGCACAGATACTGATGATGTACAAGTCATTCTCTCCCTCACTGACAAGACACCCAGTACCCGCTCGGCAGGGTTAGGTCTGGAGGAGGCACAGGCACTGATGATGTACAGGTCATTCTCTCCCTCACTGACAAGACACCCAGTACCCGGTGGGCAGGGTTAGGTCTGGAGGAGGCAAGGTTTGGCATGTCGGAGGCAGGATTATATGTGGCTGAGGCCACAGGCAGGAGGTGATGTGCAGAAGTGACTGAAGGAGGTCCAGGCTGTGAACCATGGGGTGAGGTTACACATCAGACACAGGGTCACCTACAGAGGCTGCAAGAATTCTCAGACAACTGCCTTTTCAGACCTGGCACCAACATAAACCTTGTTCTGGTCCAGCTCTGTTGGTTAGATGTGAGAGCAATGACCTGCTGCATGGGTTGTGTGCAATTCACCTTAAATGATGGGTACATGGCCATCCAAGCCCTCTCCTGCACATGTGAGTGGGGGGGGGAGATGATGTCATCAGCTTCGGCCATCCTGGTAATGAATGCTCGCGGAGTTCGCCTACTCCTCACCTTCAGCTTGTTTTTCCCTGGTGCCTTGAGGTGGCAATAAGATGCAAAAGGCGCTTTATGGATAACATTTACAATCTACCGCACTTGGTTTACATCTCCTGGCAGTAGAGTGCTGGTTCACTCCAGCTTCCCTTAGCATCACTTCCGGGTTATACCGTGACCTTGACCAAAGATACAGAAAGGTCGCTGGAATAGGATGTGAAGAGGGCTTTGGGTGTCTTCTGAGAGGACAGCTGGACTTAGACTGCTCTTAGCCTTCCTTCTCCACGGTGTCCCCTCCATGTCATCCTCTGGTGCCCTCTGCCTGTCTCCCCTCTGGTACACTCTATCTGTCTCGCCTCCGGTGCCCTCTGCCTGTCTCCCCTCTGGTACCCTCTGCCTGTCTCCCCTCTGGTACACTCTATCTGTCTCGCCTCCGGTGCCCTCTGCCTGTCTCTTCTCCATGTCATCCTCTGGTGCCCTCTGCCTGTCTCCCCTCTGGTACCCTCTGCCGTCTCCCCTCTGGTACACTCTATCTGTCTCGCCTCCGGTGCCCTCTGCCTGTCTCTCCTCCATGTCATCCTCTGGAGCCCTCTGCCTGTCTCCCCTCTGGTACACTCTGCCTGTCTCCCGTCTGGTACACTCTATCTGTCTCGCCTCCGGTGCCCTCTGCCTGTCGGTTCTCCATGTCATCCTCTGGTGCCCTCTGCCTGTCTCCCCTCTGGTACCCTCTGCCTGTCTCCCCTCTGGTACCCTCTTCATCTCTCCCCTTTGGTGCCTCCTCAATGTCCTGCCTCTGGTACCCTCTGCTCGTCTTCCATCAACGCCCTGCCTCTGGTGCCCTCTGTGTATGTCCCCTCTGGTGCCCTCTCCATGTCCTGCCTCAGGTACCATCGACATGATCCCCGTCTGGTACCCTCTGCCTAGCTCCTCTTTGGTGCCCCTTCTTGCCATGCCTCTGGTACCTACTGCCTGTCACCCCTCTGGTGCCCTCTGCCTGTCTCCCTTCTGGTGCCCCCTCCATATATCGCATCTGATGCCCTATGCCAGTCTTTACCCTGGTGTCTCTGCCCGTTTCGTCTCTGGTGCCCTCTGCCTGTCTCCCCTCCATGTCCAGCCTCTAGTGCCCTCTGCCTGTCTTCTCTCTGGTGCCCTCTGCCTGTCTCCCCTCTGGTGCCCTCTGCCTGTCTCGCCTCTGGTGCCCTCTCCATGTACTGCCTCAGGTACCATCGACATGATCCCCCTCTGGTACCCTCTGCCTAGCTCCTCTTTGGTGCCCCTTCTTGCCATGCCTCTGGTACCTACTGCCTGTCTCCCCTCTGGTGCCCTCTCCATACCCTGCCTCTGGTGCCCTCGCCATGCCCTGCTTCTGGTGCCCTCTCCCTGCCTCCCCTCTAGTGCCCTCTGCCTGTCTCGCCTCTGGTGCCCTCTGCCTGTCTCTCCTCCATGTCCCGCCTCTGGTACCCTCTGCTCGTCTTCCCTCAACGCCCTGCCTATGGTGCCCTCTGTGTATGTCCCCTCTGGTGCCCTCTCCATGTCCTGCCTCAGGTACCCTCGGCATGATCCCCCTCTGGTGCCCTCTGCCTATCTCCTCTTTGGTGCCCCTTCTTGCCATGCCTCTGGTACCTACTGCCTGTCACCCCTCTGGTGCTCTCTGCCTGTCTCCCTTCTGGTGCCCCCTCCATATCTCGTATCTGATGCCCTATGCCAGTCTTTACCCTGGTGTCCTCTGCCTGTTTCGTCTCTGGTGCCCTCTGCCTGACTCCTCTCTGGTACCCTCTGCCTGTCTCCCCTCTGGTGCCCTCTGCCTGTCTCCCCTCTGGTGCCCTCTCCATACCCTGCATCTGGTGCCCTCGCCATGCCCTGCTTCTGGTGCCCTCTCCCTGCCTCCCCTCTGGTGCCCTCTGCCTGTCTCTCCTCGGGTGTCCTCTGCCTGCCTTCCATCGGGTGCCCTCTGCCTGTCTCCCCTCTGGCGCCCTCTGCCTGTCCTACCTCCGGTGCCCTCTGCCTGTCTTCCCTCCGGTTCCCCCTCCATGCCCTGCCTGTGGTGCCCTCTCCATGCCTGTGGTGCCCCCTCCCTGCCTGTGGTGCCCCCTCCATGCCCTGCCTGCGGTGCCCCCTCCATGTCCTGCCTCCGGTGCCCTCTACCCGTCTCCCCTCTGGTACCATCTGACTGTCTGCCCTCTGGTGGCCTCTGTCTGTCTCCCTTCTGGTGCCCTCTCCATGTCCTGCCTCAGGTGCCCTCTGCATGAACCCCCTGTGGTGCCCTCTGCCTATCTCCTCTTTGGTGCCCCTTCTTGCCCTGCCTCGGGTGCCCTCTGCCTGTCTCTCCTCCATGTCCTGCCTCTGGTGCCCGCTGCTTGTCTCACCTCCGTGCCCTGCCCCCGGTGCCCCCCTGCCTGTCTCCCCTCTGGTGCCCTCTCCATACACTGCCTCTGGTGCCCTCGCCATGCCCTGCTTCTTGTGCCGTCTCCCTGCCTCCCCTCTGGTGCCCCCCTGCTTGTCTCCCCTCTGGTGGCATCTGTCTGTCTCCCCTCTGGTGCACTCCGCCTGTCCTGCCTCCGGTGCCCTCTCCACGGTTCATGCCCGGTGCCCTCCTACTGAACGTGCGGGGCTGTGCCAGGCAGGTAACCGCAGAGCCCATCCCTCAGGCCTGGCAGACAGCTGGCAGCGGGCGGGGCCCTCCTGCCTGCGCGCGGCCTGCGCCCCTCATCTGCCGGGGCCCGGGGCAGGAGGTGGGGCCGGTCTGCTGGGACAGAGAGGAGTCCATCGCCTGCAGCTACTGCAAGGAAAGGCTTTCATCTCCTCCGAGCAGCACAAGCTGCCTGCTGCCAGGCTGCTGCTGAGAATAGTTGTACACAGTAATTACCAACAGCACGCGCCTCCGGGCCCCAGCACACTCCGGCCTGCCTGCAATATGGCGGGCGTGCAGGGGCCCGGCCTGGGCAGAGGGGTGGCCCCCGGGGACCCGGAGCGCTCCCAGCGGACTCTGCGCCTCAGTGTTACTTAGGACAGGACCTAGTGCAATCATATGTCAGGGGACAGTGACATGTCAGGGCTCCCTCAGGACCGAGTGAGGGGACACTGACATGTCAGGGCTCCCTCAGGACCGAGTCAGAAGGCACTGACATGTCAGGGCTCCCTCAGGACCGAGTCAGGGGACACTGACATGTCAGGGCTCCCTCAGGACCGAGTCAGAGGGCAATCACATGTCAGGGCTCCATCAGGACCGAATCAGGGGACACTGACATGTCAGGGCCCCCTCACTCCGGATCGAGGCAGAGGGCACTGACATGTCAGGGCCCCCTCAGGACCGAGTCAGAGGGCACTCATGTCAGGGCTCCATCAGGACCGAGTCAGGGGACAATGACGTGTCAGGGCCCCCTCAGGACTGAGTCAGAGGGCACTCATGTCAGGGCTCCATCAGGACCGAGTCAGAGGGCACTCACATGCCAGGGCTCCATCAGGACCGAGGCAGAGGGCACCCATGTCAGGGCTCCATCAGGACCGAATCAGGGGACACTGACATGTCAGTGCCCCCTCAGGACCGAGTCAGAGGGCACTCATGTCAGGGCTCCATCAGGACCGAGTCAGGGGACAATGACGTGTCAGGGCCCCCTCAGGACTGAGTCAGAGGGCACTCATGTCAGGGCTCCATCAGGACCGAGTCAGAGGGCACTCACATGCCAGGGCTCCATCAGGACCGAGGCAGAGGGCACCCATGTCAGGGCTCCATCAGGACCGAATCAGGGGACACTGACATGTCAGGGCTCCCTCAGGACCGACTCAGAGGGCACTCACATGTCAGGGCCCCCTCAGGAATGAGTCAGAGTGCACTCACATGTCAAGACTCCCTCAGGACTGAGACAGAGGGCAATCACATGTCAGGGCTCCATCAGGACCGAGGCAGAGGGCACTCATGTCAGGGCTCCCTCACTCCGGATCGAGGCAGAGGGCACTGACATGTCAGGGCTCCCTCACTCTGGATCGAGGCAGAGGGCACTGACATGTCAGGGCTCCCTCACTCTGGATTAAGGCAGAGGGCACTCACATGTCAGGGCTCCATCAGGACTGAGACAGAGGACACTCACATGTCAGGGCTCCATCAGGACCGAGACAGAGGGCACTCACATGTCAGGGCTCCATCAGGACCGAGGCAGAGGGCACTCATGTCAGGGCTCCCTCACTCCGGATCGAGGCAGAGGGCACTGACATGTCAGGGCTCCCTCACTCTGGACTGAGACAGAGGACACTGACATGTCAGGGCTCCCTCACTCTGGATCGAGGCAGAGGACACTGACATGTCAGGGCTCCCTCACTCCGGATCGAGGCAGAGGACACTGTCATGTCATGGCTCCCTCACTCCGGATCGAGGCAGAGGGCACTGACATGTCATGGCTCCCTCACTCCGGATCGAGGCAGAGGACACTGTCATGTCATGGCTCCCTCACTCCGGATTGAGGCAGAGGACACTGACATGTCATGGCTCCCTCACTCCGGATCGAGGCAGAGGGCACTGACATGTCGGGGCTCCCTCACTCTGGATCGAGGCAGAGGGCACTCACATGTCAGGGCTCCCTCACTCTGGATCGAGGCCTGGGCACCCACGTGTCACAGACTGCTGCTGAGGGTTGGTTGGCGCTGGTCAGTCACCTGCTAGGCCAGTGTCTCTTATGGTTAAAGACTGGGGCTGGGTCTTCACCTGTCAGGACAGGGCCTCTGAAAGGCCGACAGAGCTCGACAGAGTGTGGCAGCCAGTCCCCTGTCGCAATAGCAGCCGGAGGCGGAAGTGCTTGAGGTGAATAAGCCACATGTAACGCTTCCGGGTCTCCGTCGACTTCCAATTTAAAAAGATTCTGTGCATTGTTTTGTCTATATAGTCTAGTGCTTTAATTATTAATGCTTTAATGAATAATTCAACACGTTTTACTTCAACTCGTATGCAGTCAAGCAGAGTACGGGTTAAATCCAGGGCACAAGTCTTAAACAAGCATTTGCAATGCAATGGGTCTCGCATTTGCTCGAGTTAGAGCTATTAGCCTTGTAAACTCCAAACCGGACTTTTCTTGCCACATAAACTGAAAATGAAAAGTAATACCATTTCATAATCGACCCAATGGCCGCCATGAGCATGTAGGATCATACAAAAGGAAACAGAAGTTCTCTTGCAGTCAAACATATCGCAAAAGTACAATTATCCATGCAACAGGGTCAATGTCATGCAAAGTGCTCCACTACTGGCCAGCAAGATCGCGCTCTGTAGGAAATAAATAAAAAGGAGTCCAGGAGCCATGCTGAAAACCTGGAGCCTGGTATGTTTTCAATAGTTTACCGGTGCTCTCCAGGAGGGCTAAACACTGGAAAAGCCATGATCTATGCATGCCTTTCAGAAATGAAATCAAGCGAATTTTAAAAGGCAAGCCCAGGAACCAATGAAACTGATGGGCGTGACATGGGCGTGGTTAAGGACCACAGAGATTACAGCAGGCTAGAGCGCTTGCACCTTGACCCTAAAAAGGAAGTGGGGGGACTCACCAAGGTAGGTATAAAGCAAGCGACATCATGACACGTGACATCATGGCATGTGACATCACAAGAAGTGACATCACATGAAGTGACATCACGTGTTCAGCAGGTTTATCGTTTGAGTGTATTATGAAAGTTTACAGTTGAAAGCCACTCTGCAGTTAATCCTGTTACTTGAGGTTCGTGTCCAAAGGAATGAACATATTAATGCCACACTCCCCCACACAACCAAGAACAAGGCTTTGCACAAACCTTCCATGTCATCTAAATAAGTTTGTAAACAACCGCAAAGTATAGCCACTCGAAATGACTCTCTTGTTCATTTGTCTGAGGGACCTTCCAGGATGGCACTGCTGCATGAAGGACAGATATAACCTGAGCAGCAAGTACACCCGGTCCCTGAAGCTTTCACCCAGCACCTTGCACTGCCAGGAGGAGCTTTGATACAGAAAACACAGAGCGCATCTCTGCATCCAATAATGGACTAGGTAGCATCAGTAAGGAAGACGTAGAAAACATTGGGGGATCTCTAAATCCCTATAATCCTAATATTTATAAATAAAATATTGAACAGAGTGACGAACTGATGATTGAACTAGCTGATTACAAGTCTGCTGCTGTAGAGACCTATGTGTAGCCGCAGATTGACTCAGTCTGTTTACCACTGAGGCCAATGGAAGGAATGACAACCAGCTGTCACACAGACCAGCATCACCCGGGGCTTGTACCCTGAGATGTGCCCATGTGTGATCTTGTTCACCTTGCCAGCTGTCACACAGACCAGCATCACCCAGGGCCTGTACCCTGAGATGTGCCCATGTGTGATCTTGTTAACCTTGCCAGCTGTCACACAGATCAGCATCACCCAGGGCCTGTACCCTGTGCTGTGCCCATGTGTGATCTTGTTAACCTCATCAGCTGTCACACAGAGCAGCATCGCCCAGGACCTGTACCCTGTGCTGTGCCCATGTGTGATCTTGTTAACCTCATCAGCTGTCACACAGACCACCTACCCTGTGCTTCGCCCATGCCACCTGCCACACAGACCAGCATCACCCAGGGCCTGTACCCTGTGCTGTGCCCATGTGTGATCTTGTTAACCTCGCCAATTGTCACACAGAACAGCATCACCCAGGACCTGTGCCCTGTGCTGTGCCCATGTGTGATCTTGTTAACCTCGCCAGCTGTCACACAGACCACCTACCCAGTGCTGAACCCATGCCACCTGCCACACAGACCAGCATCACCCAAGGCTTGCTACCATGTGCTGTGTCCATGTGTGGTCTTGTTAACCTTGCCAGGTGTCACACAGAGCAGCATCACCCAGGACCTGTACCCTGTGCTGTGCGCATGTATGATTGTGTTAACCTCATCAGCTGTCACACAGACCACCTACCCTGTGCTGTGCCCATGTGTGATCTTGTTAACCTCGCCAGATGTCACACAGATCACCTACCCTGTGCTGTGCCCATGTTTGATCGTGTTAACCTCATCAGCTGTCACACAGACCACCTACCCTGTGCTGTGCCCATGCCACCTGCCACACAGAGCAGCATCACCCAGGGCCTGTACCCTGTGCTGTGCCCATGTGTGATCTTGTTAACCTCGCCAGCTGTCACACAGATCACCTACCCTGTGCTGTGCCCATGTTTGATCGTGTTAACCTCATCAGCTGTCACACAGACCACCTACCCTGTGCTGTGCCCATGCCACCTGCCACACAGACCAGCATCACCCAGGGCCTGTACCCTGTGCTGTGCCCATGTATGATCGTGTTAACCTCATGGATTGTAACATGTCTACATCCCCAGATGAATGGCCCCACTCTCTCGAAGAAGGCATGTGCAACCCAGACAGCAGCACCGCTGTGTATGCCAGGGGGTGGGAACCTAAGTCAAACAGTGCCACCACCAAGAAAGAGGAAATAGATATATATCATGGTGTGTGCATGTGTGCCTGTGTATGTTGGGGCGCACTTGTGTGGTGTGTCAGAAGAGGATGAGTGTGTCAGGGGTTCTCAGTTACACACAGGAAGATCATGCCCAGTGCTCGGTAAGGATGCCCCCCCCCTGCGTACTGTTCACCCTTCGCCGGTGCCTAATTTGTGAAACAATCAGTGCTGGCGCTTAAAGTTCTGCCCAGAAGCCGCGGCCGGAGCTGTGGAGGCCGCCTGCTCCTGCCCACCGCGCCTCTTCCACCCACCACCGACTCTCCCCGCCTCTTTATTTCATTCATCCGGGTCCCTTTTCGCTGTTTTTCCGTCTTTCATTTCATCCTTCTTTCCCCTTTTGTGTTTTTCTCTGGTTTTCTTCTGGATTAAAGTCGGTTGAGGGAAAAGTGCTGGTTGCCAAAAATGAGGGTCAGAGAGCCCCGCCTGCAGCCTCCGGCTCAAATTAAGCAACCCCTTTCGCCCTCCCAAAGTAAGGCAACCACTTGGGAAATGTTTGTAATTTCTAAGGAAAATGGTGCACAGACTGAGGGCAGATACAGGATGAAGAGCAGCTTGGAGTTCATTTCTTTTTAAAATGAGTTCATTTAAAACAGCCCTTTGCATCAATCCCCAAACAGTACTTACTGTACGTTGTGCTAATCAAGGGCAAAAACCATCTAAGTACCGGGTCCCCAACTTCCTCATGCAAGTTCCATCATTAAATAGCTCCACCTGGCACATGGTATCTGCTGAGCCCAGGGTTAATGCTGATCTCCAGGTGGTACAAAGCATGTGAGCTGTAGGAGGGAGGCAGCATCTCAAGAGCATCCTTAGGGGAGGCCAGAAAACCACCTTGTGCACTCCAAGGCCCGGGGCCCGCACTGCGCCACCGAGGAGTTCCAAGCACAGCCCTTCTGCAGGAGGCTCCACTCCTAAAGAGCTTCTGAAATGCTGAACCCAGCCTTAAACTGGAGCCCAAGAGCGGATATTGTCAGTGCTTGGATGTGCTTCTTATTGGGAGGAAAAGAAGCCTCATAGGGAGCCAGGGCCTCTCCTCACCAGCAGGGGGGCCATGGCATCAGTGTCCTGTCCTTCTTGGAGCGGAGGGGGTGTTGGAAGTGCCTCACTACAGACTCCTCACACCACTACCAATGAAGGAGGTATTAACAAAGGTCCCCGAGCCAACAAATCAACAGGGGAGCACAGCTAGGCCCAAGCCAGCGGGCCGGCTGGGTCATCATCCACACACACGGCAAAGCATCTTTAAAAATGCGAAACAAATGCATTTCTGTAACTTGTCAAACCCTCTCACCCTTCACCGTCAGATATCCCTGCGTTGAGGCCTAGTAAGAGTGATCATTTGTAAACATGAGCTTAGAAGCCTCCGTGCTCTCCTGCTAAGAATGCCTCTAATGAACTAAGAGGTAAATCCCTCGGCATGCCTACCAAGCGCCTGGACTGGATTCTTTAAATGCACGTGGCAAATTCGTAGGTTATTAAACCAAACAGCAACAAGCATTTGCAATGCAATGGGTCTCACGTTTGCTCCACTTAGAGCTGTTAGCGTTGTAAAATTCCTAACTGGACTTTTCTTGCCACATAAATTGAAAACGAAAAGTAAAACAGTTGAGTCAATTCAAAGCGCCATGACCGCCATGAGCGCGAAGGAGAGACACAAAAGGAAAAAGAGTTCTCTCACAGTCAAACATATGGGCGAATGTGCAATTATCCATGTACAGGGTCAATGGCTAAGGCGGTAACGAAACCGCCCCAAGGACTAACCTAAATCATTCACCAATGATAACAAAGGATTTTTGAAAGGCAACCACATGAATGAGAGATAGTGATGGGCGTGCGGTGGGCGTGGTTAAAAGCCCACAGATACATTATAACAGGTCGAAGCCTTGAGCCTGGACCTAAAAAGGACCTTGCACATCACACATTCTAATCTCATGTATGAGAAGATGCCCTTATGTGCGATAATGACGATAAGGAAAGTAAAGTGAAGTACAATGTTTGCCTAAGATCACACAGATTAGTTATGCAGGAAAGCCGGAACTCATCCCAGGCGCTCCAGATGAGCCGAAGCCAGTCGTCTGGCTCGAGCTGTCAGTGATCTGCCCACCTCCGCCATCAAGAATGGATGTTGCTCACATGAGGTGCAGAGCTGGTCAGCAGCGAAGCCACAGATCCCGTTCGTCCAGCTGTGCGCTGCACGCAATGGGCTGACATGACTGACTGACGTGCAGGGACTGAGCACTCCAGCGTGCGCGCACTTCCAGGTCAGTGAGGAGATGACAGAGCGAACCTCGGGTACATGCGACGCTCAGGGCACAGAGATGCTCCCCACTGCTCCCGGTAACATGTCAACAGGGCGGGGGGCAGGTATACAGCTGCCCCCTGCAGGACGGGTTCAGGAGACCCCGCTGCACCTCCCTGGCACAGAAACCTTCTGCATAAGGTTGCGCCCCACACCGTTTCCAAACCTGTCTGAGGGGTCCGCAACCCTCTTGTGTTCCTCAAGCAGCCGCCTTGGCTCCCCTCATATACCCAGGCGGGGGGCTCTTATGGTCACAGTTTAATCAAGGAAAGGCACTTAATGAACAGAAACTACCACTTTGGAAGTTCTGTTCACCCATTTTAAAAGTGCCCAGGTGAGCCCGGCTGGCGAGGTGCCAGCAGTTACAACACAAGATCGGAGCAGTCTTTCCTACCCACATGCCCAGAATCACAGGACGTGAAGGCGACACTGGCAGCAAAGCCTGGTTCTCCAGCTCCTAGCTGGCAGCGCAGGTGTAGCGCCTCTGTTTGCAGCGCTGCACTCGAGGAGCTATAGTTCGTTGTTTTAGCAAGAGAGCCCAGCCCGGGGGTTGGGTGAGGGGGTTCTGGGCAGCGAGGGTTACCACTGCACCCCCCACTGTACACCCCCCGGCGCTATCACTCGGATGGCATGACGGGCAGAGGCGAGGGTGGGCAACACACCTGTTTCTCACGGGAGGAGGCCCAGGGACATCGGGGTCAGGTCACAGACCTCAGAAGGAAGGGAGTAAAGAGCAGGGGGGCAGGAGTACAGAGGCGCACACACGCCCCCAGCAGGGACCACCGACTGCCCACAGTCTCAGGGCGTTTACTGGCACCAGCGGGCGAGGTCCCGGGGGCAGCGGGGGCCGTTCAAAGGGCGAGGCCTGGATCTTATGGCAGCGCTTTCGTGCACCACACAAGATGGACTGTGGCAGCCCTGTAGGGGGGCTGAGGGTGGGCCAGGCAACGCCACCTCGAGGAGCTATGTGCAGGGGGCGTGGTGACTGCCTCTCCGAGCAATGTCAGGATCCATCTAAAATGGAGCGGACGCGGGGTGCACTCTCGCTAGAGTGACTAGCCTTTGAGCAGGGTGGGCGGCGCCCCCTGTGAAATTAGTAGGTGGACGGCGTCCACCCACGTGTACCCTGACTTCTCCCCTGGTTAAATCTTGATCTACCACTGGCTCAGTCCATCGTGGTGCTTCTAGCGCTCACTGTATGACTTGCTCTGTGAGGGAGGGGCGCTTGCACTGCTGCCCACTGTGTACATGTTCTGTGAGGGACGGACGCTTGCACGGCTGCTCACTGTGTACCTGTTATGTGAGGGACAGACGCTTGCTCTGCTGCTCACTGTGTACCTGATCTGTGAGGGACAGACCCTTGCACTGCTGCTCACTGTGTACCTGTTATGTGAGGGACAGGCGCTTGCACTGCTGCCCACTGTGTACCTGTTCTGTGAGGGACGGACGCTTGCTCTGCTGCTCACTGTGTACCTGATCTGTGAGGGACGGACGCTTGCACTGCTACTGACTGTGTACCTGATCTGTGTGGGACAGACGCTTGCACTGCTGCCCACTGTGTACCTGATCTTTGAGGGACAGACGCTTGCACTGCTGCCCACTGTGTACCTGATCTTTGAGGGACAGACGCTTGCACTGCTGCTCACTGTATACCTGATCTGTGAGGGACGGACGCTTGCACTGCTGCTCACTGTGTACCTGATCTGTGAGGGACGGACGCTTGCACTGCTGCTCACTGTATACCTGATCTGTGAGGGACGGACGCTTGCACTGCTGCTCACTGTGTACCTGATCTGTGAGGGACGGACGCTTGCACTGCTGCCCACTCTGTACCTGATCTGTGAGGGACGGACGCTTGCACTGCTGCTCACTGTGTACCTGATCTGGGACGCTTGCTCTGCTGCTCACTGTGTACCTCATCTGTGAGGCACAGACTCTTGCACTGCTGCTCACTGTGTACCTGATCTGTGAGGGACGGACGCTTGCACTGCTGCTCTCTGAGTACCTGATCTGTGAGGGACGGACGCTTGCACTGCTGCCCACCGTGTACCTGATCTGTGAGGGAAGGACGCTTGCACTGCTGCCCACTGTGTACTTGTTCTGTGAGGGACGGATGCTTGCTCTGCTGCTCACTGTGTACCTGATCTGTGAGGGACAGACCCTTGCACTGCTGCTCACTGTGAACCTGATCTGTGAGGGACAGACCCTTGCACTGCTGCTCACTGTGTACCTGTTATGTGAGGGACGGACGCTTGCTCTGCTGCTCACTGTGTACCTGATCTGTGAGGGACGGACGCTTGCACTGCTACTGACTGTGTACCTGATCTGTGTGGGACAGACGCTTGCACTGCTGCCCACTGTGTACCTGATCTTTGAGGGACAGACGCTTGCACTGCTGCCCACTGTGTACCTGATCTTTGAGGGACAGACGCTTGCACTGCTGCTCACTGTATACCTGATCTGTGAGGGACGGACGCTTGCACTGCTGCTCACTGTGTACCTGATCTGTGAGGGACGGACGCTTGCACTGCTGCTCACTGTATACCTGATCTGTGAGGGACGGACGCTTGCACTGCTGCTCACTGTGTACCTGATCTATGAGGGACAGACGCTTGCACTGCTGCCCACTCTGTACCTGATCTGTGAGGGACGGACGCTTGCACTGCTGCTCACTGTGTACCTGATCTGGGACGCTTGCTCTGCTGCTCACTGTGTACCTCATCTGTGAGGCACAGACTCTTGCACTGCTGCTCACTGTGTACCTGATCTGTGAGGGACGGACGCTTGCACTGCTGCTCTCTGAGTACCTGATCTGTGAGGGACGGACGCTTGCACTGCTGCCCACCGTGTACCTGATCTGTGAGGGAAGGACGCTTGCACTGCTGCCAACTGTGTACCTGATCTGTGAGGGAAGGACGCTTGCACTGCTGCCCACTGTGTACCTGTTCTGTGAGGGACGGACGCTTGCTCTGCTGCTCACTGTGTACCTGATCTGTGAGGGATGGACGCTTGCACTGCTGCCCACTGTGTACCTGATCTGTGAGGGACGGACGCTTGCACTGCTGCCCACTGTGTACCTGGTCTGTGAGGGAAGGACACTTGCACTGCTGCCCACTGTGTACCTCATCTGTGAGGGACAGACTCTTGCACTGCTGCTCACTGTGTACCTGATCTGTGAGGGACAGACGCTTGCACTGCTGACCACTGTGTACCTGTTCTGTGAGGGACAGACGCTTGCACTGCTGCCCACTGTGTACCTGATCTTTGAGGGACAGACGCTTGCACTGCTGCTCACTGTATACCTGATCTGTGAGGGACGGACGCTTGCACTGCTGCTCACTGTGTACCTGATCTGTGAGGGACGGACGCTTGCACTGCTGCTCACTGTATACCTGATCTGTGAGGGACGGACGCTTGCACTGCTGCTCACTGTGTACCTGATCTGTGAGGGACAGACGCTTGCACTGCTGCCCACTCTGTACCTGATCTGTGAGGGACGGACGCTTGCACTGCTGCTCACTGTGTACCTGATCTGGGACGCTTGCTCTGCTGCTCACTGTGTACCTCATCTGTGAGGCACAGACTCTTGCACTGCTGCTCACTGTGTACCTGATCTGTGAGGGACGGACGCTTGCACTGCTGCTCTCTGAGTACCTGATCTGTGAGGGACGGACGCTTGCACTGCTGCCCACCGTGTACCTGATCTGTGAGGGAAGGACGCTTGCACTGCTGCCAACTGTGTACCTGATCTGTGAGGGAAGGACGCTTGCACTGCTGCCCACTGTGTACCTGTTCTGTGAGGGACGGACGCTTGCTCTGCTGCTCACTGTGTACCTGATCTGTGAGGGATGGACGCTTGCACTGCTGCCCACTGTGTACCTGATCTGTGAGGGACGGACGCTTGCACTGCTGCCCACTGTGTACCTGGTCTGTGAGGGAAGGACACTTGCACTGCTGCCCACTGTGTACCTCATCTGTGAGGGACAGACTCTTGCACTGCTGCTCACTGTGTACCTGATCTGTGAGGGACAGACGCTTGCACTGCTGACCACTGTGTACCTGTTCTGTGAGGGAGGGACGCTTGCACTGCTGCTCACAGTGTACCTGATCTGTGAGGACCAGACGCTTGCACTGCTGCCCACTGTGTACCTGATCTGTGAGGGACGCTTGCACTGCTGCCCACTGTAAACCTGCTCTGTGAGGGACGGACGCTTGCACTGCTGCTGCTCACTGTGTACCTGATCTGTGAGGGACGGACGCTTGCACTGCTGCTCACTGTGTACCTGATCTGTGAGGGACGGACGCTTCCACTGCTGCTGCCCACTGTGTACCTGATCTGTGAGGGACGGACGCTTGCACTGCTGCTCACTGTGCACCTGATCTGTGAGGGACGGACGCTTGCACTGCTGCCCACTCTGTACCTGATCTGTGAGGGACGGACGCTTGCACTGCTGCTCACTGTGTACCTGATCTGTGAGGGACGGACGCTCGCACTGCTGCTCAATGTGTACCTGGTCTGCGAGGGACGGACGCTTGCACTGCTGCCCACTGTGTACCTGATCTGTGAGGGACGGACGCTTGCACTGCTGCCCACTGTGTACCTGATCTGTGAGGGACGGACGCTTGCACTGCTGCTCAATGTGTACCTGGTCTGTGAGGGATAGACGCTTGCACTTCTGCCCACCGTGTACCTGATCTGTGAGGGATGGATGCTTGCACTGCTGCTCAATGTGTACCTGATCTGTGTGGGACGGACGCTTGCACTGCAGCTGCCCACTGTGTACCTGATCTGTGAGGGACTGACGCTTGCACTGCTGCCCACTGTGTACCTGCTCTGTGAGGGACGGACGCTTGCACTGCTGCTCACTGTGTACCTGATCTGTGAAGGAACGGACGCTTGCACTGCTGCCCACTGTGTACCTGCTCTGTGAGGGACGGACGCTTGCACTGCTGCTCACTGTGTACCTGCTCTGTGAGGGACGGACGCTTGCACTGCTGCTCACTGTGTACCTGATCTGTGAGGGACGGACGCTTGCACTGCTACCCACTGTGTACCTGATCTGTGAGGGACGGACGCTTGCACTGCTGCTCACTGTGCACCTGATCTGTGAGGGATGGACGCTTGCACTGCTGCCCACTCTGTACCTGATCTGTGAGGGACGGACGCTTGCACTGCTGCTCACTGTGTACCTGATCTGTGAGGGACGGACGCTTGCACTGCTGCTCAATGTGTACCTGGTCAGCGAGGGACGGACGCTTGCACTGCTGCCCACTGTGTACCTGATCTGTGAGGGACGGACGCTTGCACTGCTGCTGCCCACTGTGTACCTGATCTGTGAGGGACGGACGCTTGCACTGCTGCTGCCCACTGTGTACCTGATCTGTGAGGGACGGACGCTTGCACTGCTGCTCACTGTGTACCTGATCTGTGAGGGACGGACGCTTGCACTGCTGCCCACTGTGTACCTGATCTGTGAGGGACGGACGCTTGCACTGTTGCTCACTGTGTACCTGATCTGGGACGCTTGCACTGCTGCTCACTGTGTACCTGATCTGTGAGGGATGGACGCTTGCACTGCTGCTCACTGTGCACCTGATCTGTGAGCGATGGAAGCTTGCACTGCTGCTCAATGTGTACCTGGTCTGTGAAGGACGGGCACTTGAACTGCTGCCCACTGCTTCCCTGATCTGTGAGGGACGGATGCTTGCACTGCTGCCCACTGTGTACCTGATCTGTGAGGGACGGACGCTTTCACTGCTGCTCACTGTGTACCTGGACTGTGAGGGACAGACACTTGCACTGCTGCCCACTGTGTATCTGATCTGTGAGGGACAGATGCTTGCAGTGCTGCTGCTACTCACTGTGTACCTGATCTGTGAGGGAAGGACGCTTGCACTGCTGCTCACTGTGTACCTGACCTGTAAAGGACGGACACTTGCACTGCTGCCCACTGTGTACCTGACCTGTGAGGGACGGACGCTTGCACTGCTGCTCACTGTGTACCTTACCTGTAAGGGACGGACGCTTGCACTGCTGCTCACTGTGTACCTGATCTGTGAGGGACGGACACTTGCACTGCTGCTCAATGTGTACCTGGTCAGCGAGGGACGGACGCTTGCACTGCTGCCCACTGTGTACCTGATCTGTGAGGGACGGACGCTTGCACTGCTGCTGCCCACTGTGTACCTGATCTGTGAGGGACGGACGCTTGCACTGCTGCTGACCACTGTGTACCTGATCTGTGAGGGACGGACGATTGCACTGCTGCTCACTGTGTACCTGATCTGTGAGGGACGGACGCTTGCACTGCTGCCCACTGTGTACCTGATCTGTGAGGGACGGACGCTTGCACTGTTGCTCACTGTGTACCTGATCTGGGACGCTTGCACTGCTGCTCACTGTGTACCTGATCTGTGAGGGATGGATGCTTGCACTGCTGCTCACTGTGCACCTGATCTGTGAGCGATGGAAGCTTGCACTGCTGCCCAATGTGTACCTGGTCTGTGAAGGACGGGCACTTGAACTGCTGCCCACTGCTTCCCTGATCTGTGAGGGACGGATGCTTGCACTGCTGCCCACTGTGTACCTGATCTGTGAGGGACGGACGCTTTCACTGCTGCTCACTGTGTACCTGGTCTGTGAGGGACAGACACTTGCACTGCTGCCCACTGTGTATCTGATCTGTGAGGGACAGATGCTTGCAGTGCTGCTGCTACTCACTGTGTACCTGATCTGTGAAGGAAGGACGCTTGCACTGCTGCTCACTGTGTACCTGACCTGTAAAGGACGGACACTTGCACTGCTGCCCACTGTGTACCTGACCTGTGAGGGACGGATGCTTGCACTGCTGCTCACTGTGTACCTTACCTGTAAGGGACGGACGCTTGCACTGCTGCTCACTGTGTACCTGATCTGTGAGGGACGGACACTTGCACTGCTGCCCACTGTGTACCTGAACTGTGAGGGACGGACGCTTGTACTGCTGCTCACTGTGTACCTGATCTGTGAGGGACGGACGCTTGCACTGCTGCCCACTGTCTACCTGGTCTGTGAGGGACGGACGCTTGCACTGCTGCTCACTGTGTACCTGATCTGTGAGGGATGTACTCTTGCACTGCTGCTCACTGTGTACCTGGTCTGTGAGGGACAGACGCTTGCACTGCTGCTCACTGTGTACCTGATCTGTGAGGGACGGACGCTTGCACTGCTGCCCACTGTGTACCTCATCTGTGAGGGACGGACGCTTGTACTGCAGCTCACTGTGTACCTGATCTGTGAGGGACGGACGCTTGCATGGCTGCTGCCCACTGTGTACCTGGTCTGTGAGGGTAAGGACGCTTGCACTGCTGCTCACTGTGTACCTGATCTGTGAGGGACGGACGCTTGCACTGCTGCCCACTGTGTACCTGGTCTTTGAGGGACGGACGCTTGCACTGCTGCTCACTGTGTACCTGATCTGTGAGGGATGGACTCTTGCAATGCTGCTCAATGTGTACCTGGTCTGTGAGGGAAGGACGCTTGCACTGCTGCTCACTGTGTACCTGATCTGTGAGGGACAGACGCCTGCACTGCTGCTCACTGTGTACCTGCTCTGTGAGGCACAGACGCTTCCACGGCTGCTCACTGTGTATCTGCTCTGTGAGGCACAGACGCTTCCACGGCTGCTCACTGTGTACCTGATCTGTGAGGGACGGACACTTGCACTGCTGCTGCCCACTGTGTACCTGGTCTGTGAGGGAAGGACACTTGCACTGCTGCTCACTGTGTACCTGATCTGTGAGGGACGGATGCTTGCACTGCTGCCCACTGTGTACCTGATCTGTGAGGGACGGACTCTTTCACTGCTGCTCACTGTGTACCTGGTCTGTGAGGGACAGACACTTGCACTGCTGCCCACTGTGTATCTGATCTGTGAGGGACAGATGCTTGCAGTGCTGCTGCTACTCACTGTGTACCTGATCTGTGAGGGAAGGACGCTTGCACTGCTGCTCACTGTGTACCTGACCTGTAAAGGACGGACACTTGCACTGCTGCCCACTGTGTACCTGACCTGTGAGGGACGGACGCTTGCACTGCTGCTCACTGTGTACCTTACCTGTAAGGGACGGACGCTTGCACTGCTGCTCACTGTGTACCTGATCTGTGAGGGACGGACACTTGCACTGCTGCCCACTGTGTACCTGAACTGTGAGGGACGGACGCTTGTACTGCTGCTCACTGTGTACCTGATCTGTGAGGGACGGACGCTTGCACTGCTGCCCACTGTCTACCTGGTCTGTGAGGGACGGACGCTTGCACTGCTGCTCACTGTGTACCTGATCTGTGAGGGATGTACTCTTGCACTGCTGCTCACTGTGTACCTGGTCTGTGAGGGACAGACGCTTGCACTGCTGCTCACTGTGTACCTGATCTGTGAGGGACGGACGCTTGCACTGCTGCCCACTGTGTACCTCATCTGTGAGGGACGGACGCTTGTACTGCAGCTCACTGTGTACCTGATCTGTGAGGGACGGACGCTTGCATGGCTGCTGCCCACTGTGTACCTGGTCTGTGAGGGAAGGACGCTTGCACTGCTGCTCACTGTGTACCTGATCTGTGAGGGACGGACGCTTGCACTGCTGCCCACTGTGTACCTGGTCTTTGAGGGACGGACGCTTGCACTGCTGCTCACTGTGTACCTGATCTGTGAGGGATGGACTCTTGCAATGCTGCTCAATGTGTACCTGGTCTGTGAGGGAAGGACGCTTGCACTGCTGCTCACTGTGTACCTGATCTGTGAGGGACAGACGCCTGCACTGCTGCTCACTGTGTACCTGCTCTGTGAGGCACAGACGCTTCCACGGCTGCTCACTGTGTACCTGCTCTGTGAGGCACGGACACTTGCACTGCTGCTGCCCACTGTGTACCTGGCCTGTGAGGGAAGGACACTTGCACTGCTGCTCACTGTGTATCTGATCTGTGAGGGACGGATGCTTGCACTGCTGCTCACTGTGTACCTGCTCTGTGAGGGACAGACACTTGCACTGCTGCTGCCCACTGTGTACCTGGTCTGTGAGGGAAGGACGCTTGCACTGCTGCTCACTGTGTACCTGATGTGTGAGGGATGGACTCTTGCACTGCTGCCCAATGTGTGCCTGATCTGTGATGGATGGACGCTTGCACTGCTGCTGCTCACTGCGTACCTGATCTGTGAGGGACGGACGCTTGCACTGCTGCCCACTGTGTGCCTGATCTGTGAGGGACGGACGCTTGCACTGCTGCTGCTCACTGTGTACCTGCTCTGTGAGGGACGAATGCTTGCACTGCTGCTCACTGTCTACCTGCTCTGTGAGGGACGGACGCTTGCACTGCTGCTCACTGTGTACCTGCTCTGTGAGGGACGGATGCTTGCACTGCTGCTCACTGTGTACCTGATCTGTGAGGGACGGACGCTTGCACTGCTGCCCACTGTCTACCTGGTCTGTGAGGGACGGACGCTTGCACTGCTGCTCACTGTGTACCTGATCTGTGAGGGATGTACTCTTGCACTGCTGCTCACTGTGTACCTGGTCTGTGAGGGACAGACGCTTGCACTGCTGCTCACTGTGGACCTGATCTGTGAGGGACGGACGCTTGCACTGCTGCCCACTGTCTACCTCATCTGTGAGGGACGGACGCTTGTACTGCAGCTCACTGTGTACCTGATCTGTGAGGGACGGACGCTTGCATGGCTGCTGCCCACTGTGTACCTGGTCTGTGAGGGAAGGACGCTTGCACTGCTGCTCACTGTGTACCTGATCTGTGAGGGACGGACGCTTGCACTGCTGCCCACTGTGTACCTGGTCTTTGAGGGACGGACGCTTGCACTGCTGCTCACTGTGTACCTGATCTGTGAGGGATGGACTCTTGCAATGCTGCTCAATGTGTACCTGGTCTGTGAGGGAAGGACGCTTGCACTGCTGCTCACTGTGTACCTGATCTGTGAGGGACAGACGCCTGCACTGCTGCTCACTGTGTACCTGCTCTGTGAGGCACAGACGCTTCCACGGCTGCTCACTGTGTACCTGCTCTGTGAGGCACAGACGCTTCCACGGCTGCTCACTGTGTACCTGATCTGTGAGGGACGGACACTTGCACTGCTGCTGCCCACTGTGTACCTGGTCTGTGAGGGAAGGACACTTGCACTGCTGCTCACTGTGTACCTGATCTGTGAGGAACGGATGCTTGCACTGCTACTCACTGTGTACCTGCTCTGTGAGGGACAGACACTTGCACTGCTGCTGCCCACTGTGTACCTGGTCTGTGAGCGAAGGACGCTTGCACTGCTGCTCACTGTGTACCTGATGTGTGAGGGATGGACTCTTGCACTGCTGCCCAATGTGTGCCTGATCTGTGATGGATGGACGCTTGCACTGCTGCTGCTCACTGCGTACCTGATCTGTGAGGGACGGACGCTTGCACTGCTGCCCACTGTGTGCCTGATCTGTGAGGGACGGACGCTTGCACTGCTGCTGCTCACTGTGTACCTGCTCTGTGAGGGACGAATGCTTGCACTGCTGCTCACTGTCTACCTGCTCTGTGAGGGACGGACGCTTGCACTGCTGCTCACTGTGTACCTGCTCTGTGAGGGACGGATGCTTGCACTGCTGCTCACTGTGTACCTGATCTGTGAGGGACGGACGCTTGCACTGCTGCCCACTGTGTGCCTGCTCTGTGAGGGAAGGACGCCTGCACTGCTGCTCACTGTGTACCTGATCTGTGAGGGACAGACGCTTGCACTGCTGCCCACTGTGTGCCTGCTCTGTGAGGGACAGATGCCTGCACTGCTGCTCACTGTGTACCTGCTCTGTGAGGGACAGACGCCTGCACTGCTGCTCACTGTGTACCTGATCTGTGAGGGACGGACGCTTGCACTGCTGCCCACTGTGTGCCTGATCTGTGAGGGACGGACGCTTGCACTGCTGCTGCTCACTGCGTACGTGATCTGTGAGGGAGGGACGCTTGCACTGCTGCCCACTGTGTGCCTGATCTGTGAGGGACGGACGCTTGCACTGCTGCTGCTCACTGCGTACCTGATCTGTGAGGGACGGACGCTTGCACTGCTACTCACTGTGTACGTGCTCTGTGAGGGACGGACGCTTGCACTGCTGCCCACTGTGTACCTGATCTGTGAGGGACGGACGCTTGCACTGCTGCCCACCGTGTACCTGATCTGTGAGGGAAGGACGCTTGCACTGCTGCCAACTGTGTACCTGATCTGTGAGGGAAGGACGCTTGCACTGCTGCCCACTGTGTACCTGTTCTGTGAGGGACGGACGCTTGCTCTGCTGCTCACTGTGTACCTGATCTGTGAGGGATGGACGCTTGCACTGCTGCCCACTGTGTACCTGATCTGTGAGGGACGGACGCTTGCACTGCTGCCCACTGTGTACCTGGTCTGTGAGGGAAGGACACTTGCACTGCTGCCCACTGTGTACCTCATCTGTGAGGGACAGACTCTTGCACTGCTGCTCACTGTGTACCTGATCTGTGAGGGACAGACGCTTGCACTGCTGACCACTGTGTACCTGTTCTGTGAGGGAGGGACGCTTGCACTGCTGCTCACAGTGTACCTGATCTGTGAGGACCAGACGCTTGCACTGCTGCCCACTGTGTACCTGATCTGTGAGGGACGCTTGCACTGCTGCCCACTGTAAACCTGCTCTGTGAGGGACGGACGCTTGCACTGCTGCTGCTCACTGTGTACCTGATCTGTGAGGGACGGACGCTTGCACTGCTGCTCACTGTGTACCTGATCTGTGAGGGACGGACGCTTCCACTGCTGCTGCCCACTGTGTACCTGATCTGTGAGGGACGGACGCTTGCACTGCTGCTCACTGTGCACCTGATCTGTGAGGGACGGACGCTTGCACTGCTGCCCACTCTGTACCTGATCTGTGAGGGACGGACGCTTGCACTGCTGCTCACTGTGTACCTGATCTGTGAGGGACGGACGCTTGCACTGCTGCTCAATGTGTACCTGGTCTGCGAGGGACGGACGCTTGCACTGCTGCCCACTGTGTACCTGATCTGTGAGGGACGGACGCTTGCACTGCTGCCCACTGTGTACCTGATCTGTGAGGGACGGACGCTTGCACTGCTGCTCAATGTGTACCTGGTCTGTGAGGGATAGACGCTTGCACTTCTGCCCACCGTGTACTTGATCTGTGAGGGATGGATGCTTGCACTGCTGCTCAATGTGTACCTGATCTGTGTGGGACGGACGCTTGCACTGCAGCTGCCCACTGTGTACCTGATCTGTGAGGGACTGACGCTTGCACTGCTGCCCACTGTGTACCTGCTCTGTGAGGGACGGACGCTTGCACTGCTGCTCACTGTGTACCTGATCTGTGAGGGACGGACGCTTGCACTGCTGCCCACTGTGTACCTGCTCTGTGAGGGACGGACGCTTGCACTGCTGCTCACTGTGTACCTGCTCTGTGAGGGACGGACGCTTGCACTGCTGCTCACTGTGTACCTGATCTGTGAGGGACGGACGCTTGCACTGCTACCCACTGTGTACCTGATCTGTGAGGGACGGACGCTTGCACTGCTGCTCACTGTGCACCTGATCTGTGAGGGATGGACGCTTGCACTGCTGCCCACTCTGTACCTGATCTGTGAGGGACGGACGCTTGCACTGCTGCTCACTGTGTACCTGATCTGTGAGGGACGGACGCTTGCACTGCTGCTCAATGTGTACCTGGTCAGCGAGGGACGGACGCTTGCACTGCTGCCCACTGTGTACCTGATCTGTGAGGGACGGACGCTTGCACTGCTGCTGCCCACTGTGTACCTGATCTGTGAGGGACGGACGCTTGCACTGCTGCTGCCCACTGTGTACCTGATCTGTGAGGGACGGACGCTTGCACTGCTGCTCACTGTGTACCTGATCTGTGAGGGACGGACGCTTGCACTGCTGCCCACTGTGTACCTGATCTGTGAGGGACGGACGCTTGCACTGTTGCTCACTGTGTACCTGATCTGGGACGCTTGCACTGCTGCTCACTGTGTACCTGATCTGTGAGGGATGGACGCTTGCACTGCTGCTCACTGTGCACCTGATCTGTGAGCGATGGAAGCTTGCACTGCTGCTCAATGTGTACCTGGTCTGTGAAGGACGGGCACTTGAACTGCTGCCCACTGCTTCCCTGATCTGTGAGGGACGGATGCTTGCACTGCTGCCCACTGTGTACCTGATCTGTGAGGGACGGACGCTTTCACTGCTGCTCACTGTGTACCTGGTCTGTGAGGGACAGACACTTGCACTGCTGCCCACTGTGTATCTGATCTGTGAGGGACAGATGCTTGCAGTGCTGCTGCTACTCACTGTGTACCTGATCTGTGAGGGAAGGACGCTTGCACTGCTGCTCACTGTGTACCTGACCTGTAAAGGACGGACACTTGCACTGCTGCCCACTGTGTACCTGACCTGTGAGGGACGGACGCTTGCACTGCTGCTCACTGTGTACCTTACCTGTAAGGGACGGACGCTTGCACTGCTGCTCACTGTGTACCTGATCTGTGAGGGACGGACACTTGCACTGCTGCTCAATGTGTACCTGGTCAGCGAGGGACGGACGCTTGCACTGCTGCCCACTGTGTACCTGATCTGTGAGGGACGGACGCTTGCACTGCTGCTGCCCACTGTGTACCTGATCTGTGAGGGACGGACGCTTGCACTGCTGCTGACCACTGTGTACCTGATCTGTGAGGGACGGACGATTGCACTGCTGCTCACTGTGTACCTGATCTGTGAGGGACGGACGCTTGCACTGCTGCCCACTGTGTACCTGATCTGTGAGGGACGGACGCTTGCACTGTTGCTCACTGTGTACCTGATCTGGGACGCTTGCACTGCTGCTCACTGTGTACCTGATCTGTGAGGGATGGATGCTTGCACTGCTGCTCACTGTGCACCTGATCTGTGAGCGATGGAAGCTTGCACTGCTGCTCAATGTGTACCTGGTCTGTGAAGGACGGGCACTTGAACTGCTGCCCACTGCTTCCCTGATCTGTGAGGGACGGATGCTTGCACTGCTGCCCACTGTGTACCTGATCTGTGAGGGACGGACGCTTTCACTGCTGCTCACTGTGTACCTGGTCTGTGAGGGACAGACACTTGCACTGCTGCCCACTGTGTATCTGATCTGTGAGGGACAGATGCTTGCAGTGCTGCTGCTACTCACTGTGTACCTGATCTGTGAGGGAAGGACGCTTGCACTGCTGCTCACTGTGTACCTGACCTGTAAAGGACGGACACTTGCACTGCTGCCCACTGTGTACCTGACCTGTGAGGGACGGACGCTTGCACTGCTGCTCACTGTGTACCTTACCTGTAAGGGACGGACGCTTGCACTGCTGCTCACTGTGTACCTGATCTGTGAGGGACGGACACTTGCACTGCTGCCCACTGTGTACCTGAACTGTGAGGGACGGACGCTTGTACTGCTGCTCACTGTGTACCTGATCTGTGAGGGACGGACGCTTGCACTGCTGCCCACTGTCTACCTGGTCTGTGAGGGACGGACGCTTGCACTGCTGCTCACTGTGTACCTGATCTGTGAGGGATGTACTCTTGCACTGCTGCTCACTGTGTACCTGGTCTGTGAGGGACAGACGCTTGCACTGCTGCTCACTGTGTACCTGATCTGTGAGGGACGGACGCTTGCACTGCTGCCCACTGTGTACCTCATCTGTGAGGGACGGACGCTTGTACTGCAGCTCACTGTGTACCTGATCTGTGAGGGACGGACGCTTGCATGGCTGCTGCCCACTGTGTACCTGGTCTGTGAGGGTAAGGACGCTTGCACTGCTGCTCACTGTGTACCTGATCTGTGAGGGACGGACGCTTGCACTGCTGCCCACTGTGTACCTGGTCTTTGAGGGACGGACGCTTGCACTGCTGCTCACTGTGTACCTGATCTGTGAGGGATGGACTCTTGCAATGCTGCTCAATGTGTACCTGGTCTGTGAGGGAAGGACGCTTGCACTGCTGCTCACTGTGTACCTGATCTGTGAGGGACAGACGCCTGCACTGCTGCTCACTGTGTACCTGCTCTGTGAGGCACAGACGCTTCCACGGCTGCTCACTGTGTACCTGCTCTGTGAGGCACAGACGCTTCCACGGCTTCTCACTGTGTACCTGATCTGTGAGGGACGGACACTTGCACTGCTGCTGCCCACTGTGTACCTGGTCTGTGAGGGAAGGACACTTGCACTGCTGCTCACTGTGTACCTGATCTGTGAGGGACGGATGCTTGCACTGCTGCCCACTGTGTACCTGATCTGTGAGGGACGGACGCTTTCACTGCTGCTCACTGTGTACCTGGTCTGTGAGGGACAGACACTTGCACTGCTGCCCACTGTGTATCTGATCTGTGAGGGACAGATGCTTGCAGTGCTGCTGCTACTCACTGTGTACCTGATCTGTGAGGGAAGGACGCTTGCACTGCTGCTCACTGTGTACCTGACCTGTAAAGGACGGACACTTGCACTGCTGCCCACTGTGTACCTGACCTGTGAGGGACGGACGCTTGCACTGCTGCTCACTGTGTACCTTACCTGTAAGGGACGGACGCTTGCACTGCTGCTCACTGTGTACCTGATCTGTGAGGGACGGACACTTGCACTGCTGCCCACTGTGTACCTGAACTGTGAGGGACGGACGCTTGTACTGCTGCTCACTGTGTACCTGATCTGTGAGGGACGGACGCTTACACTGCTGCCCACTGTCTACCTGGTCTGTGAGGGACGGACGCTTGCACTGCTGCTCACTGTGTACCTGATCTGTGAGGGATGTACTCTTGCACTGCTGCTCACTGTGTACCTGGTCTGTGAGGGACAGACGCTTGCACTGCTGCTCACTGTGTACCTGATCTGTGAGGGACGGACGCTTGCACTGCTGCCCACTGTGTACCTCATCTGTGAGGGACGGACGCTTGTACTGCAGCTCACTGTGTACCTGATCTGTGAGGGACGGACGCTTGCATGGCTGCTGCCCACTGTGTACCTGGTCTGTGAGGGAAGGACGCTTGCACTGCTGCTCACTGTGTACCTGATCTGTGAGGGACGGACGCTTGCACTGCTGCCCACTGTGTACCTGGTCTTTGAGGGACGGACGCTTGCACTGCTGCTCACTGTGTACCTGATCTGTGAGGGATGGACTCTTGCAATGCTGCTCAATGTGTACCTGGTCTGTGAGGGAAGGACGCTTGCACTGCTGCTCACTGTGTACCTGATCTGTGAGGGACAGACACCTGCACTGCTGCTCACTGTGTACCTGCTCTGTGAGGCACAGACGCTTCCACGGCTGCTCACTGTGTACCTGCTCTGTGAGGCACGGACACTTGCACTGCTGCTGCCCACTGTGTACCTGGTCTGTGAGGGAAGGACACTTGCACTGCTGCTCACTGTGTATCTGATCTGTGAGGGACGGATGCTTGCACTGCTGCTCACTGTGTACCTGCTCTGTGAGGGACAGACACTTGCACTGCTGCTGCCCACTGTGTACCTGGTCTGTGAGGGAAGGACGCTTGCACTGCTGCTCACTGTGTACCTGATGTGTGAGGGATGGACTCTTGCACTGCTGCCCAATGTGTGCCTGATCTGTGATGGATGGACGCTTGCACTGCTGCTGCTCACTGCGTACCTGATCTGTGAGGGACGGACGCTTGCACTGCTGCCCACTGTGTGCCTGATCTGTGAGGGACGGACGCTTGCACTGCTGCTGCTCACTGTGTACCTGCTCTGTGAGGGACGAATGCTTGCACTGCTGCTCACTGTCTACCTGCTCTGTGAGGGACGGACGCTTGCACTGCTGCTCACTGTGTACCTGCTCTGTGAGGGACGGATGCTTGCACTGCTGCTCACTGTGTACCTGATCTGTGAGGGACGGACGCTTGCACTGCTGCCCACTGTCTACCTGGTCTGTGAGGGACGGACGCTTGCACTGCTGCTCACTGTGTACCTGATCTGTGAGGGATGTACTCTTGCACTGCTGCTCACTGTGTACCTGGTCTGTGAGGGACAGACGCTTGCACTGCTGCTCACTGTGGACCTGATCTGTGAGGGACGGACGCTTGCACTGCTGCCCACTGTCTACCTCATCTGTGAGGGACGGACGCTTGTACTGCAGCTCACTGTGTACCTGATCTGTGAGGGACGGACGCTTGCATGGCTGCTGCCCACTGTGTACCTGGTCTGTGAGGGAAGGACGCTTGCACTGCTGCTCACTGTGTACCTGATCTGTGAGGGACGGACGCTTGCACTGCTGCCCACTGTGTACCTGGTCTTTGAGGGACGGACGCTTGCACTGCTGCTCACTGTGTACCTGATCTGTGAGGGATGGACTCTTGCAATGCTGCTCAATGTGTACCTGGTCTGTGAGGGAAGGACGCTTGCACTGCTGCTCACTGTGTACCTGATCTGTGAGGGACAGACGCCTGCACTGCTGCTCACTGTGTACCTGCTCTGTGAGGCACAGACGCTTCCACGGCTGCTCACTGTGTACCTGCTCTGTGAGGCACAGACGCTTCCACGGCTGCTCACTGTGTACCTGATCTGTGAGGGACGGACACTTGCACTGCTGCTGCCCACTGTGTACCTGGTCTGTGAGGGAAGGACACTTGCACTGCTGCTCACTGTGTACCTGATCTGTGAGGAACGGATGCTTGCACTGCTGCTCACTGTGTACCTGCTCTGTGAGGGACAGACACTTGCACTGCTGCTGCCCACTGTGTACCTGGTCTGTGAGCGAAGGACGCTTGCACTGCTGCTCACTGTGTACCTGATGTGTGAGGGATGGACTCTTGCACTGCTGCCCAATGTGTGCCTGATCTGTGATGGATGGACGCTTGCACTGCTGCTGCTCACTGCGTACCTGATCTGTGAGGGACGGACGCTTGCACTGCTGCCCACTGTGTGCCTGATCTGTGAGGGACGGACGCTTGCACTGCTGCTGCTCACTGTGTACCTGCTCTGTGAGGGACGAATGCTTGCACTGCTGCTCACTGTCTACCTGCTCTGTGAGGGACGGACGCTTGCACTGCTGCTCACTGTGTACCTGCTCTGTGAGGGACGGATGCTTGCACTGCTGCTCACTGTGTACCTGATCTGTGAGGGACGGACGCTTGCACTGCTGCCCACTGTGTGCCTGCTCTGTGAGGGAAGGACGCCTGCACTGCTGCTCACTGTGTACCTGATCTGTGAGGGACAGACGCTTGCACTGCTGCCCACTGTGTGCCTGCTCTGTGAGGGACAGATGCCTGCACTGCTGCTCACTGTGTACCTGCTCTGTGAGGGACAGACGCCTGCACTGCTGCTCACTGTGTACCTGATCTGTGAGGGACGGACGCTTGCACTGCTGCCCACTGTGTGCCTGATCTGTGAGGGACGGACGCTTGCACTGCTGCTGCTCACTGCGTACGTGATCTGTGAGGGAGGGACGCTTGCACTGCTGCCCACTGTGTGCCTGATCTGTGAGGGACGGACGCTTGCACTGCTGCTGCTCACTGCGTACCTGATCTGTGAGGGACGGACGCTTGCACTGCTACTCACTGTGTACGTGCTCTGTGAGGGACGGACGCTTGCACTGCTGCCCACTGTGTACCTGATCTGTGAGGGACGGACGCTTGCACTGCTGCCCACCGTGTACCTGATCTGTGAGGGAAGGACGCTTGCACTGCTGCCAACTGTGTACCTGATCTGTGAGGGAAGGACGCTTGCACTGCTGCCCACTGTGTACCTGTTCTGTGAGGGACGGACGCTTGCTCTGCTGCTCACTGTGTACCTGATCTGTGAGGGATGGACGCTTGCACTGCTGCCCACTGTGTACCTGATCTGTGAGGGACGGACGCTTGCACTGCTGCCCACTGTGTACCTGGTCTGTGAGGGAAGGACACTTGCACTGCTGCCCACTGTGTACCTCATCTGTGAGGGACAGACTCTTGCACTGCTGCTCACTGTGTACCTGATCTGTGAGGGACAGACGCTTGCACTGCTGACCACTGTGTACCTGTTCTGTGAGGGAGGGACGCTTGCACTGCTGCTCACAGTGTACCTGATCTGTGAGGACCAGACGCTTGCACTGCTGCCCACTGTGTACCTGATCTGTGAGGGACGCTTGCACTGCTGCCCACTGTAAACCTGCTCTGTGAGGGACGGACGCTTGCACTGCTGCTGCTCACTGTGTACCTGATCTGTGAGGGACGGACGCTTGCACTGCTGCTCACTGTGTACCTGATCTGTGAGGGACGGACGCTTCCACTGCTGCTGCCCACTGTGTACCTGATCTGTGAGGGACGGACGCTTGCACTGCTGCTCACTGTGCACCTGATCTGTGAGGGACGGACGCTTGCACTGCTGCCCACTCTGTACCTGATCTGTGAGGGACGGACGCTTGCACTGCTGCTCACTGTGTACCTGATCTGTGAGGGACGGACGCTTGCACTGCTGCTCAATGTGTACCTGGTCTGCGAGGGACGGACGCTTGCACTGCTGCCCACTGTGTACCTGATCTGTGAGGGACGGACGCTTGCACTGCTGCCCACTGTGTACCTGATCTGTGAGGGACGGACGCTTGCACTGCTGCTCAATGTGTACCTGGTCTGTGAGGGATAGACGCTTGCACTTCTGCCCACCGTGTACCTGATCTGTGAGGGATGGATGCTTGCACTGCTGCTCAATGTGTACCTGATCTGTGTGGGACGGACGCTTGCACTGCAGCTGCCCACTGTGTACCTGATCTGTGAGGGACTGACGCTTGCACTGCTGCCCACTGTGTACCTGCTCTGTGAGGGACGGACGCTTGCACTGCTGCTCACTGTGTACCTGATCTGTGAGGGACGGACGCTTGCACTGCTGCCCACTGTGTACCTGCTCTGTGAGGGACGGACGCTTGCACTGCTGCTCACTGTGTACCTGCTCTGTGAGGGACGGACGCTTGCACTGCTGCTCACTGTGTACCTGATCTGTGAGGGACGGACGCTTGCACTGCTACCCACTGTGTACCTGATCTGTGAGGGACGGACGCTTGCACTGCTGCTCACTGTGCACCTGATCTGTGAGGGATGGACGCTTGCACTGCTGCCCACTCTGTACCTGATCTGTGAGGGACGGACGCTTGCACTGCTGCTCACTGTGTACCTGATCTGTGAGGGACGGACGCTTGCACTGCTGCTCAATGTGTACCTGGTCAGCGAGGGATGGACGCTTGCACTGCTGCCCACTGTGTACCTGATCTGTGAGGGACGGACGCTTGCACTGCTACTGCCCACTGTGTACCTGATCTGTGAGGGACGGACGCTTGCACTGCTGCTGCCCACTGTGTACCTGATCTGTGAGGGACGGACGCTTGCACTGCTGCTCACTGTGTACCTGATCTGTGAGGGACGGACGCTTGCACTGCTGCCCACTGTGTACCTGATCTGTGAGGGACGGACGCTTGCACTGTTGCTCACTGTGTACCTGATCTGGGACGCTTGCACTGCTGCTCACTGTGTACCTGATCTGTGAGGGATGGACGCTTGCACTGCTGCTCACTGTGCACCTGATCTGTGAGCGATGGAAGCTTGCACTGCTGCTCAATGTGTACCTGGTCTGTGAAGGACGGGCACTTGAACTGCTGCCCACTGCTTCCCTGATCTGTGAGGGACGGATGCTTGCACTGCTGCCCACTGTGTACCTGATCTGTGAGGGACGGACGCTTTCACTGCTGCTCACTGTGTACCTGGTCTGTGAGGGACAGACACTTGCACTGCTGCCCACTGTGTATCTGATCTGTGAGGGACAGATGCTTGCAGTGCTGCTGCTACTCACTGTGTACCTGATCTGTGAGGGAAGGACGCTTGCACTGCTGCTCACTGTGTACCTGACCTGTAAAGGACGGACACTTGCACTGCTGCCCACTGTGTACCTGACCTGTGAGGGACGGACGCTTGCACTGCTGCTCACTGTGTACCTTACCTGTAAGGGACGGACGCTTGCACTGCTGCTCACTGTGTACCTGATCTGTGAGGGACGGACACCTATCACTGCTGCTCAATGTGTACCTGGTCAGCGAGGGACGGACGCTTGCACTGCTGCCCACTGTGTACCTGATCTGTGAGGGACGGACGCTTGCACTGCTGCTGCCCACTGTGTACCTGATCTGTGAGGGACGGACGCTTGCACTGCTGCTGACCACTGTGTACCTGATCTGTGAGGGACGGACGATTGCACTGCTGCTCACTGTGTACCTGATCTGTGAGGGACGGACGCTTGCACTGCTGCCCACTGTGTACCTGATCTGTGAGGGACGGACGCTTGCACTGTTGCTCACTGTGTACCTGATCTGGGACGCTTGCACTGCTGCTCACTGTGTACCTGATCTGTGAGGGATGGATGCTTGCACTGCTGCTCACTGTGCACCTGATCTGTGAGCGATGGAAGCTTGCACTGCTGCTCAATGTGTACCTGGTCTGTGAAGGACGGGCACTTGAACTGCTGCCCACTGCTTCCCTGATCTGTGAGGGACGGATGCTTGCACTGCTGCCCACTGTGTACCTGATCTGTGAGGGACGGACGCTTTCACTGCTGCTCACTGTGTACCTGGTCTGTGAGGGACAGACACTTGCACTGCTGCCCACTGTGTATCTGATCTGTGAGGGACAGATGCTTGCAGTGCTGCTGCTACTCACTGTGTACCTGATCTGTGAGGGAAGGACGCTTGCACTGCTGCTCACTGTGTACCTGACCTGTAAAGGACGGACACTTGCACTGCTGCCCACTGTGTACCTGACCTGTGAGGGACGGACGCTTGCACTGCTGCTCACTGTGTACCTTACCTGTAAGGGACGGACGCTTGCACTGCTGCTCACTGTGTACCTGATCTGTGAGGGACGGACACTTGCACTGCTGCCCACTGTGTACCTGAACTGTGAGGGACGGACGCTTGTACTGCTGCTCACTGTGTACCTGATCTGTGAGGGACGGACGCTTGCACTGCTGCCCACTGTCTACCTGGTCTGTGAGGGACGGACGCTTGCACTGCTGCTCACTGTGTACCTGATCTGTGAGGGATGTACTCTTGCACTGCTGCTCACTGTGTACCTGGTCTGTGAGGGACAGACGCTTGCACTGCTGCTCACTGTGTACCTCATCTGTGAGGGACGGACGCTTGCACTGCTGCCCACTGTGTACCTCATCTGTGAGGGACGGACGCTTGTACTGCAGCTCACTGTGTACCTGATCTGTGAGGGACGGACGCTTGCATGGCTGCTGCCCACTGTGTACCTGGTCTGTGAGGGTAAGGACGCTTGCACTGCTGCTCACTGTGTACCTGATCTGTGAGGGACGGACGCTTGCACTGCTGCCCACTGTGTACCTGGTCTTTGAGGGACGGACGCTTGCACTGCTGCTCACTGTGTACCTGATCTGTGAGGGATGGACTCTTGCAATGCTGCTCAATGTGTACCTGGTCTGTGAGGGAAGGACGCTTGCACTGCTGCTCACTGTGTACCTGATCTGTGAGGGACAGACGCCTGCACTGCTGCTCACTGTGTACCTGCTCTGTGAGGCACAGACGCTTCCACGGCTGCTCACTGTGTACCTGCTCTGTGAGGCACAGACGCTTCCACGGCTGCTCACTGTGTACCTGATCTGTGAGGGACGGACACTTGCACTGCTGCTGCCCACTGTGTACCTGGTCTGTGAGGGAAGGACACTTGCACTGCTGCTCACTGTGTACCTGATCTGTGAGGGACGGATGCTTGCACTGCTGCCCACTGTGTACCTGATCTGTGAGGGACGGACGCTTTCACTGCTGCTCACTGTGTACCTGGTCTGTGAGGGACAGACACTTGCACTGCTGCCCACTGTGTATCTGATCTGTGAGGGACAGATGCTTGCAGTGCTGCTGCTACTCACTGTGTACCTGATCTGTGAGGGAAGGACGCTTGCACTGCTGCTCACTGTGTACCTGACCTGTAAAGGACGGACACTTGCACTGCTGCCCACTGTGTACCTGACCTGTGAGGGACGGACGCTTGCACTGCTGCTCACTGTGTACCTTACCTGTAAGGGACGGACGCTTGCACTGCTGCTCACTGTGTACCTGATCTGTGAGGGACGGACACTTGCACTGCTGCCCACTGTGTACCTGAACTGTGAGGGACGGACGCTTGTACTGCTGCTCACTGTGTACCTGATCTGTGAGGGACGGACGCTTGCACTGCTGCCCACTGTCTACCTGGTCTGTGAGGGACGGACGCTTGCACTGCTGCTCACTGTGTACCTGATCTGTGAGGGATGTACTCTTGCACTGCTGCTCACTGTGTACCTGGTCTGTGAGGGACAGACGCTTGCACTGCTGCTCACTGTGTACCTGATCTGTGAGGGACGGACGCTTGCACTGCTGCCCACTGTGTACCTCATCTGTGAGGGACGGACGCTTGTACTGCAGCTCACTGTGTACCTGATCTGTGAGGGACGGACGCTTGCATGGCTGCTGCCCACTGTGTACCTGGTCTGTGAGGGAAGGACGCTTGCACTGCTGCTCACTGTGTACCTGATCTGTGAGGGACGGACGCTTGCACTGCTGCCCACTGTGTACCTGGTCTTTGAGGGACGGACGCTTGCACTGCTGCTCACTGTGTACCTGATCTGTGAGGGATGGACTCTTGCAATGCTGCTCAATGTGTACCTGGTCTGTGAGGGAAGGACGCTTGCACTGCTGCTCACTGTGTACCTGATCTGTGAGGGACAGACGCCTGCACTGCTGCTCACTGTGTACCTGCTCTGTGAGGCACAGACGCTTCCACGGCTGCTCACTGTGTACCTGCTCTGTGAGGCACGGACACTTGCACTGCTGCTGCCCACTGTGTACCTGGTCTGTGAGGGAAGGACACTTGCACTGCTGCTCACTGTGTATCTGATCTGTGAGGGACGGATGCTTGCACTGCTGCTCACTGTGTACCTGCTCTGTGAGGGACAGACACTTGCACTGCTGCTGCCCACTGTGTACCTGGTCTGTGAGGGAAGGACGCTTGCACTGCTGCTCACTGTGTACCTGATGTGTGAGGGATGTACTCTTGCACTGCTGCCCAATGTGTGCCTGATCTGTGATGGATGGACGCTTGCACTGCTGCTGCTCACTGCGTACCTGATCTGTGAGGGACGGACGCTTGCACTGCTGCCCACTGTGTGCCTGATCTGTGAGGGACGGACGCTTGCACTGCTGCTGCTCACTGTGTACCTGCTCTGTGAGGGACGAATGCTTGCACTGCTGCTCACTGTCTACCTGCTCTGTGAGGGACGGACGCTTGCACTGCTGCTCACTGTGTACCTGCTCTGTGAGGGACGGATGCTTGCACTGCTGCTCACTGTGTACCTGATCTGTGAGGGACGGACGCTTGCACTGCTGCCCACTGTCTACCTGGTCTGTGAGGGACGGACGCTTGCACTGCTGCTCACTGTGTACCTGATCTGTGAGGGATGTACTCTTGCACTGCTGCTCACTGTGTACCTGGTCTGTGAGGGACAGACGCTTGCACTGCTGCTCACTGTGGACCTGATCTGTGAGGGACGGACGCTTGCACTGCTGCCCACTGTCTACCTCATCTGTGAGGGACGGACGCTTGTACTGCAGCTCACTGTGTACCTGATCTGTGAGGGACGGACGCTTGCATGGCTGCTGCCCACTGTGTACCTGGTCTGTGAGGGAAGGACGCTTGCACTGCTGCTCACTGTGTACCTGATCTGTGAGGGACGGACGCTTGCACTGCTGCCCACTGTGTACCTGGTCTTTGAGGGACGGACGCTTGCACTGCTGCTCACTGTGTACCTGATCTGTGAGGGATGGACTCTTGCAATGCTGCTCAATGTGTACCTGGTCTGTGAGGGAAGGACGCTTGCACTGCTGCTCACTGTGTACCTGATCTGTGAGGGACAGACGCCTGCACTGCTGCTCACTGTGTACCTGCTCTGTGAGGCACAGACGCTTCCACGGCTGCTCACTGTGTACCTGCTCTGTGAGGCACAGACGCTTCCACGGCTGCTCACTGTGTACCTGATCTGTGAGGGACGGACACTTGCACTGCTGCTGCCCACTGTGTACCTGGTCTGTGAGGGAAGGACACTTGCACTGCTGCTCACTGTGTACCTGATCTGTGAGGAACGGATGCTTGCACTGCTGCTCACTGTGTACCTGCTCTGTGAGGGACAGACACTTGCACTGCTGCTGCCCACTGTGTACCTGGTCTGTGAGCGAAGGACGCTTGCACTGCTGCTCACTGTGTACCTGATGTGTGAGGGATGGACTCTTGCACTGCTGCCCAATGTGTGCCTGATCTGTGATGGATGGACGCTTGCACTGCTGCTGCTCACTGCGTACCTGATCTGTGAGGGACGGACGCTTGCACTGCTGCCCACTGTGTGCCTGATCTGTGAGGGACGGACGCTTGCACTGCTGCTGCTCACTGTGTACCTGCTCTGTGAGGGACGAATGCTTGCACTGCTGCTCACTGTCTACCTGCTCTGTGAGGGACGGACGCTTGCACTGCTGCTCACTGTGTACCTGCTCTGTGAGGGACGGATGCTTGCACTGCTGCTCACTGTGTACCTGATCTGTGAGGGACGGACGCTTGCACTGCTGCCCACTGTGTGCCTGCTCTGTGAGGGAAGGACGCCTGCACTGCTGCTCACTGTGTACCTGATCTGTGAGGGACAGACGCTTGCACTGCTGCCCACTGTGTGCCTGCTCTGTGAGGGACAGATGCCTGCACTGCTGCTCACTGTGTACCTGCTCTGTGAGGGACAGACGCCTGCACTGCTGCTCACTGTGTACCTGATCTGTGAGGGACGGACGCTTGCACTGCTGCCCACTGTGTGCCTGATCTGTGAGGGACGGACACTTGCACTGCTGCTGCTCACTGCGTACGTGATCTGTGAGGGAGGGACGCTTGCACTGCTGCCCACTGTGTGCCTGATCTGTGAGGGACGGACGCTTGCACTGCTGCTGCTCACTGCGTACCTGATCTGTGAGGGACGGACGCTTGCACTGCTACTCACTGTGTACGTGCTCTGTGAGGGACGGACGCTTGCACTGCTGCCCACTGTGTACCTGATCTGTGAGGGACGGACGCTTGCACTGCTGCCCACCGTGTACCTGATCTGTGAGGGAAGGACGCTTGCACTGCTGCCAACTGTGTACCTGATCTGTGAGGGAAGGACGCTTGCACTGCTGCCCACTGTGTACCTGTTCTGTGAGGGACGGACGCTTGCTCTGCTGCTCACTGTGTACCTGATCTGTGAGGGATGGACGCTTGCACTGCTGCCCACTGTGTACCTGATCTGTGAGGGACGGACGCTTGCACTGCTGCCCACTGTGTACCTGGTCTGTGAGGGAAGGACACTTGCACTGCTGCCCACTGTGTACCTCATCTGTGAGGGACAGACTCTTGCACTGCTGCTCACTGTGTACCTGATCTGTGAGGGACAGACGCTTGCACTGCTGACCACTGTGTACCTGTTCTGTGAGGGAGGGACGCTTGCACTGCTGCTCACAGTGTACCTGATCTGTGAGGACCAGACGCTTGCACTGCTGCCCACTGTGTACCTGATCTGTGAGGGACGCTTGCACTGCTGCCCACTGTAAACCTGCTCTGTGAGGGACGGACGCTTGCACTGCTGCTGCTCACTGTGTACCTGATCTGTGAGGGACGGACGCTTGCACTGCTGCTCACTGTGTACCTGATCTGTGAGGGACGGACGCTTCCACTGCTGCTGCCCACTGTGTACCTGATCTGTGAGGGACGGACGCTTGCACTGCTGCTCACTGTGCACCTGATCTGTGAGGGACGGACGCTTGCACTGCTGCCCACTCTGTACCTGATCTGTGAGGGACGGACGCTTGCACTGCTGCTCACTGTGTACCTGATCTGTGAGGGACGGACGCTTGCACTGCTGCTCAATGTGTACCTGGTCTGCGAGGGACGGACGCTTGCACTGCTGCCCACTGTGTACCTGATCTGTGAGGGACGGACGCTTGCACTGCTGCCCACTGTGTACCTGATCTGTGAGGGACGGACGCTTGCACTGCTGCTCAATGTGTACCTGGTCTGTGAGGGATAGACGCTTGCACTTCTGCCCACCGTGTACCTGATCTGTGAGGGATGGATGCTTGCACTGCTGCTCAATGTGTACCTGATCTGTGTGGGACGGACGCTTGCACTGCAGCTGCCCACTGTGTACCTGATCTGTGAGGGACTGACGCTTGCACTGCTGCCCACTGTGTACCTGCTCTGTGAGGGACGGACGCTTGCACTGCTGCTCACTGTGTACCTGATCTGTGAGGGACGGACGCTTGCACTGCTGCCCACTGTGTACCTGCTCTGTGAGGGACGGACGCTTGCACTGCTGCTCACTGTGTACCTGCTCTGTGAGGGACGGACGCTTGCACTGCTGCTCACTGTGTACCTGATCTGTGAGGGACGGACGCTTGCACTGCTACCCACTGTGTACCTGATCTGTGAGGGACGGACGCTTGCACTGCTGCTCACTGTGCACCTGATCTGTGAGGGATGGACGCTTGCACTGCTGCCCACTCTGTACCTGATCTGTGAGGGACGGACGCTTGCACTGCTGCTCACTGTGTACCTGATCTGTGAGGGACGGACGCTTGCACTGCTGCTCAATGTGTACCTGGTCAGCGAGGGACGGACGCTTGCACTGCTGCCCACTGTGTACCTGATCTGTGAGGGACGGACGCTTGCACTGCTGCCCACTGTGTACCTGATCTGTGAGGGACGGACGCTTGCACTGCTGCTCAATGTGTACCTGGTCAGCGAGGGACGGACGCTTGCACTGCTGCTCACTGTGTACCTGATCTGTGAGGGACGGACGCTTGCACTGCTGCCCACTGTGTACCTGATCTGTGAGGGACGGACGCTTGCACTGTTGCTCACTGTGTACCTGATCTGGGACGCTTGCACTGCTGCTCACTGTGTACCTGATCTGTGAGGGATGGACGCTTGCACTGCTGCTCACTGTGCACCTGATCTGTGAGCGATGGAAGCTTGCACTGCTGCTCAATGTGTACCTGGTCTGTGAAGGACGGGCACTTGAACTGCTGCCCACTGCTTCCCTGATCTGTGAGGGACGGATGCTTGCACTGCTGCCCACTGTGTACCTGATCTGTGAGGGACGGACGCTTTCACTGCTGCTCACTGTGTACCTGGTCTGTGAGGGACAGACACTTGCACTGCTGCCCACTGTGTATCTGATCTGTGAGGGACAGATGCTTGCAGTGCTGCTGCTACTCACTGTGTACCTGATCTGTGAGGGAAGGACGCTTGCACTGCTGCTCACTGTGTACCTGACCTGTAAAGGACGGACACTTGCACTGCTGCCCACTGTGTACCTGACCTGTGAGGGACGGACGCTTGCACTGCTGCTCACTGTGTACCTTACCTGTAAGGGACGGACGCTTGCACTGCTGCTCACTGTGTACCTGATCTGTGAGGGACGGACACTTGCACTGCTGCTCAATGTGTACCTGGTCAGCGAGGGACGGACGCTTGCACTGCTGCCCACTGTGTACCTGATCTGTGAGGGACGGACGCTTGCACTGCTGCTGCCCACTGTGTACCTGATCTGTGAGGGACGGACGCTTGCACTGCTGCTGACCACTGTGTACCTGATCTGTGAGGGACGGACGATTGCACTGCTGCTCACTGTGTACCTGATCTGTGAGGGACGGACGCTTGCACTGCTGCCCACTGTGTACCTGATCTGTGAGGGACGGACGCTTGCACTGTTGCTCACTGTGTACCTGATCTGGGACGCTTGCACTGCTGCTCACTGTGTACCTGATCTGTGAGGGATGGATGCTTGCACTGCTGCTCACTGTGCACCTGATCTGTGAGCGATGGAAGCTTGCACTGCTGCTCAATGTGTACCTGGTCTGTGAAGGACGGGCACTTGAACTGCTGCCCACTGCTTCCCTGATCTGTGAGGGACGGATGCTTGCACTGCTGCCCACTGTGTACCTGATCTGTGAGGGACGGACGCTTTCACTGCTGCTCACTGTGTACCTGGTCTGTGAGGGACAGACACTTGCACTGCTGCCCACTGTGTATCTGATCTGTGAGGGACAGATGCTTGCAGTGCTGCTGCTACTCACTGTGTACCTGATCTGTGAGGGAAGGACGCTTGCACTGCTGCTCACTGTGTACCTGACCTGTAAAGGACGGACACTTGCACTGCTGCCCACTGTGTACCTGACCTGTGAGGGACGGACGCTTGCACTGCTGCTCACTGTGTACCTTACCTGTAAGGGACGGACGCTTGCACTGCTGCTCACTGTGTACCTGATCTGTGAGGGACGGACACTTGCACTGCTGCCCACTGTGTACCTGAACTGTGAGGGACGGACGCTTGTACTGCTGCTCACTGTGTACCTGATCTGTGAGGGACGGACGCTTGCACTGCTGCCCACTGTGTACCTCATCTGTGAGGGACGGACGCTTGTACTGCAGCTCACTGTGTACCTGATCTGTGAGGGACGGACGCTTGCATGGCTGCTGCCCACTGTGTACCTGGTCTGTGAGGGACGGACGCTTGCACTGCTGCCCACTGTCTACCTGGTCTGTGAGGGACGGACGCTTGCACTGCTGCTCACTGTGTACCTGATCTGTGAGGGATGTACTCTTGCACTGCTGCTCACTGTGTACCTGGTCTGTGAGGGACAGACGCTTGCACTGCTGCTCACTGTGTACCTGATCTGTGAGGGACGGACGCTTGCACTGCTGCCCACTGTGTACCTCATCTGTGAGGGACGGACGCTTGTACTGCAGCTCACTGTGTACCTGATCTGTGAGGGACGGACGCTTGCATGGCTGCTGCCCACTGTGTACCTGGTCTGTGAGGGTAAGGACGCTTGCACTGCTGCTCACTGTGTACCTGATCTGTGAGGGACGGACGCTTGCACTGCTGCCCACTGTGTACCTGGTCTTTGAGGGACGGACGCTTGCACTGCTGCTCACTGTGTACCTGATCTGTGAGGGATGGACTCTTGCAATGCTGCTCAATGTGTACCTGGTCTGTGAGGGAAGGACGCTTGCACTGCTGCTCACTGTGTACCTGATCTGTGAGGGACAGACGCCTGCACTGCTGCTCACTGTGTACCTGCTCTGTGAGGCACAGACGCTTCCACGGCTGCTCACTGTGTACCTGCTCTGTGAGGCACAGACGCTTCCACGGCTGCTCACTGTGTACCTGATCTGTGAGGGACGGACACTTGCACTGCTGCTGCCCACTGTGTACCTGGTCTGTGAGGGAAGGACACTTGCACTGCTGCTCACTGTGTACCTGATCTGTGAGGGACGGATGCTTGCACTGCTGCCCACTGTGTACCTGATCTGTGAGGGACGGACGCTTTCACTGCTGCTCACTGTGTACCTGGTCTGTGAGGGACAGACACTTGCACTGCTGCCCACTGTGTATCTGATCTGTGAGGGACAGATGCTTGCAGTGCTGCTGCTACTCACTGTGTACCTGATCTGTGAGGGAAGGACGCTTGCACTGCTGCTCACTGTGTACCTGACCTGTAAAGGACGGACACTTGCACTGCTGCCCACTGTGTACCTGACCTGTGAGGGACGGACGCTTGCACTGCTGCTCACTGTGTACCTTACCTGTAAGGGACGGACGCTTGCACTGCTGCTCACTGTGTACCTGATCTGTGAGGGACGGACACTTGCACTGCTGCCCACTGTGTACCTGAACTGTGAGGGACGGACGCTTGTACTGCTGCTCACTGTGTACCTGATCTGTGAGGGACGGACGCTTGCACTGCTGCCCACTGTCTACCTGGTCTGTGAGGGACGGACGCTTGCACTGCTGCTCACTGTGTACCTGATCTGTGAGGGATGTACTCTTGCACTGCTGCTCACTGTGTACCTGGTCTGTGAGGGACAGACGCTTGCACTGCTGCTCACTGTGTACCTGATCTGTGAGGGACGGACGCTTGCACTGCTGCCCACTGTGTACCTCATCTGTGAGGGACGGACGCTTGTACTGCAGCTCACTGTGTACCTGATCTGTGAGGGACGGACGCTTGCATGGCTGCTGCCCACTGTGTACCTGGTCTGTGAGGGTAAGGACGCTTGCACTGCTGCTCACTGTGTACCTGATCTGTGAGGGACGGACGCTTGCACTGCTGCCCACTGTGTACCTGGTCTTTGAGGGACGGACGCTTGCACTGCTGCTCACTGTGTACCTGATCTGTGAGGGATGGACTCTTGCAATGCTGCTCAATGTGTACCTGGTCTGTGAGGGAAGGACGCTTGCACTGCTGCTCACTGTGTACCTGATCTGTGAGGGACAGACGCCTGCACTGCTGCTCACTGTGTACCTGCTCTGTGAGGCACAGACGCTTCCACGGCTGCTCACTGTGTACCTGCTCTGTGAGGCACAGACGCTTCCACGGCTGCTCACTGTGTACCTGATCTGTGAGGGACGGACACTTGCACTGCTGCTGCCCACTGTGTACCTGGTCTGTGAGGGAAGGACACTTGCACTGCTGCTCACTGTGTACCTGATCTGTGAGGGACGGATGCTTGCACTGCTGCCCACTGTGTACCTGATCTGTGAGGGACGGACGCTTTCACTGCTGCTCACTGTGTACCTGGTCTGTGAGGGACAGACACTTGCACTGCTGCCCACTGTGTATCTGATCTGTGAGGGACAGATGCTTGCAGTGCTGCTGCTACTCACTGTGTACCTGATCTGTGAGGGAAGGACGCTTGCACTGCTGCTCACTGTGTACCTGACCTGTAAAGGACGGACACTTGCACTGCTGCCCACTGTGTACCTGACCTGTGAGGGACGGACGCTTGCACTGCTGCTCACTGTGTACCTTACCTGTAAGGGACGGACGCTTGCACTGCTGCTCACTGTGTACCTGATCTGTGAGGGACGGACACTTGCACTGCTGCCCACTGTGTACCTGAACTGTGAGGGACGGACGCTTGTACTGCTGCTCACTGTGTACCTGATCTGTGAGGGACGGACGCTTGCACTGCTGCCCACTGTCTACCTGGTCTGTGAGGGACGGACGCTTGCACTGCTGCTCACTGTGTACCTGATCTGTGAGGGATGTACTCTTGCACTGCTGCTCACTGTGTACCTGGTCTGTGAGGGACAGACGCTTGCACTGCTGCTCACTGTGTACCTGATCTGTGAGGGACGGACGCTTGCACTGCTGCCCACTGTGTACCTCATCTGTGAGGGACGGACGCTTGTACTGCAGCTCACTGTGTACCTGATCTGTGAGGGACGGACGCTTGCATGGCTGCTGCCCACTGTGTACCTGGTCTGTGAGGGAAGGACGCTTGCACTGCTGCTCACTGTGTACCTGATCTGTGAGGGACGGACGCTTGCACTGCTGCCCACTGTGTACCTGGTCTTTGAGGGACGGACGCTTGCACTGCTGCTCACTGTGTACCTGATCTGTGAGGGATGGACTCTTGCAATGCTGCTCAATGTGTACCTGGTCTGTGAGGGAAGGACGCTTGCACTGCTGCTCACTGTGTACCTGATCTGTGAGGGACAGACGCCTGCACTGCTGCTCACTGTGTACCTGCTCTGTGAGGCACAGACGCTTCCACGGCTGCTCACTGTGTACCTGCTCTGTGAGGCACGGACACTTGCACTGCTGCTGCCCACTGTGTACCTGGTCTGTGAGGGAAGGACACTTGCACTGCTGCTCACTGTGTATCTGATCTGTGAGGGACGGATGCTTGCACTGCTGCTCACTGTGTACCTGCTCTGTGAGGGACAGACACTTGCACTGCTGCTGCCCACTGTGTACCTGGTCTGTGAGGGAAGGACGCTTGCACTGCTGCTCACTGTGTACCTGATGTGTGAGGGATGGACTCTTGCACTGCTGCCCAATGTGTGCCTGATCTGTGATGGATGGACGCTTGCACTGCTGCTGCTCACTGCGTACCTGATCTGTGAGGGACGGACGCTTGCACTGCTGCCCACTGTGTGCCTGATCTGTGAGGGACGGACGCTTGCACTGCTGCTGCTCACTGTGTACCTGCTCTGTGAGGGACGAATGCTTGCACTGCTGCTCACTGTCTACCTGCTCTGTGAGGGACGGACGCTTGCACTGCTGCTCACTGTGTACCTGCTCTGTGAGGGACGGATGCTTGCACTGCTGCTCACTGTGTACCTGATCTGTGAGGGACGGACGCTTGCACTGCTGCCCACTGTCTACCTGGTCTGTGAGGGACGGACGCTTGCACTGCTGCTCACTGTGTACCTGATCTGTGAGGGATGTACTCTTGCACTGCTGCTCACTGTGTACCTGGTCTGTGAGGGACAGACGCTTGCACTGCTGCTCACTGTGGACCTGATCTGTGAGGGACGGACGCTTGCACTGCTGCCCACTGTCTACCTCATCTGTGAGGGACGGACGCTTGTACTGCAGCTCACTGTGTACCTGATCTGTGAGGGACGGACGCTTGCATGGCTGCTGCCCACTGTGTACCTGGTCTGTGAGGGAAGGACGCTTGCACTGCTGCTCACTGTGTACCTGATCTGTGAGGGACGGACGCTTGCACTGCTGCCCACTGTGTACCTGGTCTTTGAGGGACGGACGCTTGCACTGCTGCTCACTGTGTACCTGATCTGTGAGGGATGGACTCTTGCAATGCTGCTCAATGTGTACCTGGTCTGTGAGGGAAGGACGCTTGCACTGCTGCTCACTGTGTACCTGATCTGTGAGGGACAGACGCCTGCACTGCTGCTCACTGTGTACCTGCTCTGTGAGGCACAGACGCTTCCACGGCTGCTCACTGTGTACCTGCTCTGTGAGGCACAGACGCTTCCACGGCTGCTCACTGTGTACCTGATCTGTGAGGGACGGACACTTGCACTGCTGCTGCCCACTGTGTACCTGGTCTGTGAGGGAAGGACACTTGCACTGCTGCTCACTGTGTACCTGATCTGTGAGGAACGGATGCTTGCACTGCTGCTCACTGTGTACCTGCTCTGTGAGGGACAGACACTTGCACTGCTGCTGCCCACTGTGTACCTGGTCTGTGAGCGAAGGACGCTTGCACTGCTGCTCACTGTGTACCTGATGTGTGAGGGATGGACTCTTGCACTGCTGCCCAATGTGTGCCTGATCTGTGATGGATGGACGCTTGCACTGCTGCTGCTCACTGCGTACCTGATCTGTGAGGGACGGACGCTTGCACTGCTGCCCACTGTGTGCCTGATCTGTGAGGGACGGACGCTTGCACTGCTGCTGCTCACTGTGTACCTGCTCTGTGAGGGACGAATGCTTGCACTGCTGCTCACTGTCTACCTGCTCTGTGAGGGACGGACGCTTGCACTGCTGCTCACTGTGTACCTGCTCTGTGAGGGACGGATGCTTGCACTGCTGCTCACTGTGTACCTGATCTGTGAGGGACGGACGCTTGCACTGCTGCCCACTGTGTGCCTGCTCTGTGAGGGAAGGACGCCTGCACTGCTGCTCACTGTGTACCTGATCTGTGAGGGACAGACGCTTGCACTGCTGCCCACTGTGTGCCTGCTCTGTGAGGGACAGATGCCTGCACTGCTGCTCACTGTGTACCTGCTCTGTGAGGGACAGACGCCTGCACTGCTGCTCACTGTGTACCTGATCTGTGAGGGACGGACGCTTGCACTGCTCCCCACTGTGTGCCTGATCTGTGAGGGACGGACGCTTGCACTGCTGCTGCTCACTGCGTACGTGATCTGTGAGGGAGGGACGCTTGCACTGCTGCCCACTGTGTGCCTGATCTGTGAGGGACGGACGCTTGCACTGCTGCTGCTCACTGCGTACCTGATCTGTGAGGGACGGACGCTTGCACTGCTACTCACTGTGTACGTGCTCTGTGAGGGACGGACGCTTGCACTGCTGCCCACTGTGTACCTGATCTGTGAGGGACAGACGCTTGCACTGCTGCCCACTGTGTGCCTGCTTTGTGAGGGACAGACGCCTGCACTGCTGCTCACTGTGTACCTGATCTGTGAGGGACGGACGCTTGCACTGCTGCTGCTGCTCACTGTGTACGAGATCTGTGAGGGACGGACGCTTGCACTGCTGCTGCTGCTCACTGTGTACGTGATCTTAGAGGGACGGACGCTTGCACTGCTGCCCACTGTGTACCTGATCTGTGAGGGACAGACACTTGCACTGCTGCTCACTGTGTACCTGATCTTTGAGGGACAGACGCTTGCACCGCTGCCCACTGTGTACCTGATCTGTGAGGGACGGACGCTTGCACTGCTGCCCACTGTGTACCTGGTCTTTGAGGGATAGACGCTTGCACTTCTGCCCACCGTGTACCTGATCTGTGAGGGACGGATGCTTGCACTGCTGCCCACTGTGTACCTTATCTGTGAGGGATAGATGTTTGCACTTCTGCCCACCGTGTACCTGATCTTTGAGGGACGGATGCTTGCACGGCTGCTCACTGTGTACCTGATCTGTGAGGGACAGATGCTTGCACTGCTGCCCAGTGTGTACCTGGTCTGTAAGGGACGGACGCTTGCACTGCTGCTCACTGTGTACCTGATCTGTGAGGGATGGACGCTTGCACTGCTGCTCACTGTGTACCTGATCTGTGAGGGACGGACGCTTGCGCTGCTACCCACTGTGTACCTGATCTGTGAGGGACGGACGCTTGCACTGCTGCTCACTGTGCACCTGATCTGTGAGGGATGGATGCTTGCACTGCTGCCCACTCTGTACCTGATCTGTGAGGGACGGACGCTTGCACTGCTGCTCACTGTGTACCTGATCTGTGAGGGACGGACGCTTGCACTGCTGCTCAATGTGTACCTGGTCAGCGAGGGACGGACGCTTGCACTGCTGCCCACTGTGTACCTGATCTGTGAGGGACGGACGCTTGCACTGCTGCTGCCCACTGTGTACCTGATCTGTGAGGGACGGACGCTTGCACTGCTGCTGCCCACTGTGTACCTGATCTGTGAGGGACGGACGCTTGCACTGCTGCTCACTGTGTACCTGATCTGTGAGGGACGGACGCTTGCACTGCTGCCCACTGTGTACCTGATCTGTGAGGGACGGACGCTTGCACTGTTGCTCACTGTGTACCTGATCTGGGACGCTTGCACTGCTGCTCACTGTGTACCTGATCTGTGAGGGATGGACGCTTGCACTGCTGCTCACTGTGCACCTGATCTGTGAGCGATGGACGCTTGCACTGCTGCTCAATGTGTACCTGATCTGTGAGGGAAGGACGCTTGCACTGCTGCTCACTGTGTACCTGACCTGTAAGGGACGGACACTTGCACTGCTGCCCACTGTGTACCTGACCTGTGAGGGACGGACGCTTTCACTGCTGCTCACTGTGTACCTGGTCTATGAGGGACAGACACTTGCACTGCGGCACACTGTGTACCTGATCTGTGAGGGACAGATGCTTGCAGTGCTGCTGCTACTCACTGTGTACCTGATCTGTGAGGGAAGGACGCTTGCACTGCTGCTCACTGTGTACCTGACCTGTAAGGGACGGACACTTGCACTGCTGCCCACTGTGTACCTGACCTGTAAGGGACGGACGCTTGCACTGCTGCTCACTGTGTACCTGACCTGTAAGGGACGGACGCTTGCACTGCTGCTCACTGTGTACCTGATCTGTGAGGGACGGACACTTGCACTGCTGCCCACTGTGTACCTGAACTGTGAGGGACGGACGCTTGTACTGCTGCTCACTGTGTACCTGATCTGTGAGGGACGGATGCTTGCACTGCTGCCCACTGTCTACCTGGTCTGTGAGGGACGGACGCTTGCACTGCTGCTCACTGTGTACCTGATCTGTGAGGGATGTACTCTTGCACTGCTGCTCACTGTGTACCTGGTCTGTGAGGGACAGACGCTTGCACTGCTGCTCACTGTGTACCTGATCTGTGAGGGACGGATGCTTGCACTGCTGCCCACTGTGTACCTCATCTGTGAGGGATGGACGCTTGCACTGCTGCCCACTCTGTACCTGATCTGTGAGGGACGGACGCTTGCACTGCTGCTCACTGTGTACCTGATCTGTGAGGGACGGACGCTTGCACTGTTGCTCAATGTGTACCTGGTCAGCGAGGGACGGACGCTTGCACTGCTGCCCACTGTGTACCTGATCTGTGAGGAACGGACGCTTGCACTGCTGCTGCCCACTGTGTACCTGACCTGTGAGGGACGGACACTTGCACTGCTGCTGCCCACTATGTACCTGATCTGTGAGGGACGGACGCTTGCACTGCTGCTCACTGTGTACCTGATCTGTGAGGGACGGACGCTTGCACTGCTGCTCACTGTGTACCTGATCTGTGAGGGACGGACGCTTGCACTGTTGCTCACTGTGTACCTGATCTGGGACGCTTGCACTGCTGCTCACTGTGTACCTGATCTGTGAGGGATGGACGCTTGCACTGCTGCTCACTGTGCACCTGATCTGTGAGCGATGGACGCTTGCACTGCTGCTCAATGTGTACCTGGTCTGTGAGGGACGGGCACTTGAACTGCTGCCCACTGCTTCCCTGATCTGTGAGGGACGGACGCTTGCACTGCTGCCCACTGTGTACCTGATCTGTGAGGGACGGACGCTTTCACTGCTGCTCACTGTGTACCTGGTCTGTGAGGGACAGACACTTGCACTGCTGCCCACTGTGTACCTGATCTGTGAGGGACAGATGCTTGCAGTGCTACTGCTACTCACTGTGTACCTGATCTGTGAGGGAAGGACGCTTGCACTGCTGCTCACTGTGTACCTGACCTGTAAGGGACGGACACTTGCACTGCTGCCCACTGTGTACCTGACCTGTGAGGGACGGACGCTTGCACTGCTGCTCACTGTGTACTTGACCTGTAAGGGACGGACGCTTGCACTGCTGCTCACTGTGTACCTGATCTGTGAGGGACGGACACTTGCACTGCTGCCCACTGTGTACCTGAACTGTGAGGGACGGACGCTTGTACTGCTGCTCACTGTGTACCTGATCTGTGAGGGACGGACGCTTGCACTGCTGCCCACTGTCTACCTGGTCTGTGAGGGACAGACGCTTGCACTGCTGCTCACTGTGTACCTGATCTGTGAGGGATGTACTCTTGCACTGCTGCTCACTGTGTACCTGGTCTGTGAGGGACAGACGCTTGCAGTGCTGCTCACTGTGTACCTGATCTGTGAGGGACGGACGCTTGCACTGCTGCCCACTGTGTACCTCATCTGTGAGGGACGGACGCTTGTACTGCAGCTCACTGTGTACCTGATCTGTGAGGGACGGACGCTTGCACGGCTGCTGCCCACTGTGTACCTGGTCTGTGAGGGAAGGACGCTTGCACTGCTGCCCACTGTGTACCTGGTCTTTGAGGGACGGACGCTTGCACTGCTGCTCACTGTGTACCTGATCTGTGAGCGATGGACTCTTGCAATGCTGCTCAATGTGTACCTGGTCTGTGAGGGAAGGACGCTTGCACTGCTGCTCACTGTGTACCTGATCTGTGAGGGACAGACGCCTGCACTGCTGCTCACTGTGTACCTGCTCTGTGAGGCACAGACGCTTCCACGGCTGCTCACTGTGTACCTGATCTGTGAGGGACGGACACTTGCACTGCTGCTGCCCACTGTGTACCTGGTCTGTGAGGGAAGGACACTTGCACTGCTGCTCACTGTGTACCTGATCTGTGAGGGACGGACGCTTGCACTGCTGCTCACTGTGTACCTGCTCTGTGAGGGACAGACACTTGCACTGCTGCTGCCCACTGTGTACCTGGTCTGTGAGGGAAGGACGCTTGCACTGCTGCTCACTGTGTACCTGATGTGTGAGGGATGGACGCTAGCACTGCTGCCCACTGTGTGCCTGATCTGAGATGGATGGACGCTTGCACTGCTGCTGCTCACTGCGTACCTGATCTGTGAGGGACGGACGCTTGCACTGCTGCCCACTGTGTGCCTGATCTGTGAGGGACGGACGCTTGCACTGCTGCTGCTCACTGTGTACCTGCTCTGTGAGGGACGAATGCTTGCACTGCTGCTCACTGTGTACCTGCTCTGTGAGGGACGGACGCTTGCACTGCTGCTCACTGTGTACCTGCTCTGTGAGGGACGGACGCTTGCACTGCTGCTCACTGTGTACCTGATCTGTGAGGGACGGACGCTTGCACTGCTGCCCACTGTGTGCCTGCTCTGTGAGGGAAGGACGCCTGCACTGCTGCTCACTGTGTACCTGATCTGTGAGGGACAGACGCTTGCACTGCTGCCCACTGTGTGCCTACTCTGTGAGGGACAGATGCCTGCACTGCTGCTCACTGTGTACCTGATCTGTGAGGGACGGACGTTTGCACTGCTGCCCACTGTGTGCCTGCTCTGTGAGGGACAGACGCCTGCACTGCTGCTCACTGTGTACCTGAATTGTGAGGGACGGACGCTTGCACTGCTGCCCACTGTGTGCCTGATCTGTGAGGGACGGACGCTTGCACTGCTGCTGCTCACTGCGTACGTGATCTGTGAGGGACGGACGCTTGCACTGCTGCCCACTGTGTGCCTGATCTGTGAGGGATGGACGCTTGCACTGCTGCTGCTCACTGCGTACCTGATCTGTGAGGGACGGACGCTTGCACTGCTGCTCACTGTGTACCTGCTCTGTGAGGGACGGACGCTTGCACTGCTGCCCACTGTGTACCTGGTCTTTGAGGGACGGACGCTTGCACTGCTGCTCACTGTGTACCTGATCTGTGAGGGATGGACTCTTGCAATGCTGCTCAATGTGTACCTGGTCTGTGAGGGAAGGACGCTTGCACTGCTGCTCACTGTGTACCTGATCTGTGAGGGACAGACGCCTGCACTGCTGCTCACTGTGTACCTGCTCTGTGAGGCACAGACGCTTCCACGGCTGCTCACTGTGTACCTGATCTGTGAGGGACGGACACTTGCACTGCTGCTGCCCACTGTGTACCTGGTCTGTGAGGGAAGGACACTTGCACTGCTGCTCACTGTGTACCTGATCTGTGAGGGACGGACGCTTGCACTGCTGCTCACTGTGTACCTGCTCTGTGAGGGACAGACACTTGCACTGCTGCTGCCCACTGTGTACCTGGTCTGTGAGGGAAGGACGCTTGCACTGCTGCTCACTGTGTACCTTATCTGTGAGGGATGGACGCTTGCACTGCTGCCCACTGTGTGCCTGATCTGTGATGGATGGACGCTTGCACTGCTGCTGCTCACTGCGTACCTGATCTGTGAGGGACGGACGCTTGCACTGCTGCCCACTGTGTGCCTGATCTGTGAGGGACGGACGCTTGCACTGCTGCTGCTCACTGTGTACCTGCTCTGTGAGGGACGAATGCTTGCACTGCTGCTCACTGTGTACCTGCTCTGTGAGGGACGGACGCTTGCACTGCTGCTCACTGTGTACCTGCTCTGTGAGGGACGGACGCTTGCACTGCTGCTCACTGTGTACCTGATCTGTGAGGGACGGACGCTTGCACTGCTGCCCACTGTGTGCCTGCTCTGTGAGGGAAGGACGCCTGCACTGCTGCTCACTGTGTACCTGATCTGTGAGGGACAGACGCTTGCACTGCTGCCCACTGTGTGCCTGCTCTGTGAGGGACAGATGCCTGCACTGCTGCTCACTGTGTACCTGATCTGTGAGGGACGGACGTTTGCGCTGCTGCCCACTGTGTGCCTGCTCTGTGAGGGACAGACGCCTGCACTGCTGCTCACTGTGTACCTGATCTGTGAGGGATGGACGCTTGCACTGCTGCTCACTGTGCACCTGATCTGTGAGCGATGGACGCTTGCACTGCTGCTCAATGTGTACCTGATCTGTGAGGGAAGGACGCTTGCACTGCTGCTCACTGTGTACCTGACCTGTAAGGGACGGACACTTGCACTGCTGCCCACTGTGTACCTGACCTGTGAGGGACGGACGCTTTCACTGCTGCTCACTGTGTACCTGGTCTATGAGGGACAGACACTTGCACTGCGGCCCACTGTGTACCTGATCTGTGAGGGACAGATGCTTGCAGTGCTGCTGCTACTCACTGTGTACCTGATCTGTGAGGGAAGGACGCTTGCACTGCTGCTCACTGTGTACCTGACCTGTAAGGGACGGACACTTGCACTGCTGCCCACTGTGTACCTGACCTGTGAGGGACGGACGCTTGCACTGCTGCTCACTGTGTACCTGACCTGTAAGGGACGGACGCTTGCACTGCTGCTCACTGTGTACCTGATCTGTGAGGGACGGACACTTGCACTGCTGCCCACTGTGTACCTGAACTGTGAGGGACGGACGCTTGTACTGCTGCTCACTGTGTACCTGATCTGTGAGGGACGGATGCTTGCACTGCTGCCCACTGTCTACCTGGTCTGTGAGGGACGGACGCTTGCACTGCTGCTCACTGTGTACCTGATCTGTGAGGGATGTACTCTTGCACTGCTGCTCACTGTGTACCTGGTCTGTGAGGGACAGACGCTTGCACTGCTGCTCACTGTGTACCTGATCTGTGAGGGACGGATGCTTGCACTGCTGCCCACTGTGTACCTCATCTGTGAGGGATGGACGCTTGCACTGCTGCCCACTCTGTACCTGATCTGTGAGGGACGGACGCTTGCACTGCTGCTCACTGTGTACCTGATCTGTGAGGGACGGACGCTTGCACTGTTGCTCAATGTGTACCTGGTCAGCGAGGGACGGACGCTTGCACTGCTGCCCACTGTGTACCTGATCTGTGAGGAACGGACGCTTGCACTGCTGCTGCCCACTGTGTACCTGACCTGTGAGGGACGGACACTTGCACTGCTGCTGCCCACTATGTACCTGATCTGTGAGGGACGGACGCTTGCACTGCTGCTCACTGTGTACCTGATCTGTGAGGGACGGACGCTTGCACTGCTGCCCACTGTGTACCTGATCTGTGAGGGACGGACGCTTGCACTGTTGCTCACTGTGTACCTGATCTGGGACGCTTGCACTGCTGCTCACTGTGTACCTGATCTGTGAGGGATGGACGCTTGCACTGCTGCTCACTGTGCACCTGATCTGTGAGCGATGGACGCTTGCACTGCTGCTCAATGTGTACCTGGTCTGTGAGGGACGGGCACTTGAACTGCTGCCCACTGCTTCCCTGATCTGTGAGGGACGGACGCTTGCACTGCTGCCCACTGTGTACCTGATCTGTGAGGGACGGACGCTTTCACTGCTGCTCACTGTGTACCTGGTCTGTGAGGGACAGACACTTGCACTGCTGCCCACTGTGTACCTGATCTGTGAGGGACAGATGCTTGCAGTGCTACTGCTACTCACTGTGTACCTGATCTGTGAGGGAAGGACGCTTGCACTGCTGCTCACTGTGTACCTGACCTGTAAGGGACGGACACTTGCACTGCTGCCCACTGTGTACCTGACCTGTGAGGGACGGACGCTTGCACTGCTGCTCACTGTGTACTTGACCTGTAAGGGACGGACGCTTGCACTGCTGCTCACTGTGTACCTGATCTGTGAGGGACGGACACTTGCACTGCTGCCCACTGTGTACCTGAACTGTGAGGGACGGACGCTTGTACTGCTGCTCACTGTGTACCTGATCTGTGAGGGACGGACGCTTGCACTGCTGCCCACTGTCTACCTGGTCTGTGAGGGACAGACGCTTGCACTGCTGCTCACTGTGTACCTGATCTGTGAGGGATGTACTCTTGCACTGCTGCTCACTGTGTACCTGGTCTGTGAGGGACAGACGCTTGCAGTGCTGCTCACTGTGTACCTGATCTGTGAGGGACGGACGCTTGCACTGCTGCCCACTGTGTACCTCATCTGTGAGGGACGGACGCTTGTACTGCAGCTCACTGTGTACCTGATCTGTGAGGGACGGACGCTTGCACGGCTGCTGCCCACTGTGTACCTGGTCTGTGAGGGAAGGACGCTTGCACTGCTGCCCACTGTGTACCTGGTCTTTGAGGGACGGACGCTTGCACTGCTGCTCACTGTGTACCTGATCTGTGAGCGATGGACTCTTGCAATGCTGCTCAATGTGTACCTGGTCTGTGAAGGAAGGACGCTTGCACTGCTGCTCACTGTGTACCTGATCTGTGAGGGACAGACGCCTGCACTGCTGCTCACTGTGTACCTGCTCTGTGAGGCACAGACGCTTCCACGGCTGCTCACTGTGTACCTGATCTGTGAGGGACGGACACTTGCACTGCTGCTGCCCACTGTGTACCTGGTCTGTGAGGGAAGGACACTTGCACTGCTGCTCACTGTGTACCTGATCTGTGAGGGACGGACGCTTGCACTGCTGCTCACTGTGTACCTGCTCTGTGAGGGACAGACACTTGCACTGCTGCTGCCCACTGTGTACCTGGTCTGTGAGGGAAGGACGCTTGCACTGCTGCTCACTGTGTACCTGATGTGTGAGGGATGGACGCTAGCACTGCTGCCCACTGTGTGCCTGATCTGAGATGGATGGACGCTTGCACTGCTGCTGCTCACTGCGTACCTGATCTGTGAGGGACGGACGCTTGCACTGCTGCCCACTGTGTGCCTGATCTGTGAGGGACGGACGCTTGCACTGCTGCTGCTCACTGTGTACCTGCTCTGTGAGGGACGAATGCTTGCACTGCTGCTCACTGTGTACCTGCTCTGTGAGGGACGGACGCTTGCACAGCTGCTCACTGTGTACCTGCTCTGTGAGGGACGGACGCTTGCACTGCTGCTCACTGTGTACCTGATCTGTGAGGGACGGACGCTTGCACTGCTGCCCACTGTGTGCCTGCTCTGTGAGGGAAGGACGCCTGCACTGCTGCTCACTGTGTACCTGATCTGTGAGGGACAGACGCTTGCACTGCTGCCCACTGTGTGCCTACTCTGTGAGGGACAGATGCCTGCACTGCTGCTCACTGTGTACCTGATCTGTGAGGGACGGACGTTTGCACTGCTGCCCACTGTGTGCCTGCTCTGTGAGGGACAGACGCCTGCACTGCTGCTCACTGTGTACCTGATCTGTGAGGGACGGACGCTTGCACTGCTGCCCACTGTGTGCCTGATCTGTGAGGGACGGACGCTTGCACTGCTGCTGCTCACTGCGTACGTGATCTGTGAGGGACGGACGCTTGCACTGCTGCCCACTGTGTGCCTGATCTGTGAGGGATGGACGCTTGCACTGCTGCTGCTCACTGCGTACCTGATCTGTGAGGGACGGACGCTTGCACTGCTGCTCACTGTGTACCTGCTCTGTGAGGGACGGACGCTTGCACTGCTGCCCACTGTGTACCTGGTCTTTGAGGGACGGACGCTTGCACTGCTGCTCACTGTGTACCTGATCTGTGAGGGATGGACTCTTGCAATGCTGCTCAATGTGTACCTGGTCTGTGAGGGAAGGACGCTTGCACTGCTGCTCACTGTGTACCTGATCTGTGAGGGACAGACGCCTGCACTGCTGCTCACTGTGTACCTGCTCTGTGAGGCACAGACGCTTCCACGGCTGCTCACTGTGTACCTGATCTGTGAGGGACGGACACTTGCACTGCTGCTGCCCACTGTGTACCTGGTCTGTGAGGGAAGGACACTTGCACTGCTGCTCACTGTGTACCTGATCTGTGAGGGACGGACGCTTGCACTGCTGCTCACTGTGTACCTGCTCTGTGAGGGACAGACACTTGCACTGCTGCTGCCCACTGTGTACCTGGTCTGTGAGGGAAGGACGCTTGCACTGCTGCTCACTGTGTACCTTATCTGTGAGGGATGGACGCTTGCACTGCTGCCCACTGTGTGCCTGATCTGTGATGGATGGACGCTTGCACTGCTGCTGCTCACTGCGTACCTGATCTGTGAGGGACGGACGCTTGCACTGCTGCCCACTGTGTGCCTGATCTGTGAGGGACGGACGCTTGCACTGCTGCTGCTCACTGTGTACCTGCTCTGTGAGGGACGAATGCTTGCACTGCTGCTCACTGTGTACCTGCTCTGTGAGGGACGGACGCTTGCACTGCTGCTCACTGTGTACCTGCTCTGTGAGGGACGGACGCTTGCACTGCTGCTCACTGTGTACCTGATCTGTGAGGGACGGACGCTTGCACTGCTGCCCACTGTGTGCCTGCTCTGTGAGGGAAGGACGCCTGCACTGCTGCTCACTGTGTACCTGATCTGTGAGGGACAGACGCTTGCACTGCTGCCCACTGTGTGCCTGCTCTGTGAGGGAGAGATGCCTGCACTGCTGCTCACTGTGTACCTGATCTGTGAGGGACGGACGTTTGCGCTGCTGCCCACTGTGTGCCTGCTCTGTGAGGGACAGACGCCTGCACTGCTGCTCACTGTGTACCTGATCTGTGATGGACGGACGCATGCACTGCTGCCCACTGTGTGCCTGATCTGTGAGGGACGGACGCTTGCACTGCTGCTGCTCACTGCGTATGTGATCAGTGAGGGACGGACGCTTGCACTGCTGCCCACTGTGTGCCTGATCTGTGAGGGACGGACGCTTGCACTGCTGCTGCTCACTGCGTACCTGATCTGTGAGGGACGGACGCTTGCACTGCTGCTCACTGTGTACCTGCTCTGTGAGGGACGGACGCTTGCACTGCTGCCCACTGTGTACCTGATCTGTGAGGGACAGACGCTTGCACTGCTGCCCACTGTGTGCCTGCTTTGTGAGGGACAGACGCCTGCACTGCTGCTCACTGTGTACCTGATCTGTGAGGGACGGACGCTTGCACTGCTGCTGCTGCTCACTGTGTACGAGATCTGTGAGGGACGGACGCTTGCACTGCTGCTGCTGCTCACTGTGTACGTGATCTGTGAGGGACGGACGCTTGCATTGTTGCTGCTCACTGTGTACCTGATCTGTGAGGGACGGATGCTTGCACTGCTGCCCACTGTGTACCTGATCTGTGAGGGACTGACACTTGCACTGCTGCTCACTGTGTACCTGATCTTTGAGGGACAGACGCTTGCACCGCTGCCCACTGTGTACCTGATCTGTGAGGGACGGACGCTTGCACTGCTGCCCACTGTGTACCTGGTCTTTGAGGGATAGACGCTTGCACTTCTGCCCACCGTGTACCTGATCTGTGAGGGACGGATGCTTGCACTGCTGCCCACTGTGTACCTGATCTGTGAGGGACAGATGCTTGCAAAGCTAACCACTGTGTACCTGATCTGTGAGGGACGGACACTTGCACTGCTGCTGCACACGGTGTACCTCATCAGTTAGTGATGGACGCTTGCACTGCTGCCCACTGTGTACCTTATCTGTGAGGGATAGATGTTTGCACTTCTGCCCACAGTGTACCTGATCTGTGAGGGACGGATGCTTGCACGGCTGCTCACTGTGTACCTGATCTGTGAGGGACAGATGCTTGCACTGCTGCCCAGTGTGTACCTGGTCTGTAAGGGACGGACGCTTGCACTGCTGCTCACTGTGTACCTGGTCTGTGAGGGACGGACGCTTGCACTGCTGCTCACTGTGTACCTGATCTGTAAGATACGGACACTTGCACTGCTGCTGCTGCTCACTGTGTACGTGATCTGTGAGGGATGGACGCTTGCACTGCTGCTCACTGTGTACCTGATCTGTGAGGGACGGACGCTTGCACTGCTGCTGCTCACTGTGTACCTGATCTGTGAGGGACGGACGCTTGCACTGCTGCTCACTGTGTACCTGATCTGTGAGGGACGGACGCTTGCACTGCTACCCACTGTGTACCTGATCTCTGAGGGACGGATGCTTGCACTGCTGCTCACTGTGCACCTGATCTGTGAGGGATGGACGCTTGCACTGCTGCCCACTGTGTGCCTGCTCTGTGAGGGACAGATGCCTGCACTGCTGCTCACTGTGTACCTGATCTGTGAGGGACGGACGTTTGCACTGCTGCCCACTGTGTGCCTGCTCTGTGAGGGACAGACGCCTGCACTGCTGCTCACTGTGTACCTGATCTGTGATGGACGGACGCTTGCACTGCTGCCCACTGTGTGCCTGATCTGTGAGGGACGGACGCTTGCACTGCTGCTGCTCACTGCGTACGTGATCAGTGAGGGACGGACGCTTGCACTGCTGCCCACTGTGTGCCTGATCTGTGAGGGACGGACGCTTGCACTGCTGCTGCTCACTGCGTACCTGATCTGTGAGGGACGGACGCTTGCACTGCTGCTCACTGTGTACCTGCTCTGTGAGGGACGGACGCTTGCACTGCTGCCCACTGTGTACCTGATCTGTGAGGGACAGACGCTTGCACTGCTGCCCACTGTGTGCCTGCTTTGTGAGGGACAGACGCCTGCACTGCTGCTCACTGTGTACCTGATCTGTGAGGGACGGACGCTTGCACTGCTGCTGCTGCTCACTGTGTACGAGATCTGTGAGGGACGGACGCTTGCACTGCTGCTGCTGCTCACTGTGTACGTGATCTGTGAGGGACGGACGCTTGCATTGTTGCTGCTCACTGTGTACCTGATCTGTGAGGGACGGATGCTTGCACTGCTGCCCACTGTGTACCTGATCTGTGAGGGACTGACACTTTCACTGCTGCTCACTGTGTACCTGATCTTTGAGGGACAGACGCTTGCACCGCTGCCCACTGTGTACCTGATCTGTGAGGGACGGACGCTTGCACTGCTGCCCACTGTGTACCTGGTCTTTGAGGGATAGACGCTTGCACTTCTGCCCACCGTGTACCTGATCTGTGAGGGACGGATGCTTGCACTGCTGCCCACTGTGTACCTGATCTGTGAGGGACAGATGCTTGCAAAGCTAACCACTGTGTACCTGATCTGTGAGGGACGGACACTTGCACTGCTGCTGCACACGGTGTACCTCATCAGTTAGTGATGGACGCTTGCACTGCTGCCCACTGTGTACCTTATCTGTGAGGGATAGATGTTTGCACTTCTGCCCACAGTGTACCTGATCTGTGAGGGACGGATGCTTGCACGGCTGCTCACTGTGTACCTGATCTGTGAGGGACAGATGCTTGCACTGCTGCCCAGTGTGTACCTGGTCTGTAAGGGACGGACGCTTGCACTGCTGCTCACTGTGTACCTGGTCTGTGAGGGACGGACGCTTGCACTGCTGCTCACTGTGTACCTGATCTGTAAGATACGGACACTTGCACTGCTGCTGCTGCTCACTGTGTACGTGATCTGTGAGGGATGGACGCTTGCACTGCTGCTCACTGTGTACCTGATCTGTGAGGGACGGACGCTTGCACTGCTGCTGCTCACTGTGTACCTGATCTGTGAGGGACGGACGCTTGCACTGCTGCTCACTGTGTACCTGATCTGTGAGGGACGGACGCTTGCACTGCTACCCACTGTGTACCTGATCTCTGAGGGACGGATGCTTGCACTGCTGCTCACTGTGCACCTGATCTGTGAGGGATGGACGCTTGCACTGCTGCCCACTCTGTACCTGATCTGTGAGGGACGGACGCTTGCACTGCTGCTCACTGTGTACCTGATCTGTGAGGGACGGACGCTTGCACTGCTGCTCAATGTGTACCTGGTCAGCGAGGGACGGACGCTTGCACTGCTGCCCACTGTGTACCTGATCTGTGAGGGACGGACGCTTGCACTGCTGCTGCCCACTGTGTACCTGATCTGTGAGGGACGGACGCTTGCACTGCTGCTGTCCACTGTGTACCTGATCTGTGAGGGACGGACGCTTGCACTGCTGCTCACTGTGTACCTGATCTGTGAGGGACGGACGCTTCCACTGCTGCCCACTGTGTACCTGATCTGTGAGGGACGGACGCTTGCACTGTTGCTCACTGTGTACCTGATCTGGGACGCTTGCACTGCTGCTCACTGTGTACCTGATCTGTGAGGGATGGACGCTTGCACGGCTGCTCACTGTGCACCTGATCTGTGAGCGATGGACGCTTGCACTGCTGCTCAATGTGTACCTGGTCTGTGAGGACGGGCACTTGAACTGCTGCCCACTGCTTCCCTGATCTGTGAGGGACGGACGCTTGCACTGCTGCCCACTGTGTACCTGATCTGTGAGGGACGGACGCTTTCACTGCTGCTCACTGTGTACCTGGTCTGTGAGGGACAGACACTTGCACTGCTGCCCACTGTGTACCTGATCTGTGAGGGACAGATGCTTGCAGTGCTGCTGCTACTCACTGTGTACCTGATCTGTGAGGGAAGGACGCTTGCACTGCTGCTCACTGTGTACCTGACCTGTAAGGGACGGACACTTGCACTGCTGCCCACTGTGTACCTGACCTGTGAGGGACGGACGCTTGCACTGCTGCTCACTGTGTACCTGACCTGTAAGGGACGGACGCTTGCACTGCTGCTCACTGTGTACCTGATCTGTGAGGGACGGACACTTGCACTGCTGCCCACTGTGTACCTGAACTGTGAGGGACGGACGCTTGTACTGCTGCTCACTGTGTACCTGATCTGTGAGGGACGGACGCTTGCACTGCTGCCCACTGTCTACCTGGTCTGTGAGGGACGGACGCTTGCACTGCTGCTCACTGTGTACCTGATCTGTGAGGGATGTACTCTTGCACTGCTGCTCACTGTGTACCTGGTCTGTGAGGGACAGACGCTTGCACTGCTGCTCACTGTGTACCTGATCTGTGAGGGACGGACGCTTTCACTGCTGCCCACTGTGTACCTCATCTGTGAGGGATGGACGCTTGCACTGCTGCCCACTCTGTACCTGATCTGTGAGGGACAGACGCTTGCACTGCTGCTCACTGTGTACCTGATCTGTGAGGGACGGACGCTTGCACTGTTGCTCAATGTGTACCTGGTCAGCGAGGGACGGACGCTTGCACTGCTGCCCACTGTGTACCTGATCTGTGAGGGACGGACGCTTGCACTGCTGCTGCCCACTGTGTACCTGATCTGTGAGGGACGGACGCTTGCACTGCTGCTGCCCACTGTGTACCTGATCTGTGAGGGACGGACGCTTGCACTGCTGCTCACTGTGTACCTGATCTGTGAGGGATGGACGCTTGCACTGCTGCTCAATGTGTACCTGGTCAGCGAGGGACGGACGCTTGCACTGCTGCCCACTGTGTACCTGATCTGTGAGGGACGGACGCTTGCACTGCTGCTGCCCACTGTGTACCTGATCTGTGAGGGACGGACGCTTGCACTGCTGCTGTCCACTGTGTACCTGATCTGTGAGGGACGGACGCTTGCACTGCTGCTCACTGTGTACCTGATCTGTGAGGGACGGACGCTTCCACTGCTGCCCACTGTGTACCTGATCTGTGAGGGACGGACGCTTGCACTGTTGCTCACTGTGTACCTGATCTGGGACGCTTGCACTGCTGCTCACTGTGTACCTGATCTGTGAGGGATGGACGCTTGCACTGCTGCTAACTGTGCACCTGATCTGTGAGCGATGGACGCTTGCACTGCTGCTTAATGTGTACCTGGTCTGTGAGGGACGGGCACTTGAACTGCTGCCCACTGCTTCCCTGATCTGTGAGGGACGGACGCTTGCACTGCTGCCCACTGTGTACCTGATCTGTGAGGGACGGACGCTTTCACTGCTGCTCACTGTGTACCTGGTCTGTGAGGGACAGACACTTGCACTGCTGCCCACTGTGTACCTGATCTGTGAGGGACAGATGCTTGCAGTGCTGCTGCTACTCACTGTGTACCTGATCTGTGAGGGAAGGACGCTTGCACTGCTGCTCACTGTGTACCTGACCTGTAAGGGGCGGACACTTGCACTGCTGCCCACTGTGTACCTGACCTGTAAGGGACGGACGCTTGCACTGCTGCTCACTGTGTACATGACCTGTAAGGGACGGACGCTTGCACTGCTGCTCACTGTGTACCTGATCTGTGAGGGACGGACACTTGCACTGCTGCCCACTGTGTACCTGAACTGTGAGGGACGGACGCTTGTACTGCTGCTCACTGTGTACCTGATCTGTGAGGGACGGACGCTTGCACTGCTGCCCACTGTCTACCTGGTCTGTGAGGGACGGACGCTTGCACTGCTGCTCACTGTGTACCTGATCTGTGAGGGATGTACTCTTGCACTGCTGCTCACTGTGTACCTGGTCTGTGAGGGACAGACGCTTGCACTACTGCTCACTGTGTACCTGATCTGTGAGGGACGGACGCTTTCACTGCTGCCCACTGTGTACCTCATCTGTGAGGGATGGACGCTTGCACTGCTGCCCACTCTGTACCTGATCTGTGAGGGACAGACGCTTGCACTGCTGCTCACTGTGTACCTGATCTGTGAGGGACAGACCCTTGCACTGTTGCTCAATGTGTACCTGGTCAGCGAGGGACGGACGCTTGCACTGCTGCCCACTGTGTACCTGATCTGTGAGGGACGGACGCTTGCACTGCTGCTGCCCACTGTGTACCTGATCTGTGAGGGACGGACGCTTGCACTGCTGCTGCCCACTGTGTACCTGATCTGTGAGGGACGGACGCTTGCACTGCTGCTCACTGTGTACCTGATCTGTGAGGGACGGACGCTTGCACTGCTGCCCACTGTGTACCTGATCTGTGAGGGACGGACGCTTGCACTGTTGCTCACTGTGTACCTGATCTGGGACGCTTGCACTGCTGCTCACTGTGTACCTGATCTGTGAGGGATGGACGCTTGGATTGCTGCTCACTGTGCACCTGATCTGTGAGCGATGGACGCTTGCACTGCTGCTCAATGTGTACCTGGTCTGTGAGGGACGGGCACTTGAACTGCTGCCCTCTGTGTACCTGATCTGTGAGGGACGGACGCTTGCACTGCTGCTCACTGTGTACCTGGTCTGTGAGGGACAGACACTTGCACTGCTGCCCACTGTGTACCTGATCTGTGAGGGACAGATGCTTGCAGTGCTACTGCTACTCACTGTGTACCTGATCTGTGAGGGAAGGACGCTTGCACTGCTGCTCACTGTGTACCTGACCTGTAAGGGACGGAAACTTGCACTGCTGCCCACTGTGTACCTGACGTGTGAGGGACGGACGCTTGCACTGCTGCTCACTGTGTACCTGACCTGTAAGGGACGGACGCTTGCACTGCTGCTCACTGTGTACCTGATCTGTGAGGTACGGACACTTGCACTGCTGCCCACTGTGTACCTGAACTGTGAGGGACGGACGCTTGTACTGCTGCTCACTGTGTACCTGATCTGTGAGGGACGGACGCTTGCACTGCTGCCCACTGTCTACCTGGTCTGTGAGGGACGGACGCTTGCACTGCTGCTCACTGTGTACCTGATCTGTGAGGGATGTACTCTTGCACTGCTGCTCACTGTGTACCTGGTCTGTGAGGGACAGACGCTTGCACTGCTGCTCACTGTGTACCTGATCTGTGAGGGACGGACGCTTGCACTGCTGCCCACTGTGTACCTCATCTGTGAGGGATGGACGCTTGTACTGCAGCTCACTGTGTACCTGATCTGTGAGGGACGGACGCTTGCACGGCTGCTGCCCACTGTGTACCTGGTCTGTGAGGGAAGGACGCTTGCACTGCTGCCCACTGTCTACCTGGTCTTTGAGGGACGGACGCTTGCACTGCTGCTCACTGTGTACCTGATCTGTGAGCGATGGACTCTTGCAATGCTGCTCAATGTGTACCTGGTCTGTGAGGGAAGGACGCTTGCACTGCTGCTCACTGTGTACCTGATCTGTGAGGGACAGACGCCTGCACTGCTGCTCACTGTGTACCTGCTCTGTGAGGCACAGACGCTTCCACGGCTGCTCACTGTGTACCTGATCTGTGAGGGACGGACACTTGCACTGCTGCTGCCCACTGTGTACCTGGTCTGTGAGGGAAGGACACTTGCACTGCTGCTCACTGTGTACCTGATCTGTGAGGGACGGATGCTTGCACTGCTGCTCACTGTGTACCTGCTCTGTGAGGGACAGACACTTGCACTGCTGCTGCCCACTGTGTACCTGGTCTGTGAGGGAAGGACGCTTGCACTGCTGCTCACTGTGTACCTGATCTGTGAGGGATGGACGCTTGCACTGCTGCCCACTGTGTGCCTGATCTGTGATGGATGGACGCTTGCACTGCTGCTGCTCACTGCGTACCTGATCTGTGAGGGACGGACGCTTGCACTGCTGCCCACTGTGTGCCTGATCTGTGAGGGACGGACGCTTGCACTGCTGCCCACTGTCTACCTGGTCTGTGAGGGACGGACGCTTGCACTGCTGCTCACTGTGTACCTGATCTGTGAGGGATGTACTCTTGCACTGCTGCTCACTGTGTACCTGGTCTGTGAGGGACAGACGCTTGCACTGCTGCTCACTGTGTACCTGATCTGTGAGGGACGGACGCTTTCACTGCTGCCCACTGTGTACCTCATCTGTGAGGGATGGACGCTTGCACTGCTGCCCACTCTGTACCTGATCTGTGAGGGACAGACGCTTGCACTGCTGCTCACTGTGTACCTGATCTGTGAGGGACGGACGCTTGCACTGTTGCTCAATGTGTACCTGGTCAGCGAGGGACGGACGCTTGCACTGCTGCCCACTGTGTACCTGATCTGTGAGGGACGGACGCTTGCACTGCTGCTGCCCACTGTGTACCTGATCTGTGAGGGACGGATGCTTGCACTGCTGCTGCCCACTGTGTACCTGATCTGTGAGGGACGGACGCTTGCACTGCTGCTCACTGTGTACCTGATCTGTGAGGGACGGACGCTTGCACTGCTGCCCACTGTGTACCTGATCTGTGAGGGACGGACGCTTGCACTGTTGCTCACTGTGTACCTGATCTGGGACGCTTGCACTGCTGCTCACTGTGTACCTGATCTGTGAGGGATGGACGCTTGCACTGCTGCTCACTGTGCACCTGATCTGTGAGCGATGGACGCTTGCACTGCTGCTCAATGTGTACCTGGTCTGTGAGGGACGGGCACTTGAACTGCTGCCCACTGCTTCCCTGATCTGTGAGGGACGGACGCTTGCACTGCTGCCCACTGTGTACCTGATCTGTGAGGGACGGACGCTTTCACTGCTGCTCACTGTGTACCTGGTCTGTGAGGGACAGACACTTGCACTGCTGCCCACTGTGTACCTGATCTGTGAGGGATGGACGCTTGCACTGCTGCCCACTGTGTGCCTGATCTGTGATGGATGGACGCTTGCACTGCTGCTGCTCACTGCGTACCTGATCTGTGAGGGACGAATGCTTGCACTGCTGCTCACTGTGTACCTGCTCTGTGAGGGACGGACGCTTGCACTGCTGCTCACTGTGTACCTGCTCTGTGAGGGACGGACGCTTGCACTGCTGCTCACTGTGTACCTGATCTGTGAGGGACGGATGCTTGCACTGCTGCCCACTGTGTGCCTGCTCTGTGAGGGAAGGACACCGGCACTGCTGCTCACTGTGTACCTGATCTGTGAGGGACAGACGCTTGCACTGCTGCCCACTGTGTGCCTGCTCTGTGAGGGACAGATGCCTGCACTGCTGGTCACTGTGTACCTGTTCTGTGAGGGACGGACGTTTGCACTGCTGCCCACTGTGTGCCTGCTCTGTGAGGGACAGACGCCTGCACTGCTGCTCACTGTGTACCTGATCTGTGAGGGACGGACGCTTGCACTGCTGCCCACTGTGTGCCTGATCTGTGAGGGACGGACGCTTGCACTGCTGCTGCTCACTGCGTACGTGATCTGTGAGGGACGGACGCTTGCACTGCTGCCCACTGTGTGCCTGATCTGTGAGGGACGGACGCTTGCACTGCTGCTGCTCACTGCGTACCTGATCTGTGAGGGACGGAGGCTTGCACTGCTGCTCACTGTGTACCTGCTCTGTGAGGGACGGACGCTTGCACTGCTGCCACTGTGTACCTGATCTGTGAGGGACAGACGCTTGCACTGCTGCCCACTGTGTGCCTGCTTTGTGAGGGACAGACGCCTGCACTGCTGCTCACTGTGTACCTGATCTGTGAGGGACGGACGCTTGCACTGCTGCTGCTGCTCACTGTGTACGAGATCTGTGAGGGACGGACGCTTGCACTGCTGCTGCTGCTCACTGTGTACGTGATCTGTGAGGGACGGACGCTTGCATTGCTGCTGCTCACTGTGTACCTGATCTGTGAGGGACGGATGCTTGCACTGCTGCCCACTGTGTACCTGATCTGTGAGGGACTGACACTTGCACTGCTGCTCACTGTGTACCTGATCTTTGAGGGACAGACGCTTGCACCGCTGCCCACTGTGTACCTGATCTGTGAGGGACGGATGCTTGCACTGCTGCCCACTGTGTACCTGATCTGTGAGGGACAGATGCTTGCAAAGCTAACCACTGTGTACCTGATCTGTGAGGGACGGACACTTGCACTGCTGCTGCACACGGTGTACCTCATCAGTTAGTGACGGACGCTTGCACTGCTGCCCACTGTGTACCTTATCTGTGAGGGATAGATGTTTGCACTTCTGCCCACCGTGTACCTGATCTGTGAGGGACGGATGCTTGCACGGCTGCTCACTGTGTACCTGATCTGTGAGGGACAGATGCTTGCACTGCTGCCCAGTGTGTACCTGGTCTGTAAGGGACGGACGCTTGCACTGCTGCTCACTGTGTACCTGATCTGTGAGGGACGGACGCTTGCACTGCTGCTCACTGTGTACCTGATCTGTGAGATACGGACACTTGCACTGCTGCTGCTGCTCACTGTGTACGTGATCTGTGAGGGATGGACGCTTGCACTGCTGCTCACTGTGTACCTGATCTGTGAGGGACGGACGCTTGCACTGCTGCTGCTCACTGTGTACCTGATCTGTGAGGGACGGACGCTTGCACTGCTGCTCACTGTGTACCTGATCTGTGAGGGACGGACGCTTGCACTGCTGCTGCCCATTGTGTACCTGATCTGTGAGGGATGGACGCTTGCACTGCTGCTGCCCACTGCGTACCTGGTCTGTGAGGGATGGACGCTTGCACTTCTGCCCACTGTGTACCTGATCTGTGAGGGACGGAAGCTTGCACGGCTGCTCACTGTGTACCTGATCTGTGAGGGACAGACGCTTGCACTGCTGCCCACTGTGTACCTGGTCTGTGAGGGACGGACGCTTGCAGTGCTGCTGCCCACTGTGTACCTGATCTGTGAGGGACGGACGCTTGCACTGCTGCTCACTGTGTACCTGATCTGTGAGATACGGACACTTGCACTGCTGCTGCTGCTCACTGTGTACGTGATCTGTGAGGGATGGACGCTTGCACTGCTGCTCACTGTGTACCTGATCTGTGAGGGACGGACGCTTGCACTGCTGCTGCTCACTGTGTACCTGATCTGTGAGGGACGGACGCTTGCACTGCTGCTCACTGTGTACCTGATCTGTGAGGGACGGACGCTTGCACTGCTGCTGCCCATTGTGTACCTGATCTGTGAGGGACGGACGCTTGCACTGCTGCTGCCCACTGCGTACCTGGTCTGTGAGGGATGGACGCTTGCACTTCTGCCCACTGTGTACCTGATCTGTGAGGGACGGAAGCTTGCACGGCTGCTCACTGTGTACCTGATCTGTGAGGGACAGACGCTTGCACTGCTGCCCACTGTGTACCTGGTCTGTGAGGGACGGACGCTTGCAGTGCTGCTGCCCACTGTGTACCTGGTCTGTGAGGGAAGGACGCTTACAGTGCTGCCCACTGTGTACCTGATCTGTGAGGGACGGACGCTTGCACTGCTGCCCACTGTGTACCTGGTCTGTGAGGGAAGGACGCTTGCAGTGCTGCTGCTGCCCACTGTGTGCCTGCTCTGTGAGGGAAGGACGCCTGCACTGCTGCTCACTGTGTACCTGATCTGTGAGGGACAGACGCTTGCACTGCTGCCCACTGTGTGCCTGCTCTGTGTGGGACAGACTCTTGCACTGCTGCCCACTGTGTACTTATCTGTGAGGGATAGATGTTTGCACTTCTGCCCACCGTGTACCTGATCTGTGAGGGCCAGACGCTTGCACTGCTGCTCACTGTGTACCTGATCTGTGAGGGATAGACGCTTGCACTTCTGCCCACTGTGTACCTGATCTGTGAGGGACGGACGCTTGCACTGCTGCCCACTGTGTACCTGATCTTTGAGGAACAGACGCTTGCACGGCTGCCCACTGTGTACCTGGTCTGTGATGGAAGGACGCTTGCAGTGCTGCTGCTGCTCACTGTGTACCTGATCTGTGAGGGATAGACGCTTGCACTCCTGCCCACTGTGTACCTGATCTGTGTGGGACAGACTCTTGCACTGCTGCCCACTGTGTACCTGATCTGTGAGGGATAGACGCTTGCACTGCTGCCCACTGTGTACCTGATCTGTGTGGGACAGACTCTTGCACTGCTGCCCACTGTGTACCTGATCTGTGAGGGCCAGACGCTTACCCTGCTGCTCACTGAGTACCTAATCTGTGAGGGATAGACGCTTGCACTGCTGCTCACTGTGTACCTGATCTGTGAGGGACGGACGCTTGCACTGCTGCCCACTGTGTACCTGATCTTTGAGGGACAGATGCTTGCACAGCTGCTCACTGTGTACCTGATCTGTGAGGGATGGGCGCTTGCAGTGCTGCTGCTGCTCACTGTGTACCTGATCTGTGAGGAAAGGACGCTTGCACTGCTGCCCACTGTGTACCTGATCTTTGAGGGACAGACGCTTGCACGGCTGCTCACTGTGTACCTGATCTGTGAGGGACGGACACTTGCACTGCTGCTGCCCACGGTGTGCCTCATCTGTGAGTGATGGACGCTTGCACTTTTGCCCACTGTGTACCTTATCTGTGAGGGATAGACGTTTGCACTTCTGCCCACCGTGTACCTGATCTGTGAGGGATGGACGCTTGCACTGCTGCCCACTGTGTACCTGATCTGTGAGGGAGGGATGCTTGCACTGTTGCCCACTCTGTGAGTGATGAACACTTGCACTATTGCTGCCCACCTGTACGTAACTAAAGCCTGAGTTGTCTATAAAGGCCTCTTGTAGGGTCTCTACGTAAATGGGAAAAAAAACATTTTTTATCTTAAACTGGTCACAATTCTCCAATACCAAGGGACAGATTTAACGAAGGTGGTGCTGCACCCAGTGCACGCCACTTTGCTTGCGCCCCTTAGCACCCTCTACCACCACCATGGCGCAGGGTATGGGTAAGCAGCGTCAACATTTTTGATGGTATTGATGTACTGTTTAGGGTTAGCACCAAAACTTTGGCACTAACCCTGAACAGTAAATAGGAGCCCATTGTAAACAATGGTGTGCCCTCTTTTAACACCTGCTCTGAGCAGGCATTAACAGTGACGAAAACAATGATGCAAAGAAATATCTTAGATTTTTTTGCACCATTTTTTCGGCCCCCCTAATGGGGGAACGCCCCCTTTGCATATATTATGCCTGGCGCAGGCGCAAAGGATAAAAAGTGGCGCAGTGCATGCATTGCGCTACTTTGTAAAACTGGTGCGGGGAAAAGGCCACCTTAGAGCAGCTTTAGCGTAAAGAAAATGACACTAAAGTGGTGTTGGGCCTCTTAAATCAGGGCCTTAATTCTTATAAATGTAGCGGGCGAAAATCCGAGACAATATAGATTGAGGCAAATATTGAGGGCAAAATATTGAATCCAAAATATCTTGTGGTAAGTCTACATTTTCTATGCTTAACTCCACATATATGTACCCTCTTGACGTGTATTTCCAAAGTTCGTAAGTATGGAGTTAGGAATAGTGATTCCTGACTTCCTCCCTGTTCATGTTCTTTTTATTATTTTGGGCTTTGGTATTATTCATGGCCTTGATATTCAGTAGACCAGTCGTGTTTTCCTGCAGCTTCTGAGAGGCCTGTTGGGCTGGGTCAGAGTATATCAGACTTGTGCCCCACTGCAGCTTCTCCTACTGTGAGGGTCTGCCTTAAGACTCCTGTACAGAGTGTGCAGCAAGTGAGACTTGTCTGCAGTGCTGGAGACCTTCAAGGCTCATCAGCAGCAGGAATCTGCAAAGACTCATCTCCAGTGTGGGCAGCTATTAAGATTCACCTTCGGCACAGGCAGCCTTGAAGACTCATCTCCAGCGTAGGAAGCTATAAAGATTCACCTGCAGCGCCGGCAGCGTTGAAGACTCGTCTCCAGTGCTGTAAGCTTCTAGGTTCATCTCCAGCATAGGAAGCTGTAGAGATTCATCTGCAGCGCCGGCAGCGTTGAAGACTCGTCTCCAGTGCTGTGAGCTTCAAGGTTCATCTCCAGCATAGGAAGCTGTAAAGATTCACCTGCAGCGCCGGCAGCGTTGAAGACTCGTCTCCAGTGCTGTGAGCTTCAAGGTTCATCTCCAGCATAGGAAGCTGTAAAGATTCACCTGCAGCGCCGGCAGCGTTGACGACTCGTCTCCAGTGCTGTAAGCCTAAAGGTTCATCTCCAGCATAGGAAGCTATAAAGATTCACCTGCAGCGCAGGCAGCATTGACGACTCATCTCCAATGCTGTAAGCTTCAAGGTTCATCTCCAGCATAGGAAGCAATAAAGATTCACCTGCAGCGCCGGCAGTGTTGAAGACTCATCTCCAATGCTGTAAGCTTAAAGGTTCATCTCCAGCATAGGAAGCTATAACGATATAGAGAAAAGGCCTCTTTTTGACATGGTTAGTCCCCACTTTTTGCCTGATGTTTCACGTGGCCTAGAAGTTGTAGTACCCAGGGCACCTGAAAACCAGTTTCCCTGGACCAGATCTCCTTCTCTAAAAACTGCTGTGATGCATTGGCACAATTGGCAACACCCTTAGCTGCCACTATAAGTCCCTATTAAATGGTACTTATGTACCCAGGACATTGGGTACTAAGGGTAGGTCCCTGAGGGCAGCAGCAGAGATTGTGCCAATCTCTATGGCCATGCATCCAGGTGCACCCAACATTGCCACTGCAGGCTCAGTGTCCTGGTGAAATCCTAAAATGCAAACACGACATGGCACACAGCCTAGGTGCCCTGTCCACTATACACTGCATACAATATAGGTAAATCACCCCTCAGGCAGGCCTTCCAGCCCTAAGGCAGGGTGCACATACTGTATGTGTGGGCATAGATGCATGAGCAATATGCCCCTACTGTGTCCTTGCCAAACCTGAGACATGGTACTTGAAAAGAGCAGCTATTTTACATGCATGTGCGGGACACTGGTCAGAACGAGTTTCACAGCTACATAATGGCTTCTCTGATCCCTGAGTTGTTTGGTATCAAACAACTTAGAATGATAAATCCAAACTGGTAACAGTATTGGATTTATTGCACAAGGTACCCAGGGACCACCTTAGAGGTGACCCCTGTAGAGCTAACCAACCCTGGAATGGTTGCTGGCAGGTCACAACCAGCTTGCCACCACTAGACAAGATTCTGGAAGCCTGGGGTGAGAGATCCTGCTCTCGGGGTCCCAGAACAAAGCCCTTCCTGGGCAAAGGTGCTATCACCCCCCCCCCCAGGCATGTGCACTGCCTTGCTAGCGAGCTTCAAAGGGCTTACCTTCCTGTAGGGAAGTAACCTCTGCCCACAGAAAGTGGTCACTTAGTGGGTGTAGCCACCCTAAGGTAGATGACCGATTGGTCCCTACTAGGAACTCCCCTAAATGCCCACTAAATACAGTATTTAAACCAGACATTCAGACTCCAAGGACAGAAGAAGACCAGCAACAAAGAAGACCCAGGGGTCAAAAACTGAAGTCCTGTTGCACTTAGAAAAAGGTGTAAAACGTTACCTGCTGCACCCAGGACTCGACAATCACCGCTGAGGGGTTGCTTGGACATTGGATGGACTCCAAAAGAAACCAGAGGACCCCCACACTTCTGAAAATCACCAAAGATCTCCCTCCAGACTAAAGGCATCACCCTTCTGCAACAAAGACCAGAAGGCCAGTGAAGTCCACTTTACTGACCGGCTGCCAACCAGGGAACCAGATGGCACAGGTGGACCAATCTCCACCTGACAGACCATGAAAACAAATCCTGCAAGTGTGCGCAGATTGGTGGCACTGCGCACTGCAGTGGCTTAACCCTTCCATTGCCCCAAGTACTGGTCACCTAATGTTGGATACCGAGACTGAAGAGAGACCAGGAGAAAGTCCCAGCCGAGGGACTTCAGAAAACACCAGGACCTCCCGCCAGAGTGACTGCTGACCTGCAAGCGACCCTCAAATTGACCTACTTCTTGCTTCCAAGGGCACCTTTGCGCACAACTCCTGGCTCACCGATTTGCTCTGCAACCCGGCCGACCTGTGCCCTGCACTGAAAAACCAGCTGTACCCTAAGGGACCCCCACCCCTTACAATCTTGACACCCCAAGGGGACCCGCCTGACTTACCTTGAAGTCCACCTGTGCAGAGCTTTTCCAGGTGGTCCGCTGCAGTGGCCTTGCACCAGCTCCAACTACTTTCTACAGCTGCTTCCGCCTGGCCCACAGATGACCTCGACATACCTGCAAAAGGAGACATTGGTAAACACATTTTCTGAGTTTAAATACATTTTTTAAGTATTTTTCCATTGATTACTAAAGTGCGTAACTATGCTCAGAACTGATACATTTTCTAAACTTTAAAAATTCATAACTTAAAAAGTACTTACCCTATTTTGATGATCTTGGTCTTAAAAATGTTTTATAAAACTGGAGTATTTTTGTAAATTAGCCTTGAGTTATTCTTTGGAGTGTGTATCTTCATTTATACTGTGGGTACAACAAATGCTTTGCACTTCTCCAAGATTAGCCTAACTACTCAACCAAGCTACCATAAAAATTAGAGCATTGGGTGGTCTAATTTTTATCTCTGTAAACAAATGTGTGGTTGCCCAGCTCCTCTACACAGTATGTCTGGATTTGCACACTACATATAGGGCCAGCCTGCTACAACTAATTTTCAGTGCAGGAAGCTTTGAAGACTCATCTTCAGAGCAGGCAGTCTTGAAGACAGTGAAGGTGTTTTTGAGAGTAATGTGCAGTGCAAGAAGCTGTGAGACTTCTGCACTGCAGGCAGCTTTGGGACTCATTCTAGTGCAGGCAGCTTTAGGACTCATCTGCAGTGCAGGTAATTTGAGACTCATCTGCAGTGCAGGCAGGCAGCTTTGTAACTCATCTACAGATCAGGTAGCTTTGGGACTCATCTGCAGTGCAGGTAGTTAGAGACTCCTCTGCAGTGCAGGCAGCTTTGGGACTCATCTGCAGTGAAGCAGCTTTTGGACTCATCTGCAGTGCAGGTAGAGACTCATCTCCAGTTCAGGCAGCTTTGGGACTCATATGCAGTGCAGGCAACTTTGGGACTCATCTGCAGATGGCCTTGAAGGCTCATTTTCAGTCTGGACAGCCTTGAAGATTGACTGTGTGATCTGATTCAGAGCTCTCAGGGGTTCCTGCGGGCATCCTCTGGTGTCCTGTGGGCTCCTTTCTGTTCGACCCCAACTGGTCACCAAGTACATCCCCCAGGTCAAAATTGGTGTTACTTGTGTAATTCCCAAATCTAGATTTGGAAAATGTTGCATTTTTTAAAAAGTGGGTAAGATTTCTCGTTCTGTGGAACCGCGTATTTTTTTCTTATATGCAATTTTTTTCAAAATCCAATGAGCACTTTGCGAAATGATAAGTTTGTAATGATGGGGAGTTGCCACCAGTATCCCGCTGGCTGGTATCACGCTGGACTTTTTACCTGTGGCTGCAGTTCACCCAAAAGGTGTAAAAGTATGGAATCCAGTGCTACAATTTCACATAACTCTAAATTTGGAGATCTCGCAAACTTCAAAAACAACATTCACATTTCTCACAGCCCCCTTTTTCATGTATTTTTTCATGGGCAAGCCCAAAGCGCTCCATCCATTCTGTAATCTCTCTTTGGCCTTCAAACCACGCCCATGCCACGTCAGTCACTTACATTGGCTCGTGGGGTTGCCTTTTAAAATCCGCTTGCTTTCATTTGTGAAAGGCAAGCATACGTCATGCCATTTCCGGTGTTTAGCCCACCTACACAGCACCGGTAAAGTACGAAAAACATACGAGGCTCGATGTTTTCAGCCTGAGGTCCGGACTACTTTATCTGTTTATTTTCCACAGAGTGCGATTGTGCTGAATTTTACACAGTGAGATCGCGCTGTGTTTTTTTTCTTCTTTACAACGCTAATAGCTCTAACTCAAGCAAATGCGAGACCCGTTGCATTGAAAATGCTTGTTCTTTTAGGGGAGTGATTTGGGTAGAAAATGTCTTGCGAGAAGTGTGAGACTGGCGCGCGCCCCCTCAACAAGGCATTTCCTGCTTGAAGAGAAGCTGGTTCCTCTCTCCCCACGCCTAGGTGGGGATCCTGGCTCAGCACAGCTGGCCCTGTGCATGAGTGGCGGGCGCTTGGCCTGGGAGCTCCTGACTTGGATGAGGGGGGCCCTCCATGTACTTTTCAGGAGAGACCCTCAAATTTCCTTAGCCACTGCTGCCTCCTGTGAAGGACACACCCAAGGAAGTCCAGCCCCCCTCTGTAGTCCAGCCCCTTATGAAGAGCGGTTCACCCACCCACCAATGCCAGCCCCTTCTGAAGGCCGGACCCCCACCTGGGCGTGGAGATGTTGGACGACTTTCTCCGCAAGGCTACAAGAAATTCTACAAAGGACTAGATCAAAAGGAAACCACACTGATTAAGAAACTTACTGACATCTCTGCAAACCCTTTTGACCGCTATCCACGGCCCATCACAGCGCTGACCATGTGAACAAACTTCACCTGTGACAAAGCGTCACAGATCAATAAGAAAAGAAAACGGTGACTTAAAAAGTCAAAATGAATATGAAGTAATGAGGTTACTGCCTCGGGGTCGAAACCATACCACTGTGGGAAGGAATCTGACAGCCTGAGAAGATGAACACAGGCCACTCCCAGTGAAGTCCAGTCATTCCAGTCCCAGTGAAGTCCATTCATTCCAGCCCCAGTGAAGTCCAGTCATTCCACTCCCAGTGAAGTCCAGTCATTCCAGCCCCAGTGAAGTCCAGTCATTCCAGTCCCAGTGAAGTCCAGTCATTCCAGCCCCAGTGAAGTCCAGTCATTCCAGTCCCAGTGAAGTCCAGTCATTCCAGCCCCAGTGAAGTCCAGTCATTCCAGCCCCAGTGAAGTCCAGTCATTCCAGTCCCAGTGAAGTCCATTCATTCCAGTCCCAGTGAAGTCCATTCATTCCAGCCCCAGTGAAGTCCAGTCATTCCAGCCCCAGTGAAGTCCAGTCATTCCAGCCCCAGTGAAGTCCAGTCATTCCAGTCCCAGTGAAGTCCAGTCATTCCAGTTCCAGTGAAGTCCAGTCATTCCAGTCCCAGTGAAGTCCAGTCATTCCAGCCCCAGTGAAGTCCAGTCATTCCAGTCCCAGTGAAGTCCAGTCATTCCAGTTCCAGTGAAGTCCAGTCATTCCAGTTCCAGTGAAGTCCAGTCATTCCAGTTCCAGTGAAGTCCAGTCATTCCAGTTCCAGTGAAGTCCAGTCATTCCACTCCCAGTGAAGTCCAGTCATTCCAGCCCCAGTGAAGTCCAGTCATTCCACTCCCAGTGAAGTCCAGTCATTCCAGCCCCAGTGAAGTCCAGTCATTCCACTCCCAGTGAAGTCCAGTCATTCCACTCCCAGTGAAGTCCAGTCATTCCACTCCCAGTGAAGTTCAGTCATTCCAGCCCCAGTGAAGTCCATTCATTCCAGCCCCAGTGAAGTCCAGTCATTCCACTCCCAGTGAAGTCCAGTCATTCCAGCCCCAGTGAAGTCCAGTCATTCCAGTCCCAGTGAAGTCCAGTCCCTGAAAGGCCAGTCCACGAAAAGTCACCCCCCAGTGTCTCTAAACTGGCGGAGCCTGCTGTGGTCTGAGAAGGGACCGACAGTGACCCCCAGCTCAGGGATACCCCCTTCCCTTGGACCCGGTGACCCACCCACCCCCTATGCCTCCGAGGTGCAGCCGCCCCGATGCTCAGCGCGCTTCCTCCCGTGCGCCTCCTGCACAGATCACGTTACAGAGGCTGAACATGCCGCGTCATGGATTATTCATATTAAGCGACACTTTATATGGCAAGGCCTTGGGTGATGCTACTGCCATAGGCTGGGGACCCACAGCCCAACCACGGGGTGGCTGTGGCTGCACCTGCTTAATTTGTGCCGGTGCTAGTTGTGGGGGCACAACACTCCTCACTTCTGGGCATCAGCACTCATTTTTCATCATCTGGTTTCTAACCTGAGGGCGGCGGACGGAGGGAGACACAACAGGGATGAAAAGAGGTTGCAAGGGTGAGATGAGGAGGGGGGGGGATGTAGGGTGGTGGGAGAGGAGGACTGAGGTAGAATCGGGGCGGGGCCTCCGAGTATTCCCCATCTCTTCCTCTGGGCAGCACTGAGTGAGGCAGTGAGGCTGAAGATACCCTAAGACCCGTGAATGTATACTGGCCAGATGCCTGTGGGGGGGTCTCCGAGCCCTCTGCTTGGGTTCTGCGGGGGGGGAGGGGCGCGGGGTCACATAGCACCCCCACCTGCCTCACCAATAAAGCATAAAAACCCAATGTGCACCAAAGTGTTCCAGCTAATCCTGTACTCACAAACAGACGGATTGGAAAAACACGGACCCGAATGAGTGCTCTGTGGTAAAATGTGGGCATTAAAGCCTGGCGCATCCGTCATAGCTTTACCATGTGTGACCCTCTGCCTTCCTTCTGCCAGTTCCACAGATCAGGTTCTACCAGGCACCAGGGGACTTCCAACTACTTCTCCTTTCAACATTAGTGTGTTACACCCCTACTGTCTGCTCGAGGAGCACCCCAAGTTCTGCTTTCAAATCCCCAGAGAGTATCCCCACTCCCCCACTGCCTAGTAAGTAAAGACTGCCCTCTGGCTGGTGGCACTGTTGACTCGATTACACAAGCATTGGCAATGCTAAAAGGTCCGGCTTATGAATGCACTGTCAGGCCAGACCTAAAAATCTATGTACGTGAATGACTGCCTCCGCCTATCAGTGCTGCTGCCAGAGAAAACACCATCAATTAGGAAGTTATCTAAGACACTTTAATGCATTAGAATAGCAAATGTGTGCTCTTGAAAGTTCAAACTCAGCTGCTCGCTAAATAAACAAAGGAATGAGGAATAAAACATGTCCATTAAGAAACTTAAAACATAAAACAAATACATAGAAGTTAGGTTAAAAACGTCTTTCACATCGTGATAAATAAAACAAATATATAGAATTAAGGTTTAAAACGTCTTTCACATCGTAATATATCAAGATTATCCAATTTCCTTACCGATCTTAAAAAACATCCCAAAACCACAGCAACATCATAAAAGTGCATATTGCCTAGTGTGTAAATAGCACCATGATTCCTAGAATCCTGTATTTTAAAAACAACGCATTTAAGTATTTACGATGCAACCTTAAAAATACAGGGCAATCCATTAAAACTTGAATATTGCATTGTCACATTGTCACATAGACAAGTTTTTCACTTTTACTTTAACCATTGCAGCTATACTCCATACCTGCAAAGTGGGATTACATCATAATCTAACCTTTAAAATTTCAGAGGGAAGCATATGATTTGGTAAACAGGGTAGGTATGGAAACACGTCAGAATTACCCAGAGACTGTAATGTTAAAGAAATTGAAGATTTATCAGCTAAACATGTCCTATATTTTTGCAAAGACATAATGAAAGCAGCCTCCCTTCCTAGCTGTAATTTCATTACAAGACAGGAGGCTACCATTATACAATAACCTTTTATTGCTGCCCCAACAGGTACTCCTTTAATGAACAGTAACACGTCATAAAGCATTAGGATGTTCAAACATATAAACATCCAGGGTACACAGCCATCATTCTGTTTTATTTGCTGCTCCTTACCAGACAAGTACTTCTGTTATCCAATTCTATCCTCCAAAAATTTCTGAGGCTGAAAAATAATCCTTATTATCCTTAATATGTTTCAAAAGATGTGTGATAATGTCAACACTTAACCTTCCAAAGACAATTTATTACAGAATTAAAAAAAATGAAAATCAGCTGTATGTGACTACGCTAATAAATTCATTTCACAACTTATATCCTTTCGGCAATGGTTTCAAACAGTTACTTTCTACTCGATCTAAAATATCTCTTTTTTTATGCAAGTAATTTAAGATTTAAGAGGCATAAAGTGCTAGTGGTGGAATTTTGTGCAACAATGCTTTAACTAAAGAGGTATCCGATAACCCTCCATATGTCTTATCAAACTTCGTGAGAGAAGATGAGAGTTAAAGTGATCTTTCTTGATAACCCTAACATGTTCGTCCCAGTTTAAGTTATGGCAAAAGACCATACCTACGTTTCTATAAAAAATTCTCACTTGTTCTAGTTTTCTATTATCTAAAAAACACCTAAAGTGTGTTAACTTTTTACTAAAATCTAAAACTTTTGATGTTTCCCAATTTATTTTCAAATGATTTTCCTTAAGATAATCTTTTGATTTTTTTTTTCTTTTTCTGAAAGACGCTTGGGGTATTATCTAATTGTAATACTTTTGGGGTCCAAATGGGAGGCGACTATGGATGACGCCACACGATGGCTTGTCTTAATACTTCTTTATTCTAAATGTCACTTAGTTATGGCGTTATCACACAATCTTCTATATATCCGGTTTCTTCTTTGGACCACTTCTTCATGATTATCCAGTTGTTTCTAGTTGTTTCTCTTTCTAGTCTCCTGGATTTGTCTTGGAGAACGTCACCTCAAGAAAAGATACAGATGGGGAATTGTCAGGTAAGTGCTCTTCTTGTTTTCCTATTAAGGGGGTAGGGTAGTGAGGGACCACCTATATAGTGCTCGCAAGAAGTAGGGCGGGATGAGTGCTCATGCTCTCTCCAGGTTTTGGGCTTTCTTACGGGGCTTGACTATTCATAATTTGTATTACGCCTTGCCCGAACCCTCCCTCCATCTCTGTTCCCTTTTTCCCTTGCTTCGGGTCCTCCCCTTGTCTTTCCAGTCCAGAAAAGGAGCCGTACCTTGTGTAGCCACGTTCCTCCTAGATCCTTGGCTGGGATGTAAAGCCTGTAGTCCCCTTCGGGTTGACACTCCGTCGCTCGTGCCCTTCTCCTCTGTTCTCGGGCCGCCATATCCTTCGTCTTCTCTCCTCCCCCTCCTCACGGGTGTCTTCTGGGTTCTATTCTTCTTTTTTCCTCTGTTCGTCTTCTGTCGCGTCCTCTCCACTTTTGGCTCTCCGCACGGCTCGCAGCGCATCCTCCTCTCCTTCGACGTTCTCTTCTTCGATCTCGTCCCAAAGTTATAGCAACTTACGGGTGAGACGCTCTCTGGTGTGCCGCTATGGGACGACTTGGACAATTTCAGGCTTGCCGCTTCATCCTCAACTGTTCGCCCGCAGCCGGCTTCACAGTCACACCAATGAAACCAACTCATTTGCAAACAATAAACATGGTATATGGGACGATCCCATCTAAGAAGAGAAGGAGCCGGGAACATCAAATGAGCTTGGTAAGTGAATAAATAAACAAAATGATCACAGTTGTGTGGAAAAGAAGCACATTTAATGCAAGCACACAACTTCTGCCCAATCAAAACATGTACTCCTGTTTCCTAACACGTGGACAGAGTCCTTCTCCTGGTGGTTCTCACATAATTGTCTGGCGACAGCTTCAGTCTCAGCCAGACAAGAATGACTGCCTTTTTCTGAACCCCAGAAAAATCTACCTACAACCCCTCGCCCATCAATTTCAATGTCCCAGGCCAACTAACTTAAAAAACAAAATATTTCACAGTGTGAGGGAGGGCCATAGCCTTAAAGGGGGCGGGTGCATTGTGGAAGCTACCTAATAAGCAGTTCTGCCCCTCCCCCACCAACAGCCCCACCTTCAAAAAAGAAAAACAAAAGCTTTCTGATGCTGGCACCAAGTTTCTGAGGTGTTTTCATGTTTTCTTGACCCTTAAGGGACCTGGGCTGTTCATAGACTCGAAAGAAGAAATGAAAACCTATTCTATGCAGTGATTTCCAGCTTTACTTGTCGGCCACCTGGCACCTGCCAACCTGGGACTGGTTTCAGGGTACCACCACTCATCAGCCAGGCTAGCTTGAATCCAGTGGCACAGCCAGCAAGGGACCCACATTTGGGCATATCCTTGTCACTTAAGATGCACATAGCAAAACCAAAATAAAATGATGGACTGGGTGTTGAAACTTTTCAAACACTCACCACCAGTCACAGATCTGGTTTTAATCCATTGTTATTTTGCATGTTACGTCACCCCAGTTTGGACCCAGCCATATGTAAATCAGTCTTGACCCTGCTACCCAGATATCTGTGACTGAGGGTGAATGTTTGCATTGTTCAGCATTCAGTCCATCATCTGTTCTTTTTGCTTTTGTCACTCTAAGTGGGAAGGGTATGCCCAGATGTGGGTCCTGTGCTCACTGCTCCTCCAAGCTAGCCTGGCTGATGAGGGGTGATACCCGACCGGTCCCAGGATGCTTGTTTCCGGTCCATTTAGAACTTGGCTTGACAGTTCAGGCTTGACTGTTCCCATGGGGAACAGGGTCAAGACTGATTTACATATGTCTGGGTCTAAATGGGTGTGGTGTGGTGGGTAAGAAAAATTATGGATTAAACACAGATCTCTGTGACTGGGGGTGAATGTCTGCATTGTTCAACATTTCGTCCATCATCTGTTCTTTTTACCTTACTTTAACTCACCGTACCTCCCACAGCTGCTCGCCCACAGCAGCTCACACTCTCTCACATAAGCCAATGATACCTTTAAAAAAACGCACCACAACTCACACAGCTGCTCACCTACAGCACCTCACACTCTCTCACATATGCTATTGCCACTGATACCTTACACAACCTTGAACAGCAGCCGTGGGCTAGTGTTTTCTCGACTCAGCACTAACATTGAAAAAGAAGTTAAATGAATAGGCAAGCCTTTCTTTAAAGGTTGATTGAAGTTAAGGAAAGGAAGTTACTAGGTTATCCTGCATCACCTAACTTTAGAAGTACCTTTAGTTTTTTAAGACATCATGCATCAAAAAAAGTAAAAATGTGATAAGATTTCTTCAAAATTCAAAAAGTTAACTTCATTAACATGCAGAATCTTTTCGCCTTAGTACATCATATTATATTATTGCAGAGAAGTGTTTTTGTAAAGCAATTGTTTCAAACATGAATTTACAAACATTCATACTTTCCTCCACCCTGACAATAATGTCAATAGAGAACTAAGCAAGTCAGTTAAGAACACTCTTTGGGCTTTGTTTCAATTATCATGAAAAACATTCTAATTTATTTAAAGGTTTTGTACAAGACACATCCATAAGTCATGTAGTGTGACATCCTTTGATAGATGATAATGAAGTAAAAAAAGGGAAAGTGAAATTAACCAATTCCCTAGGATCAGGCAAATTGGTAAAGCGGGGAAGCCGGGATTAATACCAGGTTTTCTGGTTTCACATTGTGCAATTCCACCACTGGATGTATATGCTTTGCTTCCCCTATATACACCCACCTGACTGGCACCACCCCAACCGCCTTCCTGACTGGCACCCTGCTGACATCAATGCAGCCCTCGTTTACATCACAGACCAAACCCTTTGGCCCCTGGTTAAATGTTTGTGAGTACCCATGCCTTACACAAACCCACCACACCTCCCACAGCTGCGCACCTACAGCACCTCACACATCTCTTACACAAGCCAATGACACCCTACACAAACCCACTACACCTCCCACAGCTGCTCACCCACAGTACCTCACATGTCTCTCACACAAGCCAATGGCACCTTACACAAATCCACTACACCTCCCACAGCTGCTCGCCCACAGTACCTCACATGTCTCTCACACAAGCCAATGGCACCTTACACAAATCCACTACACCTCCCACAGCTGCTCACCCACAGTACCTCACATATCTCTCACACAAGCCAATGGAACATTATACAAATCCACACCTCTTGCAGCTGCTCGCCCACAGCAAATTACACTTCTCTTACACTAGTCAATGTTACCTAACACAAACCAACCACACCTCCTGCCACCCCTTGCACCCACAGCACCTCACACTTCTCTCACACAAGCCAATGATACCAAACACAAACACACCACACCTCCTACAGCTGATCACCTCAAGCACCTCACATTTCTCTCACACATGCCATTGCCAATGGTACCTAACACAAACTCACCACACATCGCACAGCTGCTCACCTACAGCATCTCACACCGCTCTCACACAAGCCAATGATACCTTACACAAACCCACCACACCTCTCACACCTGCTCAGTCATAGCACCTCACGCTTCTCTCACACAAGCCAATGATACCTTACACAAACCCACCACACTTCTCACACCTGCTCACTCACAGCTCCTCACACTTCTCTCACACAAGCCAATGATACCTTACACAAACCCACCACACTTCTCACACCTGCTCACTCAGAGCACCTCACGCTTCTCTTACACAAGACATTGCCAATTATAATTTACATAAATCCACCACACCTCTCTCAGCTGCTCATCCACAGCACTTCACACTTCTATCACACAAGCAAATGACACCTTACACAAACCCACCACACCTCTCACAGCTGCGCACCTACAGCACCTCAAACATCTCTTACACAAGCCAATAACACCTTACACAAACCCACTACACCTCCCACAGCTGCTCACCCACAGAACCTCACATGTCTCTCACACAAGCCAATGATACCTTACACAAACCCACTACACCTCCTTCAGCTGCTCACCTCCAGCACCTCACATTTCTCTCACACATGCCATTACCAATGATACCTAACACAAACTCACCAGACCTCACACAGCTGCTCACCCACAGCACCACACACTGCTCTCACACAAGCCAATGATACTTTGCACAAACACACCACACTTCTCACACCTGCTCACTCACAGCACCTCACACTTCTCTCACACAAGACAATGATACCTTGCACAAACCCACCACACTTCTCACACCTGCTCACCCACAGCACCACACACTGCTCTCACACAAGCCAATGATACTTTGCACAAACACACCACACTTCTCACACCTGCTCACTCACAGCACCTCACACTTCCCTCACACAAGACATTGCCAATTATACTTTACATAAATCCACCACACCTCTCTCAGCTGCTCATCCACAGCATCTCACGCTTCTATCACACAAGCCAATGATACCTTACAGAAACCCACCACACGGCCCGCAGTTGCTCATCCACAGCACCTCACACTTTTCTCACACAAGCCAATGATACATAACACAAACCCACCACACATCCTGCAACTGCTCACCCACAGAACCTCACACTTCTCTCAAACAAGCCATCTCTTTCACACAAGCCATTGCCAATGATACCTTACACAAACCCACCACACCTCCCACAGCTGCTCACCCACAGCACCTCACACTTCTCTCACACATGTTATTGGCAAAAATACTTCACACAAACCCACCACACCTCTTGCAGCTGCTCACTTACCGCACCCCACACTTCTCTCACACAAGCTATTGCCAATGATATCTTGGACAAACCCACCACACCTCATGCAGCTGCTCACCTCCAGAACCTCACATTTCTCTCACACATGCCATTGCCAACGATACCTAACACAAACTCACCACACCTCACACAGCTGCTCACCCACAGCACCACACACTGCTCTCACACAAGCCAATGATACCTTGCACAAACCCACCACACCTCATGCAGCTGCTCACCCACAGCCCCTCACACTTCTCTCACACAAGCCAATGATACCTTGCACAAACCCACCACACTTCTCACACCTGCTCACTCACAGCACCTCACGCTTCTCTCACACAAGCCAATGATACCTTACAGAAAACCACCACACTGCCCGCAGTTGCTCGTCCACAGCACCTCACACTTTTCTCACACAAGCCAATGATACATAACACAAACCCACCACACATCCTGCAACTGCTCACCCACAGAACCTCACACTTCTCTCAAACAAGCCAATGATACCTTACACAAACCCACCACACCTCTCAGACCTGCTCACCCACAACACCTCACATCTCTTTCACACAAGCCATTGCCAATGATACCTTACACAAACCCACCACACCTCCCACAGCTGCTCACCCAGAGCACCTCACACTTCTCTCACACATGTTATTGCCAAAAATACTTCACACAAACACACCACACCTCTTGCAACTGCTCACTTACCGCACCCCACACTTCTCTCACACAAGCTATTGCCAATGATACCTTGGACAAACCCACCACACCTCATGTAGCTGCTCACCCACAGCCCCTCACACTTCTCTAGAGTTTCCATCCTTGAGAAAGCTAACACCAGCCTTCTTGGAATCTGAACTGATGACACCAGAGCCCAGGCCGCTCCCAGACAGCAGCAGGTGGTGAGCTGGTGCTCGGTTTCCGCAAAGTGCAAACTCGAGGAATAAGCTTTGTCCTGCCATGGATGCTGGGGCAAAAGATATGCCCTGTTCAGGTCTGTGTGGCTGTAAACTCCTCTGGGTAAATCCCACCTGAGCATCAGCCAACGTTTGCAAAACTAGAGCCTTCATCTGCATGGACATTAGTTGGAGATAGTGGCTATCCCTAACTGACTCTTGTGGTCCCTTGTTCTGGTCTTGCTACCCTTAACTGATTCTTCAGTTTCCCTGGTTGTGCCTTCGCTACCACCTTGAGCAGACTCTTAGTATCCCTGGCTCTTCCCTTTCTGCACCTAACTGACTGGTTATGTGTCCCTTGCTTCCCTCTGCCACCCCTAATCACTCTTTGGTGACTCTGACTCAGATTTTACTATCACTAACTCACTCTTTGGTGTCCCTGGGACTGCCTTTGCTACCACTAACTCACTATTTGGTGTCCCTGTACTGCCCTTGGTACCAATAACTCACTCTTTGGTGCCCCTGGCACTGCCCTGCTACCACTAACTCACTCTTTGGTGTCCCTTGCAGTGCCCTTGCTACCACAAACTGACTGAATCACTCACTACTTGCCTTTCAAGTAGGTGGTTGTGTGTCCACATACGTGGTATGGGGCAAACTTGTGATGTCATGAGAGGTTAAAGGTTCTGTGATGTCACTTCTGCTATCATTGGCATTTTGCCAAATCCTTGCCTGTGTTTTTTTCAAACGTGACCCCATTCCTATTCTGCGTGCAAAACGTAGTTGCCACCCTCTGCGATTGCCCACAATCACAGAGATGGTGGCTTGAAGGATCCATGTGGGACACCTTTCCCTTTGCCTCTACCCCCCATCCTGGGAGTCAGTAACTTTCCTATTGCAAAATATTGATACATCAGGATCAGGATTCCTATTTCGAATAGGCGCCCAAAACACTCTACTTCCTAACAAAGATATTGAAACCATTTCTAAACCCATTTAGTGTTTCAGAAAACTTTTTCTAAATCGATTGGTGAATTTAGTACATTTGAGAATTTTTGTTAGCATTTGCAAACCCTCTGCTTCACACAATCTGAAGGTTTGCGAATGGTAAAGCTCTTCGTACAGGAGACCCAGAGGAATTTTAACCCAAAAAAACTTCATGTAGACTACATGTGGTAGAGTGGTTGTCAGCTTGTGCATACCCAGAGCAGAGTTTGTGAAAGAGCAAATTCTGGACTGTTTAAATTAGGCACTGTGTTTGTAAGCTTGTGCACATCCAGGACTGTTTACATGTGGCACAGTGTGAGCGTCAGCATATCCAGGACTGTTTACATGTGGCACAGTGTGAGCGTCAGCACGTCCAGGACTGTTTACATGTGGCACAGTGTGAGTGCGAGCATATCCAGGACTGTTTACATGTGGAACAGTGTGAGCGTCAGCATATCCAGGACTGTTTACATGTGGCCCAGTGTGAGCGTCAGTACATGTGGCACAGTGTGAGCATGAGCACATCCAGGACTGTTTACATGTGGCACAGTGTGAGTGTCAGCACATCCAGGACTGTTTACATGTGGCACAGTGTGAGTGCGAGCACATCCAGGACTGTTTACATGTGGCACACTGTGAGTTTCAGCACATCCAGGACAGTTTACATGTGGCACAATGTGAGTGCGAGTACATCCCGGACTGTTTACATGTGGCACAGTGTGAGTGCAAGCACATCCAGGACTGTTTACATGTGGAACAACGTGAGTGTGACCAGACCCAGGACAGTTTGCATGTGGCACAGTGTGGGTGTCAGCACATCCAGGACTGTTTACCTGTGGCACAGTGTGAGTGCAAGCACATCCAGGACTGTTTACATGTGGCACAAAGTGAGTGTGACCACACCCAGGACTGTATACATGTGGCACAGTGTGAGCACATCCAGGACTGTTTACATGTGGCACAGTGTGAGTGTGAGCCACCCAGGACTGTTTACATGTGGCACAGTGTGAGTGCAAGCACATTCAGGACTGTTTACATGTGGCACAGTGTGAGTGTGATCACATCCAGGACTGTTTACATGTGGCACATTGTGAGCATAAGTACATCCAGGACTGTTTACATGTGGCACAGTGTGAGTGTGATCACATCAGGACTATTTACATGTGGCACATTGTGAGCATAAGTACATCCAGGATTGTTTACATGTGGCACAGTGTGAGCATAAGTACATCCAGGACTGTTTACATCCAGGACTGTTTACATGTGGCACAAAGTGAGTGTGACCACACCCAGGGCTGTTTACATGTGGCACAGTGTGAGTGTGAGCACATCCAGGACTGTTTACATGTGGCACAGTGTGAGTGTGAGCCATCCAGGACTGTTTACATGTGGCACAGTGTGAGTGCGAGCACATCCAGGACTGTTTACATGTGGCACAGTGTGAGCACATCCAGGACTGTTTACATGTGGCACCACGTGAGTGCGAGCACATCCAGGACTGTTTACACGTGGCACAGTGTGAGCACATCCACGACTGTTTACATGTGGCACAGTGTGAGTGAGAGCACATCCAGTACTGTTTACATGTGGCACAGTGTGAGTGCGAGCACATCCAGGACTGTTTACATGGGGCACAACGTGAGTGTGAGCACATCCAGTACTGTTTACATGTGGCACAGTGTGGCACAGTGTGAGTGCGAGCACATCCAGGACTGTTTACATGTGGCACAACGTGAGTGTGACCACACCCAGGACTGTTTACATGTGGCACAGTGTGAGTGTGAGCACATCCAGGACTGTTTACACGTGGCACAGTGTGAGCACATCCAGGACTGTTTACATGTGGCACAGTGTGAGTGTGAGCACATCCAGGACTGTTTACATGGTGCACAACCTGAGTGTGAGCACATCCAGTACTGTTTACATGTGGCACAGTGTGAGTGCGAGCACATCCAGGACTGTTTACATGTGGCACACCGTGAGTGTGACCACACCCAGGACTGTTTATATGTGGCACAGTGTGAGTGTGAGCACATCCAGGACTGTTTACACGTGGCACAGTGTGAGCACATCCACGACTGTTTACATGTGGCACAGTGTGAGCATAAGTACATCCAGGACTGTTTACATGTGGCACAGTGTGAGTGCGAGCACATCCAGGACTGTTTACATGTGGCACAACGTGAGTGTGACCACATCCAGGACTGTTTACATGTGGCACAGTGCGAGAGTGAGCACATCCAGTACTGTTTACATGTGGCACAGTGTGAGTGCGAGCACATCCAGGACTGTTTACATGTGGCACAACGTGAGTGTGACCACACCCAGGACTGTTTACATGTGGCACAGTGTGAGTGTGAGCACATCCTGGACTGTTTACACGTGGCACAGTGTGAGCACATCCAGGACTGTTTACATGTGGCACAGTGTGAGCATAAGTACATCCAGGACTGTTTACATCCAGGACTGTTTACATGTGGCACAGTGTGAGTGCGAGCAGATCCAGGACTGTTTACATGGGGCACAACGTGAGTGTGAGCACATCCAGTACTGTTTACATGTGGCACAGTGTGAGTGCGAGCACATCCAGGACTGTTTACATGTGGCACAGTGTGAGTGTCAGCACATCCAGGACTGTTTACATGTGGCACAATGTGAGTGTGACCACACCCAGGACAGTTTGCATGTGGCACAGTGTGGGTGTCAGCACATCCAGGACTGTTTACCTATGGCACAGTGTGAGTGCAAGCACATCCAGGACTGTTTACATGTGGCACAAAGTGAGTGTGACCACACCCAGGACTGTTTACATGTGGCACAGTGCGAGCACATCCATGACTGTTTATATGTGGCACAGTGTGAGTGTGAGCCACCCAGGACTGTTTACATGTGGCACAGTGTGAGTGCAAGCACATTCAGGACTGTTTACATGTGGCACAGTGTGAGTGTGATCACATCCAGGACTGTTTACATGTGGCACATTGTGAGCATAAGTACATCCAGGACTGTTTACATGTGGCACAGTGTGAGTGTGATCACATCAGGACTATTTACATGTGGCACATTGTGAGCATAAGTACATCCAGGACTGTTTACATGTGGCACAGTGTGAGCATAAGTACATCCAGGACTGTTTACATCCAGGACTGTTTACATGTGGCACAGTGTGAGTGCGAGCACATACAGGACTGTTTACATGTGGCATAAAGTGAGTGTGACCACACCCAGGACTGTTTACATGTGGCACAGTGTGAGTTTGAGCACATCCAGGACTGTTTACATGTGGCACAGTGTGAGTGTGAGCCATCCAGGACTGTTTACATGTGGCACAGTGTGAGTGCGAGCACATACAGGACTGTTTACATGTGGCACAGTGTGAGCACATCCAGGACTGTTTACATGTGGCACCACGTGAGTGCGAGCACATCCAGGACTGTTTACACATGGCACAGTGTGAGTACATCCACAACTGTTTACATGTGTCACAGTGTGAGTGAGAGCACATCCAGGACTGTTTACATGTGGCACAACGTGAGTGTGACCACATCCAGGACTGTTTACATGTGGCACAGTGTGAGTGTGAGCACATCCAGTACTGTTTACATGTGGCACAGTGTGAGTGCGAGCACATCCAGGACTGTTTACATGGGGCACAACGTGAGTGTGAGCACATCCAGTACTGTTTACATGTGGCACAGTGTGGCACAGTGTGAGTGCGAGCACATCCAGGACTGTTTACATGTGGCACAACGTGAGTGTGACCACACCCAGGACTGTTTACATGTGGCACAGTGTGAGTGTGAGCACATCCAGGACTGTTTACACGTGGCACAGTGTGAGCACATCCAGTACTGTTTACATGTGGCACAGTGTGATTGCGAGCACATCCAGGACTGTTTACATGGGGCACAACGTGAGTGTGAGCACATCCAGTACTGTTTACATGTGGCACAGTGTGAGTGCGAGCACATCCAGGACTGTTTACATGTGGCACAACGTGAGTGTGACCACACCCAGGACTGTTTACATGTGGCACAGTGTGAGTGTGAGCACATCCAGGACTGTTTACACGTGGCACAGTGTGAGCACATCCACGACTGTTTACATGTGGCACAGTGTGAGCATAAGTACATCCAGGACTGTTTACATCCAGGACTGTTTACATGTGGCACAGTGTGAGCGCGAGAACATCCAGGACTGTTTACATGTGGCACAACGTGAGTGTGACCACATCCAGGACTGTTTACATGTGGCACAGTGTGAGTGTGAGCACATCCAGTACTGTTTACATGTGGCACAGTGTGAGTGCGAGCACATCCAGGACTGTTTACATGGGGCACAACGTGAGTGTGAGCACATCCAGTACTGTTTACATGTGGCACAGTGTGAGTGCGAGCACATCCAGGACTGTTTACATGTGGCACAACGTGAGTGTGACCACACCCAGGACTGTTTACATGTGGCACAGTGTGAGTGTGAGCACATCCAGGACTGTTTACACGTGGCACAGTGTGAGCACATCCACGACTGTTTACATGTGGCACAGTGTGAGCATAAGTACATCCAGGACTGTTTACATCCAGGACTGTTTACATGTGGCACAGTGTGAGTGCGAGCACATCTAGGTCTGTTTACATGGGGCACAACGTGAGTGTGAGCACATCCAGTACTGTTTACATGTGGCACAGTGTGAGTGCGAGCACATCCAGGACTGTTTACATCTGGCACAGTGTGAGCACTTCTAGGACTGTTTACATGTGTCACAGTGTGAGTGTGAGCACATCCAGGACTGTTTACATGTGGCAGAGTGTGAGCACTTCTAGGACTGTTTACATGTGGCACAGTGTGAGCACTCCCATGACTATTTACATGTGGCACAGTGTGAGTGTGAGCATTTCCACAATTGTTTACATGTAGCACAGTGTGAGCAGAAGCACATCCATGACTCTTTACATGTGGCACAGCGAATGTGTTTACATGTGGCACAATGTGAGTGTGAGCACATTCAGGATTGTTTACTTGTGGCACAGTGTGAGCGTCAGCAAATCCAGGACTTTGTATTTGTGGCACAGCGTGAGTGTGAGCACATACAGGATTGTTTACATATGGCACAGGTGATCAGGAGCACATCCAGGACTGTTTATATGTGGCACAGTGTGACTTTGAGCACTTCTAGGACTGTTAACATGTTGCACAGTGTGAGCGTGAGAGAAGGCCTCTTTTTTCATCGTTAACCTCACCTTTTTGCCTGCTATTTTGTGTAGTCTCAAAGTTGTTAGTGCCCAGGGCCACTGCAAACCAGTTTCCTGGGCAGATCTCTTTCCCTAAAACTGTTGTGATGCATTGGCACAATTGGCAACACCTTTAGTTGCCACTATAAGTCCCTAGTAAATGGTACTAAGGTACTCAGGGCATGGGGCACTAAGGATAAGCCCCTGAGGGCAGCAGCACAGGTTGTGCCACCCACTAGAGCTGTGTATCCAGATGCACCCAGCACTGCCATTGCAAACTGTGTGTTCTGATGCAATCCTAAAATGCAAACTTGACATGGCACACAGTATGTGTGCCCTGTCCACTACACACTGCATGCACTCTAGGTAAGTCACCCCTCTGGCAGGCCTTCCACCCCTAAAGCAGGATGTACTATACTGTATGTGTGGGCATAGATGCATGAGCAATATGCCCCTACTGTCCTCGCCAAACTTGGGACATAGTGAGTGAGCAGAACAGCCATTTTAATACATGTTCAGGACACTGGTCAGTACGAGTTTCACAGCTACATGATGGCTACTTTGAACCCTGGGTTGTTTGATATCAAACAACTCAGAATGATAAATCCAAACCTGTACCAGTATTGGATTTGTTACAAAATGTACCCATGGGACAACTTAGAGATAACCCGTGCAAAAGCTAACTATCCTGGCATGGTTGCTGGTTGGTCACAACCAGCTTGTCACCACCAGACAAGATTCTGGAAGGCTGGGGTGGTAAATCCTGCTCTCTGGGTCCCTGAACAAAGCCCTTCCTGGGCAGAGGGGCTATCACACCTCCCCCAGGAATGTGCACTGTCCTGCTTGTGAGCTTCAAAAGGCTACCACCCTTGAAACTCGACCCCAAACCTGCTGCTAGTTAGCCGATGACTGCCCCCATTGCCAACCCCCAGTTTTGGTAGGAGCAATGGCAGGAAACCACACAAAAGACAGAAGGAGTGGTCAGCCCCAGCTTGCACCACCCCTAAGGTGTTGCATGTGAGGTGACCACTCCATTTCATTTTTCTTCATCTTGCATGGAAGGAAAATAGCCAATCCGGTAAAGAGAAGTGACCTCTGTTCACAGGAAGGGGTCACTTAGTGGGTGCAGCCACCCTAAGGTAGATGACCCATTGGTCACTACTAGGTGCTCCCCTAAACACTCACTAAATACAGCATTTAGTGTGCATCCCTAGACCAAGAAATCAGATTCCAAGGACAAAAGAAGACCAGCAACAAAGAAGACCCAAGGCTCAAGAACTGAAGTCCTCCTTCACAAGAAAAAGGCTCCAACCCCTGCCTGCTGCACCCAGGACTCGACAACCCCCGTTGAGGGGTTGCTTGGACATTGGATGGACTCTACAAATCCCCAGAGGATCTCCCCTCTTCAAATATTTCAAAAGATCTACCTCCGGAGTAAAGGCATCACTCTCCTGCAACCCAAGACCAAAGACCCGGTGAAGGCCTCTTCACTGACTGGCTACTGACCAAGCAATCAGACCCTGCAGCCAGACAAAAATCCACCCAGCAAACCATGAGGACAAACCCCGCAAGTGTGGCAAGTTTGGTGGCACTGTGCCCTCCAGTGGCTAAACCGTGCTATAGCCCTAGGTACTGGTCACCTAACGTCGGACACCCAGAAGTACAGTCCATTCTGGACTGTAAAGGGACCGGGAGGAAGCCCCAGTTGAGAGAATTCAGAAAACACCAGGACCTCCCACCAGCGTACCCCTGCTGACCTGCAAGTGACCCTCAAAGATACCTACCTCCTGCTTCCAAGGGCACCTTTGTGCACACCTACTGGCTCACTGATTCACTCTGCACCCGGCCACCCTGTGCCCTGCACCCTGCACCAATGATCCAGCTGTGCCCTAAGGGTCCCCTGCCCCTTGTGACCTCGACCCACCGACGTACCTTTAAGTCCATCTCTGCAGTGTTCTTCCAAGTAGTCACCGCAGTGGCCTTGCACCAACTCCAATGACTTTCTGAAGCTGCTCCTACTGAAACCGTGAACCGCCTGAGCTTCTCCAGCTGATCCACAGTGCTCACAGATGACCTTGACATACCTGTGAAAGGAGACATTGGTAAATGCATTGCCTGATTTTATATACATTTTTTAAGTATTTCTCCATTGATTCCTATGATGCGTGATTACACACAAAAAAACTATTTTTGCTGAAACTTCAAAAATTCATAACTTAAAAATTACTTACTCGGTTTTGATGATCTTAGTCTTAAAAATGTTATAAATATCTGAAGAATTTTTGTAAATTGGTCTCAAGATATTCTTTTGAGTGTGTGGTCTCATTTATTTATACTGTGAGTACAACAAATGCTTTGCAGTTCCCCAAGATTAGACTAACTGCTCGACCAAGCTACCTAAAAAATTAGAGCATCAGGTGGTCTAATTGTCAGCTCTGTAAACCAACGTGTGGTTGCCCGGACCCTCTGCACAGTGTGCCTAGCTTTGCACCCTACATAGATGACCAGTCTCCTACAGTGAGCACTTCAACAAGTGTTTATATGTGGCAGACTGTGAGTGGGAGCACTTCCATGACTGTTTAAGTGTGGCACAGTGTGAGCTCTTCCATGACTGCTTACATGTGGCACAGTGTGTGCGTTAACACTTCTGCGACTGCTTACATGTGGCACAGTATGAGCGTGAGCATAACCAGGACTGTTTACATATGCCGCAGTGTGAGCACTTCCAGGACTGTTTACATGCAGCATAGTGTGAGCGTGAACACATTAAGGACTCCTTACACCTGACACATTGAATGTGAGCACACTGAGGACTAATTACATGTTGTACAGTGTGAGAGTGAGCACTTCTAAAGCTGTTTACATTTGGCACAGTGTGAGCACGTGCACATCCAGGGCTGTTTACTTGTGGCACAGTGTGAGCATGTGCACATCAGGACTGTTTACATGTGGCACAGTGTGAGCACAAGCACATCCAGGACTATTCATATGTGGCACTGTATGAGCATAAGCACATCCAGGACTGTTTACATGTGGCACAGTGTGAGCATGTGCACTTTCAGGACTGTTTATAATTGGCACAGTGTGAGCATGTGCACATCCAGGGCTGTTTACTTGTGGCACAGTGTGAACATGTGCACATCAGGACTGTTTACATGTGGCACAGTGTGAGCATGTGCACATTCAGGACTGTTTACATGTGGCAGAGTGTGAGCATAAGCACAACCAGTACTGCTTACCATGTGGCACAGTGTGAGCATAAGTACATCCAGGACTGTTTACATGTGGCACAGTGTGAGCATGTGCACGTTCAGGACAGTGTACATTTGGCACAGTGTGAGCATGTGCACATTCAGGGCTGTTTACTTATGGCACAGTGTGAGCATGTGCACATTCAGGAATGTTTACATGTGGCACAGTGTGAGCATAAGTACATCCAGGACTGTTTACATGTGGCACAGTGTGAGCATGTGTACATTCAGTACTGTTTACATGTGGCACAGTGTGAACATAAGCACATCCAGGACTGCTTACCATGTGGCACAGTGTGAGCATAAGTACATCCAGGACTGTTTACATATGGCACAGTTTGAGCATAAGTACATCCAGGACTGTTTACATGTGGCACAGTGTGAGCATAAGTGCATCCAGGTCTGTTTGCATGTGGCAGTGTGAGCATGTGCACATTCAGGACTGTGTACATTTGGCACAGTGTGAGCATGTGCACATCAGGACTGTATACATGTGGAACACTGTGAGCATGTGCACATCCAGCGCTGTTTATTTGTGGCACAGTGTGAGCATGTGCACATCAGGACTATTTACATGTGGCACATTGTGTGCATAAGTACATCCAGGACTGTTTACATGTGGCACAGTGTGAGCATAAGTGTTTACATGGAGCACAGTGTGAGCATAAGTACATCCAGGACTGTTTACATGTGGCACAGTGTGAGCATGTGTACATTCAGTACTGTTCACATGTGGCACAGTGTGAGCATAAGCACATCCAGGGCTGCTTACCATGTGGCACAGTGTGAGCATAAGCACATCCAGGACTGTTTACATGTGGCACAGTGTGAGCATGTGCACATTCAGGACTATTTGTATGTGGTACAGTGCGAGCGTGAACACACCCAGGATTGTTTTCATGTGGCTCAGTGATTGGGATGATGTGGAGATCATGTGGCACAATGACTGTGAGCTTGGAAACCTCCACGTTTGTTTACATGTGCCATAGTGAATGTAATCTACTACACATATGTTTTAAAGAACTGCTTTCAACACCAAAACGAGTAAACACAGAGGGGGATATTTATAAGAAAGTGGCGCATCTGTCCCGATGCGCTACTTATCCTGTGTCCCCCTACTGCCACCTAATGACACCATGGTTGCGCGTATTTCTAATATGGCACACCGTGGCGATCATTAGCAAAATAGCACCAACATTTTTGACGCTATTGTGGCGCCTTGCTGCACTAGTGTCAAAAATGTTGCCGCTAGTGCAGCAAAGCCAGGGAAGCCCATGGGTTACTATAACTGCATCATTTTAACACCTGCTCTGAGCAGGCGCTAAAAATGACGAAAAAATGGTGCAGTGAAATGTTGTAAATTTCACTGCACCATTTATTTGGGCCTCACTGCGAGGGAACGCCCCCTTGAATACATTATGCCTGAAGCAGGTGTAATGTGGTGCAAAGGTTTACAAAGCGGCACAGTGCATGCATAGCACCTCTTTATAAATATGGAGCTGGAGAAAGGCCTCCTTAACGCCACCTTAGCATAAAAAAGTGATGCTAGGTTAGCACAGGGTGGTGCAAGAGGCTTGTAAACGTGCTCCAAAGCTTTTACCGACTACACAGGAAGAAGAAAGGGTCACCAAGCTGACTTTTGGTGTGACCTGCAGACCAAGAGCTTGAATTCTACCAAGACAAACTCAGCCTTTAATCCTTCCAAGGTCACTGATTTTGTCAGCCTTAAATTGGGCAAAAACAGCATCTTTTGTTTACAGTTCTTAGAAATGCCAAACACTGCGGTATGAAGAGTAACTTAATAAAAACAAGCTCTCATCACAATAGTCTTGTATACAAAGAAAAAGGGTGAAACATCTCTCTGCTGTAAAGTGCCTAGTGCCATGGGTTTATAAACTCTACCTGCTTGTCCTGGAGAGTTTCATGGGAGAATAGAATAAATCTCCCATCTCCCTGAGAAAGCACAGAAAACAGTAGTGTCCCAGAAGGAGAGACTGAATTCAGGTCCCTGTGAAAAACTCTCAAACAGCAGGATAATTGAGAGCACATTTCAGATGTTAAATACTCCCTCCTGCTTTCCAATGGAAGCCCTTTCTAGTGGCGGAAGGGTACATCAGATCACCAGTAGAATGAGGTGAGAGAGTAATGCCGTTCTGGGTGGAGAAAAAGCTCCCTCTCTGCATATTATATAGGATTGGGAATGACAAGTCCTGCAATACCTGTGCTGTCAAGCCAGATCTACAAAAAAAATGAACTCCAGGGGCCGTATTAAATAAGTGCCCCGGGGCCGCAACAGTCAGGTGCACCGCTTTGTGCTTCTGGGACACTTTGGTACTGCAAACGGTGCCGCAGACTCTTGTTAGGCCTTTTCTGTAACACCGATAGTGCTGGTGCACATAGAGCTCCTGCGCTATCACTTTATGGTGTTCCTCATTTGCATGTGGGCGTGGCTCCATGCAAATGAAGGAATCCCCTGTATTATAGATGCAGGCGCAGAGGCAAAGAACCTGTCAGGAGGCGCACTGACAGTGTGCCACCTAAAACATGGAGCACTGTCAGTGCGCCCCTTGATTGCAGCCCTCTGGAAGGGTGCCATGGACCCCCAGAAATCCACTTGCAGTCACGCACTGCACCCGCCTGCAAGGGGATCTCTAATCCCCCTTAAAAGCACAGACCGGAGCCGCCTGCACAGAGAAACATGGAGCCGCTTTAAAGCAGCTGCTCCATTTTTCACTCGAATGCCCTGCCCCCGGAAAGCGTAAGTCGGCGGCTGCCCTGGGGCAGCGCATTCAATGTACTCTACTTGTTTGTGCTGGGCACACCTTCTAAAAGTGCACTGGTCCAACCAAGGAAAATGCTCTGTAAGTGTGATACGGCCCCAGTGGAGTTATGATCAGGCATAGATGAGTCCATATGGAAAAGAAAAGATTCCTGACACCCCGCGCTCCTCAAAGTTTGGTAAGGGTGGCAGACTCAGTAACATGTCAAACAAGCATATAATGTGACTGAGTCACCGCAGTGCTGAAGGTCTTTCAAACCCACTAGCCAGACACAAGATCTCCATATGCCATGGAGGCCTGATACCTCTAGCTTGAGTGACTGAAGCTGGACAAGGAATACTGTGGAAAGATGATCATTAGAGCCTGGAGCATTAATTATCAATGAGGGCTCATTCTTCAGCCGTGACACAGGCCCAGTGCTGGCTAGTAGAGTGGAGCTCGTCTTTATCGTCTAGAAACTTCACCAAGTAGTGAGAATATCACGACTACAGGACGAAACCGATCTTCACCAAGCTGGCATCAAACCTTGGCCCTGTGGGCCTAATTTATAGTTTTTAGGACGGTATATCCATCACCGTTATGACAGAGTAACTCGTCCACCAATATCTAAATCAGGCCCCAAGTTCAGTAGGCTGCAAATGAGACCTATTCACCAAAAAACAACTGCTCAGAAAAAATGGATGAAGGAATAACTCCTAAAAATGTAAGTCCTAAAAATTGGCACCCTTGAACCTCAGCATAGAGATGATGCCACATGTGACTGCTGGACAGCGAATCTTCATAGAAAACCCAACACATGCTGAAAGTGCATACTTGATTTATACAGTCATTCTTACACCTTTTTTATTCGGAAGCAAAAATAAGTATGGATACGCCAAGATATCATGGAGCGTGGGGCCTGGTATGCCACAGGCCCTGTCCGCTATATACCAATGTATACAGAGAGGATACGGGAGTCATTTAGGAGCCAGCATTAAAGGGCATCCAATCAGAAACTGGGAGATGTCCCATCCTTCCACACTGTGTTCCTATGTCGCACATAGAGTCTGGGCGCAAGCAGTGCTCCCCACAGTAGGACAGCCACTGCCGTGGGCATGGGGAAACCGTTCGAGAGCCGCAAAGCTGGTGGAAAGGGGCTTGAGGGACCACCCCTGCTGCATCAATCACTACGGTGGCTCTTCTCGCCAGGGCGGCCATTGAATCTATGGAGATCTGCTCTGTTGTTATGTTATGCAGATTTGCAGAGCGCACTGTCACTCTGGAGGGTATCCTGGCACAGTTCAGGTGTGAGTCTAGGCACATCTAGCGCCTACTGAGACTACTTAAAAAGCCAGGTATTCAGATTCTTGTGGAATTGAGAAAGTGAGGAGGCTCTTATGAGTAGCGGCAGATCGTTCCAGACTTTAAGAGTGATATAGGATAATTTTTGACTGCTGGACCTGGTTTTCCATATACATGGGATGTGCAGGTAAAAGTCTGGATAAGCAGAGGTGTCGGAAAGGTTTATGATAGCATATGCGATTGTTGAGGTACGCTGGGCCAGTTTTATGTAGTGCTTTGAAAGTTATGTAGTGCTTTAAAAGTGCGGGTGAGGCGCTTGAATTGTGCTCGTTTGTGAATGGGGAGCCAGTGGAGGTCCTTCAGGTGTGGGACGATGGGAGTGCACCGTGGGAGGACGGCATGTGTGACGCTTTCCCACGCGCTCTTGGACACAAAAACTTATAAATGTCCACTGGACATTGGGAGGGGAAAACTTCCAACATTTTGAGGACATTTGATCTGGCAGCCCTGGATATAGACCCCACTTTGGGGGTCTCTTTTCTGGAGCCACTGAAGTGAAAAGGGTTCGGCTAAGTTTCTTTGGCGGAGTGAAAATCAACCTATGTGTGAAAAGCACTGATACTAACTTCACACTCATCAATTCAGTCCTGAGCAGAGGGATTGGAAACATGTAAGTCTACCTTGAGGTGCAACTTTACACTGGTAAATGATGACTATCAAAAAAGTGCACATTTACACCTGGTAGAAGGTAAACATATGCACAGGAGTAAATGTACACTTGTATATTGACCTTTGAGAAGAGGCCTCCATGTGCTTTAAATGTCTTAAAGCTAGAAAGAGAGGCCTTAGTGTGTGTGGGGGGCTTGGGGGGAGGTCGTAAGATCTCCAGTACCTGGTCTCTGTGCTTGGGCGACAGAGACACCTATCCCTCCTCCACCCCCGAGTATTAGGGCCAGATGTAGGAACCGGTTTGCATGTTGCAAACTGTGAAAAACGCAGTTTGCGCCATGCAAAACGGCCTTTGCGATGCTGATTCACATTTTGCGAGTCGGAACCGACTTGCAAAATGTGAATCCGACTCGCAAATAGGAAGGGGTGTTCCCTTCCTATTTGCGACTTGCACCGCGATGCTGAGTTGCTTTGTGACCGCGAAAGCGGTCGCAAACCAACTCGCAGTTAACACCCACTTGAAGTGGGTGGTAACTCATTCGCAAATGGGAAGGGGTCCCCATGGGACCCCTTCGTGAATGTCGCTAAAAATAATTTTTCAGAGCAAGCAGTGGTCCAATGTACCACTGCCTACTCTGAAAAAATGAAACCAAATGGTTTCATTATTTTTTTGTATTGCAACTCGTTTTCCTTTAAGGAAAACGGGCTGCAATAAAAAAAAAAAAAAAACTGCTTCATTAAAAAAGCAGTCACAGACATGGAGGTCTGCTGTCTTCAGCAGACCACCATCCCTGTGAATGCAGGGACTCGCTATGGGGTCGCAAAATGCGACCCACTTCATTAATATTCATGAGGTGGGTGTTTGCGACCCCATAGCAAGTCTCAGAAGGTGTCTGAGACACCTTTCTGCATATGGTTTTGCGAGTTGCAAATTGCGAGTCGGTGAGACTCACAATTTGCAAGTCGCAAAATGTAACTTTACTACATTTGGCCCTTAGTTCCTTGCAAGAAGTGTGGGGAAGGGTTATGTAACATTTTATGCACTAGAAATGCCTTTTCAGGGGCAAACCTACCTTCAGGTGGAAGCCACTGGAATCCGCACACAGTTTAGTAACATGTGAAGTCATGCATGCACCTAATGCGTTGATCAGACCATCAAATGTAGCGCCTTGTTCACCACCCATACAGCTCCTTGAAGTCCCATTCCCAAAAGTACAACGTGTTTTATTGTTCTCATCCATTCACTATTAATATAGCTCCTTCTAAGAAACCATTTCAAATCCATAAATCCAGCTCTGTTGTCAACTTTATTTTTAAGCTGCCTGCACAATGGGCGCCTCTAAAAAGTGATTAAGAATTACTCACAAGTGGTTTCCTTGTTAAACGAGTAGACATGAAATGAATAGGTATTCCCTGATTTGAAGATACAATATCAAGTCGAACATTTTAATGCACAAGATTAAGGGCCAGATGTATCAAAGGTTTTTACTCATTCTATGTCTGTGGGAAAATGTGTTGATACATATGGCCCTAAATGATGTAAAGTTGTTTATGTACTTGCGGAGGACACCTGGCCTCATAACTAAGAAGCAGACCAGGAACCAGGGTTCGACTCCCAGCGTTCACAGGTGACCACATTGTGTTATCCTGGGCAAATGACAATCTCCGCCTTTCATTATCCGCGAAAATGACAGCGAGTGTCCAGGGATGATTCAGTCTCCAATATGCCGCCCCCAAAAACTCGTTCATTCTTTATGTTTGACAAATGGGAAAGCCCAACACATCACTTAAATCCTGATTTGTTATCCTAGAATGATTAAATGCGGCTCCTCGGAGGCTTGTGCGGACACTCTTTGTAGCTCCTTGACGCCATGCATGCATTAAGCAGCGCTAACAGTGCGCCTGGCTGCGCATCAGGTTGCTAAGAGTCATCTTTCTTTAAATTGCAGTTGATTGGTGTCAGGGATGTGTTTTTCACCTGTCTTTACCGACTGTCTTAAATTCTCTTTGTTCTAAATTGACGTGAGCCCCATTGCCAGTCTGACAAGTGGCATCAATAAATTAGTTAACAGAGATGTTAGGGTTTATAAAGCAAGTTAATATTAAAATATTAATCGAGCTGTTAATTACATATGAGACCAGAACAAAGAATTGTTAAATGATTCATGAGAAACCCTTAGTGAGTGTCTCCTGCACCTCAGATGGAGCTGGACCAGAAGTAGGGCCAGAGGGAGATAGTAACAGGGGGAGGGGGGGGAGAGGGAAACAGGGAGAGAGGGAGACAGGGCGAGAGGGAGAGAGGGAAAGAGGGAGACAGGGCGAGAGGGAGACAGGGAGAGAGGGGGGAGAGGGAGACAGAGAGAGAGGGAGAGAGGGGGGAAGAGGGAGACAGAGAGAGAGGGGGAGAGGGAAAGAGGAAGAGAGGGAAAGAGGGAGAGAGGGAACGAGGGAGACAGGGCGAGAGGGAGATAGTAACAGGGAGAGGGGGAAGAGGGAGACAGGGAGAGAGGGAGACAGAGCGAGAGGGAGAGAGGGGGAGAGGGAGAGAGGGCAAGAGGGAGAAAGACGGAGAGAGGGGACGAGGGAGACAGGGCGAGAGGGAGAGAGGGGGAGAGGGAGAGAGGGCGAGAGGGCGAGAGGGAGAAAGGGAAAGAGGGAGCGAGGGAACGAGGGAGAGAGGGGGAAGAGGGAGACAGGGCAGGAGGGAGAAGGGGGGAAGAGGGTGGCAGGGCGAGAAGGAGAGAGGGGGGAGAGGGAGACAGGGCGAGAGGGAGCCAGGGAGAGAGGGGGAGAGAGGGAAGAGGGAAACAGGGCGAGAGGGAGAGAGGGAAAGAGGGACACAGGGCGGGAGGGAGGGAGGGATGCAGGCTGGGAGGGAGGGGTGCAGGCCTGGAGGGAGGGGTGCAGGCCGGGAGGGAGGGGTGCAGGGCAGGAGGGAGGGAGGGAGGGGTGCAGGCTGGAAGGGAGCGAGGGGTGCAGGCCGGGAGGGAGGGGGGTGCAGGCCAGGAGGGAGGGAGGGGTGCAGGGCTGGAGGGGGGGAGGGAGGGGTGCAGACTGGGATGGAGGGAGGGAGGGGTGCAGGCTGAGAGGGAGGGAGGGGTGCAGGATGGAGGGAGGGATAGATGCAGGCTGGGAGGGAGGGAGGGGTGCAGGCTGAGAGGGAGGGAGGGGTGCAGGCTGAGAGGGAGGGATAGGTGCAGGCTGGGGTGGAGGGAGGGAGGGGTGCAGGCTGGGATGGAGGGAGGGAGGGGTGCAGGCTGAGAGGGAGGGAGGGGTGCAGGAGGGAGGGAGGAATAGGTGCAGGCTGGGAGGGAGGGGTGCAGGCTGTGATGGAGGGAGGGAGGGGTGCAGGCTGAGAGGGAGGGAGGGGTGCAGGAGGGATGGAGGGATAGGTGCAGGCTGGGAGGGAGGGTGGGAGGGTGCAGGCTGGGAGGGAGGGTGGGGTGCAGGCCGGGATGGAGGGAGGGAAGGGTGCTGGCCAGGATAGAGGGAGGGAGGGGTGCAGGCCGGGATGGAGGGAGAGAGGGATACAGGCCAGGACGGAGGGAGGGAGGAGTGCAGGCCGGGAGGGAGGGAGGAGTGCAGGAGGGAAGGAGGGAGGGGTGCAGGCTGAGAGGGAGGGAGGGGTGCAGGCCAGGATGGAGGGAGGGAAGGGTACAGTCCGGGAGGGAGGTGTACAGGGCAGGAGGGAGAGAGGGAGGGGTGCAGGCTGAAAGGGAGGGAGGGGTACAGGCCGGGAGGGAGGGAGGGGTGCAGGGCAGGAGGGAGGGAGGGAGGGGTGCGGGCCGGGAGGGAGGATGGGTGCAGGCCAGGAGGGAGGGGTGCAGGGCCGGAAGGAGGGAGGGAGGGGTGCAGGGCTGGAGGGAGGGGTGCAGGCTGAGAGGGAGGGGTGCAGGCCGGGATGGAGGGAGTGAGTGGTGCAGGCTGGGATGGAGGGAGGGAGGGGTGCAGGCCGAGAGGGAGGGATGCAGGCTGGGATGGAGGGAGGGAGGGGTGCAGGCTGGGATGGAGGGAGGGGGAGTGCAGGCTGAGAGGGAGGGAGGGGTGCAGGAGGGAGGGATGGATAGGTGCAGACTGGGAGGGAGGGAGGGTTGCGAGCCAGAAGGAAGGGAGGGAGGGGTGCAGGCTGAGAGGGAGGGAGGGGTGCAGGCCGGGATGGAGGGAGGGAGGGGTGCAGGCAGGGAGGGAGGGGTGCAGGCTGAGAGGGAGGGAGGGGTGCAAGCCGGGATGGATGGAGGGAAGGGTGCAGGCCAGGATAGAGGGAGTGAGGGGTGCAAGGCCGGGATGGAGGGAGTGAGGGATACAGGCCAGGAGGGAGGGAGGGAGGAGTGCAGGGAGGGATGGGTGCAGGAGGGAGGGAGGGGTGCAGGCTGAGAGGGAGGGAGTGGTTCAGGCCGGGATGGAGGGAGGGGTGCAGGCCAGGATAGTGGGAGGGAGGGGTGCAGGCCGGGATGGAAGGAGTGAGGGATACAGGCCGGGAGGGAGGAGTGCAGGCCGGGATGGAGGGAGGGAAGGGTACAGTCCGGGAGGGAGGTGTACAGGGCAGGAGGGAGAGAGGGAGGGGTGCAGGCTGAGAGGGAGGGAGGGGTACAGGCCTGGAGGGAGGGAGGGGTGTAGGGCAGGAGGGAGGGAGGGAGGGGTGCGGGCCGGGAGGGAGGATGGGTGCAGGCCAGGTGGGAGGGGTGCAGGGCCGGAGGGAGGGAGGGAGGGAGGGAGGGGTGCAGGGCTGGAGGGAGGGGTGCAGGCTGAGAGGGAGGGGTGCAGGCCGGGATGGAGGGAGGGAGTGGTGCAGGCTGGGATGGAGGGAGGGAGGGGTGCAGGCCGAGAGGGAGGGGTGCAGGCTGGGATGGAGGGAGGGAGGGGTGCAGGCTGGGATGGAGGGAGGGGGGGTGCAGGCTGAGAGGGAGGGAGGGGTGCAGGCCGGGATGGAGGGGCGCAGGGGGGAGGGAGCGGTGCAGGAGGGAGGGATGGATAGGTGCAGACTGGGAGGGAGGGAGGGTTGCGAGCCAGAAGGAAGGGAGGGAGGGGTGCAGGCTGAGAGGGAGGGAGGGGTGCAGGCCGGGATGGAGGGAGGAAGGGGTGCAGGCAGGGAGGGAGGGGTGCAGGCTGAGAGGGAGGGAGGGGTGCAAGCCGGGATGGAGGGAGGGAAGGGTGCAGGCCAGGATAGAGGGAGTGAGGGGTGCAGGCCGGGATGGAGGGAGTGAGGGATACAGGCCAGGAGAGAGGGAGGGAGGAGTGCAGGGAGGGAGGGGTGCAGGAGGGAGGGAGGGGTGCAGGCTGAGAGGGAGGGAGGGGTTCAGGCCGGGATGGAGGGAGGGGTGCAGGCCAGGAAAGTGGGAGGGAGGGGTGCAGGCCGGGATGGAAGGAGTGAGGGATACAGGCCGGGAGGGAGGAGTGCAGGCCGGGATGGAGGGAGGGAAGGGTACAGTCCGGGAGGGAGGTGTACAGGGCAGGAGGGAGAGAGGGAGGGGTGCAGGCTGAGAGGGAGGGAGGGGTACAGGCCGGGAGGGAGGGAGGGGTGCAGGGCTGGAGGGAGGGGTGCAGGCTGAGAGGGAGGGCTGCAGGCCGGGATGGAGGGAGGGAGTGGTGCAGGCTGGGATGGAGGGAGGGAGGGGTGCAGGCCGAGAGGGAGGGGTGCAGGCTGGGATGGAGGGAGGGAGGGGTGCAGGCTGGGATGGAGGGAGGGGGGTGCAGGCTGAGAGGGAGGGAGGGGTGCAGGCCGGGATGGAGGGGCGCAGGGGGGAGGGAGCGGTGCAGGAGGGAGGGATGGATAGGTGCAGACTGGGAGGGAGGGAGGGTTGCGAGCCAGAAGGAAGGGAGGGAGGGGTGCAGGCTGAGAGGGAGGGAGGGGTGCAGGCCGGGATGGAGGGAGGGAGGGGTGCAGGCAGGGAGGGAGGGGTGCAAGCTGAGAGGGAGGGAGGGGTGCAAGCCGGGATGGAGGGAGGGAAGGGTGCAGGCCAGGATAGAGGGAGTGAGGGGTGCAGGCCGGGATGAAGGGAGTGAGGGATACAGGCCAGGAGAGAGGGAGGGAAGAGTGCAGGGAGGGAGGGGTGCAGGAGGGAGGGAGGGGTGCAGGCTGAGAGGGAGGGAGGGGTTCAGGCCGGGATGGAGGGAGGGGTGCAGGCCAGGAAAGTGGGAGGGAGGGGTGCAGGCCGGAATGGAAGGAGTGAGGGATACAGCCCGGGAGGGAGGGAGGGAGGAGTGCTGGCTGGGAGGGAGGGAGGGGTGTATGCCGGGAGGGAGGGAGGGAGGGTAGGTCTTGCGTCTTCAGTTGCAGGGAGCACCTGCAGGTGCAAGAGATGCTGCCCAGTCCGTTGCACCTACTACTGCTTACCACACAGAGATGCTTTTGTTACTTGCAGTGCATAAGTAACCATCCTAATATAGCAAACTGAGCTATGAATTGGTATCAAAGCGCTACAAGGTAATTTAAAGGCAGAAGTTTAGAACCTTCTTCTGTATTCCCCACTCTTTCTTTATTCTAAAGTTGCTAGAAACGATTCCTTTGGGTAGTAATGCAATGTTCTTAATATGACACCCCATTCATGTTACCTGGCAAATCATGAGTTTTTGGGGTGCATTAACTGAGACTTTCCACAACAGTGACACAAATCTAGTGCAAAATTCTGTTTTGGGGCTGACTTTACAGTGTAAATCCTGATTTGCATTGGATAGTAGCGCTAAAGTAACACAAAGTAACACAAGGCACTACTTTTACGTCAAGGGGCCATACTATAGGCAGTACATTGACGTTCCCATGCACCCACCCATGGATTTTGTTGCTAACCCTCTCAACTAACGTTTGTGAAAAGGGAATTGCATAAAAACGATGCCTCCTCAAGGCAAGCCTAAAGTTGAAGAAAATATATATTTTCTCCAAACCTTTCTAATTTTGACAAAGATTAGAATTTTGTGCTTGAATGGTATCCTTCCAGTATAACATTCACGCTTGACCTCACACACACCCTTGCACTATGGTACCCTTCCAGCATAAAATTCATCCTTGAGCTCACACACACCCTTGTACAGTCACGGCTCACGCTAATGGAAAGGGGCGGGCAGCACACAGATGTGGGGGTGGGAAGAATTAAATTAAATACAAAATAATAAAAACAAAAAACACACTTACCTCCACTTCAGCGCTGCGCCGCTCCTCTGCCTCCTCCCATCTCACTGCAAGCAGGCACAGGCTCCCAGCCTGCCCTGCGCCAATCCCGACGCTGCTTAGAGCAGCATCAGGATTGGCTGGGAGCGACCAGCCAGGGCACTCCCAGGCAGACTGGGAGCCTGTGCAGGCTCTCTCCAGCCTGGCAACTGTGTTGCCGGGCTGGAGACAGCCTACTATGCATGTGTGTTGGCCGACCCTAGACGGCCGGCCAAACACACATGCGCTCTGAGGGAGAGTGCTGAGCATTCTCCCTCAGTGCACGTCACCCCTGTGGCCCCACCCGTTTCCCCAAAAACACTGCCAGGGGGTGATGCCCCTTTGCCCCCATGCAGGAGCTGCCCCTGCCCTTGTAGTATGGTTCCTTCCAGTATAAAATCCCCGTCTTGACCTCATGCACACACCCTTGCACTATGGCACCCTTCCAATGTAAAACCTAAGCTTGACATCACGCATACACCCTTGCAGAATGGTCCTCTCTAGTATTATATCCATGCTTGACCTCATGCACATACGCTTTCACTATGAAACCCATCCATTATAAAATCCATTCTGAAGCTCACATACACACCCTTGCAGTATGGTCCCTTCCAGAATAAAATCCATGCTTAACCTCACACACACACACTTGTAGTATGGTCCCTTCCAGTATTAAATCCATGTTTGACCTCAATTAACACCATTGTAGTATGGTCCCTTCCAGTATACAAACTAAGCTTGAGCTCACGCACGCACCCATGCACTATGGAAACTCTCCAGTATAAAACTTAAGTATGACCTCATGTCCACACCCTTGAACTGTGGTATTCTTCCAGTATAAAATCCATTCTTGACCTCACACACGCATCCTTGCACTATGGAGCTCGTCCAGTATAAAACCTATGCTTGACAGTATAAAATCTTTGCTTGATCTCACGCACACACCATTGTATTATGGAGCTCTTCCAGTATAAAACCTATGCTTGACCTCATGCACACACCCTTGCACTATGGAGCTCTTCCAGTATAAAACCTATGCTTGACAGTATAAAATCTATGCTTGACAGTATAAAATCTATGCTTGACCTCACGCACACACCATTGCATTATGGAGCTCTTCCAGTATAAATCCTATGCTTGACTTCACGCACACACCCTTGCACTATGGAGCTCTTCCAGTATAAAACCTATGCTTGACCTCACACACACAAACCCTTGCACTATGGTTCAAGGGTGCGTGCACTGGGGCAAGGCAGCCTAAGGTACGCCAGTACTGGAGGATAGCAGCCTCACCATATCTTAGTAGTCATGGTGCTGTTTTACTCTCTTCTTTTCATGCAACACAACGCAGCAACTCCGGCTAATGCACTGTGAGCAAACAAGGTAAATCTGCCACCTCGTTTCTCCAGTGCAAGCACTTTTCATATATAGTTCCTGCTGGTACGGATGACATGTGACCCCTACACAGTGCAGGCCTCTTTGTCTTTAATAACATTTCCTCTATATTGACTTACACACTTGCATTACTCATCGTCTCTGTACATGTTTATGATCTAAAGCGCACAGACAGCACACGTGTTGCACATGTGTTTCTGATTAGTGATTGTAATTACAAAGCAGTCTCATGTCTGTGTTTCCACTGTTTGCAGTAGGGCTTGTGGTGGACTTCAGAAGGCGTCTTTGTGTTAGTCTTTCTCGCTCTTTCTCTGCTTTTAATTCTCTGTCTTGTATGTCTTCATTGTTTTTCCCTTTCCCTCTTTGTCAGTTCCTGTTGCTGTCTCTTTCTCTGTCTTCCCACATCTTTGATTTGTGTGTTTTTCTAGGGGTGGTTGAAGAATTGCACTCTCCCGGTGCAGTTTGTGGAGTTTTCCCCACTCTCCACTCAGCGAAGTAATGTGGAGTGGAGTATTTTCTCTCCCTCATCAACGTTAAGTTGGTGAGCGTAAGGGAGGGAAATCGCTAAGTTGGCGAGCGCGAGCGAGATTTCTGAACGCTAGGCCGTGACCGTTCGCAATGAGAAAGCTGCCGCTCACGTTTAAGAAGCTGCAAATTGAGTAGAAAATCTACTCGTGTGGCAAAAGGAAGTCAGAACCTTCTGACCCTCCGTGTGATGCCGTTCACACTGATTTTACAGCGTGGGAGACACTCCCACGCTGAAAATTCGTGCGAACAGCGTGTTTTACTCAAACTCCGCTGCTTGCGGAGCGCTGCAGAGTTTTTTCAGCACTTCGTGGAGTTCCGCATAGCAGAACACCGCGAACTCTGCCCGGCTTAGTTTTTTCTACCTTTCTCTTTATCTCTCTCTATCCATCCATATTGCTCTTTCTTTCAGTGTCTGCATCTCTCTCTCTGCCTCACCCTGTCTCCTCCCGGCTTTGCATTTCGTATAACCACAGGGAATGTGAGGGGTTGGCTGTCAGGCTACAGCCAGAGCTGGACCAGTGAGGCTGTGAGTGGAGATAACCTTCCACTTGCCAGCAAAGGCCTCGTTGGTCATGTGAGTGCTAAAGTAATCTTCCTGAGGCCTCAGTAGCTGGGATTAATCAATCAAAGAAGGCTGGGGTCAAAGGTTATCCTATCAAACCAAATGTCCATGTGTTCTCCATCAGCCTAAGGCGGTCTGATTCTGGGGAAGGGGTGCGGAGGGGAGGGGAGTGGCAGCGACACTTGGCACCTGTGGGGTAAAGATGACTCATTCATGCCGAGACTGCAGGGGTCAGAGGTTAAAAAACCATGCTGTAAGGAGATCAGGGGTCACATAATATGCCATGGCTGCAGTGGTCAGGGATTAGCCAATCGTGCGAGGAATGCAGGGGTCGTGCAGGGATTGCAGCTATCAAAGGATGCAACATCACATAACTGTGAGCAGCGGCTACCCAATCATACCTAGTCTGCAGGGGGCAGAGGTTACCCAATCATTGCAGGTCTGCATTGGTACAGGTTACCCAATCATAGCAAGCCTGTAAAGGGCAGAGGTTACCCAATCATACCCCGTCTGCAGGGGGCAGAGGTTACCCAATCATACCTAGTCTGCAGGGGGCAGAGGTTACCCAATCATTGCAGGTCTGCATTGGTACAGGTTACCCAATCATAGCAAGCCTGTAAAGGGCAGAGGTTACCCAATCATACCCCGTCTGCAGGGGGCAGAGGTTACCCAATCATACCAAGTCTGCAGGGCGCAGAGGTTACCCAATCATACCAAGTCTGCATTGGTACAGGTTACACAATCATACCAAGTCTGCATTGGTACAGGTTACCCAATCATAGCAAGCCTGTAAAGGGCAGAGGTTACCCAATCATACCCCGTCTGCAGGGGGCAGAGGTTACCCAATCATACCAAGTCTGCAGGTGGTAGAGGTTACATCATCATACCCAGTCAACAGGTGGCAGAGGTTACCCAATCACAGCAAGGCTGCAGGGGTCAGAGTTTACCCAATCATTCCAAGTCTGCATTGGTACAGGTTACACAATCATACCAAGTCTGCATTGGTACAGTTTACCCAATCATAGCAAGCCTGTAAAGGGCAGAGGTTACCCAATCATACCCCGTCTGCAGGGGGCAGAGGTTACCCAATCATACCAAGCTTGCATTGGTACAGGTTACCCAATCATAGCAAGCCTGTAAAGGGCAGAGGTAACCCAATCATACCAAGTCTGCATGGGGCAGAGGTTACATCATCATACCCCGTCTGCAGGTGGCAGAGGTTACCCAATCACAGCAAGGCTGCAGGGGCAGAGGTTACCCAATCACAGCAAGACTACAGGGGGCAGAAGTTACCCAATCACACCAAGTCTGCAGGGGGCAGAGGTTACCCAGTCATACCAAGTCTGCATTGGTACAGGTTACCCAATCATACCAAGTCTGCATTGGTACAGGTTACCCAATCATTTCAAGCCTGTAAAAGGCAGAGGTTACCCAATCATACCAAGTCTGCAGGGGGCAGAGGTTACCCAAGCATACCAATTCTGCATTGGTACAGGTTACCCAATCATTGCAAGCATGTAAAGGGCAGAGGTTATCCAATCATACAAAGTCTGCAGGGGGCAGAGGTTACATCATCATACCTGGGCTGTAGGGGGCAGAGGTTACCCAATCACAGCAAGGGGGCAGTTATTAACCAATTACAGCAAGGCTGCAGGGGCAAGGCTGCAGGGGGGAGAGGTTACCCACTCATAGCAAGGCCGCAGGGGGCAGAGGTTACCCAATCACAGCAAAACTGCAGGGGGCAGAGGTTACCCAATCACAGCAAGGCTGCAGGGGGCAGGGGTGACCCAATCATAGCAAGGCTGCAGGGGGCAGAGGTTACCCAATCATACCAATTCTGCATTGGTACAGGTTACCCAATCATTGCAAGCCTGTAAAGGGCAGAGGTTACCCAATCATAAAAAGTCTGCAGGGGGCAGAGGTTACATCATCATACCTGGGCTGCAGGGGGCAGGGGTTACCCAATCACAGCAAGGGGGCAGCGGTTAACCAATTACAGCAAGGCTGCAGGGGGCATAGGTGACCCAATCACAGCAAGGCTTCAGGGGGCAGAGGTTACCCACTCATAGCAAGGCTGCAGGGGGCAGAGGTTACCCAATCACAGCAAGGCTGCAGGGGGCAGAGGTGACCCAATCATGGCAAGACTACAGGGGGCAGTGGTTGCTCTAACACGCTTTTCTGTTACACATCAAAGTTTTCCTCCACATGTGATGTCTGCCTGGGCGAAGGGGTGATCCGATCATGCTATGGTGAAAATGTGACCCGATCACCCATTGATCGGGGTGTTCTGGATTTAACGTGGCAAGTGTCTCCTGTTCTGTTTTTCAGTGGAATAACATGCCAAGGTCAGTGCTTCCTGCACCGAGATCCACATGTCCTTCCCCTTGATCATTTCTGACAGGTTTCACCTGTTGACATGTACACGTGACATGAGCACGTGTTCTTGCAGCTGGAGGGCGGTGCTGCTCCGGGGTATACCTCTGGACCTCCCAGGGCTCTCAGATCCATCGATTGATCACAGGTGTGAGCCAGATTGATCCATCTGGGGTGCCCGGACCCTCCTCCATCTATATGAAATAGACTTCATTTAAAGAACTGAGGCCCTGTGACATCACCTAGAGGGCAGTTACTCCACAGCCAGAGCCCTATCACATTCAGACTGAGTCAGGGACGTGTGTCGGCTCACACTCTTTCCATGTCTGACGTTAGCCAAGACCTTTTGATTTCACCAACATTCTCTGTATAACATACTTACGTAAAGGGGCGTTCAGCCATTGCTCTTCACACATTGGCCTGTTGCACTGTCATTCACATTTTTCTTCCGCCCACTACAGCTTACAGCATGGGGCACCGGGTCAGCCCACTTCAGCCATTGGTCAGCTTCCCTTTGAGTGACTGCATTGTGCTCCTTCACAATGAGCGGATCCACATACAAGGTAGTTCCCTTCGGTGCCAGTGTTTTATTTGTGCTTTATCATTATTACTTAAGTGTTGCTTTGTTTGTAAGCCGGATGTGACAGCAGGCGTCTGTGGACCAGGTGTGTGCACAGGGCACATCCCAGCTTCATCAGTTCCTGTCTCCAGCCAATGCTGTTGTAAATTCCTCTGTTTATCTGACCGCTGCTCTTTTCACACTATTCCAGCAGCTCACATGCACTGTGAATGCAAGTTCATGAGGGTGCTCTGCCTTTGTAACCCTGGCTGTCATTCCTTCTTTCCTTCCTTCATTCTTGCCTTCCAATTTGTGTTTGTTTGTTTGTTTGTTTGTTTGTTTCTTTCTTTTTTTTTTCATACTTTCTTTCTCTATTTTCTTTATTCTTTCTTTCTTTCTTTTTTCTTTCTTCTTTTTCTTTGTTCTTTCCTTTTTCTTTATTCTTTCTTTTTTCTTTCTTTCTTTCTTTCTTTCTTTCTTTCTTTCTTTCTTTCTTTCTTTCTTTTTTCTTTCTTTCTTTCTTTCTTTCTTTCTTTCTTTCTTTCTTTCTTTCTTTCTTTCTTTCCTGCTTTCTTTCTTTCTTTCTTCCTTCTTCTTTCTCTTATCTTTCCTTCTTTCATTCTTTCCCCATTGCTTCATTTATTTTTTCTTTCTTTCCTTCTTTTTCTTTCCTCCTTTCATGTTTCCTTCTTTCCTTCCTTCATTCCAATTCTCTTTCTTTCTTTCCTTCTTTCTTTCTTTCTTTCTTTCTTTCTTTCTTTCTTTCTTTCTTTCTTTCTTTCTTTCTTCCTTCCTTTCTTTCTTCTTCTTTCTCTTATCTTTCCTTTTTTCATTCTTCCCCCATTCCTTCATTTCTTTTTTTTCCTTTTTTGCCTTCTTTTTCTTTCCTCCTTTCATGTTTCCTCCCTTCCTTCCTTCTTTCCTTTTTAGGTTGAGCACAGCAGTGCCCAAGCGCTGCTTTTCCGATGTGTTGGTATGTATCTGGGCTTTTTACCAGGCCCACTGCACGCACGTCACTATCACTCGTTCATGGGCTTACTTTTCAAAAACCCTTTGTTTTCATTGGTAAATGCTTTTTGTTTGTCCCTCCTTGGGGCAGTTTTGTTGCCGTCTGGCCATGGACCCTATTACCGGGATAATTGCACTTTTGCCTATCACTTTGACGTCAAGCGAACTTCTTTTTCCTTTTGTCTCTCTCTTCGCGCTCACGGCGGCGCTTAGAATCGGCTCGCTTATGTCAACTGTTTTACTTTTTATTTTCGTTTGTGTGGCAAGAGAGTTCCATTTAGAAATTTACAATGCCAATAGCTCTAACTCGAGCAAACGTGAGACCAATTGCATTGCAAATGCTTGTTTAAATCTAGGTTAATAGTCAAGACCTTTCGATTTTATCTAGAGGTTTTTTTAGCCAGACTTCGCTCATGCAGTTCTGACATTCACTTGTTTCTCCTGCCCACTCCAGCATGCATCAAGGGGCAGTGTGTCTGCCCACTTCAGCCATTGGCTGACTTCACAATCATTTACAGCATGCTGTTCTTCACAAAGAGCAAATCAACACACAAAGTAGTTCCCTTCAGCGACAGGGAGTACTGTGGCAATTGGAGCTGTTTTGAGACCAAAACAAAATTTTTGTTTTTAGCCAATGTTTTTGTTTTTGGTTGATGGGGCCCTTGCAGCTTCACGAACAATAAAGGTTTGCAAAACCCATGACAAAACAAAAGCTGCTAAAAAGCTGGCAGCCAATGCTGGCCTATTGGTTTTCCCATTGCTTTTTTATTTACTCATCTAATTCCATTCTTACCCTCTGTATTCACTTTTCCTCCAAACCTGGCCCCAACCAAAATGTCTGCTTTGCTCATACAATTCACTTATACTTGACAGGCTTCATGCTGGACTGCACTGGTCGCTTAACATTGAAGCAGCGCCTGGTACTGACAATTACTGATAAGTTTCAGTATCCTGATTAAAATTGTGAAGGTAGATGTTAGGGTTCAGTTAACCTAGGTTGGTGCCTAGCTCTGCTGGATTTTTAAGGTGAATAGATTTTCCTTGGATATGGTCCCCTCCTAGACATGGGGGGCAGGAGATGATGGGGCATATTTTCAAGAAAGTGTGCATCAGTCCCGATGCGCCACTTTTCTTGTGTCACCCCTGCCCCACATCATGGTTGTGCCATATTTACAAGTCAGCACACCATGGTGGTCATTAGGACAATAGCATCCACATTTTGGACGCTATTGTGCCACTTTGCTGCACTAGTGTAAAAAGTTTTGATGCTAGAGCAGCAAAGCACAGGGAGGCCCATTGATTAACATTGGTGCGTCGTTTTAACGCCTGCTCTGAGAAGGCATTACAAATGACGGAAAAAATGGCGCAGTGAAAGCTTGCAAATTTCACTGTTGCGGTCCTCCATGCATTGGAACGCCACCTTGCATACATTATTTCTGGAGCAGGCATAATGTAGTGCAACGCTTTACAAAGTGGCGCATTGTAAGCATGGCCCACTTTGTAAACACGACGCGGGAGAAAGGCTTCCTTTACGCCGCCTTAGCATTACAAAAATGATGCTAGAATGGAGCTCGGTGGTGCTAAGGGCTTGTAAATAAACCCCGATATTTTTTAAAAAATATGTGCAATATTGCATGGAGAGAATGGAGAATTTTGATGTATAATTTGATTTCCACAATGTTGCTGTTTCATTAGAAATTTTCTGTAAAAGATTGAAATGAATTTTGCCTACGACATCACATGAGACAGACATCATGATGGCAGGGAGAGGTGGTCATTTCGGGTTATGCTGTGGTTCTGTCAAGCCACAACATTTGACCTGAAAATCTAAACTGCACTTTGGCCATTAATAATTGCATATGGTTATGGCTTGGGCTTCTGGCTCGATTTCAAGTTAACGATGCATGGGAAAGTGCCCCATCCAGACTAAGGGCCAGATGTACGAAAGTGTTTGCGATTACCAGATAGCAAATGTTTATGATTCACTATTTGTTAATCGTAAACAGCAATGTACAAAAGTGGGTTAAACACAATTTTGCGATTCCCAATGGATCTCAAATAGACCTACCTCATGAATAGTAATCAGGTGGGTATCGGTTTGTGACTCATTAGGAATCACAAAAATCACAGGGATGGTGGCCTGCTGGGGTTTTAAAATGCTTTCCGTTTTCCTTAAAGGAAAATGGGATACGTTTCAAAAAGAAAAATGAAAAGTTTTCTTTTAATTTTTTTAAAGTAGGCTGTAGTCCTTGGGACCACTGCCTGTTCTTAAAAACATGTTTCTAAATATTTTCAAAAGGCAAGGAGTCCCCCTAAGGCCCCTTCCCATTTCCAAATGGGTTACCAACAATTTGAAGCTGGTAGTAAAATGCCTCTGCCTTGCTTGGGAACGAACTGAGAACCTGCTTGACTCTCAGTTCGAGGCCCTCCTCCACTCGCAGGCTCCTGCCTGCGCCTCACCCCAGGTGGTCTAGTGGCCATCGACAAGTAAGTATCTCTCGCTATCTCTCCTTTACTCTCTCCCTTACTCCTGCTTCTATACTTCTGCCTCTTTCTTTCACTTGTTTTTTTTAAACTTTTGGCTTTTCATTTTTTCCTTTCCTGACCCTCTCCCACCCGCACCGCTCCTGCCCCTACAGCTCCACCCTCCTCACCCCTGCAAAGCACCTTTCCTGCCCCCTCGCCTGCCAGCTGACGGGACGCCCTGCCCTCCTCCCCTTCTTAATGGTGGCCACGCCAAAGGCATGCCAGAGTCAAACCCATCTGTGCCCGTCCGCGCCCAGCGCCAGGAACCCTGGATCTCCGACAAGCCATCCCCTGGCCAGCATCCATTACGACGTGGTGACCTTCCACCACCTTAACACCGGACGTCTCACTGATTGCTGCATCACATCCCCCAAGGACACCCACTGACCTTTTTCATGCAGGAACTGCAACTTCAGTGCCTTACCACAACAAGCAGAAGGTACTCCCCGCACCTGGAAATAACAACACCCACCACAACCCCATGAACTGCCTCCTCCTGAACATCCGCTCCCTCCACAAGCACTCCACTGAACTCTGGGGTTTGATCGACACTGCTCAACCGGACATCGCCTTCCTCATCGAGACCTGGACCAACCCCACCTCGGGATCAGACATGGCCATCTCCATCCCGGACGGATACAGCATCCTAAGGCGGGACCAGCCCTCCCGCCTGGGCGGAAGACTTGCCATTGTACACAAGTCTTCACTATGTATCAAGGCCAACTCAGAAGAACAAATCACCACCATGGTACACTTTCACTTCCTGGACAACTCCTCCATCCACGGCACCATGGTCTACAGACCACCCGGCCCCCGCCCAGCATTCATCGATGACATTGTAGACATCACCATCCCCCGGGCGCTGGCATACAACGACTACCTCCTCCTCGGCGACCTGAATTTCCACCTAGAGGACCGCAATGATCCAAATCCCACTGCTCTACTCAACAACCTCTCCACCCTTGGCCTCAGACAGCTGATCACCACTCACCATGGAAGAAACAGAAAGCACCATGGACAGCACCCACTCCGGAGCCCCCACGGACCCTTTACCGCACCACATCTACATCAGAGCCAGCACATCCATTGCCCCGAGCTCTGGATCATGATAAGCTGCTCCATCAACACTGGCAACTTCCCTAAGGACTGGAAACACACCAAAGTACGCCCCCTCCTGAAGAAACCCTTGGCCGACCCATCAGAACAAAAGATCTTCCGGACCATCTCGCTGCTACCCTACCAGACCAAAATACTAGAGAAAGCCATCAACACACAACTATGAAATTTCATTGCAATCAGCAACTCTCTGGACAGCTCCCAGTCTGGATTCCGTATCAACCACAGCACGGAGACAGCTCTTCTTGCAGCCACCGACAACATCGATCTTTTCTAGATCGCGGCCATACAGCAACACTCATACTCCTCGACCTCTCAGTTGCCTTTGACATGTTCTCCCACAGCACACTATGCACCAGACTCCACGACTCCTGACACCAGATTCCCATCACCCCACCCCACCCTTGGGTCTCCAGCCCGGCGGCTGTCACAAGCCCGCCGGCGGTATTACGACCCTGCTGAACGCCATGGATTTCATGGGGTTGGGAACCGCCATGTAATCCATGGCGGTAAGCACTATCAGTGCCTGGGAATTCTTTCCCTGGCACTGATAGGGGTCTCCCCCACCCCCCACCCCCACCCCTGAGTCCTACCCCCGCTCCCCCCACCCCCCTGCCACCCCACTAAGGTGGCAGGACCCCCCTCCCCACCCCTACCCCTACCCCTGACATCGCTACACAGACACACACCCTACACGCATGCAGACACCACCAACACACATACACACATATCAACATACATGTCAACAGACACAGTCATACACGCACACCCACATACAGACATACACGCACACATCCATACAAACATGCATACAAACATGCACACATTTTCAAACACACTACACCCCCTGCATGCATACACGCACTCACACACCCCCTCCACATACTCACACACACACCCCCATGCATGCACACAACACCCCCCCACCTCCCTCCCCTTACGGACGATCAACTTACCTGGTCCGTTGATCCTCCGGGAGGGGACAGGATCAATGGGGGCTGCTCTGCCGCAGCACCCCGTCAACAGAACACCGCCACGCCGAATCACGGACAAGGGTGTTGCTGTGAAGCTGCCAGTGGTGGAAGTGGCCTACACGAATCCAACATTATGAACCACCCAAATATGTGATGTGTTGAAGCATCTAGTGGAACTTTTAGGACATCCTTATGAAGACCTGGGAGTCCTGGAGCTGGGCCTTGAATTGCCACTTGCGACTGGGCTCAGCAGTGCCATGTCAGAGAACTTATGGGTTGAGCCAAGTGAGACAAGGTGACAGAGGCTGTTGTCACCTCTGAGCAGAGATCAGAACATGAGGACCACGCATGTCACAGGTCCTGTGAAGGCACCCAATGCGGTACATCAGAGGAACATGGCACACTAGACCCACAGTACTTAATATGTAAAAAAAAATAGGTGACAGGGCCCATGTCTGGAGATCACTGCAACTTGTACCACCAAAGGGCTTCTAATGAAAACTTAGACTTTTTATACATTAAAAATGACTAATACCCACCACCCAAGCTATTTTTATAGCTTTGGGTGGCAGGTATTAGTCATTTTAATGTATATAGAATTGTTAAACAACTGTTGTTGTGTTCACCACAAAATCAGACAAACAGCGCCATCATGTGGCTCGCTGTCATAAGACGCGGAGTTGACAATTAAGTGCCCGTGCTGAGCACTGGAAACCGTTGTTCAAATTAAGCACTGACTTAAGCTCCATTGAAGAGCAGATGGAAGCACACCAGACCTTTGGGCTGTCCAGATGAGCCCCAGAAGTGCATCTTGCACCAGGGCAAGATCATCGACACACACCATATTTATGTGAAATGACTGAAAATAATTTAAGACAGAGTCGCTACTTCAGGTGTCAACGTACCACAGATTCTGTATCTTTAATATTACATGGAGACACCGGGCATCTTTCTGCAGGCCTGAGACCTCTGGGTGACAGCCTGGATTTTCCAGAAGAGTCTTGACGCATCAGAGTCACGGCTCCTGAAAGCCTATCTTTCGGTCTCTGTGGGGGCAGACTTATCATTTAATGTACCGCCTTTTGAGTACTTGAATGATTCCTTATTTATTACATGGTGATGGCACCTCTGTGTCGGTTAAATAAAAAACAAACACTGGTTCGGAATCCTGTTGTTGGGGCCACACACGAGTGAAAAGAAGAAAAAAAACAATATGAATATCAGTCGCTAGTCAATTTTGTTTTCAATATTTCATCCATTATGATAGGATCATTTGTTCCCTCTTAATCTCAACTGAGATTCTGGGACTATTTGGGAATAGGTGAGTGAGTAGGTGAGTGAGTAGGTGTGGCAATGTAACAGGACAGGGCTTAACTTTTAATAGATAAGTGGCAGGACCCAAAGTTTCTCTTAGCAGCTGACACGGGTTCTGCTGAAAGCCAGAGCTGTCGAATACCCAAGGCTGCTTAGTTGTGGTTCCACCTCATGCCTCTCTCTACCCTGACCCTACACTTCCTGTCTCTTTATCACACTCCAGGTTCTTTTTCTTGCCTGCTTTCTCCTTTTTCTATGTTTTCACATGTTTCTCTTCCTGCTTATTGGTCCCATTTCTGTTTTTCTCTCTTTTGCTCTGGGTCAAAATGTGATGGTGAAAAATAAGTGCAGGTCCCCAAAAAACTAGTGTTGGTGGCCCCATTGGCAACCATTGGGGCAAACTGTGAGGTTTTACAGGTGGAAAGCAAAGAGTGTGAGAGGAGGCATCTTTTTGCATGGGTAGCCCCCAACTTTTTGCCTGATGTTGATGTGTCCTAGAAGTTGTAGTGCCCATGGTCCCTGCTAACCAGGTTCCCTGAGCCAGAGCTCTTTCTCTGAATCTGTTGTGATGCTTTGCACAATTGGATACACTCTTAAATATCACTGTACGTCTCTTGTAAATGGGTACACTTGTACCCAGGGCATGAGATATAAGGGGTAGACCCCTGAGGGCAGCAGCATTGGTTGTGCCGTCCTCTAGGGCCATGCATCCAGCACTGCCATTGTAAAAGACAAATTCGACATGGCACGATCCCTATGTGCCCTGTCCACCCTACACTGCATATGTTATGGGTACGTCACATTTGGCAGGCCTTTCAGCCCTAAGGCAGGGTGCACCATTCTATATGTGAGCGCATAGTGCATGAGCAATATGCCCCCAACTTGTCCTTGCCAAACCTGGGAAATAGTGAGTGAACAGAGCAGCCATTTTAAGTACATGTACTGGACACTGGTCAAACACTGGTCAAACACAAGTACCAGTATGGGATTTATCCCTAAATGTACCCACGGGTCACTTTAGAGGTCCCCCCTGCAAAAGCTAACCTAACTAACATGGTTGCTGACTGGTTCCATCCAGCATGCCACCTCCAGACAACCAATACACAAACCTTGGGGGAGAGCCCTGTCTCTCTGGTTTGTGAGACAATGCCCTTTCTGGGTGGAGGAGGTAACACCCCCTCCCTCAGAACTGAGCTTCAAATGGCTACTACCCTTGAAACTCAAGCCCCCAGGCCTGCTGCTAGCAGCAGTTGGCTTCCCCCTTTGCCAACCCCCACTTTTGTCAGGAGCTAAGGCGGGAAACCACACAAGGGGGAGGAAGAGGGGTCTCACTGAGCATGCACCACCCCTAGGGGCTTGCAGGTGAAGTGGACCCCCCATTTCATTTTCCTCCATGTTGCATGGCAGGAAAATAGCCAATGAGGTTTAGGGTAGTGACCCTTCCTACAGGAAGTGGTCACTGTAGTGGGTGTAGCCACCCAAGGGTCACTGTCCCATTGGACACTACCATCTTCCCATTAAAGCGCCCACTAAATTCAGTTTTTAGTGGGTTCCCCTAGACCAGGAAATCAGATTCATCAGGAAGAAAACAAGACAGTACCAAAGAACCCCGCAGCACGAGAATAGAGGACCTGCTGCACCAGAGAGAGGCTCCAAGACCCCTGCGTGTTGCACCAGAGTCCCAACAATCGCTGCTGTAGTGGAGCTGACCACTGGACCAACCTCAAAAGACCCAGAGATCTCCCTACTAAGTGGAGGCACTACTGAAGAACCAAAAGAAACCAACAAGAACCAACAAACCAGTGAGGGTCACTTTACCGACTGGCCAATATCTCTGCAACCGGAAGCTGCAGCCAGACCTAACAAGACACCAATAACATCCCAGATGAGTCCTACAAGTGTGCTAACTTTGGTGGCACTGCACCCTCCGGTAGCAGAGTTGTGCCAATACCCCTGGTACTGGTTAGTGCATGTCAGACTACAAAAAAACAGCTTTCCCAGAGCTACAACTGGACCAGGGGAAGCCCCCATCAAGGGACTTCAGGAACATCATGGACCTCCCACCAGAGTGCCCTTGTCATCCTGCAAGGCCCCCGGAAGAAAATTTACCTCCAGCTCCAAAGGGTTCCATGGTGCACAGGCTCCAAGGCCTCCAACTAGCCCTGCATCTGGCCACCCTGAGCCCTGCATCACAGAACCAGCTGTGTGCCACAGGTCCCTAACCCCTTGTGACCTTAACAGCCCAAGGGGACCCTGAAGCACCATCTTTAAATCTGCAAATAATTTGCTTTTCCAGGTGGCCCCTCCAAGTGGCCCTCTGCCAAGAGACATTCCAGCTCTGCTCCCGCTAGAACCAGGAGCTGCCCAAGGCTCTCCATCTGGCACAGTGTGACCACCACCTCATCGACCATCCTGCAAAAGAAGAGACTGGTAACTCAACTATGTGATTTTATATGCATTTTTACAGGTGGCCTTCCATTGATTCCTATGGTACGTAATTACGCACAGAAAGTCTAACTTTATTAAAACTTTGAAAAAACATAACCCAAAAAACACTTCACGTATCTTAACCATCTTGGTCTTAAAAAGTATATAAGAATCTGAGTTTTTTTTGAATAAATTCTGGTCTCGAGTTATGCATTGAGTGTGTGTGGTGCATGATTGGATTTGTGAGTACAACAAATATTTGGCACATCTCCTGGATTAGCCTAACTGCTCGACCAGCTACCTCAACAATTGGTGCATTAGGTGATCTGATTTTTATCTCTTGAAACCAAAGTGTGGTTGCCTGGAGCCCCTGCACAGTGTGCCTAGTTTTGCACACTATATAGAGTGCCAGCCTCCTACAAAGAGCGGCCCTGCTGTAAGTCTGGAAGTGAGGTGCACTTCCCTGCATCAAGGCCTGGCTCACTGCTGGGCTGCCAGGAGACCCTTGGATGTTACAGTCGGCTTGTTTGTAGATCCATATTGAAGAACCTGGTTGGGGTGCCCCAAAGAGTGTGATCTGCTGTGGGACTTGTCCTTCTCCAACTCACAAACCATCCATCACCATCTGAACAGGCATAGAAGAATCTGTCACATACTGCTGACTAACCGCAGAGCTGTAATTCAATCAAACAGGAGAGCTGTACTGCTGAGTAACCGGAGAGGTGTAATCATGACTAACCAGAGATCTGTAATCCAGTCTAACTGGAGATCTGTAATCCTGTCTAACTGGACAACTGTAATCCAGTTTAGTCAGATAGCTGTAATCCTGTAATCCAGTCTAACCAGTGTGCTGTAATCCATCCTCTACTGCAGATCCCAACTAGTTACACACTGACTGCTTCTCTACACCTCACACTGACATTCAGGTATAGCAGTTACAAAGTCCCCCTCAGCAGCTCTCTCTACCATTTCTCCCTCCAACCTATGCCTGCTTAGGACCGTAAACGTTAAACAAACTATCTCAGAATGATAACACAGTGCAGTATCCAGCTAAGTGGAGTTTGATCACACAAAAATACCATAACAGGACCTGCAGAACTGCTCAAAGCTCATGGCTTCCTGAAACCATAAACTGCAAGCCTATCTCTCACACTTCATCCATCACCCTGCTACGCACTGCGTCCCATAACATGATAACTGCACCTCTGTGGTCATCACACACAACAAAGGAACACTTCCCAGTCAGCATCAAGTACAAAGACAGCACCTTCCAACCACACACCCTACACGGTGTAGCTTGCTGCCCATGTTGCAAGTGCTGCAATGCCTAACATAGGCATAGTATGCACTATGTAACTGTTGCAGTGCTGCACACTGAGCACAGGTGAAGAGAGTGGCCCTTTGGGGGCCACATGTGAAGGTAGTGACACTCTTGGGAGGCACAGGGGAAGAGAGTGACCCTTCAGGGGGCATAGGTGAAGATAGTGGCCCTTTGGGGGCCACTGGTGAAGGTAGTGACACTGTTGGGAGGCACAAGTGAAGAGAGTGACCCTTTGGGGCCACAGGTGAAGACAGTGGCCCTTTAGGGAGCACAGGTGAAGGTAGTGACACTCTTGGGAGGCTGAAGGGAGTGGCCCTTTGGGGGCACAGGTGAAGATAGTGACACTCCTAGGGGACACAGGTGAAGAGAGTGGCCCTTTGGGGGCCAGAGGTGAAGAGAGTGACACTCTTGGGGGCCACAGGTGAAGAGAGTGGCACTTTGGGGGGCACTGGTGAAGGTAGTGACACTCTTGGTAGGCATAGGTGAAGAGAGTGGCCCTTCGGGGCCAGAGGTGAGGAGAGTGACCCTTCAGGGTCCACAGGTAAAGAGAGTGACACTCTTGGGAGGCACAGGTGAAGAGATTGGCCCACTCAGGGGGCACAGGTGATGATAGTGACTCTCTTAGGGGACACAGGTGAGGAGAGTGGCCATTTGGGGGCCAGAGGTGAAGAGAGTGGCCCTATCGGGGGGTAGATGAAGAGATTGACTCTCTTGGGAGGCACAGGTGAAGAGAGTGGCCATTTGGGGGGCACAGGTGAAAGTAGTGATACTCTTGGTAGGCACAGGTGAAGAGAGTGGCCCTTTGGGGGCCACAGGTGAAGAGAGTGGCCCTTCAGGGGCCACAGGTGAAGGTAGTGACACTCTTGGTAGGCACAGGTGAAGAGAGTGGCCCTCTGTGGGGCACAGGTGAAGGTAGTGACAGTCTTGGTAGGCACAGGTGAGGAGAGTGGCCCTTCGGGGGCCACAGGTGAAGAGAGTGGCCCTATCGGGGGTAGATGAAGAGATTGACTCTCTTGGGAGGCACAGGTGAAGAGAGTGGCCCTTTGGGGGGCACAGGTGAAAGTAGTGACACTCTTGGTAGGCACAGGTGAAGAGAGTGGCCCTTTGGGGGCCACAGGTGAAGAGAGTGGCCCTTCAGGGGCTACAGGTGAAGGTAGTGACACTCTTGGGAGGCACAGGTGAAGAGAGTGGCCCTTTGGGGGGCACATGTGAAGGTAGTGACACTCTTGGTAGGCACAGGTGAAGAGAGTGGCCCTTTGCAGGCCACAGGTGAAGAGAGTGGCCCTTTGGGGGGCACAGGTGAAGGTAGTGACACTCTTGGGAGGCTGAAGAGAGTGGCCCTTTGGGGGCACAGGTGAAGATAGTGACTCTCCTAGGGGACACAGGTGAAGAGAGTGGCCCTTTGGGGGCCAGAGGTGAGGAGAGTGACCCTTCAGGGTCCACCGGTGAAGAGAGTGACACTCTTGGGAGGCACAGGTGAAGAGATTGGCCCTTCAGGGGGCACAGGTGAAGGTAGTGACACTTTTGGGAGGCTGAAGGGAGTGGCCCTTTGGGGGCACAGGTGAAGATAGTGACTCTCCTAGGGGACACAGGTGAGGAGAGTGGCCATTCGGGGGCCAGAGGTGAAGAGAGTGACACTCTTGGTAGGCACAGGTGAAGAGACTGGCCCTTTGGGGGGCACAGGTGAAGGTAGTGACAGTCTTGGTAGGCACAGGTGAAGAGAGTGGCCCTTCGGGGGCCACAAGTGAAGAGAGTGGCCCTTCAGGGGGCGTAGATGAAGAGATTGACTCTCTTGGGAGGCACAGGTGAAGAGAGTGGCCCTTTGGGGGGCACAGGTGAAAGTAGTGACACTCTTGGTAGGCACAAGTGAAGAGAGTGGCCCTTTGGGGGCCACAGGTGAAGAGAGTGGCCCTTCAGGGGCCACAGGTGAAGGTAGTGACACTCTTGGGAGGCACAGGTGAAGAGAGTGGCCCTTTGGGGCGCACAGGTGAAGGTAGTGACACTCTTGGTAGGCACAGGTGAAGAGAGTGGCCCTTTGTAGGCCACAGGTGAAGAGAGTGGCTCTTTGGGGGGCACAGGTGAAGGTAGTGACACTCTTGTGAGGCTGAAGAGAGTGGCCCTTTGGGGGCACAGGTGAAGATAGTGACTCTCCTAGGGGACACAGGTGAAGAGAGTGGCCCTTTGGGGGCCAGGGGTGAAGAGAGTGACACTCTTGGGGGGCACAGGTGAAGAGAGTGGCCCTTCCAGGGCCACAGGTGAAGAGAGTGGCACTTTGGGGGGCACAGGTGAAGGTAGTGACACTCTTGTTACGCATAGGTGAAAAGAGTGGCCCTTCGGGGGCCCGAGGTGAGGAGAGTGGCCGGTCAGGGTCCACGGGTGAAGAGAGTGACACTCTTGGGAGGCACAGGTTAAGAGAGTGGCCCTTCAGGGGGTACAGGTGAAGATAGTGACTCTCTTAGGGGACCCAGGTGAAGAGAGTGGCTGTTCGGGGGGCAGAAGTGAAGAGAGTGACACTCTTGGTAGGCACAGGTGAAGAGACTGGCCCTTCGGGGGCCACAGGTGAAGAGAGTGGCCCTTCAGGGGGCGTAGATGACGAGATTGACACTTTTGGGAGGCACAGGTGAAGAGAGTGGCTCTTTGGGGGGCACATGTGAAAGTAGTGACACTCTTGGTAGGCGCAGGTGAAGAGAGTGGCCCTTTGGGGGCCACAAGTGAAGAGAGTGGCCCTTCAAGGGCCACAGGTGAAGGTAGTGACACTCTTGGGAGGCACAGGTGAAGAGAGTGGCCCTTTGGGGGGCACAGGTGAAGGTAGTGACACTCTTGGTAGGCACAGGTGAAGAGAGTGGCCCTTTGCAGGCCAAAGGTGAAGAGAGTGGCCCTTTGGGGGGCACAGGTGAAGGTAGTGACACTCTTGGGAGGCACAGGTGAAGAGAGTGGCCCTTCGGGGGCCAGAGGTGAAGAGAGTGACACTCTTGGTAGGCACAGGTGAGTAGAGAGGCCCTTCAGGGGCCACGGGTGAAGAGAGTGACTCTGTTAAGGGGCACAGGTGGAGACAGCCCCACCGAGAGGTGCACTGCGGCTCCTGTTGGGGAGATGAGCTCCGAGGAGGGCCTTTGAGTGTGGAGGAAGTGAGACTATTGTGGGGCACATATTAATCACCTGTAATGAAGAGCCCTCGTGTCCTGTAACTCCGCTCGGAGTGACATTCTAGTCCTCATGAAGTATTCAACAGGCAGCAGCCAAGTCACTTAAAGACACCGCAGGCACGTGAGAGACAGATGGTGTGGGGGGACCGAGCTGAAGGGGTAGCGGGGCACACACAGACACCACAGGCACCGCTACAGGTGCACAGCTCCTACACCAGTGGGGTCTGACACACACAGACAACCACAGGCACAGCTACAGGTGCACAGCTCCTGCACCAGGGGGCCTGACACACACAGACACCACAGGCACCGCTCCAGGTGCACAGCTCCTACACCAGAGGGGTCTGATGTGCACACAGACAACCACAGACTCAGCTACAGGTGCACAGCTCCAACACCAGGGGGGGTCTGGCACACACACAGACACCCACAGGCGCAGCTGCAGACACACAGCTCCCACATGATGGGTATCTGGCACACAAGGACACCACAGGCACCACTACAGGTGCACAGCTCCCACGCCCGGGGGGGTCTGACACCACAGGCACCGCTACAGGTGCACAGCTCCCACGCCAGGGGGTCTGAGATACACACAGAGAACCACAGGCCCAGCTAAAGTACACAGCTCCTACACCAGGGGGTCTGAGGCACACACAGACAACCACAGGCACAGCTACAGGCACACAGCTCCTACACCAAGGGGTCTGAGGCACACACACAACCACAGGCACAGCTACAGGCTCACAGCTCCTACACCAGGGGGTCTGAGGCACACACAGACAACCACAGGCACAGCTGCAGGCACACAGCTCCCACGCCAGGGGGTCTGAGACACACAGACAACCACAGGCACAGCTACAGGCAAACAGCTTCCATGCCAGGGGATCTGACACACACAGACAACCACTGGCACAGTGACAGGTACACAGGTCCTACACCAGGGGGGTCTGAGGTACACACAGACAACCACAGGCACAGCTACAGGCACACAGCTCCTACACACGGAGGGTCTGAGGCACACACAGACAACCACAGGCACAGCTACAGGCAAACAGCTCCAACGACAGGGGGTCTGATACACACAGACAACCACAGTCACAGCTACAGGCACACAGCTCCTACACAGGGGGGTCTGAGGCACACACAAACAACACCAGGCACAGCTACAGGCACACAGCTCCCACGCCAGGGGGTCTGAGACACACAGGCAACCACAGGCACAGCTACAGGTGCACAGCTCCTACACAAGGGGGGGTCTGAGGCACACACAGACAACCACAATCGCAGCTACAGGTGCACAGCTCCCACACCAGAGAGGTCTGAGACATGCACACACACAGATAACCACAGACACAGCCAGGTGCACAGCTCCTACACCAGGGGGTCTGTGGCACACACAGGCAACCACAGATACAGCTACAGGTGCACAGCTCTCACACCAGAGGGGTCTGACACACACACAGGCAACCACAAGCACAGCTACAGGTGGACAGCTCCTACACCAGGGGGTCTGAGGCACACACAGACAACCACAGGCACAGAGCTCCCATGTCAGGGGGGTCTGGGGCACACACACAGAGACAACCACAGACACAGCTACAGGTGCACAGTTCCCACACCAGAGGGGGGTGAGGCACACACACACAGACAACAACAGACATAGCTACAGGTGCACAGCTACCACACCAGAGGGGTCTGGCACACACAGGTAACCACAGGCACGGCTACAGGTGTCCAGCTCCTACACCTGGGAGGTCTGAGGCACACACAGGCAATCACAGGCCCACCTACAGGAGCCCAGCTCCTACACCAAGGGGTCTGACACACACAGACAACCACAGGCACCACTACAGGGGCACACATCCCACACCAGACGGGTCTGGCACTCACACAGACAACCAGAAACACAGCTAAATGTACACAGCTCCCACATCAGAGGGGTCTGACACACACACACAAACAACTACAGGGATAGATACAGGGACACAACTCCTACTTCAGGGTGTCTGACACATATATAGACACCCACAGGCACCGGTACAGGTGCACAGCTCCTACACCGGGGGGTATAGCACACACAGAGAACCACAAGCACTGCTATAGGCACACAGCTATCAAGCCAGGGCGTCTGACACACATAGACACCCACAGGGATCGCTACAGGTGCACAGCTCCTACACCAGGGGTCTGGCACACACAGACACCACAGGCACTGCTACAGGTACACAGCTCCCACCTCAGGGGGTCTGACACACACATAGACACCCACAGGCACTGCTACAGGTGCACAGCTCCTACACCAGGGGGTCTGGCACACAGAGGACATCACAGGCAATGCTACAGGTACACAGCTCCTACACCAGGGGGTCTGAGGCACACACAGACAACCACAGGCACAGCTACAGACATGCAGCTCCCACGCCACGGGGCCTGACACACACATAGATACCCACAGGCACTGCTACAGGTGCACAACTCCTACACCAGGGGGTTCTGAGGCACACACAGACAACCACAGGCACAGCTACAGGCACACAGCTTCCATGCCAGGGGGTCTGACACACACAGACAACCACAGGCACAGCTACAGAACAAGGCCTAGAGCAAAAACAAGGGTAGTATGGGTGAAAAGGTGCCGCACATCGAGGCAGTAAAACAATATAGTTGACAGACGTAGATGTAGACAGAATCTGGTGTAAAAATGGCCAAGTGCCTTACTACCCAGTAAGCACGGAATAGGGTACTAGAGTACCCAGAGACAAACAGAACAAGATGACCACAGCACACAGAAATGAATAGTCCAATCGTGTAGCAAGGATAGGTATCCCTGATGGTGTATTTGAGGTCGGAGAAAGCAAAAGATGTAAAAGTCCCAATCCTTGTTTGTAGAAATTATCTTTATTTGTAGGTACTATTGGTCAAAGGATTGTGCCTTCGTCGAGATAGAGCCAACACGTGTTTCGTCACTCAGGTGACTTCATCAAGGCTGGGCCGTCCGTCCAGAGAGGTAAGTTGCGAAAGAACCCTGCGATAAGGCAAGTAGGCCTTGGGTGGTGGGTGGAAATCTTCGTACAGTGGAACTGTAAGTTGGCGATAATGCCCAAAACTGCAGCAGGTGAGTATAGATGGTAACCGCGTAAGGTTAGGGAAATGCGGGAGGCCCTGATAAGCCTGGAGTCCCACCCTGGAAGGAGGGACAGAGAGGTGCGGCACACAGTAGTCGTAGCGTTTACAACGGTCCCTGCAGGCACAAACTACAGGTGCACAGCTCCCATGCCGGGGGGGTCTGACCCACACAGACACCAAAGACACAGCTACAGATGCACAGCTCCTACACCAGGGGGTCTGTGGTACACACAGACAACCACAGGCACAGCTACAGGTGCACAGCTCCCACGCCTGGAGGGTCTGAGGCACACACTGACAAAAACAGGCACAGCTATAGGCATACAGCTCCTAAAATAGGGGGGTCTGAGGTACACACAGACAACCCCAGGCACAGCTACAGGCACACAGCTCCCACGCCAGGGGGTCTGAGACACACAAGCAACCACAGGCACAGCTACAGGTGCACAGCTCGTACACCACGTGGGTCTGAGCCATGCACACACACAGACAACCACAATCACAGCTACAGGTGCACAGATCCCACACCAGAGAGGTCTGAGCACACACACAGATAACCACAGACACAGCTACATGTGTACAGCTTCCACACCTAAGGGGTCTGACACACACACAGGCAACCACAGGCACAGCTACAGGTGTCCAGCTCCTACAACAGGGAGGTCTGAGGCACACACAGACAACCACAGGCGCAGCTGCAGACACACAGCTCCTATGCCAGGGAGGTCTGAGGCACACAAAGACAACCACAGGCACCACTACAGGTGCACAGCTCCCACGCCAGGGGTCTGGCTCACACACAGACAACCACTGGCACCGCTACAGGTGCACAGCTCCCACACCAGGGGTTCCGACACACACAGGCAACCACAGGCATAGCTACAGGTGCACAGCTTCGCTATAGGGGCACAGCTCCCCTCACCAGAGGGGTCTGACACTCACACACAACCACAGACACAGCTACAGGTACACAGCTCCTACACCAGGGTGGTCTGAGGCACACACAAACAACCAGAAACACAGTTACAGGTGCATAGCCTCTATACCAGGGGGTCTGATACACACACATACAACCACAGGCACTGCTATAGACACACAGTTCCCACACCAGAGAGGTCTGAGGCACACACAGACAATCACAGGCACCGCTACAGGTACACAGCTCCCACACCAGTGGGTCTGAGGCACACACAGAAAACCACAGGCACAGTTGCAGACACACAGCTCCCACACCAGAGAGGTCTGAGACACACAGGCAACCACAGAAACAGCTACAGGTACACTGCTTCTACACCAGGGGGTCTGAGGCACACACACACAACCACAGACACCGCTACAGACACACAGCTCTCACACCAGAGAGGTCTGAGGCACACACAGACAACTACAGACACAGCTACAAGTGCACAGCTCCTACCCCAGAGAGGTCTGAGGCACGCACACACCCAAGCAACCACAGGCCCAGCTACAGGTGCACAGCTCCTTCACCAAGGGGTCTGACACACACAGGCAGCCACAGGGACCACTACAGGTGCACAGCTCCCACGCCAGGGGGGTATGAGGAACACACACACACAGACAACTACAGACACAGCTACAGGTCCACAGCTCCCACACCAGAAGGGTCTGACACACACAGGCAACCATAAGCACAGCTACAGGTGTCCAGCTCCTACACCAATGGGTCTGACACACACAGGCAACCACAGGCACCACTACAGGGGCACAGATCCCACACCAGGGGGTCTGGCACACACACATACAACCACAGGCACTGCTACAGACACACAGTTCCCACACCAGAGAGGTCTGAGGCACACACAGACAATCACAAGCCCACCTACAGGTGCCCAGCTCCTACACCAATGGGTCTGACACACACAGGCAACCACAGGCACCACTACAGGGGCACAGATCCCACACCAGGAGGTCTGGCACACACACATACAACCACAGGCACTGCTACAGACACACAGTTCCCACACCAGAGAGGTCTGAGGCACACACAGACAATCACAGGCACCGCTACAGGTACACAGCTCCCACACCAGTGGGTCTGAGGCACACACAGACAACCACAGGCACAGTTGCAGACACACAGCTCCCACACCAGAGAGGTCTGAGACACACAGGCAACCACAGACACAGCTACAGGTGCACAGCTCCTACCCCAGAGAGGTCTGAGGCACGCACACACCCAGGCAACCACAGGCCCAGCTACAGGTGCACAGCTCCTACACCAAGGGGTATGACACACACAGGCAACCACAGGGACCACTACAGGTGCACAGCTCCCACGCCAGGGGGGTATGAGGAACACACACACACACAGACAACTACAGACACAGCTACAGGACCACAGCTCCCACACCAGATCGGTCTGACACACACAGGCAACCACACACAGCTACAGGTGTCCAGCTCCTACACCAGGGAGGTCTGAGGCACACACAGACAACCACAGGCCCACCTACAGGTGCCCAGCTCCTACACCAATGGGTCTGACACACACAGGCAACCACAGGCACCACTACAGGGGCACAGATCCCACACCAGAGGGGTCTGAAACACACACAGACAACCACAAACACAGCTAGAGGTGCACAGCTCCTGCACCAGAGGGGTCTGACACACACACAAACAACCACAGGCACTGCAACAGGCACACAGCTCCTACACCAGAAGGGCCTGACACACGCACAAACAACCACAGGCACAGCTACAGGGCCACAGCTCCTACACCAGAGGGGTCTTACACATACAGGAAACCACAGGCACTGCTACAGGGGCACAGCTCCAACACCTGAGAGGTCTGATGCACACACACACACAGGAATCCACAGGCACCGCTACAGGCACGCAGCTCCTATACCAGAGGGGTCTGACACACACACAAACAACCACAGACACAGCTACAGGGACACAACTCCTACACCAGGGGGGGCTGACACACACAGACACCCACAGGCACATCTACAGGTGCACAGTTGCCACGCAAGAGGTTAAAGTGCCATTGTAGTTATTTATAGAAATAAGATCTGCGTTTATATAAAAAGAAATCCCTAACAATTCACTGAAAATAATAAAGGTTAAAGTAACTTGTTTTTAATGATAGTAACACAACTTTAACTTATATTAAATAAAAGATTCATTAAAAAAACAAAATGTAACGTTATAGTTAGGTGTTGCAATAAGATAAAAACTAATGTTTAAAAAACAAAAAACTCTGACCATATACTCTGAAGTTATAGTTCAGTGAGTGGATTATTGTAGGAGGCTGGACTGGCTTGTAGTGAGTACCAAGGGGTACTTGCACCTTGCACCAGGCCCAGTTATCCCTTATTAGTGTATAGGGTGTCTAGCAGCTTAGGCTGATAGATAATGGTAGCTTAGCAGAGCAGCTTAGGCTGAACTAGGAGACGTGTGAAGCTACTACAGTACCACTTAGTGTCATATGCACAATATCATAAGAAAACACAATACACAGTTATACTAAAAATAAAGGTACTTTATTTTTATGACAATATGCCAAAGTATCTTAGAGTGTACCCTCAGTGAGAGGATAGGAAATATACACAAGATATATATACACAATAGCAAAAATATGCAGTATAGTCTTAGAAAACAGTGCAAACAATGTATAGTTACAATAGGATGCAATGGGGAAACATAGGGATAGGGGCAACACAAACCATATACTCCAAAAGTGGAATGCGAACCACGAATGGACCCCAAACCTATGTGACCTTGTAGAGGGTCGCTGGGACTATTAGAAAATAGTGAGAGTTAGAAAAATAACCCTCCCCAAGACCCTGAAAAGTGAGTGCAAAGTGCACTAAAGTTCCCCTAAGGACAAAAGAGTCGTGTTAGAGGAATAATGCAGGAAAGACACAAACCAGCAATGCAACAACTGTGGATTTCCAATCTAGGGTACCTGTGGAACAAGGGGACCAAGTCCAAAAGTAACAAGCAAGTCGGAGATGGGCAGATGCCCAGGAAATGCCAGCTGCGGGTGCAAAGAAGCTTCGACTGGACAGAAGAAGCTGAGGTTTCTGCAGGAACGAAAAGGGCTAGAGACGCTAGAGTCGTGCAGAAGTGTTTTCCCGCTGGAAGGACGCCAACAAGCCTTGCTACACGCAAATCGTGCGTTTGGCGTTTTTGGACGCTGCTGGGGCCCAGGAGGGACCAGGAGGTTGCAAATTGGAACTGCAGAGAGAGGGGACGTCGAGCAAGACAAAGAGCCCTCACTGAAGCAGGTAGCACCCGGAGAAGTGCCAGAAACAGGCACTACAAGGATGCATGAAACGGTGCTCGCCGAAGTTGCACAAAGGAGTCCCACGTCGCCGGAGACCAACTTAGAAAGTCGTGCAATGCAGGTTAGAGTGCCGTGGACCCAGGCTTGGCTGTGCACAAAGGATTTCCGCCGGAAGTGCACAGGGGCCGGAGTAGCTTGCAAAGTCGCGGTTCCCAGCAATGCAGCCCAGCGAGGTGAGGCAAGGACTTACCTCCACCAAACTTGGGCTCAAGAGTCACTGGACTGTGGGGGTCACTTGGACAGAGTCGCTGGATTCGAGGGACCTCGCTCGTCATGCTGAGAGGAGACCCAAGGGACCGGTGATGCAGCTTTTTGGTGCCTGCAGTTGCAGGGGGAAGATTCCGTCGACCCACGGGAGATTTCTTCGGAGCTTCTGGTGCAGAGAGGAGGCAGGCTACCCCCACAGCATGCACAAGCAGGAAAACAGTCGAGAAGGCGGCAGGATCAGCGTTACAGAGTTGCAGTAGTCGTCTTTGCTACTATGTTGCAGGTTTGCAGGCTTCCAGCGCGGTCAGCGGTCGATTCCTTATCAGAAGGTGAAGAGAGAGATGCAGAGGAACTCGGCTGAGCTCATGCATTCGTTATCTAAAGTTTCCCCAGAGACAGAGACCCTAAATAGCCAGAAAAGAGGGTTTGGCTACTTAGGAGAGAGGATAGGCTACTAACACCTGAAGGAGCCTATCAGAAGGAGTCTCTGACGTCACCTGGTGGCACCGGCCACTCAGAGCAGTCCAGTGTGCCAGCAGCACCTCTGTTTCCAAGATGGCAGAGGTCTGGAGCACACTGGAGGAGCTCTGGACACCTCCCAGGGGAGGTGCAGGTCAGGGGAGTGGTCACTCCCCTTTCCTTTGTCCAGTTTCGCACCAGAGCAGGGGCTAAGGGGTCCCTGAACCGGTGTAGACTGGCTTATGCAGAATTGGGCACATCTGTGCCCAACAAAGCATTTCCAGAGGCTGGGGGAGGCTACTCCTCCCCTGCCTTCACACCATTTTCCAAAGGGAGAGGGTGTCACACCCTCTCTCCGAGGAAGTTCTTTGTTCTGCCATCCTGGGCCAGGCCTGGCTGGACCCCAGGAGGGCAGATGCCTGTCTGAGGGGTTGGCAGCAGCAGCAGCTGCAGTGAAACCCCAGGAAGGGCAGTTTGGCAGTACCAGGGTCTGTGCTACAGACCACTGGGATCATGGGATTGTGCCAACTATGCCAGGATGGCATAGAGGGGGCAATTCCATGATCATAGACATGTTACATGGCCATATTCAGAGTTACCATTGAGAAGCCACATATAGGTAGTGACCTATATGTAGTGCACGCGTGTAATGGTGTCCCCGCACTCACAAAGTTCAGGGAATTGACTCTGAACAATGTGGGGGCACCTTGGCTAGTGCCAGGGTGCCCTCACACTAAGTAACTTTGCACCTAACCTTTACCAGGTAAAGGTTAGACATATAGGTGACTTATAAGTTACTTAAGTGCAGTGTAAAATGGCTGTGAAATAACGTGGACGTTATTTCACTCAGGCTGCAGTGGCAGGCCTGTGTAAGAATTGTCAGAGCTCCCTATGGGTGGCAAAAGAAATGCTGCAGCCCATAGGGATCTCCTGGAACCCCAATACCCTGGGTACCTCAGTACCATATACTAGGGAATTATAAGGGTGTTCCAGTAAGCCAATGTAAATTGGTAAAAATGGTCACTAGCCTGTCAGTGACAATTTGGAAAGAAATGAGAGAGCATAACCACTGAGGTTCTGATTAGCAGAGCCTCAGTGAGACAGTTAGTCACTACACAGGTAACACATTCAGGCACACTTATGAGCACTGGGGCCCTGGGTTACCAGGGTCCCAGTGACACATACAACTAAAACAACATATATACAGTGAAAAATGGGGGTAACATGCCAGGCAAGATGGTACTTTCCTTCACAACCCCCCCCCAAACGAAGGACAATAAGACTAGCCATGACCTGATGAGTCTTCATTGTCTAAGTGGAAATATCTGGAGAGTCCATCTGCATTGGAGTGGCTACTCCCAGGTCTATGTTCCACTGTATAGTCCATTCCCTGTAGGGATATGGACCACCTCAACAATTTAGGATTTTCACCTTTCATTTGTTTTAGCCAAAGTAGAGGTTTGTGGTCTGTCTGAACAATGAAGTGAGTGCCAAACAGGTATGGCCTCAACTTCTTCAGAGCCCAGACCACAGCAAAGGCCTCCCTCTCAATGGCAGACCAACGCTTTTCTCTAGGGGTCAACCTCCTACTAATAAAAGCAACAGGTTGATCCTGGCCCTCAGAATTAAGTTGTGATAGGACTGCCCCTACTCCTAATTCAGATGCATCAGTTTGGACATAGAATTTTTTAGAGTAACAAGGGCTTTTCAGGACAGGTGCAGAGCACATGGCCTGCTTCAGCTCCTCAAAAGCTTTCTGACAGCTTGCTGTCCATAATACCTTTTTAGGCATTTTCTTGGAAGTGAGGTCATTAAGAGGGGCTGCAATGGAGCCATAGTTCTTAATGAACCTCCTGTAATACCCAGTGAGGCCTAGGAAGGCTCTCACCTGAGTCTGAGTGGTAGGGGGAACCCAATCAATAATAGTTTGGATTTTCCCCTGCAGTGGTACAATCTGTTCCCCACCAACAAGGTGTCCCAGATAAACCACCTTACCCTGCCCTATCTGGCACTTTGAAGCCTTGATAGTGAGGCCTGCCTTTTGCAGGGCCTCCAAAACTTTCCAAAGGTGGACCAGGTGATCATCCCAGCTGGAGCTAAAGACAGCTATATCGTCCAAATATGCTGCACTGAAAGCTTCCAGCCCTTGCAGGACTGTGTTCCCCAACCTCTGAAAAGTGGCAGGTGCATTTTTCACCCCAAAAGGCATTACAGTAAACTGGTAATGTCCTCCAATGGTAGAAAATGCAGTCTTAGGTTTAGCATCTTCTGACAATTTGATCTGCCAATACCCTGCAGTCAAATCAAAAGTGCTTAGATACTTGGCAGATGCCAGTGTATCTATAAGCTCATCTGCCCTGGGTATAGGGTGAGCATCAGTTTTGGTTACCAAGTTGAGACCTCTATAGTCTACACAAAACCTCATTTCCTTCTTTCCATCTTTAGAATGGGGGTTTGGTACCAGTAGCACAGGAGAAGCCCATGGACTGTCAGAGTGCTCAACCACTCCTAGTTCCAACATTTTCTGAACTTCTTGCTTTATGCAGTCCCTGACATGGTCAGGCTGCCTATAGATCTTACTTTTGACAGGTAAACTGTCTCCAGTATCTATAGTGTGCTCACACCAAGAAGTGGTGCCTGGCACAGTAGAGAAGAGTTCTGAAAATTGTCCTAGGAGATTTATGCAATTATCTTTCTGCTCAGCAGTAAGACAATCAGCCAAAACTACACCTTCCACAAGAGCATCTTGTTCTGTGGAAGAGAAGAGATCAGGTAGAGGATCACTGTCTTCTTCCTGTCCCTCATCTGTTGCCATGAGCAGGGTGAGATCAGCCCTGTCATAGTAGGGTTTCAGGCGGTTGACATGGAGCACCCTAAGGGGACTCCTGGCAGTGCCTAAGTCAACCAAGTAGGTGACTTCACCCTTCTTTTCAACAATTGTGTGGGGTCCACTCCATTTATCTTGGAGTGCTCTTGGGGCCACAGGCTCCAAGACCCACACTTTCTGCCCTGGTTGGTACTGAACCAAAACAGCCTTCTGATCATGCCATTGCTTCTGGAGCTCTTGGCTGGCCTGAAGGTTTTTACTGGCCTTTTTCATGTACTCAGCCATCCTTGATCTGAGGCCAAGTACATAGTCCACAATATCCTGCTTAGGAGCTTTTAAAGGTTGTTCCCAACCCTCCTTTACAAGTGTGAGTGGACCCCTAACAGGGTGTCCAAAAAGAAGTTCAAAGGGGCTGAAGCCCACTCCTTTCTGGGGTACCTCCCTGAAGGCAAAAAGGAGGCATGGTAGAAGGATATCCCATCTCCTGCGGAGTTTTTCAGGGAGTCCCATAATCATGCCTTTGAGAGTTTTATTAAATCTCTCCACCAGTCCATTTGTTTGTGGATGATAGGGTGTTGTGAACTTGTAAGTTACACCACACTCCTTCCACATGGCCTTTAAGTATGCAGACATTAAATTGCTTCCTCTGTCTGATACTACTTCCTTTGGGAAGCCCACCCTGGAAAATATTCCCAGGAGGGCCTTTGCCACTGCAGGAGCTGTAGTGGTCCTTAAAGGAATAGCTTCAGGATATCTTGTGGCATGGTCCACTACCACCAAGATAAACCTATTGCCTGAAGCAGTAGGAGGGTCAAGGGGGCCAACTATGTCAACCCCTACCCTTTCAAAGGGAACCCCAACCACAGGCAGTGGGATAAGGGGTGCCTTTGGAGTGCCACCTGTCTTGCCACTGGCTTGACAGGTTTCACAGGACTTACAAAATTCCTTTGTGTCCTCAGACATCCTAGGCCAATGAAACAATGGTACCAATCTGTCCCAAGTTTTCATTTGACCCAGGTGCCCAGCTAAGGGAATGTCATGTGCCAGTGTTAGGAGGAACTTTCTGTACTCCTGAGGAATCACTAATCTCCTGGCAGCTCCAGGTTTAGGATCCCTATGCTCAGTGTACAAGAGGTTGTCCTCCCAGTAAACTCTGTGAGAGTCACTGACATCCCCATTAGCCTGTTTGACAGCTTGCTGTCTGAGACCCTCTAATGTGGGACAGGTTTGCTGTGCCACACTCAGCTCCTCTCTGGCAGGCCCCCCTTCACCCAAAAGCTCAGCAGTGTCTGCTTCCAGCTCCTCTGGTGTAGGTTCTGCACAGGGAGGGAATTCTTCTTCCTCTGAAGTTGAATCCACTGTAGAGGGAGGGATAGTAGGAAGTGGTTTGCTTCTACTAGCCCTAGCTTTAGGGAGCACTTGGTCCATTGTTCCAGGATCCAAGCTTCCCTGTCCTTTTTGCTTTTTGGCCTGAGCCCTTGTCAAAGCAAAAATATGCCCTGGGATGCCCAGCATTGCTGCATGGGCCTCCAACTCCACATCTGACCAAGCTGATGTCTCCAAATCATTCCCTAATAGACAGTCTACAGGTAAATCTGAAGCTACCACAACTTTCTTTGGACCAGTTACTCCCCCCCAGTTGAGATTTACAACAGCCATGGGGTGGCTTTGTGTTATGTTGTGAGCATCGGTTACTTGGTACTGGTGTCCAAGTATGTGTTGTTCAGGGTGCACCAGTTTCTCAATCACCATTGTGACACTGGCACCTGTGTCCCTGTAGGCCTGGACCTCAACACCATTTATTAGGGTTAGTTGCTTGTACTTCTCCAAGTTATGGGGGCAAGCAACCAAAGTGGCTAAATCAATAGCCCCTTCAGAGACTAAAGTAGCCTCTGTGGTCTCCCTAATCAGACCAACCCCAACTAAATTACCAAAAGTGAGCCCAGCTACTCCCTTGGATTGGCTATTAGTAGGTTTGCTCCCACCACCACTGCTATTAGTAGGGACACTAGGTGTAGCAGTAGGGGTTGTAGTGGTAGGAGCTGTGGTGCCTTTCTTTGGACAACTGGGATCTGTTGTCCAATGGCCTTTTATTTTACATAAATAGCACCATGGTTTCTTTTCCTTGTTCTGATTAAAGGAGGATTTGGACCCACCACCCCCACCAGAGTGATTTTGTGGGCCTGATGAAGACTCATTTTTAGATTTGTCCCCACCCTTGTCAGAAGACTTACCATCCTTCTTTTTGTTGCCATCTTTGTCACCCCCTGTATGAACTTTTCTGTTCACTCTTGTTCTGACCCATTTGTCTGCCTTCTTTCCCAATTCTTGGGGAGAGGTCAGATCAGAGTCCACCAAGTACTGGTGCAACAAATCAGACACACAATTATTAAGAATATGCTCTCTCAGGATTAAGTTATACAGGCTGTCATAATCAGTAACTTTACTGCCATGTAACCACCCCTCCAAGGCCTTCACTGCCTGGTCAATGAAATCAACCCAGTCTTGTGAAGACTCCTTTTTGGTCTCTCTGAACTTTATCCTGTACTGTTCAGTGGTTAAGCCATAACCATCCAGGAGTGCATTCTTAAGAACTTGGATATTATTAGCATCTTTTTCTTTTACAGTAAGGAGCCTATCCCTACCTTTTCTACTAAATGATAGCCATAGGATAGCAGCCCACTGCTTTTGAGGGACATCCTGTACAGCACAGGCCCTCTCAAGTGCAGCAAACCACTTGTTAATGTCATCCCCCTCCTTATAAGGGGGAACTATCTTGTGCAGATTCCTGGAATCATGCTCTTTTGCAGGATGACTATGGGGAATACTGCTGCTGCCACCATGGGTATCTAAACCCAACTTCTGTCTTTCCTTCTCTAATTCTAAAGACTGTCTATCCAAATCCAGCTGTTGCTTCTTGAGCTTCAGTCTGGTTTGCTCCACTCTCAATCTATTGAGTTCCCTTTCTAACAATCTGTCATCAGGGTGGGTGGGAGGGACATTTCTAGATACAGAGGTATGATGGGAATGAACAGAAGGAGACCTGTCCCTTACAGAGGGCACCCTAACAGCTTGGCTACCAGTATAATGTGAGAGCACACCATCAGTATGGTGTGATTCAACCTCTGTACCAACTATGCTAGACTGTCTAGTAATGGGCAGGCTGAGAAGTTTCTTTCCTGAATCTTTTCCTGGGGGAGTCCCTGGATCAGATTGAGAACCATTAGCTACTTTTTCCACAGATTGGGCACTTATGGCCTTATCCTGTACTCTAAGCATGTTAATTAACAGTTCTAAGGAAGGATTCTTCCCTACACTCTAACCTCTCTCTATGCAGAGACTCCTTGCTCCTTTCCAGCTAAGGTGATCATATGCAAGTTTGGACAGTTCAACATTTTTTCCTGTGCCAGACATTTTTTAGAGAGAGTTAAAGTGATAGAAAAAGAGAAAAAAGTTTTCAGAACTTTTTGGAAAGACAGAAAAAAACTTTTTCAACTTTTAAGAACTTTTTGAAAGTTTTAGAAGTACTTTTCAGCACTTAGAAAAGAGTGAAAAGAGGAAATGCAAAACTTTTTGGCTATGTGTATATACACTGACCTTGTTTTGTATATTTTTCTCTTATGAAAAGTACAATGACAAGAGTGGTAAGTAGTCTCAAGCACTTATCCCACCACTGCACAACCAATGTAGGAGGCTGGACTGGCTTGTAGTGAGTACCAAGGGGTACTTGCACCTTGCACCAGGCCCAGTTATCCCTTATTAGTGTATAGGGTGTCTAGCAGCTTAGGCTGATAGATAATGGTAGCTTAGCAGAGCAGCTTAGGCTGAACTAGGAGACGTGTGAAGCTACTACAGTACCACTTAGTGTCATATGCACAATATCATAAGAAAACACAATACACAGTTATACTAAAAATAAAGGTACTTTATTTTTATGACAATATGCCAAAGTATCTTAGAGTGTACCCTCAGTGAGAGGATAGGAAATATACACAAGATATATATACACAATAGCAAAAATATGCAGTATAGTCTTAGAAAACAGTGCAAACAATGTATAGTTACAATAGGATGCAATGGGGAAACATAGGGATAGGGGCAACACAAACCATATACTCCAAAAGTGGAATGCGAACCACAAATGGACCCCAAACCTATGTGACCTTGTAGAGGGTCGCTGGGACTATTAGAAAATAGTGAGAGTTAGAAAAATAACCCTCCCCAAGACCCTGAAAAGTGAGTGCAAAGTGCACTAAAGTTCCTCTAAGGACAAAAGAGTCGTGTTAGAGGAATAATGCAGGAAAGACACAAACCAGCAATGCAACAACTGTGGATTTCCAATCTAGGGTACCTGTGGAACAAGGGGACCAAGTCCAAAAGTCACAAGCAAGTCGGAGATGGGCAGATGCCCAGGAAATGCCAGCTGCGGGTGCAAAGAAGCTTCGACTGGACAGAAGAAGCTGAGGTTTCTGCAGGAACGAAAAGGGCTAGAGACTTCCCCTTTGGTGGACGGATTCCTCTTGCCTTGGAGAGTTGTGCAGAAGTGATTTCCCGCCGGAAGGACGCCAACAAGCCTTGCTACATGCAAATCTTGCGTTTGGCGTTTTTGGACGCTGCTGGGGCCCAGGAGGGACCAGAAGGTCGCAAATTGGACCTGCAGAGAGAAGGGACGTCGAGCAAGACAAAGAGCCCTCAATGAAGCAGGTAGCACCCGGAAAAGTGCCAGAAACAGGCACTACAAGGATGCGTGAAACGGTGCTCGCCGAAGTTGCACAAAGGAGTCCCACGTCGCCGGAGACCAACTTAGAAAGTTGTGCAATGCAGGTTAGAGTGCCGTGGACCCAGGCTTGGCTGTGCAGGAAGGATTTCCGCCGGAAATGCACAGGGGCCGGAGTAGCTTGCAAAGTCGCGGTTCCCAGCAATGCAGCCCAGCGAGGTGAGGCAAGGACTTACCCCCACCAAACTTGGGCTGAAGAGTCACTGGACTGTGGGGGTCACTAGGACAGAGTCGCTGGATTCGAGGGACCTCGCTCGTCGTGCTGAGAGGAGACCCAAGGGACCGGTGATGCAGCTTTTTGGTGCCTGCGGTTGCAGGGGGAAGATTCCGTCGACCCACGGGAGATTTCTTCGGAGCTTCTGGTGCAGAGAGGAGGCAGGCTACCCCCACAGCATGCACAAGCAGGAAAACAGTCGAGAAGGCGGCAGGATCAGCGTTACAGAGTTGCAGTAGTCGTCTTTGCTACTATGTTGCAGGTTTGCAGGCTTCCAGCGCGGTCAGCGGTCGATTCCTTATCAGAAGGTGAAGAGAGAGATGCAGAGGAACTCGGCTGAGCTCATGCATTCGTTATCTAAAGTTTCCCCAGAGACAGAGACCCTAAATAGCCAGAAAAGAGGGTTTGGCTACTTAGGAGAGAGGATAGGCTACTAACACCTGAAGGAGCCTATCAGAAGGAGTCTCTGACGTCACCTGGTGGCACCGGCCACTCAGAGCAGTCCAGTGTGCCAGCAGCACCTCTGTTTCCAAGATGGCAGAGGTCTGGAGCACACTGGAGGAGCTCTGGACACCTCCCAGGTGAGGTGCAGGTCAGGGGAGTGGTCACTCCCCTTTCCTTTGTCCAGTTTCGCGCCAGAGCAGGGGCTAAGGGGTCCCTGAACCGGTGTAGACTGGCTTATGCAGAATTGGGCACATCTGTGCCCAACAAAGCATTTCCAGAGGCTGGGGGAGGCTACTCCTCCCCTGCCTTCACACCATTTTCCAAAGGGAGAGGGTGTCACACCCTCTCTCCGAGGAAGTTCTTTGTTCTGCCATCCTGGGCCAGGCCTGGCTGGACCCCAGGAGGGCAGATGCCTGTCTGAGGGGTTGGCAGCAGCAGCAGCTGCAGTGAAACCCCAGGAAGGGCAGTTTGGCAGTACCAGGGTCTGTGCTACAGACCACTGGGATCATGGGATTGTGCCAACTATGCCAGGATGGCATAGAGGGGGCAATTCCATGATCATAGACATGTTACATGGCCATATTCGGAGTTACCATTGTGAAGCCACATATAGGTAGTGACCTATATGTAGTGCACGCGTGTAATGGTGTCCCCGCACTCACAAAGTTCAGGGAATTGACTCTGAACAATGTGGGGGCACCTTGGCTAGTGCCAGGGTGCCCTCACACTAAGTAACTTTGCACCTAACCTTTACCAGGTAAAGGTTAGACATATAGGTGACTTATAAGTTACTTAAGTGCAGTGTAAAATGGCTGTGAAATAACGTGGACGTTATTTCACTCAGGCTGCAGTGGCAGGCCTGTGTAAGAATTGTCAGAGCTCCCTATGGGTGGCAAAAGAAATGCTGCAGCCCATAGGGATCTCCTGGAACCCCAATACCCTGGGTACCTCAGTACCATATACTAGGGAATTATAAGGGTGTTCCAGTAAGCCAATGTAAATTGGTAAAAATGGTCACTAGCCTGTCAGTGACAATTTGGAAAGAAATGAGAGAGCATAACCACTGAGGTTCTGATTAGCAGAGCCTCAGTGAGACAGTTAGTCACTACACAGGTAACACATTCAGGCACACTTATGAGCACTGGGGCCCTGGGTTACCAGGGTCCCAGTGACACATACAACTAAAACAACATATATACAGTGAAAAATGGGGGTAACATGCCAGGCAAGATGGTACTTTCCTATAAATTGTGATCCTGCCACGCGCTACTTACTTGTAACCTCACTCATTACATCATTCATTCAATCATGACATCACTGATGATGCTTCAAATCACATTTTTAGTGACATCTCTGACAGTCCAGGGTGCCATGACAGGGCGTTGGGCCACTGCATAGTAATAACCTCACAAATTCCACACTCATGACATCATTGATGACATCACTGATGAGAGTTCAAATAACATATTTGATGACAGCCCTGATGGTCCAGAGTGCCAGGGCAGGGCGTTGGGCCACGTGAGGCCTGGTTGGTGCACATCTTGGCAATATTGTTCTTCAGGCTGGACCTTCAGATTAGGCAACAACATCTCTTCTCATCTGTGTCAATTGTACAAGTTCTGAAATCTGTAAGACTTGGCAAGGGATGAACTGACCACCCCCTGTAGCCTAAAGCAGTATATGGAAACAGACCTTACTCCAAGACATATTTTGCGTAAATACGTGTATAAATACGTGTATATAAATAGTCTGTCTCTCATTGAGTGCTCCAAGTTTCATGTTGTGCTCTTTGCACCAGAGAGGCAAGAGGTGGCTGGTGGGTGCACAGTGCGCTGGACAAGATGCCCCCATTCATCATCTGCCCCTTGTGCGCTTAGCTACAGGAGTGTTCACTAACACTCAGCTACAGACACACAACTCTAGCAGTAGACATACAGTAACTTTCAGCCAATCACACAGCGCTAGGAGAGGGTGTCCAGTGACGGTCACTCATCTACAGACATACATCTCGACCACTGGAAGGAGAATGACTGTCACTCATCTACAGACACACAACTCTAGCACCGGAAGGAGACTTACTGTCACTCATCTACAAACATACAACAGACACACAATTTTATCACCGGAAGGAGACTATCACTCATCTACAGACACACAAAAGACACACAACTCCAGCACCGGAAGGAGAGTGACTGTCACTCATCTACAGACACACAACAGACACACACCTCTAGCACCGGAAGGAGAGTGACTGTCACTCATCTACAGACACACAACAGACACACACCTCTAGCACCGGAAGGAGAGTGACTGTCACTCATCTACAGACACACAGCAAACACACAACTCTAGCTGTGGAAGGAGGGTGACTGTCACTCACCTACAGACACACAACTCTAGCAGTGGAAGGAGAGAGACTGTCACTCATCTACAGACACACAACAGACACACAACTCTAGCCCTAGAAGGAGAGTGACTGTCACTCATCTACATACATACAACAGACACACAACTCTAGCACCACAAGGAGAGTGTCACTCACCTACAGACACACAACTCTAGCACTGGAAGGAGAGTGACTGTCATTGATCTAAAAACACAACTCTAGCACCAGAAGGAGAGTGACTGTCACTTGTCTACACACACAACAGACATACAACCCTAGCACTGGAAGAAGAGTGACTTCCACTCAACTACAGACACACAAAGGACACACAACTCATGCACTGAAAGGAGAGTGACATTGACTCATCTACAGGCACACAACAGACACACAACTCTAGCACTGCACTAGAAGAAGAGTGACTGTCACTCATCTACAGACACACAACAGGCACACAACTCTAGAACCGGAAGAAGAGTGACTGTCACTCATCTACAAACACATAACTCTAGCAGTGAAAGGAGAGTGGCTGTCACTCATCTACAGACACACCACAGACACACAACTCTATCAGCAGACACACATTGAGACACAACTCTAGCGCTGGAAGGAGAGTGACATTGAGTCATCTACAGTCACACAACAGACACACAACTCTAGCACTGAAAGGAGAGTGACTGCCATTCATGTACAGACACACAACTCTAGCACCGGAAGGAGAGTGACTGTCACTCATCTACAGCCACACAAGTCTAGCAGTGAAAGGAGAGTGACTGTCACTCATCTACAGACACACAACAGACACACAACTCTAGCACTGGAAGAAGAGTGACATTAACTCATCTGCAGACACACAAAGACGCACAACTCTAGTACTGGAAGGAGAGTGACTGTCACTCATCAACAGACACACAACTATAGTACTGGAAGGAGACGACTAACACTCGTCTACAGACACACAACAGACACACAACTCTAGCAGTGAAAGAAGAGTGACTGTCATTCATCTACAGACACACAACTGAAACACAACTTTAGCACCAGAAGGAGAGTGACTGTCACTTATCTACAGACACACAACAGACACACAACAGACACACAACTCTAGCACTTGAAGGAGAGTGACATTAACTTATCTGCAGACACACAATAGACACACAACTCTAGCCCTGGAAGGAGAGTGACTGTCACTCATCAACAGACACACAACTCTAGTACTGGAAGGAGAGTGACTGTCAGTCATCTACAGACACACAACAGACACACAGTAGACACACAACTCTAGCAGTGAAAGGAGAGTGACTGTCACTAATCTACAGACACACATCTGACACACAACTCTAGCACGGGAAGGAGAGTGACTGTCACCCATCTACAGACACACAACGGCCACACAACTCTAGCAGTGAAAGGAGAGCGACTGTCACTCATCTACAGACACACAACAGACACACATCTATAGCCCCTGAAGGAGAGTGACTGTCACTAATATACAGACACACAGCAGGCACACAACTCTAGCACCACAAGGAGAGTGCCACCCACCTACAGACACACAACTCTAGCACTGGAAGGAGAGTGACTGTCATTCATCTACACACACAACAGACACACAACGCTAGCACCGGAAGGAGAGTGACTGTCACTCATCTATAGACACACAACAGATGCACAACTCTAGCAGTGGATGGTGAGTGACACTGACTTATCTACAGACACGTAACACCAGCAGAGGACAGGCAGTGACTGTCACTCATCTACAGATACACAACTCTAGCACCAAAAGAAGAGTGGCTGTCATTCATCTACAGACACACAACAAACACACAACTCTAGCACTGGAACAAGAGTGACACTGACTCATTTACAGACACACAACAGACACACAACTCTAGCACTGGAAGGAGAGTGACTGTCACTCATCAACAGGCACACAACTCTAGCAATGGAAGGTAAGTGACCATCAGTCATCTACAGACACACAGCAGATACACAACTCTAGCAGTGAAAGGACAGTGGTCATGAGTCATCTAAAGACATGCAACAGACACACAGCTCTAGCAGTGGAAGGTGAGTGACCATCACTTATCTACAGACACGCAACAGATACACAACTCTAGCAGTGGAAGGTGAGTGACCGTCACTCATCTACAGACACACAACGGATACACAACTCTAGCAGTAGATGGACAGTGGACGTGACTCATCTAAAAACACTCAACAGACACACAACTCTAGAAGTGGAAGGGCAGTGACTGTTACTCATCTACAGACGCACAAAAGACACACAACTCCAGCAAAAAAAGGACAGTGGCTGTGACTCATCTAAAGACTGACAACTCCAGCAGTGGAAGGACAGTGGTTGTGAATCATCTAAAGACACACAACAGGGGGGCGTGGCTAAGATGGCCGCCGCGTAGGAGCCTTTCTTCGGAGCTCCGTCGCGGGCCCTGTAATAAACCAGCCCGTGCACCCTCCTTCGAGCCCCCAGCAGGTCTGCATGGTGGCCACTGGTTCTGTGGGGGCCCCTCAGTCCGGCTGCAGTTTTGGATAGAGCTCTGGCGGGTTGGGGGCTGCGGGCCGCAGGTTGTAGGTTGGAGGCGAGGCGCCGCATGCACGCAAGCCGCTGAGACACCACCTGGCCGAGGAGGAGGGGGAGCGCAGGCTCCAGTAGGCGAGGGCGGGTCTGGTCGGACGGCCCTGGTGAGACCCTTGGGGCCTGGGGCCGCTGAGTGGAGCCGCGGGCCCGAGCTCCTGGAGGCTTCTGCATTGGAGTGGTCCGTGGAGGGCCGGGTGTGGCATTAGGCCTGCAGTGGGCCCTCGCGGCCTCCCTGAGGTGGCGCGACCTGAGGGAGCCGTAGACAGGCCTGCTGGAGTGCGGGCCCGGTGGCGCTCGTGAGGCCCTGGACGGAGCACGTGGCAGAGAAGACAGGAGAGCTGAGCGAACCCAGGTGGGAGCCCGGTGGGACCCAGGTGGCGCAGACGCAGGGACTAAGCAACAACAGCGGGGCAGGTGCCGGAGGTGTCGCCTCAAGACATCTAGAGCCCACCACATTCACTACGGCGTGAGCCAGAGTGGAGCTGCCTCGGACCCTGGGGACAGCCGGCTGGGTGTGGGGACTTGTCTGTGGCCCGCTTCCCGCCCTGCCGTGCTGAGCTTCAGTGACTGTGTGGAGGAACATAAAATCTGGGGTCAAGGAGGCTGCACCACATCGTTGGCGGAGTTGACGCCTGTATACGGTACAGAGGTGATGACGTCCCAAAAACACACCAAGAAAGAGGGCTCCCTTAGGGACCTTTTCACCAAAACCCCAGCCAAGAAGGTACTACCGGAGGAGCCCCCAGTGATGGAAGATGGTGAAACGGTGACCCAGGGAGTGCAGGGGGGCGGAGATGCACCCCTAACCAGGTCCTTCAGGGAACAACTATTCGGGACCCTGCACAGTGACTTTGCAACCTTGAAGCAAGAGTGGCGGAGGTCAAGAAAATGAAACGTGAGGTCGTGGAGCTGGGGCAAAGGATAGACATGCTTGAGCAGGCTCAGGATGCCCAGGAAGAGGAGTTAGACTGCCATAGGAGGGAGCTTCTTACCCTGCTAGACAAGAATCAAAGAATTACAATACCAAATTGAGGACTTGAAGAATAGGTCACAGCACTCCAACATCTGAATTAAGGGCATTCCATCACAGGCCGTGACCGGCAAACTGGGGGATTTCTTGGAGCACCTCTTCCGCTACATGGCACTGAACCTTAAAGACCAGACTGTTGTGCTTGACAGAACACACAGGGTTGGCCGGCCTGCTCGCTCTCCGGGCCAAGCCCAGGACATACTGACCTGTCTACACCATTACAAGCAAAGGGAGACCATAATAGCAGCGGCACGTGATCAACTACTAATTGACTTTGAGTGCTTTCTTGTTGGCCTGTTTCAGGATCTATCTACACTGACGCTGCAGCGGCGTAGAACGCTCCGACCCGTAACAGACTTTCTGAGAGAGAACAATATCAGATATAAATGGGGCCATCCCTTCCGCCTCCAATTCGTGTGGCAGAATGAGACTTGTGCTGTTCGTACAGTTGAGGAGGCACAAGCCTTGGAAGGCATGCCACCACGCCTCTGGGAAATGATGCCACCTCCAAAAGACCAAGAGCAGCGACCACTCACTGATGGGGGCCAGTTGAAGACCCAGGCCAGACAAACCAAGCAGCATAAACCCTCAATGGCAGAGAGCGGCGTTGCTTAGGAGTCTACGCAGCCAAGATAGTTTTTCGGACGTGGACTCGGATCAATGAGGCCCGTGGGCCTCATGTGCCACCCCTCGCTGACAGAGAACTGCGGCCCTTGGGACCGTTCAAGCAGCAGAACACGGACTGGTGAAGGTAAAAAGACTTCTGTTGGAGGCGACCAAGTGGCGGGGCTCGGACCCCTCCCAGGGTTTTGATCACCTTGGGACGGCATGAAGACCGGGCTCACCCCCAGTTTGTTTAACGTTTGTTTCCAGGTGGGGAACGCTTTCCCAGTTTATACCTCACTGTCTGTTTCCTCTTCCCCTACTCTCTATCCCTCTGCCCTGTGTGTGTTGGGGCTACACCTCACCCTACCTCCAGTCATGGGTATATGTATCAGGGACTCCCTGTGTCCGGGGTGGGAGCTTCCACCGACACGGTAGAGGTAGACCTTACCTTCCCTATGACTACAGACCTTAGCTTAAACGTACGGGGCCTTAATGCAGCTGTAAAGCGTCAGGCATTGTTGATACACCTTAGAGATGCACGGGCTGATCTGTGCCTTCCACAGGAAACTCACTTAGCTCGTGCAGACTGGAAAGGGTTGAGATCGCGGTGGTTCGATAGACAATTCCACTCCTCAGGTCCTGGGAGGCGGGCGGGAGTGGCAATCCTGTTGGCTACCAGCTTCCCGGGTCGGGTCCTTGGGGTGCAGGACGAGATTCCTGGGAGACTTCTCTCTCTCTTCACATAGATCTTCGGGGACAAAGGATGATGGTAGCTAACATTTACGGCCCGAATAAACAGCAGGAAAGTTTACTTAGGGACGCCCTGGGAAGGATTATGACGATACCAGATGAGAACATTGTGGTGGGGGAGACTTTAACATAGTACCGGACACCCTGCTTGACAGATCAGCCCAGCGGCATGGCTAGAGGGGGGCCTTCACAAAGGAATTCGAAGACTGGGTGAGGGAGTCAGGACTCATAGATATCTGGCGCAGGCAACACCCGACAGAGAGGGCACACTGATTATTTTCTGCAGCACACCAGTCCTATGCAAGTATTGATCTTTTCCTCACCTCACCGCGCCTTACCAACTGGGTGAGAAAGACTACGATAGGAGTGGCGTCCCTGTCGGATCATGCCCCGCTTATGTTGTCTCTTGCCTTTCCCCCGCATGTCTCAATTGCTAAATGTTGGCGCCTCAATATGAGACTCTTAGCCCACAAAGGCATAACAGCAGAAACGGAAGTTGCGATAACCCAGTACTTAGAACCAAATGATACTCCCGAGGTTAGTGCTGCCACTTTATGGGAAGCCTTAAAAGCAGTCAACAGGGGGCAATTCATAGCGATAGCAGCAAGATTAAATAAGGCCCGACTGACAAAACGCCAACTAGAGGTCAAAATAAGGACACTGGAGGCCACCCACAGCCGGTCTGGGTCATTGGCGACGTGGAGGCAGATTGCCACTCTCCGTAAACAACTGCGGGCCCTGGACGGCTATCGGGTAGAGTATGCCATGCTGTGGACCAAGCAGAAATACTATACTGGGGGAGATCGGGCGGGCGCCTATTGGCTCACCAGCTTCTGGCGCAGGCAGCGGGACTCTGTGTGGTGGAGCTCCAGCTGCCTGATGGCACGCGGACTTGTGGAGAGGAGCAAATCATCGCCCAGTTTGAGCGGTTCTACTCAGACCTTTACGCGGCAGAGGGGCTTGATGCAGAGGGGGTGGAGGGTTATCTCACTTCTGTCCCCCTGGCCCGGGTCCCGTCGGTGGCCAGTGAAACACTGGATGGAGACTTCACTTTAGCAGAGGTCCTGGCAGCTATACAGAGGCTGCCAACGGGTAAGGCACCTGGTGCTGACTGCTTCAGTGTGGAGTACTATAAAGCCTATGGCCCCCTACTGGCGCTGGTGCTGACCCGACTATATAACGAGCTGGGGGCGGCTGCTCCCTTACCTCCCACGATGCAACTAGCAGTAGTGACCGTCATCCCTAAATGAGGGAAAGACCCATGCCTTTGCTCCTCATATCACCCCATCAAGTTATTGAACGTGGACGCCAAGATTTTTACAGTAATCCTCACCCACAGACTGAAACCATTTATGCAGGGCCTGATCGACCCGTACCAAACCAGGTTTATTCCCGAATGCTCCTGTAGCGATAACACCAAAAGATGATGCCATCTCCTTGACAAAATGCAGCAAGCTCAAATCCCAGCCCTCCTTCTCTCTATTGATGCGGAAAAGGCTTTTGGCAGGGTCCACTGCCACTACCTTCACGGGGTGCTGCGGTATACAGGGTTGGGCCCTAGATTCCGTGACTGGGTACGCTGTTCCTATGACAAGCCCAGAGGAATTGTGTCTGTAAATGGTAGTTGCCCCCTCTCACCCCTACTCTTTGCCCTCTAAATGGAGCCCTTTGCTGAACGTATACGCAATAATCCTGACACAATTGGTCTTCCGATGGGTGGAAGATCACATAAACTGGCGCTTTATGCAGATGATGTGCTACTTCAGCTCTCTCAGCCTCAATTCTCCCTGGTGGGGATCATGACAGAATTGGGCTTTAAAACTCACCTCCCCAAATCATCAGTCCTGAACTTGACCGTCCCGGAGGCGGAGAGGTGCTCCCTGGAAGCAGGGCTCCCCTTCTCATGGGCTGCACAAGACATTACATACCTAGGCTTGCAAATACTCCCCACGCCCGAAGCCACTGTAGCAGGTAACTACATGAGGATATTAGACTCTGCCCTTACTGAATTGTCAAAATGGAGGGCGTATGGTCTCTTCTGGCTGGGCCGCATAGCGGAGATCAAGATGACTCTCCTACCTAGAATACTCTACCTCATGCAGACACTGGTCCTGCAGCCACCTCCCCATCTCCTAGACAAACTGCAAGTGCTTATATGGGAGTTTATTTGGAATGGTAAGAGGGTAGAATGTCAAAAGGCCAGGCCTACCTGTCTCAGGCGGAGGGAGGACTGGGTGTCCCACACTTACTTAGCTACTACTACTACGCTCAACTGCGGTACATGGTGGAATGGGCCCGTCCGCAGATGGAAAAGTACTGGTGTTTTATAGACCAGGCAATCTCAGAAATGCATATATGGAAAGTGCCATGGCTCCATAGAAAACACCGCCCTTCCGGAGTGTATGTCTCCCCAGTCCTGCAGGCCACACTGGGAGCATGGGACAGGGTGCAGAGGACTAAGGGGTTATCCACCCCCGTCTCCCTCCAGACACCGCTTATCGGTAATCCCAGTTTCCCTCCGGCGGTTGGGGAACCGGCATATATAGAATGGCAAGACACACAATGCAAAAGAATTGGAGACCTTTTTGATGCAAGGGGGGTGTTGACTTTTCCCAGACTTCAGGCAGTGTTAGGCCTCCCCGATAGTGCGTACTGGCAGTACTGGGCTGTCCATCCTTGGGTGACCTCCCCTGCAGTACGTTCACATGCGAGCAAACTCCTGACCCGCTTTGAACAATGGTTTCTCACCAGGGACACGGGCAAATGACTCCTGTCCAATATCTATGCTTTTTTGGTTTTGCCGCCGCAGCTTCTCAGCACCTCGGCTAGACGCAGATGGGAAGACAAATGCGAACGCACCTTTACAGACCATGAGTGGCGGGATATCCTACACAGTGCACGTGTGTCGGCCTGCGCCACGAACACTAAAGAAATGTAGCTGAAAATAGCCCACTATATGTACTACACACCGGCTAGGATGGCTACATGGGGAGTGCGTGGTGATGACTGATGTTGGCGCGGATGTGGGGGAGAAGGCACCCTCACTCATTTGCTGTGGCATTGCCTGAGGGTGGCCCCCTTTTGGGGTCTGATCCTACGGGTGGTAGATGATATCTACATTACTAGTATACCCCATGTTTCCTAGCTATATTCTGTTGGGCCTCCCCAATCCCCTGATGTACCCACTCTGCTCCTCTAGGGGCTGGGCTATCACTCTAGCTCTGGGGGCCGCGAAGCAGCTCCTGCTTGCCCGATGGGGCTCGGAGTCCATCCCCACTCACACTGACTGGTTACATAAATTGTGGGCACTCATGGGAATGGAGAAGCTGACTGCTGTTACGACTGGAACACTCCCCCTTTTTGACAAAACGTGGGGTCCAGATCTTAGGTACTTTTTGGCAGAGTTTAGCGAACTGACCTGTCCCTCTTACCTCCATATATTACGATGGACAAGAACAGAAGATGCTCAGGAATGAAGGGTGGACTTGGCCCCGCCACACCAAATGGGCAGATCCACAGATCAAAGGGTAGTCCCATGGGTTAATGACAGCATATCAATGCAATAAGGTGCCCCCCTCCCCGTTCTACACCCTTTCTTTCCTTTCTTCCCTCCGTTCCTCCCCACTAGCCTCTGGATGTAGTTGGGAGATGTGAAATTCTAAAAACAATAAAGGAGAGCTTAAAGCTAAAGACACACAACTCCAGCAATGGAATAACGGTGACTGTTACTCATCTACCTACACACAACAGACACACAAATCTAGCAGAAGAAGGGCAGTGGCTATCACTCATCTATAGACACACAACTATAGCAGTGGAAGGACAGTGACTGTCAGTCATGTACAGACACACAACAGAGACAAAACTCTAGCAGAGAAAGGAAGTGGATGTCACTCATCTACAGAGACACAACTCTAGCAGAGGAAGGACGGTAACTGTCACTCATAGACAGATACACAACTCCTGCAGTGGAATGACAGTGACTGTTACTCATCTACAGACACACAACCGTAGCAGAGGAAGGACAGTGCTGTTACTCATCTACAGACACACAATTCTTGCAGCAGAAGGACAGTGACTGTCACTCATCTACCAACAAATAACAAACACACAACTTTAGCAGTGGGAGGAGAGTGACTATCACTCATCTACAGACACATGACTCTAGCAGTGGAAGGACAATGACTGTCACTCATCTACAGACACACAACAGACACACATCTATAGCAGTGGAAACACATTGACTGTTACACATCTACAGACACACAACGCTAGCATCTGAAGAACAGTGACTGTCACTTATCTACAGACATACAACTCTAGCAGTGGAAGGACAATGATTGTCACTCATCTACAGACACACAACAGACACACAACTATAACAGTGGAAACACATTGACTTTTACCCATCTACAGACACACAACTCTAGCAGTGGAAGGACAGTGATTGTCATTCATCTATAGACACACAACTCGAGCAGTGGAAGGAGAGTGACTGTCAATCATCTACAGACACAAAACTCTAGCGGTGGAAGGACGGTGACTGTCACTTACCTACAGACACACAACTCTAGCAGTGGAAGTTGAGTGACTGTCACTCATCTACAGACACACAACAGACCCACAACAGTAGCATTTGAAGTTGAGTGACTGTCACTCATCTATCGACAAATAACACACAACTTTAGCAGTGGAAGGAGACTGACTGACATCCATCTACAGACACACTACTCTAGCAGTGGAATGACAGTGACTGTCACTCATCTACAGACATGCAACAGACACACAACTCTAGCAGTGGAAACGCATTGAC